>NC_069793.1:5182173-6382673 GCF_027406575.1 Nycticebus coucang | reverse complement strand
TATTTCATTCTGACTTTCTTCTCTTTTTCTTTCCAGTTCTTTTCGGTCATAATTTAACCTTCGCAGGCACATAATTCCACACTGGAAACTGTTTCTATTCACAAAAGAAGAGAAATTATTTACAGTTGGCGACAGTGAAAAATTTCTCAGTCAGGTATTAAGAACTATTTGCACAAAGTTACCTGTGAAAACTATCAACCATTTTCAGTTGCCCTCGAAGGTCTTTCTTTGTCAAATGGTCCAGCATCCGAGCATCAACAAGGCACTCCATGAAATAGCTGCGGTACTGAGGAAGGCCCAGGCTGGGCAGCCACTCGTTGCCAATCCACTCGTGGTTCATGTCCCCATATGCGAGCGTCTGCTTTTAATAAAGAAGATAAGTTATCGAAGGAGTTACAAGAGCAGTTAAAATAATTTTTAATAGAATTTTAATCTACTACAAATATTCTCAAAAGTTAAACAAATGACAACTTTATAATTTCATAATAATTAAATTTTCCTCGCCCACCTTTTAAATTTGTTAGTAACATTTTATGCAAAAGCAATCATAACATTAAAAATCTATGATTCACTTGTGATAAATTTAACTTATTTACAAACTACAATAAAACTGGAACTGGCTACAAATTTCCTTTCTAAAACAGTTTTTAATGTAGTAATGAATAATGATCACGACTCATGAACAAGTTTGAAGGCTCAATTCAACTCTACTCATTAAAATTATTTCAGATTGGTTTTATTTATTTTTTTGTTAAGAGACAAGGCTCTGTCAGCAAGGCTGAAACACAGTGGCAAGATCATACCTCATGTAGCAGCCTCAAATTCCTGGGGTCAAGTGATTCTCCTGCCTCAGTCTCCCAAGCAGCTAGGACTATAGGGGTGTGCCACCTCTTCTGGCTAATTTTTGAAGTTTTTTGTAGAGATACAGTCTTGCTGTTGCCCAGACTGTGCTCCAGCTCCTGGACTCAAGCTAACCCCTGACCTCAGCCTCAGAAAGTGCTAGGATTATAGGTGTGCGCCATCATGGCTGGCCTGGTTTTAATTTTATTTCAAAACCAGTAAAAGCAACTTAAAAAATAGTTTTAAAAAAGAGATATTTAAAAAAAGCAAGAACCATAGAGAAATATACAAATCCACTATTATACATGAAAGAATTTAATACTTCTCTTTCATGGTAACTGTTTGAACAATTAAAAAAAAAGCAGTGAAATATAAAAGACCTAAACAACAATCAACCAACTAACTGGACCTGACTGACAATATTTAGACTAGTGTACCCAGTAACAGCATATACATTCTTTAAAAGTAGGTATGAAATATGTTCTCAGACTTCAAGAGAACAGAATTAGAAGTCAATAATAAAAAGATATCTAGAACTACCTTTCCAAAATTAACATACTTCTAAATAACTTACATGTCACAAAATCATAAGAGAATTAGAGACAGAGTCTCACTCTGTTGCCCAGGCTAGAGTGCCGTGGCATCAGCCTAGCTCACAGCAACCTCAAACTCCTCAAACTCAAACCCTCCTCCTGTCTTGAGGGTTTAAGAGATCCTCTTGCCTCAGTCTCCCAAGGAACTGGAACTAGAGGCACCCACCACAACATCCAGCTAAATTTTCTATTTTTTTTTTTTTTTTTTAGTGGAGACAGGGTCTTACTCTTGCTCAGGCTGGTCTCAAAACACCTGAGCTCACATGATCCTCCAGCCTCGGCCTCCCAGAGTGCTGGGATTATAGGTGTGAGCCACGGTGCCCAGCCTAGAAAATGTTTTCAATTTAATGAAAATGAAAACAGGGTGGCGCCGATGGCTCAAGGAGTAGGGCGCCAGCCCCATATACTGAAGGAGGCAGGTTCAAACCTGGCCCCGGCCAAAAACTGCAAAAATGAAAACATATTCAAAACCTGTGGGAAATAGTTAAAGAAGTTCCTTGAGGGACGTTTATAGTATTAAGTGATTACAACTTCAAAAAGACCTCAAATTGCTTATCTAAGATTGTACTTTTGAACACTTGAAAAAGAATAAATGGAATCCAAAGCAAACAGAGGAACAAAGAGTAAAAATCAGTTAAATATTTACCAAAAAAAAAAAAAATCACAAGGATGGAGAAGCAATTATCCAAGGTACTCAATACTAATATGAAGCCAGCAGACAATCTAATGCATGCCCAAGTAGGAGAAAAACTCATTTCAACTGAATTCCATTCAGGGAGGGGTAATGAGGGAGGGAGGTGGGGGTGCTTGGCACACATGTTATGTGTGGAACATAATCACAAGAGGGACTCTAACAAAATCAAATGTTTTCACCAGGTTATTTGTACCCTCACATTAACTTGAAATAAATTTACTTTTCAAAAAGAAAAAAAGAATGAAAAAAGAAAATAAACCAATGGAACTAAAACGTGCTTCTTCATAAATATCAACAAAATTAACAAATCTAGCCCCATGAAAGAAGAAAGAAAAGATACACACTACCAATATCAACAATGAAAGAGGAGACAGCAGTACAGACGCAACAGACATTAAAAGAATAAGGCAATATTGTGAACAATTATAAGCAACTCAGATAAAATGGACACATTTCTTAAAAGATAAACTACCAGAGCCATCCAGTAAAAAACAGGTAACATGTATCTATTATAAGCCAAACTTGTAGTTATAAATCTCACACACACCAAAAAATATCTACCCCACATAGCTTCACTGGTGAATTCTACCAAACATTTATCCCAATAAATAAACAAATGAAAGAATGAAGGAAACCCCACAATTCTACAAAAGCTATTGCAAAAAAAACAGTGACAAAACATCTTACCTCATTCTACAAGGCCAACATTACCCTGAAAGCAAAACCAAAGACATTACAAGAAAACTACAGACCAATATCCCTCATAAATAAAGATGCAAAAATACTTGACAAAATATTGGCAAATCAAACTAACATACGTTGTCATTTTTACGAATTAATTTTAGAGAGCAGGTCTTGCTCAATTGTCCAGGTTGGTGTGCAGTAGCATCATCAAAGCTCACCTCAGCCTTCAATTCCTGAGCTGAAGCGATTCTCTTGCTTCAGCGTCCCAAGTAGCTGGGACTAAAGGTGTGCTCCACTACACCTACCTAATTTTTAAATTAGGGGCAGCGCCTGTGGCTCAGTGAGTAGGGCGCCGGCCCCATATACCAAGCGTGATGGGTTTAAACCCAGCCCCGGCCAAACTGCAACAAAAAATAGCCAGGTGTTGTGGCAGGTGCCTGTAGTCCCAGCTACTTGGGAGGTGGAGGCAAGAGAATCGCCTAAACTCAGGAATTGGAGGTTGCTGTGAGCTGTGATATCATAGCACTCTGCTGAGGGTGATAAAGTGGGACTCTGTCTCTGAAAAAAAAAAGTTCATAAAAAAGAAAAAAGGGCTCAGCACCTGTGGCTCAAGCGGCTAAGGCGCCAGTCACATACACCAGAGCTGGTGGGTTCGAATCCAGCCCAGGCCCGCCAAACAACAATGATGGCTGCAACCAAAAACTAGCCGGGCGTTGTGACAGGTGCCTATATTCCCAGCTACTTGGGGGATGGAGGGAGAAGACTCATTTGAGCCCAGGAGTTGGAGGTTGCTGTGAGCTGTGATGCCACGGCACTGTACCCAAGGCGACAGCTTGAGGCTCTGTCTCAAAAAAAAAAAAAAGGAAAAAGTTCTGTAGAAAGGGGGTTCTCACTATGTTGCCCAGTGTGGTCCTGAACTCCTGACCTCAAGTGATCCTCCAGCCTTAGCCTCCCAAAGTGCTGGGATTACAGGTATGAGCCATGGAGCTCAGCGCAAACAAACAATAAATACATTTAAAGAATAAGATATCAAGATAAGTATAATTTAGTATTCTAGAAACTTAAGTAGATTCAACATTTGAAAAATCAATGAAATTCACTGTATCAAGAAATTAAAAAAGAAAAATCATAGTATCACCTCAAAAGATATAGAAAAAGCATTTGATAAATTTTTCATTTATGGAACTCTGAGCCTTCTAAGAATGGAAGAAAAGTGTGTTAACCTGATAAAGGGTATCTACAAATCTCCTAAACCTGACATCACAGTGGTAAAAGCCTGCCTGCCTGCCTTCCCCCTAAAATAAGGAACAAAGTCAGGAGGTACACGCTCACTTTTATTTTAACACTGTAATGAACACTCTAGCCATGGTAACAGAGCAAGAAAAAGAAATAAAATGCACATGAATAAGTCTAATGGAATATGTGTAAGATGTGTGCAATGAACGCAACCGAACATGCCATGTACACAGACATAGCAGAGAAGGGTGCCTGGCCGCCTCCAGTGGAGGAGGACTGAGCACGTGCAGAGGAACGGCTGGCTACATACGGGGTCCCTGGAAACAGTAACCCTCAACTGCTACCATGCTCCCTCTCAACATCAGGGCCTCCAGTCTCGTGTATTTGTTCCAATGAAGCTGGAAAGTAGACACTCAAATTCTAACAAAGAACACTGCTAACAGACAAATGTTTCTCTACTTTCTAAAAACAACCACAAGTAAGAAATACACTGAGCATTTTTGGGTAACCATCAAGATATCTGTTTTTTTCCTCTTCCAAACTTTATTCCTAGGCCTGATATTTATAGCATTAATATCTGATACTGTTTCCTTGCCTTCTAATTATGTATTCTTAAATGGGCAAATGTAGCAAATAAGTTGCCTAAATAGAAAACTGCATGGAAGTAGAAACTTACTTATTTCTGTTTACTCACTATATCTTCTATTCAGGCTTCTGAAGTTGCTGGCAATGTACGCTTCTGGAAGGAGGGGGCTGGATCCCTGGGAGACCCACCTCTTTGCTCGGGCTGCTCTAACAGCCTTCTGAAGAAAGCATGCAAGGTGCTCTCTTGTCAGAGAATATTTGGGCTAGAGGAGAGACCTAATGCACGGCATTTATGTCCATCATTAAAAGGACCACAATATGACCCAGTTTTGTGAGTTCCATGATGAGAGGGACTATGGCTGTCCACCTCATGGGTGGGTTCCTCACAGGCAGCAGTTTCCAAACAGCCAGCACTCTATTACTATTTGTTAAACGACGGTACATATTGCCATTGCAAAGTGCAAAGGTTAAATTTAATTTATACTTCATACCACTGATGCACAAAATTTCACACTCAAGTGCCAACAATGTTGTTTCTTAGTATAAAATATGCTGAAAGGTAAGTATTTAGGAAATGAACCCTATTTAATTCACTGATGGTCAGTCATTATTGCTCCTGTAAGGAGACACCTACGTTAAATAATTAATGAAGTTATTTATCTGGAGGAGAGGCAAAGAATGCCTAAGTTGAGGGAGAGAAAAACCTTCGGAGTCCCTCATATTATAGCTACTCTCTTTTTTTTGTTTTTTTTTTTTAAAAATACACCTGAGTATACTTCAGGAGTACAAATAGAAGGGAACAGTTATTTCAACCATCACCTTATAATCAGGAAAATTCGGATTTAAAATTATTTTGAATCTTTTCGGAAATATAATGATTCTTCCAAAGTCCCTGCACACCATGCCATTAGTGAGAGTCTCTAGAACAAGTGCAGACGAGCCGCTGAGATGTAACCCTGCACACAGCAAGGCGGGCACAAGGAGCCACTGTGACTCATGTTCAGTCAAGCTGTCGGAACACAAAGGTTGTGAAACAACTGAAACGGAGCTTTGGGCCAAAGAATCAAGGAGCTGAAATGCAAATGTACATTACTTGAGAAGAGGCTTAGTTTCTGAGAATTCCATTAATAAGAAAATGTTTGAGTGGACAAAGTAGTAGGATAATATTTAGTAAAATTTTGGGACAAAGACACAGAGGAAAAGTCACTGCACACTTTTTTAAGGCTGGAGTACAGTGACCTCATCATAGCCCAGTACAGCCTACATTTACCAGGCTCAAGCAATCCTCTTACCTCAGCATCCTGAGTAGCTGGGACTACAGGTACACACCAACCAAGCCTGGCTTATTTTTTTTTTTTTTTTTTGTAGAGATGAGGTCTCCCTATATTGGCCAGGCTTGTCTCAATCCTTTCCCTGTGGCCTCCCAAAGTGCTTACAGGTGTGAGGTCCTGTGCCCAGCCCCCTGCCTGTGCCAGTGACACTAGAGATTCATTAGCATGTAACTCTCCCATCAGAAGATCTCGCAACTGAAGTTACTCCAACAGGGAGTTATATATATAATTTCAGAAGCTGCCTGAGCCACAGGATTTTGTATAACAAATTATATGTTGAATGAAGCAATCTATGTTGATTAAAAGTAACTATCATGGCTCCATATGAGACATGTTCAAAATTGTCCATGAGACGTATCCTTTAAATACTATGCTTTGCCTCACTAATGCTTTCACCTCATTTTTACATCATTAAATCATTTATTACTATGAATAAATTAAGATGCAAAAAAAAAATCAAGAAAAGTAAACTACACAAGTTTTCATATTCCCAATTGCTTTTTGTTGCTGCACATGTAGTGAAGAATGTATTATAGAAAAACTCCAACCTGCGCCCAGCTTCCCTCCTCATCTTCCTGATGTTACGTGGTTAGGAATGCAAAAGAACATAACTATTAGTATCGGTGAGCTTAGTAACACAAGCACATTCACTTTGTCAGGGAAGTGCAGCTTAAGAGAGTAAGAAAGTTCAAAATACCAAAGCATCGTGCAAAACTCATGCAAAATGAACAATTCCAATTTCTCATGCAAGGAGAAGACTTTTCTCATGCCAAATACATCCATAAAAAGATCAAGTTAGGGTGAGACAGTCACAACAGGGGGATAAACTGAGGTCTCCTCCAAAAGAAGAGATGAATTAAATCTATTCTATATAGAGCAAGTCTACCAACTTTAAACCCCTAAAAAAATAAAATCAAATAAAATAAAATACAAATTCTATTTACGTATTCAACCAATAATACTGGCACAGAGAAGGAAATACTTATCTGGAGCAACTGTATAGAATATGACATTTTTGTTTTCAACAAAAAGGCAAAGAACCCAGCTGGTCTTAAGTGGGAAATGCAGCAGGGGCCCAGCCGTGGCGTGTGACTAACCGTCTGCGGCGTGGCTGCCAGCGTTTCCATCTCTTCGTGTGTTAACCAGACATTTCCTGTGGTCTAGGGTGACCCCAGTGTACCAACCACATCCAGGTCAAGGGAAGCATTGACAGAGAGGAGAGGGCACAGGCATGAGCCACAGGCAGAGAAGGGGCCACACGACTAAAGTCGCTCTGACTTTGTCACTTCAGATGCCCATTCAGAAAATGACAAACTTGAACACAAGCTCATTCCTTTTTAATGAATAAAATACACCCGGTTATTACTGCATTATCAGTAACCAAGGGGAAGAGCACCAGATTTCCAGAGATTCAGAGACCACGCTTATTCCCAGGGGTACATGAAATGTAAGAAGAAAACATACTTCATTCTTCTGGAAATTTTCAGTACTTCTCAAGTAACTACCAAGTCAATATATTTAAAACAGCCTTACCCAGTAAAAGATTAACAACGAAGAACACAGCGTCGAACTATTGCTTTGGTTCTTGTAAGGCTACCTGCAGCAGGCACTCTGCAGTGACGGACCTCTGCCTGGACGGCTAGAGCCAGGGAAACTGAGGCGCAGGGCAGGGCAGGGCAGGGCGAGCCACTAGAGCACCACAGGCCTAACACAAGGGCCCTGTGGAACCACTGAACCAGACACGGGACACCGGTCCCGTCTGCGGTAAACTCCTGGAGGGAGCAGATTTGATCCTTGCACTCGATACAGCGCGGAGTCTACCTTTGTGAGGGCCCTTCTTCATCACTATTGAAGAAGATGGTTCTTAAAAACTTTGGAAAAAATCACACAGCCAGGCATCTCTAGAAAGGCCACTCTAACATGATACAAGGGGTGAAGAGATCAGATACTATTTACAAAGCAGTCCTGGGGGAAAAAAGCTCTCTGAGCAATAGGTAAGAACAAAGGCTTATTGTTCACTACTATAATTTTTTCACTAAGAAAAAATAAAACAAATGAACAAACTTCAAAGATTTTTCTGTATAGTAACTATGAACCTTGAATCCAGCCTCAACCTGCTCCTTGGAACTGCATGTCTCCCAGGTTCTAAGTCTAACAAGGGCTGGTTTTCCCTCCAGAGTAGACTAAAAGCAGGGAGTGGGAATCCACCCAGCATAAAAAGTCTGAATTTCATAACTAAGGAGTTGGCCTGCCCTCATCTCCCATTAACTACAGTTTTATTAGAATAGTTTTGAACTTTTTCAACCAGAGAAATCCTTTTTAAGGACTTCCCACATGGAGAAAGTTGTAGAGTACAGAATGATGCTTGATGAACATCTGCAGATTTGTGAACTGCCTAAAATCCCGAGCTCCCAGGGTCTACCGCATCCAGAATGAACAACCAAACAAGTCAAGTACAGCAAAACACTGGTTATCCTGGCTAATTATATTCCCTAGCTTTTGGAAAAAAAAAAAAAACAATACTGTACACAAACCGGAATTAAGGGAGACTTCTTTAGGGACCACTCTTGATGGCTGAGTAACAACCATCTCTTACTAGTCTGTCAGCTGTGTTTAAATGGATGCTATGGAGGTGCTGAAGAACCAGAACTCCGCAATAGACAGAGACATGCCATTCCTCAAGATCCTGCTTCTCACAAAATGGTATTCATAAATATAGTGAAATAAGCCAGACACAAAAGAGTAAATACCTCATGACCCCATTCACAAAAAGTATAAAACGGACGGGCCCACAGGTCGGGGTCAGGCTCACCCAGGGAAGCAGCAGGGACTCAGAAGGGGCGGGAGGGGCCTCGAGGGCCCTGGGAAAATCCCATTTCTCGGTGTGAGTGCTGACTGCACGGGGGTGGGGGGTGGGGGGTGGGGGGCACAGATTTTACAAATTCAATGAAGTGTTACTTTATATGTATATATATATTTCCATAAATGTTAAAAATATTTACACTATTGGGCAGCCTGTGGCTCAAGGAATAGGGTGATAGCCCCATATACCAGAGGTGGTGGGTTCACACCCAGCCCCGGCCAAAAACTGAAAAAGAAAAAAAAAATATATATATATATATATATATATATTTACACTATCACTTGCTTAGCAAGTATCTTCATGTAAAATGGAAATGCTAGTCACTCATTTAGTTTGAATCATGGAACAGGAAATGATATTCAGAGTTTAAGTTACAGTTATGTAGTTAAAATATTATTTCCTTTCTCTAGATACCCTAAGACTAATTCAATTTTGAGAAATTCTTATCTAAATCTGTGATAATTAGTTTTTTACCTTTAAAAAAGCCTCATCTTTTTATCTTATAATGCTATCCTCATCAATCTTTTACAAATGTATTTAATGAAGTTTCTTTTGACTATCCAATTCTCACAGATTAAAAGTTCTCATTTGAATAGTAAACCTTTTTTTTTTGGACAGAGTCTCATTATGTCACCCTCAGTAGAGTGCCGTGGCGTCACAGCTCACAGCAACCTCAAACTCTTAGGCTCAAACGATTCTCTTGCCTCAGCCTCCCGAGTAGCTGAAACTACAGGTGCCCGCCACAATGCTCAGCTAGTTTTAGATGGGGTCTCTCTCTTGTTCAAGTTGGTCTCGAACTCCTGAGCTTGGGTGATCTGCCTGCCTCGGCCTCCCAGAATGCTGACTGGTAAACCTCTGAATAAGAACTATACTACAAGTGCTCATAAAGAACTAGGAGAAGCAACATAACAGGGGAATGCCACCTTCGAAGAGGTGTTTCCTCTTCCCAAAAGAATGGCCTGTCCTTGACCATACCGTTCTGGACGTGGGTGGGGCAGACGGGCTGGTGAGCGACATGATCTCCTGGATGGCCAGCCGCAGCTTCAGCCTGTGCAGGGGGTTGCTGATGCCGATCTCCCGCTGAATCTCTGTGTCCGACAGGGCCGACATGATGGCTCCGCTCTTCACATTGGCTCGGCAGGCAGCCACATACCAGGCTGGCATCCCCACCCAGAGCTAGAGACATGAAATGGCAAGGCCAGATGTTAAGTCAATAAATCCACGTAAAGTACCACATTCGACTGAGTATTAAGAGAAGGTTGTACCTCCAGCCAAACGACGACAGTTGGTCCATCCCACTGGGCAAACGGTAATCCTTGTCTACGGGCTTCCTCAAGCAACTCATGCCTACAAGTAACAGAGGACTCAGATTAAAGAATTATTACGACATGCCTATGAAAAAAACATTAGCAGACGTATTCTCTTTGAGCATTTCTGAAAGTCTAACAGTAGGAGTCCACCCTCCCTATCCACAGGTTCTGCAACCACACATTCAACCGAGAATCAAAACTATGGTGGTTGTGGGGGAAAAAACAATTAAAACCAATATAACATAATAACTATTTACATAGCCCAGCATTTACATTGTATTAGGTATTATAAGTCATTTAGAGATGATTCCAAGTGCACACACAGATGTGCACAGGTTCCATGCAAACGTATGCCAGGTTACACACGGCACATAAACAGCCTCAGATTTTGGTATCCTTGATAGGTCCTGGGATCAATCCCCCAGATACTGAGGAACACATCTCAGCTATGACATTATTCACATCACCTACTTAATACTAGCTTTGTGCATACTACAAAGCACCCCTGAGTGAGCAAATGCTGATTCTCTGCATGAGCGCCATCTCCTGGCAGAATCAAAGAATTATTACCAACTTAAAAAACACTAGCAGAGTCAGCAAAGCCTTCATTTTCATATACAAGGTAACAGACCATTCAAAGGAAAACATTATCACTATTCCCTTTTTAAACAATGAAGAAAAATATCTAGGAAGAGGAAACCACACCTAGGTCTGAACAAAGGCACTCTCCATGGGACTTTAAAAACATTAACATTTAACAACAGAAAGAACAGTGCTCAGTGCAGACATTTTCCTTTATTTAAAAAAAAAAAAATGGGGTCTTGCTACATTGCCCAGGCTGACCTTGAACTCCTGATCTCAAGCAGTCCTCCCACCTTGGGCTCCATGCAGCTGGGAAGACTTTTTTTTTTTTTGTAGAGACAGAGTCTCACTTTACTACCCTCAGTAGAGTGCCGTGATGTCACAGGACTCACAGCAACCTCCAGCTCTTGGGCTTCCCCGATTCTCCTGCCTCAGCCTCCCAAGCAGCTGGGAAGACTTTTAACACTGAAGTGGTACAATCTAATATAGCAAGTAATGGATGCATGTTTCTTTCTCTATATTGCTACTTAGCTAATAGGTATTTGCTAAATTAAGTCACTGGGCCATCCTGTGGCTTAACCCAGAGGCTTCCTACCCAGAACATCTGAAATCCCAACAGCTCTATTCCCCAAAGCAGATCCCCAGCACAAGAACTGACCCACTGCCAGCATCCACAGCAAAGCAGCCAAGTGGGTGAGTCCTGGCCACACAGTTCTTCATGTGATCAGAAATATTCTGAATGCCATATTTTTAAATACCCCAGCCACAATTTCACCATATTAACACCTTTAAAAACGATTTTGTCTACTATAGCAATTTGAGAGATAACACTATAAGCTTTGGTGAATCTCATCTTATTTCTCAAGTGTTTACCCATAAGGCTTTTAAAAAGAGATATTTTAAAAAATGAAAAACCTAGGAGAGAAGATGACATTAGAGCAGAGAGGACAAGTACTTTTAGTGTGTATGTATGGGTGTTCTCAAGTCATTTCTGAATTCCCAGGTTGCTGTTAGACATGTTTCTATAACTTCCATAGGCCAAACATAGAAGCTTTTATTTCTAAAGATTAAATATTGGTATTTCAATAAATTTTACTGATAACAGACTTTTCTTAGGACTGCAAATCTGTACATAATGACAGCCTATCTTTCTAAGCAAAATATTTTCCATAAAATTTCAAATAAGTGTTCCTATTTCTGGGAATAATAAATATAATTATGTAGGAGTAATTATACCAGAGAATCCAACAAAAGTTTTAATATCACAACTAGGACAGGTGCAGTGGCTCATATCTATAGTCTCAGCACTACGGGAGGCCAAGGCAAGAGGATTGTTTGAGGTCAGGAGTTAAGAGACCAGCCTCAGCAAGCTAGTGGGAGCTACTCGAGAGGCTGACGCCTCAGGATTGGCTGGGCCCCAGAGTCTGAGGCCATCCTGGGCAATATGAGGAGACCCCATTTTAAATTTTAAAAAAAGACCACCACCACAAATAACAAAATAAATAATTCTGAATCCAAATAAATGCATTTGGGTTCTTAAATTAATAATGTCATGTATCGAACTGTATTCACACAATACTTTTTCCAGATAACTCATACTTTTCTTTTTTCCAAGAGACAGGGTCTAACTCTGTTGCCCATAGCTCACTGTAACCTTGAACTCCCAGGCTCAAGCGATCCTCCCACCTCAGCCTCCCAGGTAGCTAGCACTAGAGGTACATGGCACTATGACCTAGTTAAATTTTTTAAATTCTTTTTGTAGAGATGGGGGTCTTATTATATCACCCAGGCTAGTCATGAACTCCTGGCCTCAAGCAATCCTCCCACCTTGACCTCCCAAAGTGCTGTAGGACAGGCGTGAGCCACCTAAGACTTTTCTTAGGACTGCAAATTTTTCCATTTATAAATACGGCATTTTTTCTAAAATCAATTTTATCTCAGGTTAACTGTTACAAATGAAATTGAACACTACAGGCAAATAAGCTTTGCACTTTGAAATTTTCTCTAGTAACTTGCTAGTATATTTCAGAATTTACACACACATCCTATGCATAAACACAGGGTACTGAGAAAGACCCACCCTTGGACGCTTAAGTTACAGGTACACAGGTAGATTTTCAAAGCCAATGCCATAAATTTGAACATCACAGCTCCACAGAAACCTACCTACCACTGACACACGCATACATGCATACAAAGCTGCCACGAAATTTAATCACACAGTCAGGCAAATAATTCAAAGGCTGTCCCCTTCTATCAAAGTATGCAAACATAGCTCCTGGGAATCACAAAATAAATTTTAAAACAGAGTGAAAAACTTTAGGCAATTCATACTATTTTTTCTCTTACTTAACTTCCGGGGCTGAAGGTAGTAGAACCAAGAGATACTGCCAAAAACCTTCCTGTTTTCATTCTGTTCAGTAGGAGGATGTGAAATAAGACACAGCAGGAAAATCTAAGGGACAAAATTTTCCTAGCATGGTTCCAGGAGGCAAAAGGCCTAGTTGTAATATTAAACTTCACATACCAAGACCAGGCATGGTGGCTCACACCTGTAATCCTAGCACTTTGGGAGGCTGAGGGGTGGATTGCTGGAGCTCTGGAGTTCAAGAACAGTCTAAGCAAGAGCGAGACCCTGTCTCCAAAAATAAATGGCCGGGCGTGGTGGTAGGCACCTGTAGTCCCAGCTACTTAGGAGGCTGAGTCAAGAGAATAACTTGAGCCCAAGAGCTGGAGGTTGCTGTGAACTATGACACCACAGCACTCTAGCCTAAGTGACAAAGTGAGACTTTTGTTTAACCAAAGAAAAAAAGATTATTTATTATGATTCCTGAGAAGAGAACAAAAACGAGGCAGATTTCACAACCGAAAATCAACTGACAACTCTAGGGGCTAAAGGCAAACTGTCCTTTTGGGGACAGAGTCTCCTAGGCTCTGGGCCTTGAGTTCTAGAACAGTGTGGATTTTTCAGGGCACGTGAGTGGCAGAAAAAACATTTCCTATAGTCAGATTTCTCGTGGAACCTGCCGAGTATCACGCTGTGTCAAGGTTCTGGGCTCCCACCTCATCACCGGCTTCCCATCTCCCCCAGTCTCAAGTTCGCCTCTCAGTTCCTTGCACTCTGCACATGAGCCATTTTGTTACAGAAGTAAGTTTATCAGTTCACTGGAATATTATCTCAGCCTCCCTAGTGTGTACAGCTCACTCGTATGCACCAGAGAAGACACCCAGAGATACGTGTGCCGCGAGTCCTTTGTGCCCTCACCCCGGTGCCACAGTGGCTGTGTTCCTTTGCTGAGCCGCCTAGATATTCTTACTTATATTCAGATTCGAGACTTCATTTAGGAATTAACTGCAGCCACACATGATATGCGCTACTATCACACTCTTACAGGTGAGGAAACTGAAGCACGGGGATGCTGAGTCACTTTCCCAAAGTCACAGACACAACCTGAGTAGGCACCAGGGTTCAGACTACAATGCTCCCCAGCCCCCTCCACCTTTTGCTTCCCAACGTGGACTGAGTATCCACGCAGGATTTCTTTCAGAAGGTCACAAATGCTCTGTCTTTCGGGACATATGGCTTAATAAGGGCTGTATGTTAATCTTTCGGGAGGTAATTTATACAGCTAGACATAACATTTCACAGCTATTAGTTAAAAATTAGGCACAACTGAAAATGGTTCAGGTGAGATGAAGAAATAGACAAAACTTACTTTTTCTGAAGTTTACGGTTTTTTTCAGCCTGTCCTCCCAATTTGCTAAGTCCCAAGGCATCTGGAGATGAATTATCTGTCTCTGGAACACCAGCTACAAGGAAGCAGAACAGCCCCAGAATAAAATCAACATGGCAAAGCTGTGTGTTTTCATAAGCAGGTGGCTGTACATTTACAGGGATGGTGATAATTTCCTGGGCTAAGTTTCTGACTAGAGGACCAAAGACAAGAGAACTCGCTGTGCCTCTGAGTGGCCAGTAAATTGACTGTTGCTCCCCGGCTCACACCTGCACAGCTTTTGCTCTGTGAGGAACACACAGCCCCTGCAGGGAGCTGCTTGTCGGGCACAGTTCCTTCCTCTCCCGAACCCTGACCCTGAAGATGTCTCCTGGAAACAGCCAACCTTGCCCTAATGCTTCTCTGCCAGTCGGTCCAGGCCGGCCCTTTTCTTTCTTGCCAAACAAGCGGCCAATGGAGGACTTGATGCCCTTCTTCTTGGGGGCTTTGTGCAACGAGTCCTGGCTGCTGTTGCTACTGCTGGGGTTGCTCACGGGACCGTCCTGGGAGCCTGCGGAGCTTGGAGGAGAGAGAGGCATTCTTACCACGCGCCCTGATCACGACAGAACATTTCACTTGCATGCGCTGCAGTTCTTCACCTTTGTAACACTCGCTGTTCACAACCAAGTGTTCCTAACCAAAACTTCAGTCTCTTCTACACACATCCCAGGGTGGTAACATAAACACTAGCTTCTGGGATGCCGAGATTCCCTCTGACATGACTCCCCCTCAGAGGAGGCTGGACTGCAAGCCATGAGAACGGGAAGCCGATGACCTAAGTCAGGGCCACCTCCTAGCTCCTGAGAGGTATGCTCAGGCCGGCGGCTTGGAGCAGCAGCAGCAAGAACAGAGTCCTGGGAATCAAAACCTGCCCTGAGCTTTACTCCTCAGCAGTGAACCGTGGTGTCAGCTGCAGGGAACATGCATGCCCTCCCTCGAGTAATCCCTGGTACAGAACAGAAATCTGATCACTGGTGATCTGAAAAAGAATAGTACATTAGTGACAAAACGGTTTGTTGGTTTCCTAAGAGGAAGCACTTAGTAAACGGGGAAGGAGGATGTGGAACTCTCAATAGCTACAAAAGGCACAGAAGGCACCTGAGAGGCATGGACTGTCCTACAGGGCAATGGTAATCAGAAACCTGTCATCTGCTCGGCAAGGTCTCCATAAAGAACAGAAAGATTTCTCAAAAGAGATAATTTGTACAATGTGAAGAAATGAAGTTTTTCTAAATGTTGTTGATATTTAACTCCTTTCTTTCCAAACTGATTTTGCCAAAACAGATTTCACTATAGACCCCAGAGCAGTGGTAGGCATTCAAGATTTAACATTTAAATAAACTCAACTGAATTTCCCCCACAAAAAAAAATATCGACAAGTTTCTTAACCCCGAAGACAGATAAGCACACGTCACGGGCTGCGGGTAGCGCCTGCTCCTTACTTTCTCAGGTCCCTGATGTCTTCGTGGCTGACTGTGTGCAGCGCTCCTTTCTGTGGCCTGTCTAACCGGAGGGACCCCGGGGAGGCAGGGGGGGAAGTTTCACATTTTATCGTGGTCTTATCATCTCGTACCTCTTCTCTGGAATATGGCAACTGAGGGGCGAGAGAAGCACAAGTTTAGTTAACAGGGGACTGTGAAAAAAAAAGTCACACAGGCCTTCCATTACAACTACAAACTTGGTACTGTGCTTTCTGTCAGCACACAGAGTCTCCCTTTAGTCTTGTGCCACTGTGAAGCCGCAGGCCGTGCAGCACCAGAGCAGCCCAGCTTCCCCTGCTTCCCAGGGCCTGGGCGGGACACAGGGGCATCTCCAGCCTCCTTCACACCACAGGTTCCACCCCCTTGCAGTCCTAAGTACATCTTGAGGACAATTACGGGCGGGGGTGGGGGGTGGGGGGTGGTGCAAAGATCTGAACAATGGCCACAAACTTCATCGTTATAAAGTTTTGATAGTGTGAATTCACACCAACACAGATCCTACAACAAGTATGTTTAGCTCCTGGTGCCTTCAAAAGAAACACTAGAGCGGGCAGAACCCTTTTGGGCACAACTGGGCAACTGCCTTTCTTTCTGGGAGAGAGGAATAAACGTGGAACAGCCCGCAGCACACACACGTGTGTACAGCCTGCGTTTACTTCTCACTGAAGCGTGGACCAAACGCTATCAGCAGAAACATGTGCAGTCCACAAACCTTCTGTTCAATATGATTTAGATAAAATAACCCTAGGCTTATCATTAAAAGATGGCCTCTTTTGGACTCTTTCAGAAAAGTCTTCTGGCTATGTGCTGAAGGACACGGGAGCCTGCTCAGGGTCTAGGCAGGTCTTGCTTATACCTTACGTTTTCTGGTGTTGAGTGAGAGTAGCTTTCACAAAACACGCAGATCAAGCATCTATATAAACAATAAGACATGAACAGCAAACTTATGCTTTTTAAGTTTATTTCTTTTTAAATTATTTTTTAGAGATGAGGTCTCACCATGTTGCCCAGGCTGAAGTGCAGACTATTCCCAGGTGCAATCATAGCTCCCTACAGCCTCAAACTCCTGGTATCAAGTGACCCTCCTGCTTCAGCCTCCTGAGTAGCTGGGACTGTGGGTGACCGCCATCGTACCTGGCTTGAACTTCTGCCTTTGCAACAGGATAGTGTGAAGTGTATCAATCCAACTGTAGCCCAACAGTGGCTCCACAAGAACCAAGCAGACTAGTGAAAAGGAGTTGAGGTCACTGAGGACATAATTTTAACTAGCAGTTCAGATGCAGTTAGATCCTCCATCATTTCTCAACTTCTGATTATAATCATGAGACAACGCAAGGCTAGAATGGCTAGATATTGTCAATATGAAAGTTAACAGTTTTAAAATTCAGATTAAAACAAAAACCAAGAAGAGCACAGGTAGCCGTACATGTGTGGAGATGACCACACACTCACCCCAAACTACCAGCGGTCAAGGAATACAGCTGGGCCAGCCTCCAGGCATACCCAGCCCCCCACCACCACCACCATTGCTCCACTCTCTGCGCTGGACAGCCCTGGGCCCCACCAGATTCTTGCCTCTGTTGCACCTCTGATGCTCCTAGGAAGCAGGGAAGTCTCGGAGTCTACACCAGGAGTGCTGAAGCTGAAGAGGGGGCGACAGTCAAACACGGGCTGCGCCTGGCTCTGCCCCTGGTCCTCTGCACATACGGCTGGCCGAACCCTCACAACGACCCGAGAACAAGGCCCTGCAAAGCCACCAGGCGGCACACAGAGACTTCCCCTGAACAAGGCTGGGCTACGAGGCCTGAGTGTGCATCAGTACACACTTTCTCACTGAGAAAATCCTGCTACCAAACGAACCAACCCAAGACAAGCCAGCTGAATAAAGGATGTGCCTTGCCGTGGCTGGGGTAAGCTGCCCATCTCACTGCGGCAGGCCCGAGGCTGGTGGCCACCTGAAATGGCACCATTCTGTACTTACCTTCATTTGTCAGGAACACAGACAAAGGCACAAACTAACCAGTAACTAACAAGCAGTTTCAATAAGCACCACACTGCTCAGCCCAACAGAGCAGCTCTCATGCAGTGATAAGTCACATGCTTTGTCGGAGAACAACTGACTTTATGTCTCTGAAGGGCTGTCCAGTCACTGACCCATCAGGCAGGTTTTCAAAGAGGCCACAGAATATACACTAGAGCAAGAAAGTTATGAGAAGAGGCTCTGGGTCCACATAAAGCACAGCCGCCATGCACAACTGCTCTTGGCACACTACATGTCCTCTGAGAACGGGAAGGCCCCATCTACAGTCACTCCCAGGAGAAGTGGCCCAAGCTTCCCTCTGTAGGGACGCTGCCAGGGAGATCTGACTATCTGGAGAAAAGGTCAGACACGTGGTGATGCAGTCAACAGTCCAGGTTTTGAAATCAGATAAATCTGAACTCAAATCTGCACCACACATGCTGTGAACTCTACGATTCCATTTCCACAACTGCAAACTGGGGTTATAATAGCATCCTGTATCTCACAGGGATATGTGTGAGGATTACGTAACATACAGGCTGAGGATCTCAAGTCCAAAAATCCAAAACTTGAAATGCTCCAAAATCTGAATTTTTTTGAGTAGAGACAGGATGCACAAAGGAAATGCTCACAGGAGGATTGAAGATTCAGGTTTCGGATGCTTGGTCAATAAGCACAACGCGAATCGCAAACTCCAAAACTATTTCAGGCCCCAGTGTTTCTGATGTGGGATGCTCAGCCTGTAATATCCTGGTAAGGTACAGAGCCTGGCACAGTTCAAGAGCTTACTAAATGCTAGCTATTATCATTATTAAAGCTGATTTCTCCCAAATCTAAAATCTATGGCTTTCCTTCAGTAATTTCTTGTGTTTAAAAATACTTTAGTCCAAGAGTTTGAGGTTGCTATGAGCTAGGGCACCATGGCACTGTAGCCAGGATACAGAGTAAGACTGTGTCTCTAAAAATAAAAATTAAAAAATACCATATCTATGGTAAATAAGCACGAAATGACTAAAAGGCAAAAAAAAAAATTGGGAGCATGCCAAACTCTTACATTTGTCCCAGTGTTCTGTGAAAACCACTAATGAATAATTTCCAGCAACACAATCACATGTAAAGTGCTGGGTAAGTGTAAACACTCCCTTTAAAATTCCAAGTATTTGTTCTTATATAAATACATAACATTATATTTATGTACAATGATAGGTACCCTTCATTGTGGTATGGAGATGCAAAGATATTTTAAATTACTAAATAATTTACCTTTCTACGATGTTTCCTTAAATCACTAGGCTGACAGATGCATGCAAAGAAATGAAGAGAAATCAGATTCACTGCAAGATCAGGTCAGGCCAATATGTTAAAGTGGGAATGACGGGACAGATATAGCACAACAGCATTGAGAGAACACATAACTGTAGACAGAACATTTTTTTACCACAAAATTTAAATATAAGTTACTTGGGATTTACGAAAGAAATACTATAAATTTACCAGAGAAATACTATATTATTACTCAGAGAGAGAAAATTCTATTTCAATACATGCAATTTATTGTGGCATTCTGTGTAACAAAGGTCCTAATAATTGTCTATTCTAAGTCAAAAACCTCTCTATACTCAGTTTTCCTGAATAAAAAAGCACATTATAATTTAAAATATTCTAATTGATGATGAATTTTTTACAATACAACTATTATAAAACTGAACATACCTACTTTTAATCACCTATTTGACATTAATGCAAAATCCTTACCTAGAATTTGATTTACAACTTCTCAATAATAAATTTATTGCTTAAAGCAAGGTACCCTGTGAAAATACACAAGAACAAAAGCTAGCACAGTATCAGGCAGAAGCTTTACATCCTATAATATACGTAAGATATTTTAACACAAAAAACAGAGACAGTAGCACATTTTCAATATGTTGATGAGATTTATAGACTGGAATACATCAAAACTAAATCATCAAACTAAAAGTATATTGTTTGCGTAAAACCTTCCATTAATTCTACACTTAGATTATTTCTTTATGTAGGAAATATTTCATTTACAAATTACATAAATCCTACACAATTTGAGTAAAAACACAACCACCTATATCATGCCTCTAACCACATTTATTATACAGTGATTACATTTTGTCACTATTGAGAAAAAGTATACTTTTTAATGATAAAAGCCCCAAGAACCCACTATAAAGTCACAAGCCAGCACTGACTCATATAATCGCCCAGGGAGCTGCTGCCTGGTGACCTCCGCATGCTGTGAAGAACAGTTACAGCATAGGGTGGCACAGGGGGCAGGGAGCTGAACAAACTATAGACTCATGGGGAACCTGAGCTATGGATCAAAAATGAATCTGGAGATGGCTAAAATAATAAAACAAACCACAGGATGATACAGGAAACCAAAACCAATGATGGAAGCACAGACCATCAGCCAGCATACAGAATCATAAAACCAGGAAAAAGATTCACCTGACTGGCTTTACAAATGCTCTGGAAGGAAACAAGCGTGAAAACACAAATGAAACAGTCAAAGAGTTTAAATATTAGCTAATTACTCGATGATGTAAGTTATGAAAAAAGTATGTCAAAATACTGCAAAGCAGGTGGGCTGCCATTCCACACATCACAACAATGACAACATGGCTGAGTCAGTCACGTGCCGCCAACAACACAACTCAAAATGAAAATGGGAGGGGGCAGAAAGGAATAACACAAGTACAGTTAGAAAGCAGGATGCTGTAAATATTACACGTGAAATACGATTTCCTAGGCAATGTGCTCACAAAACCTAGACTAATTACATGAGAAAGTTTTAAACATCCTTTAGATCTGCACACTTTGCCACAAAACACCACAAGGCCATCACATTTCCTGGGAAAGTGACCCTAGGCTGAGGAGTGAACAGGCCGGAAAGCAGCTTGGCTGTGAGTAGGCTTGAGTGTGGAACCTGATTACTAATTTTCTTTCCCCTGAACTGCACAGCCTGGAACCCTGTTCACGTCTCTGAAGGAAAGAGATGGTGCTGACTCCTCCTGCTCATTTTTCTACAAGCTGTGGTGTTTGCCTATATTTACTCTATTAACTGTCCACTCCTAAACAACAGAAACTCCCTTCTGGCTGCTGCCCAGACCAACTGTCACACAAACAATGGTGGCACACCAGCCTGGTCATCCAAATATTAGAATCAACTTGGTATAGTTGAATGATTAAACACTAGCTAGGTTGAACATCTTCAGCGTCGTAGAATGACAAATGTACTTGATTTTCTTCTGGGTAAAAAGAAGCAAGTCCACATTGTCCAAAACTTCAAACAGGTACGTGGGGTGGGGATGCTACACAGAAAGGTGACACTTACTAGGGTCATGATGCCCAGTCTGTCCACTTCCCTGGCTGGGCTGTGGGGGATCCTCCTTGGGGTGGAGCGACCACTGCCTGGGGGGGAGGAGCCGGCAAGTGAGGAGCCAGGATAGGGGGGGATGGAACTCATTGATCTAAAACGACCAAGACTGTCTAAACTCCCACTGCCGACTCTGCTTTCAATCTCCTCTGCTCGCTGCTCGGTATTTTCCTTTTCTTCTTGTATCAACCTACAATAAAAACAGAAGCAGTCATCCTTTATTAGCAAATAGATTCACATATCTGGATAAAAGACATCTGCTTATACTCTATATGAGTAAACTCCAATAATAAGTTGCTCAAACATTTAATGCTTCAGATAAAACCTTTGGCTTTTAATCTTCTAAAATACACTATAACAAAAAGTGAATGTTCCACTGACTATGGTTAAGCTGGTACTCATGTCGTTCATGTTTGATTTTACTTATTTATACTACAATTTTGAAAGGGGCTGGCTGGCAACCTGTGGTTGCAACTAATAATTTCCTTACTAAGCAATGGGATAATTAAATTTGACATCTCTTATCTTCTCCCTATTCTTAGAGCAAAGCTGTACCTCTATCTACAGATTTCTTCAACTGGAAATCAGAAACTCTAATACAAATAATTGATCCACAAGCAATTTAAGATTTTCCAAACACTGAACTTTTTTTTTTTTAGAGGTAGGATCTGACTCTGTCACCCAGGCTGGAGTACAGTGGCATCATCATAGCTCATTGTAATCTCAAACTTCTGGACTCAAGTGATCCTCTCACCTCAGCTTCCTAAAAAGGTAGAACTGTGGGAGCCCACCACCACACATGGCTCCTTTTTATTTATTTATTTTTTTTGGAGACATGTCTCACTCTGATGTCCCAGGGTTGAGTGCCATGGCGTCATCAGCTTAGCTCACAGTAACCTCAAACTCTTAGGCTCAAGCAATCCTCCTGCCTCAGCCTCCTGAACAGCTGGGACTACACCCACCACAACACCTGGCTAATTTGGCTACTTTTAGTAGCCAATTAGCTACTCTTGCTCAGACTGGTCTTGAACTCCTGAACTCAAGCGACCCTTCCACCATAGCCTCCCAGAGTACTGAGATTACAAGCATAAGCTACCATACTCAGCATAATTCTTTAATTTTGTTTCTATAGATATGAGGTCTTGCTACGATGCACAGGCTGATATTAAAATTTTGGGCTCAAGCGATCTTCCCACGTTGGCCTCCCAAAATGCTGGGATTATGGACCTGAGTCACTGTGCCCAGCTTATACATTAAACTCTTTAGACTAAATTAAAGTTTCGTTTTGGGTTTTTTGCTGTTGTTGTTTTAGTTTAAATCAAAGAAAAGTACCACCTGCTGGAATTCTCTATCGGCTTCATATGAGTTTCTGGATTCATGTTAAGCCACAACAATTCAGAATTCAAGATTAAGGCTATTCTACCCTAAAGTCTTGGAGATGGCTGCACAGCGGTTTTACGTCTGACCTATGCCTGTAATCATTATTCTAACATCAAAAACAAAAACCTTGTAGTAAGCCTTCCAATTAGAGTTCTACTTACATATTTTTTTTAAGAAAAGTTGGTTTTTGGTCATTATTACCAGAAGAATAGCTGCAAGTCAGTGGATAGAACTTAACCGTTTATACCACTTCAACTTACTGCATAAAGAAAATCACTTTTATCTAGCAATACATTTTTTTAAACATACTAAAAATATATGATCTTTTCATATTTCCCATAACTATAAGACTATTTTTCTGAGCTCTTCACCAGTTTTAAACATAGCATCTGAAATGAGTGCATGAAGCCAAAAACACAGCCAGCATATAAACTTCCCGCAATGCTTGTTTTAGCCTTCCCTTCTTTACCTCACCCTCTAAGTAGAAACTGGCAAAGGTCCCAAAAAGCAGGCCCTGATGGCTGCAGGATTCCACGTCTGTGGCCACTCTTCATTTGGACTCAGCTGGCTGTGTGGCCGTGTCAGGCCTGGGGCCACAGGGCAGAACCCCCACCCCCAGTATACTGCTGTGCCCCCAGACCAAGCCAGCATAGGCGGTGGTTACCTAAGGCCTCTTAATCACTATACCTTAGTTTCCATTCCACAGGTGGCCCAGTGTTTTATAAATTCCCTATTAAAACTGCTGAGTTACTGAAGGAAAGAAACCTTTAACATACTGATGAGACTCATGGTGCCTGTAGCTCTCGCGGCTAAGGCGCCAGCCATATACACCAGAGCTGGCAGGTTCAAATCCGCCCCAGGCCCGCCAAACAATGACAAGTACAACCAAAAAATAGCCGGGCATTGTGGCGGGCGCCTGTAGTCCCAGCTACTTGGGAGGCTGAGGCAAAAGAATCGCTTAAGCCCAGGAGTTTGAAGTTGCTGTGAGCTGTCACACCACGGCCCTCTCTCTACCCATGGCTATAGTTTGAGGCTCTGTCTCAAAAACAAAAACAAAAACAAAACAACAAAATACATAAGACTCAAAAGATTCAAACACTCATCATCTGACCACTCACTGTCCTGTGTTGAGCAAATTCTCACTCTATGTTAATTTAACCTAAGGAAAAGCAAGTACAAATGGGAATATATAAACCTCCCACTTCCACTGTTCTGTGCGGCCCCCACTGGGTGACAGGCCTCTGGCGATGGGATACTCTGAAGGCACACTACAAGCAGCCTCTGCGGCGCTGGGGATGCACAGGTGGCAGGTGGAGGCTACGACTGCCTTTGGAATTCAGAGACAAGGGGACACTGAGGCTGGAGGCTTCCCTCTTACTTACCATCTGCTTCACCTCTCAGGCAGCCTGGGCTCTGCCACCTCTCCCAGTGAGCTGCAGCACCCCTGGCAAACTGGCCTACGGAAGGACCTGGCTGCTTCACTCAGCCTCTTCCCAACTCCCTGCCATGCACATGGTCAGGGAGGGGAGTTCACCAGCCCTGCTCTGATTTGTGCTGGCTATTCTGCTCTTCCAGGGGCAGTTCTCAAGACGGCAGAGGTAGCTGAGCCGGCCTCAGAGCTCCCAGACACAAATGGGCACTGAGCCCCACAGTACTCTCCAACTGTGTGGTCAGTTTTCAGGGGCAGAAACCGAACATCCCTCACTCCCCAGTATATTCTACACAAGGGTCCCAGTGCCGTGACTGTGGGGAGGGTACACTGGTCACTTGAATTTTACAGTGAAAGGTAATCTTGGGAGCTTGAAATTCTTTTTTTTTCTTTTTTAATTGAGACAGTCTCTCACTTTGTTACTCTTGGTAAAGTGGGGTCATAAAGCTCACAGCCACCTCTAACTGTTGGGCTCAAGCAATTCTCTTGCCTCAGCCTCCTGAGTAGCTGGGACTACAGTCGCCCACCACAACACCTAGCTATTTTTAGACATGGGATCTCACTCTAGCTCACAAAGTCTCGAACTTGTGAGCTCAATCTGCCCACCTCAGCCTCCGAAAGTGCTGGGATTATAGTCATGAGCCACTGCACCCAGCAGGAACTTGAAATTCTTTTTTTTGGAACTTAAAATTCTTTGACAGTTTAAGTAAGTTCTATTACTATGGAACACTTAGAAAATATTGTTCGAGATTTTTCCGATGGGACTGAGACTCCTTGGGGACAATTGCATTCAGTGTGAGTGGGGTACACACCTGATCTCTTTGTTGATGGCGTCTAGCTGCTCCTGAAGCATCATGGCTAACGTCTGTGCATCCGCCTGCCCGCTGGGTGACAACAGGTCAACCGAGCTGAGGAGAGTGTCTCTGTCATCCTCACCATCAGACACATCAACATCACTCTCAAATGCTTGTGCTACATTTGCCAAGACACTAGCTTGTTGGGCACGTTCCCAGTCCTGTTCATTCAGAGTCTGTACCTATAAACAAGAAAACCAAATCTCAGCAGACTGAAAACAACATTAGTTATAGGAACTTAATTTAAAAACTGTCACATGGAAGCTCAAAAGATCTTGGAAAAATGAATCCCTGATACCTTTGGCAAACAATATCTAAGAAATGGGACAGGGGCAAAGCACAGCAGCACACACCCATAATCCCAGCACTTTGAGAGGCCAAGGCAGGAGGATGACCTGAGACCATTTGTATTTGCCTTTCCTTAGGTTAAATTAACATAAGCTAAGTTCAAAACCAGCCTGGGCCACATAACAAAATCTCCATATCTACAAAAATTAAAAAATTATCCAGGCCTGGTGATGTGAGCCTCTAGTCCCAGCCACTCAGGAGGACCACTTGAGCCCAGGAGTTCAAGAGTTCAAGATTACAGTGAGTCATGATGATGACACTGTGCTCCAGCCTGAGCTACACAGCACAAACAAGAGGGCAGGATGATAACCCATCACTTACTTAGATAGATTATCTTATAACTTTTCTTTTCTTTCTTTTTTTTTTTTTTTGAGACAGAGTCTCACTCTGTCACTCAGCTATAACACAGTGGCATCATCAAAGCTTGCTACAACCTCCACCTCCTGGCTCAAGCAATCCTCTTGCCACGGCCCCCCGAGTAGCTGGGACTATAGGCATAAACCACTATGCTCAGCTACTTTTTCTATTTTTAGTGAAGACAGGGTCTCAGCTCTTGCTCAGGCTGGTCTCGAACTCTTGAGCTTAATTGATCTTCTTGCCTTGGCTTCCCATAGTGCTAAGATTGCAGAGCTGAGCCACAGTGCCCAGCCAATATTAACATCTTAATGTGTACCTGAAGCATTTCTATGACGAGATTCACAATGGAGAAATGACAGAATCAGAAATAAAAACTGAAAATTAGCCAGGAAGACTGCAGGGTGATAAAGAGAAATCTGGGGTTCAACAGATCAGCAGGTTCACTACAGTGAACAGTCAACTGTACATTTCAAAATAGCTAGAATAATTCACACAATCTTAAAATAAAGAAACAATAAATATTTAAGGTGATGGATATCCCAATTACCCTGGTTTGACTATATGAATTTTTCAAATTATCCTATGTGACCTGAAAATGTGTACATTTAATACGGATCAATTAAGAAATACATGTATGCCCCAATTAGCCGTGCTAGTAGGAAGTTTTTAAAAAATGATTCAAATCCATATCAGTTGGGTTCACCTCAGCTGCCGTAACATTCTGCAAGTGTTGCCTAATCTGCATTTCCCAATCCTCCTCCCTTTTCTGAGGCTGGTACTAACAAGCACAGCAACAAGCACAAGATAGCAGTGGGATAAAAGAAACAAGATGAAGCCCTGCGGATGCTGCTTCTCAGCACCTGCGTGCTGGCCAGTGCCAGAGAAATGCAGCAGCTCGGGTAGAAAAGGCATCCCTATGCTGAGCAAGTCTGTCCACATCGGAATCCAGGCGCAGAAAGTGTGCGTGCACCCCTCCCCCCACCACATGACTCTCCACTGTCCCTCCTCCTGCTTCAAACCTGCAACATCTCCTGGCCTTCTCCCCCAGCCAACAACCCTGCTGCCCTCTGCATGGCCCTTTCCTCCACCTGGGCACCAGCCCAGCTTCTGGTGTACACAGGGGAAGTCAGTTTTCCACCGATTCTTCCTTATTAGCACAATAACTTCTCCCACCTTAAGACACCAAAACAGAACCTCTGCCCACCCCAGTCTTCTACCAACTTGCCCCACTTCTTCCCTCCAGGGAGCGACATTTATTCACCCTCCTCCTTCCCAACCTCCCATCCCTTGCTCTCGACCCCTGTGCAGCCTGCCTCTGAGCATCTACTATAGCAAAACTACCCTGCTCAAGGGCCAACAAACTCCAGATGTGACAGCTGCTAGCCAGTGTCATCTGTTCATCAGATGGGGCCCACCATGAGGGGTCAGGTTCAGCTGCCCCCTTGTTCCCTGGAGCACTCACTCCCCAGGCCCCGGCGCCCACCCTCTCCTGGCCTCTTCCCTCCTAACTGGTCAGACCCCGCCTCAGGCTGTCTCCTTGACATGTCACTATGGAGAGCCCAGAGCGGCATCAATGGTGTCTGTGGGTGACCTCATCTTATTCCATGTTTCTAAACACTGTCTGCACACTCACGATCCCCATCTTTACCTCTCATTCTAGACTTCTCTTGTAGGTTCTACACTAGACTGTCCCATGGCCAGCCTGACACCCGCTTGGATATCAGACAGTCCTGGCGGCCTGAACACAGCCGGGGTTCCCCCAGACTCCTCCGCCCTCCTCCCCGAGTTCCAGCCCTGCAGCGGGCCTTGCATCTCTGCTTAACAGGTCCCCCAATAGCTCCTTCTCTTCCCTCTCAGACCCTTGTGCACATATTGCCCTGCTACCCAGCTCAGAATTCTTATTCCCCTCCATGTTCTACCCACTTACCTTGTATTACTATTTGACACACTGGGTGGCTTACAAAAACATCCACATACTCTTTAACACTCTTGCCCAAAGAGGCAGAGGGGATTCTCTCCCCTCATGTGAGGAGAACTCTAAGATTCACGTGGACAAGCAGAATAAAGTGGAAGTGAAGGTGTGCGTTCCAAGACCTAGAGCTCTCTTAGAATGTGAGCTCTGGGGAAGCCATGGACACGGTGGGAGGACCCCGAGCAGCCTTGTGGACAGGCATCCTAGGAGAGGACTCAGACCTCCTGCCCACAGCCATGGGAGTCCAGCCTTCCCACACGGCAGCCCATTAAGACCTTCCGCAATAGGCACCTGGCCTGCTGCTGGCGAGTTCCCGCTTACTGCTTGTCTCCTCACTAGCACGTGCACTCGGGGTGTAGGGCGCCTGTGGTCCACACACTGACGCAGTCCTGGGTCTACACAGGGACTGGCAGCTCGCGAAGTGTGAGCGCTAAATTACACAGGAGTGTGTCGAACATGTGCTGCTGAGGTGCCTAATGTCTAAACGTGAACTCTTTTCACTGAACGAAGAATGCACGTGCTCATTCATTTTTCATTACTGCTTCAAATCCATATTAATTAGCATTGTATTTAAGTGAAGACTGCACTTTTTCAGAATGTCTTTTTTTTTAAGTCCTAAAAATAAACTCTTAGCCAGAGAAAGAAAAATTGGAGGAGAGTAAGAAAGCAAGTGAGCCGTCTGCATTCTTGCTCCAGAGCAGCTCAGAGCCAGATCATGTACAAAGGCCTTGCCTTGGAAGGCTCTTCCCTCAGGGCTGCCAGGCGGCCTTTCTGGGAACGCCGCAACACTGCACTGGTGCCGTAGGAATCAGCGTGTCCATCAGCCACAGGGAACCTGAAGTCGGGGACACTGCCCAGGTGGGGTCGGCTGAAACATGAAACAGAAGGGTTGTTACAAGAAGAAAATAAACTTCCTGATTTTTGGCCAAGGCAGAACCTGTCAATTTAGAAAATAGGCTTTCTAGAGAAAAAGGTCTCCAAGGACGGCATCACTCTTTCTTGCCCAGCAACTACATGCTGGCCACTCTGGGCCAGCATTCAGTCTTTCAGTCCCACTAGGTGGAAAGCCTCACCCTTCAGGAAAACCAGTGCAGCTGGCCACAGCCATGACAGTCCAGTTGCCTGGAGTGTGGAGAGACCTGGGGTCCTCCCCACCTCCCAGCCCCACCTCTGGGTCCAGGTGTCCAGGCCTGGTGTCTGGTCTGCTTTCCTATAACTGACGTCTACATATCACTGATGGCCTCCAACCACTCTGCCATTTCTTCATTTGTGCTGAGACCCATGGCGTAAGGTCAGCCCAGCACAAATGCCTCCATCTGTAGGGCTGTCTAAAGTGTTACCATGAGGTGCCCAAGAAACACCCACTGCAACAGAGTGGGTGGGCTTCTGCAAACTGGATCTGGCCGCTCACTTCAGACACGTGCAAGTATATTAGCAGAAAACCAATACCCTCAGCTGAAGAAGCGCCTAGAAAGAAGAGAGTAGAGCTCTGAGCAAAGGAGCCTGAAGTGCTGGAGTGAGCCACTGTGTGGTTCCTGTCAGCAAAGGCCCCAAAGAGGGGCTGGGCAGCAGGGGGTGAGCACTACCAGCACCAGCCACAGCCATAGCACCTGCCATTTCTGTCTGGGACAACTCTTGGTCGCCTACTCTAGGAACTCCTGGTTCTCTGGGAAAGAAGGGTGGCTCCCTTCATTTTCAGAAATCCTTAGGAGGCAAAGATCCTGGGAGACAGAGCTCATTCCTCTGACTGCACTAAGTTAAATACAGGACCCCACACGACTCTCCACACCACATGCACACCAGGGCCAGCTCCATACGCCCCACGTGCCAGCGCATCTACCTCTGGTTCACACACCCAGGAATGTGTCTGTAGGAAATGGCTCTGTTCAGTGTTATGTGAAAAGAGTGACTGCCATAAGATGCCAAAGTCTGGAATTTCCCTTTGCTCACAACGTTCCTGTTACTTTCCGTTCCTGTTCTCTCAGAATTAATGAAATTGCTCCTTACACCATTTCTGGCTCAGGGTTTCAACACATCCTGAAACTGGACAAAAGCTATGCACACACAATACCGTGTGTGCTCTGGATGGCTCACGATCCTCTGAAGCCCTCAAAGCCCCCTCATCAGGACAGCCTCTCCCAGGCTGGCTTTCCTCCTACTTAGCCCCCAGCCCACAGCCACCCATTCCCTAGCCCCATCTATTTACAGAGCCCAGCTGTCAGCTTTCTTGTCCGTTCCTCTGGTGGCATCTTTTCTTGCTAGATTAGATCACAAAAACAAGAGGACTGATTTCATTGTCAGGGCATACAGACCAAGCCTGAGAGTCTGAGGGCCTGGGGGCCAGCCCTCGATTCAGCCTTCCCCCGGCCCACATCCACCTCTACACTCAACATCCTCTGCACCATCACAGCCTCTCCCCACAGCCTCCTGAGGTGAAATCTCAGGTCTGTCTGCGTGAGACAAATCCCGTCCTCCTGAGAAGAGCCTCTCTGCCTCCTCTCTTCAGACTCACAGGACCACCTCTGACCCAAGCCTCGGGGCACCCTGCTACCTCCTCAGGGCTTCTAGAGCAACAGATCCTCTCTTGCCATCATTCACTTTGAAAGTCCCACCCTCCGTGGCTGGCAAACGTGGGTGAGCCTTCTCCATCTCCAAGCCCCCCCCCCCAAACTCTACCACCCTCCAGGGGTGGCAGCAGCTCTAGCAGTCACTTCCTCACATCTACTCTACTCACGCGGCACTTTCTTAGACACACTTCTCACTCACTGTCTCTATCGCTTGAGGGGCACTAGCTATTCACCATCGAGGATCTTCCTTACCAAGTCCAGAGCCTTTTCTCTGGCCCTGCCTTCCTCCACACCTCCTCTGCAAGCACGCATGCTCTCCTGGGAAGTTCCCCCTCCCCTGGGTTCAGAGACATGTATTGTCTTCACTGATTTCCATTCCCCCTTCCAGGAGCAGGTTCAGTGAGGACCAGCCACCAGATACCCTAGACCTTAACAATACCATGAATTTGCAAATGCAGAAGTGTGTACTTTCTCTCACGCTTCTCCTTAATCTCCTTTCAAGCAGGAACCTGTTTCCTACAAACTAATGTAAGCAGTCCACCATTTCAATCATGTTTCGTAAAAGTTAACTCTCACTTTCAATAAAGAAACAAAAGAAAAATTTTAATACCTTAATGAGAAAGACTGACTCTGTAACAATGAGCAAGAAAAAAAATAAGAATGTAGGAGGCTCACATGCTGGGCTGTCTGCCAGACGCACTCACAGCCAAGTGAGTACCTCCTACACCAACCAACTCAGTCATATCTCAGCAGACTTAATCAACACATGAATTAATTTTTTTAAAAATCCAGGCATGGGGGAATGTGCCTATAGTCCCAGCTACTAGGCAGGCTGAGGCAGGAGGGTTGCTTGAGCCTGGGAGTTTGAGGCCAGCATAGTGAGGTCCCATTTCTTAAAAAATAAATTAAAATGACATGTCCTAAACTTTCAGTATCTCTTAAAAAATATTAAAAGTTCCAAATAGTGTACTATATTCTATGATTGCCAAGGTGCTTCTCAAATTCCAGCTGTGTAGCACTTCCCTGAGCAGCCTCCTGGGGGTGCAACCACCCTCCCATGAATCCCAGCCCTGCCATCTCTCACCTTAGGGTCTATCCTCCTATCTCTTATCAGGAGGGTCACACTCACCCAAATTAATGTATCCCAACATTGACTGATCATGCGCCACCGTCCACAGCTCCTCTGTGTGCCTGGCTATGCTAGTAACATTTTTCAGGGACCCAGCCCTAGCCCTGGGCTACTTCACTCTTCTTTGCTGCTATTAAGCCACAGGCTCTGTGAAGTCAGACCGTGCACTCTGTTCAGCTCCACTGCCCACATGGCCAAGAGCAGCCCTTTACAGACAGACAACAGGCGCTGCCAACGCAGTTGTTGGTTGGTTAGCATCATACCTATGATGGAGTGAAGCACCTCTCAGTCTCATTTGGTCCAGTTCAGCCCTTAACGCTTCAATGTTTAAGACAAGCTGATCCTACAAAATAGTGAAAGACTTAACTTTAGCTACTCTTTTAGGTTTTAAAACAATTTGCTTTAAATGTGCTCAGATGTTGAGCATAATCATAATAGGTTAAATGAACAGTTAGACACCAAACACAATTCTGAGAAAATGTTCTCTAAGAATACTGTGGCAAACATAACATCAACACTACCAGATTAACTTTGTAAACTTTAATGAAGTAAAAACTATGTCTTGGTCATAGAAAAGTTTACAGGAAGATAAATACCAAACCATTAATAATTATTAATTTTGCAGAGAAACAATTCTTTCAGGGCGAAAGGTAAACAGCATTTGCTTTCTACTGTACGTCTCTGCATTGCTTTTAATAGTCTTCTACCAATCACATATTCATTCCTGTGTCCTCTGCACACCTGATCTTATCTCTAGATCTGTGTCCAATACAGTAGCCACTGGCCACACATGACTACTGAGCCCTTGAAATGGTTTGGCTAGCCCCTAGCTGTGACTATGAAATACGCAGCGAATTTCAAAGACTTAATATGGAAAAAAGAATACCAAGTAGCTCATTATTATTTTCTATTAATGCATTACAAAGTGATAACATTTAACATTTTAGATATACTGGGTTAAATAAAATTAATTGTATCTATTTCTTATTACTTTTTATAATATGGCTATCAGAAAATTAAAAATTATGACCAGACCAGCATGGTGGCTTGCACTTGTAATCCTAGCACTCTGGGAGGCAGAGGCAAGTAGATCGCTTGAGGTCAGGACCAGCCTGAGCAAGAGCGAGACCCTGTCTCTACTAAAAATGGAAAAGTTAGTTGGGCGTGTTGGCACATGCCTACAGTCCCAGCTTCTCAGGAGGATGGGCTGGGAGGATCCCTTGAGCCCTGGAGTTCCAGCCTGCAGTGAGGTATGAGGATGCCACTGTACTCCAGCCTGAGTAAGAGAGTGGGACACTCTATAAGGAAAAAAAAACAAAAAAACAAAACAGAAAAGAAAGAGAAATTGAAAATTATGCATGTGGTTCATATTGTATATCTGTTGGACAGTATTGTTATAGATAAAAGCTTTATGCTCATATTTTATCTATAAATATACCTAGAAAGAATTTTCAACCATACACATTGAATCTAAAACACAAAGATACTCATGGCAGTGGACTGTGAGAGCCAGAGGGACAGTTCATCTCACCCTCTCCCAAGCACCTGTAGTAATCCTCTGATAGGTGCCATTCAGTCCGGCTCTGAACAGTTGCAAAGGGAATCAGAGAAGAGTTTTTAAGTACCTTATCATGTTGCATTTCTTCTAATTGCTTTTTTGCATTTTCAACTTCTCGTAATAGAGAATTCTGAAATAAACAGATAGTCCTTTACTGTTTAACATGTTGTGATACATAACATGGCTACAATGATTTAAAAAACAAAGTGCCCCAGAAAGGGAATGGCTCAGATGAACACACTAGTGAGCCGTGTTCCAGTCACACACTGACTGTGGCCACTTCTATTCATACAAAATCTACTTCTTCACTGACCCCATTTTCTAAATGTAGGTATGTCAGGTTCATGGTGCAAATTTATTTTAATCAGTTTAACTGGGTTATACTAACTTCTAGATTTTGCAATTCATTGGTCACTTGGGAAAACTAAAATTAAGTTCCAAATTTGTAATAAAGATCCAAGATAAAAACATTCCTACCTTAAGGGTAGTCCACTAATCAAGGAGGTAAGGTGCTCTATCTGTTCTCTAACAATGAACTCTAAGTCAGTGTGGTGTAAAACACATATGTCATACATACAATTACTGGTCTCCCTCAAATGAGCTCCTCAACTAGAAGAGCCAGTTTCAGGAAATTTCTGAGTCTTATCTCAAGAGACACTGGCGCAGGCAGGCCAGGCTGTATCAGACCTGAACCCACCTGCAGCCTACTAGAACGTCACTGACACAGTGTTCCAGGATGTCCCTTCTCTCTGGCGATAGCCAGCATACCTCAGTGACAGGAGGAGGAGTTAGACCAGACTTAGACTTTTCCCAAACCAAACAAGAAAGAAAGAAGGTAAAGGATGGAATGGGAGAATGTTTGGTTTCAGCTGATCAAAATCTTTTATACCACACTCCTTAGGATTCTGTTTATAAATGAGACAAAAAATAACTTCCAAAGCAAAAGCAATAAAGAAAAGGAAGAGAATTGAGCCAAAGAGTGGGGAAAAGATTCTAGTGTAGGTGCTGGGAAACTAGGATCCACTGGCCAGGATCTGTCCACTGCTATTTCTGTAAATAAGATTTTACTGAAACACAGTCACATCCATTCACTCGTGTGTTGTGTATTGTTCATTTATGCTAATTCTTCATTAGCACAAAATTATTTAATTACTCATAATTACTAGAATTCAAAAATATCTGGTCCTTTATAGATACCACTTGCTTACTCCTGTCCTCGTAAGAATGATAAATAATTTTCCATATAGGCAGATGAGGTAAGGACACAGCAAACAGTGAGTTAATTCGGTGTCTGGATAACAGTCTGTTACTTTTTCCACTCTAAAGAATCATCTCCATTTTCTATCATGCTTGCCAATCACTGCTGCGCATCACGCCTCAGGAGAGGAGGGATGACCTCTCTGTAAAGGGAGGGTGGGCTCCAGGGTGACGTGCAGTCTGCCCTACCTTGTCCTCCAAAGCAGCCATCCTCTCCCTCAGGTGGAGCTGAAGCCTCTCATTAGATTCTGAAAGAAGCTTGTCAACAGTATCTGATAAACGTTTATTATGTTCTTCATTCATTTTTTCTCTCTGCCTTGCCTAAAATAAGAGAATCAGACTTAGAAATATGAAGGAAACGTTTGCTCGTTCTTGCAGAAGTGTAAAGATCAAGGGCGTGGGCTGAGGGCGACCCACTGGCACCATCGCCCTGGATGCGCCTCATGCGTGGAGAAACACAGGGACTAGACCTGGCGAGACCTTAACTAAAAGGTCACACTGCCTCTGGTGAACTAAGTACTCTTAGGGCCTCAGGAACACTGCCAGTCATTAACTGTCAGGTGTCTTAGCAGATTGACACACAGGAACCAATAGACATATAAAAGAATCAGTGTATTAAGGCTTTAGTAGAGGAATTTCCCTTTAAGTAAATAAAAGCTTGGGTCTGAATTTGTGGGAAGAAAAATAAATTTAATTTACAAAACGAAAGGTGAAAAAGTCTGTTTTGTTTTGTCTTCTGACGTGGCCTTGTTCTGTCACCCCTAGGCTGGAGTGCAGTGGTATCATGATAGCTTACTGCAACCTCCAACTCCTGGGCTCAAAGGATCCTCCTGCCTCAGCATGGCAAATAGCTGGGACTATAGGTGTGCTCTACTATGCCTGGCTAGTTTTTCTGTTTTTAGCAGAGATGGGGTCTTGCTCTTGCTCAGGCTGGTCTTGAACTCCTGAGCTGAAGTGATCCACCCTACTCGGCCTCCCAGAGTGCTGGGATTACAGGCTTGACAATGCACCCGGCCAAAAACTTTGTTTTAAAAATAAACTAGTCAATCAAAGATGACTCTCAACATATTTTTATGTATGCATCTACACTGCTTGAATTTCTCATAATGGAAATTTTTATTAAAAGAGTAAGTATAATTATCTAGCCAGGCACAGTGGCTCACGCCTATAATCCTAGCAATCTGGGAGGTCAAAGCAGGTGGATTGCTTGAGCTCACGACTTTGAGAGCTCATGAGCAAGAGCAAGACCTTATCTCTACTAAAAACAGAAAAACTAGCCAGGCATTATAGCAGGTACCCAAGAGGCTCAGGCAAGAAGATCACTTGAGCCCCAGGGTTTGAGGTTGCTGTGAGCTATGACGTCATGGCCCTCTACCCAGGATGACAAAGTGAGATTCTGCCTCAAGATAGATAGATAGATATAGATAGATAGATAGATAGATAGATAGATAGATAGATAGATAGATAGATAGATAGATAGATAGAATTACCATACGTATTTCTAAAACATGGTATTAAAATTGACAAGTCTCTTTTCTAAAACCATAATCGATGTGAATAGCTCTGTTTCTGTCCCATGTGCTGAATGAACACCAGTGACAGTTGCAAGAGGGCAGGAGGGATTAGCAGGCAGCCCATCCAGGTGGCACCTTTGTGCCCTCATCCTCCAAGTTTCTCTGTGGTGCTGAAGAGGAACCTCCCAGGAGAGGGCAGTGGGCAGGGGAGCTATACTGTGCACTCAAGTCATGCTGCCCAGCTAGGAGGGCTGAACTCACAGACTCACTACAGGCCTCGGCAGTATGTCCACCCCGTGCCTTCAGCTTCCTCATGTGGGCAGTGGCCTTGCCCCCTCTCGTAAGGCTGTTTAAGGGCTGAATGTGAAGCACTCAGAATGTGAGCAATTACCATGATCAAAAGGGTCCAAACGCCTCATGCACAACACAGTGCGTCTGACACTCCCTCATGCTTGTTCTCTCTCAGCATTTGAGTGTTTTAAAAGCAAATTAGCTTGAAGTTTACTTTTAATTACCTCATTTATAAACACCTCTATTGCAACATGCGCCCTTCATCACACCATAAACCAGTTCCAACGGTGATGAAATCTGACACTGTTCTCCTCGGCTTACAGGGTAAGAGGGGTGCCTGGTGATGTCTCTGACTGCCTAATATGCAATCCCATCCTGAGAGCCAGAATCTTCCTGGAAGCTCATTTGAGTCTCTACTGAAAATACTATCTTGGTGTCATAAAGCTGACCTGGGGTTCTAGAACTAGATGCTTCCTGTTTCCTCCCTCAACCCACTTGTTAAAGAGAAAGCCACCAACACGCCAGGCCTGGTGCCACCTGGCCCCAGGACTGTTCTCACTGTATCTGTCTCTTCCAGGGAAAGCTCTCCAGGATTCAGCCAACAGGCCCTCCAACGCCCTGTTCTCTTGATGCTCTTTTGATTGCAGCTCAGTTACAATGTTCCTCTTACTCAGAAATACTCACTGTTTGAATTATTTTATTTTGGGACCAATTATGTAGGATATGGGCTTCCCTCTGCCTTTCAAGGGAGGTCCTCACTCCAGCACCACAGATTTGTAGAGGGAACTGCAGGTCCCTCCTATACCTAAGGCAGCCCCGCTGACAGGCTATCAGCTGCAGAAGCCTTCCTGGACACACAGATCTATCTATTCCCTGCAGTACTGCTGAGGATCACAGATCTCTTCTGAGGCTACCAATACCCACAAAAACCATCAAGGTGTGAGATGCACATATCAGGAGACAAGTAACAGATGAGGCCACAAAATAAATGCACCGACAATCCAACTGCAGGACCCTGTCTCGACTGGGGGCGGAGGCAGCACAGGAGGGGGAAATGAAAGAGAGGCCGGTCTGCCCGGGCCGCCCCGAGCCACGGGCCCCGCCGACGCTCACCCGCTGCAGTTCTTGATTCTTCTCCTCCAACTGCGCCTCCATCTGCCGTAACCTTTCTTCAATGTTGCCGTGTCTCTCTTCAGCCTGTCAGCAAAAAGAAGAAAACACGTAAGCTGACCTTGTGCTCACCCCACCTAACAACATGCCATGGCCACTGTAGCAGCTGACAAGCACAACATGCTCTGCGTGGACCGCTCCCCTCACGCTTACTCCCACCTCGGGATACCCTCCGTGGCTGCACGCGCTCAGCCCTCTCTAGTAGGTGCTTCTGAAGCATGGCTGGTGCTGGCGACTGACTGTGCTTCCCCACGCCCACGTCCCATCTCCGTGATCTGTGACTTTCCCCACCCTCAGTTCACTCTGGTTAGTCAGCAGGGAAAGCAGAAAGCAGCGAGCACAAAAAAGGAGCAGTGCACAAATTCTACCTTCCTAAGCTTGGAAGTAAGTTCCAACAGTTTAGCTTCCTTAGCAGCAGAGCTCCCGGAAGACAAAAGGTCAGACTACAAAGCCAACAAGGGACAAGAAAGATAACAGGGGAGAAGAGAAACCGAGACTTTAAAAGCAGATCACGGAAGAGGAGGAAAGGTTACAGCTACTGGCAACAAACTTGCTCAAAGGAACAGACATGAGACCCTGGATACCATCTGACTGGCCCAACACTCCCCATTAGCAGTAGGATGCTCGGTCAGGACCCAGCACCTTCTCACTGTCCCTCCCCAGCAGCTCACCACGCTCCAGGCAGGAGAAACAGAATTGCTGACAGGTGCCGACTTGGGCCTTGGCCTGCACTGCTCCCTTTGCCCAGCCAAGGCCCACCAGCAGGGCAGGGCTAGCCCCTCCCTGTGCCTGGGAAGCTGCCAGCTTGCCTGGGTATGTGCCTGCGAGTTTCCCTGTGGGTCGCCGCGCTCAAGTGCCTGTTACAGCATTTGACTGCTGCTATCTGCCTCCTCCCACAGGGATGGAGAGAACTCTGAGGGCAGAGATTGTGCCTCAACATGCACACCCAACAGTTGAACAAATGAATGAATATTCCTTAAAAACACATTTTTAAGTAAATTTGAAATATAACTACTTAATTTGTTTATTACACATTTATTTTAATTATCATTTCCTATTTCTGAGAAAAAACTATCCTTCCTTTGTATAAAGCTTCTAGCCTATGCTTTAAGTTACTGACTAAAATAAGAAACAGTAACTCAGGTCACACATACTGTGGCCCAACAGCATACACCTGGCCAAACTGTAGGGAGATTCAGGGATACCAAAAAGGGAGGATGGTGTCTGACACTGCAAAATTCTAACCTCAGAGAAAAACAGCACTCAAAGCAAATCAGAGTTATTCATGGATTTAGATGCACTGAGGTAAGAACAGCAATAAACAAGGCACATGAACAAATCATAATCACAATCAAAATCCTGGCATCTGATCCAGAACCAAGCCCAAGACAGCACCTTGGAAAGGGCTGCTACCCTCTGGGCCAGCTCCGCCTCCACCTCGGGGAGTGTCTCGGCCTTCCTCAGAGTCTGCTGCAGCTTCTGCTCTGCCAATTCCAGGCGTTCTTGCAACTGGCGGTTTTTGTCTTCAGTCTATGACAGGAGAGCAAAGCATCAAAATGTAGCAAATCTAGCCCTGTTTTCCACAGACTGAAACAAACTGAATACAGACACCACCTGAGCTCATTATGATGGGCTCACTATAGCTCTGGTAGCTGCTTCCAGGTAAGGCTCTCCTGCTGCCAGAGTGCTGCCCACCTTCCACAGCTTCACTCCAGTGTGCAAAATGTAAACATCTCCTGCCAAAGTATTTGCTTTTCCTAAATATCTTTAAAGAAGCTTTAAAAGAAAAATCAAATAAAGATTCCTATATACTAAAGGTGCCAACACCATGCCTAGCTAATTAAATTTTTTGTAGAGAGGGGGTGTCACTGTGTTGCCCAAGACTGATCTTAAGGACTAGAGGCACCCTCCACCAATGCGTGGCATTTTTCTTATTTTTAGTAGAGACACAGTCTCGCTCTTGAATTCCTGAGATTGAGAGATCCACCCACCTCAGCCTCTTAGAGTGCTAGGACTGGATTATAGGTGTGAGCCACTGAACCTGGCTAGCTTGCTCATCAACTGACAAGTTTAAGGTAGGAAGAATTTGGTACATAACCTCAGGAAAAGAAACCCCACATCAAGAGTAGGCAAAAGAAAAAATAATAATAATAAACAGATGCTGGTAAACCAAAATATGGTTCTCATCATCTTTTTCATATAGCTCTTCCAGGAGCATGCCTAAAGAAATGTTAGTCAAGTTATTTAAATGCATGACTGCTCTTTTCTTAAAAGACACTCTTATTCTAAAAAATCTCAATGTAGAACATTTAACAGAAGATTGGCTTGGCGCCCACAGTCCAGTGGTTAGGGCGCCAGCTACATACACTGAGGCAGGCAGGTTGGAACCCGGTCCAGGCCTGCTAAACAATGACAACAAATAGCCGGTCATTGTGGCAGGCACATGTAGTCCCAGCTACTTGGGAGGCTGAGGCAAGAGAACTGCTAAATTCAAGAGTTTAAGGTTGCTGTAATCTGTGACACCACGGCACTCTACCAAGAGCAACATAGTGAGACTCTGTCTCAAAAAAAATAAATAAATAAAGAGAGAAGATTGTAAAGCTGGGTACAATAGTGTGTGCCTGTAAACCCAGCTACTTGGTTGGAAGCTGAAGTGAGATCTCTTGAGCCCAGAAATTGGGAGGCCAGCCTGAGCAACATAGTGAGACTTCATCATTTAAAATAATAATTTTTTTTAAAGATTTTTAAAAACCTAGGGCTGGGCACAGTGGCTCATGACTCTAAGCCTAGTACTTTGGGAAACCAAGGAGGATTGCTTGAGACTAAGAGTTTGAGACCAATCTGAAGAATATATCAAGACTCCATGTCTAAAAATAAAAAAAGAATTAGTCAGGTTTGGTGTTATATGTGTGTAGTCCTAGCTACTTGGAAGGCTTAGGCAGGTGGATCCCTTGAGCACAGGAGTTGAGGCCACAGTGAGCTATTTAGGCCATGGTACTCTGGCCTGGGCAATAGAGTGAGACCTTGTCTCTTTAATAAAAAAAAAAAAAAGAAAAAGAAATCCACAAACCATCTATAAGTCTAGGTTCCTGAGAGGTTAGCATTTGTGTATATGCAGCTTTCCCCTTTTTCTGTGTGCATTTATCTCCATAAATCCTTATATATCATGCTTTAAGACCCTCAAAAAATACACCATTATTCTGTGATATATTTTTTATAATCTGCCTTTCATGAATTACATAAATTATATACAAAAGTATACAAAATACAGTTTATGAAATACCAAACACTTTATTTTCAAGATGCCTAATGTAGGTTTTTCTGGATAACTCTTGATTATCTAAGACTATGGACAAACAGTAAGTATGGTTTACCAAACCACAAAAGATACAAATTCTTATCACAGACTTGATTTCTAAATTTGCCATTTATGATAATCCTTGGGTAAAAATGCTCACAAGGAACAGATGAACTTTCAGTGAAAATAAATCAAGTATGGTTCCACAAAATGGTTAAATCAAATCCTAAATAATCAAAGCTTGTAAGCTGGAGTAACCCACACCTCCTGAATATAGTATTCTGAGGTTATAAAAATTTTCTTTAACTTTATTCATAATCAATGAAAGCCAGGCAAAAGTCCATAAACCCACTACCTGTCGATGTATAGAATCTTTATTTGCAATTTCATTTTCAAGTTTATCATTGAGGTCATGCACAGATGTGGCTTCACGCTGTGCGGCGAGGTAGCGTTTTTCAAGAGTAGTGATTCTTTCTTCCATGTCTTCCTTTTGGGCCATGGCCTAAAACAGGCATGTCAGAGGGAAAACTAGGTAGGTGATTAATATATAACAATTATACTTTAGAAAGAAAAAACTGAACTAAATCCCAAATTTCAAATCAAATATAAAATTAGTGCCTCAAAATTAAATTGATAGAGATACCAATTTTCTGAAATCTGAATGAAAATGTCCCTACTACCTCAAATATCATATATATTCCCCTGTAAGATTAACAAAAACTTGTCTGCCTTCATACTAAGGTGCTCAATTTTACCAAGTTTGTAATTTTCTACACAGTACTGTAAAAAAAGTATGTAAAACAAAGTATCCCAAAATTGCAAGAATTCAATATTCTTGAATTATCCACAACGAGGCTGCAGCCTTGTCTACCCTGTGCTGCAGACACGGTCTCACACGGGACAGGGATGAAGCGGGGAGTCCCTGGGCTGCAGACACAGTCTCGCACGGAACAGGGATGAAGCGGGGAGTCCCTGGGCTGCAGACACGGTCTCGCACGGGACGGGGATGAAGCGGGGAGTCCCTGGGCTGCAGACACGGTCTCGCATGGGACGGGGATGAAGCGGGGAGTCCCTGGGCTGCAGACACGGTCTCACAGAGGACAGGGATGAAGCGGGGAGTCCCTGGTCTGCAGACACGGTCTCACAGAGGACAGGGATGAAGCGGGGAGTCCCTGGTCTGCAGACACGGTCTCACAGAGGACAGGGATGAAGCGGGGAGTCCCTGGGCTGCAGACACGGTCTCACATGGGACAGGGATGAAGCGGGGAGTCCCTGGGCTGCAGACACGGTCTCACAGAGGACAGGGATGAAGCGGGGAGTCCCTGGTCTGCAGACACGGTCTCACAGAGGACAGGGATGAAGCGGGGAGTCCCTGGGCTGCAGACACGGTCTCACATGGGACAGGGATGAAGCAGGGAGTCCCTGGGCTGCAGACACGGTCTCACAGAGGACAGGGATGAAGTGGGGAGTCCCTGGGCTGCAGACACGGTCTTGCAGGGGACAGGGATGAAGCGGGGAGTCCCGGGGCTGCAGACACGGTCTCACAGAGGACATGGATGAAGCAGGGAGTCCCTGGGCTGCAGACACGGTCTCACATGGGACAGGGATGAAGCGGGGAGTCCCTGGGCTGCAGACACGGTCTCACATGGGACAGGGATGAAGCGGGGAGTCCCTGGGCAGCAGACACGGTCTCACATAGCACAGGGATGAAGCGGGGAGTCCCTGGGCTGCAGACACGGTCTCACAGAGGACAGGGATGAAGTGGGGAGTCCCTGGGCAGCAGACACGGTCTCACAGAGGACATGGATGAAGCAGGGAGTCCCTGGGCTGCAGACACGGTCTCACATGGGACGGGGATGAAGCAGGGAGTCCCTGGGCTGCAGACACGGTCTCACATGGGACGGGGATGAAGCGGGGAGTCCCTGGGCTGCAGACACGGTCTCACATGGGACGGGGATGAAGCAGGGAGTCCCTGGGCTGCAGACACGGTCTCACATGGGACGGGGATGAAGCAGGGAGTCCCTGGGCAGCAGACACGGTCTCGCATGGGACGGGGATGAAGCGGGGAGTCCCTGGGCTGCAGACACGGTCTCGCATGGGACAGGGATGAAGCAGGGAGTCCCTGGGCTGCAGACATGGTCTCGCATGGGCATGGGACGGGGATGAAGCGGGGAGTCCCTGGGCTGCAGACACGGTCTCGCATGGGACAGGGATGAAGCAGGGAGTCCCTGGGCTGCAGACACGGTCTCGCATGGGACGGGGATGAAGCAGGGAGTCCCTGGGCTGCAGACACGGTCTCACAGAGGACATGGATGAAGCAGGGAGTCCCTGGGCTGCAGACACGGTCTCACAGAGGACATGGATGAAGCAGGGAGTCCCTGGGCTGCAGACACGGTCTTGCATGGGACAGGGATGAAGTGGGGAGTCCCTGGGCTGCAGACACAGTCTCACAGAGGACAGGGATGAAGCGGGGCATCCCTGGGCTACAGACACGGTCTCGGACGGGACAGGGGTGAAGCGGGGAGTCCCTGGGCTGCAGACATGGTCTCACAGAGGACAGGGATGAAGCGGGGAGTCCCTGGGCTGCAGACACGGTTTTGCATGGGACAGGGATGAAGCGGGGAGTCCCTGGGCTGCAGACACAGTCTAGCACGGGACAGGGGTGAAGCGGGGAGTCCCTGGGCTGCAGACACAGTCTAGCACGGGACAGGGGTGAAGCGGGGAGTCCCTGGGCTGCAGATACAGTCTCGCATGAGACAGGGATGAAGCGGGGAGACAAGTCTCATTGTCCGGGGAAAAGGCTAGATATAATATCATATAGTATCAGTTACAACATACAGGCATATTAACAAATGGAAAAGAAATTTAATTTAGTCAGATGGAACCACTTAATATTTGTAGCAAAATAAAGTCAATCCTGCAGCGTACCAATCCCTAGAGTAGTGATTTTCAACCAGTGTGCCATGAGAGTATCTTTGGTGTACTGAGAAAATTTAAGGATCATTAATTAAATTATTTTTGAAAGAAGTTCAAAGCACAATAATATATTCTTTTTTACTCTTTTTTCTGATCAACGTAATTTTGGTGTGCCTTGGGAGCTTAATTATAGGTTCAAGTGTGCTGTGAGATAAGAAAGACTGAAAAACACTGCCCTAAAGGGTAGGTTTTGCTTATACAATACCTGAACTATACCGCGCAGTTCACTACTTTTAGGTCCTTCCTTGTCTACTAAATGACTGTTAGCGAAGTCTCAACGTTACAAGTGGTTGATCTTAAAATAATTATTTCAAAATCTGCATTATTGATCTCTGCCACGTAATCTCCTACTGTAGCCAAATAATTTAACCTATTAGGTTATATAACACATGCATACATGGTTGTTCTGAATTCTCACACTGGGCTGCCAACATGTGTCCAGAGAGTCTCACAGGGCAACAAAGGACAAGTGAGTGAGTCACAGGAGAAGCACCAGAGAAACATTCAGCCCTCATTTCTTTCATGACTAGTTTCTAATAGATAAAGGCAGAAATGTTTGTCAGAAATGACCATACAGGAAAACTTCTGTAAGATAACCACCCAAGGGACTGTAACAAACCAGCCAACTTACGGAGGTAGTCAACATAAGAACATGCAGAGCATGTCCAGTCTATGAAAATTAGGTCAACTTAAGGAGATGGTCAACAGAGAGAGGTGGTCAGCTGTGGTGGTTCTCCTCTACTTCAACATATGTGTCCGTCATCATCCTGACTACTGATGTCACCACACATTCTGGGAGAGTGACGATGACCCCCTGACACAGGGCAGGGCTATGCTCATAGCACAGCCAGTATCAGCACCTGCCACTAAAGAAGTGTATGTCAGAAGGAAATCTGAACAAAGAAAGAACAAAGTAAGACAGCCAGAAGCTGTAGAGATGAAGCATCTACACACAGGGGCATTAAGACTGTGGGGACTGCTCTCTACCTCTAAGGACTCCAGAGACAGGAGATTTCACCATAAAAATGGGGAGGCAGCCTAACCAGTTCCTAGAAATCTCTTTTTAGATACTATTTATACAAAAATGCAAAGATTGAAAGTAACATTGGGAGGGTAAGGGACAAAAAGAGCCAAAAAAAAAAAATCAATTAACCAAAACACCCCACACGTTCCACTTGATGACAATACTGCAGCTTCTACTGTCACTTACTTCCCGGACGTCACGTTGCAACTTTGTGTTCATTTCTTCAGATTTGATGAGGTCTTTCCGAGCAGTGTCGAGATCCTCCTCCAGCTCTGTCACATGACTGGAGAGCGTGGCCAGGCGCTCCTTCATCTGGCTCTGCTCCCGCGTCTGCTTACTGATGATTTCCTGGAGCTCAATTACCTTAGCAAGGTCTTCTTCGTGGCTTAAAGAACCATCAGAAGATCTCTGGCAGGGAAAAAAGTCCTTAAATAGCATGTTTGGTTAGCTATGAAACAAAATACTTCCAGAAAACAGGTGAAACCAAAGCTGATTTCTGCAAACTATTGGATGACACACTTTCCTGCTGTAGCCTCAGCTTTCCCAAACAGCCCCACATGCACACTGGGGACAAACGAAGTTAGAATAAAGAGAAAGCCTGAAGACTTACCTTTCCATTCGTACTGGGTGTATTTTCTTGTTCATGGTTTATATCAAGCACTCCATCTGTTAGTGTTTTTTTCTGATTATTCTGTTCTTTAAGAATCATTAGCTAAAACCAAAAAATTAAACATGAAAGTAAAATACTTAAGAGAAATAAGTAAACACAGCAAAACTCCCTTTGGAAAAACAACTATAAACTGGGAAAACACTACATAAAAAGGAAAGCATGTGACAATGCCACCCAACCTGAATATAAGTGATCATTAAAAATGGAATTTCTTATCTACTGTACCAATGGGTACTTAAGAAATAAACGTCTGGTTTACTAGTACTTAAGATGACCTGGATAGGATGATCCTTAGGCAACGAGATAAATAATATCTGATACAATATCCACGACTTCAGTCCCTGTATTAAGACTTTTTTTTAAATTTAAGGATAAAAGTAAAACCTCTCCATTCAAATCATATGCTGTCTCCAGCTTACCTCTTTGTGTGTGGCACCTAATTCTTCTTCTAACAAACTACACCTTTCGAGTGCTACTCGTAATCGCTCTCTCACCTGAAAAGAAAAGGTGTTCAGTTTGCACATGTGTGTACATATTTATATATTGGTTTTGTTTTTTCTTCCTTTCTTTCTTTCTGTTTTTGAGACAAGTCTTAACGCAACTGCAAGGGTTAGAGTACTGGGGCATCAGCCCAGATCATAGCAAATTCAAACTCCTGGGCTCAAGTGATCCTCCTGCCTCAGCCTCCTGAACAGCTGGGACCCCAGGCATCCACCACCACACCCAGCTAGTTTTTCTATTTCTATTAGAGATGGGGTCTCATTCTTGCTCAGGCTGGTCTCCAAACTCCTAAACTCAAGAAATCCTCCCACCTTCACCTCCCAGAGTGCAAGGATGGCACCCGGCCAGATTACCCAATTCCTAACAGCAATTCAATCTACAGAATTAATTAATTTAAGGTATTTATGCCAATTAGTTATTTTTATGATATAGAACCTTTTTATCTTAGAGAGAAAATATGTTGGCAAGAATTTAAGAAGCTCCAAAAAGAAAAGGTTGCACAAACACATATGCAGCCTAACACCCAGCATGTACACAAACCAAGACTTGTCACGTGGCTGATGGCACCTTTTCGTCCAGAGCTTTGTGGTGTTCAAATAATGACTTCAGTGCTTTAAGCACCTCAACTTCGCTGGACACGCCTGCTGGAGACTGAGCTTGTCTCTTCACCACTGTCATCCTGAGGGACCGCTCGTGCCTAGAGACAAGGCACTCCAAATGCTCTAACAGCAGCTGAAAGAAAAGGCCAAAAACAAAAACACATTTAAAGAGCTCCTTTACAGTATCAGGGCAAAACAAGTCTGAATGCCTTCAATTCAGTAGAAGGTTACAGAAATTCCCCTTAGATATATTAAAATAGCATTAATTTTCATCTCAAATTTCAAGTAGCTGGGACTATGGGCATATGCCACAATGCCTAGCTACTTTTTCTATTTTGGGTAGAGACTACATGAGCCCCTTCATCCAGCCACAGTTGATGACCTCCATACACTGACAACCTCCTCAAGGTGATCTAATGTTCACAGCCCAGACAAGTACTACATATACGTATCAGTGCAACAGGCCTCATGCCTTATGTCGACCACTTCCGTATGTCGACAGGTGTGTTAGGCCTTCAGGTGGTCAACTTCCAGAGGCTCTACTATGTATGATCACGCTGAACCAATCAACCACAGTCTGCTCAGTAAAAACCAGTACGTATTTAAAGCCACGCTGCACACCATCTTTTCTTCTAAGACAGTATCATGGATCCCAATACTGTCTCGAGGCAAATGGCAAAAAGTAAGATCCACCTACTAACCCTGGTATTGTTCCTCTCTGCTTTCAGTTCAGCAATTTCTTCTTCCCTTTCAAGGAGCTGTTCCCTGCATACATTGAGTTCTTTAGTAAGTGCTGCAAACTCCTAGAAAATAGCAAAAATAATTAAATAATGACAGACTTCCATCAAGCCTCTATGGTCTTTACACAAAGGCAACCCCTTCACACAATATAAAGGACCTCTGTGATTCCAGAGACAGGGGATCAACAGACTGGCAATCAGAACCCAACTTAATCTGATGGCAGGGGACAAAGGGGAATCCAAGTCACCTCCTCAATGGCCAGAGCAGTCCACATATTTTTATAAGGGGAACCCTGACATGAAGTGAATGAAGACATTTTTAAGTGACTCACAGACACATAAACTAGAATTGCTGAAGACAGCAAAAGGAAGAAGGTCTAGGGGCCACCACTGTGTCCTGGCCTCCTTGTCTATCTGTGCTGAGTATCTTCTGGGGAAGACCACTGGGCTGTGGAGAGTCCTCTGGGAAAATGGCAGATGGTACCCTAAACCCAACCTTTCAGCCTGAATTAAACTTCTTAAGTTAACAACAAAAAAATGGGATGGGTGTGGTAACTCATGCCTGTAATCCTAGCCCTCTGGAAGGCCGAGGTGGGAGGATCACTTGAGCCCGTAAGTTTGAAGTTGCTGTGAGCTGGGCTAAGGCCATGGCACTCCAGCTTGGACAGCAGAGCAAGACTTCATCTCAAAAAAAACAAACAAAAAAAAAGGACTTTCCATAAATGCTGGCAAGCCTATGAAGAGAGAAAGGTCTAAGAAGACTCATCTCTCTCTCTTCAGATAAGCAGAAGAGTTCCAAGAGAATACAACTGGGAAGAAGCAGCTTCACCTAATTTCCACTGTGTCAGGCTCTGACTGCAACGTCCAGCACCCTCACACAGACACCGCATAAGCTGAATTCACATCCCCCTGCCAGCTTTTCAATGAAGCAAAACTCCTCTGAAATAAGTCAAATCATCTGCCATGTTCCTTTCCATGTTAAGAATTTTTTCTTGGCTCAGCGCCTGTAGCTCAAGCAGCTAAGGCGCCAGCCACACACACCTGAGCTGGCGGGTTCAAATTCAGCCTGGGGCCCGCCAAACAACAATGACGGCTACAACCAAAAAATAGCCGGGCATTGTGGCGGGCACCTGTAGTCCTAGCTACTTGGGAGGCTGAGGCAGGAGACTCACTTGAGTCCAGGAGTTGGAGGTTGCTGTGAGCCATAGCACTCTACTCAGGGCGAAAGCTTGAGGCTCTGTCTCAAAAAAAAAAAAAAAGAATTTTTTCTTTAAAAGATAAACGCTACCCTGACAAATAATTAGACATTCAAGATGGGGAAAGTGGTTAAATCAGGTAATTCTAAAAAATCAGCTTACAGACAGGTGGTAGGCTTAAAGCACATTCTTAAATTAATCCTTTGCAACTCAAAGTAAACTTTACTACACCGCGGGGCCTCTCTTCCCCTAGACCAACAAGGACCCCTTATCCTCCAGACCAACAATTCAGGACCCCCTCTCTCTCCAGCTCCCAGTAGGACTTTAGTGGTTCCTGCCCTGCCCCAGCTACCAGGTGCTGATGCTACATCTGGCTAATGTAGGCGAGGCTGAGAGCTTCCTACTGTGCCCACCCTCCACTCTAGAAGCTCAACCTTGGGTGTGGTATGCTGAAAATACTGGGGCACTGATCCTCTGCGCCCCGGCTACCCCAGTGCTCTACAACACACACAAGAGCTTTCCACTGACTCCATCTCAGCTCCAGAGCCCTGGTTCAGAGATTTTCCCTGGGAGGAGAAACAGGTAGAAAAAGAGATAGTTCCTAATTTCTTCCCACAGACACTAACTATTTGCAACAGAGTTCAGTGAAGTTTAAATCTACGGGGGCATTAGAGGACAGTGTAGGTCCTGGTGAAAGGAAACTGGGGAGGGGGAAGATTCATGGGTTTAATGAAGACACAGCCCAGACTACAAACAGGCTGGCTGGTTTGCAGAAGAGAACTGGAAAGTAAGACAGCCCGGAGGAGCCCTCTTGAAGTGGGAACAAATTTCAAACTACTGACTTTAGAACTATTCCTTGGAAGGAGCCACAATCCGACTGAACTGGTTTGTAATTATCCTGTCATTGTTAAAGACAACAGAACATTTTGTGGAGCTTCACAGTTGTCTAGTGGTCAGAAAGCAGGAGAGAGCTGTCACGGGGGGGGCAGGAAGGCCTGCGGCTGCACCTCCCTGGGGAGCAGCATCAGCGGCTGAACGTGAGGAACTGATACTTATGTGTGGTGCATGTCGGGCCTATGAAAATCAGGTGAGCTTAAAGAGGTGGTCAGCTGTGGAGGTTCTACTCTGGTATCACCAGGTCTCCTTCCAGGTTCTCCCTTCAAGTTCATCTTCTTAAGTTTCAGCGATTTCTTTCATTTGCACCAATATTAATCATATTAAATACCCTGATTTACACTTCCTCTGGAAATCCCCTCTAGTTGACTGTCAGATCATCTAATACCTAACATTAATGAGATAGTAAGTGTCATCTTATTAACGGGAGCTTGTATCAGAAAGGGGTCTGCACAGCTGCTCTGGACCAGTGTGGATCTCATGTCGAAGGCTCTATCATGTGGTCCTATCTATAGACTTTGAGGCCCCTGAACAAAGACTGGGCAAAACTGTTCAAGTCACAGTCTGTGATAACCATAAGATTCAAAAGATTCTTCTGTTGCAAGTGGGAAAAAAGGGACTCAAACTAGTTTAACTTCGTTTTTTTTTTTTTTTAATTAAATCATAGCTGTACACATTAATGTGATCATGGGGCACCATACACTGGTTTCATAGACCATTTGACATATTTTCATCACACTGGTTAACATAGCCTTCCTGGCATTTTCTTAGTTATTGTGCTAAGACATTTATATTCCACATTTACTAAGTACAAACTAGTTTAACTTTGAAGGCAAATCATTATTCACATAACCATGAAGTTAAGGGCAGTACTGGTTCTGAGACTGCCTGAATGGAGTGCTGGAGAGCGGTGAATTTTTATCACTTTGTCCCCCTGTACCTGTAATCTGTGTCAATTTTGTAAAAGTAACTGCCAATTCGCTAATTCCATCTTTGATTGTGCCTAGTGGAGTCTATCATCCTAGAGAACAAATAACTTTCTCATTCACTAGCTTGTCATTCTTAGTTTGGTCCTCCTGTCCCACTCTTATTTTACTTCTGTCTGGTTTTGATGGATAATCTGCTTACACATGTATTAATTTATCTTTTTAAGCACCTTAAACATAAATATTTCAACAGTTTTTACCTAATGACTGTCCATAGATTTCAGATGGAGTACACGTACAGTTCTGTAAGACGGCGACTCTGTGAGGACATCCTAGAGTCACATCCTCGAGGACGATGGAATTCGGGTTCTGGGCTCACTGGCACTCTCCTTGCCTAGCTGGCTTAGTCAGTCTGGGCTGGTACAACAAACTCTCATACACTGGGCGGCATCCAAACAAGAGAACCGTGTTTCCCAGAGTTCCGAAGCTGGGAGATTCTGTCTGGTGAAGGCCCCACTGCAGACTTCTGCGTCCCGATATAACAGAAGGAGCAAAATCTCTCTCTGGAGTCTCCTCCCATGCACGCTAATCCCACCCACAGGAGAACCACCCTCATGACCTCATCTCTCCCAATTAGAAGACCTCATCTCTTCTAATACAATGACAATTGGGGGTTAGATTTCACCATGACTTCACAGTGGATTTCAGCAGGATGGTGTTCTGTGGCTGCTGCACTCTAAGCCTTCCAAGGCCTCAGTCCAGGGCAGGTTTCCCGTGGTGATTCAGGGTTCTTTCCCATGGTTCTGTTACAGGTAGTGCAGATCCTGGCAGAGAAGCTCTGAGCAATAGCTCCTCCCAGGCCTTGCTTTCTCCCCTCCCTCAGACCACAATGTCCTTATAAAGCATCAATCTGTATAGAGTAGACTGGTGTCAGACGGAGAGACCTCATCTAATCCCACCTTCAAGAAGTATCGAAATCTAGTTCTAATGCCACTGGATCACTTTAGTCCCTACAGCCCTTACCCTGGAGGAACCAAGTTTCCTACTGACGCTGCCTGCCTGGTGCTTAGAGTTCAACAGGCCAGTGAAATCTGGGCAACTAATGCTTACCAGGCTAGGTTTTTAGTTTGTTTCTGTACAGAAGGGTATTTACCTTGTTTGGGAGCCTGGTTATGTTTTTGGTTGGTTTCACTATTTAAACTTTCACTTTTTCACGGCTACGATTGGAAAATAGGTCACCAAAGCAGGAGTTTAAACTTCTATCTTGAGAGGACATCAGAATCCACTCAAGATGCAGTGGCACATCTAGCCTACGTCAGCCGCTGGGACAGGGAGGCGAGGCTGTGCACACTGCAGGGTGCTGTGCTCTGCGGGTAAGCTGGCAACAACTCCAACGCCATGCATGCTATCAGAGCAACCCTGGGGGAGCCATTTATGAGGGGAGGTGGGTGCACTTCCCAGAAGGCTTGCTGAAGGATACAGCACTTGAGTTGAATTCTGAGCAAAGCAGTCAGTGAGAGCTTTCTCAAAGGCATGAAGATGTCAGATAAGAGAGAAGGACTCTAGCTGGGCTGTGAGTGGTATATACAGAGAAGGTTAGGCCAGAGGTGGGTGGCCCCTCCAGACCACAGGTAGAGTGCAGATTTCAGGTTGAAGGCATAAGGAAATCATCCTATTTATAGACTTTGAACAAGGACTGGGCAAAATGAACTGGTTGAGTGTCAGTCAGCCCTGAGCATGAGGGATGTGTTCACGATGGGTTTGCTAGAGGAGAAGACTAAAGGTGGGAAACCAGCCAGAGTCCACAGCAATAACCCCAGGGAGCAACGAGGGGTTAATATTGAATTTAGATCAATATCAGAGAGAAAGAGACAAAGAATTCTCACATGCTAGGTCCTTCATCAGTTTTGAAAGGATTACCCTGGAGATTGTGTTCAGAAGAGCCCATAAGACAACGAGGCTGGAAGTGAGCAGATCATTAAGAAATTATTACAACTGCAGGCAAGGCCAGGGTGCACACAGGGCAGGTGGTGAGGAGGAGGGATTCTGGACTTGCTTTGTGGTGCAGCCAGCAGGACCAACAGACAGATTGAACAGAGAGAAAGAAAGGCCCAAAGACACCTCCAAGGATTCTAGCAGGAGCACGTGATGGAGTGATTGGTTTCTGACTATGGGGAGACCATGTTTGTTGTTTTGTTTGGTTGTTTGTTCATTTTGAGACAGTCTCACTTTGTTGCCCTCTGTAGAGTGCTGTAGCGTCACAGCTCCCAGCAATCTCAGACTCCTGGGCTCAAGCGATTCTCTTGCCTCAGCCTCCCAAGTAGCTGCTACAGGTACCTGCCACAATGCCCGACTATTTTTAGAGGTGGGGTCTTGCTCTGGCTCAGGCTGGTCTCTAACCTGTGAGCTCAGGCAATCCACCTGTTCTGGCCTCCCAGAGTGCTGGGATGACAGGCGTGAACCACCACACCCAGCCCGGGGAGAGCATGTTTTGAAAAGATCTAAAAGTTCAGTTTCAGAGTTCATTATTAGACATTCAAGGGGCAACGTCAAATAGAGAGCTGCAATTTGCAGTCTGAAGTTCTCAGAGAGGGGGATATCAATTTAGCTCCACACAAATTAACAAGATAGAGACACAAAGAGATAAGCCCCTGTAACAGTCTCATGTTATAAGGGCATCATCAAAGAGGCTGGGACTGGTGAGGGACACAGGATGAAAACCAGGAGAGAGATCTTTGAAGCTCAGTGTTCCCAGAATAGCGAACAACATGGACGGATGCTGGTGGACCACATTGGCTGACTGATCTTTGAAAGGTTGATTTGTTGAAATGGAGGTCAGTGTTGACCATAAACAGCAGTTTGCCGCAGTGGTGGGTTCAAAACCTCACTGGCCTTACTTAGTTCGGCAGACAGTGGGAGGAGAGGAAGCAAAACAGCGAGGACAGAAAATTCTCCTAAGGAGCTTTGCAGTAAAGGGACGAGAAGATACGGGGTCAAGGAGACCCTTTCATCAGACGAGGCAGAGATTTGCATACAGATGGCAAGAATCTAGGGGAAGGGTGGGAAGTGAGGGAGCAGACAGGGTCAAGTGGCCAAGAGAAGAGGCTGACCCTTCCTGGGGACACAGCTCACCCGGGACAGAAGGCTACTACACGGGCAGAGACACGGAGGTGCAAGGGGTGATGGGAGTTCTTTTCTCACTTCCACACAATTTTCTCATTTTCACTAAGAAAAAACAGACACAACATCATCAGTCTACATGTGCTTGTGGGGACAGAAAGGGAGAAAGTCTGAAGTGGCATCTATAAATGAGGGAGCAGATCATTAAGGTGTGCAGTGACAGGGCTGCTAGGCCATGAGGACAGGGAGGGACAAGGCAAGGTACAGCCCTTGCAGGCAAGCACAACAAAGGGGAAGAGGTGAGGGGTCGAAACTATGAGGAACTCCAAGACTTCAAGCAGCCAGAGGGAGACGCGGGACAGGCAAAGTGACATGCCAAGGTGGGAGTATACCAGGAAGGTGGAATATCAGCGTTTTATTTTTAAAAGTCTGTCTATTATGGGCGGCGCCTGTGACTCAGTGAGTAGGGCGCCAGCCCCATATGCTGAGGGTGGCGGGTTCAAGCCCAGCCCCGGCCAAACTGCAACAAAAAAATAGCCGGGCGTTGTGGCAGGCACCTGTAGTCCCAGCTGCTCAGGAGGCTGAGGCAAGAGAATCATGTAAGCCCAAGAGCTGGAGGTTGCTGTGAGCCGTGTGACGCCACGGCACTCTACCGAGGGCAGTAAAGTGAGACTCTGTCTCTACAAAAAAAAAAAAAAAAAAAGTCTGTCTATTATGAACAAACTTCATTGCCTTTGAATGAAATACCTAGTCAAAGCATCACAAGGAGGACGTGAAAGCTAGGGGCAGAAAGCTTCAAAACTGACTCTGCACAAGCTAGGAGCCATGGTTACTAGACTCATCTCTCCCCTCCAGGAGGGACCACCTGGCCCAACCCCTACTCAACCACAAACCCTTACTTTACTTCCCATCAGCGTGCTTTTCCTTTAATTTATTTCAGCACCAGAAGCAAGTCTTTGTGTGTTTCATCCAGTTTCCTTCAGATTTTCCTAAGATCCCCAAACTATTTTCACTTCCCCCTTGATTTTAAAATTGCCCTCTATCATTCCTATTATTTTGGTTAAATATAAGTCTTCCTAATATACTTGACAGCCAAAACCATTCTATGGGATACCACTCTGGCTATGGTAGAAGATGAATTTACATGATTTGACGATTACTTTACTCAAAGGAAAACCTTTCTTTCTGCTCAAAAGAGAATTCAACTGAAAAGATATCAAAGCAAATTTAAAGTTAAGAGTTTACATAAACATTGGACAGGAAATTCCAAAGTTTAAGATACCAAAGCACATTCCTATACGCACTGTTTATATTATTGCAGAAAAAACTATTAGGAACCCCAAATATGGGCAATAAAGTCTACTTAATTACTATCAGAGGAATCTAATTGTCCACACACAAATGTTTCCTCTCTAAAAAAATGTTGATTTAAAAAATACTATAAGCCACTATACCATTAGTTTAAGGTGACATTCTTTTTACTGGTATTTATTATAATTAAAGTTTCAAGTATTTTCTGAAACTGGACAGATATAATAATCACCAATATTTTCAAAATATAAGTCTGAGCAATATAAATCTGTATTTCCATTCCACATTATCTAGGGCTGAGAAGGAGGACAATAACACTGATCACTCAAACCGGTTTAAGAATTTGGTTTTACATCGACATTTGTTATTTCTGAACAAAAAGTTCAGATCTGGATAACATGCTCAAATTATATAAACCAGACAGGTGTTAAAGAAAATCCACAAGCAGGCCAACTTTAAACTAAGTTCTCTGGATCAGAGGTGACACTGTCACTCAGCTGGCTGGCAGCATCCCCCAGAGAGCAGCAGAGCCCCTGAGGGTGGCCCCACCCCTTCACCTTCCTCCTCCTGCTGTCTTCATATGGTCACAACATGTCACATTTTTACAACTCATTCTCTATCCACAGCTCTGGGGTTTTTTTTAGTTACTTCGCTTTCTTCTTTCTTTTTTTTGAGACACAGTCTCACTTTGTCGCCAGATAGAGTGCTACAGAGTCATTGCTCACAGCAACCTCAAACTCTTGGGCTCAAGTGATTCTCTTACCTCAGTTTTCATTTTTAGTACAGACAGGGTCTCTAACTCGTGAGGCTGGTCTCAAACTTGTGAACTAAGCAATCCACCTGCCTTGGCCTCCCTGAGTGCTAGGATTACAGGCATGAGCCACCTGGCCTAGCCGGTTACTTTTCATTATTTAACCTTTTGCTGAAGGTGGAATAAAACTTCACTAGATGGAATATTATTCAGTCATAAAAAAGAAAGAATTTCTTTTCTTTTCTTTTCTTTTTTTTTTTTTTGAGAGAAAGAGTCTTATTTTGTTGCCCCCAGCAGAGGACTGTGGCATCACAGCTCACAGCAACCTCAAACACTTGGGCTCAAGTGATTCTCTTGCCTCAGCCTCCCTGGTAGCTGGGACTACAGGCGCCCACCCACCACAATGCCCGGCTATTTTTTTCAGACACGAGGTCTTGCTCTAGCTCAGGCTGGTCTTGAACCTGTGAGCTCAGACAATCCGCCTACCTCAGAGCCTCCCAGAGTGCTGGGACTATAGGCGTGAGCCACTGCGCCAGCACAACGTAGGTTAAAAACGTGAGGACATCATGCTGAATGAAGTAAACTGGTTACAAAAGACTGAACACACTGGAGGATCTTAGTTACGTGAGGTTCTTATTTGAGTTGCAGAATCTGTAGAGACAGAAAGTAGGATGCTGGTTGCCAGGGGCTGCAGAAGGGGGGACGGGGGAAGTCAGTGTTAAATGCAGACAGGGACAGAGTTTCAGTTTTGCAAGATGAAGAGTTCTGGACATGGATGGCAGCAGTGGCTGCACAGCGGTGCGAATGTGCTTACTGCCACTGAGCTGAAAACTTACCAATGACGAAGATGGTAAATTTTATGTGTATTTTACCACAAAAAGAAAAAGTGGGGAAAAAAGAACTGCACTGGAGGCAAAAAGTCTGTGTACTCTTCAGCCTAGGGACACGAAATGTAAAGAAATGGAAAAGGGTCTGATTTTTAGCAAATGGAAGTGACTGGCTTGCAGAACTGACATTATTTTCAGTCGGTAGAAGTTACTTGCCTCAGTCTTTATTTTAAAAGCATGTCGAATTTGAAAGAGAAAATTTGAAGTTCCTATTACATTAAAATGAATGACCAAATCATGTTTTAAAACCCTACTGATTAAAAGTCTACTAATAAGCATCCACCTATCCACCCACCATCTATCCGTTTATCTTGCATCTGAACCACAGGAGAAGACAGACAGGGATATGGGGAAACAAAACCACGAACTTTACACTTCTGTATACTCTGACCCATAGTCCATCATCTCACTGAACCAGACCTGATCAAAGCCACTGTGTCCAAAATGGTGACTTTTCAATCACTGGGCATTATGCACAAGCAAGTGAACAAAAGATATCAAATAAACAATTTAAAAGTTCCAAAATGTCTTTTTTATTAAGACCCAATATATCTTATTTTTTTCCTTATCAGTTTTTCTTTAAGAAATATATGCCAACAAAATGTATGCTCATACTTAGCATTTAGCAATTAAGCAATTAAATGCGGAGTTTTTAACATACAGAACAGCATTTCAGTATGATCCAATTTTAATATGACACACACAAATACATATATATGAAAAAATATAAAAGTATACACAAAGCTAACACTAGTTACCCCTGGAGTTGGAAAGAGGGTTCAAAGTGAGACAGTTTATATATTTTTTCCTTTTAAATTTAATTTTATACACACATTACTTAGTACTGACTGCCCACATGTCACATGACTTGCTAAGAAGTATCCCCCAAGCCGGTCCCTTGGGCTTCCTGCTCTCAGCTATCCAAAGGAAGCAGGCTCCCCTCCTCCCCTTGAGGAATCCCCGCCCCAACCTTGACTGCATCCTCAGCTAGCCTTCCCACCTGAAGGTGCTGCCCTCTTCAAGCTCTCCTCTGGAGGGAGGCTGAAACCTGCGGGCTCCACCCAGGCCGGCTGCTCGCCGTGCACAAGGTGTCTGCCTCTTCACGCAAACTACTTCTGAGCTTGAGCACCCTAAGAACCTGTGTGACCTTGGCCTCTCCCAATACTGCATCCTCGACCTGTGGATAGACACACTTGGTCTCCAGACCTGATTCTGTCTTCCAGAACGCATTTAGTCTCGGCTAACCGAGGAGGAGCCCACCACTACTGATGGCAACTTGAACTTATTTTGCCAAAAACTAAATGTGATTTTCACTTGGAATAGAAAATGAGGAAAAAAGCCCTGATTATTATTTTTTTAAATATGTGGATGAACTAGTTAAAAATGTATTGTGTCCCACCCCTAACTTTTGGCTTAGCAACTAAGGAGGATGTATTTTGTGTGTTTCTAATTTTAAAAATGCACAGTTCAAGGCCAAACCTGAAAACTGGGATGCAGGGTACAGTCTGCTCACAGCCACTTAGCTGTCCATGTGTACAGATGTGATCACATAAAATGTGGCTGTACCATAAACACGACTTATCCACCCACCAGCGCCAAAATTGTATCATTTTTGACAATTTAACTGGTTTCTTTTGAAAGAATTTCTTTCAAATTGTTTTTAAGTTTATTTCAAATTCAATTTAACTGGTTTCTTAAAGAGGCTGCTTTACTTTATGGTATTAATAACTGAAATACTGATGTGAATGTTTTATACCAGTATTTTAAGTTCACACCATTCAAAATCATAAAGAATATGACCCTCTGCTTTTATGTTTTAAAATTCCTAACATAAAAGTCACCTAAAATTCACCATCTTAAAAACTTTAAAGTGAACAATTCAGCGGTTCTTAGCATATTTACAATGTTGTATCATCCTTACCACTACTAATTCAAAACATTTTCATCGCCCCTAAAAGAAACCCATACCTATTAGCACTCCTTCCCATCCTCCTTGCCTTCAGCCCCTGGACCCACCACTCTGCTGTCTCCACAGGCCTGCCCACTGAACACTTGGCACGGATGTGACCATGTAACTGTGGCCTTCTGTGCCTGGCTTTTCACTTAACACAGTATTTTCAAGGATCATTCCTGTTGTGTGGACCACAATGTAACTTCATTCCCTTTTACTTCTTTTTCTTTGGAAGACACTGTGTTTTGGGCAAAACTGTGATTTAAATGGGAGTGGAAGTGGAAGTTTTGTTTCATGTATTTTTATCTTGTTGCTTTCATTTTAGCTTCCCATTAACCAAAGTCAAACCAAACTGGTTTGAACAATTAGCATTTCAGTACTTAAACACAAACCATTCCTTAGAATAAGCAAGCTCATTTGAAATATTAGCATGTTTCAAAACAACCTGAAGTTGTGAGTTGAATGTATATTTCATATATTTTAGAATTCAAGTGTAGGTGAATAGTATTAGTGAAAAACGCACAGAGAAAATATTCTAAATTTTTCCCAGGTGCAATGACTCAGACCTGTAATCCCAGCATTTTAGGAAAACAAGGCAAGACGAACATAGTTGAGCTTCGAAGTTCGAGACCAGCCTGAACAGGAGTAAGATGCCATCACTACTAAAAATAGAAATATTAAGTTGGTGTTATGGTGGGTATCTATAGTCCCAGATACTAGGAAGGCTGAAGCAGGAGGACTGCTTGAGTTCAGGGGTTCAAGGCTGCAGCAAGCTATGATCCAGTTTGGGTGACAGAGCTAGACCCCATCTCGAAAAAAAAATTGTTTGTTTTTTTTTAATTTTTTTTTTTAGAGACAGAATCTCACTTTATCACCCTTGGTAGAGTGACGTCGCATCACAGCTCACAGCAACCTCCAGCTCTCGGGCTTAGGCAATTCTCTTCCCTCAGCCTCCCGAGTAGCTGGGACCACAGGCGCCCGCCACAACGCCCAGCTACTTTTTGTTGCAGTTTGGCTGGGGCCAGGTTTGAATCCACCACCCTCAGTATATGGGGCCAGTGCCCTACTCATTGAGCCACAGGGGGCACCCAAAAAAACAAAAAATTTTTTTAAACTCAGCTTGGGGAAAGGGAGACAATCAGACCAATGAAATAATAAACTGAGGGCAGAAACCCATGATTCGAATAAGCCTGAGAGCCTTCTATGATCACATTTTATTGTTTTTCAGTCACTTTTTGTTTTTAAGAGACAGAGTCTCATTTTGTTGCCCTCAGTAGAGTGCTGTGGCATCACAGCTCACAGCAACCTGCAACTCTTGAGCTTAGATGATTCTCTTTCCTCAGCCTCCTGAATAGCTGGGACTACAGGTGCCTGCCACAATGCCCGGCTATTTTGTTTGTTGCAGTTTGGCCGGGGTCAGGTTTGAACTCGCCACTCTCAGTATATAGGGCCAGCGCCCTACCCACTGAGCCACAGGCACCGCCCTTTCAGTCATATTTTTAAAAAGAATATTAGCTTGAAAGAGTTTCAGATAAATTAAAAACACTAGAAAATAACAGAATAAAAACACAACATGAAGTACATTAACATCTAGTTTATATTTATAGACTTTCTCATACTTTTCAAGAAAGCAACTGTGTGATTTTTGGCACTGTTCATGCTTACAGGAGTACAAAATATTTTTCATTATCAAGTATCTCATTTCACGGAACTATGCAAATACCAAGAATCAATGAATCATAAAGAAATTGTCTTCAAAGTATGAAATCAGAAAATGCCTGTTTGAACTTGACAGTAGTCTAAAGCAAGGCGTCAGTAGACACAGCACACAACCCACATGTGTGCAGATATGTTTGGGTCCTAACAAGCTTTAGAACAGTGGCGGCAGCAGCAACAGCTAAGGGCTTAGGATATACCTTTTTCTTTTTTTACACAAATCTTTATAAAAATTATTTGATTTTTTGAATTGCTAATGATATATATACATAGAAAAGTTTACCTTTCAGCCCCGTTCACTCTTCCACATGGTAGGTAACTAAAGTTACGGATTTCTTGTTTACCCAGAGTTTCAAAAAATGGATATATAAACAAATATATTCCTTCCGCCTTATTTTTCTTCAGTTAGGGATATAAGCTGAAGATCTCTGCCCAAGAGTTCACATTGTCCTCCCCCCTTTTAACAGCTGCACAGAGCACAGTGAATACAAACGCCAGGATTTCACTGTTCACCTACTGGTGGGCACTTACGTGTTCCTGATCCCAATCTTTTGCTATCACAGATAACATGGCAACAAATAACCCTGTATAGATATCTTTCTGCACAAGTAACCAGAATATCTGTAGGGTAACAATCTATGAATCTCTTGGTCAAGGGGGATACACACACACACACTTTTTTTTTTTTTTTTGCAGTTTTTGGCCAAGGCCAGGTTTGAACCCGCCAGCTCCAGGATTTGGGGACGGCGCCCCACTCCTTTGAGCCACAGGTGCCGCCCAACACACACACACACACTTTTTTTTAAGAGACGGGGTCTCGCTCTTTTGCCCAGGCTGGAGTGCAGAGGTGTAATCACAGATCACTGCAATCTCAAACTCTTGGACTTAAGTGATCTTCCCACCTCTGACTTCCAAAGTGCTGGGATTACACGGGGAGCCACCATGCCTCACTGAATAAAGTTTGTGTGCATTTAACATAGTTGTAAATTTAAAAGTTATAAATTTTAAATTGAACACAAGCTTTCCAGACACTCTGTGTATTTCTTATTATGTCATACATCATGCTACTACCACTCAGGAACTGCTTCACAGTTCACCAGTCAGCAATTCTCCCTGAAACCGCAGGGTTTGTTTCCCTGATTTAATTCAAATTTTATTTAGCATTTTTCGGGCTTGTCATTAGTTCATATTAGCAGTTTAATTCTGCAAAAAGAAGCCACAATCAGCTCTTTTACGTGTTATTAAGCAGTCTGCAACACTATTCCCACCACATCCCAGATGCACAGGTGCACAGAAAGGTCCTGCAGACAGGATGTGGCACGCGGCACTCGACCAAGCACTGCCAAGGAGCCATGACTGCCGTGCACGGGGAGCCCAGAAGCCAAGTGTGCGTGTGTAATATTAGGGAAAATGCACAGGAAAAACACTCAAGGGTCTAGAGCCACAGCGCAGTTCTAAAAGAGCACAAGAAACAGTGACACAAAGTGCTAGCTTAACAGACACAAGGACCACAACTAGAACTCAAGCCTCAGTCTCCAGCATGGTTTAGGTGACATCAGGTCAAAGAAGGGAAGCTCTCCAGCTCTTCTCAACCACAGCCAGGCATGTCACAATGAACTACAAAAAGGTGGCCAACACACAGAGAATATTTTACAAACATAAAATTTTGTAATGCATATTTAAAAAATAAACGTACATCTAGCTACAATTTCCCATTTTCCCTATGTATAGCAACTTTAGGAGTAACTTTTGGGATATCCTGTATTATGCTTAGTAAATAGAAACACAAGCTTAAGAATGAGTGGTCTCCAAGTACCTACAGTTACATTTATAGCATTTCCTGATATTCTGCTGACAGTCAAAGAAACACAAATGTTCTAGTGTTTAAGACTATATAGCTCGTTGTGGCAGACGCCTGTAGTCCCAGCTCGGGAGGCTGAGGCAAGAGAATCGCCTAAGCCCAAGAGTTGGAAGTTGCTGTGAGCTGTGACGCTACAGCACTCTACCAAGGGCGACAAGGTAAGACTCTGTATCCAAAAAAAAAAAAAAAAGACTATATAGTAAGGCTAAATGTAATAAATGTAACTGGACTTGTCAAGGCTTTTAATTTGCTCTCATGCAGTTTTCTTAACTGCCTACTAGAAAACAACACAACTGGCTCTGCGCCTGTGGCTCAAGCGGCTAAGGCGCCAGCCACATACACCAGAGTTGGCAGGTTCCAATCTGCCAGGGCCTGCCAAACAATGACAACTACAACCAAAAAAAAAAAAAAATAGTCCCAGCTACTTGGGAGGCTGAGGCAAGAGAATTGCTTAAGCCCAAGAGTTGGGAGGTTGCTGTGAGCTGTGATGCCACAGCACTCTACCCAGGGCAATAGCTTAAGGCTCTGTCTCAAAAAAAGAAAACAACATAACTGGTGGAAATAATAAAAAGGATTCATTGTCAGCCAAGGAAGGACCTCGAGTGTCTTGTCTCCTAGCTTGTGGTTCTCTTGCCACAGCACCCTCCCTCCGCCTGTCCAGTCTCTCCTGTCCATCCATCCTCATCCTCCCACAGGAAGATTCTCAGAGAACTCACTCCAGCCCTCAGTACCCACTCTCCTGTGAGCTCATAGCCCTTGAGGCCTCTCCCACAGCCTACCTGGTGAAGCAAGAACCACTGCCCTCACCCCACCCACCCCATCAAGTCTTTCCTCCCACTGCAGCCACCCCAACTTCATGCATGCTGAATGTAGCCCCACAATACCCACGGTGACCTGGCCAGTTCCTTCCCTGTACTACACTGGACACTGTCATCCTGTACCACAGCACTGCCAATGCTACACTGCACTTCATAAGTCTACTTAGGCTCTGTCCTTCCCAGGGGAAAGAACTATCCTTCTCACTGTGAAAACCCTAAGCCTTGGCAAAGAATCTAGCAAAGCATTAAGGGTTCACACAAGGTAGCACTCTGAGAGGCTGAGGTGGGTGGATCGCTTGAGCTCAGGAGTTTGAGACCAGCCTCAGCAAGAGACCCATCTCTAAACGTAGCTCAGTGCTGTGGTGGGCACCTGTAGTCTCAGCTACTCAAGAGGATGAAGCAAGAGCATCATTTGAGCCCAAGAGTTTGAGGTTGCTGTGAGCTATGACACTACCGCACCTACTGAGAACGACAGAGTGAGACCCTGTCTCAAAAAAAAAAGTCTTCCCACAAAGACTTTGGAATTAACTCAGTATACTGCCTTTGGCAGGTGGTATTACTGTACTGTAGTCCTCGGGAGCCTGCACGTTCTGTGTACTCATGTCTTGCAAACCAGTCTGACAAGAGCCCTATATCATAAACAGTTTTAACCTCTAACTTAACAAGAAGTTATCTCAGAATGAGTCAGAGAGGTCTAGGTCCAGAACTGTAACTGGAGGTACTTTGTTAGGAATGTTCTCTTTGTGGCTCTGTTAAGCTTAGTAAACAGAAACAGAAGCTTAAGAATGAGTAGCCCTGTTAATTAAAATCATTTACTGAACAAAAAAAAATATTTCTAAGGTACTAAGCCAGGTGCTCCTAAGACACAGATTACAATAACTCTGTATTTGTTTAATTGCCTATGGTTTCCAAAACACTTTCATCTATTTTATCATATTCTACTCTGAGCAACACAGTAAGGCGGACATAATTACCTCACTTTACAAATTACAGTGCAGAGCCAGTTACGTGAGAGAGCTCTAACTGTCACTCAGCTAATAAGTGGCTTGGGACTCAGAACCCAATGAAGATGTGGTGAGGACCAGAACCCAGTCCATACAGAGACCGGATCCCTCAGTCCCCAATGTACTGAACAGCGGCTGTGGTAAGGAGTTGGCAGGCAGACTCCCCAGAGACCAGCTAAGTGCCTACTTTGTGCAGGGTATTATGGTGGGTGCTTTATGCTACTTTTCATTAAATCTGCCTATACCATTGGGAAGTAAATAGCATCCTTATTTTATAGACGGTGAAATATCTTGGTAAAGTTCAGAAATCTGGTGAGGAGAGGACCCCAAGGAGCAAATGGACAGAGAGTAGCAGAACACCACTCCAGCAGTTAGCATAGGCCTGCTGACACAGGCAGCCAATGACCCTGAACGGAAAGAACAGTGGGAGCCACACTCCCCAGGGCAGCTTTCTGTGGGTTCTTTCACTTCCTTAAGATTGATCCTGATAGGGCGGCACCTGTGGCTCAGTGAGTAGGGTACCGGCCCCATATACCAAGGGTGGTGGGTTTGAACCTGGCCCTGGCCAAACTGCAACAAAAATAGCCGGGCATTGTGGTAGGTGCCTATAGTCCCAGCTACTTGGGAGGCTGAGAGAATAGAATTGCCTAAGCCCAGGAGTTGGAGGTTGCTGTGAGCTGTGATGCCACGGCACTGTACCAAGGGCAATAAAGTGAGACGCTGTCTCTTAAAAAAAAAAAAAAAAAAAAAGACTGATCCTGATATACACTTGATCCTAATATTTCATCTACATTTTTCTTAATACTGGTAGCATTTTTAAAAAACTAGAATAAAGATAAAAGGAATAAAAGTAAAATCAGGAGGGCAGCGCCTGTGGCTCAAAGGAGTAGGGCACCGGCCCCATATGTTGGAGGTGATGGGTTCAAACCCAGCCCGGCCAAAAACTGCAAAAAAAAAAAAAGTAAAATCAGGCTAGGTACAGGGGCTCACACCTGTAATCCCAGCACTCTGGGAGACCAAAGCGGGAAGATCCCTTGAGCTCAGGAGTTCAAGACCAGCCTGAGCAAAACTGAGACCCCTGTCTCTACTAAAAATAGAAAAACTAGCAGCGCATGGTAGTGGGCACTTGTAGTCCCACCTACTTGGGAGGCTAAGGTAGGAGGATCACTTGAGCTCAGGAATTTGAGGTTGCTGTGAGCTATGATACCACTGAACTCTAGCCCTGGGCAAGGGAACAAGACTCTGGCCAGGAAAGGGAAAGGAGGGAGAGAAGGGAAGGAAGGGAAGAAAAGGCAGGGAAGGGAGGGAGAGAGGGAAGGGAAAGGAAAATTAGCCATAGGCATCAGCCCCTGACCTCTTTGAGCTTTGGGCCAGACCTTAAATTCCAGAAAGGGCACCAGGAGAGAAAGAGCAGGGATGACCCTTTGGGCTAGACTTTGGCCCTGAGAGAGGGGCTGGGAGGTACCTAGAGAGGAGGGGATCCTGTGGACCAGGGTGCAGGGAGGGGACACAGTGAAGAAACTCTCTGGCTAGAGGGAAATGGTGTGGGGAAGAATAATAAAACCAGAACAGAGTCCCAAAAGCAAGACTAACCAGGTTTAGAGTTTGGCACTAAAGGTCTCAAAGCCACAGCCGACCTTAACCTGGTGGCAACATGAAGTGTGCAGGATGGACATGAGGTGCTGAGGACCTAGCTCGGACACTACAACACAAAAGGAGCGCATGTAGGGGTTCAGAAAAGGAGGACTATGCCCAGCAACACTGAACGCAGAGAGGAGGATGGCCCAGGACAGAGAACTATACTGACTTGCAAGAGAAGGTGAGCTCCGCCCTGGACGTGCGGGGCAGCAGGACACCCCCCTGGCTGTGTCTGAAACACTACAAAACGTGGGGCTACAGTTCCAGTAGAGTCCCAGATGTGGTGAAGACAGGCAATGCCACAGAAGAAAAGCAATCTCCAAGATAAGGACTGCAGCAGGCAGCCGGGCAAGGGCGTCGGCACACGCCTCGGTCACAGGCACGGTGGCCCGGGTGTCAGCGCACGCCTCAGTCATAGAGTGCTGTGTGCAGAAGGACACAGCTGTCAGAGAATTGACCAATCCGGAAAATCAAGTTCGCAAACTTGTCCTAGAAAAAGTGCTACAAACCTCATTGCTGAATATCACTACGGTCACCTTCAAAGTACTGCCCTTGGCAATCTATATACCAACACCAGCACCTAGTCCACACTTCGAGGCAATTTTTTTAGGATAAGTTCAGGAATCTGTCAGACTTTTATCCAATGACAGCTCTGATGCCCATTCCAAAAAAAGACTTCCAAAACTGCTTTCCATGGAGGTTTTCCTACCTGGAGAAAACCCAGCGCACCCAGTGCGGCACAGTGCACACGGAGAGATGTGAGTAAGAACACAGACGACCATGACAACATTCTATTCTAAAGCTGCAGCTACCAAAAGGCCTCCCCAGAACCGGGTGCTTTAAACAAAGGATAAAGGTGAAGCTGTTTAATGAGGAAGGATTACTGTATCTAGACACTTGCCCTCTAAACTACTGACAGTTTTAAACTGACTTGAACTTAAGTGTCAACGTCTCCTTATGTAGTATTACTCTAAAACTTCCAATGAGAGGGCCTTAGTGAGGGAATGGACAGCTGAAACTGTACCAACAGCGTTTCTCTCCGTGATCTCCATGAGCACGGTGAAGCCCTTTGAACAGCAGAAGAGGTTTTCAGGCCAGCACAGCGGGAGTTTACTGCATTAACACCTTCAGGTACAGCCACTTCCGGGCAGCATCTGGCCCTTTTAATAACAATCATTCATAGTAAAAATATACTTTGGAGGACACACAGAAGGAAGTACCAGGCATTGTAGAGTTTGTAAAAAGCAACCAGAACCTAGCAACAGGAATGTGCTTTCAAGCAATCTCTTTAATTTGTTGTTAAACTTTTTGGTTAACAAGTATTTCTATGGTTTGTACAAGAAGACGACCTTGGAATGTACGTTCTTTCCTATTTAAAAAGCTTTATTCTAACCACTCACTACTTTTTCTTGCAAGGGCCTTTCTACTAACCAGAACCCCACTACACACACCAGAAGGGCAACATTTCTTGTTTGTGTAACTTTCTCCTACTCTTTCTCCCAGAAACAGAATGAACATCAGGCATAGGAACAGAAATAACAAGGCAGGGATAGAAAAGCTGATGGGAAGGATGTCCGAACAGCTAATCTGCATTCTCACTTAATACAGGAAAGTTGGGGCAGCAAGGAGAGATTCCCATGGCAGTTTTTCCTGGTAACTCCAACAGGAAGGTAGCATTGCCGCTTGCCATGTAAATAAATGCTAAACAGCTTCCTTCAGTTTTACATACCTAACTGTCAATTTTTGTCCTGCTGTTGCCATCTGTCATATACTCTGGCCACCTCACATCGAGCCCCTTTCCTGTGGGTACACACTGGTTCACTCTTGGGGAACGGCTGAAAACACTTGCTCCCTCAGCCGCTCCTTCACCTGCAGATGACACCCTTGGAGCCCAGGCTTTGGGAAGGAACACTCAGGGCTGGGTTAGTGTCCAGAGGTAGTCATTTCATCCAGAGATAAGGCCCATGGTGCCGGAAGCATAGAGCGCAGTTTCCGGGACAAGCAGCTTCCCCAGACGGTGGTTCCACAGCAGGACCAGGCTCTTGTGGCCTCCAAGGCTGGCTGTCCTGCCTTCTCAGAGACATCGATTGTAACCAAGTCAAAATCCTTGTAATAATTTATTTTTCTGCACAGATCACACCAGCAGTTTATAATGAAGCCTCTAGATGATGTGGTGTTTATTTTACTCGCTATCTTTATTTTCACAACCTGGAATCACATCCACTCTTCTCCACAAGTAGGAATGCCTGTGACGACACCCTTGCTATGGATACCCTGGGTGGAAGTACAGACTGTTACTGTGGACGGCACACATTTCCATATTGTTTACCCTTCTTTTTCCTGTTTCTGTTTTTCTACCATTCTTTACCATACCAAATATCATTGTCCCATTCAATAATGATGATCAGAATAATGGCTAACATTACTAAATCCTCATCAAATGTCAGGCTCTCTTTTTTTCCCTTAAAGAAATGGGGTTTTAGTGTCATTGAGGCTGGAGTACTATAGTGTGATCATAGCTCACAGTAATCTCAAACTCCTGGGCTAAACATATCCTCCCACCTCAGCTTTCTGAGTAGCTGGGACTATAAGCACACACCACCACACCCAGATAATTTTTCTATTTTTTTGAGTCTGGCTATTTTGCCAGGACTAGTCCTGAACTCCTAGTCTCCCAAAGTGCTAGGATTTTGTGTGTGAGCCACGATACTCAACCACTAAACACCAGGCCCTTTTCTGAGGGTTTCATGGAAATTAACTCCTACTGGGCAGCGGTTGCTGCAGCTGTGGCACCTGAGGCTATGACACCTGCGAGCAGAGGCTGGGTTTAGGGATGGTGGCGCCGACTGCGCTGTGAGAGTGGAGCGGCCACGGGGCCCACCATGTGCCAGCAGCTTCAAAGCTCGGGCCTGTGGCCCTTCTCCTTGTTGGCGGGGGCAGAAGCCCAGAGGCGGTGGGCACTGAGCAAGCCTTGGCCCCTCGGCTGAACCATGCCCCCCTCGTATTCATGTGCATGGCTCCATGTTCTACGACAAGGATGGGGATCTGGCTCATCATCAAGAACGGGCAGAAGCAGGCCAAGCTAAGGCAGGTGCCTTAAGAATCTGATTCCTCAGAGCATCGTGAAGCTGGATTCCCACCCCCACCCCCGCATCCACCCGGATTTCCCTGTGATCCTCTATGAGATGTGAGCCTGGGAGGTGGCAGACACAAGCACCCCCTCCCCCAGCAAGAAAACCCCAAGCTCAAGGTATGGCTTCCATTGAGGAGTCCAAGCTGGGTCCACAATCCAGAATAAACTCCATTGGCCCAGAAAAAATAAAAAAAGAAATTAACTCCTATTATTTTCACCACGATTCACAGTAGGCAGCAGAGTTCAAAATCATACCATATTAACAAGCAATTCCCTCCATAAACACAAAAATAAACACAATGAAGAAAATTCTCACTATTTCTCTTTGACTCCTTGCCCTTCTTACAACATCTTCACTCTTACACTCACGATTAGGGTTGCATTCCCATTCAAAGGCTCCACAATCCTGCTTACTGTCATGAGTGTGAAGGACGTGGACACCCCTCTACCAGCAAAGCTGGACTTCATTCCCAGTGTTGCTCCCGTTGCCTCTACCAACTGCCATTACCTCACTGGCTCAGATCTTGTGCAGGTGAAAACAGAATCACATGTCAACTCTTCTCTCCAACTTGCAAAAAAGAACTGTCCGAAAACTACATAAGACTTAAAGAATGAGTGAGCACGCCTATAATCCCAGCACTCTGGGAGGCCGAAGCAGGTAGACTGTTTGAGCTCAAGCGTTGGAGATCAGCCTGAGCAAGAGCGAAACACCATCTCAACTAAAAATAGAAAAACCAGAGGGCATGATGGCACACACCTATAGTCCTAGCTACTCAGGAGGCTGAGGCAAGAAGATTACTCAGCCTAAGAGTTTGAAGCTGCTGTGAACTATGATGCCATACACTCTATCCAGGGCAACAGAGTGAAACTCTGTCTCCAAAAAAAAAAAAAAAACAGCAAGCAAAAGAGGTATTCACAATCAATTAGTTCTATGGCTTTCCAGCCATCCTGCTAGGACCCCTTCAAGGGTGGGTTAAAGCAGAAGGCTGGGGTGGGAGGGAGGTTCCCAGCAAATGACACTGAGGGAAGCCAACCTGAGCTGCTATACTCTGCTCTGCTCACTGGCTAGAAATACCTTTCAAAGACTGGCTTCTTTCTAAAGCATTCAACTACAGGGCCCAGCTCACCCCCTTTACAGAGAAGCAACCGAGGTTCCAAGAAGTTAAGGGTTGCCCAGAACAAGAGGTACCTCTCAGCTCCTGGGCTACACGCTCCCCAACTCTGCCAACCTGCAGCTCCTGTGTGCCAAATGCAGGGGAACAAAGGAAGCAATCTTGCCCGTGGTGACACGCAAACAACTGCTGACTTGGCTGTTAGGTTCCAAAGCATTGCTGTTTTTTTCTCTGCTGTATTGTTAAAGTACTAACTTAACTGCAGGTTAGCATGTTTTAATTCTACAGCAGGTTAAGAACTGACTGACAGGGCCGGGCATGGTGGCTCACGCCTGTAGTCCCAGCACTGTGGGAGGCCGAGGCAGGTGGATCGCCTGAGCTCAGAGGTTCAAGACCAGTATGAGCAGCAGTGAGCCAGAGTAAGACCCCATCTCTACTAACATCAAAAACAGCCAGACATGTGGTGGGTGTCTGTAATCCCAGCTGGGGAGGCGACAGGACAGAGAATCACCAAAGGAAGAACATTTAAAAAAAAGAAGAAAAAAAAAATGAACAAAAAAAAGAGTACTTCAAACGAAGAAGAATGAATAAGCAAGCTGAAATTAAAATAAAAAATTTTTAAAAAGAAAAAAAAAAGAATCAACTGACAGGAAACAAAGCAGTAACATCACACTCTAGCTGTGAAGCACACTTAAAAACTTTCTTGTTCTACACTGAAAAAAGTTTCTGGGGCTAGGCACGGTGGCCTGTAATCTTAGCACTCTGGGAGGCAGAGGCAGAGGGACTGCCTGAGCTCACGGGTTAGAGACCAGCCTGAGCAAGAGGAAGACCGCATCTCTAACTGGGTGTTGTGGTGGGCACCTGCAGTCCTAGCTACTCGGGAGGCTGAACCAAGAGGATCACTTGAGTCCAAGAGTTTGAGGTTGCTGTGAGCCATGATGCCAGAGCACTCTACCAAGAGTGACACAGTGAGACTGTCTCAAAAAAAAAGGGTAGCACCCATAGCTCAGTGGGTTGGGCGATGGCCACATACACTGAAGCTGGCGGGTTCAAACCCAGCCTGGGCTAGGTAAACAATGACAACTGAACAAAAAATTAGCTGGGCATTATGCAGGGAGCATGTAGTCCCAGCTACTTGGGAAGCTGAAGCAAGAGAATTGCTTAAGCCCAGGAGTTTGAGAGTGCTGTGAGCTGTGATGCCACAGCACTCTAACAAGGGTAACGCAGAAAGACTCTGTCCCAAAAAAAAAAGATTTTGGGAAAAACAATGAAAAAAGGGGAGAAATAGAAACTCTATTTTGTGTGTGTGTGTGTGGTTTTTTTTTTGGCGGGGGCTGGGTTTGAACCCGCCACCTCCAGCATATGGGACCGGTGCCCTACTCCTTGAGCCATAGGTGCCGCCCAGAAATAGAAACTCTAAATACTTTGGATTACTCAAGTAGAAGAGCCAGAAACAGAATTAGATGTGACATTGAATAAGAGTTTATTAAAAAAGATGCTGGGCATTAGAGAAACCAACTTAGGAGGAGAAGAAATCACTTCACCACTCCACCGTGAGCCCACTATGTGCCAGGCACTATGCTCAGTGCTGGAGACAGAGCAGCTGCAGGCAGCAGGGCCCTAGGAAAGTACCCTGCTGGGACTCAGGCTTCCATCCCAGCAGGGAGAAAGCTGCCCAGACTACTCGAAGGCAGAGCAGGCATGGATGGGTACAAGGGGAACTGACAGGGTCCACCTGAGCACACTGCTACCCCCAATCAAGGACTCTGGAGTCAGACATCTGGGTGCAGTTATGGACTCTACCACTTAGTATCTATGGGATTCTGAGCAAGTTTCCAAACCTCCCTGTGCCTCAATTTCTTCAGTTATAAAATGAGGTACATAACAGCACCCTGTTGCTATATTCAGTTATAAGGTTTCAGTGAGATCATTCTTACAACAAGGATTAGAAGCAAGAAATGTTAACTATTATCTCATTTAATCTTTCCAAAATCCACATACCCACCCCTGTGATAGTCCCTAACACATGGTAGACACACAATAAATATTTCTCCCAAAATAACCCCAAATAATTATGATACTTTAATTTGCTGAGGGGAAAACAGAAGGCCCAGAGATGAGGAGTGAACCTGACCGAGATGACATGGAGAAGACGGCACAAGTCCGGCTGACCCCACGGGCAGGCTCCACAGGAACGGACGGCTTTCCTGACCATCCTCGCCACTCACCCACCTTGGCCAAGGAACACACATCGGGAGAGAGCATGGAACAGAACACACCGTCAGAAGCAGACAGGTGAGGTGACACGCAGCATATCACCTGCTTTTAAAGCATTCAGTAGGTCTCCATCAATCTCAAAAGGAACAAAGAAAGGGAAACATTCTTTTCATAAAATGCCTTCAAATAGCAGAGGGGCCTGTTTGCTGACAGCCTCCCTCACTGTACACACATAGGTGTGCGGTGGAGGTCAAGGAGCTGAGCCACGACACGGCAAAGTCAGGTTCTACACAGAATGTCCTGAACCTTTATCCATCAACTGGATTTCACATTCAGTCACAAATGAAAGCCTTTATATTCTAATCTGCATGAAAAGAAATATCATATAACATACTCAATTTAATACTTAGACTATTCAAAATAATCTTATTTTGCCACATCTGCCTATTTTAGAGTACATATGATACTATGCCCATTTCCCCTATCAACTATTTTTAAGGAAGAGACTGCTCTGGCTGCTTAACAGCAATTTAAGAGAGAACAATCGCTCAGAAATATTGATTAGTCTCAAGCAGAGCTTTAACTTTTCTATACATGATTCAACAACTTTGGCATGCACTACTTGAAATCAATTTTTCTGTTAGTACTGGCTAAGTTTTAAAACTACATAGGCAGGAAGGATAATTAACCCATTTGCAAAGCAGAAAGACTCGGAAATGCAAGATATGCCTCAAGCTTCCAAATTTATTTTCAGAGCAAAATGAAATTTCCTCCTCCGAATAAGAATGAGACCCTGTGAAAGACAAGAGTATGAACTCCAGGAGCCAACCTCCCTGCCAAGAGAAGCGCAATCCAAAAGTCTGCAGGATGCAGCCAAGTGCTCATTTTTAGCTACAAGAAAAAAAAATCTACAAAGTGGAAACATTTTGTCCACATCTCTCAATTAGCATTAGTAGGCGCCAACAAAGCTCCAGCTATGCTTCATTTCTGACAGTGAAAGGAGGCACTATCACTAATTGCTCCAGGATAAAAAGCAAAACCCAAGACTGTCCCCTATAGCCCCAGACACGTGATCACTCAACCTACAAGGGCTGGGCAGGGCAGAGCTGAGAGCAGAGACTTCTGAGTATATGTTTTTATGCAGTTCTGCCTTTTGAACAAAGTAAATGTTTCATGTACCTGAAAAACAGTAAACTCCTAAAAAGAAAAATGCAAACCCTGAAATAAAGTACAAACAAGAACAAATGAACCTAACCATATATCAAATTAATAATTACTGTGATACAACATAACCACACAGTTATATCAAGCTGCTTGAAAACTCATTGTTCTAATTGCATATTCTTAAAAGGTATTTATTCTAAGGTCAAAAAGAATTCCTACAAAATCCTAAAACTTCACTCAAAAGGTTGATTATAATAAGAACAACACAGTATCAAAATGTTAAAACCATTTTAGGTATATCATAGGTTAAAGAAAATGTTAATATCATTTGAAATCAAGATCAGTATTAAGAAAAAAAATTTTTTTTAAACTAAGTTTTAGGGTGGCATCCGTAGCTCAGTGAGTACGGCGCTGGCCACATACACCCAGGTTGGCCGGTTCAAACCCAGACTGGGTGGACTAAACAACAATGACAACTACAACAAAAAAATGGCCAAGCATTGTAGTCCCAGCTACTAGGGAGGCTGAGGCAAGAGAATCACTTAAGCCCAAGAGTTTGAGGTTGCTGTGAGCTGTGACAACACAGCACTCTACCGAGGGCAATATATAGTAAAACTCTGTCTAAAAAAAAAAAAAAAAGTAAGTTTTAATTTATAAAGGAATACCAATATGAATTTGTAGTTTTCTTTTCATGAACTTTTTTCTAGCTCTGCTTAATGACAGATGTTAACTCCTGTGATAATGAGCACATGTACCTCCCAAGTATTGATTTCCAAATATCATTTTCCCACTATAAAGAACCAAGGCTATCTAGAAGAATGTTTCCAGATCTGAGGCAGGAAAAGCACAAAGTGGGCCCAGGACAGATTTTTATGCCAGAAAGTAATGAAGCACTCAGAACTAATGGGGTCTTGGCAAAGGACACAGGAGGCAATCTGAAGGGGACAGTGTGGACATCCAGGAATGATGACTGACTGTAATGCTCTGAGTAAACACACATCCAAATGTCCACCGTGACTGAAAAAGAGAGGAAGGGAACAAAGGAGAATGCTCTTTTTGAGGTAGAAGGATAAAGAGTGGGAAAAAGTGTCACTTTGCAACTTTCACCATCAGAATTAATTTGGGCAGAGAACACTAACAGAGTAAAACCAGCTGGTGGAAAAGTCACTGGGGAACAAGCAATTGCAGAGAGCGCCAGAGGTGGGGTCTTCAACCTCCACCCAAGCCAGGTGACCCCACTTCAGAGCACCAACAGTGAGACCACCAGGCTCCTACACCTCTCGAAGTGACACTAAAAGCAGAGGGGGGCCAGGGAAGGCAGGAATACGGAACAGATGCTCGACTGCAGTGCAGTGCAAACTGACCCTACTGACTTTACCCATGTTTACACTTTAATTACGACTGTGGTCTAACCAATTAAAAAATGCAGATATACAAGTTGCTAGGGTCAATTATCATTATGCATAACATCCTTTCCAGATAAGAACCATTTCACAACAGAAGTCAAAATTCTGTGTCATATTTGAGCATTTTGAGGATCTATGGACACAGGGCAAAACAGGTTCTCTAACAGTTGTACCAAATTACCCAGTTGCAGCAAGAAGAGTCAGCAAGCAGAAGACACGATAAAGAGCCCTAATCTGAACGAACAGCATATTTACACAGTTGTAAGAAAGTGAGAAACTAACCACAAATGGAGAGGAACGGGGAGAGGCCAGACCAGGAAAAAACGTGGGGAGTCCAGGCCTTCAGCCCGCAGGGATGGAGAAATGAAGCTCTTTTTTTTGAGACACGAGTCTCACTTTATTGCCCTCCGTAGAATACTGTGACATCACAGCTCACAGCAACCTCAAACTCCTAGGCTTAAGCGATTCTCTTACCTCAGCCTCCCAAGTAGCTGGGACTACAGGCGTCCACCACAACACCCAGATATTTTTTTGTTCTGCTAGCCCAGGTCGGGTTCAAACCTGCCAGCGAACCTGCCAGCCTTGCTGTATGTGTCTGGCGCAGTAACCACTGTGCTACCGGAGCCAAGCCAGAACTGAAGCTTTTCAAGCAAAGGACAGGCAGCCAGATCTGCACGTGAAAAGATCTTGCTACGATGGACTGCAAGGGGTCCAGTTCGACCAGTGGGCCTCAGAGGTACCTGTACAGCAGGGAAGGGTCTGGTCATTGGACCTGGAGGCTGCCAGGATGACTGTCAAGGCAGGAAAGAGGCATGGCCATCTCCTTAGTTTCTGGCTACCTGACTAGGGAGAAAACTACCATCCACAGGAGGACAGACATACCCAGGGCAAAGATGAGTCTGGCCAATGTTGAATTTAAGAAGCCTAAAGTGCACCAAATGGAAGACACAACATGGTGCTCAGGGAAGCCTCAGACACAGAGCTGTGAAAGAGGAGGAGGACCCTGGGTAGCTGAGACACCCAGGAAAACCACCACACCACACCACACCACACCACACCCCCGGTGCGCCTCACACACACAGACAGAAAGACGCACCCAGCCTGCATCATCCACCCACTTGCCTTGCTCACACCAAGCAATACAAGTGCCTTCTTCTTCCATCTCTCTTTATGTGCACTGTATAACCCTTATTACACATGGAATATTCAGCACCTGACACATAACAGGCTCTCAGTAAAATACTTAATACATTAACCCATACATTAGTCACATGTACATGAACACTGTGTATGCTGCATTAAGATACTGTCTTATTTATTTATAGAATTTTTAAAAGTGTGTATTGTTCTGTGCTTTGTGGGATAAGCCTGGGTGACAGACCCAGATTGTCTCCAAAAACAAAAAAAAAGTGAATCTTGCCTCTACCTCCAACCCAGTATCTACCCAGCCAGATCTTTTAAAAACTCACTCAAATCAGGTCTTTCTCTCCTGCTAAGGTACTTAAACAAAACAAAAAGAAACAGACTCTTTAACTCTGCCCCTGGCAAGGCCCTGCTGGATCCCACCCCAGCCTACTTGGCCAACATCACCTTTCCACCCTTCCCTCCAGATGAGGCCAGGAGTTTGAGAACAGCCTAGACGTACGTACGTACGTACGTACGTGTGTGTGTGTGTGTGTGTGTGTGTGTGTGTGTGTGTGTGTGTGTGTGTGTGTGTGTCTTTTTGAAAGACATAGAGAACAAAGGCAGACGAGAGAGGGCTGCTTCCAAAAAAACATGGGAAAGTGAGTGTTCATGAAAGAGAAGCTACAAATGGTGAAACACTATTTTGAAAGAATATATTTACCTGTTTCACAAGTCAAAAACAATGAAAATAAGCATAGTATTTTAAAAAGAGTTTTACCAATTACTACCACAAAAAAAAACACAAGGGCGGAGCCCGTGGCTCAAGGAGTAGGGCGCCAGCCCCATGTTATACCATGGGTGTTGGTTCAAGTCCAGCCCCAGCCAGAACTGGAAAACAAACAAACAAACAAAAAAAAAAAAAAACAAACCACAAGGAGTAGTCACCAGTATCTACCCTAGAGGAACAGCCCTTTAGCTAATTTTACCTATTTCTGATTCTTCTTAATTTATTAACTTGAGCTTAGCAAATACTAGATCAAACCTTACTGGTAGCACTTAACAAATTATAGTCAAGTGTCGTAGCCAACTTTGCATTATAGCAGTAATTGAGAAAAGCTTGCGCTTCTTTCTCTCTCTTTTTTTTTTTTTGTAGAGACAGAGTCTCACTTATCACCCTCAGCCCTAACATCACAGCTCACAGCAACCTCCAACTCCTGGGCTCAGGCGATTCTCTTGCCTGTAGCTGGGACTACAGGTGCCCACCACAATGCCTGGCTATTTTTTTGTTGCATTTTGGCCGGGGCCAGGTTTGAACCCGCCACCCTCAGTACATGGGGCTAGCGCCCTACCTACTGAGCCACAGGCCCAAAATCTTGTGATTCTTCATACCAATTTTTTCAACCTTAGCACGCCTAACATTTGGGGTTAGATAATTCTTTGCAGTGCCGTCCCACGGTGCAGCATTCAGGACCAATCCTGTCCTAGTGGTGCCAGCCACAAACACCTCCAATATCAGCATCCCCTCTGGCTCCCCAGCCTTCCCCCAGGCTTTCCTCTGGCATCTTGGGCTCTGCTCCTCAGGTTCTCCCCTTTGCTAATGCCCCTACCCCATATTCTAGCCTCCTAGTCTCGGCTCCTAATACCTCGTGCCTACCCTGCGGAATCAGCCTCCTGGCCAGGCGCACAGGAGTATCCTTCCCTTTCTGACCCAGCCAACACATTTTATACTGCTGTTTAATTTCAACCGTCATTTTGACAAGGAACACAATTGACATGGGCAGATTTATTTTTCAATAAAATGTAATTTTAAGATATTATTCCTTAAGAGTATTCTGAGCCTGGGCGGCGCCTGTGGCTCACTAAGTAGGGCGCGGGCCCCATATGCTGAGGGTGGCGGGTTCAAGCCCAGCCCCAGCCAAACTGCAACGAAAAAATAGCCGGACGTTGTGGCGGGCGCCTGTAGTCCCAGCTACTCGGGAGGCTGAGGCAAGAGAATCACGTAAGCCCAAGAGTCAGAGGTTGCTGTGAGCCGTGACACCACGGCACTCTACCCGAGGGCAGTACAGTGAGACTCTGTCTCTACAAAAAAAAAAAAAGAGTATTCTGAGCTCTATACCTCTGTCCCAAGGCAAACACAGAGAGACAAAGGCAGATTTGGGGGCCTGAACATACTCTTCTGATCTTATATACTAAAGTTCTCCTCAGGAGAAGTCTTCCAAAGACTATAAAATTACTACATGAGGGTTAATAAAATCTACATCTGAAAAGGCAGTTGAAACTTTAAAGTGAAATTAGAGGGACACCTAAAAGTAGTAATTTTTTAAAACACAAAAAAAGAAAATTCGTGTGTGATCAATTCACACAGTAACACTGTGTAACCTTTCCTAGCCTTTGTTGCCAGCATCAGATCTGTCATCACAAACCCTTCCCATATCAAATAAGGCTGATCAATATATTTAATATGAGTTTATATGTTGCTGGAGGAGGTAACACCAGGATTTTACCCACTTTCCAGTTATAAACGAGGATAGCTTATAGCTTGTCAACCCATCAAGAACCAAAAAAACTGAACACATTTTTAAATTTGCAGACATCAAAGATTCCAAACAAAAGGAAAAGCCCACTGAGGTAAGCTCCCCTCTTCCCTTGGAGCATGTGACAATCCTGGATGATTTAGGGCAGTGCACTGATACAGTGGAAAGAAAACTCAGTAGTAACTGACAGAGCTCTGGACGGCCTCGTGGAGTTGCTAATACAAAGCTGGAGTACAGGGGTGAAAGCCAGGAGTTGAAGGGCCAAGATCCCAGAGAAAAAGGAGACACAGAAAATGAGCTCAACACTGCAAAACCCGGCCAGAAGCTGAGTTTCAGAAGCTTCATGGGGTTAGGGAGACACAAGGAGGAGGGGCCCTGGAAAATACACCCTGGATGGGGGTGGGGTAAAGGCAGCTTACAGTGAGGGTTACACGACTGAATCCTAGCCTCAAGTCCCTCAGACACTGACTGAGCTGAGACGATCTGTCCCTGCCATAGGCCTGTGTTGGATAACTGAAGGAAGCACCCCAAAGGAAGATAGCATCACACAGCATCTCTAGTTTTCAACACATACTATCTGACACTCAATTAAAAGAATAAAAACGGAAATATCAATGAACAGGACCAAGAGAAAACATAAGAACAAAACAGACTGGAAGGTGATCCATATACTATGGTTATCAGATACAAACTTCAACTGTTCACAAATAAGTTTGACGAAAAGAAAATTTTCACTAGAGAACTAGAACGTTAAGAATCAAACAGATCCTAGAACTGAAAAATACAGTAGCTGAAATTAAGAACTCAAGCTATGAGATAAACAGACTGGACAATAGCTGAAGAGAGAATCAGTTCAAATGGAAGATAGGTCAATAAAAAAAATCTGGACAGATACAAACAGAAAGCCTAGAAAATACAGACAGGAGCATAAGGATGTGTAGGTATAAAGAGGTCTGATGTGCACAGAATGGAGACCCTTAAAGTGGAGGGAGGACTGACTGGGAATGAAGAAATTTACAGAGGGAACAGTTGAAACTTTTCCAAAATCGATCAGGAATCGAGCCATCTATACAATGAAGAGCAGCAGTTTTACTGATGCTTAAAGGTAAAAAGAAAATGTTAAATGTAACCACAGAAAAAACGGTACTGCCTTTTTCAAGAAAAATGAGGCCAGAAAATAATGGTGAAGGAAAATAACCTGAAAGGCTGGGTGCAGATGCTCATGCCTGTAATCCAGCACTCTGGGAAGTGGAGGCAGGTAGACCTGAAAGGCTGGATGCAGAAGCTCACACCTGCAACCCAGCACTCTGGGAGGTGGAGGTGGGTGGGCCTGAAAGACTGGATGCAGATAGGCCTGCAACCCAGCACTCTGGGAGGTGGAGGTGGGTGGGCCTGAAAGACCGTTTTTTTCTGTGGTTACATTTAACATTTTCTTTTTACCTTTAAGCATCAGTAAAACTGCTGCTCTTCATTGTATAGATGGCTCGATTCCTGATCGATTTTGGAAAAGTTTCAACTGTTCCCTCTGTAAATTTCTTCATTCCCAGTCAGTCCTCCCTCCACTTTAAGGGTCTCCATTCTGTGCACATCAGATCTCTTTATACCTACACATCCTTATGCTCCTGTCTGTATTTTCTAGGCTTAGATAGGCCTGCAACCCAGCACTCTGGGAGGTGGAAGCGGGTGGGCCTGAAAGGCTGGATGCAGATAGGCCTGCAACCCAGCACTCTGGGAGGTGGAAGCGGGTGGGCCTGAAAGGCTGGATGCAGATAGGCCTGCAACCCAGCACTCTGGGAGGGGGAGGTGGGTGGGCCTGAAAGACTGGATGCAGATAGGCCTGCAACCCAGCACTCTGGGAGGTGGAGGCGGGTGGGCCTGAAAGGTTGGATGCAAGTGGGCCTGAAAGGCTGGATGCAGATAGGCCTGCAACCCAGCACTCTGGGAGGTGGAGGCGGGTGGACCTAAAAGGCTGGGTGCAGATGCTGGCGCCTGTGATCCAGTACTCTGGGGGGTGGAGGTGGGTGGACCTGAAAGGCTGGATGCAGATGCTCACGCCTGTAATCCAGCACTCTGGGAGGTGGAGGCGGGTGGACCTGAAAGGCTGGATGCAGATGCTCATGCCTGTAATCCAGCACTCTGGGAGGTGGAGGCAGGTGGACCTGAAAGGCTGGATGCAGATGCTGGCGCCTGTGATCCAGTACTCTGGGGGGTGGAGGTGGGTGGACCTGAAAGGTTGGATGCAGATGCTCATGCCTGTAATCCAGCACTCTGGGAAGTAGAGGCGGGTAGACTGCCTGAGCTTAGGAGTTAGAGATCAGCTTGAGCCAGAGCAAGACCTTGTCTCTAAAAAAATAGCCGGGTGTTGTGACAGGTGCCTGTATTTCCACCTACTTGTGAGTCTGAGGCAAGAGGATCACTGAGCCTAAGAGTTTGAGGTTCCTGTGAGCTGTGATGCCACGGAGACTCTGTCTCAGAAAAAAAAAAAAAAAGAAAAGAAAGAAAAGAACCTGAAATTCTGTATCTAGGCAAAATCATTCTTCAAAAGTGAACACAAAATAAAGACTTTTCAGGCAAACAACTCCTCACCCAAAGATATAAGCTAAATTAATATTAAATAAAGTTCTGGGCAGCACCTGTGGCTCAGTCGGTAAGGTGCCGGCCCCATATACCGAGGGTGGAGGGTTCAAACCCGGCCCCGGCCGAACTGCAACAAAAAAATAGCCGGGTGTTGTGGTGGGCACCTGTAGTCCCAGCTACTTGGGAGGCTGAGGCAAGAGAATCGCTTAAGCCCAGGAGTTGGAGGTTGCTGTGAGCTATGTGATGCCATGGCACTCTACCTAGGGCCATAAAGTGAAACTCTGTCTCTACAAAAAAAAAAAAACAAACAAACAAACAAAAAAAAAATATTAAATAAAGTTCTTCAGGGAAAAGAAAAACAATCCTTAGTAGAACAATAATAATAAGGAATGAGAGCAACAAAAAGGGTAACTATGAGGATAAATCTAAATAAACATTAACTGTACAAAACAACTGATGACAACACCAAAAACATATCTAAAATTAAAATGTCTAAAACAATGACCCTATAAAACAATGACACAAAAGGCTGGAGGGAGTTAAATGCAGTTCAAGTATCTAAGGAAAGAGCAGTGTCTAGAAAGCAGTAAAAATACTGAATCAGGCTTAAATTAAAAATGCACCCTGGCCGGGCACACTGGCTCGGCTCACACTTGTAACCCCAGCATTTTGGGAGGCTCAGCTGAGAGCCCAGAAGTTCAAGACCAGCCTAAGCAAGATCAAAACCGTATCTCTACTAAAAATAGAAAAAAATTAGCCAGGCATGGTGGCCAGCACTTGTAGTTCCAGCTACTCAGGAGGCTGAAAACCAACAAGATCACTTGAGCCCACAGTCTGAGGTTGCTGTGAGCTATTTATTACACCAGAGCACTCTACCCAGGGTGACAAAATGAGACTCTATCTCAAAAAATAAAAAAAGAAAGAAAGAAAAAGAGACAATGCACAAACTACCAACACCAAGAATCAGTAAAGAGGACATCACTGCAGATAATAAGGACATTATAAGCCATTTCATACTGACAAATCGGAAAGTTTGGGCAGCCTTTTTTCCTAAGAAAAAAAAAAAAAAGCCCAACCTAAGCTGACATACAAAGAAACACTAAAAATCTCATTTCTACTTATAAAATGAATTCTGAAAATTTTCCTTCTCACAGGGACAACCCTACACCAGCTGGTTTTGCCAATGAATTCTTCTTAACATTTAAGAAAGAAAACATCAATTTCACAGGAACTCTACTAGGAACACTTTCCCCTTGTTTTATGAAACCAGCGTAATCAAGATACCAAAGCCCAGTAAGGACAATACAAGAAAGTAAAACTGCAAGTCAATCTCTCCTACCGATGTAGATGCAATAATCCTAAACAAAGTACTAACAAATACAATCCAGTAGAAGGAGAATTAATAGAGATCAAGTTGGAATTATTCTAGAATGACAAATAAAAGTTAAATCACTATATAACAGAAAAATTATATGATCGTGTCAATGCAGAAAAACACATGTAAGAAATTTTGGGGTGTTTTTTTTTTGAGACAGTGTCTGACTTTGTCCTTTGTCGCCCTTGGTAGAGTGCTGTGGCGTCACAGCTCACAGCAACCTCCAACTCTTGGACTCAAGCAATTCTCTTGCCTCAGCCTCCCAAGTAGCTGGGACTACAGGCGCCCGCCACAGTGCCCGGCTGTTTTTAGAGGTGGGGTCTCACTCTGGCTCAAGCTGTCTCCAACCTGTGAGCTCAGGCAATTCACCAGCCTCAGCCTCCCAGAGTGCCAGGATTACAGGTGTGAGCCACTAAGCCCAGCTTCACATATAAGAAATTTAATACCCATTCACAATTTTTTAAAACTCATGGGAACCTAAGAATAGAGGATTTTCATATTTTGATAAAGAATATATACAGGCGGCACCTGTGGCTCAAGGAGTAGGGCGCCAGTCCCATATGCCGGAGGTGGCAGGTTCAAACCCAGCCCCAGCCAAGAACCACAAAAAAAAAAAAGGATATATACAAAAACCCTACAGTAATTATCACACTTAAGGGTGACAGTAAAAGCATTCCTGATATTGCTAATAAAATAAGAACACCCATTCTATTCAACATTGTACTACAAATCTTAACTAGAGCAATGAGGAAAGAAAAGTAAAAATGGTTATAGCACCTGGGAAGAAGAAAAATAAGAAACCATCATTATCTGCAGCCATAACTATGCACAAAGAGAAAATATAAATATTACTATAAATAAAGTAAGATGAATATCAAAAAATGTCTATATATATTAGAAATAATCTAATTTTTAAAAGATGTAATTTATAATGGCATCAAGAAAATAAAATGCCTGTGAATAAATCTAAAGACCTATATGCAGGAAACGGAAAAAAAACATTAAGACAAAGATCTAAATAAGTAGAAGACTATTTTGTGATCATGGCTTAGAAACTCAGTATTAAGAAGATGTCATTTCTTCGCACATTGGTCTATAGATTAAAGGCAGTATCAATTAAAATCCCAGCAAGTTTTGGGGTGCCAAGATGCCAAATGGACTTTAAAATGTATCTGAAAATGCAAAGGGCTAAGACTAGCTAAGGAAATCTTAAAGAATAAAGGTGGAGGACTTAAAATACCAGCTCTCAAAACAGACTACAACCGTGGTAATTTAGATAGTGTGCTACTTGTGCAATGGTAACAAAAAGATCAAGTAGCAGGGAGAGTCTAGAAACAGACCTATACATTGATAGTCACTTGACTGAGCTGACAGAGATGATGATGCAGGACACTGTGGAAAAGACGGTCTTTTTAACAAAGTATGCAGGGTCAGATGGACATCCACATATTAAACAACAACAACAAAAGGAATACTGGCCCCTATCTCACACCATAAATAAAATCAGTTTCAGATGAAAGATAAAAGTTTTACAAGACAATATGGGATAATACCTTCACGAACTTGACCAAGCAGATTTCTTGAATAGGACACAAAGCATTAAATATTACTGAAACAACTGATCAACTGGGCTACATTAAAAATTTTAAACTTCTGCTTATCAAAAGATACCACTGAGAGAGTGAAAAGGCAAACACAAGAGCATAAAAACAATCTGCCATACACATATGTACTTAGAATACATTAAAACAAAACAAAACTCCTTCAAATCAGTAAGAAATAAAATAGACAACCCAATGGAAAAATGGGCCAAAGACAATCATTTCATAAAAGCTGACATCCAGGGCGGTGCCCGTGGCTCAGTGGGTAGGGCGCTGGCCCCATATACCAAGGGTGTTTCAAACCCGGCCCCAGCTAAACTGCAACAAAAAAATATAACTGGGCATTGTGGTGGGTGCCTGTAGTTCCAGCTGCTTGGGAGGTTGAGGTAGGAAAATCGCCTAAGCCCAGGAGTTAGAGGTTGCTGTGAGCTGTGTGACACCACGGCACTCTAATGAGGGAGATAAAGTGAGACTCTGTCTCTACAAAAAAAAAAAAAAAAGCTGACGTCCAAAAGGCCAATGAAGGCAAGGCCAGGTGTGGTGTCTCACACCTGTAACCCCTACAGTTTGAGAGGCCAAGGCAGGAGCACTACTTGAAGACAAGAGTTTGAGACTGGCCTGGGCCAAAGAAAAAAAAAGAAACACACACAAATATAGTCGACAAACACATGCAGAGAAGCTTTACCTCTGCATCTAGCAAGTTCAAACCATGTTGAGCTACCTACCATTAAATATCTGCCAGAATTGCTAAAATTAAAAGAATAGACTACCAAGTGTTGGGAAACTTACCAACTGACTTCTCATAGATGGTTGGTCGTAGTACAAACTTTCACAACCACCTTTGGCAACGTGTACTAAGGCTAAACAAATGCACACAGTTATCACCCTGTAATTCCACTCCTTTCTGCACACCCCACAGAAATGTACACATATCTACACCAAAAAAACAAACAAGAGCTGCACTTGTAAAAACTAGATGCAACCCAAATGTTCATGAAGAGTAGAAAGACTAAATTATGGCATATTTGTACAATAGATTACCAGAAAAGATTGAGTACAGTTGTATGAGACAACACAAATGAAACTCATGAATATAACATTGAAAGAACCAAGAAACAAAACATATATATTACTTTATTTCAGTTATATAAAGACAAAAATAGGCAAAGGTAATCAATGGTAAAAAGCGAAGACCATGGTTAGCTATGGGGACAATTACTGGAAGCAGTTAGAGCACCCCACCTCTTGGTCTGAGTGGTGCCTACACAAGTGCATTAACTTTGTGAAAAGTCCACTGAGATACACAATAATAATTTGTGAATTTTTCTAATGCACCTTCAATTTTTAAAAAGTATGTTCTGATTTGCCTATGTAACATGCCAAAAGTACAAATGCACTTACTTATTTGTCCATCTGGTTGCAAAAGATGAGCCAGATTCCAGGAAAGGGAAGGATCTAAAACAAGTTTACTTACTGCTTCCCCTATTTCTAAAATGCTAGGATCAGGTACTTAGGAGGTGACGTGAACCACTGGCACCATCACATTATCCACTCAACTAGGTATTTCCAGGCTACTACACTGACCAGTAGCCAGAAACAAATTACTGAGCAACCATCTCACCAGTGGGTATGAAAAACCCACTGCTGAGACTAACTGTAACTCTGACATGTCCTGTGTGTCCATGCGCCTATAATCCTAGCATTCTGGGACACCAAGGCAGATGGATTGCTTGAGCTCACGAGTTCAAGACCAGCCTGAGCAAGAGGAGACCCCTTCTCTACTAAAAATAGAAAAACTGAGGCAAGAGGATCATTTGAGCCCGAGTTGGAGGTTGCTGTGAGCTATGGCACCAAAGTACTCTACCCAAAGCAACAGCTTGAGACTCTGTTAACCTTTAGTAAGGTTTAAAAAAAAAAAAAAAAAACCTTACTATATAAAAGTATTTGATATGCACCTCTGGATATATACCTCAAATTATACTAAAACAAACTCATTTTTGGAAAAAAACCTACCGAGAAGATTTACAAACACAATAAAATTCCAGTAAAACATAAGTTAGCCAATTCTTTAAACTTGTGGTAATAACATCTGACCTAAACAAACTTGCTAATTTATAAGGTTCGAATGAGAAAAATTTTAATAATTTTTTAATCCAACAAAAAAGGAACATACAGCACTAACATCAAATTATTGTTGCTAAAATGGAAATCCAAATGTTTGGCTTATCAATCTTTCAGGAGAATCGACTCTAGCCAAGAAATGCATTAAGTCTGGTAATTACTCGTTTGCTAGTTTATCATGACAGTATAAACGCGTGCCTACAGGGGTCTGCCTGAATGCACAACACAGGCACCTAGATTCATGAGCCCCTAAGTACCTACTGACCTCCCACTATGCTTGCATCACTCATTTTATACTTTCTTCCTTCATCTACCATTAAATCCTCATTCAACTCAATAAGGCTGTGAAAGACTGGTCCAAATGTTATACAGAAAAGCATCTTCAGTTGTTCTAAGCTTTAAAATTCTCATCTGCCAAGGAGAGTTCATAAGGAATCCATCTCCAGTCTTCTATTCCCTAAAACAAATTTGACCTACAGAACACAGGTGTTCTGATAAAGGTGAGCCATAAAATAACATTTTTCTATGAAATCAATATTATCTGTGTATTATATTTCATTAGGAGATTGGAAATACACACAATACAATGCACGGGTATACACATTTAGCAGTAGAAGGTTATGATGGCAGAATGGAAGGTACCATGTAGCTTGATGCTTCGTGATGATCCTTTTGCAAGGATTTGGAGCATTTCCCAAATGTAGGCAGTTCCCCAAAGATAGAAATGAGAGTAATGAGGTATTTTCACATGACTTTAGAGTATAACAGTTTGTTCTTCCTAAGAAGTTTAATCTTCAGGAACTCTGTATGTGACTTATAAACACTGCAAACCATAATCTCACAAATGGTTACACAAAATACTCTTTTAAAATATTAACAAAAGATGAAGGCAATGAAAAACATTTAATGGACAACAATTTGTGTTTCAGGAGTTTCAGGTTAAAAGCATGCATACCTGTGGAAGTGCAGTGTTGAGCTGTCTCTGTAAGGAATCTCTTTCATGGCCAACCTCATGTAATTTCCCCTGGGTTAGTGCCAACGTTTCTTGAGTCTCTCTCAGTGTGTCAAGAAGACGGTCCCTTTCTTCTAGCATGGAGACCATCAACTGTTCAAAATGTGAATCTGCATCTGGCTGTGAAGGGGAGCTGGATCCATGGCTCCCACTTCCTCCTGGGGGGCCTTCTGCTTCACTGATGGTCGGCATCACCTCGCACATCATCTTGAAATGAAAGACGCAGGTTAGAGTCACTAAGCATAGCATATAGTTTCCTGCAAACCTGCAACTTTCTATGTATCTGCAACTAATAAAAAAGATCGGCACCTTCACTATTCTCAGATCTGTTATGCTTTCTTTGTAAATAAACTGGGGGATATATACACAGGGAAATATTAAATGCGAGAATACCCAACATGAACATGTTAATAAAGATAATACTCTGGTGAAGAGGTAAAGACCAAAGAGGACCACGTACATAAAAAGCAAACCCTGGGGTACTTTGCAAAGTTGTACTTTTTAGTTGTTGGAAACAAGTGTGCTTCTGTTACCAGATTTTTCTATTTTCTGGTGGAGGAGAGAAAGTCAAAACACATGCCACCCAGTCATTTTTCAGGAAAAGCACAGAAGGAGCATACAGCCAGTAAAACTGACAAGTACAAAATCCATCAGGCATCTTACAGGAATGTGTACGGTCAGCTCCTGAGAAGGACTGACGGCTCCCTGAATTCTTGGGCAGGATTTGGTGAGTACTAAAGGGAACTGGATTCATTAAGTGCTGGGAGAGCTGTTTTTCAATGGCTTCAACGGTTGGTCAGTCAACCTCACTTACATAAGTTTACAGCTTTAAAAAAAAAAAAAAATTCCACAATGGAAATATAGCAGGTCGATACAGCGGGAGATGGATAGGAAGGAAGGAAGGAAAAGTGAAAGGTGAGATGATGAGAGGCTATTAAGTGTCTCAAGTATAAAAACGGGCGAGGAGAAGAGGTCCGCTCCTAAGGCTTCCAGGCAACATGCAGGACCTGGTGGACCCCCAAGAAGAAGACACCCAAAACGGCGCACCTGTGTTAATTACTAGTCTAACCCACTTGCACCGCACTCCTTCCCCTCCGGTATCAGATGCTGTTGCAGAAGCTCCCACACCCCAGAGAGCGAGAACTATTAATGATGGGCTCCGGCCCAGGCACCGGCTTCCCGCGGCCACAGGTCCCCTCCCCTTGCCCCAGCGCTGGGGTCACCGAAGCGCTGGGGTCAGGAAAGGGGGCGGCGCCGAGCCCCGGGAGCCCGTCCCTCGGGAAGGACGGGCGGCACAGGGAGTTCCGCCGGGCGCCCGCAAACTCTTCCACGCTGGCCCGGCGCCGCGGGCCTCGCTCCCAGCCCCCGTCCGTCCCGGTGCGCACCCTTGCCCCGGAGTGACATTCAATGGGCCGCGCCGCCTCCGAGGAAACGGGGACGTGCTTGTGCCGGGGGCATCCTGGGCCCCGCTGTGCGCGGAGCCTGCCTCAGTCTCCCGCTCCCTTACCTTGCTCGCCGACGGCAGCAGGCTAGGAAGCGCCACAGAGGCTCGCGGGCGGCTGCTTGGTCCAGGAGAGCTCGAGGGCCGACAAACGCAGCCCGCGGCCGGCGTCCGCCCGCCGCCCCACGCCGCGGCCCCGGGGCCCGCCGCCCCAGTCACTAAGGCCGGCCCGCGGCCGGACACTGGCGGAAAGGAGGAGGAGCGGGCCCGAGCGTCGCCGGCGTCAACGTGCCCGACGTCGGGCGCGTCGGCGCTAGCGTCAGCAAAGCCCCAGGGGAGGGGCCCAGGGGGAACGCTGGGGCCCGAGAGCGCAAGCGCCGCCTCCTCAAGTTGCAGGCGAGCGAGGGCTCTGGGGCTCTGATTGGCTGAGTGCGGGTACGGCCCTCTCCCGGGCCCCGCCCAGGTGCCCGGCTTCGGGTGGGAGCTCAGGTTCTCGCCCCCGACTGCATCTCCTTGTTCTGGCTGACCTAGAATTTGCTCCCACGTTGCGGGGACACCAGAGGCCTCAATTGAGCGTCTGCGGGGCTCAGGTACAGAGCCACACACTTCCGAGACGTCACTTCTACACAGCCCTGCGGAGCAGGAGGCGCTTTGATTCTCACCCTACGGACAAGCGAGCCGAGGCTAAGTCGCCTGCTGAGAGCCGGGTCCGGAGCCCACTGCGTCTCCTCCCGAGTCCCCTCGGGACTCATTCCCTCAGACTCGGAAGGACTCAAGTTTCCTCGCAAGACCCATTCACTGAGCGCTGCCTGCCCCATCTGCGGAGGGAAAGATGAGCAGCGTTTGATTTGGGACTCAGGGGCGCGGTGGCTAGAATGCAACCAAGGTGCGGCTGCTTCAGCTCCTGCCTGTGGCTGTTACTGTGCAGCGTGGGCCTGGGCAACTCAGGAAACCCGCCTGAAATCCAGTGCCTGCGCAGTAGGATGGGAAGATGCTACAGCGGTCTGCACGGGTGTTTTAAGAAGTAGAATGTACATGAAAAGCAGCTAGTTGAGAACCTGACTGGGAAAGCACTCCAAGAATCGTGATCATTTTTAACCTTTCTGCAAACCTTTTTTAAACACCTGTGTGCCAAGTCCTGGATTAGATGTTGCACATACAGAGATTAAAAATTACACCTGCAATAAATTAAGGCAGATGCTCTGCCCTCTCCCCCCAGGCTTTGACTCCTGACGCACAAACCAAACTGTGAGGACATCATTTCTAGACACCACTGGGCAGTGTTCTGCTATTGATGGGGAGGCAGCCAGAAGCCTCTGAACTAATAAAGTACTAGGAGAGGATGCGAATGGTGGTGCAGATGAACATTTCAAGGGGAATGCCTTCATTTCCCATTGGTGAGCTCACCAAGAACAAGCACTATTTCCAAATGACCTTACCTACCAGGGTTGGTACACCTTTCCACTCATTTATTCATATGAATGTTCGCCTCTGGACCGAAGTTTTTTGCTAGTAAAGATGATCACTTGGCTCTATGAGGTGTTCTGCAAATACCCTTTGTCCCTCCTCATACCAGAAATTCTCACAAGTTCTCAATTTCCCTGATCTACAGTCTGGAACAAAGAACTTTGATACAATATATTCTTTATCTAAATGCAAATTGTTGTCTTTTTCAAATTCGGGCTCTGATGTGAGTTTTTTTTTTTTAAGATATATAGTAGTGTATATACTACCAAATGTGTTTGTCAAAATCCAGAGAACAGTACATTAATAAGTAAAATGTGCCCTCATTTTTGTAAATGGAAAAACATTTTTTATCTTTACCTGCTTAATTCATCCAACCTGTATTTGTACCATGCTCATAAAGTACTTGTCTCCTAGGAAATCAGCACAGTACCAAAATTTAGTTCAACAGGTAGAATGAACATTTGTGAAGTATGTATGAACTAGGCATAACTTAGGTCCTGGGAACACAGAGCTGCCCAAGACATCACTTCTGCCCTGAGTTTATAGCCTGGAGTGGGGAAGAGAGACTATTGTAATGTCTGTACAATTAACTCCCCAGCTGGCATCATGAGGGCTTCATGGAGGATGCAACATCTGAGCTGAGTATGGAATGATGAAAAGTATCCCCAGCAGAAAAGGGAAAAGCTCATTTCGTATAGTTTCCAGAAAAATGAAAATCCCAGATTTCACTCATATTCACGCATTCATTTCATTCCTCTAGATTACAAAATCAGCAGGAGGAAAATTGTAAACAAACAGAAAAGATTACACTTCCAAAGGACAGAAAACCTGGTGACATTCTCAGTGATACGTTAGGTAATTATCTAATGACAGGTAAAATTCTATATCCCAATTATGGTGGTAGTTGCACTATTATTTGTGTTTGTCAAAACATACTGAACTGTACATTAATATGTGAAGTATAATTAGCCAAGAGTAATGGCATAGGCCTATAGTCCCAGCTACTTAAGCCAGGAGTTTGAGGTTGCTGCAAGCTATGATGCTACCACTGAAACCCTGCCTTTAAAAAAGTATGTAAAGGCTTGGCGCCTGTGGCTCAAGCAGCTAAAGCACTAGCCACATACACCTGAGCTGGCAGGTTTGCATCCAGCCCAGGCCCGCCAAACAACAATGATGGCTACAACCAAAAATAGTCGGGCATTGTGGCAGGCATCTGTAATCCCAGCTACTTGGGAGGCCGAGGCAGGAGAATCACTTGAGCCCAGGAGTCGGAGGTTGCTGTGAGCTGTGATGCCACAGTACTCTACTCAGGGAGACAGCTTAGGCTCTGACTCAAAAAAATAAAAAAATAATAAAAAAAATAAAAAAGTATGTAAAATATTCACTAGTTTTTATAAATGGAAAAAAATTCAAAAAGCCAAGTTACAAGTTCACTTAGTATGAGCGCAAATTAGAAAAAAAAGTTTGCATTTAGATAAAGACTATATTATGTAAAATTATCTTGCATATGAAAAGATCTAGAATGTTATTAAGGTAATAAAATGCATTTTATATGAAATGAAATATTTTTGAAAAGCAAAATTTAATTTTAACTCTCCAATTTGTAAAAGGGGCCAAGTGCAGTGGCTCACACCTGTAATCCTAGTACTCTGGGAGGATCACTTAAGGTCAGGAGTTCGAGACCAGCCTGAGCAAGAGTGAGACCCCATCTCCACAAGAGATGGAAACATTAGCTAGGCACAGTGGTACACACCTCTAATCCTAGCAGTCTGGAAGGCTGAGGCAGGAGGATCGCTTGAGCCTGGCAGTGTGAGGTTGCAGTGAGCTCTGATAACGCCACTGTACTTTAGCCTGGGCCAACAGAGTGAGACCTTTTCTCAAAAGGAAAACATTGCCAAAAAAAAAAAACTATATATATATACACACACACATGAAAATATTGTTACTGTATTCAATTACTTTACCTCTTTCTCTTTTCATAAATATGTATTTTTTCCTGGAAAGAGATATATCAGAATGTTGCGGCTGGGCACAGTGGCTCACACCTGTAATCCTATGGGTGGATTGCCTGAGCTCATGGGTTCAAGACCAGCCTGAGCAAGAACAAGACCTCCCCACCATCTCTACAAAATAGCTAGCTACTTGGGAGGCTGAGGCAAGAGAATTGCTTGAGCCCAAGAGTTGGAGATTGCAGTGAGCTATGATGCCATGGCTCTCTACCCAGGGCGACAGAGTTTGAGTATCTGTCTCAAAAAAAAAAAAAAAAAGAACGTTGGCAGTAGTTATCGTTGAGTGGGACTGTGGTTAGAGTTTTTATTTCCTTCTTTGTGCTAATCTATATTTTTCACATCCTTCATTATAAATATGCGTTATTTTTACCATTACCCCCACACACAAATGTTACTTTAATTAAACCTGGACAAAAAAGAACCATGGAGAATTACCTTCAGGAAGCTAAACGACTTTTAGATGTAATTGTCCATACCACCCAACTTTCAGAAATATTTATCTGAGAAGCATTTCTCAGAGTTTGGGTGTCATCCTTAGAAGATTCTGTCAGGAAAACAATGAAGATAGAAAATGTTTTCAGGGCTGGGTGCGGTGGCTCACACCTATAATCCTGGCACTCTGGGTGGCCGAGGCAGGTGGACTGCCTGAGCTCACAAGTTCGAGACCAGCCTGAGAAAGAGCAAGACCCCCATCTCTAAAAATAGCCAGGCTTTGTGGTGGGCGCCTGTAGTCTCAGCTACTTGGGAAGCTGAGGCAAGAGAATCACTTGAGCCCAAAAAGTTTGAGGTTGCTATGAGCTACGACACCACGGCACTCTACCGAGGGTGACAAAGTGAAACTCTGCCTCAAAAAAAAAAAAAAAAAGAAAGAAAAAGAAAAAAGAAAATGTTTTCACTCCAATTCTTCTGTTAAGACTTGATAAAGTAGCAATGGTAGTAGGGGTGAGGAGGGAGCAGGGGGTTCATTACCACGCCCAGGATCCTCTCTTCACAGTGAGGGCACCTCCATTCTAGAGAGGCAAACAGTCCAAGGAGGATTCCTGCCTAGATCCATCGCAGAGATGGAACGTGTCCCACATCTACCAAGACCATGTAAGCAACCTCATGAGTGCTGCTGTGACAACACAGTTCAGGGCAAGATCAGAGCTGCAGGAGCTCTGTGGATGGTGGAGGATGTGGCTCTCCCTTTAAGAGGAGGAAACTGGAACCCAGAGAAGCGAAAAGGATTTGCCCACGGACAGTCAGCTAGTTTGGGGCAGAGCCAGGATTGGAACCTTGAGTGAACACAGACCTCTTGGGTTTTGTTTGTTTGTTTGTTCATTTGTTTGTTTTGGTTTTGAGACAGTCTCACTTTGTCACCCTTGGTAGAGTGTCATGGCATCACAGCTCACAGCAACCTCAAACTCCTGGGCTTAAGCGATTCTCTTGCCTCAGCCTCCCAAATAGCTGGGACCACAGAAGCCCACCACAACACCCGGCTATTTTTAGAGGCAAGGTCTCTTTTGCTCAGCCTGCTCTCAAACCCATGAGCTCAGGCAATCCACCCGTCTCAGCCTCCCAAGTGCTAGGATTATAACCGTGTTTGGTATTTTTGATACAGACCCTCACTGTGTTACCCTGGGGAGAGTGCCATGGCATCATCACAGCTCACTGAGCCCCAAACTCCTGGGCTCAAAAGATCCTCCTGCCTCAGCCTCCTGAGTAGCTGGGAGTACAGGCACTTGCCACAACGCCTGGCTAATTTATTTATTTTGAGTAGAGACAGGGTCATACTCTTTCTCAGGCTTGTCTCAACATGGACTCAATGATCCTTCACTTCAGCCTCCCAGAGTGCTAGGATTGCAGGTGGGAGCCATCTGAAAGTCCTTTTTATTTGGTCCCTGCCTCCCCCCTCTCCCCTCCTCCATGTATATCAGAATCAGTCTAGGTCCTTGGTCCCCTTTGCCTCTGATAGGCTAGCAGTGGGCCTACACCCTGTTCTCTTCATGGACACAAAAGGGGAAGTGGGCAGTCTCCTGGGATTTCCCTCTCTGATAAAAGAGAGCAGTAGAATGCCCTGTGACCACTTCCCTGTTCTTTCCCTTTGGGACTCTACCCTTGAGGACCAGGGCTGCAGACCATGGCAGCCATCATGAGACCACAAGGAAAGATATACTGCCCACTGTTGCCAGGAAATTCCTTTCCACCCCTTGTCAGGAAATTTGTGTTTTTCCCAATCCCAAATAGCAAGAAAATTTAGCTCAAAAGTTGAAAAAAAGGGGGGAGATATGATAATTCTCTTTGGAGAATTAAACATGATCAAAATGGAGAGGTTATTGGTTCAAGGGAACCCACAATGTCAAGTCAAAAGCAAGGGCAGGAAACGCTCCACAGGGAATTGAAGGAAGGTTGAGGTCGACACTTGTTGAACGAGGATAGAAGTGTGTGGGAGGAAAGTGGAAAACCAGCCATGCTCAAACCAGTCTGTCCTGCTTGTGGCTGTGCTGCACTGTTGGTGGCTGCTGCCTCAGCCAAGGGCGCTGTTCTAAAATAAGTGTGAATGAGTTTACACATATAATATTCATTGATACAAATCCTGGGAGCAGTATTCTTTTTTTCTGAGACAGAGTCTCACTTCGTCACCGTTGGTAGAGTGCCATGGCGTCACAGCTCACAGCACCCTCAAACTCTTTGGCTCAAGCAATCCTCTTGCCTCACCTTCTCGACTACAGGCACCCACCACAACGCTCAGCTACTTTGTAGAATGGGGTCTCACTCTGGCTCAGGCCAGTCTCAAACTCCTGAGCTGAAGCAACCCACCCTCCTCAGTCTGCCAGAACGCTGGGATTCCAGGGTGAGCCTCCACGCCAGGCCTGGGAGCGGTATTCTAAGAAGCAAGCAAACTGTGTCTGAGGATTCAGTGTATGATTCTGTGTAATGCTGTTAACCTTGCTGAGAGATATGAATGTTAATGTCATTTAAATCCCACCCATTACACTTGTTGGTACTTTCTAAAATCTGAATATTCGCTGTAGGGTATAGTTTTTTGTGAAGTGGATGAAACAGTTTCACCATTAAAAATATAACCCAATGGGCTGGGCACAGTGACTCGTGCCTGTAATCCTAGCACTCCGGACCGAGGCAGGTGGATCATCTGAGCTCAGGAGTTCAATACCAACCTGAGTAAGAGTGAGACCCCACGTCTACTAAAATTACAAAAATTAGCCAGACATTGTGGCAAGTGCCTGTAGTCCCAGCTATCTTGGAAACTGAGTCAGGAGAATCACTTGAACTTAGGAGTTTGAGGTTGCTGTGTGTTAGGCTGATGCCATGGCACTCTACCCTAGAGCAAGGCTCCATCTCAAAAAAAAAAAAAGTAACCCAAAGGACAAAACTCAAAAGATGTTATGCTGAGTAAAAAAAGCCAGACACAAAAAGACAAATAGTATCTGATACTATTTGTAGGAGGTTCCTAGAATAAGCAGTCAAATTCAAGGAGACAGAATGTAGAAGGGTGGGTGCCAGGGGCTTGGGGAGGGGATGGAGGCAGAGTTACGGTTTTTCAAGCTGAAAGTTCTGGAGACGGATGGTGGTGATGTTTGCACAGCAGCGTGAATGTACTATTGAACTGTGTACTTAAAAATGGTTATAATGGGAGATTTTGGAGGGGGGAGATTTTTTTGTTTTGTATATTTTACCACAATAATAATAATGACAAAAACCTCTCCTCTTCCCAACTCAAAGATGCTTTGGGGCACATTCTGCAGAAATTTTTCTGCAACTGGAATATTCACCATGAAGCAAAGATCAAAATTATAGGATAAGACAATTCATCTTATAAATAGTAGATATTTGTAGAACTATCTTAAAATCTTTTTAGTTACTTTCTTTGGCATTTATCTTTTACTAATATTCCTTTCTTTCAATATCTTCTATTATCAAATGTCTGTATCTGTTAGAGATCATTTTTTTTTTGTTTGTTTAGAAGGGCCCAGCTGGGTTCGAAAGATCATTTTTATATATTACTAAAATTTATAGTGTTATAAAAGCATATTTGCTTATAATAAGAAAATGTGCACTTATGATTTTTTTTGTTTACAGAAAACCTCTGAACCTGCTTATTATGGTCACCCATTATTATTTAAAAGCATGTAAATACAGTGTCTTAAAAAAATACAGAATAAGTCAGGGTTTTGGGAATTCTGGTTTCTCATTTCCAAGATTAGTATCTGTGGGGAATTTGGAAACTGTGACTGCAGACATTCTGAGGAAAGACCATACCAGAAGTGTGTACCAAGTGGGAACAGCCCTAGCATACTTGTTGAGGGAACAATAAACGCCGGTGTTGTGTGAACATGCCGCTGGCTATAGCAGTACAAGCAGGAAAGCCTTTTTTCTTTCTTCCTGACGCTTCTTTTTTTTGAGACAAAGTCTCACTTTCTTGCCAAAGTCACAGCTCAGAGCAAACTCAAAGTTTTGGGCTCAAGCAATTCTCTTGCCACAGCCTCCCAAGTAGCTGTGACTACAGATGCCTGCCACCACACCCAACTAATTTTTATATTTTTAGTAGACCCAGGGTGTCACTCTTGCTGAAGCTGGTCTCGAACTCCTGAGCTCAAGCAATCCACCCACCTCAGCCTCTCAGAGTGCTAGGATTACAGGCAAGAGCCACCATGCCCCGCCCGTTCCTGACGCTTCTTAAAATTACTTGACTTGGCTGGTCTGAGTGCAATGATGTTTATAACTAATGGATCACAGCCAGTTAAAGACTCCTTTGTTCCTTCTCCACTCCCACTGCTTCACTAGACTAGCCTTAAAACAAAAATTACTTTTACAGATGATATGACAACTATTAGATATTGATATTTTGTACGTTTCATTAATTCATTCAACAGACATTATAGTATGGAACCACTTTATGCCAGGAACTGGGCCAGGGGCTGGGAACACACCAATAAATGAAGAGACAGAACACATAGTCAACCAGGAGTGTCCGACCTTTTTTCTTCTCAGCCACACACTGGAAGAGTAAGAGTTGTCTTAGGCCACATGTTAACACTAAGGAAAAGGCCAGGTGAGGAGGCTCTCTCCTGGAATCCTAGCACTCTGGGAGGCTGAAGGTGATGGATCTCCTGAGCTCAGGAGTTCAAGACTTGCCTGAGCAAGAGTGAGACCCCGTCTCTAAATATAGTTGGGCAATGTGGCGGGCGCCTGTAGTCCCAGCTACTTGGGAGGCTGAGGCAAGAGGGTCACTTAAGCCCAAGACTTTGAGGTTGCTGTGAGCTGTGACAGCATGGCACTCTACCATGGGCACAGAGTGAGACTCTGTCTCAAAAAAAAAAAAAAAAAAACCAACAACTCCCTGCATACTTTTTGTGATATCTGACATCAGAGATAAGCAAAAAATGTCCTCACAAAATGATCATGTGGCCTGTAGGCCATAGTTTGGTCACTCTTGGGCCTAGGTGATGAAATGGATGAACAAACAAAAATTGCATATAATTTAAAAAGTCATGACTCTTGAACCAGGTGCACAGTAATGGGGTCTGCACTAGGAATAGGAAAGTCCTTTGCCCAGGAGAGGCCCAAGACAGGTGGACAGGCGAACTCGGTGTGGATCAAATGACATATCTGTGTGTCTTTTGGATCTTTGTTTGGAGGGTCTGGTGTGCCAGTCTTCACTGCTAACACCAGGTTATTTTGGAATCAAAGACCTAGCATTTCATGTGAAAGATGTGAAAAAGCTGAAAAATTTTGCTGAAGATAGTCATGTGTAGCGGTCTGCACAAGCTGCCGTAACAAAGCACCACAGAGTACTGCTTTAAACAGCAGATGTTTATTCCCTGATGGTCCTGGAGGCTAGAAGTCTGAGGTCAAGGCGTTACAGGGCTGATTCCTTCTGAGACATCTCTCCCTGGCTCACAGACAGCCGTCTTCTCCCTGTGGCCTCACATGGTCGCCCCTAATCTCTTCTTCTCCTAAGGACCCCGTCAGACTGGGTTAGGGCCCACCCTAATGACCTCACTTTAACGTAATTGCCTATGTAAAGACCCCACCTCCAAATATAGTCACATTCTGGGGTCCCAAAGGGTAGGACTTCAATATATATATATCTATGGGGGTGGACGATTCAGGCCACAACAGCCAGCCTCAGCTATTTCCTTGGCCATCTATGATGCAAACCCACTAGTGATCTTTCCCCACTTCAACATTATTTTATTGATAACACATTTCCATTTTCAAGGTGTGAAAATCAATGAGGCTAAGCTGCAACCACCAGGGACTAGACTCAAGGATCATAGATACATTTTACCCTACTGAGAGACTTGTTTTAAAAATGAATCTGAGATGTCAGGTGCTATGGCTCACACTTACAATCTCAGCACTTAGGAAGGGGCGGGCAGGAGGATTGCTTGAAGCCAGGAGTCCAAGGCCAATGTAGGCAACATCTCTTTTGAGACCCCATCTCAAAAGAAAAAAAAGGAATCTGAGAACACCCAGGCTGGGAGTAAATTCTTAGGATAAATCTCCACTCTTTTTTTTGTTTCTTTGTTTTGAGAGAGTCTCACTTTGTCATCCTCAGTAGAATGCTATAGTGTCACAGCTCACAGCAAACTCAAACACTTGGGCTTAAGCGATTCTCTTGCTTCAGCGTCCTGAGAGGCTAGGACTACAGGTGCCCACCACAATGTTCAGCTATTTTTAGAGATGGGGTCTCGCTCTGGCTCAGGCTGGTCTTGAACTCCACCTGCCTCGGCCTCCCAGAGTGCTGGGATTACAAATATAAGCCACCGCACTTGGCCTTAAACCTCCACTTTTAAATGATATTTTTCACTGTCATGCCTAAAGATGTGTGGCTAGCCATCATCTTTCTCTAACTGTGTGTTCATATTGTATTTAGGAAGGAATCTGCGTTTTTCTTACACTTTATGGATTTTCACATATTGGGTGCATTTTACATGCTATTTACTTAAGTAGCATGTAAATTTACTTCCAAATAGCTGGCTGGGTCTGATCAAATGTGAAAGGAAAAATGTCCCCACACATCAAGCAAACCTATTTCCCATGCCTTGCCAGCCCACGTCAGTCCCTGAGACCCGCACCCCACTGTCCTCATCTCCCCCTTCCCATTGATGCCTGGTGTCCAGCAGCCTCCTCCTCCTACACCTTTTCCTGGCCCTGGGATGAAGAAATAACCGGTCATGGCTTGGCCAGGACAGATGGAGAACATCATCACTGTCCCCCATAGCCCAGTTTTCTGAGAACCTGCTGGCTGTGATCCAGAACAGGGGAGGAGAAATGAGGCCCCCACTTGGGTAGTGGGGTTGGGTTTTTTTTTTTTCCTAATTTCAATTGAAATGTTTAGCTCTGAGTAATGCTTCCCTTGTGCCAGGGAAGGAGGCACCTGTGAATACTGATGAAGCTGAGACGGCCAGAGGCTGGGTGTCAGGAGCAGCTCTGAGTAGCCGGGATGTGAAAAGGAATCATCCAACTCCTGGAAGAAGCGAGTCCAAGTCGCATCAAGCAACCAGCCAGGGTCAACCCCAGAAGGCTCCGACCAGATACAACGAGAGCCCGTGGCTCTACCAGGAGTTGCTGCTGCAATCGATTTCCAAGAACTGATTCCCAAAGAGAAGCCAGGCAGAGCTCCCAGCCCTTGTGCTGGGAACGCACAGCCTGGGAGTGCTGGACTCATTGGGCATCACAGCTTCATGGAGGGGCCTGTCCCTGTTAGTTCATTGCACTCGAACGTTTGGGCTTTTTACATTAGGCAGAATGAAAACGTGTGGGATCTCATTATGGGGCTTCCTAAGACTTCTCCTGGCACGGTCAAGTTGTAGAGTTGACTCTTCCCTGTGCGGACAAAACCCGGCTGTCACCCAAGTCAGAGCACAGAGAGGATTATGAGTAGTGAAGGGCCAGGGTGGCACAGGAGAGGGGCCAAAGGCCACCCTGGAGTCAGTGGGCAGTATTCTTGCCCTCACTGTGAGTGGGGGATGGGGGGAGAGACTGTCCACACGTAATACCATCTGTGTGTCTCATTCTCCTCAAGGAGCAGCCGCTGCCCAGTTGAGGGGCCATAGCCGTGCTTTGCCCAATGCTCTTGGCTGCTTTGGGCCAAGCACTGCTAAGTGCACTCAGAGTGCACTGATTCCTTCCTCCGGTGCTTGTGAGATGCCTCCCTGTGACCCAGCCCACCCTGCAGTCTCTTTGGACCAGGCCAGGAAGTGTTCAGATCGCCCATGCTGGACCTGGTTCACATCGATCTCGTGAGAGTCTACAAGGGAAGAACCAGGGCAGACAGGATCTGGGGAGAAGACAAGCCTTAAACAAGTAATGTCTTTCATTACACAGTGAGACGCGTCCCATGGGACGAGGATGGGCGTGAGGAGAGCTGATGACAGCCGTGAACCATGCTGTTGGGGCAGAGTGTGGGCATGCTCGCTCTGTGGACAGCCACGAGGGAGGGAAGAAGAGCCACCTCCCCACCCCCGAAGCCACATCCTGACGAACCCACGCAGCAGCCTGAGTAGTCGCCCAGCAGCCTGGAGACCCTCCCCCTTCCCACTGAGCAGACAGGTCTGGGAGGCTTGAGGTGTCCCTGCCTAAAAGAGACACAAGATCCTTAAGCCATCCTAAGATGTTTGTCCAAGCACCCTGATCACTAAGTAAATTCTAGCATTTTCCTAGATGTAGAGGGTGAATAGTGGTCCCCCAGAAGATGTCCATGTCCCAACCTCTGGTACCTGCAAATATGACCTTCTTCAGAATAGGGACTTTTCCAGTATAATTAAGAAGGTCAGGGAGAAACCTTTGAGATTTAGGGTGGGCCCTAAATAGAATGTCTGTGTCCTTATAAGAAAAGGAGTGGATGCAGAGACACACAGGGCAAAGGCCACGTGAAGACTCAGCAGGAACTGGAGCAATGTGGTCATAAGCCAGGGGACGCCAGGGATTGCTGGCAAGCACTGGAAGCTGGAGAGAGGCCTGGAACAGACTCTGCCTCGGTACCTGCAGAGAAGCGCACCTGGCGGACGCCTTGATCTCAGACTTCCAGCACCCAGAACAGCGAGAGCATAAATTTCTGTTGCTTAAGCCACCCAGTCTGTGGTCACTTGTCATGGCAACCCCAGGAAGCCAGCGCACTCTAATAGACATGCATACGTGTGTGTTTGCACGTTGAGCACGGGCACTCCACCCGTGTGTCATCCACACCATGAAACAATAAAGCAAGAGGAGCATAGGGCAAGGGAAGGACACGAGCAAAACTCAGAGCCCCGGGTGCCTGTGGGCGGCTGGCAGGGAAGTGGTCGGTCAGGAGAAACAGGAGAGATGGTTGGTCCTGGTATGTTCTATTTCCTAAGCGGGTGATGGTGTGTGGGTGTCCATTTTACATGATCATCATTTTCACCTTGCAAAACATCACCTCTATTCCTTTGGGTGAAAGGAATATTTCCTAATAAGAGGGTTTTTTAAAGGGCACAGGATTTGGGGTCAGGCACTGAGTTTGTCTTCTGCATGAGCCGGGAAGAGGGTCTCCAAAACTCTCTTAGCCTCGGTATCCCCCCTGGTCAAATGGGAGCCATGAGGGAGCACTGGAGGGGCGCTGGGTGGGGAAAGGGGGGCTGGGTGGGGGGTACACCCCATTAGGCCTGAGTATCCAGACATGTGGCTGGTCCCTACAGCAGCCCCGTTCCTTCCAATAAGAGAGAAAAAGAATGACCCCTTTGGCATATAATCACAAACCCTCTACAACATGCCTTATACCTTCGTGTAAATAACCCAAACCCAGAAAGGGCTAGAACGCTCCTGTGCACTGTGTCCACCCCAGGGAGGCTGCCAGACAGGTTCTCTTTGCCCCTGCCCTATTTCTCACCATCTGACTGGAAGGGGAGGGTGGTCTGCCACCCCCAGACACTGGACACTCCCCTGGCTGTGCCTGCTGGGAATATTTCCAAATGAGAGCCAGCACATGCAGGATGGTGCAAGTGGTGGAGGAGGCTGTGACTTGCGTCTCTCGGCCTCAGTTCATTAAGCCATCCTGGCATCCAGACCACTTCCCCACTGCAACACTGGCTTAGGTTGTTTTCTTCCCTAGCTTCTGACACACTTGAATAAAACCTGTAACTCACTCAGCTGTGTTCACACTGGCCTTGTGGCCCTCCAACCTGCCAGGCTAGTTCCTGCCCCAGGACCTTTGCACATGTTGCTCTTCCTGCCCAGAACACTCTCACCCAGCCCTTCGTATCACTGACATCTTCCAGTCACTGAGTTCTCAGGCCAAAGGTCACTTCTTCCAGGAAGTTGCCCTGCCAAGAAGCCCCCTTCATCTGGTTTGTCTCTATTTTTTTTTTTCAGACAGATAAAGTGTCACTGTGGGTAGAGTGCAGTGGCATCAGCCTAGCTGACAGCAAACTCAAACTCTTGGGCTCAAATGATTCTCTTACCTCAGCCTCCCAAGTAGCTAGGAGTATAAGTGCCCACCACAATGCCCAGCTAATTTTTCTATTTTCTGTTTTTAGAAGAAATGGGGTCTTACTCTTGTTTAGGCTGGTCTCGAACTCCTAGCTGAAGCAGTCCACCTGCCCTGGCCTCCCAGAGCGCTAGGATTACAGGCGTGAGCCCCCGCACCCGGCCTGGTTTGTCTCTTTTCCCACTGCCTATGCCCTTTGCTTACTCCTGGCTGCCTTTGGTTCTGTGGGGAAGGGAGAAGCCAGGACCTCAGGCAGTGAGCTGGGAAGAGAAAGAGCAAAAGGGAACCAGGCCAACTTCCGTTCAATTCCTGTTTCAAGCCTGTGATGTTCTGAGAGGCCAGATGCTGAGGACACAGGTGGGCACAAAGACACAGCTTCACCCTTGAGGAAGGGGTTAGGGTATTCTAGAAACATGGGGGATGGAAGGAGGCGCCACCTCAGGCCTGGGGGAACAGGGAGGTCTTCTGGAAAAGGCGACTTTGAAGGTGAGACAGGAGTAATGGGTAAGGGTCAGCACATGGGCAGAGGAGGGCAGAGCGTTCCAGGCCGAGGGACAAAATGGCACAAAGCTCGAGGGAAGGTGTCCACTGAGGCCTGACAACCCCCTTCCCTTCTTCCCAAAGATGGTGTGGGTGCTCAGATTTACTCTGCCTCGGGGACAAGAAGTTTTGCAAGAGGGAAGAAGGAAGTTCCTTCTCCTCACCTTCTCCTTGGGAGCAGCCTGGGGCCTCTGCGACACCAGAAGAATAGTAAGGAAGAGCCCCCGGGCTGGGCTGGCCCAGCCTGGCAGTGACTCCCTCAGCATGGATAATTGAGGTGCCCCTCCTCCCTCTTTCCCACGGCCACAGCTTGCATTAGCTCAGGCTCCAGGGGTGTGTGGGAGAAAAAGCTGCAGGCCCCCACCCACTAGCCAGGCAGGAACTGGCCAAGGGCTAACAGGCTGCAGTCATCCGTGAGAAAGACAACGAGGACCTCTAATAACAACTAAAAGGAAATAAATCAGAAGACCTCACCGCTATGGGGCAGGAGAGCGGGGAAGGGCCAGGCACGGCCTCGCCAGGCCTTTGGCCGAGTGAAGGGGGCCTGAGACTCAGAAGGTGGACAGCGGCTCACATGCAGGCCAAGGTCCCGAGTCTGGCAGCAACTCTCCAGGGAGGTCAGTGTCTTCTCAACACACCAACAGTCCCTGCCACACTGAGGTTCGAAGCAAGCCCCCAGCTTCAGTTCTGCACCTGCTGGGCTGACTCACGGTGCTCAGGCGCTGCATTCTCTCTAGGTCTCAACAAGCAAAGAACAGAGAGTAAAGCCAGGGCCCAGGTGAGGCCAGACCCGGGAAAGCTGCAGCGAGCTTCAGGCCTGGCCTTGAATTCCACTGATGACACTGGAGTCTATTTGGTGACAAGTGTCAGTGGTCATTCTGGAGCCGGGCACACCGCAGGGCACTGAGGTTTCTGGGGCCCGATCTCTGAGTCTGAAGCCTGGCTCATCTGCTTCCGGTGCTATTTGACTTCCCTGTGCCTTGGTTTCCTCGTCTGCTGTTGTGTCGTAATGATGGCACACTGCAGTGCTATCCACGCCGCAGTACCCTAGTACTCTGAGGGGCTGCTGTAGGATTCCATGTGTGAGTCCATACACGTGCAGGGAAGCATCTATCACCAAGGACGGGGTTGACTGGTGCCAACTGAAATCAGCACCTTCCCACCCTATAAGGGACCCTGGCACCACACAGTGGAGGCCATCCTGGGATAGGATGTGCCAAGGCTGTTTGGATTGTGACTGCAGATGTTCTTGGGAGGCCTGATGGCCCAAGAGTCATGGGGTGCACAGTGGGCCCCTGGTCTGGAGGGACTTGCAGTGTGATGGGAAGAACTGACAATGGGCAGCAAAAGTCATATGTAAGAAGAGCCACTTGTTCCCTGTGCTGTTCAGAGGTCTATAAAGCCAGTGGAATGTGGAAACAAAATTCTACACAGTCTGGGTTTTTCCCAGAGTCCCCTGACACCACTCTCACTGGAGTTCCCCACCAACTTGCCCTGGAATCCAGAGGGTGCAGCTCAGCCATGTCCTCCTGGAACTCCCACACCACTTGATCCTGTCGACCAGCCCTGACAAGTTCTCTGGTTCCTTTGTAGGGCCCCGAGTCTCCTGGTGACCCTTCCAACACTGGGGTTGCTTGAGGATCTGTCCTGCGCCAGCCCTTCTCTCCCTGGGCCATTGCATCCTCTCCTGAAGTTTCAGTCCCTTTTTAGATGCTGATGACATCTGTTGGGTTGAATAGTGCATCTACCCTTTCCTCAAATTTGAGGTCCGCCAGGAACATCACCATGTGAGCTTGTCTGGAAATAGGGCCTTTGCTGACGTAAGTAGTTAAATGAATATGAGGTCACACTGCAGCAGGTTGCGCCCTAAATCCAATGACTGTGTCCTTAGAATGTGAATGCACTCAGGGAAGACCAGTGCATGCAGCATCCAGGCAGACATCCCGGGTTACGGCTGTAAGCCAAGGATGCCAAGAGCTGCCGAAACCCACTAGCAGCTGAAGGAGACAAGGAAGAACTCCCCTCTTCCCGAGCCTTTGGAGAAGGCTGATTTTGGACTTCCAGCTAGGAGACTCCCATGCAGTACATTTCTGTTGTTTTAAGCCACCCTGCCTGTGGTCATTTGTTATGGCGGCCCCAGGAAGCTAAATGCAACCCTCACTCTGTGTCTCACCATGGTCCCTGGAGCTCCCCACCTGAGTCTCCCGCACAGCTCTTCCAAACAGACTCTCTCCCCTGAAACTGTTCCCTGTCCAGAATTCCTCATCTGGGGGATTGCACCACTGGCTGCCCAAACCAGATCCTTCTTGCCCTCCACCTCAGACAGAGATTAGTGACTCATCAACCCTTCACATTCTACTCCTGAATCTCTCCTGAAGACTAAAGTGACATAACCAAGTGGAATGCTAGAACGCTTGATGATACCCTGGCTTTCAAAACTAACAACCCAACCATAAAAGGCAGTCTTGGGACGACTGGGAAAATCTGAACGCAGACTGGATAGTAGGTGCTGCTCTTGATTTTCCTAGGGGCGATACTGTGGCTAAGGAGGAAACTATTGGCAGAGGCTCACATCTATAATCCTAGTGCTTTGGGAGGCTGAGGCAGGAGGATCACCTGAGCTCAGTTCAAGACCAGCCTGAGAAGACCTTGTCTCTATCAAAAATAGAAAAAATTAGCCGGGCATTGTGGCAGACACTTGTAGTCCCAGCTACTTGGGAGGCTGAAGCAGGAGGATCACTTGAGCCCAGGAGTGTGAATTTGCTGTGAGCTATGATGCCATAGCACTTCAACCTGGGTGACAGAGCAAGAAAAAAGAAGAAGAAGAAGAAAATAATGTCCTCCTCAGGAGATGCAGCTGAGACGCTCAGGAGTCAAGTGTCATCCTGTCAGCGACTGACTTCCCAGTGGTTCAGAAAAAGAAAATCCCCCATCTTGCTATCTCTTGAGAGATAGCAATCAGTTAATGATTATTTGGTCTAAGTGGAGAAAGGGTGTTGGGGCACTGCTCTTTCAACTTTTCATTAGGATGAGGATTTTTATAGTAAAGAGGGGGAAATCTTTTGATCGCCATTCTCTGCCCTTCGCTGCCTGCACTCTGCTGCAGACGCTCCCCAACCTCACCTGGCTTGTCTCTGCTCCAGCTTGCCAGCTGGGTCCCATGTGCCATCACTGCCAAGGTCCAGCCCAGAGTTTTTTCTCCCAAAACACAGCTTCATCATGTCCCCGCCACCCTCCCTTGAAGCTGAAGCCTGCGAATGGGACTAAAGTCAGCTGCCTTGGTGACCTGTGACGTCCTTGGTTACCTTTGCAGCCCCTCACTCCTCTCAGCATCAGACCCAATGTTCCAGCTGCTCCCATCTGCTTTACTCACCTGCCTGTGCCCTGCCCTGTGCGTGGAATGTGCTGTCCTCTACTTCACCTGCCCATTCCAGCTTCAGGGCTCAGCTCAGAGGCCCCTTTTCTGCAAGGAGCACGTGTGCTCTGTATATGACCTGTCAAAGCTTGTACATATGTGGCAAATGCCTCTGTAGGGGGCAACTTTCCCCTGATTCTCACGAGGGAAGGATTGGAACTATTTTACCACCATCTCCCACTCACCTGGGAGAGGATTTGGTACCTTGCAGGCACGTGCTCTGGTTTAAATGGGTGTTTCCCCCAAAGTTCACGTGTTGGCAACTTGATTCCTAAGGGGCAGTGTTGGGAGGAGGGTCCTGGGGCCGTCACCTTGCTGAGTAGACTAATGCCATTATTGGGGAGTGTGTTCCTTATAAAAGGACGAGTTTGGCTCCTCTTGTCCCCTCCCCTGGCCCCCATGTGCCCTCTGCCATGGGATGATGCAGCAGAAAAGTCCTCTCCAGACGCGGCCCCTTGATCTTAGACTTCCCAGCCTCCAGAACTGTGTCAATAAATTTGTGCTCATTATCAATCACAGCACAAAATGGCCCAAGGCAGAATGCACAAGTCTGTGACTCGGCACGGCGGTGGATAGGTGGGTAGATGGGCAGTTAAATGGGCAGATGGAGGCTGAGTTGGTGGACAGGTGCATGGGGGGAGGGGTGGAACGGTATAAACAGAGGTGCTGTAACTCTCCAGAAGAGGTGAGGGTCAGGTTTAACTGCAGGTGGCTTGTTAGAGGAGCTGAGCGGGTAGCATTTTAATGACAGCTACAATTAAATGAGCACTTCCTCCTTGCGGGGCCTCAGACCCAGCGCTTCACTGCGTGACCTCCCTTCGTCCTCATGGAAACCCCGGAGAGAGATATTTTCCCTCTTCCTAAGTCTCATTTCGTTGGCAAACATTATTTTAATGGCGTTTAACATTAAGTTCCACGTGCTTATGGTGCAGCATATATTAGGTACAAAAGGATAATAGTAAAAAACAACCTATCTCCACTGCTGAGGCCCCAAACTGTTGTGGACTCAGAAGGAACTCAGTAAAAATGGGATGAAGCAAATGGCACTGTACGGGGTGGAAGCTGAAGCCTAGAGAGGCTCAGGAAGTTGCTCAATGCCCCATGGCTTGATAAGTCAGCAAGGTTAGGGGTTGCAATTTGGTTCCTCTGATCCCAAACTTATGCAGTTAGCTTGGTAGGAGAAATGTGGTGAGGAGGGCAGTCATGGTGGGGTGAGAGTCACAGACTCAGGAAAGTCCCAGCATGTTCTGTGGGCAGAGTGGAGGGTTTGCATCAGGAAATTGGGATGAAGCTGAAGTTGGCATTGAGACTTGGAGTGCTGACCATAGGGGCAGGCACTGAGTGGCTGCAAAGAGCAGGGCTGAAAACTGTGGCCTGAATCTTCTCGCAGCTGGGAAGGTGGGCAGCCTGGGCGAGACCCTGGGGAGCTGATGCTTCAGAGTGGAATGGAGATCACACACTGCAGAGAAGCGAGTTGAACATGCTCTTGCAGCCTCGGCTGGGACTTTTGGACCTTTTTCTACCTCCTCGTCCTCACCAAGTGTTCATGAATCACCTCCTGGCTCCTGGAAGGAGCATCCATCCGGCCCATGTAGGTGGCCCAGTGGGTCCCGGCTATCCCAGGGTTACCACCCACCCTCTGAGTGCTGACTCTAATTGTCCAGGTGCAGGGTCCAGCTGCTGCAGGGGCAGTGGGTGTCTCGGCCCCTCCATCCTTCACCTTGAAGGCAGGGCGGGGGTAGGGACTCAGCACTAGGAGTCCCACCTCCTGGCTCTGTTTTTGCTGCTAAGTAGGTCTGTGACCCAGAGCAAAGATCCTTGCTGCTCTGAGCCTCAGTCTTTACCTCTAAAAGTGGGTTGATGCCTTCTCTTTTCAGGATGCTGAGGGTAGTAAAGATGCACTGTGTGGCACGCCTAGAAGGCATGCAGTGAGCGCTAGTCCAGTCTCTCCTTCTCTCCCTTAGCTTGATTATTTTTATATCTTTGAAATGAGGGTGATTGCTAAGGATAGTGGCAAATTGTGGGAAACTCCCAGCTAAGCCAAAGCTGAGTTTGGGCATAGGGCTGGTGGCTGTCCTTGGCAGCTTTTGCACCTGTGACTTGGAAGACAGCCTTGCTTTCTACTGTACCAACACAACACTTGAGATTTGCTTGTAAGGGGGAATCTTTCTGGAGTGCCGGGGGCCTACGACCTGGCGAGGGAAATGAGGAACAAAGAGCCCGGGCTCCTTAGGACACAAACTTCATCTGGAATAGTGGTTTTCAAGGTGGTTTGAGGGGCACCTGCCAGTAGGGGAGCATGTTAGAAACACAGGATGGTGGCATGCTTGTCCTGGTGATCACGAGTTCTACTGGACGTTTAATGGCAGTGGGGAGGGCAGGATGTGAGACCACTGTAGACATCTCATTTCGGGAGAGTGGAGAGGGCTGTAAAAGATGTGTGCTATACTGTACAAGTGGGACATCAGAACTGTGACACACACCCATGGATGAACCTGGAGGACATTATGCTCAGCGAAATACACCAGACACAATCAGACAAATACTGCTGTTCCTCAGTGTGGGTGGAGGGTTGGTTCTAGGACCTGCTTCCCTCCCCACTCCCCGAGGATATCAAAATCCTCAATGCTCAAGTCCCTAATATAAAAGGTTGTGCTATTTGCATACAACCCAAGCACATGCTCTGGACACTTCAAATCATCCCTAGATGACTCACAATACCTATACAATGCCTATATGTCACCTCATTTGTGTTCATTTTACAGAGTACTTGGCCCTTGGAAAATTCAAGTTTTGCTTTTTGGAACAAGTGGAACGTTTTCCCCGAATTATCTTCCAGCCTTGTTGAGTCCAGGGATGCAGAGCCCATGGATTTGGAGGGCTGGCAGTACTGCATGAGTCAACCTGTTTGAGGTCTCTAGGGAGTCAAATTCACAGAGACAGGAGGTAGAATGGAGGGTGCCGGGGGTTTTGGAGAAGGGGGTTAGGACGGAGTTTCCATTTCATAACATGAAAAGTGTTCTGGAGATGCATGGTGGGGTTGGGTGCACAGAAATGTGGGTGGAGTTAGTGCCCATGAAAGATGCACTTGAAAATGGTTAAAAGAGTTAATTTCATGCGTATTTTACCACAATTTTAAATAGAGGTGGATAGGGCATCAGGTTCAGAACTGCTGGTCCCAGTCCGAAAGGTAGGGGGGCATAGGCAAGGCCTGCGGAACATCTGGTGAAACCAGGGCCCGCTCCCTCCAGATGGCTGACGGAGGGAGGAGGCAGAGGCCTGGGGGTCGGGCCCACTTTCCCTCTGCCCCCACTCAGGGAAAGAGGTATTTTCATGATTTTTTTTTTTTTTTTGAGAAAGAGTCTCACTCTGTCACCCTGGATAGAGTGCAATGGCGTCATAGCTCACAGCAACCTCAAACTCGTGGGTGTAAGATATCCTCTTGCCTCAGCCTCTTAAGTAGCTGGGACTACAAGTGCCCATCACAATGCTTGGCTAGTTTTTCTATTTTTAGTAGAGACAGGGGTCTCACTGTTGCCCAGGCTGGTCTCAAACTCCTGAGCTCAGACGATCCACCCGCCTGGGCCTCCCAGAGTGCTGGGATTACCACCACCTTGCCTTTTCCATGACTCTTATTTCCTGAGAAGTGACAGCAGACCAGGCGCCCTGGGGTGCAGGAGGAAGTCCATGCAGGTAGTGAGTCCATCTCAGCATCTGTCCTGCAAAGGCCCCACTTTGTAGACCAAGGAAACCACGGATTTCTGGTTCTCATGTTACTGAAGAAGAGGACTGGCTGGATGTGACAGCTTGTGCGTGTCATCAGGAGACTAAGGCAGGAGCCCTGGGAGGAAACCGGTGCTTGTTCTGGGAGAGAGACAGCCAGGGCCTGGGCCAGGCAGGAGGCGGGGTGAGGTGGGGTCAGGGGCACGTTCCTTCTCAGAGGACACAGTGGAAAGCTCACTGGCCTCAGAGGGGCGTGATGAGGGGCCCTGCTTGCTGCCTCTGTTGGCTTTGGACGTCGGAGCCAAGGCCACAGGCTGGGCTCTTGGGTCTGCAGGGGGTTTCACAAGAACGAGGAGGGTTTGTAGCATGATGGTGGGGGTATGAAAGGAGGGATGTCAGGAGTCAGAGGCTCTGGGGAGGAGCCCACACTGTCTGCTAGGCTAAGCCCACAGCTGAGACCATACAAGTAAGTGGCAGATAATGACTGATTAGGGTGACAATTGGCTGAGGGCTCAGCACAATCATTCTGTTCCCACTTTATTGAGGGAAAGTGGTTCCCTGAGCTCTCACATCATGTCAACAGCACACTTGAGCAGAGCAGAGGCCGCCTGCCCTGATGCCAGGAACAGCCTGGCACAGGCAGGGAGATCAGGCACACCTGCCGGCGAATGAATGAGTGAATGGGAGGGCCACCTCCTGCTGTGCCCAAACGGTCTCCAGCCAAAGTCCCAAGGCAAGCCAGGGCTGGGGAAGAGTTTGATTTTCCTGAAATGAAAGGGTGTGGAGGGTGGCGCCTGTGGCTCAGTCGGTAGGGCACCGGCCCCATATACCAAGGGTGGCGGGTTCAAACCCGGCCCCGGCCAAACTGCAACCAAAAGATAGCCAGGCGTTGTGGAGGGTGCCTGTAGTCCCAGCTACTCGGGAGGCTGAGGCAAGAGAATCGCTTAAGCCCAGGAGTTGGAGGTTGCTGTGAGCTATGTGAGGCCACAGCACTCTACAGAGGGCCATAAAGTCTGTCTCTACAAAAAAAAAAAGAAAGGGTGTGGAGACCTCAAGTGTGGCTCTCTGGTCCCACCCTGTCTCCCCTGGGCAGGAAACCAGCAGTCAGGTTTATTTTCAGCGTCAACTGATGCTTTCAGTGGAGTATTTCTGGAGTGTACACAAGCCTCATTTTAGCTCTCTAGGTTGCTCCTGTGCTGTGTGAAGTCACCTGGTCACTCCCGGGCTCCCCGGGCAGTGCCTGCTGAGATGAGGATGGTGATGGGCAACCTTCCCAGGGAGTATGGACTGGGATGTGCCAGTTTCCAGGCCTGTCGCACCTGTCTGGGATCTAGAAGTCTGTGCAGGCTGGATCCATCCATCTGGCAGAATGTCCAGATGATCTGGACCTATACCCCCCACTCCTTCACTTCCTACGGGGACCACGCTGCTAATCACAGACCCCCACATTTCCTTATCTGTCGGATGGGACAAACTCCATAATTATAGTTTAAGGTTTCTATGAGACTAAAACAAGATGCTAGCCCTCAGTGAACTCTGGGGGCAAATCAAACCAAACCAAAGCTACTCTACAGCCTGATCTAACACAGCTGTTAGTGTTACCTAGGTGGTAATATGAATTATTATGCCCTACCCCCCAGGCAAACGCAAGCAGAAAACTGAAATACTACTCTAAGGAGTCTAGTCGTTTTCTTGTTTTCTAACACACACACACTGGGTCTCTAATTCAGTGGGGCACACATTTAATCATGCTGTTGTCCAGCTTAAAATGTTTTGCTGACTCCTTTTTGTCTAGAAGACAAAATCCAAAACAGTCTCCTTAATTTGCCTGGAACCAGCCTCACTCAACCACTTGTCGCCTCCTGAATGTGCCCTCCAACGCCATGCCTCCTGGCTCAACTGCTTGCCACTGAGGTCTCCCGCTTACCCCATAAAACCAACGTGAACAGCCCCTTCCTGGGGATTATACAGTCTTTGGCATCAGGAGCCTCGGGTTGAAGTCCTAGCTCTGCTTTCTGACGAGGCAAATCATTTCAGTTCTCACTAGGGGGAATCATGCCAGTTTGTTTGCAAATGGGATGGCAGAGCCTGTCAGATTAAAGACAAAACCAAAAAGCCAAATCCACCACTTGACTCCCACTGACATCATCACTGGCCTGAAGCAGGACAGGTTTTCAGTCTGGAGCTCAGCATTCCTGGGCACTCCATCCATGATCCACACACCTCCGCAGAAACATACCTGTAAGCCCTCTGGGCTACAGCTCTCCAGGGTGGGAGCTGTCATCTGGGAGCCCAACAGTCACTAAGCGTCTCTGCTGGAGTCCAGACCACCCCTTCTGGCCCTGGGCTGTAGAACCTGCTTGTCACCAGCGCTGACTCGTTCTGAGATCAAAGTTGGGTGCCTAAGCAATTTGGTTGCGCAGGTGAGATGGATAGAGCAGATAGATGGGGTAGAGGACAATTAGGAGCACTTACAGCTGATGACTAAATTGTTCTTCGGGGCTGTCCTGGAGTTGGTGCCAGTTGTACCCAGCCCTGAAACTCAGGAGGAGGGACCTGGGCATCTGCAGTCTGGACACTTTTCCAGGAGGCATCAGCGAGAAGGGGGGGGCGCGAAGTGGGCAGCCCTTGGCTAAGAATCTATGGGGGAATGGACGAACAAGTGAGTGAAGTGTACAGTTCAGAGTGCTGGGAGCCCAGCGGTGGGGTATACAGGGGCATCGGCCCTGCCTGGGTGGCCTGTGGTGATTGGGAGTCTGGGACCGCATGGACGGCACCAAGGGGTGCACGGGTTGTGGGTGGGGAGCAGTGGACCCAGGGGCACACCTGGTCCCCTGTGAGGACAGGACATCTCTGGCTCTGCCCAAGTGCACGCCAGCCCAGCCCTTTCATGCCCTTGACCTCCTCACCCATAAGGGAATGTGAAACCCGTGGGCATAGGAATCATTTACTCTTCCTGCCTGCAGGGAGCTTGGGCCTCTGTGGGACTTGTGAGCCTTTTATCATTTATTTATTCACTCACTCAGCAAGCAAACAAGCCTCTACCTGGAAGCCACTGGACAGCTCTAAGGGCGCCAAGCAGGGTGTGGGCAGGACCAGGTACAGGCGGCCTGCTGCTGGAGTGGGCGGGTGAGGGAGTGAGGCTATCTGCTGGGCTGGGGGGAGAGCCCTGCTGTGGTGGGAACAGGGGCTCAATGTGCATCCTGTTCTGGGACCTATGCTGGAACCAGGATTTCATCCTGAGGGGCATGGGCACTTGATAGCTGGATTTCTTCAGCCAGAAACCTCTTTGGAAGGAGTAACATTGTCCCAGACTTCCAGGGATAACTAGATTTGAATTTTTTTTTTTTGTAGAGACAGAGTCTCACTTTATGGCCCTCGGTAGAGTGCCATGGCCTCACACAGCTCACAGCAACCTCCAACTCCTGGGCTTAAGCGATTCTCTTGCCTCAGCCTCCCGAGTAGCTGGGACTACAGGCGCCTGCCACAACGCCCGGCTATTTTTTGGTTGCAGTTTGGCAGGGGCCGGGTTTGAACCCGCCACCCTCGGTATATGGGGCCGGCGCCTTACTGACTGAGCCACAGGCGCCGCCCCTAGATTTGAATTTTTAATAATGTAACTTTAGGCGGTGCCCGTAGCAGTGGTTACAGCGCTAGACGCATACACCGAGGCTGGCAGGTTCGAACCTGGCCTGGGGTCAGCTAAACAACTGCAACAAAAAATAGCTGGGCATTGTGGTGGGTCCCTATAGTCCCAGCTAATTGTGAGGCTGAGGCAAGAGAATCACTTAAGCCCAAGAGTTAGAGGTTGTTGTGAGTTGTGACACCAGGGCACTCTACCCAGGGTGACATAGTGAGACTGTCTCAAAAAAAAAAAATTAAACACATTACAGATAATGTGGAAAATACAGAAAGAGCTTGTTACCCAGAAAATCACCACCCACTCTCAAATACTTGTCAAAGTTATCTTTCCACTTTTAGTGATTATAAAGGCATTTAGGCTTTTTCCATACACTTGCGCACGTATTATTTACTTTTCCCCTTGTTTTATGAAGTTGGGAAAATTCTGTTTCCTGAGGACAGAATCTTGTTCCGTTGTAGCCACAGCCTCTGGCACAGTGCCCAGCAATGATGGCTGCTTCATGAACCAATTGATGGACAGGTTGAACAAAGGGACGTCTGTTTGTGGAGTCCCATCTTCCCTGGGGCAGTCTCCTGTGCTTGACAACACTGACTTTATGGGGCAAATTTGCCACATATCACATGTTCTATGGCTTTGCTGCCGGAGGCTGCCACCTCCTATGTGGGGCTTGACCAGGCTGGGAGCAGGGCCCAGGTTTGCTCTGAAGCAGCTCCTTCTCCTCCCCACTCAGTATAGGGAGATCCTGGGATTGCCTGCTGTGAGCAGCTACAGGAGTTAAGCCAGCCTTAGACTGGGGACCAAAGCCCTGCCCAGTGTTTTTGCTTCCAGAAATGGAAAATTTGAGGTGCACTTACTTCACACCCCCCAGCTCCTATCAGAACACCTGGTGTGATGGAGGATCAGGATTCCTGTTGGGGTGAGAAGCATGCAGAGAGACGTAGGCCATTTCCATGTTATATGTACAGCAGTTTATGCCATAAACTTTTATGGGAATGCAGAACCTGTAATATCTGCCTCTGCTCAAGAACATGGATACTTTTTCCCATCCGGAAAACTTATTCCCCAAAGCCAAGCTGCTCACATTCAGAGTCCATGACAAGATTGTTTTTCTCTGCAGAACTAGCCCTGAGCTGAAGCTTCAAGAGGTAGGCAGGTGTTGCTGGGGTGGGTGGGGTGTACAGGGCTAACAGTGTCAGTCCACACCTGACAGCTTAGCTTCCTGGCAGCACCCACTCTAGTGATGAACTTGTGCTCCTGGTCAGGCTTTCAGGGCCAGCAGGGCAGGGCCACTTGTCTCATTCACTGCCATGGCTCTGACTCCCAGCATGGTGGCTAGTATCCAGAATTACCTGGGAAGGTGTGGAGGGGTCAAAGGCTAAGGTTCACAGTTTAGTGCAGTGTTCCCAGGACTGTGGCTAAGATTTCAGCAGGCAGTTGAGATGGCACAGTATGGCATGACATTTACCCAAGGTCACAGCTGCAGAGTTGAAACAAAGAATGATCACTTGACTTTGATTTTGATGCCAGCAAAATCAGGGGCAAGCAGATCCCTGAAGCGACAAAATCCACCACCAGCAGGCCACCGCTTGCTCAGGGAAGGCACTGTGCTCACTCGGAGTTAGTGAGCTGTCGGATGATCCAGCTGCCCTGTTCCAGAGCATGCCCAGGACAAGGCACAAAGGACACTCAATCAGTTTTTGGGACTCTCTAGTGTATCAAAAGGATTGAAAAATTCTTTGTAATATGGAGACTTCCATCGTAGAAGCATTTGCTTTAATAGGATTACCTCGGAACCAAGAGGATTAAAAGATCCTACCTCCTTGCCAATTTTGCTATCAGAAAGATAGTGATTTTGATACAAAATAGGAACAAACTGCAGAATCACAGGAGTTATAATCCGTATAAGACCCCACGTGAGTACTGAGTGCTACAGACATCTCAGCTCATCCCTGTGGTGCCACATCCCCACTCTTCAGCCTCGGGAGACTTGGGTCCTTCAGGGGCTGAGCACTGGGCTCAACCAGGTCCCCAGACTCCTGACCAGGACGAGCCAGTCCTTCACACCACCCGACCCTCATGTCCAGGTCTACCCTGACAGCCCCCAAGGAAACGGGATCGAATATTCCTTTTGCCAACTGAGGGGGCAGCAAAATGACAGCGGCTAAAGGCCTCTGGGAGCAGACGGTGTGGGTTCGGACCCCAGCTGTCCTGCTGCTGTGTGTGGACTCTGCTCCAGTTCCTCACCCTGAGGTCACCTGCTCACCTGCAGAGTAACAGCAGTTAATTTATACAGATTCCTTCTACATGCCACACACTTCCAACTTTCTCCTGCAGGAACTTGTTTAATCAAGATGACAGGCTCTCACTCTGGGAGTGATGGAGATGAATAAATGGAAATATCTGTGCAGTGGGCAGGCACAAAGCACAGCCTGAACTCAGAAGCAGCCAGTGTATGTAAGAGCGGGACTCGCTCAGCCTGGCTCCCTGCTGTGTCTTCATGGCACTGGGCAATAGCTGGGCACCAGCTACCCCTGTGGAGAAGACCAAAGTCCAGCCTGTGCAGATGCCTGTGCTCCACGGGGGCAGAGCAGCATCCAGTCAGGGGACTTCGGAGGCAGAGGTCTCTGAGTCCCATGGTATTGGGGACACAGCCCCACCTCCATTCTGGAGACTCCGGGCCTGCTGGTCCTCCTCCACTAGGTCGGCCACCAGGTTCATGCGGCAGGCTCTGAGCGCCTCCACCAGGCAGGCCACCGTCGCCGCCTCCTTCTCTGCATTCTTCCAGACTCTCAGGGACTCCCTCACCCGTTCCATTAGGTTGCGGGGATATCTCTCCTCAATGCCATCCATCTTGGTGTCGGAGACTTTAAGCTGACGAGCCAGCCTTTTCCAGTCCTTCCCTACATTGTCACATATGATGTCAAATGCTGCACGCAGGTCTGGGGTTGGGAAAGAAAGAAAAAAACAGCTTACTGGAAGTTTGGGGAGCTCTTTAGATGAAAAGAAACCCCAGAACCCCTTACAGACTTTTCAGTGCTGACTTGAGTATTGGTAGATGGAAGTGCCCCATGAGGTCCCCTGCAAAGGCTAGTCAGCCACCAGCAAAGGGAATGTCACAGAGTGGCCTCCAATCCTGCCCCAGCCAGGCCTTCAATTCAAGAAGTGTAGCCCACTTAAGACTCTATTGAGGGGTGGCTCGGCACCTGTACCTCAAGTGGCTAAGGCACCAGCCACATACACCAGAGCTGGTGGGTTTGAATCTGGCCCTGGCCTGCCAAACAACTACAACCAAGAACTGGCTGGACATTGTGGCGGGCACCTGTAGTCCCAGTTACTTGGGAGGCTGAGGCAAGAGAATCGCTTAAGCCCAGGAGTTGGAGGTTGCTATGAACTATAATGTCAACACACTCTACCCAGGGCGACTGCTTCAGGCTGTCTCAAAAAAACAAACAAACAAAAAAGCTATTGAGGGGAACCTGTGGGATGGGCCAGTTGTTGTCAAAAGAAGGAAATGGGGTCACTCCCACATCTCACCCCCCTACTGAAAGATGGTCCCCTCCCCTGCAAGATCCATTCACATCAATTTTGGAAAAAGGGTCTTTACAGATGTTAATCAAGTTACAGATCTTGAGAGGAGCTCCTGGACCACCTGGGTGTCTTTATGAAGACAAGAGGCCCAAGTCCAGGAATGCCTGGAGCCACCACAAACTGGAAAACCAACTGGCACTCTGCTTTTCCAGATTCCTGGTTTCTAGACTGTGAGAGTAACTTTCCGTTGGTTTAAGCCACCAAATCTATAGTAACTTGTTATGGCAGCCACAGAAAACTAGTACACACCCCAATTTTTGCTTTTAAAGCTGCCCTGACCACCAGTCTTTGATTCCTGACTAACTCACTTACTGAAGTCACTGCTGAGATCAGGTAGCTAGGCACCAGAGACCATAATAGGCTGTTTCTGGAATGTGGGAGTGGAAAGGAAAGAGGCATGATCACATGCTGTCTGGAGGGCCCAGCGGTTCTGAGACACTACAGCCTGCATGTACTAATTCCTGCAACCCTGGGAACTGGGCATTGGTGTTACTATGACCATTTGTATCGATGAGGAAACAAAGGCACAGGGAAGTCAAATGACTTTCCCAAGGCCATTCAGCTAGGCAATGGCAGAGCCGTGATCTGAAACCTGAAGTATGGTGCCAGAGTCCATCTGTACTAAACTGCCTTCATAAAAATACACCATCAGCCTTTACCGACCTACCCTTATTTGCCATTAACCCTTTGGTGCACTTTTCTCCAACATACAGCAAATATTTACCTCTTTTGGTCACTAAATATACTTGAAAGCCCAATTTTTCTTTTACTTTTTGAGAGTATAGTGAAGTGATCATAGCTTACAGCAGCCTTCCACTCTGGGGCTCAAAGTGATCCTTCTACCTCAGCTCCTCAAGAAGCTGGGACTACAGGTGTGTGCCACTGTTCCATGAAGGGCTGATATTTTTTAATTTTAACTTTTTGTGGAGACAGGAGGATCTCACAATGTTGTTCAGGCTGGTCATGAATTGCCTCAGCTTCAGAAAGTGCTGGGATTACAAGTATGAGCCACTGAGTCCAGCCCCAGTTTTCCTATGTTGTTTGTTCAGTGCTATTTATGTATTTTTAAAATCTAGACTTAAATGCTTTCAAGCAGAGCTGAATAGCTGATTTGGTTAGAACTCTGCCCGGCCAAACTGCAACAACCAAAAAAAAAAAAATAAATAGCCCGGAGGCAAGAGAATCGCCTAAGCCCAGGAGTTGGAGGTTGCTGTGCGCTGTGAAGCCAGGGCACTCTACCCAGGGTGATAAAGTAAAACTCTGTCTCTAATAGAGTTACTGAACTGATATTATTCTTCAGACAGTGGTGGAAGGTGTATTTGGTGAAAGGCATATTGGAGACAGAAGAGAGATGGCACAGCAAGCTCTCGAGGCAGGTTCACCTAACTTCTGACTCAACTTCTCTGACTCTGCTCCACTGAAAGTTAGCAACACCCCCCCCCTTTTTTTTTTTCTGTCGCCCAGGCTACCGTGCCGTGGTGTTAGCTCACACCAACCTCAAGCTCAAGCGATCCTCCCGCCTCGGCCTCCCAGAGTGCTAGGATTACAGGCGTGAGCCACCACGCCCAGCCTGCAACACTCTTCTTCAGTAATCTTTGTAACTGCCTGGAAACAATGGCGTGGTGGAGAAAATCCGGAGGTTTGGGGTTAGGTGTCCAGGCTCTGCAACCTTGGGTAAGTCAATTTTTCTAAATTTTGGTTCTCCCATCCGTAAAGTGGACATATCACGCGTGTCCCCTCAGGGCTGATGGGGAAAACTCATGCAAATCAAACCTGGCAAAGGTTAGACGCCCAGCAGGCTCGCAACAAACTGTTAATGGGCCAACGGCTCCCACCTCCTCGGCCCTGGTCCCGGCCCCCGCCCGACTCCGACGCCCACCTTCCTCCCTGGGCGCGGCCCCGCCCGCGGCCCCGGCTTCGAAGTCGTCCAGGCGCCGCAACAGGTCATGGCGGCGCAGGGAGGCCAGCAGCTCGCGCAGCAGCTCGGTGCGATCGGGTTCCAGGTCGTTCTGTTCCAAAAGCACCGAGAAGAGGTCGAGGCCGCTCTGCACGCGCTCCAGCTTCTTCTTGCCCACACGTCTGGAGCATAGAAACTTGAGCTCGGTTAGCTCGCCGCTCGACAGGCTGGCCGACACCGAGTGCAGCAGCACCAGGAACGGGTCCATGGCGGTGACCGCGGCCTGCGGGCCCCCAACCTGGTGCTCTTCGCGCGCCCGCCACTCTCGGCTCGCCGCCACCAGTCGGGTCTTGCCACTAGGTCCCCGGCCGCAGTCCAGCGGTCCCCAAGTCTTGTCGCTTCCGTCCCGTATCGGAGGTCCTACTGCCGGAAGTCCCCTAACGAATTTTCTCGTTCTTAATCGCGCGACAGCTCCGGGATCTGCGCATGCGTCCAGAGCGCACTCGTAGCCATTTCCCCCCCGGGCTGGCGGCGCTGCTCGGGGGCCGCCTCTGCGCCTGCGCCTGCTCTTCTGTTAGGTGGGATCGTGGTAGTCTTGGGGGTCCTGAGAACCCGGCGACGGTTCTCTGCAGCTAGGGCGGGCCCCGCCTCTACCGAGCTTGCTCTCCTGCAAAGCGCGGTGCTGCCCTGCTGTGTGCAGGGTCAGTGCAGGGCTGGGAGGGCAGCGGCGGCGCCTGCAGTTCCCAGATCCCATTAAATCGCATATGCTAATAGCGGGTGTTATTTATACATTAATATTTACCAAAAAACACGTGTTCCTTAGTGCCCCCTTTGTGCAGAAAACAGGTTTATTTTGGGTTTAAAGTATATTTTAAACCCAACCGTCGTATGTTCAAGAAACGTTTATTGACCGGCTACAGTGTGCCAGGTCTTAGATGCTGGGGACGATTAGTGAAACTGACCCGCAGTTTACATGCTAAGTGTGTAAGGTCACCTGCTGCAAACAGGAAAAGCGCGTGGTATGCTGGAAGTTCAGAGAGCCAGGGATAAGTACCACCCAGGTCGGGGAGCAAAGGGTGGAGCCAGAAACTGCAGCGGTGCCAGGTGTGAGGGGGAGGTGTGTGGGTAAGAATCTGCCGGGCAGAGGGGACAGAGAGCGCAGGCGGGGCTGGGGGGGTGGAGGTTGAGGCTCCAGGAGCAGTGAGACCGGTGGTGGGGGGTCGGGAGGGGGTCAGAGGGTGCAGACAAGGAGGACCTCGCAGGCAGCAAAGGATCCGGGTTTACTGCAGTGTGGGGTGACGCCAGCTAAGTTACTTTAAAATTTTTAAAAATTGTTGTATAGTCCACATATCATACAGCTTATCCTTTTAAGGTGTACAATTCAGTGGTTTTTAGAATAGTCACAAAGTCTTGCAACCTTCACCACTATATAATTTTAGAACATTTTCATTAATCCAAGAATTTGCTCCCATCCCCTACTAATCTGCTTTCTGTCTCTATGGATTTGCCTCTTCTGGGCACTTCCTATTAATGGAAGTGCACCCTATTTGTCCTTTTGTGTCTGGCTTCTTTCATTCAGCCAAATGTTTCAGCTGTCCATCCATGTAGTAACATATTTAAGTATTTCATTACTTTTCCTGATGGAGTAACATTCCATTGTATGGATAGGCCACAATTTGCCTATCCATTCTTCAGCGGAGGGACATTTCCTTTGCTTCCTCTTTTCGGTTATTATGAATAACCACCTACTGTTATGAACACTAAGTTAGACTTTTAAGGCATCACTCTGGCTGCTAGTTAGACTCCAGGAGATTGCAAGGGGAGCATTCGGACCACAGGGCAGGCAGTGTGGGAGAAGGGTGAAGCCTTCTTTAGATTTGGAGCTGTGCATAAATGAGGGAATTGAGGATGCTTTGTAAGGTTTGAAGGGTGGAGTGTCTATTGACTGAGCCAGGGGAGGTGTGGGTGGGTGTGTTTGGGGGAGAGGGAGGGGCCTAGTGGGGATGTGTTGAGTGTGAGATGCTTGTTAGATGCATGGGGTGAGGGACTAGGTCAGAAGATGTGAATTTGAGCGTGACCTGTGGGTAGCTGGTGTTTAAATCACCCATAGAATGAGGTCACCTATGGAGGAGACAGAAAAGATGACAAATGGGTGAGCTTGGGGGTGTCCAAATTTAAGGGGCTGGGGAGATGTGGAAGAGCCTCCAGGAAGTGGGAGATGAATCAAGGAGCATTAACCGACACTCTCCATCCACCTTACCTCACTGAAGGTTTTCTCTTTTGTCACTTGCACATGACACCTGAGGTGCAGTGTGTCATTCTCCTATATTACTTGGTTTTTTGTCTGTGTTTCTTGCCAGAAGGTAAGTTCTTTGAGGGCAGGAGCTCCAAGCACCCTGAACAGTGGCTTGCACTTAACAGGTGCTCAAAAATAATCTTGAATGAATTTTATGCAAGGGATGATTAATTTACATCTGTTACCGCAGTTATACCTATGTCTAACCCACTACCTCTGAGTCTGTCACTTGTATTTTCATCCTTTTTTTTTTTTTTTTAAGCCTGTAATCCCAGCACTCTGGGAGTCCAAGGTGGGTGGATTGCCTGAGCTCAGGAGTTCGAGACCATCCTGAGTCAGAGCAAGACCTTGTTTCAAGTTGGGTGTTGTGGTGGGCGCCTGTAGTCCCAGCTCCTTGGGAAGCTGAGGCAAGAGAATTGAGCCCAAGCATTTGAAGTGGCTGTGAGTGTGACTCCACGGCACTCTACCAAGGGTGAAAAAGTGAGACTCTGTCTCAAAAAACAAGTAAATAAAGAAAGAAACAGGGTCTCAGGCTGGAGTACAGTGGCACAATTATAGCTCACTATAGTCTCAGCCTTGAACTTCTGGGCTCTAATGATCCTCCCACTTCAGCCTCCTGAGTATCTGGGACTATAGGTGCCATACCATCATGCCTAATTTTTTTTTTTTTTAGAGACAGAGTCTCACTTTGTCACCCTGGGCAGAGTGCCGTGGCGTCACAGCTCACAGCTCATAGCAACCTTCAGCTCTTGGGCTTCGGTGATTCTCTTGCCTCAGCCTCCCAAGTAGCTGGGACTACAGGTGCCCTCCACAACGCCCGGCTATTTTTTGTTGCAGTTTGTCCAGGGCCGGGTTTGAACCATCACCCTGGGTATATGGGGTCAGCGCCCTACTCATTGAGCCACAGGCGCTGCCCCCTGGCTAATTTTTTTATGCCCAGTGTTCACAGGGTCTATTCATGATGACAGGGTGGCCAGTCAGGTTCTTGTGTCCCTGCACTGGTTCCCTGAGTGACCCTCTGTGGGAGCATAGGATTCTAGTCAGGCCCTCCCCAAGGGCCTCTTGGTGGGGGTAGATATGGAATAGGGTGTGAGAAAGTGGCTCCAGCCCTCACATGACACCTCACTGGTGCAGGACACTGGAAGCTGAGCCCAGCTGTGGCCTCACAGCTGCTGAGGAAGCCTGGAGTCCCCTCACGCCCCTTCTCATCCCATCAGAGCCCCCATCTCCCACCTCCTGGAGCACACAGGGACCAAATCTCTATCTTGTGTTGAGTCACAGCAGAAGTCCTTTTCTCCCTGGTACTAAATGGATAAAAAGTCACCTCAGCTTCCTCTTCACTCTTGATGGCCCTGAGGTCCCTGTCTCTGGAGTGGCAGAGTTGAGTGGTGAGTTCCTACCTCATTGTGAAGCCCAAGGGCTGAGGCCCCTCCTCAACTGGGCCAGACCTCCACCATGGCTCTTTGGACTCTCCCCTGTTATGGGGAGAAACCTCCATCTTGCATCTTCTGGAAGATTCTTCTTGAGACAAGATGGTGTCTGGGCTCAGAGGTTACAGCCTTGAGTAGCGCTACGGCTTTGATTCTTGGGAGCCCTCATCCCCCCAGGGCAGCCTGCTGAGTGCTGGGTAGGAGTCAAGCCCAGCCACCTTCACTTGGAAGCTGTGACCACCCTAGTGCAGGCCAGGAGAGGGGCTGGGCTGCTGAGGTGTGTGGACCCTGCATCCGGCCCGGTGTGTTGGCTGAGCCCCAGGAAAGAGGGCGTGGGAGTGATGATAAGGGTCATCTGGTCCCCGAGTTAACCTACCTGGACTTTGATAGTTCATTTTTTTTTTTTTTAATTGTGGCAAAATGCCATAACATTCACCATTTTCATTGTTTTAAGTGAACGGTTTAGTACCACTGAGTACTTTCACGTTGTTTTACAACCATTACCACTGTCTGTCTCCAAACCCTTTTCATCTTGCAAAATGGAATCTCTACCCAAGAACTTTCAGTCCCCTCTCCCCTTCCCCACCCCTGGCAACCACCATTCTGTGCCTCTGAACCTCACAAGGCTGGGGACCTCACTTAAGTGGGATCATGCTGCCAGTGGCTGTTCACTATCCCATCCTCCTCGCCACTTGTCCAGGCCCAGGACTGGCCAGGTCTCCGCCCTGGAGCGGATGCTGTGCTATCTTGCTCGGGATCAATTACCCTTAGGTGCCTAAGGGCTATTCATGTTAGCAGAAGGGAGAGAGGAAGACAGTCTTGGAGGGAGAGAACCAGTCTTAATAGGATAGTAAATCTCAGCAGCTTCTTGGAGAGATGGTGGACAGATGTCCTGCAGGCAGGAGAAGTGAAAGAGTCAGAGTGAGTGAATCTGTGAAAGAATAGCATGAATATTCCCACTGACCCCTCCTGCAGTTTCTTATAGACGTGATCCTGGCGTGAGTGTTCCCACTGACCCTACCGCAGCTTCTTATAGACGTGATCCTGGCGTGAGTGTTCCCGCTCACTGACCCTCCTGCAGCTTCTTATAGACGTGATCCTGGCGTGAGTGTTCCCACTGACCCTACCGCAGCTTCTTATAGACGTGATCCTGGCGTGAGTGTTCCCACTGACCCCTCCCGCAGCTTCTTATAGACGTGATCCTGGCGTGAGTGTTCCCACTGACCCTACCGCAGCTTCTTATAGACGTGATCCTGGCGTGAGTGTTCCCACTGACCCCTCACGCAGCTTCTTATAGACGTGATCCTGGCGTGAGTGTTCCCACTGACCCTACCGCAGCTTCTTATAGACGTGATCCTGGCGTGAGTGTTCCCGCTCACTGACCCTCCTGCAGCTTCTTATAGACGTGATCCTGGCGTGAGTGTTCCCACTGACCCTACCGCAGCTTCTTATAGACGTGATCCTGGCGTGAGTGTTCCCACTGACCCCTCCTGCAGCTTCTTATAGACGTGATCCTGGCGTGAGTGTTCCCACTGACCCCTCCTGCAGCTTCTTATAGACGTGATCCTGGCGTGAGTGTTCCCACTGACCCTACCGCAGCTTCTTATAGACGTGATCCTGGCGTGAGTGTTCCCGCTCACTGACCCTCCTGCAGCTTCTTATAGACGTGATCCTGGCGTGAATGTTCCCACTGACCCCTCCCGCAGCTTCTTACAGATGTGATCCTGGTGTGAGTGTTCCCACTGACCCTCCCGCAGCTTCTTACAGACGTGATCCCGTGGTTGTTTGCACCAGAGGTGTAGAGACTGCCAAGCACTGATGTTCTCGTCTTGCGGGCTCTTGTGTTAAGGAGAGCAGAATCCCTTCCCCATGCCGTCCAAAGTGTTATATTACGGAGATGTTACCAGTGTTTCTTATCATTACAGAGTGTTCTGAGCTTAACTCTCACTTCTCCTTCCCATGAGCTATATGGTCTGCTACATCATGCAGTATTTGACCTTGTGTGACTGGCTTATTTACTCAGCTTAATGTCCTCAAATGTTCATCCATATTGTGGCAAATGTCAGAGTTTCCTGCCTTCTAAAGGGTGAATTATATTCCATGGTATGACTGGGTCAGATTGTGTTTATCTGTTTGTCTGGTGGTGGGCACTTGGTTGCTTCCATTTTTAGCTAAATGTAAATGATGTTGCTGTGAACATGAGTGTACAAATATTTGAATTCCCACTTTCACCTCTCTTAGGTATATCCCCAGAAGTGCAATTGCTGGATCATGTGGTCATTCTGTGTTTAAGTTTGAGAAACCGCCAAACTATTTCCACAGTGGCTGCACCATTTTCCATGCTGACCGGCAGTGCACAGGGTTCCATTTTCCCACATCCTGCCAACTCTTACCACTTTATGTTTTTTTTAAATAGTAGCCATTCAAATGGGTGTGAGCTGATGTGTCCTCGTGGTTCTGAATTGCATTTCCCTCGAGACTAATTACGTGGAGCCTCTTTATATGTGCTTATCAGCCATTCATACCTTTTCTCTGGAGAAGTGTCTATTCAAGCCCTTGGCCCATTTTTTTTTTTTTTACAAATCACATAAGGAAGCACTTAGTTGAGGTTTAATGTGAAATCATACAAATAAAACGTATAGAAACACAAGTCCACACTGAGATATAACACAGACGGTAAAAACACAGGAAATGAACTGGCAGCCATAGATGGTTGGACACAGCCATGTCCTGTACACTGGAAAGTCTTTTACAAAATAACCATCTTAGATCAACAGAAGACCAATCCTTGCTGTCCTCCTGCAAGATGGGTTCTGTTAGCATTCCCTGCACAGGACGGCGTTTTCTGGTGTATGCCTTGCGCGCGGCTCACAACGTGTGACCCCCAGAGATGGATGTGGTCGGGGTGACCCATGGTGAGCACAGGAAGTTCACATGGTCAGGATGAACTTCGTGGGTGGCAATGAAGTTCCCGCTGTTGTCTCCAGGGTCCCCTTTAGCATGGCTGGTCATTGTTTTGGTGATTGCCACCCCCGGAGATGCCATAGAGCTCTGTTGACCACTGCAGCCTACACATCCCTGTCCAGATCCACAGTTCCCAGTTATACCCAGTATAATCACACCCACCATAACCCCTGTAGTTTTGATCACCACCCTAGGGACTATTGTAATTTCCATATCCTTGGGTCATAATAGTTATTAAATCCTTGGTTCCTGTTTTGGCCCTGACCGTGGCCTCCACCCCTAACTCCCCCTCGTCCCCTGGCTGCAGAACCTCTTCCTCCTTCCTGTCCTTGCTGCCGCCAACTGTGTACTTCTTTGGGCCGTGCTTTTGATGTCACACTTCCCAGAACTAATTTGATGATATCTGCTTTCCAACAATTTCTTTACTGGCTCTTTATCTGTGTCTGTGATACAACAAAATCCTTTTCTTTCATATGTTTTTGTATCCATAGGAAGTTCAATATTTTCAGTCCTCCAAAGGCTCCAAAATATTCTTTAATTTGTTCTTCAGAAGTATCTGGACTCAATCCTCCCACAAAAACCATTTTAGGGGCTCTTTCCCTTTTAAAGCTTTGGCTCTTTTGTGGTCTGTCAATTTGCCATCCAGTTTGTGTTCTTTCAGAACCTTATCTATACTAGCAGCATCTTTGAAAAGCGCAAATCCAAATCCTCTGGATCTTCCAGTGACTGGATCAGTTTTACTTGTGCAGGCCGTCATCCTGCTGTTGAACTTGGACCCCTCCGGGAATGCTCTACGTTGCTGTACTGTTCATGTTCTCCCTGGTGGGGGAGCTGCCGACTGGGGGTTGCTGGTGCGCAGTCCAGGTCACGGCAGCTGGGTGGCCCCTTTGCCCATTTATGCTCTTTTGTTGGTGTGTTGTAGGAATTTTTATGTGTTCTGTATAGTAATATCCCATCAGATACATAATTTGTAAATATTGTCTCCTGTTTTTTTTTTTTTTGAGCTGCCCTTTTCACTCTGTTAACGGTATGCTGTGATAGCCAAAATTTCTAAATTTTGACAAAGTCTAGTTTATGTATTTTTATTTCATTTAGCATTGTGCCTTAAAAAAAGAAAAAATATCTTGTACAGGTTTGATGGAAGTAAACTCATGTTTTATTTGTGAGGACGATGATCAGAATTCCTTTGTTTTCCTTTTTCTCCTGTAGTTTCTTAGTGTCATCCACCTTTTTCTCTTTTTCTGCTTGTTTTGGTCTTTTTCATTAATATCAAAGTCTTTACTCAATTATGTGAGGATCCTTGGCTTTCTTTGGGGATAGTTTTTCCCAAAGAGAGAGACTCCTTCCTGAGAGGCAGGGGTATTTACTAGACAGATCAACATCCCCCAAGATGGCCAGGTCCTAATCCTCAGACCTGTGACCATGTTCATTTACAAGGTAGAAGAGTGGGCAGAGGTGGTGAAGAATAGCTACCCTCAGATGGAGAGATTATCTTGGTTTATCTCGGCAGACCCCATCTAGTCATGAGTCCTCATAATCAGAAGACAAGAGAGATGGCCCAGAAAGGGACCCAGCAGCCACTTGGAAGAAGGGCCTAGGAAGGTGATGAATAGATTCTTCCCTGGAGTTTCCAGAAGGACTCAGCTTCACCGACACCTTACTTTTAGCTTGTGTCAGCTCTCTGACCGGTAGAACCATGAGGTAGTAGATTTGTGTGGATTTAAGCCACTGAATTTGTGGTCCTTTGCCACACCAGGTGTAGGCCCAAGTGCGGCTCCCAGAGGACAGCCAGCAGGGGGCAGAAGCCACCAACAAGCCAACCCTGGGGGACCGAGTTCTACGCAGAAGTCAGGGTGTTGGTTTGGGGTGGCCCCCTGGGATAGCAGGACTCTTTTAAGGTACAGGTGGTAAGTGTTCCTGAGTCTTGGATTTAGGGGTGTATAGTTTTTGTTGAAGTTGTCTGTGTGCTTATGATAGGTGCAATTTTTCGTATGTTAGATGTTAATAAAAATGTGTGTGGGCTTGGCGCCTGTGGTTTAAGCGGCTAGGGCGCCAGCCACATACACCTGAGCTGGCAGGTTCGAATCCAGCCTGGACCCGCCAAACAATGACGGCTGCAACCAAAAAATAGCCAGGCGTGTGGTGGGTGCCTGTGGTCCCAGCTACTTGGGAGGCCGAGGCAGGAGAATCACATCAGCCCAGAAGTTGGAGGTTGCTGTGAGCTGTGATGCCATGGCACTCTACCCAGGGTGACAGCCTGAGGCTCTGTTTAAAAAAAAAAAAGTGTGTGTGTGTCTGTATATAAGGGGAGGAGGAGTGGGGGGAGGGAGGAGAGAAAGGGGGAAGGAGAATGGGATAACAAAGCTGAGCAAACCAGCCCTCAATCTCTGCAAGGTTACAGAGCCTTGCCCCGTGGCTATGTCCCAGCAGGCCCCGGGCAGGGGCAGCACACACCATGCCAGGCAGAGAAGCCCAGGCTGGTTCCAAGTCAGTATTTCCAGGAATAAGCTGCATGTTTGCTAGGAGCCAGAAGACCATGTGAGCGAGCTGGGTACGCAGCTGTACCTTCCATGACCTCCTGACCGCTCATTAACACCCCTGCTGGGCCAACCTGAGGTCCACTCAGCTCACAGACAGAAACGCCCAGCTGTCAGTCCATCCATCCACCCACTCATCTGAATATCCTGCTAGCCACCCATCCATGTATCCATCCAAACATCCACTTTCATCCCCCTGTCACCCATTTCTCCCTTGCTAATTCATTTACTCAGCACTCTCAGGCCTCCTCTGTGCCTGGCTCTGTGCCCTGTACTCCTGACCAGCCTGTTTACTGGTGCTGTGTAAGTGCTTTTCTGTAGCCTTTAAAAACTTGACAGATAAGTGAGCGTCACCTGATGTGTGATGACACATATCACCTGTGGTAGGGGGTAGGGGGACATTTTAGGGGGCACAAGAGTGGGGACCTGTAGATGAATGTATGTGGGTGTTGAGGATGTGGGTGCCCTGGAGCAGGGGTGCTGAGCCCAGCCTTAGGGTGGGGACAACCCTGTCCCAAGTGTGTACCATGGCCAAGCTCTGTCCCAGGGAATCTCATAGTTGGACCTCGGTCTGAGTACAGGAACCTTGGCCTGAGGCTTGTCTTGCAATGCCAGTGACTGCAGGGCCCTGGGCTCAGCTGCCCCACAGCCAGTGGGTGGCTGTTTGGGAGGCTGGGGCTGGGTTGTGTGTGTGGGGACATGTGCGCCAGAGAGCACAACAGCTGCCACCTGGCTCCAGCTGATGGGAAGGTGGGATTCAGCCAAATGGCTGTGCATTGGATGTTGGGATTTCGTAAGACAATGTGCAAACTCAGACTTTTAGATGTGGACATATCTGGTTTTTAATAAACACTGAAGCTAGCAGAGGTGGTCTTGGGCTGCATGCTAACTGTGCCACCACAGTCAGAGAACAGCAGAGTCCCACGGCTGGCTGCCAGAATTGACTGCAGGTCTCAGTGGTGCAGCTGGCGTGAGTGCTCACAGCTCAGGGCCACCTGTGTGCGGTGGTCTGTGCTCAGAGGCCCCCTTTCCCTTCCACATTACACTGGAGGCCAGAAACCTTCCAGCCCAGAGGCCACGGGCTGAGGGCTGGTGAATGGCCATGATGGCATCCTGAGCCTTCCTGAGCCTCCCATGCCCATCTGTGAAATAGCAGCACTCTGGGGTCAGGTCTTTGTGACAATACGAGTTTTTCTCCACCCACCACTAACACCTTCAGACAAAGGCGCTTGTCTGAGCTCCACTATCATGTGCCTGGATTTCTGCAGCATCCTCTTCTCTGATGTCCCATTCTGCTTCAATCCCCCCTTCCTCAGGCACACACATCTGCTGGGACTTCCAATGTAAGTCAGATCCCATCACTGGCGTGGCTGGCACCGTCCAGGCCGTCCATGATGCTGCCCACCAAGTTTAGTCTCCATGTAGCTCTGCAACCTCTGTCCTGCTGTCTCTTCAGCCTCCACTGCTAGCCCCACCCAGCACAACACATCCATCTCTTGGGTCTCAAGGGCCGCCCTGACCAAGGTGGCCACTCCCAGCTAGTCATACCCCTTGTTCCCTCTGAGGTCATCTGATTTTGGAGTGCATTTTCTGGTTCAGCATTTGACTTCCTTTGCAAGAACATCATCCCTGCGGAAAGGGGCTGTGTCTGTTTTGTTCACCGCTGTCTTCCTGGTGCCTGATGTGTAGTAGTTCAACAAATGCTTCTTGAATGTTCTGTGAATAAGTATGTCTGAGGTCTGGGTTCCAGACTCAGCTTAGGTGCTAAAGAGCACTGTGATCTTGGTTAAGAGCCTGTTCCTCGCCTGTCAATGTGAATGAAGATCCCCACTTTGTGCTCTCCTGGGCTCTGCAAGGGCCCATGGAGACAGGAGGGCAGAAGGGAGGGAGTTCAGAGGTGCAGACGGGGTGCTGGCCCCGGCTCCGCCCTCGCCGGCCCTCCTTACAGGGCGTCGCTGCCGAGCGGCAGCACGAGGGGGCGTCCGAGGCCTGCCGCTGGTCGGGCGAGCGCCCCGGTCGTGGAGGTGTAAGGAAGTGACAGTCCCTCTTAAAGGGCTAGAACGGCTTACTGCTTTGCTGACGTTTTGGTATTAAAAATATCCTTTCTTTTACACTGTGGATAGTGATTATAAGTGGTGTTTTTTTTTTAATTTTAATGATCCTACTTGCTCAAATGAAAACACTGGCAACCCAATGTTGGTCCTTAAAAGGTTCTGAGAAATTTTAGGTCCTTGACATCCCCAATACTAGTCTGTTGGGTTGGGGACCGGGGGTCAGGACTTGGGGGTTGTGGAAGATGCTGAGTAGAAAGTGTGAGCATGACCCCCCATCCCAACACACCTCAGAGTACATAGCACACAGGTGCGTGTACACACACACGTGAAGGCAAACACGCTGTGTGAACATAGACCATGCAAACACTGAAACCCGTGCCCACACAGGCACACACCATGTGCACACGTGCACACTCAGGCATGTACAAACATATGCACCTGCACATAAGCAAATGCAAACACATGCGTGTACACAGGTGTGCTGTACACAGACACATGTAAGACACGTGTGCACACAGCAAATGTAATACACACAATGCAAAGTACACAAACACACAAATGTGAACGCACAAACGCACGCGTGTGTGTGCGTGTTCTTGCACACACTCACAGAAAGATGAAGTCCCATAAACATCTAGAATAGTTCACACGTCTAGCACCAAAGAAATGGATGCCTGTCAGTCACTCTTGAATTTGCAGTGTCAACCGTGGGACTTTGGGGTCAGCTTCTGAGTTCCTTAAGGCAAAGGTCACACAGGCAGCATTCAATTGAGAAAAGCGTCATGTATTCAAATTTATTTAGATGAATGTTCAACCACAGTCCCCTGTGGATTTGTGCACATTCCCTTCTTAAAAAATGTTTCCATAAAAGGATTTTTGGTAATCACCTAATTTTAATACAATATTTATATACAAAACCCCATTTCAAACTACTTCCTATACAAGAGAAAATAGAAGCATCAGCTTGTATGATTTTAGCAGATAATGGAAACCTATGACTCTTACGGACTCGGAGCATAGCCGATTATGGGAATGTCAACATCACACCCAGGATATGTTCAAGACAAAAATATTTGTTTTTTCTTCCCACCTTTGATGAAACATTTCTCTTTATGTTTCTCTTGGTGCTTGAGAAATTTCAGATAATTGGTTAGTATAATTGCTGCAAATTTAGATTGCTCATATCATTTATGAGACTTGTTTTTACAAGCTTTTGGAATGATAATTGTCCAACAGTGACATTCCTGTGAGTAAAAATATAGAGAAGTATTATCAAAATAGAAGCTTTTATTCATAAAAATCTTTGGTAGTAACAGTATTTTAAATTCGTCTCAATAATATTTGGTTAACTAATAAACCCCTTCCACCTTTGAGCTACAGAAAAAAAGGTCCTCAAATCTACCAAATAATTGATTAAACAAAAACCCAATAAATATTCTAAAGCTTTGAATGACCCCCCCCCGCCCCAAGCCTTAAGACATCTTAAAACCCTTCAGCCATCTTTAGAGATGTTTCCGAGGTAACCTCTCCCTGCCCATTTTTCCGTTGACCTGCTTTTATCACACAACAAAGATGAACAACTCTGAGGTCAGCTCGGTGTGGCAGGGGAGCAGGTGTGTGGCTAACAGTAGGGCCTGCAAGGGACACATGCCAAGGGTGCTGTTACATATGGGATCAGAGACATCTGCACCCATCTAGTACTCCAAGAATAAACCGGACACCCCCACATACCTCATGTGGACAGGGATGGGGTACCTCTCTCTGACCAAGGTGTCTCAGCTTCTGAAATTACCAAGGAAAAGATGATTCAAAGTCATCCAGCTTTTCTGACATACAGGCAGATGACCCCTTTGGGAATCGATGTCAACACTGTTATTCCTCCTCAATTTCTCCATTCTTCCTGAAAAATCACCCTAGCTTTTGCCCATTGCCATGGCATACCACTTTGCACCTATCTTAAGGCATCAGAAGAACTAAAAAAGATGATTTCTGGGGCCCCTGTTCACCTTCTACTGTGAAGGAGACTCATGGTTTCCAAGAATTGTTTCTGCAAAGCACCTGCCTTTACTAAATGTAATTATTGCCCAATCACCAGCCATAATTTTGATTCATCTTGAATACTAAAGATAAAAAAAAAATTCCCTGCATACTGGTTTTGTGCAAAAACAAAGGGAAAAAAAAAACAGAACGAAGGAAGAAAAATATTTTCCTATCAGAAAGTGGTCCTCCATGTTTGCAGAAAACATAGGCGCCACCGGGCTCTGGTGGGGTCAAGAAGCTGCCTGCCCAGGGAGAGGGTGCCTGTTGGTCGGATGCCCGCTGGCCTGCCCAGCCCTACCAGTGGCAGCTACAGGACGCTGCCGTGGTGTGCATGGTCAGGGGCCAGGCCGCCGCCGCCCAGGCTGTCAGGGCAGGCTCTGGGGCTGTGGTTGTTGCATGGCTCATCCTTTTTGCGCTCCTTGTCCATCCAGGTGTCCAGCAGCTGCAGCTTGCCCTGCTCCTCCCGCATAAACAGCTCCACCATAAGCACCTTCTCCTTGTGGATTTGCTGGCTGATGTCCTTGGGGATGTCAGGGATGACCCAGTCCACGAAGTCGCTCATGAACATGACCAGGTTCTGGAAGAAGAGTCAGGAGATGGGGTGGGAAGGAGGACGCTGGCACGGATGGTCCTGACGTCCCCGCCTGTCCTGCGCCCTGGGGAGCCCGACCCAGACACTTTCCCGGCCCTGTGCGCTCAGTGATGCCCTGTGACCTCCCTGAGTTGCGATTTCCCAGAAGGGATAAACAAGGCACTGAGCCATCCTGGCAGGTCCTTGGAAAGTGTCTGCCGACTTTCTTGAACAAATGTGAAGTTGGTCATTAGAAAAATTATCTGATTAATTCTGAATTCCTTGGCCAGGAGGCTTCAGAAATGATCCAATGAGTGACATGTCACCAAATACAACAAGAAGGATTGAGACTTCGAGGAAAAGAATTAAACTGGAAATAGCACCAATATGGACCAAACATCAACTGTTCCTGCACTCGGCAGACCCCTTCTGCCATCAGCAAAGCCTCCCAGGGCCACTCCGAACATCTTCCACCTCAGTGGAGACATTTCTGGTGGATAGGATGCAAGAGAAGTCAGTTTTTATGGAAAAATAAAAATCTTATTGTGTGTTGTTAAACTTCTGTCCAGTGAGCGTGGGTGAGTACCCCTGTCTGGGTCAGTGGCCTCCCTCCCATTGTGGATGACACTGGTGTCCACCCAGACGGATCTCTCCCGGCCCCAAGCTGTGGTGGCAGTTGGCCATTCATGTTCACAGCTGTGGAATTTCTTCCCCCTCCGTTCCCTCTTCCTGTCTTGGGAAGTCCCTGGCTAATGACTGACGGATCTAGGCAGACAAAAGGGGCTGTGCGGTCTCCAGGGGGCCCAAGGCTGGGGTGCCATTCATGGTTCAGGACGAGGTTGAAGCTCTCTCTGACCAAGACCCTTCTAGGCTCTGCTTCTGGGGAACCCAGCACGCCAGGCTGAGTGAGGCAGCCGAGCTCAGTGAAGTAGAAGGATTTGCCCGATGCCACGTGATATAAGGGGCAGAGCTGGGACTTGAAGCCACTCCTGGGGTTCCAGATTCTGAGCTCTTGGCCTGCTGCCTTCCTTGCAGGTATTTAACTTGGTGCCAGAGGACACACGTGGGTGGAACTTCTGCAGTGCCCACGTGGCTCTGGGTGCTTCCTCTCCCTGGGACCTTAGCTGCTGCTGCACCAGCCGGCTCCCTGGTCTGGGGCCTGCCCCCTGGAGTCCCTCTGGCTTCCCCAGTGACTGGCCAGGTGGAGCAGGTCTCTGGAGGCATCCGAGAGCCCACCACCCCACTGTCGGGACCCACCTGCTGCACAGAAAGCCTAAGACATTGAGACCAGGACTGAGGCAGGTCTCTCCTTCCTCCACGTCCCTTTCAATCCAGACACTTCTATTGAATTAAACCCACCCTCCCCAAGAATGCAAACCCTTCCGCCTGTGCGCACTGGGCCTGGCCTTTGCCTTCCTTTGTTCATGAGGCTCTCCTGGGTCCCGTCATGGCACAGGGCCTCTGGGGGGCAGTCTGCCTTCCTGACTGTGGGCACAGGGGCTCCCCTTGTGCCCCATTTCTCAAACCTTCTGGAAACTAGAGGGACCCACTGCACCTGGAAGACGATGACAAACGCCAGCCGGGCTGCCAGGACGGCCCAGAAGTCCTTGGAGATGTCGTACTTGTGTTCGGACCAAGGGGGTTCTCGGTAATCTTTGTACCTGCAGAAGATGGCCTGGGAGTCAAGGGCAGGTCTATGGTAAAACCCAAGGTTCTGGCCAGTGCCAGGCAGCTCCAGAGAAGCAGTGGAGAACCCCAGCCTGGCTCCGAGGCTGCCTCCGGGGAAGCCCCTGGCTCGGCCTGCTCACATAGCCCAGTCCAGGGGAGTGTTTGGGCCACACCACAGGCTGTGTGGGCCTGAGGGGGTTTACATAAAATACAGACACCGGGGAGGGGTCCATAGGCCTGACTGTAAGCTCACAGAATTGAGCGCTTGGGACCTTCTGGTCTACGAGGGCTTAACTTTTATTATTATTATTTATTTAGTTTTTTTTTTAGACAGAGTTTCACTCAGGTAGAGTACAGTGATGACATAGCTCACAGCAATCTCAAACTACTCTTGGGCTCAAGAGATGCTCTTGCCTCAGCCTGCCCAGTAGCTTGGACTATAGGCGCCACAATACCAGCTACTTTTTCTATTTTTAGTAGAGATGGGGGTCTCACTTTGCTCAGGCTGGTCTAAAACTCCTGAGCTCAGATGATATACCTAGCCTTCCAGAATACTAGGATTACAGGCATGAGCCACCTTGCCTGGCCAAGGAGGTCCCAAACTTTTTTTTTTTTTTTTTTCAGTTTTTGGCTGGGGCTGGGTTTGAACCTACCGCCTCCAGCATATGGGGCAGGTGCCCTACTCCTTTGAGCCACAGGCACCGCCCAGGTCCCAAACTTTAAAAGCAGTGGAACCTTTTTCCCAAAAAGAAATCTCACCTGAAATTCTCATGGGTCCCAGAGAGAGCAGGCCCAGTTGAAGTGGGATTGGGGGGGCTCTCTGAGCCGGAACCTGCCTGATCTCAACCCAACCCCCAGTCTCCACAGAATCCCAGGATGGGTTCCACAGAACACAGTCTGAAACCACTGCTCCAGTCCCTTTTGGGGGAAAATTATTAAAGGAAAAAAAAACTACACATCTCGTCAAAGAAGGAAAAAAAAAAGCCCTAAATATTTGATCAAAGCAAGTAAACAATCTATGAAAGATTTACCAAAGTACGTGGCTGAATATAGTTGGTGTAGGTGTGAGCCTGCCTGGCAGCCACCTGCCCGCTGACCCTTCCAGCTGCCTGCCTTATCTTGGTGTCACCTTACCTCTAAATAACATGAATTACCTTTAGTTCTTAAGTTATCAATTTTAGACGTGGCCTATTGATGTGGTGCTGAGAGAGACAAGTGCACTCACACCCCTCTTGAAGGGGACTCACCTGTCCACATGGTGATCCCTGTACCCACCAAGCCAGCAGGAGTGACAGGCACCTGCCTGTGCTTTAGTTGTCCCTGACTTCTTCCTCTTTTGACAGAGATGTAGAGATGCCCAGGTCTGTGGGGCAGGGCGAGATCTCCACCTAGGCCCTCTACCCACACTGCTCCCTGAATCAGGGCAAGGCCACATATCCACTGGGGCGTGGCTTTAATGGAGATGACACCCCACCCAACATTGGAAAAACTTCCCAAAGCCGGTCAGAAAAATCTCATGCCAGGGACAGGGTTTCCAGGGGCAGGATTTCCAGGTGCTAAGCTGCAGGTGGACGCCTGCTGGGCACCAGAAGCTGAGTCCACTGACCTGGCTCTGTAGGCACAGCTCAGCCTGGGCTGGACCCACAACCCTGGTACTCAGCCCACATGACCACCACCCTGCTGGGTACCCCCTGGGCAATCACTTGGCCTCTCTGGGTCATAGTCTGGGCAATCCCTCATTTCCTCACGTTGCAGGCATTTGGTGAGCAGCTACTACATGCCAGACCCCATTCCAGGGGTAAAGATTCAGGAGGTGACACAACATATAGGGCCCCTCATTTGTGGAGCTTTATTTCTACAGGGAGCTGGATGGGAATCTGAGTCAGGATGGGAACACAGGCTCTGGTGCCAGCTGCTGTGCCAAAGGTTGCATAACCCGCTTTCTGACGGGAACAAGCAGCCCCTGTTCTCTTAGTGTCAGAAGCTGCACGCCACCTGTTCTTCCTTTTCCCTTATTCTATACTCAAGGCCAATGGCACTGGGATGCTGGGAAATATGTTTGGGTCACCTGGAAAACTCATATGCATCCCTCAAAGCCCACTGGCACTGTGTCCAGACACCCCTGCCCAGTGCCTATACTAACTTCTATCAGAGATGATCTTTCCTTTTTTTCTTGATGAGCTTTGGCACACAGCTTCCCTCGGGAGGAACAGGATGCCCTCTCTAGGGGTGAACGTGAAGGTTAAGTGTGACAATGCTTGCTTCAGCACAGGAATAAAGGCAGCCAGCTGTGATCACAGCTCTTTGCTCTGTTAATGCCACCACTCCCACCCTGGGCTGGGCTGGGCTGGGCTGGGAGCTGTTCCTCTGGGAGGTGGCTTAACATGGGTGTGACTGGCAGAGGTGGGGAGCCCACAAGCACAAGGTCACAGCCAGCGGTTGGTGGTGGAGGCTAAAGCCTGGAGCAGGGAGTGAAGCGATGAGACCCCCGGCCTTCTGCCTCCGTGGGGATCAAAGTGACAAGAGGCTTAAAAGCACGGTCTCTGCCCTGTGCTCCTGGTCTCCTCTCTGTGTGGGCAGGACCCCCTGACATGCACTTCCTTAAGCCTCGCCTGGGGCCTCACCCGCAGCCTTCCTGGCAACCAAGGCCAATCTTCACCCTATACTTGGCAATATTCAAAGTTTTGAGGCAACTTTTAGTAAAATGAGCCATATATTTATCTATTTTTTTTTTTTAAAGACAAGGTCTAACTCTATTGCCTGGGCTGGAGTGCAGTGGCATCATCAGAGCTCACTGCAGCCTCAAACTCCAGGACCCAAATGATCCTCCTGCCTCAGCCTCTTGGGTAGCTGGGACACAGGCATGTGTTATCATGCCCAGCTAATTTCACTTTTTTGTAGAGATAGGTCTCACTCTGTCACCAAGGCTAGAGTACAGTGGCATCACTGTATCTCACCACAACCTCAAACTCGCAGGCTCAGGCGATCCTCCCATGTTGGCCTCCCAAAGTGTGAGGATTATAGGGGAGCACCACATCTGGCCTGCCTTCTTTTTGTCTCAATTATTCTTCATCTAAAATTCATTCTTCATCAAACATGTAAAGCTTCCGTGTGTTCTTCATGTGGAAAGTTTAGAAACCGCCAAAGGAGGCGTTGTGCTGTTGACAGGGGAACAGCCGGACCGGAAGCTCAGGAGGTCAGATTTTGCAGCCCCGCACCTGGAAGCGGGTGTGCGGCTCCTCTCCGAGGTGACCAGGTACAGGGCTGGAGGGAGTCATCCGCCAGTGAGCAGTTTTTAAAGCTGTAAACAGTCTTGTGCTGTGTGCCTTGTGTTGCCATTTGCCCTTGTGGTTGGGGAACCTGGCTTCAAGGTGTCCTTCTCTGTCCCCACTGTCCCCACCTTGACACATGACACTGCACTCTTCCTCTGGCCATTGCAGACACCTGCCCAGCATCTGTCACCCCTTCTTTGAGTCATAGTCCCCCAATTTTCCTCAGGGTCCCCCACTCTGACCATGACCTCACACCCCCGCTCACGACTCAGGATGAGCCAGTGAGAGTCCTCCACCTTTTGGCAACAGCAACGGGCATTGGGATATGACTGGGATACCCAGTCCTGGGATTTTTGTCAGCTATTGGCAAAGAGAAGGTTTCTATCCACAGGGGCTGCAGGGCAGAGAGGATGTGAGGCAGGGCTTTCTGGGGATCCTTTCTTTCTGCCAGAAAAAGGTGTTTGACATGGAGGAAAACAGAATTGAGAAGCAGTGCCAAAGTGGAGCCTGATGGCAAACTAGCTCCTGGATCCAGCCATGCCTGAAGCTATCCTGGATTTCTTAGTTACAGGAACTAGCAAATCTGGGGGAGATGCCTTCCCCCAGGCATCTTAAAAAAGAAATCTTTTTTTTTTTGAGACAGAGTCTCACTATGTCACCTCAGTAGAGTGCGGTGGCATCACAGCTCACAGCAACCTCAAACTCTTGGGCTTAAGCAATTCTCTTGCCTCAGCCTCCCAAGTAGCTGGGACTACAGACACCCACCACAATGCCTGGCTATTTTGTGGTTCTAGTTCTCTTTGTTGTTTGGCAGGCCCAGGCTGGATTTGAACCCACCAGCTCGGGTGTATGTGGTTGGCGCCCTAGCCACTGAGCTACAGGCGCCAAGCCAAGAAATCTTTTTTTAAGCAAGTTTGAGTTGTTCTCTGACTTGCCCCTGACTTGAGCCCAGCTCAAACCCAGGATTCCCAGGAAACCCAACCAATGTGGCTCTCCAGAGAGACGAGCGGAGAGTGGTACCTGCAGATCTGCACCTCGTAGCCCAGGTCCAGGGGGTCGTTGGGGGCTGTGCCATTCTGGAAGTCGCTGACGTTGAAGGAGGACAGGGTGTGGTTGACGAAGCCGTGCATGGTCCCGTCCTGGCTGTACATGTACAGGTACACCAGACGCGGGATGAAGTCGGACGTGAAGGAGATCACGAAGGCCTGGCGGGGGACAGTAGGGTGAGCGTGGACCCCAGGCTGGGAGGGGGAGAGTCTGGCCATGACAGGAGTGACCCATCCTCAGCCCCTGCACACTGAGTGAATGAATGAAAGTCCAGGTGCTCTGGCCAGCCCCTTTGGCAGCCTGAGGGGAGGGCCTGGGGCCAGGAACAGCATGCTTCTAGCTGTGTGGCCTTGGGCAAACCATCTAACCTCTCTGTGCAGCTGTTTCCTTCTTGTCAGACAGCGCTAACGACACATGCCCCATGTACAGGCTGTATCTTGTGGGCTTGTTGAAGAAGAGAACAAGGCAGGCAGAGGAAGTATCTTGTAAACCGTAAAGTACCCCCCAGCTCATTCTATTATGGAGCTGGCTCTGGGGCAGCATGGTCGGCATCCCTGCAGGAGCAGGGACCTGAAGCCATGGCCGCCTCGCACATGGCTGTGTGGCCTTAGGCAAGTCGACTGGCCTCTCTGTGCCTCGGGTGTCTCCCTGGTAAGATGGGGCTATAGTAGTCCTCACCTCCAAGGGCTGTGTGCAGACTAGTGGGCTGGCATGTGGAAAGAGCTTAGAAGGGCCTAGAAAGTTCTAGATTACTGTGGTTGTTGCTGTTTTTGTCCTCAGGAGACATCCAGTGTATCATAGCAGCCCCTTGCTCCAGACAGGCTATACACCCATGTTCCCAGGGCCCCCAGCTCAGGGCCTGTGCTCACCCCCTCAGTGTGCACACTGCCCTCAGTCTCCCTGTAGTCTATGGGGGGGTGCTGGCAGAAGGCGCTGTCAGCCGTGAAATGGAGTGTCCCAAGGCTTTGAGGGGCCTCTTCTCCTGGGCTGAGATAGGAGAGGCTAGGGTTGGGGGTGCACATTGTGGGGCATGGAGGTGAGGTCCACCCACTGGGGAGCAGGCTTGGGGGCCGGAAACACCAGCCCCCAGCAGAGCTATGGGGGTTGCGGGGCTGGGGAGGCTTCTCCTCTTTCCACCATGTTTCAATGTTTCCCCGACCTTCTCTAAAGAGCAGGTATGAATTTCATCTAAAGGTGAAAAACTGGGTGGCGCCTGTGGCTCAAAGGAGTAGGGTGCCGGCCTCATATGTCGGAGGTGGAGGGTTCAAACCCAACCCTGGCCAAAAACTGCAAATAAATAAATAAATAAATAAGTAAATAAAGGTGACAAATTGTCTTTTTTTTTTTTTAGACAGAGTCTCACTCTGTGCCCTAGGTAGAGTGCTGTGGCATTATACCTCACAGCCACCCCAGACTCCTGGGCTCAAGAGAACCTCCTGCCTCAGCCTTCCAAGTAGCTGGGACTACAGGTGCCTGCTACACGTCTGGCTATTTTTCTATTTTCAGTAGAGATGGAGTCTCATTCTTGTTCAGGCTAGTCTCGAACTCCTGAGCTCAGGCAATCCACCTCGACTTCCCAGAGTTCTGGGATTACAGGTGTGAGCCGCCACCTGGCTAACGGTGAAAAATCATCTTAAAAAAGAGAGCAGAAAGATCGCCCATGAGGAATCTCTGTCTGTCTCTCCCTGTCTCTGTCTTCTGTTTATTCTCAGGACTCCGGGGAGGGTGTGTCCAACATAGGCATGTTGATGTTTGCTCAAAGCTTCAACAAAAAGAATGGTTATCCCTACCCAGGGTTCACCCTCCCCACCTCACAGACTCATGGGACACTTGTGAACAGCAGTCCCACCAGCCCCAGCCACACCGTGCTTGGAGGTGGAAGACCCAGGCTCAGTTCCCTCAGAAGGGGCAGCCAGCTGCCCAGAAGCTCAGCCAGGACCTCCATTTGCCCAGGTCCCTGACATCACTTACGTTGATAATGACAGCAAGCTTCCCAACGCCTCTGAGAATATTGTACCAGATTCCTGGGGGAAGAAGAAGCCACAGTTTTAAAGATCCCTCTCCGAGTAGACTCAGCAATTCTAGCAACCAGGCAGCAGCCTGAGCCAGTGCCTGCCCTGCCGGGGCAGGTTTGTTCTTTTCCACAGTAGTCAGGGACTCATGGCAATGAGCAGCTATCTGTGGGGGGTCCGGGGGAGCCAGGAGAATGCCAGGGTGCTGGCTTATACCAGCTCATCAGCTGTTTGTGAACAAATTGGAGCTTCAAAAGAGGTGCTTTAAAGCAGCTGATCCCTAAGTGGTTCTGAACAATCCCGTGAACCTGTTAATACTACTAATTGGCTTAGATCAAGCTGTTTTTCTAGAGAGACAAAGATTTACTCTAGCACTGCAAACCTGTGCTCGGGGCAGGCCGGACATGGCAGTGCAGGGGAAGGGGGGCGGCCAGAAGCGCACCCTAGGCGTGTTTCTGTGTATCACTGTGTAAAACATTCCCCCTATGGATAACTTCTTGCTTCCCGTACCCCGAGGAACATCACAGATGAACAAGAGGATCTTGACACAGCGCTCCAGGCTGCGTGGGCAATTTGTTGGGTTTGCCTACGACTTAATAAGCGTGTACTGATGTTTAATAACCAGGATGATGTATTTTAGAAATCTTGACTCAATGCTTCAACAAGATCCTCAGCTCTGATCCATGATGAGCTCGTCTCCATGGCAACAGCGGCTGTGGCTGATGGTGGCATCCTCTGAGGAGGGGCTGCTCTGTCCTCTGAACTCAGGGACTCCCTGCTGTCTCCCATCACTGGCCACTGCGCCTGTCCTGCTGGCTCAGGCCTTTGTTTGAAGAGTAGAGACAAGCTCATCCAAACCCAGATCCCTGCTAAAGTGTGGGACAAAAAATTCAGAGAGGGCTGAAGGGTTCAAGAAACAAGGGGACAGGCACGCTGCCCATGGGAGGGGAGCATGCTGCTGGGGCTTCCTGTCCTTACGTTTGTGCAGCCCACCTGGCCTTTTGGGCTCCACATTTGAGACCTCTGACTTGAGGTGCTGGGGGTGTAGGTGAGCCCTGGGTGGGTGTGAAGTCTCCGGACATCGGTGTTCTGAGGGAGGGGTGCCTGGACTCAGCCCCATGGAAGGGCAGGACTCAGCAGGCCAGATGGACCATTGGGGAGGGCCTTCACCTGCTTCTGCAGCCCTGAGGCAGCTGTGCTGACAGGTCCTGCCGCACCTCCACATCCGGGCAGGTGGTGGGATGGGTTTAAGAAGACGGAGCTCTAATAAAATGGGATGACATTCTTTCAGAAAACTCTTTGGGCTCCTTTTATGAAAATCCCTTAATAGGGAAACTGCCTCCTTTTTTTTTGTTTTTTCACTTGGCTGCTTCTTCAAGGCATTCTTCTCATTCTAGGGGACTCTAATCCCCATTTCCAAGAACACAACAGGGAGGTATTTGGAAAAAGGCAGGTGCTGGGAGCCAGCCACAGGCTCTGAGGAGGGAGGGAGGGAGCAGGAAGTGGGGCTCAGGGCTGGGGGGCTGGGTCCAAGCTGTGACTCGATGCACCTCCCTTGGTGGCCACGGCAGGGGGACCAAGGCCCCTGTGCTCTGTGGCACAGCTGCAGGCAGCCACCCAGGGCGCAGGTCCTAGGGGCCACTGGGGCACACTGTCGCCTCGGGCATTCGCCGGAGGCCCTGCACGGATCACAGGAGGAAGACAAAGGCCTCTTCAAGGAAAGGTTACACGGTTAAGGAGCCCATAAACTCATGTGTGAAAGGAGGCCGATTATGCCCCCCCACCGTGCAGGAACCAGGAAGTGAGCAGCTGATCCGTGAGAACGGAGTGAAAAACAAGGGACAAAACGTGCAGTGTGAGCCCCGCTGTGCTGGGAAGCCTGCACGGCAGTGGGGCTGTGGGAAGCTGGGCTGCCATGCCGCTCTTTCACCACGGTGGGTTTGCAAACTTTTGGATGTCACCATCTGGGGACCTCCAGAGCTTCTCCAAGCCAAGGATGACAAAGCAAGCACTAGCCTCCTGGGACACTGTGGGATTAGGGGGGTAGGTGTGTGTGGGGGAGGGGGCTGTATGAGGAAGGCACCGCAGGGCCTCGCTCCTCTCTTCCTGCCACTGGGTAGACAGCCCCAGAGTGTTCAAGGAATGTCCAGGAAGCCCCTGGCAAGCTGTCCCAGCCCTGCCAGGGCCTTTGGTGTGAAATGTGAGGTTTTCCCATCTGTGTAGGGGCCCAGTGGGTCTGGCTCGGCTCTTGGCTCTCTTAACCACCTGGAAAGTGGAACTGAAAATTTGCCCCAGCTTCCTCCTGAGGTTCCTTGGAGGACCCAACAGGCTGATGTCCAGGAAAAGTGATGGCCCTCTGGGGTTGGTCTTCAAAGCAGCCATATTTCTGTGAGTGGCTGGGTGCCATCTCCCCTTCCTCTTGGGAGATTTGCGAATATGGCCTGAGGTCCAAGTTCAGTCCATAGCCTGCTTTCTTCCTGGCTTGCCAGCTGAAAATGAGTTTTTATGTTTTATGTGGGAAGTGAAAAATATGTGAAAGATTTAGCCTTTTGATGAGACACAATGCCTGAGCCTTGAGGGCATCACCTATTGGTCCACAAAGCCTAAAACGTTTACTCTTGGGCCCCGTACAGAACATGTGTGCTGCCCTCTGACCTAGGGTACCAGCAAATCCATGCTATAGGTTGCCATTTGCGAAGCCAGTCCCAACCTGTGGCCACTGGCCCTCCCAGTGTGAGGAGTAAGGGGCTCACCCGTGGCTGTGGGTGCCCTGGACACTGGTAGTTTGGAGGGATTTTGGAGGGTCAGTTACTTCAGGAGCTCTTGAAACTTTCTATATTTGTAACCAAAATCTTACAAGACCATTGAATAAAAAGAATGTCTGTTGAGTCTTCTGGGTCACCTAATAAGAGGTGACACAGGGAGGCAGAAGTGTCCAAACACAGGGTGACGATCTCTATTATATACTTTCCTGGCTGGGACAGCCCTGCTGTCCTATGGAGCACTCACATTCCAGGCCCCGCCACACCACAAACGTGAGGCTGCCAGGATAGCCACATGGAACTGCAGATATTTGATGATGTTTGACCTGTGAACATGGCCAGAGTTCAAGTTATCTCAGACTTGGACAGCGGAGAATTGGCAGATCTGGTCACCAGTGGTGGCTGGCGGCCTTGCCAAGGAGCTTCTAACCAAGGCAGAGCCACTAACAACGTACAGACAGAACACGGATGGTCTGAGGGGTGTTTCTAATAGAAATACCCAAACAGCTGGGACTAGAGAAGCCCTTGGGAGGACACTGAAGCTTCCACGTCTTTTGCAAGATTATGTTTGGCCTGCAAAAGCCCAACCCAAAGAGACCCTAGCTTGCCAGTATGTAATCATCATTTCATCAAAACGACAGCTGATAATCCCTAACACATAATTCAATCTTGTTGTGTTCCAATAATTAGCACAAAGGTGCTATTCTAACTAAAATCGAGTTAAATATAAGATAAAGAAAATGTATTTTTGCAATTTTATTTTCTCCCTGAAAATTGGATCTTGCTTGGTCTTGTCCTTGGTGGTGAGGGCTGGGCCCTGGAGCTCTGCCAACTGGGTATCTCCACCTCTTACTCCTCCCAGAGGGACAGTCACCCTGTCTCTGCTTAAATGCCCCTGGTGACAGGGAGCTCTCTACCCCTCAGGCACATCTACTCCATTTCGGACACTTCGGACTATTACAAAGTTATTCTTTACACTGGCCACAATGGTGCCCTCCCTTCACATGGATGAGGTGCGCCTTGGGCTTGGGGCTAAAAAGCATGAGTTGAGGTTCACCCTGTCCTTGACTCCAGGGGCAAGTCATGCCATGACTCAGACAGGAGGACGCTCTTTCCTCTTTTTCTTGTCCTTTACCGTATGTGACGTAGGAAGGGTGCTTGCCTTACTATTACTTTCCCGATGGTCTAGCACTGTGCACACAGAGCCACACAGCGAGGGGTTGCGCTGTTGGGCGCCATCAGAGAGGAAATGTGTCTCCTGGGCCTCCTAAAGCCACAGATTGACATTCAGATACGCCAGACTCACTCTTCCCAACTGTTCTCTGTGGGGTGGGATGAGCAAGCCGGAGGTCTGGCATCACCCACCCTGGGCTTCATCCAGAAAGGGAACACTTGTCCGGCCCTGGCTCTAGCTTCTGGAGTGTAGCAACCTGCACCCCAAACCCTTCATGAACTCAGAACCTGGTCCCACTGGCCTCCTGGGGTCAGGTCACTCACCAATGTCTTTGGCTCTGACGGCCACTGGCCTCCGGAGCTCAGTGACGAACTTTTTGGCATCCAGGCGGATCTCAATGATGTTGTTTAGCAGTGCAAAGAGTGGTGCCAGTGGGAAGGATGCGACGAACAAGGTGACAAAGCCAAACTGGATGACTGTGGAGAGAGCCCGGGTGCTGGTCAGCACTGCCTGGGATCCTCAGACCATTAGGCCGGGGGCCCCCACTGCCCTGGACACCAAGCTCAATGCAACATCCTGTGGGTCTGCTGCTCTGCCATCATCAAGCCCACCCGCGTGGACGCCTGCAGGTGCCTAAGAGGGGTCTGGGGGTGGACCCACTGCAACCCAGGTGACCTGGAGGCCAGGAGGAAGCATAATGGAGAAGTCTAGATTTTGTGCTGAATCTTCAGTGTTTGACTCTAAATAATGGGAATGTTCACTTATCATATGTCTAATCCTAAGAAAAATCATCACTAACAGGAATAAAGGCCCTTGAGAGCTGGATGGCCCAGCCTGTGGTCATCCCCATGCCTGGGCTAGGAAGGGACATGGGTGTGGCCCTATTATGTCCCTGGCCAGAGTTTTCTGGGGCCTGGGGGCCTCCCTGCATCTCTGCATCATCAAGCGCCCCAAATCTCCCCTTCCACCAGGCCTCTGGGTGGGAACCCCTGAGCAGGATGCCTCGTACCTCTGCCTCAGGCCCTCACTCTTGTAGCCCACTCTGGACTCGGGGCTTCTTTGGCCTCAACTAGCCCAGGGCTGGGCTCCGAGAAGGTCAGGAAAAGGTTGTTGAATGGAACTGAGTTGGGGAAGCTGGTTTAGGAATTGCACACAAGACCCAGTCCAAGGGTGCTCTGTGCCAGGTGGTAAACAAGGAAGCGGGCAGAATGTCACCCTGTGCCTGGCAGCTGAGTGTGGCCATTGTTAGCCCATGGGGAGGGTGGGCGGCTGGGGCATGCCCTTCTAGCTCTCCTCCAGGCCCTGTGTCTCGGGGGGCCTCTCCCTTGCCTGGCCTGTGGGCTGGGCAGGAGGCCTCTGGGCACTGGCCCTGTTTGAAGTCTGCAGGCCTCACAGAAGCCGGGCCATGTGGGCCGAGCCTTGGGCCTGGGCTCCCGAGGTCCTAGGCCAGAGGTCACTTGCGGGGTGGGTTTCCCCACTTCCAAGTGTCATTGCCTCTGGCACTAATGGGATAAGGGGGGAGCAGAGGGGAAATTAGAAAAGCCACAGGGGCTGGGGGTGACACATTCCCAGCTGGGCCTTTTCTTTCAATCTGTCCACATCTGTGTGCTCCAAGTGGCCAGCCTGGGCCTTCCCTCAAGGAGGAGATGTGCAGCCCTGGAAGGGGAGAAAGTCACGGCGAAGAGTGTGCCTTGGATGGTGGGGGTCATGCTGGAGCACCGGGTCGCTCCCCGTGTGTGTGGCGGGAGGAGTCTTTTCTGGGAATCCCCTTTCTCCAAACCCACAAGGAACACAGAATGACCTCCAGCTGCTAGGAAAATAAATCTGGGGAAGGGACCTTCAGGCTCTTGGCAGTCCCAGACTGTGCTATTTTCCTGGTATTTCTCCCTGCATTCTCCCATGAAAGGCATGACGTACAGGTAGGGGAGTCCCCGCCCAGACCCTGTCCTGCTGACTGCTTCCCATGCTGGGTCTACCAGCTGAGAAGGAGCTGCCCACCGGACAGGACAGCTGCACCTGCCTCTGTTCCAGCTTAGATTTGAGTCCAGGAAAAAGCAGAGACACTCAGGAGTGCCCTGCCTCTGAGTCAGCCACACCGATGGAGTGAATGCCTCCTGCACAGTCAGCTGGGCAGCGGGAGTGACTTTTTGGACAGATTAGGCCAACTGAAAGCACTGCTTGTGGTGTAATTAAACAGAACCGCTCACCACTCCTGAGGCGAGCCATGCAGTGCAACCCTCAGCTGCGCTCACTTCCAGGCATTTATTAAAAATGCAGAGTGCCAGGCCTCACCCAGCACAGACAGGGACGGGCCCAGGAACCAACATTCTGAGAAGCTGCCTAGGATGGCCAGGGTGCTGCACTCCGGGGTGCCCCTCTGCGTGCCTTCACTCACCCACTCAGTCAGCAGGCACACATTGAGCACCACTGTCTACCCAGACTTGCTGCAGGGGTGGGATCTGGGACAGAAGAGCAAGGAGGAAAGTGCCCACCTTCACAGACTTGGATCCTAACAGGGAAGGACAGGCAGACAGGCTGCCCCAGGACAGAGGGTGGCAGCTGGTGATCTGAGACTCCAGGTGGGGGGCAGAGGGGGGGCAGGGCTGTGTAGGGAAGGGGCTTCCTCTGTTGGGGGGCATTCTGAGTAGAGCCCAAGGGGGAGACAGTGCAGGTCTTTAGGGGAGAGCATGCCAGCAGGGCCCCGGGGGCAGACCTGCACTCTCGAGTTTAGGGAGCAGCAAGGAGGCCAGCGTGACCAGAGCGGAGGGAGGCAGGAGGGAGAGGTAGGAAGTGGGTAGGGTCGGGGAGACTCCGGGTGGCAGCACATGCCCCAACTCTCCTTTGCCCCAGCCCTGAGAGGCATGTGTAAGCTGGCAGCATCCTCTAGTCCAGAAACACGACGGGGGGGGGGGGGGGAGGGGCACAGCCTTAGGCCTGGGTGTCTGCGGAGAACCTGCTCTGTGCTGGTGGCTACACCAGCCCACATGGGAGTAAGCCCTGGCTTCTGACACTCTGCAGCTACTGCAGGAAGGTGAGATGAGCCTTGGGCTCAAGGAGGGTTCCTGATGGGTTCTAGGGTTCAGAGGGGCACCCTGGATTGCTAGGGTCCCAGAGCAAGGCAGGGTCTTGCAGCTCAGAAGGGCCAGCCCTCTGGCTTGCTGGTGGGAGGATGCTGAGGGAGAAAGAAGAGCTGCTTGGCCTGGGCTGTGTCCAGCCGGGCTGACCGGGATGTGCCTGGGGAACATGGACGCTTGGCCTGGGCCCTTCAGAGGACATGCACAGCCCTGGGGAGCACCTCTCTCTGTTCCTGCCCGCCACTGGGCACTGCTTGCTCAGGGTGTCCCTCCCACCCATGGTGCACTGGCCCTTTCTCTTCTGAAGCTTCCGCCTGCCCAGCTGCGCCTGCCCCGCCAGGGGGCGCACTCACTCATCTCCATGTACTCGGGCGTGAGGCCGGCGAAGGGCTCCAGGTTGTAGTCCACCTCGTGCCGCTGCCGCCTCTTCACGTGCTCCTCGTGCTCTGGCGGGCTCTTCCGCTTCAGCTTCATGTGACGGATGAACTTCTTCATTTTCCTGGGGACACGCCATCACTCAGGTGTGCGGGAGGTGGGTCTGGGGCCGTGCCTGCCATCTCTAAGTTGCATCTCTGACTTGTCTGCAATTGTTTCTCTATCACTCGCTTCCTCTGCCCTTTACCCAAAGTCAGGGCCCAGCAACAAGCCTTTGTCTGCTATATAAGGAAGGGCGAAGGCCGCTAAAGACCGCAGGAGGGCCTGCAGCCATCAGGGACATGAACGTGGGGGCTGGCCTTGCCCCAGCGGGGCCTTGGTGGAGGGACACAGATCAAGGTGCCTGATTCCTGAGAGCCGGTTGCCTCTGGGGAGGAGAGAATGGGGCAGGAATTTCCAAAGAGCACAAGGTGAGGGAACCACACCCCTGGCTGTTCATCTGTCAACTCTAGGGAGCCAGCAGGTGGGTTGGTACGCGACATCCTTAGACAGCTTGGAGAGTAGGGAGTCAGCCCAGCATCACTCCCTATCCAATGGAGTGATGCCCTGTCTCCCTTCTGTGCTCACCTGCTTCCTGAGTGGGGTCCTGCATCACCCGCCCTGTCCCGGCCACTACTCACGGGATGCCGATTTCAAATAGGTTGTTCTGGATCAGCTGCTTCCCCAGCATGATGATGCTGAGCTGGATGCAGAGCTCCATCAGGCAGCCCCCCGGGGCACACTGCAGGACGGAGAGCGGGTGTCAGCTCCGGGGTCCAGGGAGTAGACACTGCGCCCTGCAGGGCGGGAGGTCCACCCTCACATTGTGGGCCCACTGTCCTAATCTTGGGGATCTGTGAATGTGACCTTATTTGGAAAAAGGGTCTTTGTGGATGTAACCAATTCTGGGCGAGGCCACAATGGAGCAGGGTCAGGGCTTTAACCCAAAGACTAGTGTCCTCACAGTAAGACGAAACACACGACATGGGAGGAGGAAGCCATGTGGAGACTGGAGAGACACCTGCAGGAATGGCAAGGAGCCGGGAGAGGCAGGAAGGGTCCGAGGGGACAGCCCTGCTGACACCTTGGTTTTGGACTCTGACCTCCAGCACTGTGAGATAATGAGTTCCAGTTGTTTTGAGGTAGGAAGTCCATGGGGTTTACACACGCAGCCCCCCAACAGGCTGTTGGGCTGGAACTGAACATGGTGGAGGGGAGCATGCCAAGAGCAGATCTCGGGGCTCCCCTTCCTCCCCCAGGGCCAGTGCCCTGTCCCACACTGTGGCTGCCCGTGCACAGGCCCTGCAGGCAGCAAGCCACATGGGAGGCAGCTGTCACCCTTCTGCAGCCTAATGCCCGTGCCCCCAGCAGGCTCGCGCCACCTTAGGCCCGGGACTGAGCAGGCAGGTGATGGTCAGACACCTGCATGGGCAAGAAGCTTAACTTGTCCAAGCAAAGGAAACACGAGGGGTGCTCAGTGACCCCCGGGGCACAGTGAACCTCCCGAACAAAACTTTATAGACAGTTACTAAACAATTTGTCTTGGAGAGTCCTCTTTTCATGAAAAGCAATTATGTCCTTTTCTTTTTTCTATTCTACGAATGCATCTCCCCAACTTCTCTAACCATGGACAAGTTTGACAAGGTATCATCTCCATCGTGTGAAAAGTGAAGGAAGGGTACTTCATGGGCTTTCTGGAAACCCCACGACTGTGGGCGAGGCCTGTGTCTCGGGACCGCTGATGGCTGCCTTTGGGTGGGTGAACCCTTCAGCTGCCCTCCAGGTGGCTAGATCATCCTGGGACTGATATCCACTCCAACCCCCTCCACCTTGTTTCCTAAGGAGTCCAGGACTGCTGCCCTTATCATATTTTCTGATATGGTAAGTGGTGTTACTCTGTGAGTTGGAAATGCTAACTGGTTCCTCAGAGACTCTGACCAGTGACAGGCACTGAAGTTCCAGCATGGTCTCATAGAGCCACTGTTCATGGGACAAACACAGGGGAGGGAGTCCATAGGCCATGACTCAGCCACTGGGCCAGAACCTGGAGGTAGAAGTCAAACGTTACCAGCCTTGTGTTTGCGGGTAGAGGGGTGAGCATTTCAATAAAAATACATAGCTAAGTTCTGTCCTGTCCTCCTTCATTTATCTTAACCAGAGTAAGAAATATTCAAAGTCTCACCAAGAAAAAAAAAAAAAAAAAAAAAGGAAGAAGAAAAAAGAAAAGAAAGAAAACTGGGTGTGATTTTTTTCCTTTCAATAACTCTGAAGCGATTTTATCCTTTAAGGGTGAACACAGCAAATGAGTTCACAGTCCTATCACCCCAGGCGGAGAACAGGAAAGGTTCCAAGAAGAAGGAAAGAAACTGTTTGCTACTTGCTTAACAAATATGCATCGCCTGTGTCTATCAGGGTCACTGTGGAGACAGACCGGGAATGCAGAGCCAGAGGCTGTGGGAAGTGCACAGAGGCCCACCTACCTCCTCCATCCGGAAAGAATGGAAAATGTACACATAGTCGCCTGGGCGTCCCACAAACCTGCAGTGATTGAACGAGGATGTTAGGAGACGAGTCCCTGCTGGGCTTGGGGAGGGCCCCCCTGGCAGCTGGGTGAGTGGGCTTCACTGTGATTCCTGAAGCCTGAGCCCAAGGGTGTTCTAGGCTTTTCTCGAAGCAGGACTTTGTAGAAAACCACCATGTTGGTTTTCCATTGCTGGAAGGTCCGTCTGATCCTCAGACCCTCAGCGGGAAATGTGCAGCTGAGAGGAGAGGGAAGGCGACCTGGGAGGGAACTAGGGGAGGGCCACCTGGGCCTGGAAACGTGGGCTTCACTGGCTGCCAGCAATGTAGTATGTGCCACCCGCCACGGCCAGGTCAGGAGATGGCCAGCATAGGGTCACTCTGGGACCTGGGCAGACTGGGGCAGGTGGGGATCAAAGGCCACCCTGGGTGAGGACAGGTAGTGTCACAGCTTCTGGTGTGTGTGTTGGGGTGGGGGTGGGCTGGTGCACAGTGGGGGGCCTCTGAGAGTCTGCTCTATCCTGGGCCCTTGCTTGGGGCCCTTGGACCTGGGCTGGGTGTGCGAGGCCCTTGTTATCCACATGATGCTGAGGAAGGGGCCTGTGGGAGAGGTTCTGAGATCACACCTGCCAGTCCTTGGCTGAACAGGTGGGGTAGGGTGTCATAGTGGGTGGCCACAGACCCCTCCACACCCTGGGATGGTCCAGGTGTGGGGTTCACCCCAGCAGGAGTCTAAGACATGGCCGGCTGGCCAGTGGCTGCATTTCTTGTGCCTTTCTGGTCCCGTCTCTGTTGACTCATCCCTACCTGTTGTGTTGCTCACCGCTCGGGGTCCTGACTGCCTAGGATTCCCACTGCTCTGAACCTCAGCAGGAGCCGGGGCTTTTAGGGGACCTCGTCAGCTGCAGGAACTGCAGTGATGGCTCTACTCTGGACCTCCAGGTGTCCCCCACCCACACGGAGGGGACAGGCTTGTTCTTCCCTGGAGTGGGAGGAACAAGTTGGGGCCAGACTGAAGAAGTTCCTACCGGCCTTTGAAGAAAGCCACGTAAAAGATGGGGGTGTAGGAGTTCACAAACTTCAGCAGGAAAGCCTTGAAGATCAGCCTCTCCTCGAAGCTCTTCTCTGTCTTCGGGACCTCTAGAGGGAAGGGGAGGGGGTTGCTGAGGCTGTGGCTGAGACATCTCCACAGCCAGGTCCAGTCCCCAGTTGACCACTGGCACCATCAGGTGACCTGGTTTTCATGGGAGTGCTGGTCCAGCACTTAGGGTCCCCATTCACGGATAGGGCACCGGGCCCCAAAGAAGTTAAGCAACAAGCTTAAGGTTGCACAGCAAAAGGGAGGCGACTGGGCTGCCTTACACTAGGACTCAGCGCTGGATCACCAGTGAGGCTGTGTGGGGCACAGTCACCAAAATGTGGGCACTCACCGATTTTGGTGAGCCACCTGGCTATGCAGCCATAGACCTCATCCAGGAGGATGATCACCACCAGGTTGATGACGACTGCCGTGGCTGTGACCGTGACCCGGATGTTGGAGCGTACAGAGGGGGAGGAGTTCATGGCTAAGGCAGCAGCTGTGGAGATTCTGTATATGATGACGCCAAGGACGATGGCAAAGGTCACTGCAATCTGCAAAGGGGGAGGGGACATTCTTGGCTGGGGAACCCACCGCCCTCCCTGGACCTTCCCCATTTGTTTCCCCAGCCCAGTCCAGTTCTCCCCCCTTGAGCTCTTCTGCTTCAAAACAAAGATTAACATTTCATGGGCCCCCCTCCAACAGACAGAAAATGAGGGGCTAGTTTCTATCTCATGGACGAGGACAGAGGTTCAGAGAGGTTATGTAGACAGGCTGGTCACCCAGCTCTGGAGCCAGGATTTACCAGGTGGGTCCACCCAAGCCTGTAGTCCAGGAGGTCTTTCCAATACTGTCTGCTGTGGGCCCCGGCGCCATTCCCAAGCAGTGTGCAGGACACAGCACAGCCACAGCTACAGTGGCTGGGTCCTAGGACAGGCTGACCACTGGGTGGGGGCTTCTGTCCCCAACCTGGGGTGACCCTGAGCTTCTAGAAGCAGTGACATCCTCACATGGTGTGCTGAGCTCCCAGCCACCTTCCAGAGACCCTACACTGTTAAAGGAGAAGGGTGGGGCCCAGGGTGGGGCAGGTGACAGGTCTGGCTGGGAGATGGATCAGGTCCCTTCTCCCCGCCTACTCAGGAGCAGCAACACCCTTCTGGCTTATTCATGAGGGCGAGCCCCTCCTCTTGCCAAACCCACCGTGGGACAGAACATTCCATAAAACACGGGTTGGCGGTTGCCGGAGAGACGGGGTGGAGCTGGCCGCAATGACAATTTTGTTCCACACACAGCTGTCTGTCCGTCTGTCTGCCTGCCTGCCTGGGTTCCTTTTCCTTTTCCTTACAGGCCTAGCTCAACCAGGAAGACCCAGTCCTTGCCCCGTCCTGCCCAGGGGTGTGGACGCCCAATCCTCAGTGCTCACTGGGGCTGGACAGATGGATGGAGGGGTGGACAAGCTGGCATTTCAAATGTATGAGCCCACCTATCATCTGAGGCTCTGTCATGTCCTCCATGTCCCAGGACACTGCATGCCCACGGAGTACAGAGCTGTCCCTGATAGCACAGTCACACGTGGTACCCAGGACAGGCCCGGGAGGCCTGAGCTGTGCTATGTGTCTCCCAGCTACTGCTTGGGTGTTTGTTCACTCAGCATGCAGAAATCTCCCCCCCAAACCCTTACTTTACATCTTGGGCCATTAACTCTTGGCATGTGCCACGAACTCTGGCTTCTGCAGACTTTTGCTAGGGACTGTACCCTGCCCAGGGAAGCACCTGCTCACAGCACACCCAGACAGGGGGCAGCCCTGCTGCAGGGTGTGGGGACCATGCCCTGGGTAGCTCCAGGAACCAGGGCTTTCCATGGAAAACCCCTGCAGCCTGCCAAGAGGCCCCTCCCTGGGGAAGGCGTCACCTGCCTTGAAGGCATCTCTGTGCCAGTCTGCTGAGGTGCAAATGGGGCCAGGCCTGTGGAGACTCAGCAGAGGGGCCTCCACCCCAGCAGACATCCCCCACACCAGGCCTCCACAGCAGCCTTCCTTCCAGAGGCAATCTCCCCTCTGGACCACAAGTGCCTGAGGGCCTGGGTTTGCAGCTTGCTTACTTGCCCAGTTGCAAGGACCAGGGGTCTGGGGACACATCCCAGGTGCTCAATAACTGTTGTTCACTGCCCGAAGATCCTGAGTCAGGGACAAAGCCGTGTTCTCATCAACACCTTGAGTGCAATCTAGTTGTGACAGCAGTTTACCAGGCATTGAGGGCTGGGAGAGGAGAGCCAGCTAGCCCCCTGCCTAATACCCTCTGCCCTTCCTCTGTCATCAGCCTTGCTGAGAAGATAGCGGTCATCTCTCAGCCTTGCTGCACAGTGGGGAGGCTGTGAAAAACCGCCCTGACCAGTGCGATGCAAGCAGAGGTGCAGACAGGTCTTCCAGGAAAGCGCCTTTAAGGAGGGGTGGCTTCAGGGCCCATCTCCTCCCCCGGCCCTTCCCCTTCTTCCTGCCTGGAGAGCAGAGGTGATGTTGGAGGTGAAGCAGCTACATTGTGACCAAGAGCAACCCATGCAGAGGATGGGTGAAGGGAAGGTCACAGAAGCCAGTGGCTCTGATGGCACTGCAGAGCCACCAGACCAGCCCTGGACGGCCAGACCACCTCTGCTCCAGCCCTCACTGGCCCTTCTGTGAGGCTGCTTTTTCTTCGCCAGGAACAGCAGCATGTGGGGAGCCTCCTGTTCCTGAGCCGCATCTCCCACGCGGGGTGAGGGCTGGGGATGTTCTGAGGCAGGGATGGACCATGTCCTGCTCCAGTTATCCCCCAGCACACAGCCTGGTGCCTGACCAGAGGGGACACATCACCCTCAAAACAAGGCTGAGCCCACTCTCACCCAGAGTCTCCTGGAGAGCACAGCAGCTCTCCACTGCCACTGCATGGCCGCACTTCTCCAGGGTAAATTGGGATGGTCTTGGGGTCTCTGCCCTTGAGGCCCTCCTCTGGATTTGTCAGTTGAGATCCCTATCTCTGTGCCTGAGAGCATGAGGGGAAACTGAGTCCTCACACCACTTTCTATTACTCAGCTAGGGGGTCCTTGGCCCACCCCCCACTGAGCCAAGAAAACCAAGATGGCCCCTGCCTGCCTCCAAGTTTGCCCAGAACGCAGGGATCCTGGAGCAGCCCATCCGACTGGCCTCGTTCCATGGTCCCGTGCTGTTCAGGCGCTGTCTTAGAGCTCCTGGGCTGGCTGAGGGCACTGTCACTTCTGATGTGACCAGGTGGCCCTGACCACATGGGGCATGATGGGAGGACCACCAGTATGGGGCAAGGCAAAGTCAATTTGGGGTTGAAGTCCCCTGACAGCCACATGGTGTTTGTCCCCCGACCCAAGGCATAGCCCCACAGGTCCCCGAACGGCACCACCATGATTCCTCTCCAGTCTCTGTGCTATGGATTTAATGGATTTTCTTAAAAATGTCTGGGTTTTGTCTTAAGTAATAGCTGTGAAATCCTAGGTTTGCAATACTAGTTGCTTAAATAAATATGTCCTCAAAACGAAAGCCATGCGTCAGGGCCACCTGAAGTCATCTCAAATAGTCAGGATTGTGGGGAGCCCCTTGGGAGTCACTCTGGAACCCTGGCCCCTTCCTGTGTTAGGAATGTCCCCCACCCATGCGCTGCCCCAAAGAGACAGGACGCCCATGCCCTGGCTGACTGACTCCCCGGCATCCAAGGCTGAACGCAGTCCCACGGGCACAGACCACCAGCTCCTCTGGGTTTCCCTGATTTCCCCCACTTCAGCCTTCCACCAACTTACCATGAAGATGATGGACACCAAGTTAGTGAAGTAGGCTGGAAACCGGTCTCTCCAGGTCAGCTTCACTTTGTCTGTCTGTAACACAAACAATGCAGGTCGCTTGCTGGAACTATCACAGGGAACATGAGCCTGTGTGTGTGCGTGTGCGCACAAGTGCGTGTGTGTGTGCGTGTGCATGTGTGAGTGTATTCTGGACAACAGAAATACTCAGAAAACCTTAAAAATTGCCTGTGGGTGATGTGTCCATGTGAACGTGTACTGTTCAAGGAAGCACTGGGACCTTATCACCTATGAAACGTTACCCAATAATAGGAGTAACAGCTGTTTAAAGACGTGACCCCTTGGGGTCCGGGTATAATACTGTCGGATGCCTTTCTAAAGACTATTAGACCCTCATCTGGGAGAAGCCTGGAGTCCATTCCTTATGGCAATAGTGTCACTTTTAGGGCTGGAGGATCAAAGATGTTTTGCCATTTGCCACCCAGACCATAATAGTTATTTTTTCATTTGTGGAACAAGTCGAAACAAGCAACCGGCATTACAGGTTAAAATGCTGTTTGCTGCATGGCAACGGCGGTCTGCAGCGACACCGGCCCATGGGCTCTCAGGGCCCGAGCTCGGCTTGGTCTGGAGGAGCCTCAGGCAGAAGCTCATCCCTAACCTGGGCTCCCTCAGACAGGGGTGGGTTTTAAATAGGAAAATGCACGTATCACAATGTCACAGGAAGCTGACACAGACATCACACCGGAGGCCACTCATTCCAGGGGTGGGTCGCATGCGTGTTAACCACTTGCAGGCAAGTGCGACAAGCACATTTCACGAGCTCCGAGTACAGCCAGCGCCGCCCCGCACACGGACCCACCATAGCCATGCAGTGCCATCTCAGCACACGCCGGGGCTCACTGGGTGCGGAAGGAAGGCAAAGAAACACGGACGTGAATGTTAAAAATAAAATACAACAGTCAGAGTTTGCTGAGGAAAAACACGATCGACTTGGATTGTCTGCAAACAGTCAAGACTCGCGTTGCCCCCAAAATAGAAAAGTACCAATTTCACCCCCGCCATGGCCGTCTTAACCCTCTGCTTCCATTTGTTTGTTGACTCCTCTGGAATATGCCGGCGCTTCTGAGGGCGGGTGGGGGGGAGAGAGAGCACCGTGGGGTGAAGCATGAGGAGGTACAGACCCCCGGTCCTGGGGCCTGAGGCCCCCTTGGCAGCAGGCCTCCCCCTCCATGTGTGCTGGCCAGCTTGCTGCCAAGGCTGATTTGGGCTCTGGGTGTTTTAAACAAATAAGAGACGGCAGAGAACCACTGTCTAAAAGAAAGGCTGCAGCAGAAGTCACAGACACAGAAGATGCAGGTTTTCAAAATGGAGACTCCGTGTGAGCTGCTCACTGGGCTCCGTCGCGGCCCACCGCACGAGACGGCTGCTGAGATCTCAACAGGGCGCAGCGTGCAAAGACGCGGGTCACCATGAGCATTTTATGCCGGCAAGGAGGAAGCCACACCCAGAAGCCCAAAGTTAACAGGCCAATGAAGTGGTGGATTTTTGTTTCATAAACAAATATTTAGTGGCATAGCTGGTGGGGGGCGGGGAATCAAAACCAAAAAGCAGCCACTGGAACAAAATGAAATGAAGGAGAAAATAAAGGGTGTGGCCCAACAGAAGCAGACAGGGCCCGGGGCCACCACAAGAGCTCAGCAAAAATAACCCCACACCTTTGTTGTTCTGACGTTGATGGAAGAGGTGGGGTCAAAACCAAGCCACGCACGGGCCACAGAATCAGAGGGACCTGTGCCCAGAGGTGGTTTCCAGCACCCATTGTCCAGGTCCGTCGTTTCGGCTTGGCTAAGTCCCTGGGCATAGATGGGCATGGTGTGTGTCACACCTCCTTTTTTTCTCCTTAAGAATACATGAAATACCCAGCCATGCTTCCTCCAAGAGGTGCGACCCCAGAGGCACAGGGTGCAATCTCGGGGGCCCTACGCTGACTCCCGAGACACCCTGACCCCAGCCTAGAGCCAGGGATGCTGCCCTGAAAAACCAGGGAGGCTTGCAGGCCTCAGAAATGGTGGCGTCCAGGCCTTGTGCTTTCCCAGGAGGCAGTGAGGTCCGGAGGGGCTGAGGGCCAGTTCAAAGGCTCCAGGCAGCTGCTCAGAAAGCCACGTGTAGGAGATGCACTCGGGCTTGTTTGTTCCCTTGGTCAGATGGCTTCTTCACGTTCTGCTTTTGTGGGTGAATTTTTCATACCCTCCAATCCTGCCCAGACTCTAAGGGGTGTTTAGGAAGGAACTGAGCTGGGGGTTGGGAGCTTCCTGGAGTACCCATTTTGCCCTCCAGAGTGGCCTATGGTAATTGTGACCCCCTAGCCACTTTGAGCCACCGGGTTCTGTCCCCTGGAACATGTGACAAGGTGAGAGAAACTTAAGTGTTTGTCCTGATCAGTCCCAAAGTCTGAAAGTAAAAAGGTGACAGCAAAGTCTGGGAACCTGAAGGAGCATCCTTTCTAATCCCTTCAGAAGCCAGTGCCAACTTCTCCTGCCTCAGAGTCTGGCAGGGCTCAGGGGGCTCCCTGCTCGCCTAACCCCAGTCACATGAAAAGCACCATTAAAACAGTGGCTGAGCACCTGGAGAGGTCTGACAGCACTCAGGCTGCAAACACGATTGTCAATTGGTTTGTTTGTTTTTTTCTTTTTCTTTTTTTGAGACAGAGTCTTACTATGTCACCCTCGGTAGACTGCAGTGGCGTCACAGCTCACAGCAACCTCAAACCTGGGGCTTAAGTGATTCTTTGGTCTCAGCCTCCCAAGTAGCTGGGTCTACAGGCACCCACTACAACGCCTGGCTTTTTGGTTTCAGTTGTCATTGTTGTTTGGCAGGCCCAGGCTGGGTTTGAACCCACCAACTCCAGTGTATGTGGCTGGCACCCTAGCTGCTGAGCTACAGGTGCTGAGCCATGTCTGCCAATTTGAATGAGAGGTTTAAGGAAAAAGAAAGCATTTATTAGAACATGAGAGGGCCTCAAGAACATCACAAAAGCAACATTTCTCTCCCTCCTTCTCACAGTCTGTGAGTGAAACAAGGAATTGGCCCTTTGCTTAGGGACCCTGGCCTTGCAAACATTTCCATTTCATGGTTTAACACAGAGCACAGCAGGCCGGACAGGACCAAGGGTATGTGTGCCTCAAAAAATTTCAAAGCAAAATGTTTGCTGAAGTCTGAGATCATCGTCAGGACATGTCAAGGAGGTAGACTACAGCAGGTTTGATAAACCACAGCCTTCCCACCAAACCCGGCCCCCTGCCTGTTTTTGTAAATAAAGTTTTATCGCCACATAGACATGCCCATTTGTTCACCTATCTTCTCTGACTACTTCAAAGCAGCAATGGCAGGGGTGAGTAGCTGCAGCACAGACTTATAGAGACTAAAATATTTATTATTCCAGCTGACTCTGGTCTACAGAGCGTCACTGCAGGGAGAGACACTGGCAATAGCCATCATACCTCTTTGTTTTTGGACTCTTTCCTCAAAGACTTCTCCAAGACTCTGGCTTCGTACTCAGCGCGGGGGTGATCCTGTGGAAGAGACCAAGTCCAAATGGAGGCCCAGCTGACTGTGAGTCAGAGATCCTCGCCGTGAGAACACAAGGCTAATCAGGCTGCATATTTGCTGAGGGCACCTCTGGGGCCAGTTCATGGTTGGCTGCTAATAATCTTCACAATTTAAAATTCCCCATGTCTGGTCTAGATGGTGGGCACCCCAGCGCACTGGGAAGGAAATGGAATCGGGCCCCTGTGTCTTGGCTGCAGGGGACACCCGGCCGTGAACTGGCCCCTAAGATGTTCTGTTCAGAAGCCGTGGGGGTCAGAAGAGACGCAGTTAAGTGTCAGCAAGCAGGCCCAGAGCAGAGGTGCCAGGCCTCGGGGGAGCCCACAGCAGGTCAGCGCAGGGCACTGGAATGGAAGAACAGGTTAAGAGAGACCCAGGAGTGGGAGAGAAAGCAGAGACCCCGCCTGCGGTGGAAGAGCCGCGCGGAAAACAGACGGAGTAGGTGAGTGAGAAGGTCCCTCTCCCAGGGAGACAGGCTATGACAAGATAGAGGAGCAACAAAAATTTCCAAACCTTGACAGCCTCCTTCAGGGAACCAGAAGAGTAAAAACAAAGTAAAACAAAAAACACAAAGATTTCATTACTTATGTTGTTTTTAAAGAAATAGGACCCATCTGCTAAAGACGATTTTCTTAAGAACCAGGATGAAGGTAAAATGGAGGCAGGTGGACCAGGATGGGCCTGGGAGTGGGATGACAGACTCTCGGGTGACTGTCTGGGCTGTTAGTTTGGGAGCTGCTGTGTTTTTGGAAATTCCCAAGCCACTGCCAGACTGAAGTGTCTTGAACTTGGCTGAGGAGAACACAGGCTGAATGACTGGACACGAGCATCCTTCTGCGTTGAGTGCCCAAACCTGGGGTTTAGACCACATGGAAGGGCAGCCACTTCCACCAGAGGTTGCTATCCCAATGAGGTCCTGGGGACATGAGGGTGACTCACTTTGGGGAACTCACTCAGGCATCTTGGGCCTCATGCCAAGTGGTTTCTGTCACCTACTCCCCAAATCAAGCTCCCGAGAAGTCAGGATCAGATTATGGGATGGGTCCCCACGGAGTTGAACACAGGGGACTGGCCCCCAACTTCCCCCAGCCACAGGGACACTGTGGCAAGGACAGAAATCGACTTCTAAAATAAGGTGATGACTGTTTTTTGTTCTATATGGTCCTTTCTAATTGAAACAGAGAGACAGACAGCTGTCCCAAACTCTGCCCTGGGGACAAAGCCCTGGGTTCCATCCCTGGCTCTGCCCCTGAAAACTGTGTGCTGATTGACATTCTTGGTCTGGTCATTCGTGAAACAGAATAAAGAGCCTTGCCGTGGAAGAGGACTGAGGTTGTCACTGGGCAGGCACAGGTGTGGCCTAGTCGTGGCTGGCTGGGCAACCATCTACGGGTGCTTACTACACATAGGACCCTGTTCTCAGTGCCTTCTGTCTATCAACCCATACAGACTATCCAGTGAAGACGCTTTCTCAGTGCCAATTTGAGCGGTGAGGACGTGGAGGCACAGAGATGTTAAGCAACTGGCCTCAGGTCACATAGCGAGGGAGCTACCAAATCAGGATGGAACTTGGGTGGGTGTGCCCCAGAGAAAATGATGGAAGATATTTCCACTTTGCAATGACACTACATTAGAGGTTTCTCTTTTAAAAAGTGAGCATGTTTTATAAAATTAAATAGTGGTCAGCATGGCCACACCTTCCAGCAAGTATACGAGGTCACCTCTGCTCTGTGCCAAGGCTCATTGTAGGGACTGCTGTTCCTTTTCATGCCCACACAGCCCATAGGGAATTCCTGCAGGAATTGGCACTCAATCTTGGGGAGAGGGGTTCACCTAGCACTGCAGTGGCCACTGGACCTGGACTGTCCCCCTCTGTGGTGGATACTGGTCTTCCCTCTATGTGAGCAAGGGCTCATTCCCACTCCGCAGCCCTGCCTGGCTGCAGGCAGAGCCGGCTCTGAGGAGTGAGGATTCGGCACCCGAGCAGGCATAATGCTCACAGCTACCTTTGGGGACCTGTGGGCAGCGTTCATTCCCTCCCCACACCCACAGGGCTGCTGCACCACAGTCTGGGCAGCCCCCAGACACGATGAGGTCAGCGTGGTGAGCCTTGGCATGCGTCTGAGACCGCGGTGATGGGTGGTGTGTCCCTGTGAGCATGGAGATCAAAGACACTTTAGCAGACATAAAACTGTCGCCCTGGCAACTGAGGGTGTTTGTAATGTCAGGGATACAACTGAGAAGCAAGAGGGGAGTGACCTCACTCGCCTAGGCTCGGGCCAAGACCCTCACGTCTCCAAGCGCATGTGGGCAGGGGACAGGGCATGTGGGGAGGGAACAGCACGCACGGTACCAAACCCACTGACCTCCTCCTCCTCGAAGCCTGTGAGGTCCCAGAGGTAATTAAGCCGCATCTGTTTCCGCTTCCAGTGTTCCATGAAGGTGGCAGCTGTGGGCAGGGAGCGAAACTAGACAGTCAGGGGCTGAGAAGTTCTCCGTGACATAAAAGCATTCTGTCTTCAGCACCATTTGGTGAGCAACGACCACACTTGGGGCCAAGAACTGTACATGACTTAAGCTGTTTGGCCTTCCACCAACCTTGTCAGCCAGGGGCTGCTGTTCTTCCATTTTACGGATGAGGAAACAGAGGCATGGGGCCATCAAGTCCAGTCCCATGAGGGGCGAGCAGGCTAGCCCCAGAGCCAGACCCTTGACCATCCTGTGCCACTGCTCACAGATGGGGGTCTGGAGGTCAGAGAGGATAAGGGATGGACCGAGGCTGCTACCGCTACCTCCTGCTTCCTCTTCCCAACATACAGATTGCAGTTCAAATGCCACCTGATTGTGTCCCTCAGCGTGAGGAAGAAAACCAAGAAGGCTTGGGGCCCCTCCCACTGGTACTGCCCCCTTCTATCATGATCCCCGCACCATGATTTTTGATCCTTGTAGGGTAGGGGGCGGCCTTGTTCATCTGTGTCTCAGCAGCTGGCTGGAGCTCAGCTAAAGTGCTCACAGAATGAATGGAGGACTCTTATGAGCACACAGCCCGCAAACAAGATGCACCACTTTCCTCACAAAGGAAAAGCAGCCAAGGCGGATGGGGAGTAATGATAAGGATGAGAGTGAATCAGAGCTTGGATTCCTGAGCTGGTGGGTGCCAAGCACTTCTGAGAGCCACCACGCAGAGCAGCACTTCTATTCAAACTGCACAGTATTGTGGAGGGAGGGTAATCGGTGGGACCTCACCTACTGTGTATATTGCAAGCGTACAAGTCAAATATATTAACAGTAGAGTACACAAATGTCTAAACACAACAATTGCATAGTGTGGTGAATGATATGTTGACCAGTTTGATGTGAACGTTCTAGATGGTATATAGTTAGCACATTGTACCCTGCAAATGCAGTAATATACACAGTTATGATATAATAAAAAATTAAGAAAAACCCCAAAATTCAAAAAAATGCACAGTGATCACTGGAGGTAGATGCTTTTTACCCCTCCTCCCATTTCACAGAGGAAGAAACTGAGGCTCAGTGGGATCAAATGGCTTATCTGGTAAGCGACGGCACTGAGATGAAAATAACATGAGGTGTGCAACTGCGAATCTTCAGAGTTGATTTAAGAAAGCGGTCCTTAGCCGAAGGCTACATGTGGCAAGTTGTGGGTCTGAACCTCCTGGGGATTTACAGGGTCTTCCTCCACGCAGAACACTCCCCTTTCCATCAAGGTGAGCTGAAAACGGACCCAGGGTTGGCACGCGTTTGTGGAGGATGCTCCCACTTGGAGCATTAACTGCTGTATCAGTCAGGCCCAGCCGGGAAACAGGTATCCAGGTCTCCAAACTGGGGCAATTTATTGCCCGTTGATTTTTCTGCCACCCGCATACTCCCCAGCTCTTATTTATTTTGGGCAGGAAAGAGGTTGGTGGATTACTTCTAATTATCCTGCAGTTTAATAAGAGAGAAACATACATAAGAACTGGCCCGATGATTTTATTATCTATTTTAGGTTACATAAAATAATTAAAGTGTTTTTGTTCATTTTTGTTTGTAATTGATTTTGAGTGTGATACCCCCTGACGCCATGTCCAGGGTGAAGCCCAGGCTGCCTCTTTCCTGCATGTTTCACAGTAGAACGTGGTTTCTCTCCTTCCACCGTCCTCATTTCTTCTGCTGCAAACCCCGCGATCCTTTGCTGATGTTGTTCATTGCGTATTATAACACGCATCTTCCTCAGCGTCCGAAGATGATGGTCTTCCCTCTTTCTTGCATTTCTGTTCCTCGTGTTGCTCACAAGCTGAGAGATGAGATTTCTTCTGTAAGAATGTGCATCTGCACTTTTTCTCCACTCCCCTTATCTACTGAGTAAAGCATGTAGCTGTTCACAACTACGACTTCCATCAGCCAGAAGAATGAGATTTTCACCATCTGTAGGACCTCCTTGTAAATCTGTAACACCCATAGGATGGAGGAGCTCTGTCCACTCTTCCTGTAAATGTGGTGAATTCTAAAATAACAGTTGGTTTTTCAAATTGAACAGGCTGTTTCTTGCTGTAACTAGTGATCAACTGTGTTGGAGGACCAAAGAATATACTCAGCATTGTCGCGGACCTCTTGTCACGGAATGAAAGGCACGCCAGCAAACACAACTACAACAGAAAGTGCCAGATGTTCCAACATCAAAGAGGAACAGGAAAATTGCTGTGTTGGATGTTCAGAAAACGTCCTGGGAATTGGCCACACAGGCAACGGAAGAGCAGGGGAGCCAAGCAGGGGATGGTGAGACCACCCAGATTACCAGTGGCGGGAGGCTGGTATTGACGTAGGGATGGCGGGAGACGGGGAGGCACACAGAGCCCACACCAGAGCCAGTGGCAGCAGCTGCCCACTGGGATCACGGGGTGGGGGCTTCCAGCAGGAGTCAGCAGTCATGGAGAAGACACGGCCATTGACAAGGATGCCCCAGGCAGAGGAGGGGTATAAGGAGAAATACCCTGGCATCACCCTTCTTCCTACCTTCTGATTTCTACGGGGCTTCTCTCTGGATGAACCAGGAAGAGGGCAAGCCGGGGAGCCTAGGAAATGCAGTTTCCTGGCCACCGCTGAGCAGGGAAAGGAGCGAATGCTGCCTACAGCCTTGCCTGAAACCCAGGTGGTCAGCAGGTGCTTGGCAGGTGCACGGCAGGTACATGCTAAGCCCCCTGGCTGTGGCAGGTGAGGAGGGGCCGGCCCCTGACTCTGCGGTGGGCACTGCTTCTCCAGGAGGAAGATTCCGGGGGTCTCTGCTTCTTTCCAGATGTCCTTTGGCCACTGCAGCTGCTCTGGAGCAGTGGGAAAGGTTGGCCCGTTCTCACACTGTCACCTGCTCCTCTGTGGTGCGTTGACAGATGCCTGTCCCTGTCCCCCTCTGTCTCCCTTCCAGACCTCAGGCCCTGTGAGAGCAGAGGCTGAGCACCGTCCGTCCAGGAGCCTGTTCCACACACACCTGTGGACCCGGCCTGTTCCCCTTCCCTGTCCCAGCCTCCCTGGCTCCTCCTCTTTCTCGGAGGCAACCGGATGCCACACAGAAGGTCCCTCCATTGCCACACCCAGTCCACTGCCACCGGCCAGCTCAGATCTCCTCTCCCAGCTTGGGTCATGGCGGTGACAGGTACCCCTCACTGAGAACTTGGCTGGGGCTGCACACTACACTGATGTTTTACTGACATCTGTTAGCCTCCTCATGACTCTAGGCTGAAAAGATTATTTCTACTAGTAAACTTATGAACCAAGATGCTAAGGCCCAAAGGGTGAAGTGTAATGCCTAAAGTCATGGGCAGGCGAACAGCCATTGTTCACCTAATTCTGTTGACTCCAGAGTCATCACTGAACCATTTTGCTGGACTGACTTTGTGTAGATATTTGATTTTCCTCAAGGAAATAACAGTCACAATCACAGTAAGTCTGATTATTAGAGCATACCATTTTATGAATGAGGAGACAGGCACAGAGAAGTTAAGTAACTTGCCCACAGCTAGGTGGCTGGTATTGAACCCAGGTCATTTTGCTCCAGACTTTGTACTGTTACATGTCTTAAGATAGATACAAGGGCCCTGTCCCAGAGGTAACTGTAGGTTGACCAGGACCAAGCCTGGAGCCTAGAGCATAACCTGGTGGCTGGAGAGGGGGGCAGAGGGAGGCGGAGATGATGCTTAGACATGGCTCCTTTGGCTTGGGCATATTTAAAAAATAAAGATGTTTTTGTAAAGTTATGAAGTTCTTGCTTCTCCTTTAAAACCCAGAAGCACTGGCAGAGGAGGCTAGAGCTGAGCAGTGATCATCCCTTCGTCAAATCTGGGCATGCCTTCTCCACTTGGCCACAGACCGCAGCATGTCCTATCGCCTGGACTCTGTGATACCGAGCTTGTCATGCCTGCTTTGAGCCAAGGTGGTGGAGTTGTGGACTGCAGGCTTGGCCAACAGGAAGGGAGAAGTGAAGGCTCACACAGAGCCTGGGGGACAACCTTCAAAGCCAGACGTCACAGGCAGTGAGAAAGACCGCTCTACCAGGCTGAGCACACTGAACACCGTCCTGCTTGGGACACAGCCGGCCCGCCCTCCAGCGGCTGCATGGGGGGCGGTGAGCCCTGCAGGGTTTCAATCCCAGCCTCGCGGTTACCCAGTCATGGTTCTCTACGCTAATGTGCCGACCACATCGCACATGTTATACAACATCGAGCTGCCATCAGGGCTGGACTTGGTGCTTTCCCACACCTGATCCCCCTTGATCCTTCCCCGAACACATAGATAATTTGCTCCATTTTACAGATGCATAAACTGAGGTTCTGAGGAGTCAAGTGACTCACTAATACAGGGCAGAAACCTGGACCTGAGCCTTCTGATGATGAGATCAGCTGGGATGGAGGGTAGTGGCTTCCTACCCACACGAGGACAAGCTGTTCTATGAAGAAATGGCCTTGAGCTCAGTAGTTCTATAAGGTGACCAAAGAGACAAGACCTCTCCCCTGAAATCTGGAGCCCAGAAGACAGTGAAGCACAAAACACAGACAGCAGGAGAGAGAATCCAGGCAGGAGTGAAACAGGTGGTTGAGACATAAGCCTTCTTTTCAACATTCATTTTAGGACACACCATTATTCAAACACCCTCTTATAGAGGTGCCCAGAGGCAGCAGGTGAGTGAAGGACTCTGGACCTACAAGGAATAAAATCCAGGGCGAGTTTGGGCACCTGACCACACCTCTGAGAGCCTCAGTCTCCCCATCTGTCAAATGGGCTTTGTTTTTTGAACCAGTCTCAAGCTGTTGGCCTGGGTAGAGTCCCATGGTGTCATAGCTCACAGCAACCTCCAACTCTTGGGCTCAGGCCATCCTCTTGCCTCAGTTTTTCTATTTTTAGTAGAGATGGAGTCTCACTTTTGGTTATGCTGGTCTTGAACTCGCGAGCTCAAGCAATCCACCCGCCTCCGCCTCTCAGAATACTGGGATTACAGGGGTGAGCCACCGCACCTCAAATGGGCTTGTTAACAATGCCTGCCCGAGAGGCCCTCGGTGGGGTCTCCATGAGTTACTTCACAGGCAGCAATTAGAGCAGGGCCTGTGTGCTGGTAAGGGCAGGACAGAGGACTTTCTTAGACCTGGCTCCCTCACAAGGGTCTCCACCGTGTCTGCTTCAGAGGGTAATCACAAAAGGCCTCATTTTGCATAGCTCTCTTTATAGGACAATATTTCAGAATATTTCTAGGTAAATTCACAGAGTCAGAGGGTGGATAGGCGGCTGTCAGGACTGGGGTTTAGAGCTAACTGTTTAATAGGTATGGGGTTTCCTTCTGGGGTTGATGAAAATGTTTTGGAACCAGACAGAGGCAGTGAATATACTAAATACCACTGAACTTCCACATTAAATGGTTAATTTTATGTCTGTGAATCCCAGCACAATGTCAACAAAAGCTAATCACCGAGCCGTGGGCATAGACCGCCACGTGTTAATGTATACGTGCCAGATCTTGGAGGACGGGCAGGCACAACGGGTCAGAAGGACCCGCGTGTAGGGTCACCTATGAGGGGTGGGGCAGGCTGTGAGTGTGAGCCAGGGAATCTGGGTGTATCAGAATTCCCCAAGGGAGCCTGTTAAAAATGCAGATTTCTGGGCACCTTGCCGGACCTAAAGAGAAGGCCCTGGGGCCCTGGAACCTGGATTCTGAATAAGCCCTGCAGGTGTCCTTGTGCCCATCCTGCCCTCCGTCCTGTGTCCGTCCCTCCATCTGTCGGCTAAGGGGCTGTCTTAGGGCCTCTTCCTGCTCTTGTCCCAGGCTGTAGCCCACCGTGCCTACCTGACCTGACTTTACCTCTCAGGCCTAATTCTAAATCCCCAATTCTAGGATATCACCTTGGCTGGCTGCTGAAAGCCTTCCCGAGCTTTCTCCTGAAATGCTGTTGCCGAAACCATGGCTCAACCTTGGGTAGTTCATTAGATGCTCTTTTGGTTCAGTCTTCTATCTCATAAACAACTTGCAACATGCTTTGCCGCCTGCCGGAGAATGGTCTGTCTCCAGTGAGGTCCATGCCCCTCCCCATTTGGTGGGGGTCTTATCTTCACGCTGCTGCAACCCACTCCTGGCCCACTGGCCCTGGGATGCAAACACGGCTCAGTCACGTGTGCACAGAGCCATGGGCACGTCTTGCCTTGGACTGTGGGTACAGGGTCTCTAGCCATTCCCTTCCTTAAATTGTGACCTGCAGCTATAGACTGAATTGTGTCCCACCCAAAATTCACGTTAAAGCTCTAGCCCCAGTGGGATGGTATTTGGAGGTGAGGTCTTTGGGAGGTGATTAGGGTTAGATGAGGTCATAAGGGTGGTACCCCCGTGATGGCATTAGCGCCCTTGTAAGAAGAGACACCAATCAGCTGGCTCTGTCTGGCTCTCCTTGCCATGTGAAGACATAGCAAAAAGGTGGTGCCATGAAAGCTGAATCAGCTGGCACTTTGATGTTGGACCTCTCAGGATCCAGAACTATAAGAAACAAATATCTGTTGTTTAACCACCCAATCTGTGGTACTTTTTATAGTACTGTGAGCTAAGACAATGTGTAATGCTACATATTGTATTTAATTACCTTAGGCATTAGTTTCTTGTTGTTGCTTGTTAATAGATTGCACATTCATGTGCCCCTAAAATTAGTATGTTGAAATACTAACCCCAAAGCAATGGTATTAGGAGGCGGGGCTCTGGGAAGATGATTAGGTCATGGGGGCAGAGCCTTCATGAAAGGGATTAGTGACCTTCTAAAAGGGACCCCATGGAGAGCTCCCTCATCCCCTTCACCATGCAATGACACAGTGAGAAGAGACTGTCTATTAACCAGGACCTGGGCTTTCACCAGACACTGGATCACTGGATCTTGGACTTCCCAGCCTTGAGAACTATAAGAAATACACGTCTGTTGCTGCAGCCACCCAGACTGTGGCGTTTGGTTATGGCATCCCAGGCTGACTAAGACACCCCCTAAGAATAGAGGCCAGCCTGCACTTGCCCCTGGGTCCCAACACAGGGCACACTCCCTTTTCAAGACCTGGAGACCAGAGGTGGGTCTCTTGGGGAGTGGCAGGGGTGGGAGAAGAATTCTCATCCCACACATGAGTGTGCAGTGGACACAGGTGGGGGCGCAAAGGCCTCAGCCCTTCATTTGAGCCCTCTCTGAGTCACCAGGTACTTTATGTATTTTCCCCTAAACAAGTTTAATTCCATCAGACAATCATGGCATCTCGTGTCTACCTCCCCACCTAGCTGGGAGTGGCTCAGCTGGGTGATTGTCCATTCCATTCACAATCTCAGGCATAGCCCAGAGAGGGGTTCTAGCCACAGTACCGACATTTCATTACAGCTGGGACCATCCCCTTCTCTAGCTTTTTGTAACTGGGCTCATATCAGATAAACTCCTTTGTTCCATGTCGCACTGACAAGTGGTTAAAACCCCATTATTATGCTATAGTTTCAGAAAATTGATCCCAGTGAATAGCTAAAAAGGGCTCAAAGTTGCTTAGTGTGACATCTTATTTGAGGCTTTCAAATGTCATGAATCCCAGGCAGCAAGCAAACTGAAGTCTCTGGAACCAGCACTTGTGTTCAGGAGAGTGGGACTGCAGCGGACTAGAAGCAAAGATTAAAACAGCAAGCTGCAGGTGATTCATCTAGGGAGAATATGATTTCCTGAGCCCCTGCTGGCAAGTGTGGGGGTGAGGCGGGGTGGGTGGTGGGGCTGAGTGGTGACAACCAGGCTCCGGCTGCCAGGCAGTCACAGGTTTGAGCTGCTCTGCAAGTACAGGAGCAGAAATGTGAACAGCTGGAGGTGGAAACAGAAAGGACCCAAGGGGAGAAGAAACGCCAGAGAGAAAATAATCCCTTTGAGAGTAAAGAACAAATAATTGAATAAGGGATTAAAGAAAAAAAAAAACAACAAGTGATTTCTGCTAATTGCCCTTGACAGCTAGTGTGGGGCGGGGAATAGGGGCTTTGTCTTCTCACCTCCACTACCCTCCCCTCCCACCGTCCCCCGTGGAGGGGGAGACTCCAGGCCCAGCACCTTCTTTCCAGTTGTTTCTGCCTTAATTTGTAATAAACTCCTTCTCCGTAAAGTAAGTGCGTCAGGGGAGTGGTTTGGCTTTTTCAGGAACTGTCCCCTCCCCCACAAATGGGAGTGTGTAGACACAACTTGCACTTGATTCTGTGTTTTAGACAGAGTCTCCCTCTGTGCCCTGGGTAGGGTGCTATGGCATCACAGCTCACAGCCACCTCAGACTCCAGGGTTCAAGCGATCCTCCTGCCTCAGCCTCCTAAGTAGCTGGGACTTGATTCTCTATTCCAAAGTCAGGTGCACTTGTGTCTCCCACGTGGAAGCTGATGGAGAGTGAGACTAACAGCAGAAATGTCCTGCTGGGTCTCAAGGCCCAGATCTGCCCCTTTCCCAGCAGTGTCTGTCTGGGAGAACACAGCCACCTGGGGGGAAGGGCTGCCAGCTCCTCGGAGGGTGCAGAGTAGTAAATGCTCAAGAAAGAACCGCTAAGTGAGCAAGCTGGTTTTGTGGTAAGGGTGCAGGCAACCTAACAGATTTCATCACAGCCCTGTGGGGACAGGCTAACGCAGCAGCCTGCCACCCCTGTGTACCTCACTATTGGCTCATGGTAACTGCTGCCCCCTCCAGAGGGCACATACCAGGGGCTGAGGGTACAGAGTGTCAGGATGGGTAAGTACGACCGGGGCACTCGACTGGACTTTATTGGCAGGGCGTGGGGTCGTGCCATCTCAGGTCTCTTAGCTGCGTGACCTTGGGCAAGTCACTTAACCTCTCTATGCTTCAGCACCCTCATTAGAGAAACACACGACCTCCCTGTAGGGTTGCTGTGGGTAACTGAACAAGCCTATGCAGGGTGCCTAGCCCAGGGCCTAGAAAAGAGTCGGTCCTCAGGGCAGGGAAGGAGGGGAAGGAGGCCCATTTTTTTGGAGAGAGACAGGGAAAAAATAAATGTGAGGAAATCCCCTTAGGTGTAAGCAAGGCATGTGTTGAACTCCCGGGTTAGCCAGAGACAGTAACACAGGCAGGGAAGCAGAGCCCGGCACCAGTGTTTGGGGCTCAGGAACCAGCATGCTGAGGCTCTAGCCCTGCCTCGGCTTCTGATTAGCTGCTGTAAGCTTGGGTTAGTAGCCTTGATTTGCTCATCTGCCAAATGGGCGGAAGAGCTATCCACCTCCATTGTGGGGGGTTCATGAGTCACTCACTGCACACAGATGCTCACAGTAGCGCCTGGCATACAGTGGAGCTCTGAAGGGGATGAAGTCACTTAACTGACCAAGGTCCCTTGAGCACAAGATGGTAAGCTTCATTCTCCTAAGGCTTGAGCTGTGTTTTCAAATTCTCAAAAAGCAGGCTCTCACTCATAATAGCCCCTTCCACATAACAATAGGCCTAAGGCCAGGGCCGGCCATAGCCCCGATACCATCCCATGGAGATTCTCTCTACATTCCTTGCTCCCTTGTAGGGCAGGTACTGTTTACCACAGGGGCTGGCAGGTAACAGAGTAAGGATTTCAACCTAAGCCGGAAGCCGGCACAGTTACCCCTCACCTGTATCTAACCATCTTGCCACAGGGCCAATCCCACTGAGTTATCCAACTGGACCAAACTGCCAAGCCAACAGCCTGTGTCAGCTGACCCAGCTTGCGGGGAGGACCTTCCCAGCTCAGGGCAGGGAAATGGGTGTCCAGCCAGGTGTGTTCTAGCCTCAGAGCCTCCGGGCCAAGATCAGATGGAGGAAACTGGGAGGAGTCCAATTTGTGCTGAGGTCTCCAGGAGGCTGAGACTAAGGGTGGATGGGAGAGGGTGTCGGGGAGATGGCTCCCGATGGATGTGGGTGTCTGAGACACAGGGATGGGCAGGTCATGGAGGGAGCACAAGCCCAGGGAGACGTGGGTTCAGCTCTTGGCCTTGGCAGTAGAGCCTCACTTTCCTCATCTGTAAAATGGAAACAACTTCCCAGGTGTGGGGATGCCGTGGGCTAAAGGAAGGTGTGTCGGGCCACACACTTCAGCTCAGTGACTAACAGCTACTGACTCTAAATTTATAATACAACTGATCCCCAAATTAATAACCAGAACTGGAGTGTGGAGCTGGGAATCTGCCTATCAGAGTGACCTCAGACCACGCACAGACATCAGCTCTCAAAGCTCTTTGGTAGCCCCAGGAAGAACCCTCCAACCTCAGTTTGAATGCTTGTGGGCATGGGGCGATCACCCTCCTTGGCCAGCTCGGCCCAGCACAGAGCTTGCTGTAGGAAATCACTGCCTTATCTGAGTAAGGGCCTGCACTGCTCGCCCTCAGCCTTGTCAGGAAAGCAGAGTAAGAAATGACTGCGTTTCTCATGAGGCCAGAATCCCTGGGATGCAAGACCCACCTCCCTCACCCTGCTGTGTCCAGATCCTCCCACAGGTCCCTGACCAGTCGTCCTGGCAGGTCTGAGTGCAGTGTCTATGCAAGTGCCAGTGCGTGGTTAGTGTCACCTTGCTGCCTGCCAGGACCTCCCTCCTTTCTCTCTCCGGGGTCCTCACTTGTTAAGAATGCTGTGGGCTCAGACCTCAGCAGAGGGAACTCCTGTTTTCCTCCAAGGAATCCTGCACAGAAGCCCCAAATGTAAAATCAGTAAAGAACTGATGTCCCTTTAAATTAAGGCTGGGACCAGGGTGAGGCCACGGCGGCCTCCGTGCTGTAAGATTTCACAGCAGCTACTCTCAGGGTTGGTGAGTGTGCGTGGGTGTCAGAGCAGACGCCAACACCATGCTGTGCTCAGGCACCTCTCTCCCCTCCACCCCTGTCCTGGCTTAAACCTCTTATCTGACAGGGAACCCAGCAGAGGCCTGTGGGACCCAGTTTGAGAATCACAGGGCAACCACTGGGTCTTAAACTCTCAGGTTTAGAACCACTGCTTAGACAAGGGGGACTGACAGCCCAGAGGTGCTGCCACTGGGGGAGCAGGACCAGGCCCAGAGGCTCCAGTGGGAGGGCAGGGGTGTGGGCAGCCCAGTGCTGGGTGCTCTCCATTATCCAAGGGTTTGCAGGCCTGGGGGACTTGGGGCTGCTGCCAAACCCAGTGTGTGAGGGGCCAGATCCTCCCAGTCACTCCCCACACCACCAGGGTGCTGACTAACCTCACTTGGGACAGCCTGCATCTATCTGGGGGTGAGGGGTGACCCCACAGGAAGGAACTCCGAGAAGGCCTGGGCCAGGCTCTTGCAGTGACCAGACTGCAGTGGGGCTTTTTAGGCTCGCAAAGCAAGAGCCACAATGCCGACGACAAAGACCTCTCGTCATCAGGCATGATAATCACAGCCTGGGAGGTTTTATTTCTTCATCCAGGCCCGGGTGGCCTCTCTGACCCCTTCCCCTGGATCAAGCTGCCATGGGGCAGCTGGTGCTTCTAACAGGAGACAACAAAATTCCAGGTGCTTCTCTGCAGAGGAGCGAAGCCCAGCTCTGCGCACCTGAGAATTATCGCACAGCATTTGGGAGTCCTGGGACACTTTTGGAGGCTTGCCCTGGAGGAGGACGTTGGCCAGGACCCTTGGATGACCATGTCCTTCCAATCCTGAGAATGCCAAGGACGGGTAGACCTCGGGTAGGGGCCAGACTTAAAGGCTGGCTTCTCCAGGGCCCTTTAAAACCTGTTGTTCATGGTGGGGGTAGTAATTTCTACCCCTGTGTTTCAGATGAAACCTGCTCAGCCAAGCCCAACGGCATCTCCTTAACTCTATGGTGACAGCTAACGCAACATGCTGGAGTCCTTTGGAATTATCAAACACCTGTCCTTTGGAGGCTCTTTATTCGGAGAAGCACCAGCTGAGAGTTTAGGGCTGCATTCCTCCCAGAGATTTAAGCAGGGAGAGAAAGAATTGCTGGGTGCAAATGGGGACTCTCAGGGCCAAGGAAGCGGGGCATAATGGGGCTCCTGATGGCTTCTCTCTCGCTTTCTGATGGGCCCCCCTCCCAGAGTTCTGCCACTGCTGATGCTGACTCAACTCTACAACTATAGGTGTGGCAAAAAGCCACTTTATTTCCGAATCTTCAGAATGCAGCGCAAAGGCCTCACACCTCTTCCAGAAAGCCCCTCCTGATTTCCCTCCTGTGCCATCTCTGATGGGAGCCCCTGGAAGCAGCCCTGGGCTTGGGTGCCCAGCGTGACACTTGGGACAGCTCAGCACGTGGTTGCCCACAACATGAATCCCAAATCCTCAGCTACCAAAGGCTGTCACATGGGGCCACAGGGTACTGTTTGCTTGCCCAAAAATGTCTACAGAAATGCATTCAACCATCACTCACAGGAGTCGGGTCTGAGGTGGGCCGAGATCAGGGAGTCCTTCCTGGAGAAGGAGGTGTCTGCCTTAGGCTTGGGTGGCAGTGGAGCCCAGTAGCTAATGGCATGGGTTTTGGAATCGTAGGTTTAATTTCTGACATGGCTGCTCAGGAGCTGAGTGGCCCCAGGCAACAACTGTCGACTCCCTCCGGGCCATAGCTCTGCACCTGGATTTTGTAGAGCTGCGGAGAGGCTTTACCCGGCTCAGGGCCTGCCCAGCTCAGCTGTCCCCACAGGGCACAGTGTCAGGGAAGGTAGCCCAGCCTGCCGGCTTCCACCCATCCTAGATCAGCTGCCCTTCCTGGGCCAACGCCCTGGGCCCAGGATTTCTTGGGGAGAGCTTCCCTCCCAGGTTTTCCAGAAGGGTTCTTGGTTGGGTCAGAACCCCTCTGCATCTCTTGATCCTACACAGACCCTGGTCGCCTGACCACAAAAGGTGGGGTCATTTCCACTAGCCCCTGCCACCAACTTAGTTCCTGGCAAACCCTGCCTGCAGAGGATGTCACAAGGACAGACGGAGGAAGCACAGGAGCCTCTCAGAGTCACCGCTGCCCGCGGACCTGGTGCGCTGGAGGCTCTCCTTACCCCAGAGGGCCATGAAGACGGAAAAGAAGACAGTGGCTGGGTTGTCGAAGAGGTGGCTGGCGCGGGCTGTGGCGCAGGCTGAGCTCATCTTCCAGTAGCTGCAGGTCTTGTCGCAGAGCGGGCACATAGTGATGTTACGTCTCTGGTCGCACATCTCCATGCTGGAAGAGGGAGGGCAGGTTGGGAGTCTGGGGCCGCCGGGCCAGAGGAAGTGCTAAGCCTGAGGTGGGGGCTGGGAAGGACCTGTACGCCCTTGCTATGGTGGCTGTGGCAGGGCACATGGGGCAGCTTAAGCCATGCCCTGTCCCTCCTTGCTACTGGGGCCAGCTTCACAGGTGTGACTTGTGCTGTCACAGTGGGCTGAGCTCAGAAGGGCCCTGCACTTGGTTTAATGTGTTGCTGTCTTAAAACATGTAATAATTTCTTTTTTTAATTGCCCTGGGTAGAGTGCTGTGGCATCACAGCTCACAGAAACCTCAAACTCTTGGGCTTAAGTGATTCTCTTGCCTCAGCCTCCCAAGTAGCTGGGACTACAGGCGCCCGCCACAATGCCTGGCTATTTTTAGAGATGGGGGGGGGTCTCACTCTTGCTCAGGTTGGTCTTGAACCTGGGAGTTCAGGCAATCCACCTGCCTCGGCCTCCCAGAGTGCTAGGATTACAACCACTGCGCCCTACCTGAGTAATGATTTTTGAACAAGGGTCTTGCATTCTCATTTTGCATGGGGTCCTTTAACCTCTGTGGCTAGCTCTGGATGGACCCATCTGGGCTTGCTTTGTGGCAGGAGAGGGGCCTGAGAGTGTTTACCTCTGGGCATGACACCCAGGCAGCAACACCCCCAGCCTGTCCTCAAGCCGCCTCTAGGAGAAGCTGAGGCCCTGGCCGCCCCTCCCATAATGTCTAGTGAGTCCTGCTCAGTGGGTAGACAGGCAAGGCTGGGAACAGAGCCCAACGGCTGCAGAAGAGATGGGGGAGCTCCATGTGTGACAGCTCCCACACCTGTCTCCACTAATTCTAAAACACAATAATGTCAAGGTCACTACTGGCAGAAGAAGCTGCCTCATACTGGCCTGCATGGATCTCCCTTCTGGCCTGCACTGGCTCTGGGAACCGTGAAATCTCATCTTCACAGATGTGGACATGAGTCCAGAGAGGGACAGTAACTTCCTCAGAGCCACACAGCAGAGTGGGAATTGAACCCTGGTCTCTGTATCAAAGCTCATGCACAGAATGGCTCTCATCTGCTGCCCAGAGGCCATGGCTGGCCTGGACAGGGTCTTTGCTCGCCACTCCTCCTCTCTGTGACCCTGGCCCTGTCCTTTAAAAGCCTTTCTGGAAAATGAGGAGAGGGGTCAGAAGAAGGTCCTTCCAGCTCTGTCCTATCCTGAACTTTCTTCCTGCTTCCTAGGAAGGGGCTCATCTGAGGGCTCTCTTCTGAGGGCTCATCCCCAGAGCTTACACGGTTATCTGGGAGAGAGCTGAAGTGGATGTTTGTTTGTTGTTGTTTGTTTTATTTTTTAAATTTCTGTTTACACATGAACTTAGGCACAGAATCATGCCTGGCTCACGGCAGTCGGTGTTTGATAAATACCTGCTACAAGCCACTCCGGGGCCCTCCTCTGCCCAGCGCAGTGGGCATTCTGGTGCAATTCCATTCTTTCAGTATCAGTCACTAAACATTTACTTAAAAATTGTGTATGTTCTGTACATACCAGACACTGTGGGGGCATCAGAGCTGGAAAGATGGAGACTGATCACAGCTAAGGCCACCGCATCAGGGGAAGAGTGTGCTTGTGTGTGTATGTGTGAGTGTGAGCTGGAGAGGCGAGAGGCACTCACAGGCTGCAGGGGAGCATATGCTCTGTGGGTTTGAATCTCAGCTCTAGCATCTATGATCTGCGTGGCCCTGGGCAAGTTACTCAAACTCCTTGTGCCTTAGTTTTCTCATCTGTAGAATGGGGGTAAGATGATTAGGGGTAGGAGGATTAAAGAGACCAACGTGTGTGGAGCCCTCAGAACAGTGCTTGGCACACTTTACACATGCACGTGGTCACTGCTGTAATTATTATGTGAGGAATAACCAAGTGCCTGGTGACAGCAGTGCATTTTAAACAGAAGCCCAGGAGCCAGACTTGTGGGATCTGCCCCTCGCTACGTCTTGTCTCTCCTGAGGGCCTCTCTAGGGAGACAGACGGGGACGGGAGGTATGGACGAGGAAGTCCCCAGCTGGATGTGACCTGCAGCCCTCTCTCAGGGAACCTGCAGGTGGAGTGCCACCATTGCCATGGTCAGCATGTGATCCAGGGCCACAGTGATCACCTGACCTGCAAGGACTGGGGACAGGGAGGGTCCAGGCATACTCCTGCCTGTGTGCCCCTGAGCCCCGTGACCCCTGAGCCCTGTGGCCCCTGGTCCTGGCTCCCTGTCAGTCTCAGCTTCCAGAGCAAACACCATCAGCCAGCCACAAGCTTTTTTCTGCCAGTTTGAAATCCTTCGCCTCTCACTTCATGACCTTCAGCCACAGTAACGATAAGGGCAGGAAGGTCTGTTCCTTGGAAGACCAGAGGGGTGATGCGGGTGGCACCACGCTGGGCACTGGTCTCCCTGCAGCCTTGGTGGGGGGACGGACTCCGCATGGAGCACACTCTGGGCAGAGGCCAGGACGCTGGCCTTGTCTGTGCCCTACAGTGGCTGAATCCTGAGTGACTACTGTTGGCATGTCCAACCAGGTGGCCAAAGGCCGGTGGGCATGACCAAGGGAATCTTGTGCTCGCCCTTAGGGGGTCCACATTTAGGGCTGGCAGAGCCTTCCCAAGGCAGCCCTCCACTAGATGAAAAAAGGAAGGAAGCTGGAGACTCCCCAGGCCTCCCCCAGGGGACAGGGGATGCCCTACCTTTCACTGCCATTTCCCTCTTGCTTTGAGCTCTTTTAGCCAAAGCCAGTCTCAAAGTCCCCACAATCAAGTGGGGTCTGGGCTACTCTGATCTTTCCCACAATCAAGCCCAAGTGCGTGACATCATGTCATGCTGGCAAACAAAGGGACGAGCTTTCTTCTGCAAGGACCAAAACACAGAAGGAGGGGCGGGTAAGCCAGATTCCTTTAAAGCTTTGGTTCCAGGTGGGTGGAATACTTTAGCTGTTATTCATGTATGAAAACATCATTTCAACAAAAATCGACTGGGTATGATTTTTCCGTGCTGAGAGCCAGTTCCCTGCCTGGTGGAGACTGGTGGCTCTGCACTCCCAGGCACTGTGGGCAGATCTCCCAAACTCCAGCTCAGCTTTAGAGACTCCTGGCAGAGTCATCAGGGAAATGACTAACTGATGCACCAGGGCTTTTCAGGGCCAGCTGGAATTCACTTTTAGGGTCTCAATTCCCTGATGGAGCAATTTGCACACCGAGAACAGCATGGCATCCCTGACCGAGGTTGTGGGCCTGGAGTCTTGGGTTGGCATTAGGAAATTGAGCAAACACCTCCTGAAGGACAGGAGATGCTACGTACTCTGAGGATGAAGACCTCAAAACCTGTGCCCTCAATGCTTGCTCTGGCTGCCATTTGGGGAGAACTGTCCCAGGTCTTAGCCTTCTTCCATGAGCTCCCCTACAAGTGATGTGACATGTGGTGACCAGCAGAAGGCACACCAGATCCATACTCAGAGACCTGGGTCTGTCGCGTGATGCTGTCCTTTTTTATGCCCTCTTCCTGCAACATGTCCCCCAGCCATGAGGATGACAGGAGCAGGCCCCACTGAGAAGATGGGGCAGGTGGAGTTGCCACATGGCTCCAGAGTGCCAGCCCGCACAGGGACCAGAAACAGCTCACTTCCTGACTACACCATGAAGTCATGAATTTTATGGTCACATAACGACCAAAAATGAAAAGGAACAAGCAAACCCAAAAAACCTTCTAAAGAGCTGGGCGTGGTGGTTCATGCCTGTAATCCCAGCACTCTGGGAGGCAAAAGTGCAAGGATCATTTGAGCTCAGGAGTTCGAGACCAGCCTGAGCAAGAGCAAGGCCCTGTCTCTACTAAAAATAGAAAAATTAGCCAGGATTCATGGCTGATGGCTGTAATCTCAGCTACTTGGGAGGCTGAGGCAGGTAGATTGCTTGAGCCCAGGGATTTGAGGTTGCTATGAGCTACCCAGGGCGACAGAGGGAGATTCTGTCTTAAAAAAACCTTCTAAAGAATGAAAATGGGTTGGATGTTTTCTTCTTGAAATAAAACATATCCTATGGTGATCATGCCCCAAAAGAACACCATACATTTAGATGGTGAGTTCACTGTGCCTTTTGTCCTGACAGCCTGGGGCTTGGCATGAGATTTCTAGGCGTAGGGGGCTGAGTGTGTGTATAGGAGTTACTGCGAGAGGCTAGAGTTTCTAGATCTCTGCAGCTGGGGCTGCAGGACAGGGACACCGTCCCAGGAAGGGAGCTTGTGCAATGGGGGTGTGAGGGAATTTGCCTACCTGGGGATGTTCTCATCGACGGTGGCACATCCGTAAAGGAAAACTATGATTCCCACGACAGAGGCGGGGATGAGCATTTGGGTGTACACGCCCAGCCAGGCAAAGTATAGGCCAATCTTCTCCCCAAAGTATTTCCTGCATGACAGGGGCAGAGCCAAACAGAGACCAGTTAACTGTCACCCACTACCACATCAGGTCCCCTCCCTAGCAAGACACAGTTCAAACTGGAGTCATCATTGGTTTTCTTATCCAGGTAGCAGAGAGGCTCGGGGCCACTTTGTCAGTTCTGGGGTGCCCTCTGCTTTTCCTATGCTTGCCCCCTTCTCCTTTGGGGAGAGGTGGGTGGGTTTCTGATTTGCAGGTGGATACAAGTGTTTTCTCCAGGGCTGCCGGCTCCATTCTGAGTCCTGTTCAGCGTAAGGACTGGAAGGAAGCTCCGTGTGGAGGCACCAAGAAAACCAGTCATTTCTCATACTAAGCGTTGCTGGCACCTCGATGGCTTAAATGAATTTCCACGGGCTAAACTAGAGGCTCCCAGTCCCTGCAAGTCCCCACAGGACACATTGCCCAACCTGGTTGCCCCTCCTTTCTGCCCAGTGGGGACGGAGTTCCTCTCCGGAGAGGCCAAATTCTTATAAATGTTGAGGCAGCTCTTTTCCTCCCCTCAACACTGTAAAGCAGGAACCCCACCACCACCACTGCCACCTGCCGGCTGGGCCAGCCAGGTGGGAGTTTAGGAGGAGCCATGAATGTGAGGGGAAAGAGCCAGGGAATTTGAACAAACTGCTTCACTAAGGCTGGCCCAGGCTGCCATTCTGGTCCTGCGAGGAGGCCTTGGTTCTCCCAACACAAGCTCTTCAAGTTCAACAGGTTCCCAGGTACTAAATATTCAGAGGAGTTGAAAAGCACTGGGACCTTTATCAGATTGATGTTGAACTAGGGCCTGGATGCCATAAACTGACAACCGATGCCCAGTGACTTTGGCTGAGGAGCCTGCCTGCCTGGGCCCCTCTTACCTGATCAGGTCGATGGGCTGGTACTTATAGAAGACGCCATATCTTGCCCATTCTTCGTACAGGAGCTGGGGGAGAGGCAGTAGTGAGAGCGAGGTGACATGGCAAGGGGGCTTCCCTCTACATGGAGCTTGCAGGGACTTAGCCCATAACTACAGCATTCATTCATTCGGCAAACCCTTGTCAAGAATTGGCTGTGTGCCAGCAGGAGGAAGCCTGCTGTTTTTTAGGTGAAGGCAAGGATGAAAAAGAAGCTTCTGGTAGATTATTGAATCCTGACTCTTCATGACTTGATTTGGAATCAATCTAAAGCAGCCAGACAGTACAACTTTTCCATTTAGGTTTTTTGATCATCCTAGTTGGACACTAAACCAATCTAAAGGGCACAAACCCACCAGGGTTTTCAGCAAGGAGATAACAATGGCAAAATTAAAAAAGAAGAAAACTCCCTCACGGGATATGAAGATGGTGCTAGGTCTGTCTCCTGAGATAGGCTATCTGATTAGCAGCGCTCCATGAAATAAATGGAATTGACACGCATCCTGCTACCCCCAGGCTTCGGGCAGCCATAGTAATGATTTTGATGGATTGGAAGCCTTGTATGAACATGCAGGAGTGTCCCGAGGAAGCTGCTGGTTATAAAAAAAAAAAAAAATCCCATGCACAAGTAGTTAATGGTCTAGTAACCTCACTCAAGGCCCGAGGTCACCAGCACATCCCAACCCCAGCCCACGGCAGGACAACCCAGACGGACTGGAGCAGCTACTCATCAGGAGCCAGAGGCCAGGCTGGCTGCCTGTCCCCTCAGCTCAGAGCCTGTTCCCTGCCAAACTGGAGTCCAAGGTCATGGCAATGGACAGCCGGGGCTGTGAATGCCTTAGGTTATCCAGCTGGTTGGAGGGGAGCCAGGTCCCTGGGAAACCTCTGTGGCACCTGCTGGATTTGCCCCTAGAAATGAATGATAGGGCCCTGATCCAGAGGTTGAGTGTTCTTCTAAGAGGAGGAAAAAACCAGAGTTCACTCTCTGCCCCCATATGAGGGTACAGCAAGAAGGCAGCCGTCTGCAAGCCAGGAGGAGAGCCCTCACCAGGAACAGAGTGGCCAGTACCTTGGACCTCTGGCTTCCAGAACTGTGAGAAAATAAATTTATGTTGATGAAGCTGCCTGGTCTGTGGTATTTTGTTATGGCAGCCTGTGAGCTGCCTGGGACTCTCCCTCACTGACGGCAATGGGATAGCTCCCTACATAAAGATGCTTTCCCAAGCAAGTCTTTGAAAATTAAGAGGTTCACTGGCAGAGCTCAGCCTCCACAACCAGGCAGTCAGGGGCCCCTGGAGATTATCCTCTAGAGAATTTCTCCATTTCCTTGGGGCTCCAGAGAATGGAAGTGCTATATTTCATCAAAAGTCACTGCCCATTCCTCTAAAAAAAGGGGGGGAAATAACTCAAGCAAAATGCACTCTATATAAGTTAGAAGTGAACCTTGCTATCAAAACCCTGGGTTTCACCTGCTCTGATCAAAGGGTGGCTTTCTTTTGTTTTAAAGTTTTTCTGTAAGTAGCACAAACAGGATATTCCGTAGGATTCAGGTTTGAAAGAATACCCACAAGGCTAGCCGCTGGTGGGGGAGGTTTTGCAGCTTCTAGGTGAGGAACTGGAATGATCAGCACCCTCCCCCCCAATCCAGTCAACTGTCTCAGGTGGCAGGTGTCTAGGAATTAGAGTTCTGGGGTGGTCCTGGGCAGACCCTCTCCTCTCTGAGCCCCAAGTGGATGGTCCTAGGCAGGCTGCTCCCCCACCCACCTAGGTGGGCTCTTGTGGGTTAGAGATTTGCAAAAAATAGAATCCTTGTCATGTACCAGTGTACCTGGCTGAGCTGGTAATACTGAAAAGGCTACAGTTGTATGGGGTAAATAGGGAGGCTTCAGCCAGCAAACCTCAGTGCAGTTGAACCGCACCTTTGGAAAAGCAAAGCTGCAGTGCTGAGCTGGGCCACTTCCTCCCTGACCCTGGAATCAAGTCACCACAGACAGGTCGGGAGATGTGGGACTGAGAATGTGGAAGGGGTCAGGGAGACAGAGTGACAGAGAGAGAGGGAGGGAAAGGTGGAGAGGAAGAGGAGAGTCGGGGCTGGGAAGAGGAACAGAGACACAAACAGAGGAAGGAAGAGAGAGAAGGAGAGAGAGAGAGAGAGAAGGGAGAGAGAGAAGGAGGGAGAGACAGAGACAGATGATAGGGGGAGCCAGAGAGAGAGAGGAGGAGGGGGGAAAGAGAGAAAGGACAAAGGCTGACCCCAGGGGAGGGATGGGCCCTTGGCAAGCTCACCACCATCCTCTGACAGGTGTGGTGGATGGAGCCGCCCCCCCATCTTGGAGGACTTTTTTTCCTGCCAGGAGGAGAGCATCAGTCACCCTGCACTGTCAGGGCAGAGAATCAAGCTTCAGATGCCACTGTTACTGTTGGGAGAAGTCCAAGGGCACACCCTAGCCTCAGTGAGCATGGGGGAGTCATCGGGGTATCAGGTGGGTGGGCTTAACAGTGAGGCCAGTCAGGTGGCCCCAATCACAGAGACGGGGAGCCTTCCAGCACCTGGACCTCGGAGGGATCCCAACTCGACTTACAGGCTTCTATCCTGCTGGGACCTCCCACCAGGGCCCACGTGGCCAGGTCAGCCCCTGATGGCACTGGTAACAATCCTTCATTTGTGTGGGTACTGGCCCCGTGCCATCCTCTTAGAACAGAGGCACTGGGAAGACCAGTTTCGTCCTCTGTGCCTCGAATAGGGGCTGGGGCAGGTTACAGGGTTTCAGTAATTGTTGAATGAATGACAGGTCGGGCCCGGTGGGTCCCAGTCCAGCACAGTGATGGGGCAGACCTAAACCCAAACATGGGGTAAGTCCCCCTCTCAAGGGGTCTTGGCTGTCCCCTGCCCCATGGGGCCAAGTTGGCCACCTCATGCAGAGCCCTGGCAGGGGGAACCAGCAACCACCCTGCCCACCAGACTACCTCCCGGCATGTCCAAAGACAGTCCCAGGTGGGTCCCTTGCTCACCCAGGGTTTAGTTCTGTGTAGATCTGAAACCACCCTCAGCCCAGAGGGAAGCAGCACCTGCCCTGGCGGCCCCAGGCATTTGTGTCCCCCATTCAGGTGATGGTTCTGGCAGTGATTGCTGTGCTCAGCCTCAGCCCAGATCTGCCTCCTCCTTACATACACGTCCCTCAGGGCCCATGTCCGGACCCCATGCTCAGCACAGGGAAATGTCTTTGGCTGCACTTTCCCTACTGTCCTGTGAGGTGCCCAGAGGCAGGCGCTTGCCACTGACGGGAGCAATAATGAAACAGCTATGGGCTGTGTCACCTGAAAGGTAAGCCTTCAGTGCCGGGCCACTAGTATGGAGCCACCATGGGAGAAGACGTTTTCCAAAGTGCTGAGTTAGAACCCTATCTGACCCTCCTCTCTTCCCTTCCTTACATCTACTACCACTTATTACCCTGCTCACCCATTCATCTCACCCGTCATTCATTCATTCATCCACCATCTATCCACTCATCCATCCACCCATCCAGTCATTCATCTACCCATCCATTCATCCATCCATCCATCTACCCTCCAACCCATCCATTCATACACTCATCCATCCATCCATCTACCCACCCAACAACTACCCACCCACCCATCCATCCATACAGCCATCCATCTACCCATCCACCCATCCATCTATATAACACCTATCCATCCATGCCTCCATCACCCACACACTCACCCACTCATCCACCTAACACCTATCCATCCATTCATCCATCCATCCCTCCATCACACACCCACCCACCCATCCATCTATCTAACACCTATCTATCCATTCATCTATCCATCTCTCCATCACCCACTCATCCATTTAACACCTATCCATCCATTCATCCATCCATCCCTCCATCACCCACACACCCACCCACTCATCCACTTAACACCTATCCATCCATTCATCCATCCATCCCTCCATCACACACCCACCCACTCATCCATCTATCTAACACCTATCCATCCATTCATCCATCCATCCCTCCATCACCCACACACCCACTCATCCATCTAACACCTATCCATCCACTCATCCATCTAACACCTATCCATCCATTCATCCCTCCATCACCCACACACCCACTCATCCATCTAACACCTATCCATCCATTTATCCATCCACCCCTCCATCACCCACACATGTACCTATCCATCTAACACCTACCCATCCATTCATCCATCCATCCCTCCATCACCCACACATGCACCAATCCATCTAACACCTACCCATCCATTCATCCATCCGTCCCTCCATCAATCCACCACCCTCTATCTACTCATCCATATATCACTCATCCATCGTCCATTCCTTTATCACCCACCTACCCATCCACTATCCACCCATTCTTTCTTCACCCACCTATCCACAATCCATCCACCCACCCATCCATTCATCCATCCATCATCCAGCCATTCTCCATCACTCCGCCATCCATCTGTCATTACTCCCTGATTCCCTTCCATGGGCCAGGCCTTGTACCCATTGCTAGGGCATAAAATTAAAAGGGAAGGGGCAGAAATACAGATAGAAGAAATAGCTGGGCCTGAACAGACCTGGAGCTGTGTTTGCTGGGCCAGGCACACAGCATGCCCAGGACATATTTCTTGTATAAGTTACTGATGAGATAGTCCTGGCACTAATGTGGCATCAGCCAAACGGTCTTGAGGTCAGAAAGGCAGCCATTGTGGCTGGAGCATGATGGGGGTTTTAGGGCAGACTCGGAGAATCAACTTTAGCCACAAGGGGTTTGCTAGTGTCCATGGAAGAAGTATTTTCGGAGTGAGGAAGGGCATCAACCGAGGGGCACAGAGGGATGGGGAACACAGGGGACTGGACTGTGAGGTCAGGGCTGGTCAGGGCAGGCCCATGGAGGGGATGGTGCTTGTCCAACAAGATGGGATGGGGGAGTTCTGTAAGTCACAGGGTCTCAGATGAATGCCAGATGTTACACTAAAAATAACCAAATATGTAATTTTTGTGCTGAATCAGATAGCATCTTCAGCTGGATTCCCAGCAGCGGGCAAGTTGAATCAAGTACCAAAGACTTAAAAACATGTACAAGGGGCCGCAGGGAGGCTGAAATGAGGAACATTCCATGCACAGAGGTCCTGGCCCCTGGGATTGGAGACAAGGCCATCATTGTGAGGCTGTCAGGAGGTGACTCCACCTACCACCTGCAGAAGGGTGGGCAGTTGGGGCCATAGGCAGGATAGGGAGAGAGGCCCCCCCTCCAGCCGCTAATGTGGGAGCTGTAGGGGAGGAAGGCTGCTTACGGGTGTGGGCGTGTGGGGGAGGGAGAGCATGGTTTGGGGAGATGCTCAGGTGGGGCATGGAGGAGCGGCAAAGCTTCCTGGTGAGGCTGCTGGAAGGAAACCAGAGTCTCTCCCTGGAGCGAGGTGCGGTGGGTGGGGACTGAGGGTTTACAGAGTGTGGGGGAGCTAGCAACAGCTGCCAAAGGAGAACACTTATTGTTTCCCAAAGTGTGCTCACTGGCACATCAGCTCAAGAACATCTCCAGTAAGAAGGGTTCCATGTCAACTGAGTTTGAGAATCATTTCACTGCCCACCATCACCTAGGCTTCCCTAATGTGCTGCTCGGGGGCTGTGGGTCACTGTGCACCTGGCCACAGTGGCTCCCGTGTTTATTTGCCCGGGAGCTGTGTGGGATTCAGCCAAAGGCCAGTGAAGACTGCTGGAGGCACAGGGGTGGCCTGGGTTTCAGGCCAGGAAGGACAGCAAGGAAGGGGGCAGCTCCAGGCCTGACGTCCCTTCCTATCTCACGCTCAGAGCTAACTGCAGGGATGCTTCCGAGAATCAGAAAAAGGAAAACCAGCACCCAGAGTTTAATGACTTTTCTCCTAAAAACACAGAGGGACATGGTGCCAACCTAAACCCCCAGCACTCGGCCAGCCCTGAAGGTGAGTGAGCCTGAGGTGCCCCTGCACGACCACCTTCCCCAGGGCCCCTGCAGGCCCCAGCAGAGCCGCCTTCCACTCCTGTCTGAATCAACTTACTTTTCTGTCATTGAACTCGACGTTTTCACCTTCGTAGTCTCCCTGTTTAAAAAAGAGAAAAGGAAAATTTATATTGTCTAATGCGCCTGGGAGCAGCTCAAATGTGTAACGTTTCAAAAGATGAACTCCATCATCTCCCGTTGACACAAATTATGATAATTCTGGGACAAATTTTCACGCAGAGCACGAAAGTCCACCAGGCGTCCCTCCTCCTCTGATGAAAAGTGCTATGCACACCTCACTGGCCCTCTACCACCTGTCACCCATCCCTGGGGTGGCCTGAGCCACCTTCCCCTTGAGCACACAGGGCAGCTCCAGGAAAAGGCCCATGGTCAGGTCCTTGGAATTGGAAATAAATGAGAGGGAGCATTGGGGGGACCGAAAGAATTGTGTCTGTAAATTGTGAACAAACGTCCCCTCTGCCAGATGGTCCCAGTGTTGTACCCCCATTTCACTCTGGAGTACCCCAAGAGGGACAATGAGTTACATGGTCACTGTACATTGAGTTGGTGAGTCCAATGCTCCCACTTTGCAGGTGGAAACACTGAGGCTTAGAGAAACACCCTGACTTTCCTGAGGACATGCAGCTAAGTTTGGTCAGACCTGGGACCTGATGTAGACTTCCAAACCCAAAGGAAGAGAAGAAGGCTCTAAAAGTTGAAAGTTAGCTCAAAATATCAATGGTTTTGAGGAGTAGCAAGAGAGGGGCTCTGCCGAGGCCTGGGGTGTGGGGTCTTGGGACTCACCAGGCAGACAAAGCTCTGGGTCTCCTTGAGGTCTGCCTGGTGCCCTCTCCACTCCCTGTGGCTTCCAGGACCCTTTGCCAGCCCCTGGCTCCCCTGCCAGGCAGCCAATGCCTGGCCACCTCTGATAAATGTCCTCCAGTCTTCATCAGCCTGACTCCTTTCAGTAACTCTGCTGTTTCTTTCTACACAGTTCCAGCACCATCTCTTCAGAGAGTTCCATTTGCTGGCCATCTCAGGTGGGCACGTGTCAACCAAGAAAGAGGCCAAAAAGCCAAGAGCCAAGCAGCCAACATAAATGTCAAAGTCCTTTCTGCAGAGCCGCTGTGCCCTCATCACAGGAGGCTTCCTCGGGGTCCACCCGGAGCTTTCAGCTCTCACTCTGGGCATGATCCCATCAGGCTGCGCCCAGCACGTGGTCTGCCAGATATTCCTAATAGGAACCACGGGATGGGAAGGGGCTGGGGAGGCTAGGGCCACACACGGAAGGCGCCACAGTGACAAGACAACAGTGAGAAAGACGGATGGAGGAAGCACAAGGCCGCACACAGGCACGACCCAGTTTAGAACGCTGTCTCCCCAAATGTTTACACATCAACTTTGGTGCTTCACAGGGCGGGTGCCCTCCAGTTACATATTATGGATATAAAATTCCATGTTCCCTAAAGTCTGTCCTAAGCCCCAAGCGAGAGGCTCTGGGCTCCACACCTTCTTGGCTGGGTGCCCCTGTGCTAGTTGCCTGAGTACCTCAAGCCTCAGTTTCTCTAACCTTGAAAGTGGGGGCAGATCCCGCCAGTGCCACAGGCTTCCCTCTGGCTGTGTAAGGCACAAGGATGATCACAAATGGGGATTTTTCTGGGCAGACCTGGGACATGCAATGGATCAGGGAGTCTTGTACCAGTTTAAACTGTTGACAGAATCCACTCCCAAAACAAAGGTGGCTGTTTGAGGGACACATTTGGGCTCTGGGAGAGGAAGAGGCTCAGAGCAAGGGGCCAGAGCAGCAGAGTGTCAACCAGGGACGGGTTTGGCTCCAGCTCTGATCGCAGGCAAGTGCCTAAACCTCTCTGAGTCTCCAAGTCTATACTGGATTAAACAAGGCAAAATTCCTACTGAATACAGTGCACACAGAAGGTGCTCAGATATGTTGATTCCTTCCCTTTCCCTTTTGAGACCTGAGGGCTGACTCAAAACAGGCAGGGAGGCCTTGAAACATTTTGGCTTCTATGGTCCAACCCTTCTTGGCAGGGAGGGCCTGCTCAAGGCCAAGTGGGAGCTGGGATGTGGCCCCAGGCTGCCCCCCGAGGGTGCGGGGCAAGGGCACGGGCAGGGCTGAATTCCCAGCACCTAGCTGGGGCCAGTGCACAGTGTGGCTGAACGATGAGACCAGCCAGAACCACTACGGCCCTGTTTTTCAACCTTTTTTTATCTCATGACATACACGAACCACTAGTTAAACTTCTGCGGCACACTTAAATTATGTTGATAAAAAAAAAAAAAATTGAGAAAGAGTTAAAAAAAGAAGAACATACTTAACTGTGCTTTGCACTTCTTTTGAAAATAATTTAATAAAAATTTTCACGACACACTGGTTGAAAATCACTGGACTAGCAGAAAACCCAAGGGAGTGGACAAGTGAGGCCATGAGCGATGGCCAGGACCCGATGGCCTGAGCCCTGCTGTCCAAACGTTCCCCAAGAATAGGTCACTGGCCAAAGCAATCTTGACTAAATCCAAGCCAAATCTGCACCATGTTTACTAAGCACCTACTAAGCGCTCAGTGCCAGGGCTTCCAGGACACGACACACACAACAAAAGGTGGCCGGACGGTGGCGTCCTTGTAGGACAGAGGGCAGCAGGAGCCCAGAGGAGGAAGGAAGAAACCAACTGCACCCAGGGTGCAGGAAACAGGGAGGCTTGGTGTGGACGCTTCTGCCTGCCTGTGTGGAGGGGCAGTGAGGGAAGAGCATGGCGGGGAAGGAAGGGCAGGAGCGGAGGTGCCAAGTGAGACTGGGGTGGGTTGGCCCCAAGTCCGTGGCCCTACCAGGAGGAGGCTCTGCAGGGGAGGTGCGGGCATTGACGAGCGAGCATCATTCCTCTAGTGTCCTGGTTTGGAGGAGACACCCCGGACTATCCTCTGGCTGGGCCACCCCGTGCTACTTGGGTACCCTATGCTTGTCTAATCCAGCATCTCTTCCGCAAGGCCCTTCCTACCTACATTCCTTCTCACACACCTGCTAGCCTGGCAATTAGACAGGGCCACTGATTATTCCTGACCTACACATGGGCACACTGAGGCTCAGCAAGAAGACTGCCCAAGGCCAGCAAGAGAGAGTGGCCAGGACTGGAATGTGAGTGTCTGGACTCCCAGGCCCTTCCCTTCTCTCTCTTCTGCGTCTTGGCTCCTAGTCTTTGCAGTAATGCACATTTGGAAAGTTCTAGACATCCTCTGCCCAGGGTTCCCACACTGCTCAGGCCCCATGGCCCACTCTTGGTGCCCTGTTGAACTTGGGCCTCTGTTTCCATAGAGACAATCCAAAGACAATCATCTCTCCTCTGCCCCGAGCCAACACACAGCCACAGCCTCAGGCTATGTTTGTCAGGGAGATACCAGAGGGATTTGGAGATTCCGCTCAGGAAGCGGGCCACTCACTCACTCTGCAGAAATAGATGCATACAGAGGGCTGTCACCCCGCCAGGGCCTGGGGCGGCCGGGGGCAGGGAGCCCGAGCCAGGGAAAACATTCTGTGGACCAGCTGGCTGTGAGGTTCAGATAAAGCCAGAGCAGAGCGCCTGCCACAGATGCCCCGTCTTGGTGAGATTGTTCTGCAAGAAGAGATGGCCCTGTGTGAGATTCTCTGGCCCCATGAGAGGGAACAGGGAAGGCCTGTGTATGGTTGACATTTACAGTGAGAGCCAAGCAGGAAGCCGTGACCACAGGATAATTAGTGCTCCCTGGGATTTGGGGAACCAAATGACATGGAGATAAACTGTGTGTCAAGGTTACTTACATCGTGCAGCGGGTAAGCAGCAGAGTACACACCATTGGCCAGCAGGCTCGTGATGCCTTAAAAAACAGAGGCAGAGAGAGAGTTAGGGACCAGGAGGGTCTCCTGTCTCACCTCTTGAAGTCCGAGTGGTTTCAGCCACCAAGAGCTTCTCAGAGCCAAACGAACCTGGCTGCACGGAGCCCGGCCGCCTTTCTGGACTACCTCCCCAGGCGGGATGCAGCTGGGTTATTTATCTATGGACTAGGAGATGATAAAAACATGCTCGATTGGCAGAATTAGGAAGATACAGAGGAAACCCCAAGAGGAAGTTTCATCTCAGAGGAGGGAGGCGCAAGTGGCCTGTGATGTCACTCTGTCGTCACCCCCAAACCTCCGACTCTCCAGCTACCCCCACCTGCTCGAGGGCAAGCCTGCAGACCAGAAAGGTGGATTTTAAGTGGTTAGAAAAGCTGAATCATGAGAAAACATATGGATGGAAAAATTGATGGTGTCAGAGAACACACATACAATTTGGAATTAGATTTTAGGTTGATTGGGAGAGCCGAGGGAGGCCCACACTCACCGTACTGCCCACACTTCCGCCTTTTACTTAGAAGGGCGGAGTCCTTCTTCCTTCCCTCGCCTTGCCCTGTTTATACATCGGCTATTAGTTACCTGGAAGGGCCTGAAAGGATCAAAGCTACGTCGGGGGAGAAAGTGCTGTGGGCAGTGGGAGGCTCACAGCCGTCCAGCGCTCCTGGGGCAGGGGGATGATGGTGGCCCCTTTTCTGCTGGCCCCAGGGCCTGCACTGGGCACACGATAAATATGCCACATGTGCACCTCCTCACAGGTGCAAACGTGGGCACCCAGCCCCAGGAGGCTGCAAGAGAGGAAGGGAGGGCCGGGGCCGTGTATGGGGAAGGGGGCTCCTAAGATCTGATCTGGCTCCAAGCACATCCTGGGGACCCAGCACTGCTGCAGAAGTTCCATGAAACCCTCTGCTGCTCACGCAACATCCTGCCTGGCTAAAGAGGCTTCTAGCTGGTGAGGGGAACCGAGTTTTCAATGGCTGGGGTGGCCTACCTTCTGAGATCCCATTGACCCTCATGGGAAAATGACCTTCTAAAATCTCCTGAAAATGGACCATCAGTGATCTGGAGTGGTCAGGAGACCTGAGGGATGCTTAGACATCAAAGCCAGAGGAAATTGGGGTTGTGTGGCTGAAGCTACACACACAGAGGAAAAGTTCACATATGAGGGAAAGGTTGGCCTGTAATGCAAAATGGACTTGGAGGTGGATCCGGGCTGGCTGGCCTCCTGGCTGCTCCTGTAACATTCCCAACAGGGCTGCCACAGGGCCTTTGCTCAGGCGGCTGCATCTGTGAGGCTCCCCTCACTGTCTTCAAGTCTCTGCTCAGATGTCACCTCATCAGAAAGGCCTTCCCTCATTACGGTTCCTGAACCTCCAGCCTGCCCCTCCACTGTCATCCAGCATGGCTGGGTTTTGATTTATGTGTTTACTTATTATTTCTTCCCTTCCCCTAGAATATAAATCCCTGAGGGCAGGGAGCTCCAGGATGGGGACAGAGCCTACTTGCTGAGAGCTGAAGGAATGAATCTGGGTCAGGAGAGCTCTCAGATGAGGGGCCCGTGAGAGGTGGGGAGCAGGACCCCTGTCTGTCAGCTCCATCGCCAGATGCTGTGACCCAGCCTGGCCAGAAACTGGGGGAACACAGAGACCTCCCATCTCAAGGGGTGACCTGGAGCAGGAACTCGGCTCAGGCCAAACATCCCCCAGACCCTGGGCTCTGCGAACCCTCATGGCAACCACACAGGTTTCTACAGAAACTGTAGAAACTATTTCTGCCACAGGAACCCAGTGGGGAAACTGAGGCCTGGCACCCAGCCTGGGACTAGAACCCCGCTTCCTGTCTACGTCTAATGACCTTGTTGGGCTTTGCCCTGGCAACAGTGACCTAAAGAAGTACTTTCAAAACCCCAAACTCCTGACAACGACGACGATGTTACCTATTTTCCTGCCCAACCTCATTACAGTTATTCCGACTAGGGAGTGGCACTTCAGAAGTTCTCGGTCTGCTGGGGGCTGGGCAGGTTGGTGGGGGTGGCTGGCCTGTACTCCTCTTGACCCCTGGGTGGGGCCTCCCCCCAATGCTCCCTCTGATTTCGGATGTGGGCTTACAGACTTCAGGTGTCCCTGTGGCTGACCGTGAGCCATCCTGGTTAGGGGCCCAGTGGTCTGCCTTGTCTTTCTGCACCCTGGGCCTGTCCCCAGGAAATCAGGTGCTGGGCCCTGCTCTCTGCATTACTTCTCCTGGAGACACAGATTCCAGCTCTCACCCGGCCCCCGGCCCCCAGGACCACAGCCTGGTCATTGTAGAGGAACCTGCAGTGTGGCTGAGTGAGCAGTCCTCAGCAGGGCACGATGGCTCCAGAGGAAGGGGGGAGAACAGCGTTTTTTTCATGCCGCAGTGTTTTGACTTCAACAAACTCAGCCTGCAGTTGTGGGCAAGGGACCCAGTGGGGGTTGACTCCCACCTATACGAGTTAATCGGGAAAAGTTTGTATCTGTGGTGTAAGGTGTTGTGGGAGATGGTCCCCAAGGAGCCCTGTTGGGTGGTTTTGTGAGTCAGGCCATCAGTGCACTATGGTGCCTGGGCAGAGGCATGACATTCAGCAAGCCCTGGTTGGAGGAGGGGGTCCTGTATCTGCCACCAGGCACAGTGGCTCCTGTCTGTAATCCTAGCCCTCTGGGAGGATGAGACAGGAGGATCCCTTGAGCTCAGAGGTTCGAGACTAGCCTGAGCAAGAGTGAGACCCCATGTCTACTAAAAATAGAAAAAAAAAAATCAGGTGGGCACCGTGGCCGGCACGTGTAGTCCCAGCTACACTGGAGGCTGAGGCAGGAAGGTCACTTGAGCTCAGGAATTTGCGGTTGCTGTGAGCTAGGCTGATGTCACAGCACTCTAGCCTGGGGCAACAGAGTGAGTCTCTGCCTCAAAAAAAACAAAAAAAGCCCTGAGGAGGGCTGCATCGGCCCCTGGGTGGGGGGCCCCTTCCCCTCCAGCTGTGGGCACCTAGCCAGGGACAGCTGCTACTGAAGGTCTACAATAGCTGCTGCATGGGTATGCCCCTAGGACCCCTGGCTGCTTCCTGCTAGACTGTGAGGGTTGGGGATCCATTCCATCCTGGGCTTACCCACCGCCCCCCTGCCCCAGCAGCAGAAGCCCCTCTGGATGCTTGCAGACACCTCAAGGCAAAGTGAACGATACCTTTGTGTTCAAAGTGCTGGCCCATAAAACTGCCTGGTGCCCAGACCAGCCCTCCCCACAGCTCCCCACCCCTCCCGTCTGAAACTATTACACAGCCTTAAATCAAAGCCCTCTTAAAAGCCCCAAACTGGCCGCCCACCTCCCACAGAGACGATTTGGAGGCGAGATTCCCACTTGGAAACCAGTGCTGATCTCAAGCCCCAAAAATGTCCTTACCCATGCTGTACTTGGCTTTGGTACATGTCGTTCTTTTCAGAATTTCATAGACCTACGGCAGAGAGACAGGAAGGAGGGGTGAGCAGTCACTTTCGGCACCTCCTGCAAGCAGAGGATGCCTTGTGCCTGCCGGGAAGGAACTGGCCAAACGTTAGCAACGGCTACCTCCTTGGAACTGTTTTCCAAGGAAAGACAGTGAACTTTACTAGGTGTCAGCCAATTGTACCCAGGATTCTCAACCATGCCAGAGGACTGAGGTTCTGGGGGACAAATAAGTGTAACCTAGAGAGTTCCCATCATTTGCCCCCCGAAGCGGGAGTGATGATGGTCAGCCTTGGCAAAGCAAGGATGTGCCCCCAGGATCTGTGTTGGTGTTCAGAATAACAGTTGTCTCGTGTACTCTCACAGTGGATTTACTGTCCCTTTTTGCTGAGGGATAAGCTGGAACAGGACCACTCCTGGAAACCTCAGGAAGGGGTTGGGAGGCAGGTCTTGGGGTTCCATTTTGCACTGAGTCAGTCTGGTGCTAGGCTCTGCTTGCATAGTACTGGGACAGAGCCATCCTGAAGGGACCCCACCTCTGTCCTATGTTCCCTCAAGTAATGAAACATTTTGTTTGGTGGCTCCAGGAGCTCTGGCTCGAGAGTCTGGATCTGAGTGTTAGCTCTCCCATTTGTAGCTGCATGATTTTGAGCAAATTACCTCACTATCCGTGCCTCAGTTGCCTCATCTATAAACTGGGATGAGTTAACAAAGACATGCACCTCAGAACACACTGACTGCTCCCACTCTTTCCAGTAAGACTAGTATCATTCCGAGGACCCATGGTCCTGCCACTGTCTGATCTCATGCCTCTATCTCCACCTGACCCAGCTGTCCTCCAAAGTCCAGCCTCCTGGCTACTCATCTCACCTTCCAAACCAGCTCCTGCAGCCTCAGAGCCTCTGCCCTGGCTGTTCCCTCATTGGGAAGCAATTGTCCCCTTCACCTATGAACAGCTCCAGGGTCACCTTAACAAAGAGGCCCATGCTGCCGTGTTGCCCTGTCTCCTAACCCCGCTGGCTTCTCACTACCTGCCATGTTATAAAATGTGCTCCATGCCTTTCCTCTCCTGCCAGTCTCAGGCACACCAGGTGCCCAGTGAATGCACCACCCACTCTGCTGCTCTCGACAGGTCCCTCCCTGTCATCCCTCAAATGTAATAAGTCCTGACCTCACCCTGACCTTGATAATTCTGCTGCAACCATCTCTCCCTCTCCACAAGGGCAGTTTGCCCCCCATTCACAAGCACCCCTATGACCTCACATCCTTCATCTGGTCTCTGCCAACTCACCAGCAGTGATGGTTCCAGAACAGATCTGGCCATCCTAAACCTTGCTCCACAACCTTCTATGGCTCCCAAGTGCCTACATATTGAAGGCCTAAGACCCCAAATCAACACATTGGACCCTTTCCCAGGGGGATACTTCTGGTCTCCCCTCCTATCACTTACAGAATGTCCACCCCAATGCCAGGAGCAGAGTGGCTGGTGTGGAGGGGAGGTTAGGGAGGGGCTGTCCCTCCTCCACACTTTTGCCTACAAAGACCTAACCCAACCTTGAATGCTGTTGGGTTTGGAAGACCATTAGATCTGACTCACCAACAAAGCGTTTCTCTGGAGCTCATAAAACTGGCCTCCCAAGTCTCTGGAAGAGTGTCCCTCCCCCTCCCCAGAGGTAAATGGAGTCATGGGCCATTCAATTAACACTGACTGGCTGGGGTAGAATGTTTTCTGTGACTAGGTGGTATTGTAGCCATTACCCCAGGGATCAGAGACTACACTCAGTTTCATAGCAGCACTTTCATGAGAACATCATGAGAATTAGCACTTTCTACCTCAGCTGTGAGTCACCCTGTACCTGGGCTTCTGGGAGGATGTTGGCAGCCCCAGAGAGTGTAAAAAGTCAGGGTGCACATGAATCCTGAAACATGAGCCCGTGACTCAGTTTACCCATCTGGCCATTCCAGTTTTCCTCTATGCCATAATGCCGTAGAAAAAGGGGAACCGCTCAGGTTAATGCTGTGTCGGTTTCCCCAGCAGCCATCATCTGAGAACAAGGAGACGCCTCGTATGGACACACCTTGGCCCTGAGCTCCCCACTGGGGGACTGACATTTCTCCTGGGTTGGTTCCTCATTATTTCTTACCTAATTGTTATCTAATTGCTAAAGTTAGTCAGTAACACCACGGACAACAGTGCCCAGCACCACGCTGGATGGAAGCTCATGGCTGCCCTCAGGCTCTGTGACTTTGCGGAGGGACAGAGGCAGATGGGACCTGGATCTGCCTGGCCCAGCAGCAGCTCGAAACCCCCTGTGTCAATGTGACCTATACCACTGGCCCACGGCTGGCTGCCTGCCCATCCCGGTTTGGTGGCACTGGGGCAGTTCTCTGAACAAAGCTGAGGCTGCTTTGCCTCGGCCCTGCATCTCTACCCGCCAGGCTGGGCTTTCTGGGCAGAGAAGAGGGAACAACAGCAATGACTTGGCTGCAAGGTTAACTTCTTGTTTAGATAGAAATTGGGTCCTGAGCTGTGCACAGCCGTCTTGGCTGCCTGACAAGTTGGCGGCTGATAGATAAACACTAAGCCAATACCTTGAATAGGGCAGGGCGGCCTGGTCAGTTTTCAAACCTCGGTCTGCTGCCTGGCAAAGGCATGGAAATCTATCCTGTCCCACGAGCCTTCCCCTCCACCACTGTGTGCCCCCGTCCCTGTCTGCCTGCTCAGAAACCCCCAGCCTGGGCTCTGACAGTTGGGCCGGCATAAACCACCACCAACAAGTGGCAAGGAGGCTCCAAGACGTGTTGGGGTGCAGGAATCCATGTGTTCGTTAAGAACTCCCTGCCCCCCTTCCCACAGCTCTCTCTCATTCTCCGCCTCTGAGCCGGGGGGGGGGGGCGGCATGGCCACCCTTTGGGCCCCTGGCTGTCCTCTCCTGTCATTACTATAATTATTTTGGTCACAGACAATTAGAGCCTGCTTCCACTCACAGGAGTTGCTCTGAAATGAAATTATCATCTGCTTCCCCAGGGCCACCATGCTGGAGAGCCGTCCCCATGTGTGAGAGATACTTACAATTGTGCTCCGGGTTTTGCTGTCGAAAAAGGAATCCTTATCAGACAGGTCAAATCTGTTGAAATATTGGGAAGGAAATGAGACACGGTTCAGTGGAGCAGTCCTCTGGGTTTCAAGGCCCTGGGAAACCACGCTGTCCCCATTAGTGGCGACCGGGAAATGGACAGGACCCCTCTGCACACTGGGCATGACCTGCCACCCCTGAGCACTTGGAACACGGTGCTTCTTTGCCCCTCCTCACAGGTTGAGGCTCTGAGGCCCACACAGGTGGGGAGTGACCCCAGGGGCTAGTGTGGGCCCTCCCTGAAGACCTCTGCTTCTTTTGTGTGACATTGTCTGCAGAGTTCCTGAAGCTTCACCATCACTGGGGAAAGGGATAGTGTCATTCCACCACTGCTGGGGAAAGGGACAGTGTCATTCCACCATCACTGGAATCTTGCAAACAATCTCCCTGTAACTTCCAAATGGTTCGGGTCCTGATGTCTTGGGCTGCATGGGGATTGCCTATGGCTCCTTGCAGAGGGGTACGTGGGGAATTCACCTGCTACTTCTCAGGGAGCTGAGGGACAGAGGTGGCCCAGGGAACAGGTGGGGGAGGCCTCCTGGGGTTCTGGAAAGAGGGCGTCTCCCTCTCACACCCAAGCCCCTGTTCTGGAGCCAGAAGAAGAGGTTGGGTTAGGGCCCAGTTCTTTGCTCTGAGTGGCATGTCAGCCTGGTGCCCCGGTTAGGAATGGGTAATAGATGAAGCTTGTGGTTTCTCTCAGTGACTGCCACATCCACAGGACAGAAAGCCCAGCTCTGAGCCCCAGCACCTTCTCCCATCTCCACCCCCACCCTGTGAAGCTGGTGGTGTCCAGGACCCTCCACCCCCGGCTCTCCACCCAAAGTCCGTCTGGGCTCCCAGCACCCAAGCTTCTATCTCCACCTCTGTCCATGCTCCAGCTCTGCCCAGAGAGGTCCTTATAGATGCCACTGTACCAGGTGGCTACGCCCCACTGCCCCCCCAGGAGCAGAGGAGGAGGGAAGGTTCCAGAACAGGCTTGGCCCTGCCAGGCAAGCCTGCTGGCTGGGAGTCTCTGGGGCCTCAGAACTCCCGCCTAGGGCTGCTTTTCTGTTTCTGCCTTTGGGAATGAGGTTCCCTAGGGCTGAAGCCTACTCGGGCTGCAGGAGGTGTGGCCAGCCAGGCCCTTGAGAGAATGGGGCAGAAAGGAGGGATGCCAAGTAGGACAAAATATGAGCCCCCAACCCCACCGATTTCCCACTTAACAGTGACCTCAGAAATCACTTCTGTGGCCCCTTCTGGGCTCCATAGCTGCAAAGCTACAAAGCTCTTAAAAGAGAATAGATCTTGGGATCTATTCAGACTGTTGGAGAATGATCCTGCCCACCTGGAGGCACATCCTGGGAACAGTGGGCCCAGGTGGGTTCAGAATGCCCCTCCACGCTCAGTTTCTGGGTCGAGCCTGAAAGCTCTCTTTGCGGGGCTTTGCGGGGCAGAGTCAACCTGTGTTTCTCACACTAGAGGGCAAACTCTCCACAGAGCAGGACCCTTTGGTGAGAGGGGTCCCCACTTACAGGTGCTGTTTCTCCCGGGAGAAAGGGTAGAAGAGTCTCTTCATGGTCTGGGGTCTGTGCTCGGCCACTTTGGGCTGGATGGGGTCTGTGATTTTCTGGAGCACAGAGTTGATTTTTTTCAGGATGCCACGGGTTTCATTAATGTGATACATCTGCAGAAAAGACCAAGATCGGGGGATCCACGTCACCCTGCCGAGCCGTGACTCTTGGGATCTATTCTTGGACTGTCCAAGAACGATCCTGCCCCACTGGGATGGCACATCCTGGGAACAGTTAGCCTGGAGGGAGGGGGATACCCCCTTCCCGTTCATTTTCTGGATTAAGCCTGAATGTTCAGAGTTTTAGGATAGCCCAGCCAAAAGTACAATTTAGTACATTTCAGGGAATTTTCCTCCAAACTTTGCTTTTGTTTACAAAGAGGTGAGAAGCCGAGAGCTCAGCTCTGTCCCATAAACATGCAGAAGCGAAGCCAGCGTCTCACTAAGCTTCAGGGGACATGCTGGCAAACTGCATTTTAGCCGTGACATTTTCAGAGATTAAAAAGAAAAATCCCAGCAAGCTCGGAAATAGCATTAAAATGAATCTAATAAATTAACCGAGATACCACAAGCATAAAAGAACCCGTGCCCGAAGTTCAACTGTATTTGTATTTGAGCTAAACTCCTGCAGCTGAGAGGTGGGCTCTTCCGCTCGCAACCATCTCTTGGTGGGCTTTGTCTGGGTCTCTACAGACCACCCAGGCTGGGTCATATTCTCCACAGTCAGGACACTGGAGCCCAGAGGGCTTGTCGCATCTGAGCCATACTGCCCTCGAGGGATGGGACTGAAGCCCACTCAGCTTCCCTTAATGCACAGAGCCTGGCAGTGATACCATTTTACTGCTGGCATCTGTGTGACCCCAGGCTTGGCGCTCTGTCTCCACGTGGAACCATCACCACCCACCTTCTTTGTCGGCATCTTCAGCTTCAGAAACTCAGCCTCCCTGCACAGCACATTCCAGGGGGCATGGATCTTCACAAACCCAAGTCCATGGATTTTAGTCTAGAAAGAGAAGCGAAGTTTCCTGTCAGGGTGGGCGGATGCTTGCAGAAGATCACTTCACCTTTGGAGGCGCTGTGGTCTATCCTGCCGTCTGCACATGGCTGTGTTGACCGGCAGCCCTACTCCACACTGGTGGCACAAGGCCAGGTCACACAGGGATGTTTATGAGCCACAAGGGCCTAGAGAGAGGAACCAGCAGGTGCAGACTCCAAAACACATAGGAAGTTTTCAGAGGGTCCCTAAAGCAGCCTGGGTCACAAAAGAGGACCAGACCCCTTGGCTTCAATCTGGGAGCACTTGGGGCCTTCTGGGTCTCTAAGCAGGAGCAAGGACATGATGATGGAAGATGTTCCCCTCTGGGCATCTTCCTCTATGGCACTGGGCCACCCCTTTGCCTGTCCCTGGCCTATGCCCCAGATTCCCTGCATCCACACCACCTTTATCATAACATGAGTGGGCAGGTCCCGCTGAGAGCTTAGACAAGTCCCTCCTTAATGATCACATGTGAATGATCACACGAAACAGCCAGGGTCACTGAGTGCTGGCTGGCAAGGAGGTGGCATGAGCTGAGAAAACAGACTCCACCAGCCTTCAGAAGCAGCTCCATGAGATAGGCATCACTACTAGCCCCCTTTACAGCTGGGAACACTGAGGGTCAGAGAGAGCGAGTCACTGCAGCCTATACAGCCTTGCAGCCAGCAGGGCGGCGCCATGTTCCAACACAGATGGTGCCTCCCAGGTCCCACGCATACAGGGATGAGACCTGGATGCCCCTAAAATCTCTAGCTTTCTCTAATCCCGCTCAGATTTCAAGTTGAAGAGTGTCTTTTATCAAGCCAGTAGTATCTACACAGTCACAACCCATTTCCCCATCTAGCCGCGCACGACATCAATCCACCTCCCATCACCTGAGACAACTCAGCTGACTGACGTGTCGACGTGATCACAACAAAAAGCAAAGAAAACCAACACTCCTTTGAGCCAGAGGTGACTTATGGGGAGTGGGATCCTCGGTCCCCAGGGGCTTGGAGGCTTCCAGACTGGCCCCATCAACCTCTTCTTTCCACAGTTCTGAGATTTAAAGGAACTGATTGGTTACCAGGTTACCAGGAGGAAGAGGGCCAACTGGGATCAGGTCCAGCTGCGCAGGGTTCAGAGTAACCCGGCTCAGACTCAGGGCCTGACCTCATGCTGACAGCAGGCTGAGAGTGTGACAGACGTGCCTAGGTTCATGGTAGGTTGTAGAAGAAAAAGCTGGGGAGCCAACATCACTAAGGGATATACTTTAAGGAAACAAAGCCAGAAGTGGGTCAAATAAATGTCCCCAGCAAGGACCTTGCTGAAGCCCAGCCCAGGTGGGTGGGCAGAGCTCCCAAGCCTGGCAGAAAGAGTTAAGGCTGCATCGGCTGCCTTCAGGTGACCCACCACTTGTCCTGCCTAAGGAAGGGGCACCCACCTGATACCTCATTCCACATCCTGCTTCTTGGGGGGTGAATCCCATCTCAGCCCTTTTCCTGAGGTCACTTATGTGAACACAATAGTGAGGCTCGTGGTCGGGGTGCTACACACATTATTAGATGAATGAATGAAGGGCAGTGTGCAGTAATAATAATAGTAACATTGACAGAGACTAATAACTGCCGAGCACTTATTAATTAATATATGCAAAGCCTGCTTTGTACGTTTTATGAATTATAGTTCATTTAATTGTCATAACAAAACAAGACTGTGAGGTGGGTCCTACTAACAAAGACCACACACAACAGAGTTGTTCTCCAAAATCAAAGTGTCAGCAGGGCCGAGCTCCCTCCACGGCCCTAGGGGAGGGTCCTCCTCTGTCTCCTCCAGTTCCTGGGGCCCCAGGCGTTCCTGGACCTGATCTGCCTGTGAGCCCACGCGGCGGCCTCCTCCCTCCGTGTCTCAAATCTCCCTCTGCCTTTCTTCCCCATTGGATTTATGGCCCACCCTAAATCCAGGATGATCTCATCCAGAAATGTTTAACTTAATTCTGTCTGCAAAGACCCTTCTTCCAAACAAGGTCACGTTCGCGTGCTGTAGGTTGACATGGGTTTGGGGGCACCCTTCTGCCTGCTGCTCTCATCCTGGAGGGGCCTGTGGGGCTTTGTGCAGGGGCCAGGCTGGGAGCTGCTTCCAGGAGACAGCAGTACCAAGCAGCTCCAGATGGGCCAAGACTCAGGGCTGTGCCCAGCGAGGGGCATCCCCCGTGAGGAGCCAGGCCCGGGGCTACAGGTCGTAGCTACAGGGGCTACAGGGGTCCATCTGTGAACCATCACATCCCAGCCTGGGCTAGAGGAAGCAACCCCAGCGACTTGGTTGAGAAGAGTCCAGATCCTTCTGTGGCCCTTGGGGTGCAGGTTGCATGGGTGCTGGGGGAGGCCATGTGTTTAAGGCCTGGGCCTGGGAGCCTGGGCTGGAATCCTGCCCTGCCCCTGTGTGGTTTCCGGCAAGTGACTCAACCTCTCTGGGCCCCCTTTCCTCATCTGCAGATGGGGCAATAAGAGACCCCTGGTGCTCTCGGCAGCCCTGGTCTAGCCCCTCATTGGCAGAGAGGTCAGGACAACGGGGTGCCCTTGCTCCCCCTCGGGATCACTCCTTCCGGACACAAGGCCACTGAGACCTGCTTCAGAACACAGGCTCCTTTAGCCAAGAATCTTCAAGACACCTCTCTAGCCCCCAGGGAGCTACAAAGGGCACCAAGACCCAAAAAGTGGCATCCCCCTGGCGACTCACAGGTGCTGGTGGACACCATAGGGCACTCCTGAACCAGTTGCTGGCCCACATGCAGAAGAGCCTGTCTTTTCCTGTTATAGACCCAGATTTACTTCTGGGCTCGGCTCACCCGCACGCAAAGACCCAAAATATATTCCTCTAAGTCCATGGAGATTTCTCTTGCTGGTGGTCAGGGAGCTGGAGCACGCTGCCGGCCTCCCTGGGAAGCACACGCTTCTGTTTACGTGAGCAATGGGACTTCTCCCAGGGACACAGCTGGCGACATTTGGGAAAGGGGCCGTGGGACCTGCTTGGCAAAAATACATTTGGGCTATTAAACATGGTGCCGGCCTGACCACAGCCTGCCCAAGGCAGGGAGAAAGTGTGAGAGGAGGCTGGGTCCCTTTTATCTCAGCCAGATGCCTGGTAGGCTCCTAATGCTGGGGTGTTTGAAGGTCACATCCACGGCTGTGGCCCCCCGACCTGGCCAGGGCTCTGTAGGGGCAGGGCCAGACCCCTAAATAGCTCCCCCAGAGGGGGTGGGCAGGCCAGAGATTGCACACAGCACGAACCAGGTACATCTGAGTCTCCCTTTTGAGCTCAACTCCAAAGAACTCTGACATCACCAGAATTGTTTCTGGCATTTTATTTTCAGAAGGAAAAAGAAAACCCCAATTAATCAAAAATATTCCCTATGGGGGTGGGGTTCATGGAGGTGACAAGGATGCCAAGGGGATGTGCACCACCACCCAAGGGCCTGGATTTTCCGTCACGGTGGGTCCTGGGGCCTCCACTAGCCAGTCATGGCCACCAGGGGTGACTCCCTGCAGCTCAAATGTGGGCTTAGAAATTGCTGGAAGGTTTGCACTTATGGGGATCAGACTTGGCGGCTTTCTAGTTGCAGGGTGAGCTTCCTTCCTCCTCCACCCTGGTTCTCACAAATCGCTCCATGCCCCAGAGGGCAGCATCCACTCCTGAGGCCTGGTCCTCCAGTCACAGGGCAGGATTGGGAAAGCAGGAGCCACTAAGAGGGGCCTCCCAAGGCAGCACCGCCTGTGTGAGTGGCCCTGCCCTACTTCAGTGTCACCAGGACCACGGGGTGTGCACTGTGCACACACAGGGGACACGGGGACCTTTCTGGGCACCTGGTATGGGGCACCCAGGAGCCTCATCTGTGCTGGGGTTTGGCCCTGAGCCCTCGATTTCCACAGCGTTGGGTAGATCCCTGTCTCTGTTCCTGGCTTCCCCAATTCCCACAGGAGAACACCTGCCTGCCCCTGCAGGGCGTCGTGAGGCCCAGCCAGGGACTCAGGCTCCTCCTCACCCTGCCCATTGATGAGGACATGTGGCAGCGGCCCTCTGGCTGGGAGGGTTCATATTCTCTGCCACAGAGAGGCACATGACGGTGCCAGTCAGTCCCTCATGACCAGGAAAGTTCTTGGCAGCACTGGGACCTGCTTGCCCACCCGATGGCACTTGCTTCTGGCACAAACATGAGCTGGAACACTGGCTTTTAGGCAGGACTTGCCTGCTCAGTTGGCCAATGTGTCCCTAGGACGGAGAACAGCACCAAGCCCAGAGTAGGTGCTCGATAGCATTTGTGAGGGATATAGGAGGGGGGAAAGGGCCCATTTATTATTGCCTACTGTGTGCCGGCCCAGGACAGCCCTGGCGTTCAGACCCTTATCTGATCTTTTCCTGAACCTTCCAGTAGCTATCGGTGTGTCCACTGCAGTAAATATGGATAAGGGGCAGGAAGGCCCAGAGCCACTTGTCCTAGGCCCCTGAGCAGTGGACATGGGTGGGAGCTCAGCCTGGGCTGACGCTGCAACCTACACTTCCACCTTCCACCCATGGGCTCCCAGAGGGCCTGACTCCAGGCCGCAGGTGCAGGTCCTCGTGGGGGCGTCATTGTCCCCAGCAGGCGTTTCCCAGGCTGCGGTTACTGCAGACCGTGTCAAATCGCACTGCACGGGAACAAAGCCATGCTGGCGCAGAAGGTACTTTTCTCAGGCACAAAAACACATTCCGCATCATCTTGACGCTGTTCCCAGCATTCAAGTCTCAGGGGAGCTGGGGACTCACTGGATGCAATCTTAGTGGGGAGATAAGTGTGATTGCTTTTTTCTAAGAAGGTGGCAGGGGCTGGCCATGGACATCCATATCCCCAGCCCTTGGCATGGGGTCCAAGACCTGCTCAGAGATGGCTTGTTGAAGAAATAAATAAGTCAGCAGAAAATTCAGATTCATATTCCTGCTTCTGACAAAGGTGGGTAGATTCCTCGGATCATCCCTCCCATGGAAAAGAGTAAGAAGTGCTTGCTGGACAAAGAAAGAAATGTAACGAATGGCCTTAAAGATGCTGAAGAACTAAGGACGGAGAAGAGAGTAGGAAGCTGCCAGGTGATGATGTAGAGGAAAACCCAGATTCGGAGGAGTGACAAAGACGATGTCCTCCCTGGCAGCATCTACCAACGTGGCCATAGCAGGGGTCCTCAAACTTTTTAAACATGGGGCCAGTTCACTGTCCCTCAGACCGTTGGAGGTCTGGACTATAGTTAAAAAAAAAAAACAAAAACTATGAACAAATTCCTATGCACGCTGCACATATCTTATTTTGAAGTAAAAAAACAAAATGGGAACAAATACAATCACACCGCCTCCCGTGGCCCGTGGGCCGTAGTTTGAGGACCCCTGCCATATGGGCTGGCTTTAGTGGCCCGAGGAGGAAGGAGTCACGGATTTCAGCGGCAGGCTCCTCCCAGGTGAGGAATCCAGCATGAGATGCTCCCACCAGGAGCTGGCACCCCATGAGAAGACACCTTCAGGTGACCCCAAAAGGAACGGCTTTCTTCCTCTCACCCAGGGCATTGCAAGAAGGTAGTCCTGGTGTCCAGCAGGGCAGGAGAAGAGAAAGGGGAGGAAAAGGAGGAATAGAAGCCGCCCGGAGAAGTTCTGGCCCCTACAGGCCATGGCCACCCGGTAGGTGTGGGGGTCTTGACTTGGGTTCCAGGCAGTGCTCATCTGTAACGCACCAAGCCTTTCCAGACAGGGCTCCTTCATCCCAGGCCTCAGGACGCTCTATGAGTTACACCAGGTCAATGACCAGCAGGCAGAAGAGCCAGACCCACCAAGACAAGAGACAGTCGTGGGAGGAGAAGCAGCAGAAGTGACCAAGACAGAAACCGGCCCACTCAGTGGAGATTATGAGAGTATGAAACGGACAATAAATCAGATGGGCTCACCTCATGGAAGGAAATTACCCTCAAGACAGAAAAGATCTGCAAAGGACAGGAAACTATTAAAACACAAGACAAGCTGACTTGGAAAAGAACCAAACAAAACTTCTAGAAATAAAAAAGGGTCATAGCAAGAATTAAAAACTCAATGGAAATACTCAGCCCTTCCCAAGACAGGGAAGGAGGAAGGAAGACCCGATCATAGCATTTGCCAATTCCTATGGTGAAAATACCCCTCACCAAAGCCTATTTAAAGTTATCAGTGGGTTATCAGGACTGGCCAGCAGAATTCCTGGTGAGATGGAAAGGCCTGACTCTAGCACACCGTGGTTCCAGACACCAATGAAGGTCTCAGAACTGAAGCCAGAATAGCCAAGATTTCACCCCAACTGCCTCGGCCCCACCAGCACAGCTGTGCAGTAGTCTCACTGGCACTTTAAAGACATAGTCTTTAAAAAAAACCTCCAGAATTCACTTTTTTTTTTTTTTTTAGATAAGAGTTTCATTTCATCACCCTTAGTAGAGTGCCATGGTCTCATAGTTCACAGCAACCTCAAACTCTTGGGCTCAGGTGATCCTCTCGCCTCAGCCTCCAGAGTAGCTGGGACTACAGGTGCTTGCCACAATGCCCAGCTAGTTTTAGAGATGAGGTCTCAGTCTAGATCAGGCCGGTCTTGAACTCCTGAGCTCAAGCAATCCACCCAGCACGGCCTCCCAGAGTGCTGGGATTACAGGTGTGAGCCACCATGCCCAGCTCCACAATTCACTTTGAAAGAAGTGAAATCAGGCAATGATATGTCACGCAATGTACTTTGGGCCTCAGCAGAGGACTCAAGAGACGTAAAATACTCAGAGGCCAAAGAAAATGAATCTGCAATGGTGAAATTATAGGCAGAGAAGTGTCTGCAGGGCAAGACTAGAGGTCCCCAACAACCCACCAAGAGGTCTGCTCCAACCTTTGGCCTGTGGGTGGGTGGAGGCTGGGCGCTGCAAGTTTTGGGGCACAGAGCTTGCGATTAGGAGTTAGGAGCCAGGTGTGAAGGCTGGTCCTGCAGCAGTCGGGCCCAGGGGTCTTGGTCTGCAGGCTCCACTCATCAGAGCCTCAGCTCGGGGCCTAATTCCTGCCGCCTTCTTGTGGCTCAGATAGGAGACTCACCTGGGTGGGGGTGATTTGCTAACAGTCCCATGAGCATGTTTACTGCTCTCGTGTGTCCTGGACAGCTTGATCAGACCTGAGACTCCCCAGCATCCTGGGCTGTGAGTAGGGCTCCTCCTTGAACCCCAAGTGCCAGGCTGTACTGAGGCTGAGGTCTGGACAACCATTAGCCAAGCCCCATAGCTGGCTCTGATATCTGCCCACACCTAAACGGCCTCTGTTTGAAATGGCAAAAAATGGTTGTCCCTTTCCCTCTCCTATGGCCATGACAACACCAGTGCCACCCTCTCTGTCACCTGGTGAAGGGCAGGGGTGGGGCGTCGCCACATGCAGGGAGACCCTTCTCTTCCCAGATTTGACTGATGCCCAGGCCCCTCTGCGGCCAGGTTCTGAGCAGCAGTCTGTGTCCAGGGCTGCGGGCGAGGGGGTGTTTGCAGCCTATGTCGGCTGTTCTTTCCCTGTGCCAGGTCTGAGCATTAACTCTTTTAACTCTCACCCACCTCTCTTTGAGGAAGGTCGGGTCATCACCTCCATTCAACAGATGGGGACACAGGGCCAGAGAGGCAAAGCCACTTGCCCAAGGTTGCTCAGCCAGGAAATAGCTGAGTTGAGTCTATATCCACACACTCGGCTCTCAGAGGGGCTGAGTGTGTTCTGGACCTGCACCCAGAGCTCCAAGCCTGTGTCTTCACAGCCCCTCACCGCCCCCAGCCCTGGGCTCTGTCTGAGAGCAGTACCGACCTTCCGCAGAGGCCACCCTCACTTGCTTTTTGAAAGTAACCTCCAGGGATGTGGTGGACAGATGCAGATAAACACCAGCCTCAGCAGCCATATGGAAGAGAGCTGACAAAGAACGGCTGGCCCTCCGGGTGCATAGGTGAGCTCCAAGCAGCGGTACAAAAGCAAACGGACTTTCATAGGGTCCCAGTGTCCAGGGCCTTCACAGAAACTGCCAAAGCCGGGTCAAGTTCAACATCGGGGCATTGTGGGCCTTGGCTCCCCTGCCCCCCAGCACACACAGCCAGGATTTTGGTGTGTGGCGCTCTCAGAAATGACCCCATGGACATAAATAATGTCCAGCAGGCTTTGAGGCTGGACGTCAAAAATGCTAATGGGTTTAGCTGCAAGAAAACATGTTGGCCACAAATTTCTCTTATCCCTTTAATGTGAATCCTGGAAGCTGACCCTGTGGCTGCCAAAGGGAAGAGAGAGGGGGAGGGAGAGGGGGTAGGGAGACCAGAAGAGGATAAAGAAAGAGACAGAGAGAAAGAGAGGGAAAGGGAAGGGGGAGAGGGTTAGACAGAGGGAGGAGGAAGGAAGGCAGAGAGGGGCTTCTGTTTCAAGGCCCTCCCTTCTTCCTGCCTTTCTTGTCTTACAGTGTCATCCTAGGGGTCTCTGAGCCCTGATGTGAAATGACCTTGAAGGCATCTTGTGGATCAAAAGGTCAAAGCCTTTTTTGACCCCACAGATCTCTCTTCAAGGCATCTAGAAGGCATCTTGGGGACCTATTGCTCTGTCCTCCCCTAGGCTCACAGTAGCCAGTACTGGAGTCTCTATCTGGGGCGTGGACAGTGACCCAGGGGCTTGTGTGAACACTAGAGACCTTTCCCTAGGGGTGCTTCTGCTGGCTTATGGGGTCTAGGAGCACCCTGGGTGCTGCGTCCCCACCAGCCCTGCCAAGTCAGAGCCTGCATTTTGATGAGCCCCCACAGGGGTTCCTGTGCACACGCTTGGCCCTGCAGTGAGGGAGGCCAGGCCATGGTCAGTGCTCATCATTCCCCTGACCTTCTACCCCACCTCCCAGCTACGACCCCCAACCTCATGCTGGTACCTCCAGGCTCTGGCCTGCCCCATCCAAGCCACCCCACTCCAGGAGACTCCAGGGTGGCATCCCAGATTGCAGTGAGTTGAAATGTGTCCCCTAAAAAGATATGTTCAAGTCCTAACCCCTGGTACCTATGCACGTGACAAGTTCTCTGCAGGTGTAAGTTCTAGTGGATTGGGGTGGCCCTGAACAGAAGGACTGGTGTCCTTATAAAAGAGAATACACACAGAGACGCAGAGTGCAGGTGGCGTGAGGATGGGAGAAGAGCCCGGAGTGATGTGGCCACAAGCTAAGGAAAGGCTGGCGCCCCCAGGAGCTGGAAGAGGCAGGCAGGAAGGGATTTGGTCCTAATGACACCTTGATATTGGAGTTCTGGCTTCCAGAACTGTGAGAATAAATTTATGTTGTTTTGACCAGGTGCAGCAATTCACACCTAACACTCTGGGAGGCCAAGGCAGGAAGATTGTTTGAGGTCAGGAGTTCAAGACCAGCCTGGTCAACAAAGGAGACCCTGCCTTTACAAAAAATTTTAAAGTTAGCAGGGCATGGTGGCGTGCACCTGTAGTCCCAGCTACCAGGGAGACTGAGGCAGGAGGATTGCTTGAACCCAGGAGTTGGAGGTTTCAGTGGGCTCTGATGAGGCATTCCAGCCTGGGCTACAGAGCAAGACCCCATCTCTTAAAACATTAGATAAATAAATACATTTGTATTGTTTTGAGCCACTTAGTGTGTGGCCTTTTGTTACAACAGTCAAGGGGTCCCTAAGAACGGGCCCCCACTATGCACTCAGTCAAGTATGTCCTCCAGGGTACCATCTGCCAGGCACACATCACCATGGGGTGTCTTGAGATGATAAACACCCCCCCCAACATAGTCAGCGATTAAGGCCAGTAGAGGGGCTGGTGCCTGGGAGAGGGTGTCAGCCCACTTTGCCCATGACCAGCACAGTGTAACGCACCCACTGGTGCCTTGTGGGGAACGGAGGCTGGTGACCTCTGCAAGGCTGCCTGAGCCCCACAGGAAGCTGAGCTTACAGGCAGTCCAGGAGGTGTTTGGCCCCACCAGGACAGCTTTTGTCACCTCCTCCCTCTCTCTCCAGATCATCCTTCCTCCTCCCTCCACCCCCAGCCTTTAGAGCAGGGATCTCAACTGGGCGCAGTTTTGGCCCCCTAAGGACATTTGGAAACCTGGGGACATTTTTGGTTTTCATGACTTGGAGGAGTGCTATCGCCAGGTGGGGCCCAGGAATGCTGCTAAGTCTCACACGCCCACAGTGGCAAGATTGAGAAACTCTGCTTTAAAGCAGTGAGTCCCAATTTGGGGGGTGGTCCTTGAGTGTCTGAGCATCTGATAGAGTTTGTGGATTTTTTTCTCCCCAGGAAAGCACACGTCAGCCCTGAATTTTGCTTCAAATTGGGTAAGATTGTGCTGCTGGGCTCTCTCAGAGTTAGAGGCTATCTTATTTTCAAAATGCCAAACTCTTTGCTCCTCGTAACCTGAGCACACGCCTGAGGAAAGAGTTATTAACAAAAGCATCGCCTCCCCCTGAAATAAACTGCAGCGGCTCCGCCCGTTAATCGCACACCTCGGACGCCACCCGCCACATGTGCCAGACAGCCTTTTAATAGACTCTGGCCCTGCCCATCTCTGGGAGCTGCCCAACGAGGGCTCCTTCCAACAACCTTGGGGGCCAGTTCATCTCAGATGAGAGCTCAGGGTGCCAGGAGGCCCTCGTAAAACACAGTTTATGATTTAAGAGACTCCGGCGGGGACGTGGAAACATCTCAACTTCAGCCACTTTGAAAACTTGAACCAATGCCTCTACACTGCAGTCATGTTCTCGTTTTTAAAATGGCCAAATTAACAGCTGAAAAGCCTCTTTTAGCTCTCAAGCTGAATTATCAGTGAAATTTTGAGGTCATTTCAGTGAAATTATCAGTGAATTATCAGTGAAATTTTGAGGTCATTTCACAGGGAAAACTTGGCCTTTTTTGGTGACAGTAACAAATGTCCTCATGTTTGCTTTTTATTTCAAAGTCATACTAGAGAATATACATTTTTTTTTATAAAGAGATTCGTGACAGTGTGAAATTTGACTCGGAAAGGTCCTTTTCTCCTTCCTGGGCACTGCTGTCCCTACTTCAGTGTGAACAATCATATACGGTAGAACATCAGCCAAAGAGAATTTGCCACATGTCACACTCTGAATGAAGCGCTTTGCAGGGTTGACTCAGGATAACCCCGTGATATAGATATTATTACTTTCTCCATTTTACAGAATGGGAAAACTGAGGCCTGGCATTTCCGTAAGGACATGTAGGCGTGGGATCCGGCCTGAGTCAGCTGGAATTACCAGACCTCAGAGACTCCTGTCAAGTTTGAGATCTGAAAGTTGTAGTAAGGAGAGAATGACACGGATAGTGTGCAAATCTCCTGGGGCACAGACAAGGCACACCATGCCCGAAACTCAAAATCGCAGCTCTCCGGGCCACTGCTCCCAGCTCTGAGGCCTCCACCACAGAGCTCCCCCAGCCTCTCCTGCCTCTGACAGAGCTGATCCTTTCCTCCATTATAAAATGACACGCTGAAATAAACTCTCCACAGTAGCAGTATTGTTCAAAAAGCCATGGGGCTGGCCAGCGAGAATCAAGGGCTTGTCTCTTGCCAGTGGCACCTGCTGAGGTCTAAGACCAAGTGAGACAGCAAATACCTGTTTTCTAGCTACTTCCCTCAAAATCAGGAGAAACTCTTGGAATCCTTATTAGAATTGAACCTTTGCTTCCAGATTCTCAAAACAACACTCTGGAAATGCCAACGAGAGCCAACCCTGCTGGGTGGGGCTCACAACCTCCACCAGGGAGCCCAACCTCCAGAAGGTAAACAGACACCCAGAGAGATGCATCCTGTTGAACAAGAAAGAGGCTCTATGGGTGTTCTTGATTGTTTCCAGGGGATGTAATATCACAAAACAGACTTTACAACCTGAGTTCCCTAATTAACTCGCTCCTTGGTCTGAGTATTCAGAAGGCATTCTAACCACTGACCAAAAGCACTCATCATTTAAGGACACAGTGGGCCCTGTGAACGAAACAGCAAACCAACGCCAACCTTTATTTTAAACACTCAAAGTTGACTTGGTGGTTTCCTAAGTTAACCTCCTGACTACTTTTTCTGCTCTTCATGTGTTTTTGAGACTTTTGCTGATTCTTGACTAATCTACACAGTGAGAGCTCTCTAGGCTAGGGGGATTTTCATCAATATTCAGGAACGGCACTCTCGTGCACAGAGAGGTTAAGATGTGGTCGGGGAGTACACAGCAGTCAGCTCAAGCACTGCTACATCTGGGTGCTAAAGCCCTTCTCTGCATACTGCCACACCCTCAGCCACTAACTATGGCAGCCAGGCATATGAGGTGTGTCAACCCTCTATCCTCGTCAGAAATCTTTCTTTTGGCCGGGCACGGTGGCTCAGTCCTGTAACCCTAGCACTTTGGGAGGCCGAGGCAGGTGGATTGCTTGAGCTCAGAAGTTTAAGACCAGTCTGAGCATGAGCAAGACCCCATCTCTACTAAAAATAGAAAAACTGAGGCAAAAGGATGACTTGAACCCAAGAGTTTGAGGTTGCTGTGAGCTATGATGATGCCAAGGCACTCTACCCAGGGTGACAAAGTGAGGGAAGGGGAGGGGAGGGGGAAGGAAGGAAGGAAGGAAGGAAGGAAGGAAGGAAGGAAGGAAGGAAGGAAGGAAGGAAGGAAGGAAGGAAGGAAGGAAGGAAGGAAGGAAGGAAGGAAGGAAGGAAGGAAGGAAGGAAGGAAGGAAGGAAGGAAGGAAGGAAGGAAGGAAGGAAGGAAGGAAGGAAGGAAGGAAGGAAGGAAGGAAGGAAGGAAGGAAGGAAGGAAGGAAGGAAGGAAGGAAGGAAGGAAGGAAGGAAGGAAGGAAGGAAGGAAGGAAGGAAGGAAGGAAGGAAGGAAGGAAGGAAGGAAGGAAGGAAGGAAGGAAGGAAGGAAGGAAGGAAGGAAGGAAGGAAGGAAGGAAGGAAGGAAGGAAGGAAGGAAGGAAGGAAGGAAGGAAGGAAGGAAGGAAGGAAGGAAGGAAGGAAGGAAGGAAGGAAGGAAGGAAGGAAGGAAGGAAGGAAGGAAGGAAGGAAGGAAGGAAGGAAGGAAGGAAGGAAGGAAGGAAGGAGAAAGAAAGAAATCTTTCTCTTAGCAATCTTTCTCCTAGGCTTTGCTAGGGTAGAAAAGCTCCAGAAAACAGGGTTACAGAGGACTAGATTTCAGAGCATCAGGAACCCCCAGGGTCAGCCAGACCTATCTGCTTACTTTACAGATTGAGAAACCGAGGCCCAGAAAGGGGTCAAGGCCAGCTAGGAAGACCCCCAGGAAGCTTAGTCCTTCCTCTGCCTGGGCAAATCTTCCCAGGAGAGGAAGTGACCAAAAGCAGGAAGTGCCCTGACCTGTAGGTGACTGCTGTGAAGGCCAGCCCCTCTCCCAGAGCACATGTGACCCCAAGGGGTGGTCTGGAGCCCTCCAAAGCTGTTCGAAAATGATTTCTGCCCCACCTTCATGACAAGGGAGGCACTCTCATCTTGCCCTCTGTCTGAGAACAGTTTAAAGCTAGGACGAGACCACTGCCCCCTGCCCCCAGAGCTCTAGCCATCACTGCCCGCCCCGACAAGCCCGGGATAGTTACGTCCTCGTCCCGCTCCAGCTCCAGGCCAGCCTCCAGGAGGTTGCCCTCATACTCGTCCCTGCGAAACTGCTTGTCATCCTCGTGGTAGTCGGCCGGGGGCTCAGGCGAGCCTGCTTCCAACGGGCCTGCTTTTCCAGGCAGAGGCTGGTCTTGCTTGGCGCCACGTGCCCCCAGGGCAGTGTCGTTGTGCTGGACCCTCCTGGCCAGCGTCTTGCTGCCCGAGGCCCTCTTGTGATGGTATACCAGGATGTAGTCCACCTTGCGCTTGCCATCCCTGAAGTACAGCCCGTACTTGCATTCGGCATCCGGGTCCACAGACAGGGAGGTCAGCAGCTGAGTGTGGAGGAAAAGAGATCCCTTCACTACGGGGCTGTGAGTGCCCGGCCCTCAGAGGGAGCCTGTGTCAGCGTTCACTTCATTCACTAGCTCACTCATCCAGCTGATACTCATTGACGCCTGCCCTGTGCTGGGCACTGTCCTGGGGCTGAGACTCAGCCGGAAGCACACCACACAGGGCCTGCCCTGGGGGAGCTGACACTCCAAAAGGACATATTCACAGCCAATCTCCCACACTGTCACCACGAGGGACGGTGAGCTGGGTGTGAGCGACCTCCCTGGCTGCTTGAAAGAGCTATTGCAAAAGCTGCAAGTGACAGCCCTCTAGGAAGGCCTCGGGCAGGCCAGACCCACACGTGGGTTCTGCAGGTACAAACATCAAACTCTGGTGGTCAGTGTCTAAGGCAGCATCATGTCAAGGTGCTGCAGGGCCACTAACTAGCTGTGTGGCCAGCAGAGAGGCTTTCACTGTCTTCATCTGGATTCTCCCAAAATCAGACCCCAAGGGAAGGGCTGGGTTTCAGTATTTTACTTGGGAGTTGGACTGGAGGTGCCAGGACAGGCGCAAGGGAGGGAGGCCGATAGATGGGGGTTAACCAGCAGTCACTGCCATGGGCAGCTGGGCTCTATCCTGCTGGGACCCTTGGAGTGACCTCAAGGAGCACACCCCACGCAGAGGGTGAACAAGCTGGGTGGTTAGGCATGGCTCCAGCCCCTCAGTGGCTGGCGGATGTGGTGCCTATGTGGGGGCCGCTTTGGGTATAGAGGAGAAGGAGCCACTGGCATGGATGGGGGGGTGCTCCAGGGTGACCTGGTGGTGGGTAGGGCTCTGACAGGGTCTGTCCCGCCTTGGTTTCATTTGTCATAAGGACTCCAGAAGGCCCAATGAGATAAAAGTACAGAATGGCTGGTTATGGAGAACAGACAGGTCAAACAGTAAGCCAGCCTCCAGAAATCAGAAAAAGAGATAAAACCTTGCTGGGATGGAGACTAATGAATAGCTCAGAGCAGTAACAGTCCTCAAGGCTGAGCCTCTGCCCTGGGCCTGGCCACCTGGTCTCCATCTCAGGTCCCTACAGCTGTGGACAGATGCTCCCTGCACCACCCTGAGCACCAGGGGCACCCTGAGAACAAGGGCCCCCTGATGACATGTGAGACCGGCATACAGCTTCCAGGCAGGGCCCCAAACACCTGTGGATGGTGAAGAGAGGTGTGCCTGGGTCTCACTGGCCTGGAAGGTCTGTCTATATGGTCACTGGAACTGCAGTATGATGGTGGTGGGCTGTGGACAGCCGAAAGTACATGGAGGAAACTGGAGGGTTAAAGACCTTTCCAAACACTCAGCATTAAGTGGGGAGGATGGGGAGGCTCCAACTGCAACAATTCAGGGGCCAGCCATGCTGGCGACTCCAGAAGAGCCTCACGCCACCCAGGTTGCTGCCACTACTTAAGTCTGCAGGGCGCTTTCAGGCCAGGACCACATCTGTAGGGGGCGGGCATCCTTGGAAGGGCTTGGCAGCACGGTCGCACATCCAGCCTGGTAAACGACAGGACAGGGAAGACTCCAGCATCCTACATCTGGAGCCAACACCGTGCTTCTGCATGAAAGAGCCATTCTTCTCAATTTGCCAAGTGGGGGAAACTGAGGCTCATTCTGGTGAGCTGCCCAATTTGTGGTCTTGGGAGCCCAATTCCCACAGAATGACCCTAGGGCAGGGCTCTGGCTCAGGTGCTGGAGGATCAGGGAGAGTATAGCCTCAGCTCTGTTCCTGCTGCTCCGGGGCCAGCCTGGAGTGGGGGTTAAGCAGGGCAGCAGGTTCCCGCAGATGGGTAAGTTTGGGCAATGCAAGGCCACAGGCCTGTCATGGACAGACAGGCAGCAGGTAGGGCTGCTACAGTGTGAGGCAGTGGCTTCCCGGCAGGCCCTGCAGTTGGCCAGACCTGGCTCTGCCTCTGGGCTTGGCCTTGCTCCAGCTCTGAGGGCCAGGAGAGGTCCCCGACCCTCTGAGCCTCAAGGTCTGCCTCTGTCAAATGGGGAGGGTAACACAGGTGCCTCCCAGTGGCCAGGAGGATTACTGAGCTGATGATTGTCTCTGCTGAGCTCAGCAGAAGCCTGCCTGGAACATACCAGGAGGAACTCTCTGGATTCCAGGGCCAGTTGCCTGGGGACCATCCCTGTCACCCTGACCTCCACCAGTGCAGACGCTTGTTCTGCTCAGTATCTCGGGAGAACTGCAGGGGCCCAGGGATATGGCAGCTAAAGTGCTTTTCTCTCCTCACAACAGAGTGAGCAAAAGAGCTGGGCCTGAAGGCTGCCCTTGGATGACCCTGGCCCATGCTGGGGGAATGAACTGGCACAGACAGGAGACGGTCACACTGAGGTAGGCAGGTGTCTTGAGTGGGCAGAGGCACACCTGCCAGCATCTTGGGCATGCCAGACATTCACCTTCTCTACCAGGGGCTCATCCCTGTTCTCCACGTGGGGAACTGTGTCCTGTGAGGCTGAGTGGAGGCCTGTGGACGGGGTCCCTCATACCCTGCTGTATCACCTCCAGCTTCCTCTGCCCTCACCCAGGGCCTACGCAGCAGTCAGGCCATCCTCCCTGACAGGACACCCAGGTCCCTGGGCCTACGCGGCAGTCAGGCCATCCTCCCTGACAGGACATCCAGGTCCCTGGGCCTACGCGGCAGTCAGGCCATCCTCCCTGACAGGACACCCAGGTCCCTGGGCCTATGCGGCAGTCAGGCCATCCTCCCTGACAGGACACCCAGGTCCCTGCCTTGCACACGAGGAGCCCCTCCCTGCATGCATCCCCTCCCTGTTCTTCTTAGCCCTTCACCTGGTTTTCAGGCCATGGGGCAAATCGCCCACCCTCCCAGATCGAAAGGTGACTGACCACTCTGGGCCATGCACGTCTCCATGAGCTAGGACCGTCTCAAACCATCTACCTCTGCATTCTTAACACAGTGGTCCCAAAACCAGATGGCAGGACCCCCGAGGCCTGGCCTGGGACTTTCCCCTACATACCTCCAACTAGAACCTGGGAGAACTCAGCAACTGGGGGGCGGCCACAAACACCCCTAGGGGCAGGGATAAGGCTAATATTGGTGGGAAAACAAACTCGTAGAGAAAGGGAAGGAAATTCAACATGGTCCCACAAGCCAGAGATCAAGATTACCCTAGGGAGTGGCCAAGAATTCTCCACCTAGGTGAGAAAGGAAAGGTCACCAGGTTCAAGATGAACAACAGCATAGATGTATCCACTGGGGCCCTATCAAGGAATACACCTACTCTCAGAGGTCTAACAGTCTTCGGGAAAACAGAAATATCACCTAACTTCCCACACAAAGCAGAGGGAGAGGCACCATAGAACTTACCAGGAGTGGACACCCTCTCTGACCACCAGCTGCCACTCACCAGCCGAGTTACCCAGGCACAGAGCTGAGTCTCTTTGCCCCCTGATATCCCCTAAGACCTCCCTCATAGGGTTGCTGGAAGAATTAGACGTGTCAGTCTTTGTTGTAAAGAGTTTTCATCAGGACCTGGCATATACTTGTACACAGTGAGTCCGCGACAAGAGTTGCTCTACTTGAGAATGGAGATACATTCACAGGTAAAGAACTAGGGGAGGGACCATCTATAATCCCATGGTCAGAGTGGACCACAAGTGAAAGATGATGGCAGTGCCAAATACAGACTCTAAACACTCACAAAAGGAGCTGGGTGTGATGCTGGGACCAGCAGCAGGCAGCATAGGAGAGGGTTCCAGGGCCTGGCTCCACCATGGATTTCTTGTGAAACTGAGGTAAGTTGTGTGATCTGTACCGGCCTTACTTTTATAAAATGGGCACGAGCCTACCTGAGTAAGTGTAAGTGGTCAGCAACCTTTCAACAGAAAGTGTGGGCTCTCTTCTAACTCCACATGGTCTGGGAGGGTCCCACGGTCTGGAGAGCAGCACTGAGCTGGGCTTGGGGATAGCCAGACAGGTGGATGTGTAGTAAGGACAATGGAGGTCCCACTCCCACAGAGTGACTGCTTTTCTTGTTTAGAATAGGACAAAAAGGCCAAGATTTAAATTGCCGTGGGAGAGATGTGGGTTCAACCTTGTGCAGAACTTCCCAAGGCAAAGGCTCTGGAGAACTTCAGAATGTTCTCGCTTCTGTATTGGTAAGAAAAGAGAGGCGACCCCTTGTGCAACTTTGTTGAGGGTGAGGGATTTCTTTCTCTCTCTCTTTCTTTTTTTGAGACAGAGTCTCAATATGTCACCCTAGGTAGAGCTCACAGCAACCTTAAACTCTTGGGCTTAAGCGATTCTCTTGCATCAGCCTCCCAAGTAACTGGGACTACAGGTGCCCGCCACAATGCCTGGCTATTTTGTTGTTGTTGTTGCAGTTGTTATTGCTGTTTAGCTGGCCCAGGCCGGGTTCGAACCTGCCAGCCTGGGTGTATGTGCCTGGTGTCCTATCCCCTGAACTATGGGCGCTGCCTGATGAGGGATTTCTTATTCATCTGACGGTTGGCACCAAGTGTGTGCTTGTGGAAGGAAGGCATGCATGGATGAGTGACAGGGGCTTGGTCTTACATAATGTCACTGGTAGTGGCCATCAGATCCAGGGACACAGAAGCTGAGGCTCAGCCAGCCCAGCAACTTAAACATACCCCACCTCTCATACTCTGATCCTCAGTCTTCTCAGCTGTGAGAGGTCGACAAATCTTGATGTAGGTCACAGGATTCTGGTGGGCATAGAATGTGGGATGGAAGATCGGAAGTATTTGGAGTATTACACCCTGCCTATCTATGTATGTGGGAGAGGAAATGGTCCCGGAAGATAGGAAAATGGTAGGAGAGAAATGACTTCCTGAGGTCACACAGGAAAATGTCAGGGACAAAGGCCCTTCACAGCAGCCCTGTCCCAGGCACCACAAGCAGTGGGAGAGCAGCCTTCATCCGGTCCATACCTGCCTCTATCAGTGCCCACCCCAAACTCCTGGGAAAGGGCAGAAGAGTAGGAAGGAGCCCCGTGTCTATGGCTTGGATGCTGTCCTGGGACCTCTTATCTGGAGCTGAAGCACCTGGAACTGAATTCACACTTCTGAAGGAAATACCACAGAATTCCCTAGTGGTAGGGAATCCACTACCTTCACTTTCTCTGAAAATGGGGCAATGGAATCAGTGACCTGCAAAATTTCTTTCGGTTTTGGGACTCTTCAAATTATAGAACATCCGTTTTAAACTTTACTTTTATCTCCCCAATTTTTAAAATTAGGTTATTATAAATCAATTTGTGATTATTGGGCACACTCCACCATCTATGAGCAGATCATCTCCAAATGCAGATAAACAGGGAAGTGCTCTTATCTCCGCAGGTAGGCAGAGGTTAGAGAAGCAGGTATCTCTGCGATGTCTGAGCTTGTCTGGGACACACAGATCCCAGGCCACGGACACCCGCCAATTTGAAGGAAGGAAGTAGAAACACTCAAAGATTAACACAAATAGACTTAATGAAATAAATTGCATCCAACCTGGCCTCTGGCTTTTAGGTCATTTCTTCTTATACCTCATTGTAAAGAACAATGAAGTGATTTTCACCCTTCTACGTGGGGAGTGGTAGAGAGAGGAGAGGCCTGGCAGCCTGGGGGGACAGGCTTATTCTGTGGCTGATTTATGCTCCTATGTGGTCTGGGAACAGAGCAGGAACTTTTTGAATTGCAGCCCACACCCTCTGGCCTTCACAAGTACAGAGCCTTCTTGGGTGACTCAGGGCAATGACTGAGCAACAATTGCTGGCTGGAGCCCCGCGGGGATGCCCTGGGAGTGCTCCTGCCGTGCTGCCTGCCCGGCACTGACACAGCCAAGTTCTTTGCTGCTTGCACCCATCTGTGGCCATGTCACCAGCAGCATGCTTCTTTCTGTAGTCACAGTCCTCCATGCCCACAAGACAAAGTGCAAAGTAAAGAGTCCATGGCCTCTTCTGGACCAACGTTCCTCTTAATAAACTTTGCAGTCCCCTCCTGGGTTTGTGGGGGGCCAATGATTTCTGAGTCTGGATAAGCAATGGGTCTCTGAACTAAACTCCAAAGCTATTCATCAAGGCTCTCTTTGTTATTGTACATCTGATTCACTGCCATGTCTTACCCAGTCGACTTCCATTTCTGTGTCACATCGGCCACCACCATTATCTTGTGCCTCCTAACTGGTGTCCCATGTTCCCACTTTGGGCTTTCATATATGTGACTTCTTTGAAGACCTCATCCTTACCCCTTATGGGTATAACTAGCTCCCTCCCTAGAACGTCCATTCTTCCAGAAGCTTCCTGTTGCTAGCTAGCCTGTGTCTCAGACCCTTCCTCGCTGTCCTGGCAACTGGTGGGTAACTTGGAGCAGGTCATCTGTCCCTCCTGGCCTCCGTCTATTTACCCATAATAACAGCACCCACCCCATGTGTTGTGAGAGTTAACTGAGCTAAGACATAGCATTGGTCCAGCACTATGGGAATGTGTCTGTCACTGCTGGGAATGGGGGAACAGTCCACCCCAACTCTTTAAGTAAGCTCCAGACAGGCAGAGGCTTCCCTATCTCATTCTCTGTGGGTGACCAGGGACCAGCATAGTCTAGCTTATAGCTTTGTTGAAATCATGAGCCCTGAGCGTCTGGAGCCAATCCTATCTGTCCCAGCCATATCCCCTCCATCTCTGCCCCCCTAATTCTTTGCAAGCTCTGCTCCCTAGGAGCCCCTCACCGCCACCCAGAGCCCCCCACTGTGACCCAAGGAGTAGAAGGCCTGACCAAAGCCTAAGTCTCTGCCTTGCTTGGAACACTGGGCCCCAAAGTATGAACTTTGCCCCTGCTCCCTCCCACTTGTCTCTGGGCATACCCCCTCCAGGGCCCTCTGGCCAAGATGGTTAAGGCCATCCCTAAGGGGCTGAAGCTGGCCCGGTGCCTAGGGAGGAGCCTTGGGGGGTCAGTAGGGGAAGGAGGAAGGGAGGAGATTCTGTTCTTAGGTCCTAGAGAGCACTGCCTCCCTGACCCCCCCAAGAATGAGTGAGTTCACAGCACTATCTTCTTCAGACAAATTCTGTCCTTCAAACCAAACCCCTCCTGAGTGAATTCTACTCTCCCAACCTGGGGATCCCTATGACCGCTGGGTATGGTCCCAAGGAAAGTGGTGGGGTACCAGGGACCTTGGGATTGGGGATCCCAATCATGTGACTGGCTCCCTATCAGTGTCCCCACCCTGGCCACAACCTGAACCAGGCCTAGGTGCCCAGCAGAGGCAGGGGTCAGTGCAGAAAGCAATCTCGACTGCCAGGCGCCTGCCAGCTGCCCCAGGCATTGAGAGTTCCGGGCTGGGCCCAGCGCCCTGGGCACAACTCCTGCCCCTGGCAAGCGGTCCCCCATCCCAGAGGGTGCTGCCCAGTGATGCCCGGTGGGGCCTGGTGGCTACCACTTTCCTGGGGTGGCAACCAACTTGGCCTTAGCCCAAGATCCCCACCCTTCATTCCAGCCACCCCAACCGGCAGGCAGGTAAGCCTGGCCATGGGCCATTCCACCCACAGCCTCAGCCAGGCGCTGTCGCTCAGGCTCTGGACCCAGAGTGAAGCGGCTGGGAGCAGGGACGCCAACCTTGCCAGACCCGGACACTGCGTTTGTCAGGGTGGGTGACGCGCCCCGGACGCGCAGAGTGCCGGCTGAGCGCACACACTTGGCCCGCGCCAGCGCGCCCTTCCCGCGGCACACGTGCGCGGGTGGGCGCCTCCAACATCGCGCGGAGGGCGCGGCCCGCGCCCGGGAGTCCCGGGAGGCCCCGCCGCCGCCCAGCTCCCTCCCTCCCGGCGCGGCGCAGCGCAGGTGCGCGGCCCTCCCGCCCCGGTTGCGGGCGCCCGCACTCACCGTGCCCTCGGACGGCAGGTAGCCGATGTCCTCGATGGCGCAGATATTGACGATGTGGACGCTGCGGTCCTCGGCCGGGAGCGTCGAGTACTTCTCGTTGACCCTCATCGTGGCCGCCTGTGCGTGGGGACCGCCGGGCGGCGCGCCCTCCCCATCCACGGCCCCAGCGGCCTCTGCAAGCGGAGACGGCAGCGTTCGCGGCGCGCTCGCAGGGGGCCGGGCCTGTCCGCGCCGGGGCCCAGGGACGTGGCCGCCTCCCGCTCTCCCCGCCGCTCTCCGCCCGCCCGGCCCGCCTGGTGCGTGGTGAGGGGTGCGCCGGGTGCGCCCACCCTTACCGGGGCCGACTGCGCCGCTGGCGGCTGCTAGTCCCGCGGGCAGCTCCCGCGCCGGGCTGGGAACTTGGACGCTGCCTGACTTTCTTCTCCTTAAAGATATAAGCGCTCTCCGCCCGCTTATGGCAGGGGAGGCGGCCACGCGGGTCAGATTTTCCGTAGAAATTTAAACACAGGAAGAAAGGATTCCATTCCTGCGGGGCCCCCTCCAAGTTTTATTTTTAACCGGGGGAAAGTGCCCCTTTGGATTTATGAGGGTGGAAAGGGTTTTCATACGGGGAAGCGGGGGGAGGGGACTTCGAATAGCTTCTACCTTAAATAAAAGTCTCCAAGTGGCCACAATTCTGTTGTGGGTCACCTCTGCAGGGGAGAGAAACTTCAGAGACTGAAGTCAGGACGTTCTCCCTCCCCCTTGCCCCTCCACCCTGGCAAACTGCTGTCACTCCCTCTGTCCTCACCTCCTCCAGGCGGCCGTGCTGGCTCCTGCAGACCCGCCCCTCCAGCTGCCCTCCCTCCTGCAGGAGTATACCCCTGGGGAATCCTCTCTCTGGAGCCCACTGACGTTACCCTGGCGCCCGGTCGTGGAGCTCTCAGCCTTCTGTGACCACGTGCAGGTCCCCGACACACCATGTAAGGGTGTATCATCCTCTCATCTAAATCCACACCTGCCAGGGCAGGATGCCAGTTGTCACTCTGCAGAGGGAGACCTAGGCTTAGGAAGGCCAAGGAACAGTCCCTGTTTTCTGAGGCCAGCAAGGTTCCCACAGAGTTGCCTCCCCTGATTGCAGGGGGCTCTGCTGCCTCCCTGAGGGAGGGACCTGGCCTTTGAACTCATTCCAGGACCCTGCAGTCTCCTCCCCACCCCTACACATGGTAGGTCTTTAAGCCTCCATCTCTTCTGGAGGAGGAGGAGGCAGGCCCCCAGGGGACAGCCACACTCAGGTTTAGCCCCAGGGGCCATGCTGGCAGCCCTCCCCACATCCTGTCATCCTGATAGTTCTTCACGTGTGCAGGAGATGCTACCTCCTGCGGTGTGTCATCCTGAATTCTACCTCTCTGCCCAAAGAACCTTCCAGAACCTCTACTGCAGCACTTCCTCAACTCCATTCCATTTTACACTGCGTTGTCTGCCAGATTCATACAGGTGGCTCTCAATAATTGCTTGTCATGGCTCGGCGCCTGTAGCTCAGCAGCTAGGGCACCAGCCACATACACCGGAGCTGGCGGGTTCGAATCCAGCAGGGGCCTGCCAAACAGCAATGACAACTACAACCAAAAATAGCCAGGCATTGTGGCGGGCGCCTATAGTCTCAGCTGCTTGGGAGGCTGAGGCAAGAGAATTACTTGAGCCCAGGAGTTTGAAGTTGCTGTGAGCTAATGACACCACGGCACTCTACCGAGGGCGACGTAGTGAGAATCTGTCTCAAAATAATAATAATAATAATAATAATAGTAATTGCTCGTCAAATGGCCACTTAGGAACATTTAGGGTCTATAGAAGCAATCATGAAGTAATGGAAGTTGCCTTTCAAAGTCATGAGGTCATAGGCACACTGTGGTTCTGAGAATGTGTCTGGAGTCAAGAGGGGATGGGTAGGCAGACATGGGGGCGTCTGGTTCCAGTGCTGGCACTCTGTAGCCCTGCGGCTTCCTCAGCCTCAGAGCCTCCGTTAGGCTCAGCAATGGTGACTGCTGTTGTTAACACTGGCATCTGGTCACTGTCACCGTCTCCCCTTTCCTGGTGCCTTGTGAGACTCCCCCATTTAGGTACAAGCTTGTGAATTCCTTGAACTTGGAGAGGTGTAAGACGGTTACTCAGTCCTCAGGCTGGTGGTGCCAATGGTGCTGAGTGATCTTAAAGGACCTTTTGTCTGCACCTTGGACAGCATGAGTGGGTATGGAGAAGTGCCCAAGGCTGGCCCAATCCTCACTGCAAATAGTCGTTCATGGCCTTTGCCCCTAAAAGTTCAAGTTTTCAGGGCTGGAGAAGAATTCCATAGGCAGAAAGATCATGTAACTTTATCTTCTTATCCTTGTTGGTAAACAACTAGCATTGTGTTATCCTAATGCACTATCTTTATAAATTTATGTTCAAGTGGCAAGAAGACAGGGGTAACAACAGCAGCACAAGCATCTTTCAGAACTCGACAAGGTATAATTTGTGAAAAAATAGAGTAAAAAATGTAATTAGTCAATTCTGGATACACTGGTGTTCCCAAACATTGAGTTGACGCTTCTGACCTCCGAGGGCTCTAGGGCTGGGCTAGCACTTATGGCTTAGTGCTCAAATCCCTCTGGGGGCTGTCCAGTGTGTGTGTGTGTGGGGGGGGGCAACAATCTCTCAGGCACCCTACCTTCTCCTGGACGGACAGCACCCCCTGTAGCTTTACTGAAGAAAAATGGTATCTAACCTCTTGTTTCCGCAATTTATGCCTTAGCCAGGTTCAAGACATTTGGTTGCCTGTAAAATGCTAATGCTGCCTCTCCAGTAGATTCCCTTTTTTTTGGCTCCTGTCCCCGAATTCTGTTTCCTCTCACCTGCCCCTTTCCCCAAGTCTTTCTAGTGAACAGTGTAGAAATTCTTGGCTGGGGGGAGGGTCTTAGATCTTAGGATTTCAGGGATCAACAAAAAGTAAAAGCAATAGCCTCCCCAAAATAGAGAGGGAGAAGAGAATGTCTCTAAGTGAAGGTATCTCCTAAATCAAGACCAGTTTTTGGGGTCCCCTTTTGTTCTGCAGATGGTTCAGTCTGCCTGCTCACCTGTTCTCGGCCCCGCTGGGCTCCTGCAGGTCATTTTATTGGAATTCTTTCTCTCCATTCTGAGTCACTAATTGCATATATAGAGGCCCTCTCCATAAATGGTTAAACATTAATTTTTCATCTTCTACTTTTTGACTCAGTGAGTTTCATCATTAAAAATCCTAAAGGACAGATTTTTGTCAGCAGGATTAATTCCCCACTCATGAGATAGTTAAAAAAAAAAGTCTAATTATCCTAAATGGTATATTTTATTATAGGAAGTTCCGTGCTTCACAGCTCACCTGTTGCACCATGGAGATGCCCTTTACATTGTTTTGGGGCATGCACTGATGGACACCTGTGTCTTTGCTGACATTTTAACAGTCAGTGGGGGTGCATGCCTCGAGTGACAGAGTGTGCAGCAGCAGTGCTTTTGGGGAGGAACTTCCTTGTAAGAGGCTGAACAGGGAAGCCCTTTCCAACAGCATTGGGTGTTCATCCCTGTGCCCACTGCCTGGCCTCAGGGCACATGTCTGAGCATTCACCTGGCCATCTGGGCTTTACAAACCAAGCTTTACAAAGCAAGACAGAACAGGGTGCCCTGAATGGTAGGGATGCAGGGCCTGGTGATCAAGACTATGGACCCAAGCCAGGCACGGTGGCTCTCACCTGTAATCCTAGCACTCTGGGAACCTGAGGCAGATGGATTGCTTGAACTCAGGAGTTCCAGACCAGTAGGAGCAAAAGTGAGAGCCTATCTCTCCTAAAAATAGAAAAACTAGCCAGGCATTATGGCAGGAGCTTATAGTCCCAGCTACTCAGGAGGCTGAGGCAGAAGGATTGCTTAAGCCCAAGAGTTTGAGGTTGCCATGGACTATGATGATACCATGGCACTCTACCCAGGGGGACTGAGTGAGACTCTGTTTCAAAAAGAATAAAAAAAGACCATGCACCCAAACAGAACCCAGCTCCACTGGATGGACCCAGTGTGCCTCAGTTTCCCCTTTCATAAAATGAGATGATGAAGTGCCTTCCCTCCAGGCAGGAGTGAGGACTGTGGTGAGACTGGGTTAGAGGGTATTGTGGCAATGGCCTCTTTTCATATGGAGCTCTAAGCTGGGGTTCTCAATCTTAGGACCACCGACATTTGGGGCTGTGTCACTCCTGGGGGTCGAGGGCTGTCTTGGAGGATGTTTCACAACCCCCCTGGTGACCGCTACCCACAGGATGCCAGCAGCACCCTCTTATCCCACTTCAGTGCAATAACCAAAAATGTCTCCAGACATTGTGAAATGTCCTCTGAGGGGCAAAGTCCCCCCCACTTGAGAACCACTGCTCTCAGACTTGCCAAGAGTCTTCACCTGCACTCACAACAATGTAGGAGGCTGATCTATCACCCCACGTTTCACAGGTGAGCACTTCTGGAGAGGTGATGTACTTGGCTTAGGGTCAGGCAAGAGGGCAAACATGGCTTTTAGTTGAGGTCTCCTGACCACCCCAAACCAGGGCTCACTCCGTGAGTTCAACACAGGCACATATATATGTACACACTTGCACACTACACATTCAGGATTGGAGAGGTAGGAAGGAGGAAGGAGGTTTGGTTTGCCTTTACAAAATGAAAATACAGAGGTGCCCCAGGCTGTCACCGGTTGGTGGAGGTGTCACCGAGCCTGCTCCGCCCTCAGACTGGCTGTCCTTACACAGAGCAGCTTGCCGTGTAGAGATCTCTGCATTCAGAGGAGCCTAATAAGTGCTGTTGACTCACCACAGCCCTGGGAGAGGGAAGGAGCCTGGAAGAAGTGAGCAGCCATGACTCAGGGCCACTGCGAGTGCCAACGGCCACTGGTGCCTGCTCCCACAAAGGCTGCACCCCGTGGGCGGCCCGGGTGGGACAGAGAGGACACACAGGCATAGGAAATAGCCTGCTAGACTCAACTCGGGCTGTGATTATCACTAGGGAAGACGCGCCTGGGGAATTTATAACTGAGATACAGTGGGCGCAAGACTGGGCCCCGTCATTTCCTTCCTTCACATGAGGTCAGCGCCGCCGAGCAAGGGCTCGCCAGCTGCAGCGTGGCGGGAGACTCCAGGCACAGAAACAGCCAGCCCGAGCTCCTGAAGCTCAGCCAAAGCATGAAGTTCTGTCTGGGGGATTTTTTCCCCTCTAACAGAATCATGGATATTCCGTTTCCATAGGAGGGTTTTCAGATTCTTCATGTGTTTTATGAATCCAAGGACTGCCCCCTGAGAATTCCCAAGAACTTGACAAGCACGCCTGGGGCAGGTCACAGCCCAGCCAGGTCGCCTCCTCCCAGAAGTCTTTCTCGTCCAGCTCAGGTGGCTTAGCTCACCTCAGTTCTGCCCCCACGGACCCAGACGCTCAGGGCCCCTCTGTCCTGCCGCCCGCCTTTTCCAGCTTTATTTCTGCACCGTCCTTTTTTTGTTTTTTTTTTGGCCGGGGCTGGGTTTGAACCCGCCACCTCCAGCATATGGGACCGGCGCCCTACTCCTTGAGCCACAGGTGCGGCCCTGCACCGTCCTTTTCATCTTTGGCACATCGTAGGTTTTCCCCATGTATGTTTATGGAATGAGCAGTTGTATAGCGCTTACCAGGAGCTAAGCTCTTTCCAAACATGAACCCATGTCTGCCAGTGGGTTCACACATATGCCCCCAAGTGGGTCCTTTCTTTGGAGTGTGGCAAGAAGTACAGACCACAGCCCCAAACTGTTCCCTCCTCCCTGTGACTCTGTGGGAGTCACAGCATGAATTCTCAGGATGGTGAATGCCTTGGCATCAGAAGCCCCTCAGGCAGGACCCCACCTGGCCTCCCTGTCCAGGCAGACAGTGGAAACTCCGTGTCACAGCCAGGCTGACCCCCCTCCTCTCAAACAGAGAGCCACCCTGCACCACGGGCTTCACTCTTCTTTCTAGGGCTTGATCAAAGAAAAGAGCTTCAGACTGCCAGGCGAGTCCCCTTCACCAGTGCCCTCCTAGAGGATAAAGGACTTCCACCTGGTGCCTGCAGACCGCCTTTATCTGACCTTACAGTGCTCTGGAGAGATCTGTGATACCTGGACAATTCTGAGCTCCTCCTGTCCCCAGCTGTGTATTAGACCCTAGATCGGATGCAGCTTCTGATAGAGAAAGAGAAGTCATGGGCTCCTGCCCTGTGGTCTGAGGGGCTAAAGGTAACTCGAGGCCTCAAGACCACAGAACTGGCATGGAACTGGGTGGCCTGGCACCGTGGAGAGGGTGTACACTTCACCAGGACTGCTCCCCTCAAACCGCCTCCCTCCGTCTTCCCTCAGGCATGGGGGGACCCGAGTGCCGCAAACCTACCTCGCTCCCCAGGGCCGATGACCAGCGGAGCCCCTTAGTTTCCCTGAAGACCCATCTTTGGGGCCAGGTGATGGTCCCAACACCCCAGGCCCAGGCTCCCATGGCTCTCACTCTGCATAGTGTGATCTCAGAGGTCCTGGCTCCCCGCGGCTCTCACTTTTCACCGTGTGACGTCACAGGTCCTGGCTGCCCACTGCTCTCACTCTGCACTGTGTGACGTCACAGCCCTGGCTGCCCGCGGCTCTCACTCTGCACTGTGTGAATTCACAGCCCTGGCTGCCCGCGGCTCTCACTCTGCACTGTGTGACCTGACAGACCTGGCTCCCCGCGGCTCTCACTTATCACTGTGTGACCTCACAGGTCCTGGCTGCCCACGGCTCTCACTCTGCACTGTGTGACCTCACAGGTCCTGGCTGCCCACTGCTCTCACTCTGCACTGTGTGACCTCACAGCCCTGGCTGCCCGCGGCTCTGTCACTCTGCACTGTGTGACCTCACAGGTCCTGGCTGCCCGCGGCTCTCACTCTGCACTGTGTGACCTCACAGCCCTGGCTGCCCATGACTCTCACTCTGCACTGTGTGACCTCACAGACCTGGCTGCCTGCGGCTCTCACTCTGCACTGTGTGACCTCACAGACCTGGATGCCCGCGGCTCTCACTCTGCACTGTGTGACCTCACAGACCTGGCTGCCCGCGGCTCTCACTCTGCACTGTGTGACCTCACAGCCCTGGCTGCCCGCGGCTCTCACTCTGCACTGTGTGACCTCACAGACCTGGCTGCCCGCGGCTCTCACTCTGCACTGTGTGACGACACAGCCTTGGCTGCCCACGGCTCTCACTCTGCACTGTGTGACCTCACACCTGGCTGCCCACTGCTCTCACTCTGCACTGTGTGATCTCACAGGTCCTGGCTGCCCACGGCTCTCACTCTGCACTGTGTGACCTCACAGGTCCTGTTTGCCCGCGGCTCTCACTCTGCACTGTGTGACCTCACAGGTCCTGTTTGCCCGCGGCTCTCACTCTGCACTGTGTGACCTCACAGGTCTTGTTTGCCCGCGGCTCTCACTCTGCACTGTGTGATCTAACAGGTCCTGTTTGCCCGCGGCTCTGTCACTCTGCACTGTGTGACCTCACAGGTCCTGTTTGCCTGTGGCTCTCACTCTGCACTGTGTGACCTCACAGGTCCTGTTTGCCCGCGGCTCTGTCACTCTGCACTGTGTGACCTCACAGGTCCTGTTTGCCCGCGGCTCTCACTCGGCACTGTGTGACCTCACAGGTCCTGTTTGCCCGCGGCTCTCACTCTGCACTGTGTGACCTCACAGGTCCTGGCTGCCCGCGGCTCTGTCACTCTTCACTGTGTGATCTCACAGGTCCTGTTTGCCTGTGGCTCTCACTCTGCACTGTGTGACCTCACAGGTCCTGACTGCCCGTGGCTCTCACTCTGCACTGTGTGATCTCACAGGTCCTGTTTGCCTGTGGCTCTCACTCTGCACTGTGTGACCTCACAGGTCCTGTTTGCCCGCGGCTCTCACTCTGCACTGTGTGACCTCACAGGTCCTGTTTGCCCGCGGCTCTCACTCTGCACTGTGTGACCTCACAGGTCCTGATTGCCCGTGGCTCTCACTCTGCACTGTGTGACCTCACAGGTCCTGTTTGCCTGCGGCTCTCACTCTGCACTGTGTGATCTCACAGGTCCTGTTTGCCCGCGGCTCTCACTCTGCACTGTGTGACCTCACAGGTCCTGTTTGCCTGCGGCTCTGTCACTCTGCACTGTGTGATCTCACAGGTCCTGTTTGCCTGTGGCTCTCACTCTGCACCGTGTGACCTCACAGGTCCTGACTGCCCGCGGCTCTCACTCTGCACTGTGTGATCTCACAGTTCCTGTTTGCCTGCGGCTCTGTCACTCTGCACTGTGTGACCTCACAGGTCCTGTTTGTCCGCGGCTCTGTCACTCTGCACTGTGTGACCTCACAGGTCCTGTTTGCCCGCGGCTCTGTCACTCTGCACTGTGTGATCTCACAGGTCCTGTTTGCCTGTGGCTCTCACTCTGCACTGTGTGACCTCACAGGTCCTGTTTGCCCGCGGCTCTCTCACTCTGCACTGTGTGACCTCACAGGTCCTGACTGCCCGCGGCTCTCACTCTCCATTGTGAGATCTCACAGCCTCTTCTGAAGATCAAGGAAGCCAGAGCTCCCTGGACACACTTTGAGGCTTAGTCATCTTCACGGGGGATCCCAAGCTTTCCTGTGAGACCCAATGACTATAGTAACAGACATTCCAGAGTTTTGTTTGGCTGCCCGTGGCCTTTCCCTTGAAAGTCCACGGTGTGTCCATGCCCATGCGTGTATCTCAGTGCCAAGCTGCTGGTTGTCCTTGGGGCCTCTGCCGTGGCCTGGGGTCTCCTGCAGCCCAGTCACCGGGCTACAAGCATCTCCCAGGGGGATGGCTGCTATCTTCCCCCAAACTCCATGATTGTGGGAGAAATGAACAATGGAACAAGCCAGGAAGCTCACCACCTTGTCCACATATCTTCCTGATCCCACACTGGGCAGTCAGAACCTTAAAACCCCTCTGGGTGCCCAAAACCTCCCCTCCTGCTGGAACACTTGTGTATGCCAAAAGAGTAAGTTATTGGGCCCCATCGAACATCACCGCCCAACGGGAGCACAATCCCAGTCACATGTATCGTTCAGATATTCTAGTGGTGACATGAAAAAGGGTGACAATAAGTGAAATTAATAATGCATTATTTTATATAAGCTATTATGTAGAAATGTCACTTCAACATGTTCTCAATATAAAAATTACTAAGGACGCATTTTACAGTCTCTTTTTTTCCTACTAAGTTTTTGAAATCTAGTGTGTTTTTGATCCTGGTGGCAAGTTCCAATTCAGACTGGCCACCATGTCTCTAGGTCACAATGCCAGATGTGGGCCTAACAACTGTCCTGGACAGCTTAGCAAGAGAGCCTTTTATTATTATTTAAGGAAAACTATTTGGGTGGCTTTTATTTTCTGCTTTATAGTTTTCTGTGTTTTCTAAAATTGCAATAATGAACATGAAATAGGGAGATCTCGAGGTTAAGAATGACTGCTATTTAAGGCATTTCTGTTATTTAAGGAAAAATGGCCAGTTGATCAGATTTTTAGCTGTACGGCACAAACTTAGAGAAAGTCAATTTTCCTAAAGGCCAGCTGGAGGCCTGTTCCTGAACTATTTTGATGGGGTAGTCTTTAATTACAAGACATATCTGATTACACAGCTGCTCACACAGGTATTGAAATGTGGGTGGTAAGAGAGAGCTCCTATTTTATACCCAACAGAAACATGCCTGGACACTTGAGGCCATCCTCCAAGGGACCGTGCTGTGCTCATAGTACATGGACCGTCTCCTACACGACAGTGGGCCTGACACTCGCTGGGTAAGTGATCTGAGACAAAGCAGGGTGGGGGCGGTGGTCTAACCAAGCTGCCTTCCCTGGGAAGATGAGGGTCTGGGCCACACCTCAGCTGGTGTCCCCGGGCTCCTTACCCTGGCTTATCTGATAGATAGTCTCACTCACTTGCTCTTGCTATTGTTGGCTCGCCCATCTGTCCACTCTCACATTTTACTCAGCTGCTCATTCACCTGCTCACAACCTGTCGTTGCCCCTGCCGCCTTAGACCTCCCTGACTTTGCCTTTCCCTTGGAGTTCACTGCCTTCTCTGTCCTGCATAAATCACTTCATTGCCTTGTTTTCTGTCTGTTTCTCCTGCTCTGCCTCTGCTACAATGTCAGACACAAGTTATTTTGTCCTGATTTGATGGCTCCAGATTTTCAGGCCTGACAGTGATTTTAGCCACAGGGACTTACAGAAGAGGCACAAGATTGATCAGTTATTTGACAAGTTTGGGCCCCAGTGCATTTGCTCTTCGAAAGTGGAGTGTTTGGAAGAGGTGGGGGGAGCAGGAGAGAGCATGGCCTCTGTGACCCAGGGTGGTCTCCTGTCTTTGTGGAATGCATTAGTGACCAACAGTGAATTAACTCAGCCCCTCAGTCACCTCACTTATGTAGATAACCCCCCGCGGTCGTGTCCATTGGTTGAGTTAGCAGCTGCATGCCTGCACACTCATGTGAACACATGCACACATGTGTACACCCCCCCCACCCAGCTCATCCCTAAAGGTTACAAATGGATCCAAAGTATGTGACTTGCTCCCGCAGTTCCACAACCCAGCTGGAATCATGCTCTAATCACAAGTATTTGAGATTTCTCAGCTTATCACCCAAGATCTGTGGTCACATAGACCCCCAGAGGGTGCAGAGGGCCCCACTCTGTCCTCCATGGTATGTGCCAAGCCTGCCTCTAACAAAGACATTACTTTCCAAAAGCTAAGCCTGAGATGTGGCTTCTCTGTTCTTGAACATGAAGTATGACATCTGACATCAGATTCTCTGAAAACCAAAATACGTCCCTCCCCCCTTTTCCTGCATTTTTCTGCACCCCAAGAGGCAAAACAATCTCTCAGTGGAAGTTTACTTAGGTATTTGCATCCTACAGTTTGATCTTCGGCTCACACATCTTGAGATTTTTCTCGTCATTAGCTCCTTGTCCGTCTCCTTCCCACTGGGTGGGACCTCCGAGCTGCCCTCCAGGGCGAGCCCCAGAGTCCTGCTGTGTCTCTCAGCAGAATGCCTCCCCTCTTCACGCCTTCTCTTTCGGAAGAGAAGGCTGATCCTAAGCTTGGTCAGGGAGGACGCTGGTGGCCCCAATTCTTTCCAAAAGGAAAATAGGGGACAAAGAGAAACTCGGATCGTGCTTGGAGATGGATCTGGCCCTGTGTGACCAAGTCGTGTGGACCATTTCAAGAGGGAAAGTCTGTTGCGGGGGCCATGCTGCCTCAGGACAGTTCTGAGACTCAGAGCAGGACCTGAGAGGGCCCAGCCTGGCCTGTGTAATCACTAAGCAGAGCACGGGACGGTGCTCTCAGCTCGGACGCGGGCACACGGCCCCCGGGGCCTCAGAGCCAGAAGGCTGCCTGCAGACAGTGATGCATGGGGCTGGCTTGCAAGGTGGGAGCCTCGTAGCAGCCTGTGCTCCCTTCTGCTACCTGTCACAGCCTTGGTTGACTTGGGAACCAAATAAAGGGAGACTGTTTTTCCTTAAATGGCCAGTGCGACACCTTGTATCCCACACTCTGCTGCTCCAGACCAGTTGCAGAGCCCACATCTCCTAACAGACTCCCCTTCATAGGAGTTAATTTTATTTTCTTTGTCTGGACTTTAAGCTCCCCACCCTGGTCTTGTCTCTGGGGCTTCTGTTCAAATATCCCCTTTCTGGAGTCTTCTCTGGCTCTGCTCTCAGCCCTCGCTCTGGCTTCTCGGTACCATTACTGTTTATTCTCTCTCTGCACCAGGGAAGTGGGGACTTGGGTCTGTCTCTGCAGCTGTGTTTTCAGACCTAGCAGAGCCCGGCACACAGTAGGTGAGCACAATGCTTGTGGAACAAATGAACAAATGAACAACACCCATCGGTGTTTGGGAGTAGAGCACCACGTGCAATTTTGTCCGACTCTGGCAGCCCTCACTGCCACCTGCCTCCTGGTGGGAAGCTGTGGAATCTCCACAAACAGCTTCTTCCCTGGGGCCAGGACGAGATGTCGTCTTGACATTTTCAAGCTGGAGGGGCTGCCTGGGATAGCGCTCCAGCTGCTGGAGGAGCCCCTTGACCAGCCAGGCCTTGTCTACCCCAAGGGCCCTGGTCTGCAGGGAGTGTGCCCTTCACAGGGGCAGGCGGAGTGCTCACTGAGGTCCTACCCTGTGCTGAGCTGTGAGCCAAGGTCACAGACCCCCCCCACCACTACCCTACCGCGTGGAGACGGCGGTCAGCCAGGAAGTCAGGAAACCAAAGGGGCTGCAGAGAAGGGTAATGGGCCAGGGAGGAAGGTCGCGCAAGTTCCACAAGGCTGTCCAGAGGGAGCAGCTTCCTAACTGAGCCCTCAAGGATCACTGGGAACCCGGAAGATCAAGAGGAGGGGACAATGGCTCCCTGCTGGAGGAATGCCTGGAGGAGGCCAGTGTGGGCCGAGCTGAGCCGAGGGCTAGGGAGGGATGCAGGCTCGGGGCAGCCTTTGTACCCATCAAGTGTTTGCTAAGTGTCTTCTGCACAATCCCAGGCACTGAGGAAATAGTGGTGAGCAGGTACACACGCCCCTGCCCCTGCAGAGATGACGACAGGTGAGTGGCCGACGACCGTCAACAAACGTGACGCACACCTTACTCGCCTCGTGGGCCATCACGTCAGAATGGGAGAAGCTCCCGGGGGGAGGAGGGGCAGAAGTGCCCAGAACATAGGGATGGCAATTTCCCATGGTGGCCAGGGTGGGCCTCCCCCTGCAAAGGGGACATTCACAGCTGCTCAGAATAGGGGAACCTCAGGCAGACTTAGCCAACCAGACCCTGTTTTTGTGCAAATAGGAGGGGTTTTAGTGCTTTCTTTTTAATGGCAAGGGGGCATCTGTGAAGCAACATACTTGCAGACATATGACCAAAAACAGCCCCAAAGGTCCATACTTGTCATTACCCTGGACCCCAGGGGCCCAACAGCCTGCCTTGCTGTCACTCGCCACTCTGTGTCTGTTTGCCCTTCACTGTGGCTACTGAGAGTGGGCAGGCAGGTCCTCGGCTGAACTAAAAGCACTCACAGGCCCCACTGGCTGCGTCCAGCCTGGGGGCAGAGTGGCCCTGTCAGGCTGACCACCTGGTGACACCTTCTCCTGTCTGATCATGGCGAGGCTGGCATGTGACAGTGATGAGGCTGGTGGCATCCCTGCCCCAGAAAGTGCTTTAATCACCACTGGAAAGCAGAGATCATCACTGTGATATACTAAGGGGATGCCAAAGTCAAGGCTACCTCTGCTCCCTCTCCTCCACACTGAATCACCAGGGAGAGGAGGACGTGATGTGCCCTTGACACACAGTAGGTACTCAGCAAATGTGTGTGGAAGGCTGTCCCAGAGGACTGTTAGGCATTGCTAACTTATCTATCAGAACTTTCCACAGACCCAAGGATTACGAGCCAGGCACGGGTTTCTTCCCTCTGCACCCATACAACCTTGCAGATGACTTTGGACAAGACACATAGGCTCTGGGATCCCCCCATTTCTAGCTCCATCCTAGTAATGGGGTAGGCTGTTGCGATATTTGGAGTGGGCTCAAAACATCGAGCTCAGGCCCTCACAGAAGGCAAGCTCCACGCTGAGACCGCCGGCCACCACCTAATAGCGTGAGAGCAGCTCAGTGTCTGGCCACCTGCCTGTAAGTGTTCAGTTTGGCGGGGGCCAGGTTTGAATCTGCCACCCTTGGTATATGGGGCCGGTGCCCTACTCACTGAGCCACAGGCACTTTCTGTAACTGTTCATTGCAATCACAGATCCATTGGTCTAGGGACTCCTAAACTGGGCCTCCTAGTCCCCCGTTCGTTCATACAATAGATCAGTGGTTCTCAACCTTCCTAATGCTGCGACCCTTTAATACATTTCCTCATGTTGTGGTGACGCCCAACCATAAAATTATTTCTGTTGCTACTAGCAATGGTTGGGGGGCACCACAACATGAGGAACTGTACTAAAGGGTTGCAGCATTAGGAAGGTTGAACACCACTGCTATAGACAGTTGTTCATTCACCAAATACTTCCACGTGCCACACAGAGCAGGAGCCAGGGTCACGGAGTGAACCCACAGACACCTCCCTGCTCCCATGGGGCTAACACTCCAAGGAGGAGGCGGAGCCAAGGAGGAGAAGCCACAGAGGTATACAGACGCCTGGACGGGAGTATCGGACCGTGACGACCCCCTCGGAACAAGGAATATGGGACGGCGGTCAGCAACCGTGCTGGGGGGCAATGTGACATGGCCAGCCATGCAAAGCCCCCGTGGAGAGGTGACATCTGAGCAGCAGAGGACAAAATGATGGGAGGACCAGCCCTGAGAAGAGCCAGGGGGCACAGCTGTGTGAGGCCCAGAGGAGGGAAGAGTTTTGCGTTATGGGGACGGGACAAGAACTGAGGCCAGGAGGCTGGAACACAGACAGCAGGGGACAAGGGCTGTGGGGGTGGGGACAAGGCTGCAGGGGCTTTTGGCCAAGGAAGAAACTCAACTCATTCTCTGGGGACCAGAGGAGCTCCCAGGGGACTCCAGCAGAGGACCGATGCAGCTGGGGCCAGATTGTCAGAATGATGGCTGGGGGAGGGGCTCGCCCCCAAGGATCTGACCTGGCACAACCCTGGCAGTGTGCAAAGCCTCCTCTGATGATGGCTGAACCCAGGAGACCCCACCACCTCCGGAGGCAGCTGATTACTTCTGGGACAGCTCTGCCTGATTCAAAGGAAATCTGCTCCACAAAGCCAGCCTTGCATTTTTACATTTGGAGTCACATAGAATTGCTCCTTCACAACAAAACAAAACAAAACAAAGCTATTGAGTCACCTGTCTTAGAAAGCTCTCTGCATCTTCTTGTCCAGCCAAGCAGCCCCAGTTCTCTCTACTCCCTGCTTTTGGGTGTGTTCCAAATCACTCTTAGCCATGTATTTTTAAGATCCTATGTCCTGCAGCATAAACAATGTACAAACTAATCAAGGCCTTGGGATTAGCAGCTTACTTGGTGTGACTGCTTGGAGTTAGAGAGTGCCTTGAAGATCAGCCCTCCCCCAACATGTCTCACTCCCATTTCCCTAAAATTGCCCTCAAATGTCTATAATGCAGTCCTAAGCTTTATGTTTGCCAGTAAGACTTAAAGAGCAAATATCCTGAGAAAAGGCAAACCATTGATCTAATTCATACTAAGGTATAAATGACTCCCCCATACCTCTGATAGGTGAACAGGGCAATCAGCATCAGACACCTAGGGATGCGGGTAGTAGAGAGAGGGAAGAACTATCTACAAGCAAAGGGAAAGGGAAGAAGGAAAAGTTTTGGGGAAAGAGAGAGATAAGAAAAACTTTTATTTCCTGCTGGTCTGGCCTGAACTAACTTAGTTCTTCCCTGAATGCTTCCCTGACTATTGAGACCAGCACAGTCAGGGAAGGGACTACTATCTGTCTGGTCTGGGGTCAGTTTTAAAGTTCACCTCCTTCCAGGGCATCCACCTAAATGACCTCTCCAGAGCAGAAATAGGACAAAGAACAAAGAAAAGGTTAAGACCAAGAAGGGGCCACATGGGGACTAAGAAACCTGTTTTGTAGATAAGCATCTGGCCTTTGGAGAAGTTTCCTTCTCATCTGTGTTGCTGTGGCTAGAGACCAGCCCTGTGCAGATGGGTGAGGGTGCAGGGCTGGCTGGGAGGCCAGCGGCTCAGACACCCGTCAACATGAGCCCTGATGGGGGCAGGAGGAACTCTGTCCAGAGTCCCATGGGCTTCCTTCCCTCCATCAGCCATAAATCCCAGTAAGCAAGGGGATGGTCTCAGCTGTACGCAGTCAACAGAACCACCTCTGCACCTGTGGCAAAAATGACGCTGGCAGATAGCACCCCCACCTGTACGCCCTGACCCACTCTCGCGTATAAAGGCTTTTTTCCCAGCTAAAGAAGAAAGAGGAGCCAAAGAAAAGAAGGCGGGAGGGAGAGAAAGTAAAAAAGAAAGAAAAGTGAGAAGAAGGGAAAGAGAGAGCAAGATTCAGAGGCAGCAGAAACCTGGGGGAAGCAGGGTAAAAATATCCCCCATGGGGCCAGTGCAGGGCCCCCAGTGGCATATTTTGATGCTGGTGGTGATCTGATTTTGACTCATCAAAAAGTGATCAAAAGAAGAGAAAATAAAAGACTCGAGATGATGAGGTCTTATTTCTCTAGAACAAATGGGATTCTGAGGAGCTGGGCAGGTGGGATTGAGAACCTTTATTCTCCAGAGTAGCACAATGGTACTCTTAGGAAAGTGGCATTTTTGATACCATGCCAAGACAATAGAAGATGAGACACTTGGGGCCAGCTCGGCTTCCTTGCCAAGTGTGGCAAGACTGGCATTAACATAAATTTAACTTTATGTCTAAGAAAGGCAAAATTCCTCCGCTAAAATGCTCACTCCTGCTGCAAAGCATGGGTCTTCAGAAGAAGGTGGGGCTGGAGTTGTCCTGATAGGTCTGGGTAGGAGGAGAGGGAATCACAGCTTCCCCACCCCGCTGCCTTCATTCAATAAACATCCTTGTCGTACTCTGGTTGATGGCAGTTTCCCACCCATGGGAAATCCAGTGTCTTGTCCAGTGTTTACAAAATCCTTGTCTAGATAGCCACTTCTAACCCTGAGGAGCTATAAAAAGTACAGATTCTGGAGGTTCCCATTTGGAGGTGTTTGATGGTCCTCAGGGGGCTCAGAGAGCAGGCAGGTTTGGGAACGTGCCTGGTCTCATGGAGAACAGGTATGCACAGAGGTGGCTGTGATGCTGTGGACCAGCGACCCTTACTGAGACAGGCAGGGAGCCCACAGAAGTAAGGGAAGGGAGAGCAGTTCCTGAGCTCTCCTCCCCAACTCATCCTAGTGTGGTGTTTCCAGAATATGCACCACCAGTGCACATGGGCTTTTGGTCATTCTGCTTTCTTTGTAAGTGGGGGGTGCAGGACCTTCACACAGCAAGTAGCTCTTGTCCTGAATTCATCCCTACATTCGAAGTCCACTGCATTTTCTTTTATGAGTTTTCTCATTGCATTTTCATTATAAACAATCATTTCTCTATTTCCAAAGTATCCTTGGCTGCAGACCCTATTGCTTATCCTCCCACAAAGTCTATAAAGTGCATGACACAAGTATTATTAGACCCATTTTGCAGATGAAGAAACTGAGGCCCTGACAGGTCCTGTGGTTTACTTAAGGTGTTGCAGTTGAAAGCCACAGAGGAGGGTCCCTCCGCTCATTGTACAACCCCAGGAGCAGACTTTTCCTCTGTGGTTGGTCTGAAGTTCCAACTATCACAGTGACTCTTCTCTGTGTACAACAAAGGCATGTTCTCCAGGAGGGAGCTGTTCAGATGCACGATGGGGAGCTCTGCTTCCAGCCACAACAGAGTAGCTGCTGTGTCAAGAGCAACTATATAAGCTGGGTTGAAAAACAAACAAATCAACAACAGCAACAACCCAGAGACACCCAGCTGCTAGAAGGACCTGGAGAACCACCAAGGCCTAGGACTCAAAGACTAAGAGAAGGTAACTGCAGAGAAATGAGCCCCACATTTGCTCGGCTGTTGACTCCTGGTGGGTCAGACACAGGCTGAGCAGCTGAGCAAGAAAGTAGAGAGCAAGGGTTAAGAGAAGAAAAGGCGGTGGGAGACCTCTGCAGTCTCACAATGCTGGGGAGACAAAAATTGGTGTTCAGAACCCAGCAAGGAGGTGGTGGTCCCAGAAAACTCTCCAAGCTTTCAATCAAGAATCCAGAAAGAGAGTGGCGTCTGTGGCTCAGTGGGTAGGGCACCGGCCCCATATACCGAGGGTGGCAGGTTTGAACACGGCCCCGGCCAAACTGCAACAAAAAAATAGCCGGGCGTTGTAGCAGGTGCCTGTGGTCCCAGCTACTCGGGAGGTTGAGGCAAGAGAATCACCTAAACCCAAGAGCTGGAGGTTGCTGTGAGCTGTGATGCCACAGCACTCTACCAAGGGCAACAAAGTGAGACTCTGCCTCAAAAAAAAAAAAAGAATCCAGAAAGAGAGCGGTCTTCCATAAATCCTCAAGTCTAACTTCAAATCATCTCCCACCTTTACAGAAACAAGGTGTTCTGTCTGCCAAGAAGACCCATGTCCTCTCTGGAAGAAGAAAACATCTTCCAGAGCATCTACATCTTTCACACAATATCTAAGGGTCAATAAAAACTACCATACATACCAGGAAGCAGAGTCAAATAATTAAGAATCAAGAAAAAAGGAAAGAAAATATGGTATGAATATACCATGAAATGCTCCCAAGCCATAAAAAAGGAAGACATCTTTTGCAGTAATGTCGATGGAACTCAGGGCCATAATCCTAAGAGCTAACTCAGAAAGTCAGGTGCCACGGGTTCTCATTTACACGTGGGAGCTAAACGATGAGAGCACATCATGGACACACCAAGTAAAGGAAGGGACACTGCAGACTCCAAATTCGGAGCTGGGTGCTCTGAGTGAGGAATGAGCAGTCACCTCCTGAGTACAGTGTACACCATCCAGGTGAGGGGTACAGTCCACACCACCAGTGCACAATCGACCCTTCTAACAAAGCTGCACATGTATCCCTAAATCTCTGAAACTAAAAGGTGAAAGCAATGAGATATTATAAACAACGTTACTTTATATAAGTGAATATATTTGGGAGAATAGAAAGCTTTTGCTACATCACAACCTTTAGCATCTGCTAAAATTATAAGTAAAAATTGAACGAGGAATATGTGATCCTCATTGTCTTAAAGTATCTCCCCCCAAATTAATATTAATTACAAAGGACACAGGACAACTTTCCTGTGGAGAAACCTGGTGGAGGCTGCGTTTGCCAAGCTATCAAAGAGTCACCAGTAAGAAACCACGAGGACAGTGTCACTCGAGTGCGGTGCCACCCACAAACACATAGCCCGCACCTAATCACCTAATCACCATTTCTTCCTCTGCAGAGCCCCTTCTTCTCCATCTTCCCACAGGCATCTCCACGAATCATCACTAGCTGTGACCAACACCTGTGAGAAAAGGCACCCTGAGGGTCTCCATCCGTACTCCTGCTTTAAACAGGATTCATCCAAACAGGATTCCGTGACCTTGGGGAACGTGGAGATGGACAAAGATCACTGAAGTGCAGACAGAGGCAGTACCTTGGACAGAAGCCATTAACTCTGACCCTCAGCGTTAAAGCCAGAATGGGATGGTCATTCCTGGATGGCGCATTGGGAAATATCTCTAACACAGAACTCAGAAATGGTTTTCTGAAAAGGAGAAGCCAGGACCCTTATCTGAGACTGCTGCAGAAACTGACATGCTGGGAAATAGCTGTTTGCTTCCTCTGAGTTTCAATGTTGAGAAAGGGACGGAGGGTGATGTGTGCATGTCCACCCACAGCACCCTCTTACTCAGGGGACCTTGGGGCTCTTTACTGTCCACCCTGCATGCAGGGGGCAGGGAGGAAAGTCATCCTGCCTCTGAACTCACCCCCCAGCTCCGCTTAACTCCTTGCTGAAGACAGCAAGTCACGTGCTTATTGAGATCGTTTGGTACATTTAGAATAAGCCCTCAATGTCATGGTTCTAACTTTTTCTAACTAGTCTTCTCATGGGTATGTTCTTAGTTTATCATGTACTAATAGTTATTTATAAATTAAACATCAACAACAAGTTAAGGAAGAAGTAATTTTAGCACTAGAAATGCGTCTTCCTCATTAGTCTCCTCATGGGTATGTTGTCTATTTCTTATTTATTAATGAATATTTTTAAATTAAGCATTGGTGACAAATTACTTAGTAATGAGTTATTTTCCTACAAATTTTCTGCCCCTAAAGAAATCTCATCACTGATGAACTATTAATTTATTATTATAAACATTGAGGATCAGTTTTTAAAAAAAGGAATCAAGAGAAACAAAACAAATAAACAGGACAAAAATCAAAGAATGATAGAAACAGACCAATAGCAAATCCAGATACATAGATTAGACATGTTCATTAACGTGACAAAGAAAGTGAATGAAAAGGTGGAGAATTTTACTAGAGAACTGGTATCTACAAACACAATCAAGTGAAAATTCTAAAGGAGATGGGTATAATAGCAGATTTAGATAGAGTGGAGAAGATTAGTAAACTGAAAGATAGGTGAAATAGAAAATATGACAATTAAAGCACAGGAAAAAAGATGTAAAAACATGCAAAACACAGAAAGATCATAAAAGATATGAGTACACAAGTCTCAGTGAGCAGGCCTACCTTCTGTGCAGCTGGGGCACTGGAAAAACAAAAAAAATCAAAGAAGGATGAAGCAACAATATTTAAAGGGCCTGGCCAAGAATTCTTCAAAACTGATGAATGACATCAGGTTCTGTTTATGTGTGGCTATGACAAGCTCTGTGAACCCCATGCAGGATACATACAAACAGACCCCCATGGAGGAACATCATAGCAAAACTGATGATAACGAAAGACCAGGAAAAAAAATTGTAAAAAGCAGCCAGACAAAAAAGGTATCTACTTGCGAAAGATCAATACTAAGAGAAATGGCTGACATTTCAACAGAAACAATGGAAGTCAAAGACAATGGACTGGCATATTCAAATTGATGAAAGGAAAGAACTGCCGATGTGTGGGAGGCGAGTAGGCTGAATTCCTCATGGGCCTTCCAACTCAGGGAAAGTGCCCAGTCAGGGGCATGTCTGCGTGGGGGATTCAGCAGTGTAGGTGGGCTAAGACCTTTAGGTTCCTAATCAGTAGTTTAAATTAGGGAAGTTGAGATAGCTCGTCTTGTTTTCCCCTTCTCTTCTGCCTGTATAGGTCATCTGGTGATGTCGGATGTTCCATTATCCTATGTCCCTGTTTAACCAACTGCTGCCCTTCACTCAACCTTCCTGGGGGCCTTGAGCTCCTCTTTTTTTTTTATCTTTAACTGCTGTACATTCTTGCACATTTACTCTGCTGCTGCATTCAATAAAAGACCCCTGAGAAGCAGGACCAGGGCTGTACTGCCTTGAGCTGCCATCATGCATGAAAAACTGTGTATGCCTCTCCAGGCTCTCAGGTTTTTATGCACTACATTTGTGTGAAAGTCCCGTATTTTCTCTGGGGTCATCTCCCCTGTCTGCCACCATCTTAGGTTGGGGTCCATAAGAACCCCAACACCAATTTAGGGTTCTACATCTAGAGAAAATATCTTTCAAAAATAAAAGTGAAATAAAGATGTTTTCAGGTGAACAAAAACTAAGTGAATGCATTGCCAGTAGACCTGCATTAAAAGAAATACTAAAAAAAAAAAAAAGAAAGAAATACTAAAGGAGTGTTTAGAGAGGGGAAAAATAATCCCACGTGGAAGTACATTGAGGAAGGAAAGATAGAAATGGAAATATGTGGGTAAATCTAAATGAATGTTGATTATTTAAAATAGCAGTAATAATATTTGTGAGAATTAAAATGCAAGTTCAAATTTAGAAGTCTCAAACTCCGTAAGAGTTATACCATCTGTTCCCCACTCTTACTATAGGTGAAAGAACTACCTTTTCAAAAAATGGTGTGGAATCAATAAATGTGTGGATACCCACAGGGAAAAATATGAACCTTGACCTCTGACCTTACACCACACACAAAGCCAACTTCAACACTAAAGCTTCTAGAAGGTACCAAAGGAGACCATGTCTATGACCTTAGATGGACAAACATTTCTTAAACAGGGCACAGAAAACATCACCACAAAGGAAAAGACTGACAAATCTCCATTAAGATCAAGAGACATTACTGTTGATCAAGAGACATTACTAAGTGAAAAGGTGTGTCACAGAGTGGCACAAGATATTTAAAATACATGTAAACCTCAAAGGACTTGTAGTCAGTGTTTATAAGTCACTCATACAAAGAAATAGAAAAAGACAAATAACCCAATTTTAAAAAGACTTCTACAAGCATTTCCCCAAAAGAGGTTCTTCAAATGGCCCATACGCATGTGAAATGGTGACACCACCTTGAAAGCACCAAGAGCTCCTATACCACATTGTTTATCAGAAAGCTCAAAGCAAAGCAAAACCAAACTCCAATGCCACGTGTCAGGGAGGGTGTGGGGTTCTCAGACATCTCACACACTGCCGACATGGGTTTCAATTGGTACAACCACTTTGGAAAATTGTTGGTAATACCTACTGATTCAAAACATACACATGTCCTATGACTCCACAATCCTATGCCTAGGTAGGGGTCTAACAGAAGGGCTGGTGTCTGTTCCCTAAGAGACCAGTTCAAGAGGGTTCCCCAGAGTATTATTTATCTTAGCCCCAAACAAGTGCCCATCAACAGAACTGTGGTGTGTCTGTACAACGGAATACTCTGGAGCAGTGATTTTCAACCCATGTGTTGTGAGAGGATCTCGGGTGTGCTGTGAAAAGTTTTTAAAGATCATTAATTAAGTGATTTTCAAAAGAAGTTCAAAGCACAGTAAGTACAGTCTTTTTTCTACCCCTTTCTTTGGATCAACATAATTTAAGTCTGCCACTGATGTAACTGTAGGTTCAAGTAGGCTGTGAGATGAACAGGGTTGGAAACACTGGTCTAGAGCCACAAGAGTGGGTGATTGGCATGTGCTACCACCTGGAAGAATCTCACAGACACAAAAGCCAGACTCCCCTGAATCCAACGGCAGGCAAACTGAACCCGCAGTTCAATGGGAGGCAGCTACTAGGGGTGGATCAGGAAGAGGGTTCCGGGGTGCTGGGATGCTCTCTAGATTGACCTGGGCGGTAATCATCAAATAAATACACTCACTTTGTAAAGGTCATCAAACTAGAAAATTATGACCTGCGTGCTTTTACTAATGTGGGCTTCACTTCAGTATAAACACTCCCCCCACAATAAAAATGCACGCATGACAATGGTAGGTCTTTGAAACACGAACAAGGCCAGGTAGTTGCTTGCACTGATCACGAGCCATGCATCACTTTGGCTCCACCCTCATAGGAACTTCCAAGCACATCCTGTCTCTTAATTAGTGTCTGCATTTTACAGATGAGGAAACAGGTCAGAGATGTGAGAACTTTCCTGAGATCACACAGCTAGTGGACAGCACAGCAGGATTTGAACCCACATCACCCACCTTCAAATACCACATTCTTTCTTCTTTTCAGTGTAACTATGCACCGGAGGAGACAGAACCACGAACCTCAAGCAGGAGTGAGTTGGAGCATTGAGCACCATGAGGAAACCGCTCTCCAGGCTAGACAGGACTGGAGCTGCTCCAGGGCAGCCCAGGGGAGAAGGTCCAGGCCCACAGCATGGGTGGCAGTTCCCCTGGGGGTGGGGCTAGGGCATCAGAGAGAGGAAAGAACACCAGGGAAGAGGGTGTCAGGGGAGGCTCCAGGGAAAAGGAGCCACAGTCCTGGCTGGGGAGCTGAGGAGGGGATAGGGTGGCACTTGAGTGAGAGACGGGCAGGAGCCATGGCCTGATACTGAGGAGAGGGTGGGCTGCAGCAGCATTTGTGGGGAGGAGATTGGGGCCCTCCAGTCCCTGTGGCCTGAGCTTCCTAGCACTTCTATGTCAACAGCCATCACAATTCCAGCTTCACCTGAAACAGGTATAGAAGATTTGAGATTTGGCTATAGATTTGAGGATTTGGCTAGTTTTGTCATTATGTAACCTGCATCTCCAGTAGGATATGGAGTTTCCAGGTGAAGGGACTAAGCCAGGAGGAAAAGCTCCAGGTGACATTCAATTGCTTTTCCCTGGGATGGGGGGAGTCATTCCAAAAAGCACCCAGGGAGTCATCCCTGTCGCTTAAAACATACAGCATGTCAATTCTTGAAAGATGAGGTGGGCCTATTGCTTGTTCATTCATTCTTTGTGGAGTGGCTGTCCCCACCATGATCTTTAGCATTTATCTAGCGAGGTAACTCTGAGACTAATATTTTAAAAATCCATCCCCAGTAGGTACCCAAAGTGTGACTCACTGAGTGAATGAGGCAGCTGTCACTCGCCTGCCTGCAACTAAATGGCAGGCATTGTGCTGCACATTGGCTGTTTGGCCATCTTCAAGATGACCTTTGAGGCAGGAACTATTCTTATCCCTACTTTGATGGATGAGGAAATTGAGGCATGGAGAGGTGAAGTCATCTGGCTCTGAGCAGCCAACTCAGGATCTGAAACCTGGTCAACTGCAAAGCCAGAGACCTTGGCCATGACACCACAAGACCTCTTGCTGCTGCCACTGGGTGATGTGGGTCAGTGGTGAGATGCTGGCAGTGAAGGGTAAGACTCCGCATCCTGCTTTATGCCTGGTTAGGGCTCATCCTGCCCAGCTGGGCTTTTGGCAGCTTTATGGACCTTAGATCTCCACTTCCGCGGTGTCACAGCCAAATCCACATATAAGTCATCGGAAATCAATCAGAGGCTGTCATCAGTGGCGACTGCTGTGGAAAGCAGTTGTGGGTCAGGAAGAAAACACATCCTGCTTGCCCGGGAAGCACATGCCCAGGTGTTCACAGGACACACACACAAACCCAAAGAAACCAGGCATAGCCCTTGACATTCAAGAAGAACCTGTTTCTGCTGGCAAACAAGCTCCCGGGATCCCGTCTGTCCACTTTCTGGCGTGGCAATGAGGCCCCCAGGTGTGTAATTTCCTGATGAGCAGGAGCCAACTGCCAACCTGGAGAGGCCTCCGGCCTACACCACACCGCGCCTAGTGGCCGGAAAGGTAACTGCACATCGGTACCCAGCTCCAGGGAGAGGACCAGGAGGACGGGGAATAGCAGGGGGTCACAGAGAGAGACAGAGAGGAGAGAAAGCATCCAGGACAAAGTTTATTTGGATTTTCTGACCTTCAGCCTTGCATCTGATCAATAAGCCACACCCCGCTTATTGCCTAACCTCTAAAATTCGATTAAACACAAGCAGAAATGACTTCTCTGTCCATTTTTGAACCAAGATGAGGAAGAAAGGAATATAAATTGATCCTTAAAAAAAATTCTGCTTAAACTTTATCCAACCTTAAATGAAGCTAAAACATCTGATAAATTGAGATAGTTTATAAAAACCAGATAGATTGTTAAATAGGGAAATGTTTACTATGTTTCAAAAAATTCAAATCCACCAGTTCATCCATTTGGTAAATGTTTATCTGAAAGTTCAGAGGAAAAGTTAAACAGTTGAAATGAAATTGAATTAAGCCTTAATATTTTGTTTTACTTTGAATACAGATGGAAGACAAAAATAATATCTCATAAAACGGAAAGTTTCTATTTTCACCAAAATATTTGGAAAAGTTATTTTATTTTTAATTTGGATACCTAGATTCAATGTAACTTTTGCAAGGGAGGCTTCAGCAGAATCCTGGGAGCTAAAGACCATTTGGAAACTGGCTTTGGTTATTATTTAAAACATTCTTGTGCCACAGAGATACAATTTGTTTCAAAAAGTGTCATACCAGCCAAAGACTTCTTGTAAATGCAGTGCTTGTAAACCTCAGTGGTCCAGAGGAAATCCCACTTTCCCTTTCTTTCATCTGACTATGTCACACCAGCAGTCATGTTCTAGCTGATGTGATTTCCTTCATTTCTGCGATTTTTATGGTTTTTTTTTTTTTTTTTTTGCAGGGGAGGATGATGATGATTGTATTATGCAACCATCAAAATTATTTTAAAGCATGTCCAGGGAATGCGGAATGACAAAAGAAGTCATACTTCCAACAATTATACAGAAAAATTTGTCTTTGTTTTCAGTTGAGAATAGTCTTCATGTAATACAAACCAGAACGATTAGGTACAGAGTCCTTCTTTGGTCTTTTTCCCCTTTCTATCCCCAGTATAGGGAAAGACTTCTTTGGTTGTGCTTCTTCCTACTCTATAAAGTCAGCAAGTGCTCCCTGGTCTTGAATTCCTGAGCTCAAGCAATCCTCCCACCTCAGCGTCCCAGCATGCTAGGATTACAGGATGAGCCACTGCACCAGCAGACAGCATTAATCTTTTTGATGCTCAAATTGCATCATCTCTGGCACATAGGAGCCTCTCCCTAGACCCCCCTGTGTCTTTCTGACCTAGCCCATCAAGCTTTGAGGGATTCCCCACCACCTGACACAGGATGCTCAGGCTCATTTTGGTCCTTTGTTGCCCTGTGACCTGGAATCAGCCGTGTTTTGCAGTATCCTGGGTAGCCTCATTCGCCTTAAATTCCCATATTCCTGGGAATTGTAATATCCTTAGCCCTTCTTGTGTCCTTTTGCCCAGGTATGTTCTGCTAAGCTCTCTCCTCTGCTGAGGGAACACAGAGGTCCCCGTGCCGCACTCCCAGTTAAAGGGCCCCCCAGAGGTGAGGTCTTAGACCAAGGTCAGGTGACAACCAGCTCTGGTAGGCACCATCCTTGCACTGGCACAGTGAGGCTTGAATAAGTAAAAAGAAAACTGTAAACTGTTCTGCAGGGAACCACATGTACTTTCATTGAAAAGAACAGATAATTGGCACAGTGCCGGAGACCCACACTGGGACGCAATGAGCCCCACATCTTTTCACGGCTAGTCATGCATTCTCTCTCGCATCCCAAGTCTCTGCGGGGCCAGGTTCACTTGCATCACAGCCACACTCACCGAAGACAGAGGCCCAGTGACATGGAGACTCAAGTCCCGCCTCCTCCCTCTTGCTTCATTTCTGCAGAGTCATCTAGGTCAACCTGACTTAGAGGGCTTCAGAGCAAGAACAGACTGAGCAAGGAGGCCAGGGGCATTCCTTCTCTCTGGTCCCCAACTTAAAACCCCGCCCCACCTTACATTGGCATCACCCAGACTCTCTGACACAAGGGCCTTTGGTACCACCCGACACAGGAGTCTTCCCTTCAGTTTGAAGCCAGTTGGGTTCTGGCTCTGGTGGGCAAGTTTGTCTCAGGAGCCCTTGGAAAGATCTTCCTGTAAAAACCCTTCTCATGTTTTTACACGACAAAACAAGATGTTTTTAAAAAAAAAAAGATGAATTGTATTAATCACGTCCCACCTCAGCTCTGGGCTGATCAAAGTCTCCATCGACTGGAGCGTTTGCCCTGGTGGCCTTGCCTACAATGTCTCCTGACCCTCTTGCTGGTGTTCTTCAAAGTTGCCAGTCATGAAATTTCAGGGCTGTGTGAAGGATTATGGATGATCTTTTGCTCTGAAAGAGCTTTATTTGTCCGATTTGCTCTTGTCCTACATAAACGGTGACTCTTCACATCCAGGCAGTTCCAGCAGAGCTCATTTGAGTTGGCTCTCCCCCAGCCAAGGAAGAGTAAGTCCCCTAGTACTAGATTTTTAAAAATGCACTTGCCATGTCCTTTTGGGTAGCTTTTTTCATTGATATAATTTCAAGCGTATAAAAAATTGCAAAGATTGTACAAGGAATATATGTAAACCTTTCACCTGTAGTTTCTAGCTGTTTATGCCTTGCCCCAATTTCTTTATCATTTTCTATCTTATTGATCTTCCTATAACCCCCCGTAGTTTTGTATACATCAACACATTATTTTTTCCCTGAACCACGTAAGTTAGAGACCAAGGAAACTTATGTGTGTGGATATATATTTTGAAACAGGGCCCTGCTCTGTCACCCAGACGGGAGTGCAGTGGTGCTATCATAACTATCAAACATTGAATCCTTGGGCTTGAGCATTCTTCCTGACTCAGCCTCCTGATCGGCTAGGACTATGGATGTATGTCACCATGCCCAGATAAATTTTTAAAAATGTGCTTTGTACAGATGGGGCCTATGTTGCCCAGGCTAGTCTTGAACTCCTCCCTTCTTGGCCTTCCAAAGCACTGGGATTACAGGTGTGAGCTGCTAGGCCTGGACTTCACTCTATACTTCTTTATGCTAAAAGACATTTTCTTTTATAAAATTGTCAAAAATCAGGAAATTTATGTTAATGTTGTACTATCATCTAATCTATAATCTATATTCAAATTTTATGGGCGGCGCCTGTGGCTCAAGGAGTAGGGTGCCGGTCCCATATGCCGGAGGTGGCAGGTTCAAACCCAGCCCTGGCCAAAAAAAAAAAACAAACAAATTTTATCTGCTGCTCCAGTAATGTTCTTCATAGCTTTATTTTTCCAGATCCAAGATTCAATCTCAATGTAAGAAAAAACAAGACATTGAGTTGTTATGTTCTTTTTTTTTTTTTTTAAGAGATGGGGGTCTCACTATGTTGCCCAGGCTGGTCTCAAGCTCTGGGCCTCAAGTGATCCTCCTTCCTTGGCCTCCCAGAGTGCTGGAATGTGAGCCGCTGTGCTTGGCGCAGGTTTCCAGGCCTTCTTAGTTTCCACAGATCTGGAACCGGTTCAGCTTTATGTTTCTGTCAGTGCTGTAAAGATGCAGCTCCACTGGCTGCTGACTGACGCTGACTTTGATGCCCAGCGGGCCAGACTCCTAATGCTGTTCCTCTTTACAGAATGTACCCTTTTTCTCTAACTGCTTTGTAAGATTTTTTTCTTTCATATATGTTTTCAGCAGTTTGATCGTGATGTACTTTGGGGTGTTTTCTTCCTGTTTCTTCTGATTGAAACTTGTTAAGCTCTTTAGGTCTGTGGGCTTATTGTTCTCATTGACAAAAAAGAAAAATATCCTGGTCTCTTTTTCTCAAACCTGTTTCTGCGTCTCACTCCTGCTTCCTGGTACGCGTGTGTTGGACTGGTTACTGGTGTTCGGTGCACTCTTCCTGGGGGCTTCTCTGCTTTATTTTGAAGAGTCTCCATCACAAGGCCTTCCCCATCGCTGCAGCTGTCTTCTGCAGGCCTCTATTTGTTATTAATCCCATTCTGTGCATGTCCCAGCTGTAGGAGCTCCATCTGGATTGTTTTTATAACTTCCATTTTTTTCCTCATTTGTTCATGTTTCTCTCCACTTTCTTGAATATACAGAGCACACTTTTAATCTTTTAAAACATTTTTTTCTTCTAATTCTATCATTTATCTTATTTCTGGGTCTGTTTATTATATATATATAATTTTTTTTTTTTTTGAGACACAGAATCTCACTCTGAGCGTCTCAGCTCACAGCAACCTCAAACTCTTGGGCTCAAGCGATCCTCTTGCCTCAGCCCTCCGAGTAGCAGAGACTATAGGCACCCACCACGATGCCTGGCTATTTTTACAGACAAGTGTCTCGTTCTTGCTCAGGCTGGTCTCAAACTCCTGAGCTGAAGCAATCCCCCTGCTGCGGCCTCCCAGAGTGCTGGGATTATAGATGTGAGCCACCACATCCAGCTCTGGCTCTGTTTCTATGGATTGCATTTTCTCCTTGTTAGGGGTCACATTTTCCCACCTTTTTGTTTGTCTGCTAAATTTTGATTGGATGCCGGACATTGTGATTTTAGGCTGTTGGGTGCTGTATTTTCATATTTATTCCTTAATTAGTGTCAGAATTTGTTCTGGTGTGTAGTTAAGCTAATTAGAATTAGTTGAACCTTTTCAAGGATACAACTACTTATCAAGGTGTTGCTACACTTTGACAATGCAAAGGTCCAGAGAAGCCTTGAATCCAGATGCAGCCTTGAATCAAATTACTAATTTACCTGCTGTGTGATGCTCCCTGTGTGGCAGAACCTTTTCACCTTGACACAAGCTGTTCCCAGCCCTCTGGGAGCCCTCATGGTGTTGGCTCTACTGTTTTCTGGCAGTTCTTTTCCCAGCTTTGGGTAGTTTCCTCTCATGCCTGTGTAGATCAGCGCTTGGCCAAAGACTCAGAACGCCCGTCTCCAGATCTCTGGTGCTCTGTGGCAGCAAAAGTGACCCCACCTTGGACGCTCATTTGCCATGTTGACTTTGGATTAACCCCAGTCTTGAGAACACCTCCTGATTTGTGTCTTTAATGGGAGAGCACGTCCTCACTAGAAATCTTGCATTTAGATCAAAGCAACCTTGACGTTATCACACTCATATAGGCTATGATGCACTGAGCATACTTGCCTGTGCTGGAGGACGGCCGTTCAGCTCCCTGGAGAGCACGCAGCCTGGGTCTGGGGAGCAATGGTGTGGAGATCTATTTGCCTCACTAACACCACAATTATGCTGCCATCTGTAAGTTTCCCAGTAAACCCCCCTTTATGACAAACTGGACTTGTCTGGCCCAATCTTCGGGTTCTCAGCTCCATCCCGACTTGGGGACCACTAGGCGCATGTGGCCTGGAACAAGCTCGCTCACTCTCTGTGCGCAGCAGCCCCCTCTCAGGCATGTGCTTCGCAAATTGTACCTGCCCGCACCTCCTTGAACTCTGATGTTTTTATCTTCGGCATAGCGAGGCTGCTGTGCCGTCTGGGCTGTGGCCTGAAAACCACCTCTGGGGAGAAGGACTGGGCCATTCTCAAGCATTCAGCCTGTTTGCTTCACTTTTCTCAGCAGCCACCGTCCTGAGCTTCCTGCTGTCCAGTGTTTGCAGACACTGCCTCGTATATTTTACCTGGCTTTCTAGTTCAAGGCGGAGGAAAGGGCAGGCACATATGATCCCTGTTTCTCTGTCGTGGTCAGAATTGTGAGCCTTGCCCATGCCCTTCTGCTGTGTTCTCCTCTCCTGTGTGCTCGCCCGCGCTTTCAGGTGCAACAGGACGCTCCGGCCTCGGTCTGCTGCATTCCTGCCTGAGACCCAGGATCCCCGTTCAATGCTCTGGCCTCAGTCTGCCATCTTCCTGCCTGAGACCCAGGATCCCCGTTTCTTGGAGAGGTCCTAGCTCTTTTTAGTGGAGAATGACACCTAGAAACCCAGCTGCAGGTAACTCGGTGTGCTCATTGCTACTGGTGTGTTGACAAATTTTTAACCATCAAAATTAAAAACCTATGTATTTAACCTTCAGTGGGGGAAATACCAGGAACTCAAGGAGAGGTTCCCTATTCTTTTTCTTGAAAGGAAAACACTGTGGAGGACAGAAACGTTCCTCCAGAATCTTCCTTGGAGGGACAAGGAAGAACAGGGGGATTTCTGTCCTTTCAACCCATTTTCATGAGAGCCTCTTGCTCGCCAGAGTCTGTTCTAGGTGACAGGGCCATAGCAGCTGGCAGAACAGACGAGAACCCACTCCCAGCGCAGCTGACACGGACGCCCACTGCAGTTACTTTGCTGGTTTCATTGTTCCTGAGTCCAACTTTCTTTCCACCATAATCAACGTGGCCCTTTCTACACAGTTCCCACCTCCAGATGAAATGCAGAAGTTTAACAATCACTGAAATGTGCATGTGAGTCTAGAGGTCCGGTTTCTCCTGGCTGAAATAGCTGGGTGTGTGTGAATTTAAATTTCAACTCTAAATATCACATGTGTAAATGCCCCACTGAAGAAATCAATTGAGCAAACCCAGATGGTAAATATTGAGTGGAAGAAGTAAATACTGGCGTGAGGAGTGAACCCTTGCTTTGTTACGGAGGGGCCAAGGTTCACATAAGGCGCTAATTTACTTGCACTTGCTCTGGCCACTGCGAAATAGCACTCAAGGAATCCATATTTTTTGCAGACAAACTGAGATGTGATGGGAATACAAGCTGCTTGTGATCTAAGGGGTGTGTGAGCCTGGCATCTCCTCCCCACACCGCTGTACATGGAGTGGGTGGGTTGAGGTGCACCGAAGTGTCCCAGCTTCTCAGGGCTGGAAGGGAGCTGAGAGCCCCCCACTTAGTTCATCCAATGCCTGAGTCCTGGCCACCAAGTTCTCCACCACGCTCCTGGGCCCCCTCCACTGACAGGGCCCCACAACTGTGACATCTAGAGCGCTCTTCCTCTTTTCTATTTGGTATTTGCTGCTGGCTTCTTTACATTTCACACCCTCCCTGCCTAGTTCCATTTTCTGAGGCCGTGTGTGCAGCTGCTCACCACAGCCTTTGGATGGCTTCGGAGTTCTCCTTTCAAGACAGCTTGTTTCGCTCCATCACTAGTCCTCACAGAACCTGCCTCTGAGATCCACGTCCTCCAGCCAAACTCCGAGCTGCCTCACCCCACAGCCACATTTTAATCCTTATCCTCACCACTCATCTCTTCTTTTGCAGCGGGAGAAATAGTTCACAGCATTGTTCCCAGGTTGGAATTCAAGATTCTGTCATGGAACAAGGCAGGTGACCATAGATAAGTTTCTTATTCGCCTGAGTTTCCCCATTTGCAACTGGCAGTAGTTTCACTCATCCCAGGCACCAATGTGAAAGTCAAATTATTGTGTAGGGAAGGACTTCTAGTAAGCAGTCACTGAACGTCAGCCTTACAGTGCCTTCTGGCACCTGTTTTACTAGATGTCCTGGGTATAGTATTTCAGGTCTTCACACAACCTTTTGAGAAGTTAGAACTGAGGTTCAGGGAGCTTTTACTCACTTCTTCCAGAGAGTTCTTTCTGTGTTCAATTTGGCATTTGCTGATGGCTTCTTTGCAACTTTCCCAAGGGCCTCACCACCAACACGTGCAGAGGCAGGTTCACACCCTTGCTTGTTCGACCCTAAAGGATTTGCCTGTCCCACCAGGTCCCCTAGGTCCTTCCTCAGCTTCTGAGACCTGCTGTCACTCTCAGGTCCCATCCACCTCCCTGACAGTTTCCTTTTTGCTTTTCTCCTGCTTGCTTTTGAAAGTGGGTGTTCCTGGGGAGGTGAGCTCGGCCCTCTCACCCTCTGTCTGTATTTTCTTCCTGGGTAATCACGCCTCACCCACTGTTCCCCACCCCTATGCATTAATTATCCTCAAGTCCAAATTCTTCCCTTGCTCCGTCTACTTCCAAATGCCTCCTCCGCGGCTCCACCTGAGTGTCTGCAGGTCTCTCTCAGACTGTCCTCCCCTGTCCTGTGAATCTCAGTCAGGGTGTCAGACAGGCACAGACACCCGAGCCAGCTGTGAAGAGGAGCTCTGAGAGCCAGCTCCCCCTCCGTGTGCCTCTGCAGTGTCATGGATGATGTGTGGCCCAGAGAGCTGTGTGCTGAGAAGAGGAAGGAATCTGCTCACTGCACATGTGTTTACTGAGTGGCAGCCAAGTTCATCTCTGCCTGAGACACTCAGCACGCTGAATTGTCCGAGATGTGGCTCCCGGCCTCAGGAGAGAAAGGCAGGCAGGTGGTTGTCAGGCCTGATACAGAAGGTGGGAGGGTCCTCGGCCCTTTTAGTCTAAGAGGAAGAGTCACTGACTGGGCCGTGCTCACAAGTGGGCTCAGTGGTGGTCCCCCAAAAGTTGTGTCCATGTCCTCATCCCTGGAACCTGTGAATGTGAACTGACTTGGAATGAGGGTCCTTGAAGATGTTATTAAGGATTTTGAGACGAGATCATCCAAGTAGGTTCTAAATCCCTTGACAATTGTCCTCATAAGTAACACGCAGAAGAGAGACACAGGGAGAAGAGAAGAAGGCCAGGGGTGGAGATGGGGGTGACGTGGCCACAAGGCAAGGACTGCCCAGAGTCGAGAGAAGCTGGACGGCGCAAGGAAGGATTCTGCCCTGCACCCTCAGAGGGGGCATAGCTGACACTTGGGTTTTGGTCATCTGACCTCCTAACTATCAAAGAATAAGTTTTTGTTGTTAAAGCCACCCAGTGTGTGGTCATTATGACAGGCTCAGGAAAGTCCTCCTGCCCCCCAGAAACTCCTCCGGCTAGGTCATGTATGAAAGTTGGTAAGCACAGGACTGTGTCCTTTCTCATTTCTTGACACTCTCAGCCATCGGGTACTCTCGCGGGCCATCACCTGCTGACAAATCCTGAATGGGTGGACGCAGCCTCTCAGAGACCCAGACCCAAGACGCTTGCCATTGCCCTGCTGCTGGTGGCTCTGCGGTCACAGCCCTCAGCTGGCTGTAAAGCAGTGCTGGGCTTCCCCTGCTGCTGTCCTCTGGGAATTCCTGGGGAGAGAAAAGGAAGCTCAGCCAGGAGGTGTTCCTGCCTTGGTGGGACCCTGGTCGCCAGAGCGTCTAATGGCACTCGGGCCCACAGCGGCTGCCTGGCTGCAGAGAGGAAGGCGTGTCCCAGTAGATCCGGTTGCTCCGGCCCTTCCTGGTATGGATGGCAGGAACAGTGCATCGGCCGCTTCGGCAAACATTCACTGAGCAGTCTCCCTGCGGGCCCACCCTCTGCCCTGCCCGCACCCGCATCTTCACGCGGTCTCCCTGCGGGCCCACCCTCTGCCCCGCCCGCACCCGCACCCGCATCTTCACGCGGTCTCCCTGCGGGCCCACCCACTGCCCCGCCCGCACCCGCATCTTCACGCGGTCTCCCTGCGGGCCCACCCACTGCTCTGCCCGCACCCGCATCTTCACGCGGTCTCCCTGCGGGTCCACCCTCTGCCCCGCCCGCACCCGCGTCTTCACGTGGTCTCGCTGCGGGCCCACCCTCTGCCCCGCCCGCACCCGCGTCTTCACGCGGTCTCCCTGAGGGCCCACCCTCTGCCCCGCCCGCACCCGCGTCTTCACGTGGTCTCGCTGCGGGCCCACCCTCTGCCCCGCCCGCACCCGCATCTTCACGCGGTCTCCCTGAGGGCCCACCCACTGCCCCGCCCGCACCCGCGTCTTCACGTGGTCTCCCTGCGGGCCCACCCTCTGCCCCGCCCGCACCCGCATCTTCACGCGGTCTCCCTGCGGGCCCACCCTCTGCCCCGCCCGCACCCGCGTCTTCACGCGGTCTCCCTGCGGGCCCACCCACTGCCCCGCCCGCACCCGCATCTTCACGCGGTCTCCCTGCGGGCCCACCCACTGCTCTGCCCGCACCCGCATCTTCACATTTTCATTTTTGCCTCTGTGTTTTGCATAGATGCAAAAGCTCCAATCTTTCACAATTACTTGTGCAGACACTTGAGCTTCTTTCTGTGTAGGGTTTGGGAAGAATGTCTCGGCTCTCTGCTCATCCACTCAGGGTTTCTCTCCTTCTGAGGTGTAACCTTTGTCTGTAGCCGTGAGCAGGGCCTCAGCCTCCCTCTCCTGCAGTGGAGACCATCAGCTTGTAGCTGTGACAGCAAAATAAATGCCAAGGCAGGTGGACAGAAATAAATGCATTATTGCTCCTTTTCTCTTCCACGATGAATAATTTATGTCGGTTTTTGACAGACTTTGCATTGATCAGGGAAGAAGAATTGGCTCTTCCTCCCGGTGTGGTGGTGTCTGAGCTGCCCTCCTGGCCTGTGCACTCTGCCTTCCCCATCTGACCTCCGGACACTGCCAGGAGCCAGGGAAGCTTCCTGAGGGATTGCTCTGTCCTTGGAGCTCCTGACACCCTGAGGAGCCCCTCCCAGGCAGCACCTGACACTTTTTTACCTTGCAGTTGTCATGAGTCAGGTGCTTGCTTTATTCTCCACACCAGGCATCGGCTGACTTTTTCTTTAAAGGACAAATAGTAAATGTTTTAGGCTTTGTGGGTCAGACGGATGGGATCCACTACAGAACTGATGGAGCTCAGTGGAAAATGAAAATCAGGGTCATTTGTTAAACAGTCAATAAGACTCTGAAGATGGTGATGTGGAGCCCCAGATGACACTACAGGTCACACACCCAAGAAGGAAACCCACGCACAGTCTCTGCAGCCATGCCTCAGCTGTACTGCCAAAGCCACCATAGACAGTGTGTCAATAAATGAGTGTGGCAGTGTTTTAATAAAACTTTATTTATAAAAATAAGCCTACAGATGGGAGTTTGCCAGCCTCTGCTCTGTATATCTGGGAGTTCCTTGAAGGCATCCACACACTCATGTATCCATGCATCCAACAAAGCATTGCTGACCAGGAATTATGTCGTCTCTGCACCATCTGAGGATTTGCAACCTGGCTAAATTCTGGATCCTACTGTATTATGTAAATTTTCACAACCACCTAAACTAAGGCAGCTGCCTCTGCGTCGTTCACACAGACCCACCCACCCGGGCTGAGGGACACACGCACATGCCTGTAATCTCAGCTCAGGATCAGAGAAAGATGGTGGGCAGAGAACAGAGGGGCTGGACCTACCCGCAAAATAAGCACAAATACCCCAGGCACCATCGGCTGATTATGAGAAGGTAGCAGGGCCAACAAGGGCTGACTGTCCAGAAAGACACTTCATCTCACACTCAACAGATTTTAGAACCTGTCAGCCACCCTTGGGTGAACAGGGTTGTTGTTTATTCTGATATATTTCTCCAGAGGGACGTGGACAGTACCTTCATTTTTAATGAAATAATCTATTTTTAGGATAATGAAAAGAAAATGCTTTTTAAAAAAATCCACGGTATTTAACTTCATTATTTTAAATATGAATGAAAAGCAGAGTTTCAAAACCCAGATGACGGGAGGCGCCTGTGTCTCAAAGGACTAGAGCGCTGGCCCCATATGCCAGAGGTGGTGGGTTCAAACCCAGCCCTGGCCAGAAACTGCAAAAAAAAAACAAAAACCCAGATGACTTGACACAAATACCAAAATGACAGCACACTGACGGGGGTCTTCACAATATGCTTGACCCTGAGCTTCCAGCAACCACAGGAGTTTGGCCACTTTGGCCACAGGGGAGAATCATCCCCCGCTTCCCCACTGGCGAGAGGGGCGTTTCCAGGGACAAGCAGCTCACCTGTGTCCCAAGCCTCCCTGGGCCCACCTCTCCCCTGTAAAGCACAGCACATCCTGCCGTCCTTGCCTGTCGTTACATCCAGGTTACAAAATGGCAACGGTTATTGACTCAGCTGCAGGCTGTAGGCCTACTACGTGCTGGGGAAAAGAGTCCCCACCTCCATGCTGCTCACGAGTTAGTGGGGAGACAAAGGATAAACCACTCATCACAGACGGTTCCCAGGAGTTCAACTTACAAGTTTTCAATTGCACAACGGTGCAAAAGTAATACTCGTTCAGTAGAAGCTGCACTTCAAGGATTCATACAGCCCTTCTGGTTTTCACTTTCAGGACAGTAACCAACCAAATACCTGAGATATTCAGCACTTTATTATGAAACAGGCTTGGTGTTGCATGGTTTGCCCAACTGCAGGCTAAAGTGTGTACTCAAGCACCTGGAAGGTGGGCTAGGCTGAGCTGGGATGTTTGGTAGGTGTATTAAAGACATTTTTTACTTACAATATTTTCAACTTATAAAATGGGCTTATGAGACTGTGGGGAAGATGAGTGACACTGGGCTTTCTCCCCTGAAGCCCACCGGGAGCCAGACTGTTTTGAATCACTAGGATGAAGCCAGCAGGGCCCTGTGTTTCTAAGTAATCATCATTAATGTTTATTTTGGAGCCACCTTTCTTCTGGCTACTCTGTAAGGCCCCGAGGCTGGCTGCCTGTAGGGAATAGGAAGTTTCCTGTGCTAGCTCCTGGGCCGTGAGCTGGTGTGGGGCCGGTGTCCCCATGCCTGCCCACTGGCCACCGTGAAAGTAGCACATGTCACAGCTACTTTCAGCTGCTCAAGTCCTTTTTCAGTTTGTCTGAATCCAACTCTAACCTTTTTGGCCCCAACCATTGGCACTAAAGGTCTGTCACCCCATCATAAGTCAAGGGGCATCTAATATGGTTTGTCCGGGAGTCGTGAGCACTCTGAAGAAAAACAACACAGGAACAGCATGTACAGAGTGTCTGACGGTGCCATGAGGGGTGCTGCTGTCACACTTAGAGTCAGGCGACCTCACTGAGGGGACATTTAAGCAGAAGCCTGAAGGAGGGGAGGGTGGTCCATGTGGAGACTGGAGGAGCAGTGTTCTAGGCAGAGGAACGGCCAGTGCAAACATCCTGAGATGGAAATGCCCAGCCTGGCCAGTCAGGGGACTAGGGTGATATTAGTCACCGCAGTTGCCACCATCATCACCACCATGATCATTGTCACCACCATCTCCTTACTGCCATTCTCATTTTATCTTTGTCATTATTATCATCATCTAACATTGTCGTCACCTCCAGCGTCACCACCACCATGATCACCATTATGGCAGTTCCCAAGTCCTCCCAACATGAGATTTTGAATGCTGCTGCTTAATCCTCACAACCACCTTATAGGTTGGATATTCTGTCACACGTCCTTGTTTGGATGAAGAGCCTTAGGCTCAGAGAGGGGAGGTCGCTTGCTCAGGGTCACACAGCTGGTAAGGAGCAGGGCTGAGCATGGAACTCGGCTCTGAGGCCTACACTGGGCTCTGCAGGATGACTCCAGCCCATCTGTTGTCCTGAATGGCCGTGGACGGGCCTTTATTTGTCCATCTTTCCCCCCTCCAGATGTTCAGATGTTGCTGGAGCCCAGCATTCAGCACTGAGTCCAGGCAGCTCTCTGTCCCCTGCCTTGCTTGGCCAAGCTTCCCTGCTGTTCTCAGAGTGTGCCTGCATGGGTCATTGGGGCCCGCAGTGGTCCCTTCCTCATAAGCTCACAGTCAAAAGGAAAAGCAGAGGCGTATGCCCATGTGTGATCAGCGGAGGCAGCTCTGGCCCTGGGGCCCACCTGCCTCTGTCTAGCTGACAGCTGAGCCTGGGTGTCTGTGCACAGAGATTGCCCAGGACAGATGCATCTCAGACCAGATGCCGGGAGTGGGGTGGTAAAGAACGTGGATGTGTCAGAATGGATGTCTCTGAGCCTGAGTTTCCTCATCTGTGAACTGGGAAAAGGGCCACAAAGCTCATCCTCCTGGTCATTGCACAGATGAAAGTGGACAGTGCCTAGGAGCTCTCGGCACACCACAAGCCCATCACCAGGCACGGGGAAGCTTAGCTGCTGCTGTTCTTCGGGCCACTGTCTGAGCAACCCCCAGAGGAGGAGCTATTCTCTGTGGAGCAGGGCTGGTCCCAAGGGTGAACGTCCTCTGCCCAGCTTCACTCCCTGCCTCCTGCTGTTAGTGCCTGGGTTTTCCCTGAAGAAACCCCACTGCCCCTCCCAGCCCATGTGGTTTAGGGGCTGTGAACCCCCCTGGCTCCAGGAGTGGCCACGTGGTCTGCTTCTGCCTAGTCACAGCTTAGCAGCCCCCAGGCCACAGTAACTCATTTAGGGATGGTCAAAGCCATCTTCAGGTGGTTGGAGTCAGCCCTGCTGTACTGCTCAAGGCCAAGTGCTCTCTGCCCACTGGAGCTGCCCAAGGTGGAGACCGGGAGCTGTCCTGCCATTTGGCCACTAAGAGAGAGTCTTCCTGAGGGTGAATCCAACACAGAGAACAACAAAGCTAAGAGATGGACCTTTGGAGACATCAGGCCCCTGGATTCAGCTATGCCTGAAGCTGGTCTTGGGTTTCTGTCCTTTACAACCCAACATTCCTGAAGAGTATCAGTGGGCTGCACCAAACTACCTGATTCCCTTGCTGAGCGTGTGTCTGCTGAAACCCACCTTCCCCAAATGTAAAGCACAAAGTAACTCCGGCCCATCCTCTTCTTCGTTTTCCTCTCAGTGTGCGTTCCCACAGGCGGCCTGGGATAAAGACACACTCTCTTATGCAGATTCTGGGAAGGAATGTTCCACATGAATTCATTAACGGAAGCTTTATTATTTTAAGCCATCTAGTGATGGTTTAAATATTTGGCATCTCCTAAAATAAACTGAGATCTTCCCAATGAGTAGTGTCACAGTCTGAGTGCAAGGTTATGACTCCAAACCCAGAACAGCATGTAAGCCAACCTCACTAGTCCCTGACATTGGCAGGGACTGGGCCATCTCAGGACTCGGTCCAGACCCCACACCAGTAGGAAAGGAAAGTGCCACCACCCCCAGCCTCAGGGCCCCGTGGTTGCCTGTGTTTGGGGAGGCCTCACTCTGCACCTTCCTGCTCAGCATTCGTCACCTCTGTTGGCATCTGAGAAGCCTCTGAGGAGACCCGCTGAGAAGAATCCACTCTGCGTGGTTTCCTGCAGGCTCCCCTGCCCTAGTGAGCTCCCGAGGGCAGGGACTGAGTCTGAGTTACAGACGGCCATGCTCCTCAGACACAGAGTCGGAGCTGTGGGATGCTGGGTCCTCAGTGAGCACCGGCTCAACGCTGCTGAACCATGCGCCCGGGCACACCAGTCCCACTTTCTATGGCTTTGTAGCAAACCACCAGAAACTTGGCAACTTAGAACAAACTTATCTTAAAATTCCAGAACCACAGAATGGGTCTCACTTGACAAGTCAGGGTCAGCTGGCCTGGGTTCCTATTGGAGACTCTCGGGATAACCCTTTTTTTTTTCTACTTCACCTTCCACAGGCCACTTGCGTCCCTTGGCTTGTGGCCCCTTCCTCCTATTCCAACCTCCACCCTTCCTTCACAGCTTCTCTGCTGCTCCCCTCCCACCCTCTCTCCCACAACTAAGCACCATTGTGACTCCATTGGGCCCACCTGCTCACTGGAAGCCTTAATTCCATCTGTAACCTTAACTTGCCCTGATCTAAGATTCATAGGTTCCAGAAATTAGGACACCTACTAAGTGTGAGCACATTCAAACCTGGAGAAAAGATCCTGGAGCAGAGGGTCTTGGGGCCATTCATTCCTTCACTCACTCTGACTGATGCATACCTACTGTGCGCCAGGCCCTGGCATGTGTACAGAGACACACATCAGCAGAGGCCACACCAAGTCCCTACCCTCAGGGGTTTTCCAGTTAGCATATGGAGCCTGAAGGAGGCAATGAACCCAATGTGAACAGGGCTTGGGAGGCACGCTGGTGTCTGCCCACCTCTGAGGGACAGGAGAGAGGAGGGAAGAGGAGGGAAGGGGCCTTTTCCTGAGGAAAAGTGGTGCATTCTAGGTTTGGGTTTGATGAGAACAAGCAGCCGCACACCTCACCTGCTCTATTTTGTGACATTTCAGTCTTTGTGGTGAACAAGCTCTGGTGTGATGATGGTTCAGTTTTAAAATACCCCAGCCACATGTGGGATTTCGTTCACATGCTCTTGATGTTTCAGTGTCAACACGGTGGGAACCCAAGGGGCTCCTGGCCCCACGGAGGGATGGCCTGATGGGCTCTTATCATTCTCTGGAGCCTTCCTGGGCAGCAGCCTGGCTTCCAAGGCCTTGCCAGGCCCTGGGCCGGTGTTTAATAAATGTCACTGCTGGGAGTTCTCAGACGATTAACATGGGAAAACCGAAGAGAGGGCTGGGGAAATGGATGCGTTAAAAATAATGAGGCCATTTTAAACGGACCCAGGTTCCGGGGGAATGTGAACCAAGTCGTTGGTTTATTTAAAAATACACTTTATTTTCCGTTCTGTCTCTGTTTAATCTCTTCTAATAGAGCTAAAAAAAGAAAGAAAGAAAGAACCCCCTTATTCTAAAACACTGAAATTAATCTAGAGCTTTAAAAAAGACAAAGAAGTGGGGGCTAAAATATAGGCCCAAATAGCCCCCTGCAATGGGGCCATGGCACCTTGCAAACAGTGAGGTCTAAGCTGCTCACGGCATCAATGGGCACATTTTACTTGGAATTTTCAAGGAAGCCAAGAATGATGACAACGAAAGTTCCATCCTTATTCTTGATGTTTTTGCAGACTGATAACTTTTCTGCCTTACGTAATTCTATGGGAACATGAGGATTGTGAACCCTCATTTGAGAGTCAGAAGATGACAATTCAAATCCCTGCTTTCTCTTTGTAGCTGAGTGAGTTTGGGTAAGCTCTTTTATTCCTCTGAAAAGTAAATACTAATTCCCACAGCACAGAGGAAGCCCCAGGACTCTGCCTGGAGCAAAGTACCTGTGGGTACTACCAGTGTTCACATCAACAATGATTACCCAGTGAGAGGACTGATAGTAATCTAGCCTGGGTTTTAAAAAGGTTGGCTCTTGGCTCTTTTAACGTTCACATCTTTAGATGCAGGAAGCATGATAATCTGTTTCGAGCTGATTTCGGAATTTAGGTCTCAGATATATCCGACAAGCTTGCTCTGACCCCTCCCCACATCTCTCATGTGGCACCCTCAGGCCCAGCGCTCTGTCCCCTGGAAAGCCACAATAACAACTGGCTGTCAAGATGGACTTGGTGGGCGGGCATGGTAGCTCACACCTGGAATCCCAGCACTCTGGAAGGCCAAGGCAGGTGGATTGCCTGAGCTCAGGAGTTGGAGACCAGCCTGAGCAAAAGTGAGACACTGTCTCTAAAAATAGCTGGGTATTGTGGCGGGTGCCTGTAGTCCCTACTATTTGGGAGGCTGAGGAAAGAGAATCGATTGAGCCCAGGAGTTTGAGGTTGCTGTGAGCTATGATGCCTTGGCACTCTACCAAGGTTGATAGAGTGAGACTCACAGAGCAGCAGCAAAGTGGAAGACTGGGCCCTCTCCACAGTCAAGGAGGTCAGGACCAACACCGCCTGGGACCCTTAGCAGACATGAGAAGGGAGAGAAGACTTCCGGAGAGAAAAATGTTAGAGTGAGGTGGTGCCTGGTTTTCCTCTCCAGGCTGGGAGAAGCTCAAGGAGACCCCGGTGGGGCCAGTCTAGGCAGCTCTGGGGAGAGGCTGGCTAGAGTAGCCAGGCAGTGGGGTGGGGGCTGTGCTGAGTGGGAACCGACTCCACTGGGGCAGAGGTGGTGGGACCAGAGTGCTGAGAGTCTCCTGAGGATCAGAAATGTACCCTTAGGAAGGACTTGGCCAGGAGTACAAGGACCCCTATCTCTTCCTGCCAGCTGCAGGCATTCAGGGGGTCCATGTGGGGTGTTTTTATTGCATCAGGGTCTAAAAGCCCACAAAGTACCTTCAAAAGAGTCAGCTTCTAGCATCTGCCCCGGCTAAGGGATAAGCCAAGCCAGGCCATCGTGTCCCTCTCACTGTCCCCCAGCCCTAGAGGTGGAGGGAAGTTTGGAGACCAGGGTGGAGAGATTGGGGTGAAGCTCAGTGGGGAAATACAGACCAAGCCCTCTACACCAAGCCCTCCACCTGGGGCTCGCCTGGGGCTGGCTTGGTTGGTGGAGAGGAGAAAATAAGGCTTTTTTTTAGTGAAGTCTTGCGTGGGACTGGACATTTTAATTATCCACATGAAACTATGCTTTTGTGATTAAAAGTGGCTGGGAAAGCTTTTATTCTGAGATGATCAGAAAGTCATGAGGCCTGCCCTAGAGTTACCCACGAGGCTAGGAAGAACCAGCCCCAGAGGGTGGTGGGTGGCTAAATTGGCTGTGGAAACAAAACAAATCAAATCTGATTTATGGTGTTTGCCAATTGCCACAGTGTAAATATTCCCACCATGGCCTATTTCAAGCTACCAGTGTGATGTCACTGAATGTGGAGTTGGAAGGATACACACTATTTGCTCCTACAAGCCAGTGTGAGCCAGTGTGGGTGAGTGTGGGCCAGTGTGGGTGAGTGTGGGCCCGTGTGGGTGAGTGTGAGCTGGTGTGGGTGAGTGTGAACCAGTGTAGGTGAGTGTGGGCCAGTGTGAGTGAGTATGAGCTGGTGTGGGCTGGTGTGGGTGAGTGTGAGCCAGTGTGGGCCACTGTGAATGAGTGTGAGCTGGTGTGGGCTGGTGTGGGTGAGTGTGAGCCGGTGTGAGTGAGTGTTAACTGGTCTGAGCGAGTGTGTGCCAGTGTGGACCAGTGTGGGTAAGTGTGAGCCAGTGTGGGACCGTGCAGGCCGGCTGCTGCACACCCAGAGAGTAGGTGTGAAGGGGCAGTGGGGAAAGAGCGGGGCGGTCTCCTGCTGTAGCCCCAGAGTCCTGTTCCTTCAGTGTAAAGACGTCCCTGCTCCATTGCCCTTCAGAACCTTCCCTCCCCGCCTTACATTCTTATAACATGCCTGGCTTGTGTGTACCACAGGGCCCAGTCTGAGGATAGACAGAGTGAATGTGTGAGTGTGTTGGGGTGGGGGGGTCTTTATTCTCTCCCCTGCCACCAGGTGCATGAGAATAGCCACACTCCTTTGATTGCTGCAAAATCCTTCCTACAGAGGCCTGCCTAGGTCTGGCTGAGGACAGGGTTCAACATTTGCCGAATGGATGAGTGAACAAACAAACAGGATACCTCCTCAGAGAAGCCCTCCTCACCCCAGGCAAGGACAGGCTCACCACCTCCCACATCCCTGCAGTGCTACGGACTTGGCACTTTGCAGCACGTATTGCAACTCTGTAACAGTTCCACAGCCCCTGTGCTCAGCCTGCCTGGGAAAAGCTCCTTGGCAGCCGTGACCGGAGCTGCTTATTTACAGCCACATCGTGGTGCTGAGATCCATGCCCACCACTTAGCAGGCCCTCAATAAATATCCCCAGACTGAGGAACAGATACATAGTTAATGTGTGGTCTCTTGTGGGCTGGAGCGTCTGAGTCCCCTGATCTAATCCTCAGTCTTTTAATCACCCCGGGGTGTCCATCAGACAGGCCAGGTCCTGCCACGGTAACAACCAAGCCCCTGCTCCCCAGGTCAGGGGGCTTCCAACAGCACCTTATATCTTGTTTATGACCGAAGTCCAGGCCAGGCTGGCCAGGGGCTCTGCTCAGAGTAGTCTGGCAGGGGGAGCAGACGCCATCTCAAATATCAGTCCTGCTGGGTGCTGTGCCAGAGGACAGAGAACGTGGTGCAGCGTCTATAAGTGGCAAAGAAATGCTACAGCCCAGAAGTGACCCACGTCATCTCCACTCATTGCTGGAGAGCCCACAGCCCAGCCAACCACGATCCACAGCACCGTCCCTCCACGATCTCAAAAGGGTATGGAAATGCTACATAATTTTAGCCTGCATTTTCATTTCAGGACAGGCCCCACAAGTTCTGTATCTAATCCTGAGTGGCTGGAGTGGTTGTAAGAGCTGATCTTTCACAAGGGGACGAAGGCAAGCACTTCACCAACATCTGGGAAAGGGGCCGGAGCTGGGGCAGGTGGAATCAGGCACCACAGCTCTGCCCTTGAGCCACCAAGTGCAGGCACAGGTTTTATGTGGGAATGGCTTTGTTAAAATTGGGGGGCACCCTCAGGACTTAAAAACAATCTCATTTGCCTCCCAAAGAGTTTGTTTTTATAAGACGCAGGAGTCACTGTGTGGAAGTTGTGCAGTTTTGTGGGGGTAGGGGAGAAAGGAACTGAAGAACTGTTCTGCTTAAGTTTCCAAGAAAAGCATCAGGGCATTTGGCCTTTGTCCAGCCGGCTGGTTAAACCCCATCCTCCCCCGGATCGGGGGGGAGACACATCTGGGTTCGTGTGGGCGTCCGTGCCGCAGGCGGCATCTAAGGACCAAGCAGTGAACAGTACAGACGGAACTCCTGCCCCGTACCTTGCCTTCCAGAGGGGAGGAAAGACCAGAAAAGACAACAATGGAGTAAGTAAGAAGTGCGGAAGGAAACAGAGTGACCATGCAGGAGAGAGAAGTCCAGCAGGGCCGGGCTGGTCCGGGGACGGGGAGGCTGCAGTTGGGGAAGGACGGCCAGGACGTGGCTGGTTTAGTACTGAGCACAGCAGAAGCACCACAGGCTCCCTTCTCCTTGGCCAGCAAGGTCCAGGGTGCAGCCAGATTGGGGTGAGCCTCACAGCCCTGTGGGAGCCTGGCCTGGGCTCTGGGCCCCTTCAGCTTTCCTGCCACGCACAAGTCACCACCATGCAGGAACATGGAGGGAGGCTGCGGCCACACAGGCCCTGCCCTCCCAGGCGCTCCCAGGGCCCTCGTGGCCTCCTACATTTTGCTCTCGGTGGGGTTTCCTATCCTCTGCCTCCCAGGCCTGTGGGGCAGTCAACTGCATGACTGAGGAGGGCAGAGGGTCAGGCTTGGCCACCTCATCCTGGGGCCTGGGCACGACCACGCTGCCGTGATACCCTGTTGCTTATTCTCACTCCCACAGCACCCTCTAAAGCTTCCTTTTACCTTTGCCAAGATGCAAGTTGAAAAAGCACTCTGCGTCCGCCAGCACCATGGTCACCGTGAGGTCTGCCCAAGTAGACAGGTTTTCAGAAAACAATCCCAGCAACAGAAACTCCGCAGCAACAGCTCCAAGAGCAGCATGATGAAGACAGAAGCAGAGACGGCAGTGGCGCCTTCTCTGAAATAAGGCGCAGGGAGCCCTGGGCACGGTGCTTGGAAATCGTCATCAGTCCACATGCCTGGATCCCCTAGACTACCATCGTGGACCTGGCCACCGCCTCTCTGCCCTGGGCTCCCAGAAGCTCCCTTGTCTGGCCCCCACTGCTGCCCACCAGTCTCTGTGCTGCAGCCAAAGTGATCTTTTTTTTTTTTTTTTGCAGTTTTTGGCTGGAGCTCGGTTTGAACCTGCCACCTCTGGCATATGGGGCTGGCGCCCTACTCCTTTGAGCCATAGGCACTGCCCCAAAGTGATCTTTTAAACGGGCAAATAGGGCTCAGCACCCATAGCACAGTGGTTACTGCGCCAGCCAATGCACTGAGGCTAGTGGGTTCGAGCTCAGCCCAGGCCTGGTAAAGAACAATGACAACATCAACAACAAAATAACCAGGTGTTGTGGCAGGCGCCTGTAGTCCCAGCTACTTGGGAGAATTGCTTAAGCCCAAGAGTTAGAGGTTGCTGTGAGCTGTAACACCACAGCACTCTACTGAGGGTGACATAGGGAGACTCCATCTCAAAAAAAAAGGGCATATAGGCCCTCAGTTTGCAGTGCACCCAAATTCCTCATGGTGCCGTGGGAGGGCCCACCGGAACAGCTGTTCTGGAAAAGATTGAGGTATCACCTACTAGGGCTGAAACTGTGTGCATTTATGACCCAGCCATTCTGCTCCTCGCATTCCCTCCACAGAGGGTTTCCAATATTCACCAAAAGACCTGCCTGAGGACAGCCAGAGTAGCACTGTCCCTGAAAGCCTCAAATACCTGATAGCCACATCTGCAGTAGAAGAAAGGGCCTTGGAGGGGGCAAGTAGGTTAATGAGGTCGTGAGGGTGGGACCCTGATCCGCTAGGACTGGTGTTCTCATAAGAAGAGGAAGGACATGGAGATCTCTCTCCGCACACATGTAGAGAAGAGACCACGGGAGATGCAGGAACAAGGTGGACATCCAGAGGCCAGGCAGGGGACCTCAGCAGAAACCAACCCTAGTGGCACCCTGATCTCAGACTTCCAGCCTCCAGAACTGTGGCTCAATGAATGCGCGTGGTGTAGGCCCCGTGGTCTGTGGTGCCCCAGCTGACCAGCACCAGCACGTTCAGGACACAGTGCTTTTCTCTCCTATGCAGTGAAAACTTCCTCAAGAAAAGCAAGTCCAGAGTGACCCTGTTGTTTGCAATTCTTCTCTGGCTTCCTGTCTGCTTTTGAGCTCAAGTCTCAGTTCCTAATGTGATCTTGGAGACCATGTAGCCTTGGAGACCCGGCGTGGTCAGCCTCTGCTGGCCTCTATGGCCGTGGATCACTCCACTATAGCTCCTCTGACCTTGTTTCAATTACTTGAACACAACAAGCGTTTTCCTGCCACAGGGCCTTTGCACTTGCTGGCTGCACTTCCTAAAACACTTTCTCCATGTTTTTCCCTGGCAATCTCTTACTTGTTCTTCAGGTCCCAGCATAAACACGTTCTGTCAGTAGGAAAGTTTTTTTGATCCCAAACTTGGTCAGATCCTTCTCTCAAAACACCAGCCCTTTTCCTTCATTGCAACTGTTCCAGTTAGAAATAAATGAAATGTTGTTACCTACTAATGTTTTCCCTATTAAACTGTGAACTCCTTGAGAACAAGGTTGGTCTCATTCTCTGGCGGGACCACTGTGCTCGCTGTGAATAAAAAGATAGATGGATAGATGGACAGGCAGACAAATGGAGGACGGATGGATGGACAGACATGGATGGATGATATAGCGAATGGATTGGTGAATGAATAGATGGGTGGATGGATAGACGGATAAGAAGAATGGATGAATGGGTGGACGGGTATTTGGTTAGAGAAATGGACAGAGAAATGAATTTATGAACAAAAGTGGATGGATAAGTGGATATCAATTTCTAGTAAACAAATAACAATTCCTTCAACAAGTAACAATTTTGTGTACAACGGTGCTATTATAACCACCTACTGAGCCTTTGGGGTGCACAAACGTTGCAAGAATGAGTCAGCACCCCGTGCTCAGCTGATTTTTAAGGAATGATCCAAGAATACACTTCTGAGGTTTTCATCGACGAGGCAGATGGTGGACTTCTTTAAATATTTATGCTGCGGGAAAATACTCCTATTATGCATTGTCTTAGAATGCCTATGTGAAGCCTGGCTATACAGAAAGGGAGAAAAAAAGAATTTATTGAAAATGGATGAAGGACATGACCCCAGCACCAGAGTGGGTGATGTGAAAAAGATTCCGGTTTGTGTTCCCTGGGTGTGTGGGCAGCTGGCACCTGCCAGGGCAGTGGCTGTTATGGGTACCAAAGCCCAAGGGTTATAGAACTATATTTTCTATAAATTCAAGGTCAGGCCAGCAGAGGCAGGGGTGGGTCCTAACCTCTTCACCCAGCATTCAAGGCAGTGGTTGCCCCAGCACCTGCCTTGCTCTTGAGGGGTGCTTCCCACCACCCTCCCCTGCTACACTCAGCTCAGCTCCCAGTCTGTCAGATCTCTGCACAGTCAGAAGTGGACGCAGCCAGAGGCCTCCCCAGACACAGACGCCCAGTCTTGAGATTCCCAGCCACCATGTAATGTCAAGATCGCATTAGAAACTGCTCCTTGCCCCGCCCCAAGGCTTTTGCATATGCTGTTCCCTCGGCTTTGAACACCCTTCCTGCCTCTTTCTCCCTAACTCTGCTCGCCCTGTGTATGGTCAGGCCACCCTGACCCCATGGCAGCCGACACTTCCTCCATACACTCAATCTGCATTTACAGAGTGCCTGCTGTGCGCAGGTGCCTGGGAGTGGCGGTGCCGTAGTGACAGACAGTCCCTGTGAGCTTCTGTCCCGGAGAGGAAACAACAACAGTCACTGTAGTGAGTCTGTGACTGATGAATGGAGGGAGGAGGGAGGAGTGGGAGGTTGGGGAAGGTATCTGTGAGGCTGTGCAGTGCGGGGTGGGCTGTGCCACTCTCCAGAGGAGCACCTCCCAGGCAGAGGGACAGCAAGGACCAGGACCCCCACGGCCCACCTGATTCTATTGCTGCTTGGGAACACTGTCTGTCTGTCTCATGACAGGGCTGTGACCACCCAGGCCTCTCCACAGCCCCTGCCCTTGGCATAGCTTCCTGCATGTGGTAGACTCTTGGCCACGTGCAGGTGGAGTCCTCCAGCCCTCCCCATGGATGATGGAAGCCCTCAACCGGGCCTTGCTATGGGTTGGAATAAAGACATTTGTCCCTCTAAACCTCAGTTGAAATTCCATTCCTGATATTGGAGGTGGGGCCTCATGGAAGCTGTTTTGGTCTTGGGGGCAGGTTAGAATAGATTAATGTCCTGGGTTAGTGAGTGAGTGTTCATTCTCCCAGAACTGGTTGTTGAAAAGACCCCAGCACCTCCCCACCCTCTTGCCTCCTCTCTTGTGAGGTGATCTCTGCACACACCGGCCCCTTCACCTTCTGACAGAAGGATGCAGCCAGAGGCCTCCCCACACACAGATGCCCAGTCTTGAGCTTCCCAGCCATCAGAACCATGAGCCAAATCATTAACAAATTACCCAGCTTCAGGTATTCCTTTATAGCAGCACGAAACAGCCTTTTCAAAGAGTGTCTCCTATTTTCTTTCCTCCACTGGCTGTTGAGGCAGTTGACTCCATGTGGGGATGGAGAATCTCAGGCCCAAGGAAAGAAGCCACTGGCTACAGTCAGACAATTAGAGCAGCATCTGTTGGAGGACCCAGGGATGTCGGGAAAGCCTCAGTTTCCCTGGTACGGTCCCCAAGTCCTCTGAGAGTTCCCAGTCACTAGTCTGTCCGGGCTGTTTCTCTCTCTCTCTCTCTTTTTCTCTCTATACAGACGTGTGACCTCACCACTCAGGAATGCTCCAAAAAGCTCCAGAGAACATAGACCCTCCCTGATGTGCCAGCTCCCAGCGTGTCGTGACTGTGACACAGGGAGCTGCTCCACTGTGCCCTCTCGTCCTGCGGTTTCCCTGTTGCCATGAATCCTGCTGGGTGTCAAGAGAAGGAAGTAAGATAAAACCTGCCAAGAGTGCACCGTCATTTCCAGGCGACCAGGGACGTGTGTGGGAAATGCTGTGGCATCTGTTCCCAAGAGGACTGTCTGGGCCCAACACTAACCTCGTGTGGAACATGCCTGCCCTAGCAGGAGACTCTGTGGCTGGCGACACTAATCCCTCCTTTCCTCAACATTCACCCACGTTGACATGCAGGACACAGGACCAGGAATGCTGCGTCCATGTGGGATCCTCTGCTCCCAGAGAGGCAAGAAGACCCCTCACTCCCCAGGAGGGAGGGGAGAACCTCCCCTTCACCACGGACAGGGCCCTGGGCGGCACGCTGGCTGGCACAATCTCCCTTTGTAAAGTCTCTGTGGCCATGACGTGCCACCAAATCTGAAAGGCACTTGCTTCCTCCAAAGTTTGGGGAAAAGTTAAAGCTGGTTAAGGTGCATGTTGCCAAAGATAAAGGCAAATGCCACATCCTCTTAAAAAGAATCGAAGCATCAATATGGTTGGCACTGGTATAAAGGCAGACACAGGCCGCTGGGTCGGAGGCCCAGACGGACCCTTGCGTGCACAGGCGGATGATGTCTGACAAGGGCGTCAAGGTCACACAACAGGAAAAGGACCATCTCCTTGACAAACAGCACTAGGAAACTTGGCCACCCACGTGCAGAAGAATGAAGCTGGACCCCTACCTTAAACCACATATAAACACTGACTCAGAATGGATAAAAGGCCTAAATGTAAGACCTGAAACTATAAAACTCCTAGAAGAAAACATAGGACAAAGGGCTGTGTCATTGGATTTGGCCGTGATTTCTCAGCTCTGACATCAATAGCAGGAGCAACGGCAGCAAAACTAGACACCTGGGATGACATGGCGCTCAGAAGCTTCTGTGCAGCTGGAGAGACGTCCACAGAGTGAAAAGGCAACTTGCAGAATGGAAGAAGTGTTTGCAAGCCACGTGTGTGATAAGGGGCTGACATAAAGAACTAAAGAACTCCTACAAGTCAATGAAACAATCACAAATCCAATAGTCTGATTTAAAAATTGGCAACAGAATTGGATAGCTCTCTCAAGCAGATATACAAATGGCCCATAAACATAAGATGATCAATGTCACCAATCATCAGAGAAACGCATATCAAAACCACTCTGAGATACCACCTCACACCCACCAGGATGGTCACCAATTAAAAAAAGAAGCATAGGCGGCACCTGTGGCTCAGTGAGTAGGGCGCCGGCCCCATATGCCGAGGGTGGCGGGTTCAAGCCCAGCCCCGGCCAAACTGCAACAAAAAAATAGCCCGGCGTTCTGGTGGGTGCCTGTTGTCCCAGCTACTCGGGAGGCTGAGGCAAGAGAATCGCTTAAGCCCAGGAGTTGAAGGTTGCTGTGAGCTGTGACGCCACGGCACTCTACCGAGGGCCATAAAGTGAGACTCTGTCTCTACAAAAAAAAAAAAAAAACAAAGAAGCATAAAACAAGTGTTGGCAGGAGCTGGAGAAATTGAAGCTGGAGAAATTGCACTGTTGGTGGGGGAAGAAAAACAATGCAACCCCTGTGGAAAACAGTACTGAGGGTCCTCTAAAAATTAGAAAGAAAATTAACCATATGACACAGCAATCCCACTGCTGGGTGTGCACCCCAAATAATTGACAGCAGGATCCGGAAGAGATATTTGCACACCCATGTTCATTGCAGCGTTGTGTGTGATAACCAAGAGGTAGAAGCGACCCAAGTGTCCATGGACAGATAAAGGAGTAAGAACAGTGTGATATACAAGGTCAGACAATTAAACCCGGAACTCATCCTAGAAAGAGTGCTCCGTACCTCATGGCTGAACATCATGAGGGTCACCTTTGAAGTACCCGCCTTGGGAAGCTGTGCACCAAGGCCAGTGCCTAGTCCACCCTTCCAAGCAGTTTTGGAACTCTTTTTTCCGAAATGGCCATGAGAGCTGTCATGATACAAGGCCTGACAATTCAGTTTGGGGACTCATCCTAGAAAAAGTGCTACATACCTCGTTGAAGTACTCCCCTGGCCATCTGGTGACCCCAGTAAGGTACAGAACACTTTTTCTAGGATGGGTTTGCAAACTTAATTGTCTGACCTCGTAGGTAAGAACTGAAAATGTCTCTTCCCATGAATACAACTGTTGGTGGCCTCACTGGTCACACTGCTGGCCCAGAGCTCGCATATCTTGGTGGTGGTGGTGTGGGGGGGGAGTGTTGGCACCTCAGAATCCCAGGTTGGGACAGACTCTTATAGGCTGACAAGGGAAGATGGATTCATCACTTGGACTGAAATTGTCTTCAATTCAGAAAGTGATTGCTGTCAGTTTAAAGGAAAACAGTCTCTGATTAGTAGCTCCTGTACACAACTGTCACTAAACATGATCACGATCTGGAAAGGTTGGACGCTTGCTCTCGACAAGGAGTCCAGAGCGGAGGGACACTAGTCAGCAGACTGTCCCTTCTCAGTCACTCACAGAAACTTTCCATGCTGAATTCTTTGGAGCTGGCAAACTCATCTGATTGGTCCACTCATTTGTGAATCATGCACAGGAAATAAAATGAGAGGGGGAAAAAGCCGTGGCTTTATTTATAGAAACCTCATTTTGCTATTCATCAAAAAAATAAACACAACCCACCTCACACTAAAAATATGCATCTGAAGATCAACAATGAGGCCATGTTTGGCTGACTCCATAGAGAAGTGGAGGTTTCAAACCATAAGAATTTCTCACGGATGTGTCCTGGAATAATTCAGGACAGTGTGCCAATAAGTGATTTAAAAAAAAATTGACATTTTAAGCAACATGTCACCTTCTCTCTGATTCTGAAGCTGGCCAAGAGAAGCCTTAAGCTCTGATCTATCAGTAGAAGCTGTGTGACCTTTGCCACATTACTTAACTTCTCTGACCACGGTTTCTTTACCTATAAAATGAGGATAATAACACCTACCTTTGAGAGAAGCTGTGGGGAGTAAGGGAGATGACAGACCCAGGATAAGTCCTACACATTAAAGGGTGCTCAGTATCCAGCAGCGGTGTTCGTAATGCACCCACAACAAGAAATTTTCTGTCACCAGCTCCAGTTCTGTGCGTTGAGGGCTGTTCACAGACCTGCTGGTGTAAATCAACTCCCTTGGACCCACCAAGTTAAGCCTCCCCAGCAACACAGAGAGATTACTTGCTAAGTCTGAAAGAAAGGGGGGGCAGTCACAAAAAGGACACTTGTACTGCCCCAGGGTATTTTTTAAGGGTAGAACAATGAAGAAGCTCTAAGAACCAGAGGATGCCCAGGAATGTCTCCACATGTTCTATTCTCATCGTATCCACCCAAGTGGCTGGGAGTGGGGCAAAGCCAGTGGTCCTACTGCACAGATTTGAACTTGGCCCATCATTTCATGACCTGTGACCTTCAATGCTTCCTCATCTGTAGGATGGGGAGGTGGCAGCACCTCCCTCTGGGAGTTCAATGACAAGTGATGAGAAGGCCACGTAAAAGTGCAGACAAAAGCACCTGGCACATGGTCACACACGCGAACAGGAGCCATTACGATTGTTAATAAAGGTAATTATAGTCATTAATCACGATAGCATTTTATGACCTGCCCGCTTTACAACACTCTCTTCCTCTCTCATTTAGCCATATCTGGACCACGTCTGTTTTACTCACTACCATAAGCTCCACACTTAGCACAAACCAGACGCTCAATAAACTTATAGCCAGCAAGGTAGAAACATGACCTGCCCACGTGGGGCTAAAGTCTGGGGGGCACAGGGAGGTGAGACCGCCCTGTGATGAGTATCCCACTGGAGCACCTGGGGCTGCAGGGGCCACTGAGGCGCCTCTGATCCCTAGGGTGTGGGGAAGGTGTTAGGAGGGAGGAGCTTGTGGGTGGTCTGGAGAGGGGAGTGTGCCTGGCTCCTTCCAGAACTGGGAAGAGCTGTGTTGGCACATGGAGGCTGGGAGAAAGTGGCAGGAGCTGAGGGCCAGGATACAACGGGCTCCAGTATTCCTTTTGGGGTGTATGTAGGGAGTCACTCTGCACCCCCAGGGGACACTTGGGTTGCTCTCACCTTTGCCATCTTTAATATGAAATATTCAATGCCTACCTGCTTAATCCATTTCTTAAGATACATTTCTAGAATTGGAGTGATTAGATCCAGTGGTAAATATCCGTTTTATTCATTCCATTTCCATTCTTTCATCCATGTACCCATCTACTCATCTATCCATCCATCCACCCATCTGACCATCCACCCTCCCACCCATCCACCTATTCAACTATTCACCTATCCATCCACCCTCCCACCCATCCACCTATTCAACTATTCACCCATCCATCCACCCTCCCACCCATCCACCTATCCAACTATTCATCCATCCATCCATCCATCTGACCATCCACCCACCCACCCATCCACTCATCAACCCATCTACACACCCAGTTATGCACTAAACCATCCATTGATCCATATACCCACCTGCCCGTCCATCTACCCACCAACAATTATTAAGCTCGGGCCATCTGCTGAGCACTGGAGACAGAGGGTAAGAGGGCTTAGCTGACCACTGCCCTCCCAGCACAAGTAAGTTCCGAATAGCCTGGGGTGGTATATGGAAGGGAAGGCTTTTCATACAAGAGTGCCTTGCTGATAGCAGGCTCACAATAAATCTGTGGGGAATTAATGGTCACCCACCACCAAGTTGTCCCAAGATCAGTGGGACCACATTAGAGTTAAGAGTTGTTTGTGAAAGAATTTTTTTCTCACTGGCTCACTCAGCCCTTGGGAAATTGATCAGTTTTGCCATTTTGATGGGCAAAATGGACATCTCAGGTGCTGTTATTTGCATTTCTCTGATTACTAGTAAAGCAATCTTCCTAGATATTTAGCCTTTTGGGTGTAAGTTGCCTATTTGGTCCTATGCCAATTTTCCCATTGGTGGAAAATGTTTAGGTTTTTAATTGATCTGTAAATAGGTCTATTTTACAGTGACAAAAATAACTCTTTATTGGATACCCACCAAATAATTACCCTGTTCCCAGCTTGTTATTTTTTCTTTTCTTTTCTTTTTTTTCTCTTTCTTTCTTTTTCTTTTTTTTTTGAAACAGTGTTTTGCTCTATTGCCCTGGGTAGAGTGCAGTGGCATAACATAGCTCACTTTAGTCTCAAATTCCTGGGCTCAAGCAATCCTCCTGTCTCAGCCTCCCACGTAGCTGTACTACAGGCCCATGTCAGGACACCTGGCTTATATGTTCTGCGACTCCTGAGCTTAAGCAATCCACCCACCTTGGCCTCCCTATTCTTCTTTATATTTTGTTTATGGTAGTTTTTTTTCTAATATGCAAAAGTTAAATTCTTTTCCCTTTATAATTTTTGGGTTTAATATTGTGTCTAGAAAATCTTTCCCTAAGAGAACATAAATATTCATCTTATTTTATTCTAGAATATTTATGATTTTATTTTTTACCTTTAAAGCCTTAATTCATATGGAATTCACTTTGTCGTATTTGGGGCAACAGTGCCAGTGCTCCCCCACCGTTGGGGGGGAAAGTATACCTTTCCCCCCAACGGTGGCTGGCTCCTCCTGCTGAAGTGCTCCGCCCACCCAGAGTTTCTTAACAGCTCTGTCCTAATCTGTAGCTTCCATTTGAATTGAAGACAGTTTAAACACCCTCTCCAAAAAGAACTTTTTTTTTTGTTCCCTCTGTAGAACTGCAGTTTTCTTCATCCTGGTTTTCTACTTCTCCAGGGTTGATTCCTAGGGTATTTCTACTTTCCCCCTGTTCTTCTGAATTAGTCCTTTTATTCATTATGATTTCCAGCTAGTTACACCTGTCCGGGCAGCTCTGGGGAGCTGTTCAGCATCTGGCCTCATTTTGAGCACTCCTTTTAGTTCTGAGCGTGTTTCAGCCAGTCCCTTGGCTTTTTCAGGTGGGCCATCATGTCATCGTCCCCTGGGGATCGTTTTATTTCCCTCTTAATAGAAATTATGATTGAATTTTCCTGCCGAGTCGCACAGTCTCGATCCTTCAGATCACTGATGAATAACAGGGCCGGTCAGGCACCCCGAGTTGTTCAGGATTTTGCTGAGCCCACTTTTATGTGTCACCATTAAAAGTAGTGAGGTTGGCTACTGGTTTGAACCAGGTATCTTTAATCTCATTACAAGGGCATCCTTTTTCATTTTTTAAAGAGTTGTGAGTGGGCAGAAGTATTCTAGCAAATATCTCTTCTAGAATCAAGTCAAAATCACAAGCATAGCAAATTGCAAAAAGGGTTGCAATTCCTCCACGTCTTCTCTCTCTACACACTTCACATGTGGCTCTTCCCTTCAGGAGACAGAGTCGTCTGTCCCCAGAGTCTGGGTTGGCTTTGAAACTTGGTTTGGCCAACAGAAGAGGGCAAAGGAGCAGGTCTCAAGAGATCATGCTTGCTGCTTCTCTGCCTCTTAGACCCTGCAACTGCCGTGTTAATGAGCCTGGGCCAGCCTGCTGGAGGGTGAGAGACACATCACCCAAAACCCAGCCGACACCAGCCCACCGACCACTGAGCCACCCCCAGCTGGCTCCCAGGCACATAAGCGTGCCCAGCCAAGGGCAGCCAAGCCTGGCCCAGGTCAGCTTGGCTGACCCATGGCCCGATGAACTACAAAGAGTGGTTGTTTGAAGCCACTAAGTTCCAAGGTGGTGTGTTGTGTGCCAAAGGATAACTGGTACAGTGTGGCTTTTCCCTTTTGACCTGTTTAACATGGACCAGTTTCCTACACAAGTGTTCCAGCAATCATGGGATCAGTCTGCATTTGTGAGTGTGCTCAACCCTTCCAGCAACCTGATGAGTTGTGTAAGCCTTAGCAAGTTTGGTGAAAATTGGCATTTATAAATGTGTTATTGCCTCAAAAACTTATTCTACGTTACAGCCTATGGGAGAGGATGCACGTGGCATACCATGGGATGGCTAGAGGGGGTGACGTGAATGCCCTGAGACAGGCCGTGATGGCCAGCACCCAGGAGGTCCTCGGGCTCTGCAGGAATAGGTCACCTGATGGCTTTGATGGTATGACTGGATCAGGCCCAGGGACAGTTGGTTCCATCTTACAGTTGGCCACAGACTGTGAGCCAAATGAAGCACCCAGTACTGGCTGTCCCTGGAACTCTTTGTAGTGGTTTCAAAATATGCTCCTAAGTTCTCCGAGGCTCCTCCATTCCAAAGACAGAACCAAGTTCCCCTACCTTTGAGTGGAGACTAGACTTAATGACTCACTTCTAAAAAGCAGAATAGGGGAGAAGGGATGGTGTTGGTTGAAACTAGGTCACAAAGTCATTTCGGCCTCACCCTGGCTTTCTCATGGAGGATCAACACTGGGGCAGGGGGGCACCATGTTTTGAGGACACTCACGTAGCTCCATGGCAGGGCTTATATGAGGTGAGGGACTGAGGCCTCCTGCCTACAGCCACATGAGTACAGCCCCACTCGAGTCTTAAGATGAGACTGCAGCCCTGGCCAACATCTTGACTGGAAACCTCATGACAGACCTGGGGCCAGAATCAGCCAATTAGGCCACTCCTAAATTTCTAACCCACAGAAAGAAACTGAGATAATAAATATGTATTGCTTTAAGCCACTAGGTCTGGAAGTCATTTGTTACACAGCAAAAGCTAACGAATATACTTATTATGGTGGCTCTGAGTGGTGAGAGCTCATTCTTGCCAATTGGTTCTCTCTCATGAACATAAAGCTCTGACACAGTGTCCTCATTTCCACCTGGCCATCAGTATGTAGGCCTCTCTGTTTACTGACAACACATGCCAGCCAGCTGCTCCACTGGGGTAAGCCCGTGTCCCACTGCTGTACTTGAGGAGCAAGTAGCTTCTACCCATGGCTCATCCACAGACCCCCAGAGGGACAGCCGCTAAAAGAATCCAACATTTGCTCCAATTTCCCTTATGATGGCCTTTTGTTCTTGTATAGGGATCAGAGGGCAGCCAAGCTCCACCAGTGGTTTGGAGTACCCAGCACAGACAGGGGCCACCTCGCAATTCCCTGGTGGGAGTCAATTTCCTAATAGGGCTGCTTAAATTGGGGGTTGTGGCGCTGCCTTCTCCTTACTTGTTAAAACCATCTCATGGAGGTATCACACATGTACACATGGTACGTGTGCACCTTTTCGTAACTAAACACATACACACACACACACACACACACACATCCAGCACCTTGCCTCCAGCATGCAGCCTGACCCGGCTCTGCTCTACTCCCACATCCATTTTGCCTGCTTTTGCCTGTGTTTAATAAACGAAGTCACAGAGCACGTGCCCCTTTGTCCAACACGAGCTGAGACTCTCCCATTGTTGGGAGCAGGTGTCCTCCTGGGTGCCCCACGGCGCGGCCACAGGTATTCCTCCATCGGGCCTCACAGGAGCTTCCAATCCAGGGATGTCTTCAACACTGCCGCTGCCTTTGGACAAACATGTGGTGCGTTTCTGTCGAGCATCTGTGCAGGAGGGCTTTGCTGGGCCCCAGAGCATGCCAGCAGTAAGCTTGCCTATCCGCTTTCCAGGGAGTGTCGATTTACACTCTCACGAGCGCGTGTGAAGGTTCCAGTGGCCCCATTTTCTTTTCAGAGCTTGGTATCGCCTCTGTTTTGCATTCTGGCCGCTCTGGTGGGGCTATGGTGATATCACAGGAGGTTTCACTTTGCATTTCCTGATGACTAATAGACTCAAGAGTCTTTTCAAATGCTTATTAGGCCCCTTCTTTGTAAAATGCTTTCTAATGGCCTGGTGAGACTTTTGGATTGATGGGGATCATGCCTCTCCCTCTTGGGAACTCGCTGACAAAATTTCCCCTATGAAGCAGGTGACACATTCCATTTTCCTTTATGAGTAACACAGACGAAACATCTAGCTAATTGTTGGCAGAAAGAAAACCTATTAATCCTTTTTTTCCAAGGGCCTGTTTTGGGTAGCTATAGCCCCACTTTAATATCTCCATACAACAAGTGATCTCACTTGGTTACAATTACAGAAGTTGTCTCCTGGAAAGTCCCCTGGGAGTCCTCTGTAAATTCCTTCTTAAGACTTTTATCTTGGCAGAGGAAAGCATCTGGTTACACCTGCCTCAGAATCTTTTCAGAATAAAACAGCGTGGGCCATGCTCTCTTGGGGACACTGGAGGGCCTGCCTACCCTTTTGTCCCAGTGCCAGGAAACCCCCGGAATTGTTATCAGACTCTCCGGGGCATCCCAAGGGGACACGTGATAGCCCTCCCTCCTGCTCTCTCTGTTTCTACTTTCACAAAAAGACAGGGACTGCGGTCTGCATGATCTCCAGCGAGGCCTGTGGGTCCTTGGCCATCTGCCCTAGAGAAAGGCTGCGGTACAGAGACCCCAGTCATTGAGCAAACGTCAGTGGTGCACCCCCTACACGCCAGGAGCCACTGAGACGAGACTCAGTGATGAACAAAAGAGACAGGGTCCTTGCCCACCCGACATTTCTGTTGGTGAGAGCAGGGTCAGGCAGTGACAGGGCGATACATTAAAAGTCAGTTACGAGGCTCAGACGCAGGGAACATGGCAAAGGGCTCCAGCAAATTGTTACCCTGTTTCCCCGAAAATAAGACATCCTCTGAAAATAAGACCTACTTACAGGAAAGATAAGACATCCCCTGAAAATAAGACCTAGCGCATCTTTGGGAGCACACCTTAAAATAAGACACTGTCTTATTTTCGGGGAAACAGGGTAGCGGTTTCTGAAGTTGTTAAACGAACGCGCTTTTATCCTATGACCTGGCAATTCCAATTGTAGGTATTTATCAGAGACATGGAAACACCTGTCCTTAGAAAGCTTTGCCCCCAGCAGCTTCCTTTGTAGCAACTCCAAACTGAAAACAACCTCAGCATCTTTTGAGGAGAGAGATGCTGGACTGACACGTAGCAATAAACAGGAACACCCTACCGGTGGGTGCCTCGATACCGGACATAAGAAGCTGGGACACAGGAAAATCCATAGTATGTGCTTTCATTTATCTGAAGTTCTAGAATAGGCACAATTAGGCCAGGGTGATGAAGTTGGGGGCTTGGTGGGGAAAGGGCATGAGGCTGTCTTCTGGACTGATGGAAATATTCTATATCTTGATGGAGCGTAGGATACACAGATGTATGCATTTGTGTTCAAATTGATTGAATCATTTGCTTGGCATCTGGACATTTGACTACATGTAAATTGCACCTCCATTTGAAATGTCTGATTACACAGTGTGGTCAGTGTGACAAAGGAGAGGAACATGTGTTAGGACAGTGGCTAAGGGACACTCCTAGCTAGAAGGAGTGAGCCTGGAGGGTCTCTCTGTTCAGGAGACAAGAGGATGAGGAGACATAGAGGAAAAGGTGAGCCAGGGCAGGAGGACACCTGTGCAAAGGCCCTGTGGCCACCATGGGGAATGGCTGGAGGTGAGGCTTTCCTGAACCATGGCTTGATTTTCATTTCCTGGCTCTGTGGCCCAGAGGACCAGCAGGTAAGTGCTGCCTGCTGTGGGCCTGGGGCTCATTCCTGGGCCCTCTAGCTCCATCCCTGACATCTTCCAGTTTTTCTTCCCTCTTGATGTTAATTTATATTCTTATATTTTACCCATATGTATAAACTGACTGTAGTCCTTGATTGGAGTAGAGGTGGGAGGGCAGAAAGGCAAGATAATTTTTAAAAAGACCGAGTTAATTAAAATGTGACCCAGCCCGGGGTGTGCTTTGGGCGCCGTCTGTATTCCTCTTGTGAGTGCAGTGAATGTATTTGGATCTGACTAAAATGGTTGCTTTCTCCTGAAAGAGCAATGATAAAAGCAAAACTTTGAACACTGCAGGTGGTTCCACCCACCACACACCCCCCAGGGAGCAGATGCCCCACAGGGTGCTGAGTTGAGGGAGGTGAACCCACTGTTCCTCATTAAGGTCTCATGTCCTGGTGCCTCTGGGCCTGGGGACCTCAGCCCACACCTTGGCATCTCTGTGCATTTCACACACACTGCCCTCTCTAAGCCCAAGCTTGGAAGTTCACCTGGCATTCAGCTGCAGAGCTGGGCACCGCTGCTAATCTCACTTGAGGTGCCAATCTCTTTTAAATGTTCCTCTCCAATATGGCCTTCCTATGGGATTTTCAAGCATAATCATCCTTAAACTGTAACCTCCCCAGTCAATTTGGGAGTAGAGGAGAGAGAAGGCTAGACTCAGAATCAGCACACCTATTCCTGCCACCAAACTGCTGTGTGACCTTAGGAATATCACTCAAACTCTCTGAATCAATACCGGGAGGAGAATGGGCCTGGTTAACTCAGGGGTCTCTGGAGGGGATCCAGGCCACTTACTAGCCTCTTTAAAAGGAGAAAAGCACCTGCTCTGGTAACTATTAAAATCAGTAACACGATTATCTATTTGTCCCTTGGAAATGACACCTCCGTGGGTATGTGAGGTAGTCACTTAAGGTCAAGACTCAACTTATCGCTCAGCTGCAAACTCTGCCACCCACAGAGCTTTGGCCAAGGGAGAGTTTTAAATAGTTTTTCTCCTAGTCATATACTATTTACTTTATAACTACCATGAACTATCGGTGTCATAAGGGAAATACCAGTCAAGAGGGAATGAAGTATGAGAATGGCTCAGCGATGTCAGCTCAAAATGGTTCTAAAACCTTCCAGAATCTGCTAGGAAACTTCTAGAACTCCAAACAGCAATGTTACAAAGAGAAAGAAGCAGCCTGACGAGTGACCATGTCACTCAGCCAGGTGACCCCGTCAACACCAGCTCTGGTGGCAGGTGCCCTGGATACCGTGTGATGACAATGGCTTTTACTGCTGTGGCCTTCCTCCCCCAAACTGAGAACCCCGGTCAAATCATGGGGCTTTGGAAGAAAGCTCCAGCTGAGGCACAGTCTGTGAAGTACCGGGGTAGCCCTCCACGACTGCCAAGGGTGACAAACAGCAGGGAAGTGTGAGCCCCTGAGGCAAACAGGAGGAGCCCAGAGAGACAGGGCCACGCATGCCGTGTGGTGTTCTGGATGGACTCCTGGGACAGAAAAGGGTGTCAGGAAAAGCCAAGGACATCTTCACAAACTGTGGACTTTAGTCAATACAAATGTGCCAATGTTGGTTCATTAGTTGTTACTAACCACACTAATGTAAAATGTCACGTGGAGGGGAAACAGGTGTGGGGGACACAGGAATTTTATGTACATTTTCACAATAATTCTATAAACCTAAACTCATTCTGAAAGAAAAAGGTTATTTAAACAAAGATAGAGAAATGATGGTGAAGATTATTATCTGATTGGAGTGTGTGCTGGCTGAGCAGGTGAGCCCTAATCACACCTGCTGTTTGATCCCAGTGGCCAGGAGCCTGGGAAAAGCCTGGGAACCCCCTCTCCTACGTCACAGAAAATACAAAACCAACCGGCTGACTTGGAAGATGTAACATGCAAAGAAGGCCGATTGGGGGCTATTTTTGCTGTGATAACCCCAAGCCAGGCCTCGTATGAGTTTTCTTGCTGGCATTGGACAAATCATGCAAGCAAGGAATTTACCAAGCATTAAAGGGCATTAGGACCAGGCTTTGGTTGCTAAATGGGCGAAAATAAGCAATTGTTACCATAAATATATCTCTATATTGGTATCTATAGAAGTTATATTAAAATATGTAGAGGCATCTCTCTCTCCCTCCCACCTTCCATCTCTCCATCCATCCACCCATCCATCCAAGGAGAAGAGATTGCACACATGAATATGCATCTTTTAATAACAGGACACTCTCTGGATTGAGACAATTATCCCTTCAAATTGCTTTATCATACAGCATGACAATGGGGCACAGTGGTGTGTTCATTTCCCAGGGGTCTTCAGAAACCTGAGCTCGGAGCTGGCCTGTGCACTGCCCAGATCTCCTGCAGGTCTGGTTGTGGGGGCATAAGGACACATTGGGGGTATAAAATCAAACTGGCAAAAACAAGCCTGAGCTGCCTTTTGGAACTTGATCCAGTGCAGGGGAGAGCAACACTGACCCAATACTCATGAAAATAAATGTGGGGGCGGCTGTGTCAGGGCCCACGTTCGAGGAGCCAGGTGCTGAGGACACTGGCCACAGGTCGTCAGGGAGGGCCTGAGGAGGTGGCAGACGGTGGAGAGGACGATGGAGCTCTGGCTGAGGGGCTGCACAAGAGGGCGAGACCAGGGCAGGAAGAGAGGGTCAGGGTTCTAGGTAGGGCAGCGAGGCTGCACAGAGAGGGTGAGAAGTGGATGTGGAGAGGCAAGTGCACTGCCCAGCAGGGCTGGGCTGGGGGAAGGGCTGGGGGAGGCCATGAAGGAAGACAGAAGGGATAAAATCAGCTCATTTGTCCGGTGACATGGAGAGCAGTGGACAGATTTGAGAAATGCTTGTGAAGGGCCCCACCTGTACCAGGCAGATGGCTGATGGTGGGGGCACAAGCTAGAGGGGTGAGGTGCCACCCATAGTTTTGTGACTTAAATAAGAGATGTGGGCTGGAGAGGTCTGCGGATGGAGCTGGGATTAGGAAGCAAGCTGTACTTAGGGGCCCAGACCCAGCAGAGAGGCAAAAGTTTGACAAAGTTTGCAAGCAGGAGCCAGAACACAGCCCAGGGGTCTCTCCCCATGCCCCTGTCACCCTGGACTCCCAATCTGCTCTAATCCCTGGCTGTTTACTTTCCAGGAAACTCAACGCAATAAAAATTATGCCCCTCGGTGCTGCCTTTCTAATAGCTCACATCGATAGCTCTGTTTTCACCACGCTAAGAATTCTGTGTCAAAGAGCCATGTAAATGCATTAAGAAATCATTATACACCAGAGGCCATATGTGGGCAGAAATAATCCTAATTGAGTGTAAAAGGGAAAGGATTAAATCTTGAGTGTCAAGGGCAATGTTTGCATACCACACCCAGAGGAAAACAGGCGTGGCTGGAGATAGGGACCGTTTTCTGGAGGTGGCAGTTGGCCCCGTAAGGGTGGGGTTGGTATTTCTTTTGGGGTTCGGCTGCATGTGGGGCCCCAGGTCCAGCTGAATCATGACAAAATGCCCCGAGGGGAGCAAAATGTCCCTATGGGCTGCCACGAGAAAGGAAGTGGAAATTACCAGGAAGGCCTCCACTGGGCATGTCAGTCCCCTTCAGGGGCTAAATACACGAAACCAGCAATTTGTCTACCTAATGGCCATGTGACTATTGTCAAATGGATCTGTAAAGGTTGAGAAGGCTTTTAATACTTCATTACACAGCATGACAACCCTGGCACATGTGCCCGGTGCTGAAGGCGGAGTGGTGAACAACGCTGCAGAGGCCGGCGTGGGGAGTGTGAAGATCTCAGGAAACACACCAGGCTCTCTAGTGCGGCTGCCAGCAGCAGCAGCCATCAAAGGGGTCTGTCTTCTTCCCAGGGAAGTGAGGCAGCCCCAGGCCTGGAGCCAGAGAGCAGACCCATTTCTCCTCCTATCATCTCCAGCCCTGGCAGGCCTTGTCTCTCAGTGTCTGGGAGTTTCAGGGTCCTCTCCTATCTGCCAGGGCTTGGCAGACCCATCCTGATTGATGCACAGAACACCCTTGGCTGTGTGAGCTTGGGCGTAGCCCTTGCTCTTTTTTTCTCGAGACAGAGTCTCATTACATCGCCCTCAGTAAAGTGCTGTGGCATCACAGCTCACAGCAACCTCAAACTCTTGGGCTTAAGTGATTCTCTTGCCTCAGCCTCCAGAGTAGCTGGGACTACAGGCACCTGCCACAATTATTGGCTATTTTGTTGTTGTTGTTGTTGCAGTTGTCATTGTTTAGCTGGGCCGGGCCAAGTTCGAACCTGCCAGCCTCGGTGCATGTGGCTGGCACCACAACCACTGTGCTACGGGCGCAGAGCCTCCTTGCTCTTTCTGTGCCAGTTTTCTAGTCTGTCTAAAGAGGCTCCGCAATACCAGGTAACAAGTGAGTATTACAGGAGGATACACGAGTAAAGGGCTTGTGATAGTGCCTGGGACAGAATGAGTTTAGCATAACTGACAGCTACCACCTCCCATCAATCTATCTATCCATCCACCATCCATCGATCTACCAACCATCCATCCATCCATCATCCACCCATCCATCCATCCATCATTGATCCGTACACCCATCCTTCCCCCATTCATCCATCATCCTTGCATTCATCCAGCCATCAGCCACCCATCTGACTTTCACCAGGCTTGCCATGGCCAGGCCCTGCGCTAGGGTAGAGGAATGAATGAGACAGTTCTTGCCACTGAGTGGACCAAGTCCATTAGGGAGGCAGACGAGGTGGGTGCAGTTAACTAAGATCCAACCTGCTACATGATGGGAGGGTGGTGGAAGCTGAGCCCCCACAGCTGCAGCACAGAGGTGAGGGGGACTGGGCCACTGGGGTGGGCCCATGCTAAGCACACTGAGCTTATTTAGCCAGAATTAGAAACGCTCCACGACACAAATCATAATGTAAATCCACACAGGCTACACCAAGAGCAGAGATGGTAGCTAAGCTGCACCCTCACATCCTGTCCTGTGGTTAGGATGTGTCTCAGCTCCTGGCACAGTGTTACTCTGTATTACAGTGTCTGACACTGTAATACATTGGGGCACCGTGCCACACTGTATCACAGTGTCTGACACTGTGTTCATTGGGGCACCGTGCTACACTGTATTACAGTGTCTGACACTGCTCATTCCGTGCTACTCTGTATCACAGAGTCTGACTCTTGCTACACTGTATCACAGCGGCTGACTCTGCTCATTGGGGCACCATGCTACACTGTATCACAGCGGCTGACTCTGCTCATTGGGGCACCATGCTACACTGTATCATAGCATCTGACTCTGCTCATTGGGGCACCGTGCTACACTGTATCACAGCGGCTGACTCTGCTCATTCAGGTCACCATGCTACACTGTATCACAGCGGCTGACTCTGCTCATTGGGGCACCGTGCTGCACTGTATCACAGCGGCTGACTCTGCTCAATGGGGCACCGTGCTACACTGTATCACAGCATCTGACTCTGCTCATTGGGGCACCGTGCTACACTGTATCACAGCGGCTGACTCTGCTCATTGGGGCACTGTGCTACACTGTATCACAACGGCTGACTCTGCTCATTGGGGCACTGTGCTACACTGTATCACAGCGGCTGACTCTGCTCATTGGGGCACTGTGCTACACTGTATCATAGCATCTGACTCTGCTCATTGCGGCACCGTGCTACACTGTATCATAGCATCTGACTCTGCTCATTGGGGCACCGTGCTACACTGTATCATAGCATCCGACTCTGCTCATTGGGGTACTGTGCTACACTGTATCACAGCATCTGACTCTGCTCATTGGGGCACCGTGCTACACTGTATCACAGCATCCGACTCTGCTCATTGGGGTACTGTGCTACACTGTATCACAGCATCTGACTCTGCTCATTGGGGCACCGTGCTACACTGTATCATAGCATCTGACTCTGCTCATTGGGGCACCGTGCTACACTGTATCACAGCATCTGACTCTGCTCATTGGGGCACTGTGCTACACTGTATCACAGCATCTGACTCTGCTCATTGGGGCACCGTGCTACACTGTATCACAGCGGCTGACTCTGCTCATTGGGGCACCGTGCTACACTGTATCATAGCATCTGACTCTGCTCATTGGGGCACCGTGCTACACTGTATCACAGCATCTGACTCTGCTCATTGGGGCACCGTGCTACACTGTATCATAGCATCTGACTCTGCTCATTGGGGCACCGTGCTGCACTGTATCACAGCATCCGACTCTGCTCATTGGGGCACCGTGCTGCACTGTATCATAGCATCTGACTCTGCTCATTGGGGCACCGTGCTGCACTGTATCACAGCGGCTGACTCTGCTCATTGGGGCACCGTGCTACACTGTATCACAGCGGCTGACTCTGCTCATTGCGGCACCATGCTACACTCTATCACAGCATCTGACTCTGCTCATTGGGGCACCGTGCTACACTGTATCACAGCGGCTGACTCTGCTCATTGGGGCACTGTGCTACACTGTATCATAGCATTTGACTCTGCTCATTGGGGCACTGTGCTACACTGTATCATAGCATTTGACTCTGCTCATTGGGGCACCGTGCTGCACTGTATCATAGCATTTGACTCTGCTCATTGGGGCACCGTGCTGCACTGTATCACAGCATCCGACTCTGCTCATTGGGGCACCGTGCTGCACTGTATCATAGCATCTGACTCTGCTCATTGGGGCACCGTGCTGCACTGTATCACAGCGGCTGACTCTGCTCATTGGGGCACCGTGCTACACTCTATCACAGCATCTGACTCTGCTCATTGGGGCACCGTGCTACACTGTATCACAGCGGCTGACTCTGCTCATTGGGGCACCGTGCTACACTGTATCACAGCGGCTGACTCTGCTCATTGGGGCACCGTGCTACACTGTATCACAGCGGCTGACTCTGCTCATTGGGGAACCGTGCTACACTGTATCACAGCGGCTGACTCTGCTCATTTGTATCCCATCTTCTGGTACAGTGACTACATTGTATCCCCAGCACCTGGTGCTGTAACTGTCCTAAAGGAGATGCATCCCTATCTCCTGAATTAGAATTGAATTATGCATTTGACTGCAGAGATAGAAGATAGTTTCCTTTATTATTTACATTCCAGTAAAGAAGAGAAACTCACTGCATGACCATTTCCACAGAGCATCAGGCACTGTCTACAACTGAGACTTCCCCATAATTGCAGGTGGCATGGGGGTCTCCGGGGCAAGGCCTCCATCCAGACTCTTTATTTAGTGACAGAGGCCAGGGACATGCTCCCCCCCGCACCAGATGGGTCATTCCTACCCCTGCCATCAATAGGGGAATCAGCATCTGGCCTTCAAGTCAGCACTAAGTATCCTGTGAGTGTCCACAGCACAGCTCGTATACACCAGGTGCTCTGAATGATAGCTGGTATGCAGGATCAGTCTAAGCATCAACTTTTATGGTTGCTGTAATTTACATGTTCAAATGCAACCCCCAGTGTAGTTCAACAACTACTGCTGAGGCAACCAGATATTCACATGAAAAAGACTGAAGGAGGACCCCTATCATACTCCATACACCAGAATTAACTCGCAGTGGATTAGTGACCTAAATATAAAAATTAAAACCAGAGGCTTGGCACCTGTAGCTCAGTGGTGAGGGTGCTGGCCATATGCACTGGGGATGCATGGTAGTGTTCTGGTGGGTTCGAACCCAGTCTAGGCCTGCTAAATATCAATGACAACTGCAACAAAAAAATAGCCAGGTTTGTGGCAGACACCTGTAATCCCAGGGGCGAACGAGGGAAGTGGAGGTGCTGTTTAATGGATGCAGAGTTTCTATCTGGGGTGATGACAAAATTTTGGAAATAGTGGTGATGGTTGCACAACAATGTGAATATAGTTAATGCCACTGAAATGTACACTTACAATGATTAAAATGTTAAGGTGTATACTTTACCATAATTTAAAAAACCCCAGAAAACAAGCCACCCTCCCCACCTGTCCTCACCTAAACCTGCTCTGACCTTTCCTTCTTCCAGCTGCTCAATCCAAATCCTTGGAGCCATCCTTGCTGCTTTCCCTATTCTCAGCCCCTGAATCTGATGTGCCCACAGTTTCTGTGGGTTCTACTTTCCAAACAGCCTCAGGACATAGCCTTCCCTGCTCCCCTCACCCAGGTCACAGCATCTCACAGCTGCATCTGCAAGGCCTCTGCCCTGTTCCTTCCATCTGTTCTCCGTAGGGCAGCCAGAGAGATCCTGTCCAAATGTATGTCTGGCCCTTCCTATGATTCTTCTTAGGGAGGGAGTCTCCCAGCCCAAGGGATGATAGTGGCCACAGACTCTGGGACCCTCTGCTCCCTCCCTGCACTCTCCCTGCCTGTCTCCTGGCTGGTCCCTGAACCCACCAGGCACACTCTGAAATCTCTGGATGCTGGGCTTTTGCACCAGCTGTTCCCTCTGCCTGAAATGCTCTTCCCTCACCTCCTTCAGCTGTGTTCCCATGACACCTCTCCAGGGGCTTCCCCAGCGGCCCTACTTACAATGGTCACAACCCCCTTAGATGCCACAGCCTGCTTCCCTGCCCTGCGAAGGGCTAGTGCTTCATCCTCCCTCTGTCCCTCCCTCTCTCCCTTCCTGCCCTCTCCTTCTCTCTTCCTTCCTTCCTTCTTTCCTCCCTTCCTTCCCTCTTCCCTTCTCTCCCTTCCTTCCTTCTTCCCTCTCTTCTTTCCTTCTTCCCTTCTCTCCCTTCCTTCCTTCTTCCCTTCTCCTCCTTTCTTTTCTCCCTCCCTCCCTATGAGCCATACAGGGGGCTGGTTTGCAAGAGGAAGGGATGTCTCAGCCCGGTTTTTGAGGGGTGAGCAGAAGTGAGTTGGGAAGACATGCCCAGAGGAGGATGCTGCAGGCCTCACCCCTCACTCCACCTGCCCTTGTGAGAAGTGCAGACCAGGAGCTACGGGTAAACAGCTTTTTAAAAAGTAACTATGGAACTGTTGGAAGGCATTGGTAACAACCGAGTGCTCCCTGGGACTATGGGCTTAGTGAGAACAAGAAGGACTTAGAGTAAGCTGTAGGACACCTGCAGGATGCTGGGTTTGGCTTCACAACTGGGTTGTATGGACTGAAGTGCATAGTGAGGATGTGAATGATGATAACAGGGGGACAGTGGCCATTCATGCACAGAACAGAGCCAGCTCCTCGGCTATTGACTCATGTCATCCTCTTGACAACCCTCTAGGCTTTACAGAGGGCACAGAGCAGTTAGGTAAGTTGGCCACGGCCACAGGGCTGGGACTCAGACCTGGAAGGTCAGCTCTGGAATCCTGGCTCTCCAGGGCGGCACTGCCCTGCAAACCTTCCCCTCTCAGGGCCGTGGAGCCAGCGTCAGAACAAAAGAGAGACCTCAGAACTCTTTCTGTCCTCCAACTCTATGGCTTTTTTGTTTCCTATTTACTGGCAAATGCCATGGCAACCTCTGGATCTGAATGACATTAAAAGAGCTAAAGAGTGGCATGATGCTCTGGGGCAGAGATTTCCAGCCAGTGTGCCGTGGGAAGATCATAGGTGTGCCACAAAAAATTTTAAAGATCATTAATTAAATTATTTTCGAAAGACATTAAAAGCACAGTAATTATATTCTGATCAACATAATTTAAGGGTGCCACAGAAGTTTAACTATATGTTCAAGTTTGCCAAGAGATGAAAAGGTTGAAAAACACTGCCCCAGAGATTTGGCAAGCCATCTTTGGCATGCCTTGATGTACCTGGTGGCAAACACAGGAATTGAGCCTGGGGCCAGTCGTAGGGTCTCACTTCTGACCTCTCTGATATCCAGAGCAAGACACTACCTACCATGCAGCCCAGAAGCAGGTAAAGGGCCCAGAAGGGCCTGCACTCCAGCAGCGAGGGCTGGGGTGGTCATCTGTCTGTGATGACGGCTCAGATCCCCCATTAAAGAAGGCTCCAGATGCTCACATCTGAGACACAGCCTATGCCCCAGCTTAAAGACCCCATGGACACAAAGTACGGGCCTCCATGGGACACTCTTGTCCACAGGAAACAGTTTCCTTGATTTCAGCTATGTCATTGGGTTACTCTCCCTGAGGGTGCAGGGTAAGAGAAGGGCTGCAGCCTCTGGAGCTGGGCTGAGACATCCCCAGTTCCAGACTTGGTCCCTCCAGTTACCCACAGTGTGGCCTCAGTCTCTTTGTACAGTGGGGCTGATCGTGTCCCCTCCTCAGAGGGTTACAACGAGGCTAAGTGTGTAAAGCACGGCAAACATTGCCCAGAGCTTGGCCGAAGGTTTGTGAACGGTGAGTTTGAGCTCTTGTTCCCAGCTGGTTATTGGGCTGTTTCTACGTGTTTGGTTAAGGAAGCCATCCTGGCCACCGCGCCTGGCCACCGCGCCAGGCCGTGACAGCTGCCCTCTCCACTCGCTGGTTGGCAGGGCCCCCTCTCTCTTTCCCTGAACCTTGACTTTGATGAGGTGCACAACATTGCTTCTAGAAAAAAGCCAAATCTGGCTGCTCAAAAGGCACATGTCAGACTAAGTTCCTCCATGGGAACCCAAAAAGAAAAAAGGGGAGGAAGGGAGGGAGCGCGAACAAGAAGGAGGCTTCCCATGCTATAGTTAGCAGCCCCGGGTTGGCGGTGGCGTCCTGATTGCAGGGCGCGGAATCCCAACCAGGGCGCTTCACCAGGGCGAGAGCTGAGTAATTAAAGGAAACCAGCCGCGTGTTGTTGCCCCGTCGCTACCCCACGCTGAGGCTCATTTAATAACCTGTGAACTGGGAGAGGAAAAATCATCCAAGAAACATTGCCTGGGTCATTTATTTTAAAATTATTAGTATAAAAATATCCCAGACGGTGATTTATGCGCAGGGAGCGGCCGAGGAACTCGGGGACTCTCCTCCCCGTCTCTCGTCCAAGCCTCATTTGTCTCCGGGCTGTATAAGTTCCTCAGCAGTATTTCCATTATGATTTCAAGTCATAGTAGTTACTTTATATCGCAAATAAATCTCCAGAATAGCACGGAAATATTATGCGTATTAATAGCGCCTGTAAAAACATCCGAAACCCTCGCATCCGCTGGGTCACGCTCCCCCGGGATCGGAGCAGCCCCGCGGGCCCAGCGGCCGCCCCCAGCCCCTGCCCGGCCTGGCGCTGTGTCTGTCATCTGCTGGTGCCCCGTCGACCTGCCACCGACAAAGGCCCTCCCCTCTCGTCTTCCCCCGGGAGCCGCGCGGACAGTCCCCGCCACCAGACGGGGGTCCCTGCTTCCTCGTCCTCAAGCGTCCCTCAGTCCCCGGTGCGCCGTGGTCCCCCGGCGTCCCAGATGCAGCTGCAGCGGCGCTTACTGTCCTACGCCCCCTTGCCGTCATTGATACTCACGGGCTGCGGGGTCTTCCTCCGGGGACAGCCCCTCCAGGCCGATGTCGCCCTTCTGCATGTCGCAGCGCGGTTCCCTGCCTGGGTCTGGTGCGTCCTGGGCGCTCGGGGTCCCGGAGCGGGAACAACGAAGTCACCTCTCGAGGTCTGCGGCGGCTCTCCCAGGGCCAGGGTCCGAGCCCAGCTCGGCAGGGGACAGTCCCCCTCCTCCCCAGAGGCAGGACGCGAAGCCGCGCGCCAAAGCCAAAGTTGGCTGCCCTCGCGCACCGCCGCGCACTCCTCCCCCTCGGCTTTTGGGTCCGGGGGTCCCGGCGGCCTCCCCGCCCTCCTGAAGGTTACCTGCGGACACCGCCCTTGACCCGCCCCGCGCGCCTCCCCCGTGGCCACCGGGTCACGGAGCTAGCGAGTGAGCGAGCGGGACGCTGGGGACTAGGAGCAGCCCCGAGCTGGGCCCGCGGTCCCGGCCCGCCCCCGGCCTCCCGCTGCGCGGGGCGCGTCTCCACCGGCTCCGCCGGACCGTCTTATCAGTCCGAGGGGGCAGTGGGGCCCTGAGCGGCTCGCGAGGTGCCCTTGGCCAGGGCCCCAGGGAAAGGCATTGACTAAGGGGGGCCGTGGACGCAGCCAGGCGCGGCTTTGGACACAAGTGGTCCCACATCTGTAGAGTGCCCTGGCCCCCTCCCTCAGGCGGCAGGACCCTAATCAATTACTGTCAGTTTGTCAGACGAGAGGGCTGTAGCCAGAGGTGGAAAGGAGCTGGAGGTTACAGTGCAGTGCAGGGCCTGACCTTGAACGGAGAGATCTTCGCCCCACCCCCATCCCCAGCCTATGCGGAATTTAGGAATCTACCCAAAGAGCGAACTGCCCCGAAGTAGAAATAAAATCCTGTTATTTGATGATTAACCAAGCTAAGAGAGTTTGGTCAGGGGACACCCAGGGGTCCAGGCAGGGGCTCTCACTCACATCCCTGGCCCTCATTCCTTTCCACCTCAGGGCCCTCCCCGCAGCCGGGCTCAGGGCAGGGAGCCAGCAGGGACCACTCTTCAGCCCTGCCATGTTTAGAAACCAAGGTCTGGCAATTCAGCATCCTCCAGACAGCAGAGGTGTGGGCACCCGGGGAGGGCGTGGAGAACGGTGGTGATGGCGCCTCTCTGTGTATCTACAAACCTCACTCCTGTGACATCTCCAGATAAATACAATAAATTCAGAGGTGGATCATCATAAACAAAACATTGAGCTGCTCCCTGCCCACAGGAGGGGCTGTGGTGGACCCAGCCAGAGGCCTGAACTTTTGTAAGGTCATCTGACAATTTCTGCACGTCAAAGGAGTGGCCTGGGGCCCATGGATCACCTGCTAAGGCAGCACCACAAGGAGTCCAGCTTCGGCTGGACCCTGGGGAAGACAGACCCAGCCACCCCTTGGGGGACAGACCATGTGCACACGGATGTGGAAGGGATGAGGGTGGAGTGTGAACAGCCCTCCCTGGTCCCTGCCGGCCTGCTGGGATTGGTACCCAATGACACTGCCCTGGGTGGAAAATGGTGAGAGCAGCAAAACCACAAAGAAATGTTTCCTGCTGGGTTCCCCTTCCCTGCCCCTTGCAAGCACTGTACACGGTGTAAAAAGGGAAGGAGATTCAAGGCAGGAGCCTCAAGGAGGCAGTAGTATCATCTCATTCAGTCTGGACTGAGAATCTGGGGGACGCTGCACCTGGTGGGACTTCTTATTGTGGACAGAAGGCACCCAGTGGAGAGCTTGCCAAGAGGCCCCAAGACACACGTGCTACGTACCCCACACGCCTGCCCCAGGAGGGCACCATCATCGTCACAGAGCTTCTCCCTCTCACCAGTGCTGTGCATGAGTCCAGATAAAAACTCATTTTTCTTGGAAGACTCTGATAGCCAATATGATACATAGCAATTGCTCAGTTATGTAAATACAGAGAAAATTTTAGAATTCTTACCCCTGGAATGATGAACTGTAAGCCAAAAGGCTCGGGGTGGGGGGGGAGTAAATACCTACTGAGACTATTTTTAACTGCCATTGTTTACCTTTTGGGGACTATTGTATATTTAGCCAGCTTTAAAATGCACATTATTTAATGCATTATTATTAGCAGAAATATGTTAAACAGCCATTAATAGATGTTGATTCATTCCTATTGAAGCCACTTTTTCTTTTTTTCATTTTCTTGGCTCCAATTAAGTTGGGTGCAGATAAAACCCTTCAGCTGTGCCCAACATACCCAAAAATGCCAGTCCACAGACCCAGACGTTTAACAAGATATTTTAGTAAATACCTGAACCAACTCATTTTTAAGAAGATTGGTCTCAGCTGCTATTTTGGTAAATGTTGTCACAAGAGAGTGATGCCAGGCTGGACTGCCCATGTGGCCCACATAGGGATGGGGTGGCCTGGAAGAGAAATATCCAGAGCCCCCCAGTTCAGTTCCAGGGAGCACTATGCTGCAGCCCCTCTGAAACTAAAGACCAGGGAGATATTTATGTCCCACAGAGCGGGCAAGTGGCCTGCCTTGGGGAGGTGGCACTCCTGTCATTACAACACACAGCCATCATTACAGACTACAGTAATCACGGCACACAATGCTTATAATTACAGAAAATGGTTTCCCTTTTCGGCAAGGCTGTGAGGCAGAGAAGGCTGCTTTTGGTGAGGCTGGGGCCAGTGCTCATCCTGAGGGCTCGGCCCCAGTCTAAAATAGGCCTTGCTGGGTGAGGCCCTGGCCCCACTGGGACAAGCTCAAGTCCCTGAGCTTGCAGCTGACTCACCAAAGCCACCAGCAGCAGCAGCGGCAGCACCAAGGTCTTCCCTGCTCCCAAATGCTGCTCAGCCTCAAGAGATGTCAGAGACCAGAGCTGATAGGTGACAGTCACACCACCTGTGGCCACATACCTCTCAGTGCATCACCTACTCAGGTGACACGCACATTGTCACACACACCCCACCTCTACTGCCACTTGTCATCAGAACACATACAAGTCATGGGTCACTTAAATGCTGATTTCTCACAGGCTGGGGAGGCTGTTTCCAGTTCCATTTGGCTTTGAGGACCTATGATGGGGAGGACCCTTACTCAGGTTGGTGGGGGAATGGGAGGCACTTACCGAGGAGGTAAGCAAGGGGAGGGGGAAGTGAGTGGAGCCCAGGGCCTCAGCAGTTGAACAGAGAGGGGCCCCAATCATGTCTTGGACAAGTTACTTCTCAGCACCTTGGTTTGTGCACCTGTAAAATGGGCCTCGGTAATACCCTGTTTCCCCGAAAATAAGACATCCTCTGAAAATAAGACCTACTTACAGGAACGATAAGACATCCCCTGAAAATAAGACCTAGCGCATCTTTGGGAGCACACCTTAAAATAAGACACTGTCTTATTTTCGGGGAAACAGGGTAGCTGTTGTGGAACTGGGACAAGAATCCAACTCCCAGCCCAGAACCTGGTGCATCGTAGGGATTATAGGGCACCATTGCCTGGGTCATCCTTAGCTCAGTCAGACAGGGTGACATGGTGGAAGGCTGATGTGCCAGCCAGCTCCTAAGGAGCAGATTAGAGCCGGTAGTGTCCCCTGACTTGGGGCCAGTGGGGTAGATTTTCCAGGTGGAGGGTAACTTTAGGGGGTTCTGGCAGAGTCTGGGTGGAGACCCAGAGATGGGGGAGCACCAGGGCAGGGACGGGAACAGGTGAGCCTGGGGAGTGGGCTGGCTAGTTAGGGGGGCCCTGGTGGCCGCTCTGGGCAGGGCTAGTAGGGACGTCTTTTTAATTAAAAAAAAATGATTGAGGTGACATTTCCGTAACATAAAATTAACCATTTAAAAATGCTCAATTTAGAGGCATTTGTACCTTCACGATGTTGAGCAACACATTTCTGTCTAGTTCCAGAATATTCTATCACTCCAGAGTAAAAGTAGAAACTCCTGCCCTGCCCCAGCCTCTGACAATCCCCGGGACCCTGGGTTCATCTGGTGTGGGTATTTCACATAAACGGAGTCATCTGTCATATGGTCTTTTGTGTCTGGCTTCCGTCAGCATTTTGAGGCTCCTCCACACCACAGCAGGCATCTGAACTTCGTTTCTCTTCCTGGCTGAATAGTACCCACGGTACGGCTGAACTACAACCTATTTATCCGTTTGCTCATTGACAGACATTTGGCCTGTTTCCGATGGGTCCTTAGAAGGGATTAGAGGTGGGCACAGGGCGGGGTGGGACTGGCAGAGGGCTCAGTGGCTGTGCCCGCCTGAGAGCAGGAGGCCCGAGTCGGCTTCAGCTGGGGAACTTCCCCCACCCGGCCTCTCGGCAGCTGCTCACTGCTGATATGGGGGCTCCCCACATATCAGCACCGGGGGACGAGTGACACCGGGGTCGTATAGCTGAAGCCATTTCCCTCCCTCAGCTTGGCTTGCAGAGGGGCCCTCAGACAGACAAGCTGTCCGCCTGTGCTTCTCTTAGGAAAGTCTGTTTATTTAACAAACACTTAGAGAGCACTTACTGTGTGCCAGGCCCCGTTCCAAACGCTTTATAAATATCAGCTCATCGGATCTGTGTGGCAGCTCTCTATGGCACATGCGACTATCATTCCTACTTTACAGAGGAGGAGTCTGAGGCTCAGAGAGGTAAAGTTCCTTGCCTGAGGTCACACAGTAGTAACTGGGAGAGCTGGGACTGAAATCTGGACATCCTGGCCCCAGAGTCCGCTCTCACTGCTGTGCTGTGAAGTAGAAACCGGCGTTTCCCCAGCATTGGCCAGGCCAGCTCCACATCCCTAATTTGAACTGGATTCTCAATCTTCCTGTGTCATGATTTATTTTACATATTTCTTTAATCCAGCTCCTGATTTCAAATGTTTTATTTTTTTAGTTGTGGAAAAATATACATAGCATAGATTTTTTTATCATTTTGACCACTAAATGTGTAGCTCAGCGGCACGAGCACATTCGCGGGGCTGTGCAGTCGTCGTGGCCACCATCCACCACCAGATCTCTTCATCTCGTAAAACTGAAAACAGCTCCCACTTAACACCAGGGACCCCCCACCCCATCCCTGGCACCCACCATTCTATCTTCTGTCCCCACGCATTTGACTCCTCCAGGGACCCAAGTGGAACCGTGAAGTATCAGTCTGTTTTGTGTGTAGCTTATTTAACTCAGCATAATGTCCTCAAGGTTCATCCGTGTGTTAGCACGTACCAGAATTTTCTTCCGTTTTTAGGGCTTGTCAAAATTCATTTTTAAAGAACCCAGTATCATTACTGGAAGTGGAAAATAAGAATCATTCACCATAAACAGACCGTAGTTGAGTAAAGCCCAATAGAAATACCATAATGTTGGCTGGGCGTGGGGGCTCCCGTCTGCAATCCCACCACTCTGGGAGGCCCAGCTGGGTGGATCTCATGAGCTCAGGCCAGACCCTGTCTCTACTAAAAATGGAAAAATTAGCTGGGCTTCATGGTGGGTGCCTGTAGTCCCAGCTACTCCCTGAGCCCAGGAGTCTGAGGTTGCTGTGAGCTAGGCTGCCATCACAGCACTCTAGCCTGGGCAACAGAATGAGACTCCGGTCTAAAGAAACCAAACCAAACAAACAAACAAGACCCCACTAATGTGCGTTTCTACCTAGAAACACTGGGAAGCCCTGAGTCCCATCCTGCACTATGTCTGGGTAAGTGCAGTGGTGCAGAGGGCCACGCACAGGACCTGCCCAGCCCCAAAAAGACTCCAAGAGAAGTCAAAGTCTAGTGCTGCAACTCCCTGATTGGCAGGTCTCTCTGAGGCACCTCAAATCAGTTCCCTGTGCACCTGAAAGAGTTTTGCAGAATGCTAGCAGCTGGGCTGCTGCCTTTGGTGGGGGAAAAGGCAATAGCTTCTGTGTTACACAGGTTCTGTGAGCTGACACTGTGAGCCCCCCATTTGTTACCTGGCTGTTAAGAGGCTGGGAGGTGGCCCTAGGCTCAGAGATGTTGGCCTTGCAAGACAGCCAGAAGGACATACTTTTGTTATTTTTATCTGTCTTCCCTAAAGCACACAGGTGTGGATTATTCTTTCCATTTACGGCTGAAGAAACTGACCCAGAGAGGGAGAATGACTTGCCCAAGTCCACACAGCAGAATTTGGATTCAAACTTAGGCCAAACTGATTCTAGAAATTTCTAGAACTCTTTCTGCAGTACCATATTGATCTTCCATTTATCTCTCTGGAATTTGGAATTAGCATGGATGGACACAATGTACCAGTTGCAACACATTATTACCAGGAATAATAAGAAAGATATAGAAATAATAGGAAAACATCCCATATTCAGTCCCCGTAATTTACCACATTCAAAATCTGGGCTCTGGGTTCCTTGACCGCTCCTCCACCTTCCATTTCTTTGTTTGTTTGCAGCACTGAGGCCAGTGAAAGGCCTCTGGATGGACTCAGCAAGGAAACTTCCAGGTCTGACTAACATTTAGTGGCCTGTTTACCCCTGGAGGCTGCCTGAGGTGCTCAAGGTTTTGGAATTAAATGGACTCTAATTAATGGCACAAATATTTATGCTTAATATTCAATCAAAGAAAACACAGCCTTAATAACAGTGTTATTTACTCTGTAAATAACACTGATGCCAAGGCTCCTGGCATAAAGCAGAGGCGAGATTACGAACTATAAATATGTTTCTAAGTTATTCGAAGATGGTAGATTCATAAAGTCCCTTCTATAATTGAATGCACGTGGCTTGTCTCCTGGAAAGGTCACAGGAATATTCAATCAGTCCGGAATAGAGCTATCGGGCTTTCATTCAGGAGTCGATGGGAAGATGCCTCTTAAGAGAAGCGAAACTCCACACCCAGTGTAGTTTAAAAATAGGGCAATCAAGGAGGGCTGCAATCACCTGGTGAGTCTGCGTCTCAGGCTGGAGACTTCTGAGGTGCTTTGCCAACAAAAACATTCATCATTTTCTTCTGAGCAGAGGTGGCAGCCTGGTAAAATGACCCATAGGGTGGCCGGGAATGTCACCACTTCCAAGAACCAGGGGGCAAAGCCCAAAGTCACTCAGGCTCCTTTGCATAAGGGAGCAGAGTTTTCCCCAAGTGCCTCTCCTTCTTCTTTAACATGGGCTTCAGAGATGTCAGTTTTCAGGTCAAGCTGCCCCATGGGCCAGGCCTCTTTTCCAGAGGGCCCTCAGCAACCCTGAGTGATCCTTTGGGAAGCTTTCCTTGGCCCTTATCAGCCACAGCATACAAATGATAACAGCTCTCAGAGAGAACTGCTCATAAACCCTCCTTGGAGAGGGGAGATAACACTTTCCCAGACACTTGGAGGGAATCTGAGAAGGAAAGGCAAACCCAGACCTCAGATGTCTCCAAAGGGCTCAGCCCATTGAGACTTTCCGCCCACGATGCTCTGGGACGTGGGTCTCGGGTGCACAGAACCATGGCGCTGCCTTGTCTCAGGGGACAGCCCTGGTTCCTTTGTCCTTGAAAACAGGGAGGGTAAATCCGTGTCCCCAGGCCACCTGATGACACATTTAATTTACAAATCACACTCTCAGAGACTCAACCATAGCCTAGCCCTCAGAACAGGTCTGCCGGCCATATTCCCAGCAGCAGGCTGCCCTGTCACTCCTTGTCAGCTGCACAGGCAGTGGGCTGGGGGTAGTCTCCCTGACCCCAACCCACTTGCTGGTCGATCTGTTAGATCACTGCCAGCTGGAGCACAGCAGGCCTCTCTCTCAGTTAGCAGCACGCCTGGGTTCACAGGCCAGCACTGTGGGCAGGGAGCACAAGGCCTGGGCAGGACTTTTCATGGTTTGGAACCTGACTGTTTGCAGCATGTAGACCATTTCCATGGTCTTTGAATGTGGCAGTGGGAACTGGCACCCCCCAGCTGGGACTGCACACACAGAACATGAGTCTTGTGTTGTCACCTGCACCAGAGTTGGTTTGACAAGTTGAGTGATGCTGATGGGCTACATCTGGCCCCTCTTTTAACTTCAGTCTAAAAGATTCCCATCATCTCTGGTGAGCAGGGTGGCTGCCTTCCACGAACAGGGAATCATCTCCTGCTCTGAAGAAGCCCCTGTGGTTCTTAGTGAGCCCTGGGAGGGTATTCCCTGCACTCCTAGGGAGGGTGTGGTGAGCACTGATCTTGTTGGGGAAGGGACCCAGCACCTCACTCCCCTTTCCACTGGGGAATCCCCCCACTGGGTGTCTTATTGGTGGGGATAGAGCCCACTCTATGGATGGATGTGAAGTCTGCAGCTCCATCTCCCTGCAACTGGGCTGTAGTCATGTGACCCAACCTTGGCCAATCAGATGCTCTTGTGAGTGGCTCAGCTTCTGGACACGTGAGGGTGAGCCCTGATCCTCTGGGTGCTATCCAGCCGCTGTGGCAGCCACGTGTATTGCCAGGGCTGTCTTGCAGCAGTGTGTATGTGAGGGGTGGACACTTGTGCTTCCCACTCACTGCCGTCCCAGGCTGCCCTTGTTCTGCCTCTCACAGAGCCTTCCATCCCATTCTTTTTCAGATAGGAACCAGACTCCATTTTTGTTGCTTGGAGTCAGGAACCCCGATCTATAGTGCAGAGCTGGTAGTTCTGCCCAGAGGCTGTTGGTCACAGACATCTTCCTTCTGAGTGATGGGCATGGCCTGTTTGCATGGACACTGTAATTGTAATGGCTTGGGCCTCCCTCCTAGAACTAAGAGGCTCAGAGATGCCTTGAAGAGGTGCTCTGAGCGAATGCTTAGGGCACCATGCCACCCACAGGTGGGCCCCACGTGCCTGGATCCTGGTGTCAGGGATAAGGACATGTAGTTCTGCTGGGTAAGAGACTAGTGATTCACACCCACCTGCCTCAACCAGCTCAGCCGTCTTGGGCAAACGCCCTTTTCCTTTCTGTGTCTCAGTCTCCTTATCTGTAAGGTGCACATCCATTCTGGGGCCTACCCTAATGTTCGCCATGGATAGAAAGTGACCAAAAACAGGGGAACAGTCTGCCTTGCCCACAGTAACCATCTATAACTGCTGAATATTATTATTATTATTATTATTCTTGAGACAGAGTCTCACTCATTCACCCTTGGCAGAGTGCCGCAGCATCACAGCTCACAGCAACCCCAAACTATTGGGCTCAAGGGATCCTCTTACCTCAGCCTCCTGAGTAGCTGGGACTATAGGCACCTGCCACAATGCCCGGCTATTTGTAGAGACCAGGTCTTGCTCTGGCTCAGTCTGGTCTCGAACCCATAAGCTCAGGCAATCCACCTGCCTTGGCCTCCCAGAGTGCTGGAATTACAGGTGCCAGCCACCACTCCCAGATCCCAAATATTATTTTATTTTATTTTTTTTGTAGAGACAGAGTCTCACTGTACCACCCTGGGTAGAGTGCCGTGGCGTCACACAGCTCACAGCAACCTCTAACTCTTGGGCTTACGCAATTCTCTTGCCTCAGCCTCCCAAGCAGCTGGGGCTACAGGCGCCCGCCACAACGCCCGGCTATTTTTTTTTTTTTCTGTTGCAGATTGGCCGGGGCTGGGTTTGAATCCACCACCCTCAGCATATGGGGCCGGTGCCCTACTCACTGAGCCACAGGCGCCGCCCCCAAATATTATTTTTAATATCTCACTTTCCAAACCTTATTTTTCCTGCCCTGACTTCTTCATTATGAACTTCTGAATTATTTTATTTTTTGAGGCATTCTTAATCCTTTGGTAAGCTACCTCACAATCCTTTTAGAACAAGATGGAATGTAGACGCATGTGATAAAATAGGCTATGGCTTCCCATCCTGCCTCGGAAGAATAATTCCCTCAACTTGCTAGACGGGGGGATTAAATGGATTACTCATCTTGAATAGAGTCTTTCAGGGCCAGTAGAAAATATTTAGAAAAGTTGAAGACGTCAGTCAACGAGCATTAATTGAGCGTTCAGAAAGGCCTACGTGCTGAGGATACAGTGATTTTTTAAATAAAAATTCTGCTATTGTAGAAATTGTTTATGGGGGAGAAAGAGAATAAACGAATGCATCGTGCTGGATGGCCAGGAGGGCTCACGGGCAAATGAAGGAAGGTGAAGAGACAGAGAGTGGTCAGATGCCGGGGGGCGGGGGAGGGATAGCCACGCAAGGGCCCGACAGGTGGCCTGTCGCTCACACACCACGCTCAGCTCTCTCAGCAGCGCTGGTGGAGGCTGCAGGTGCAGGGCTGTTTTATGACCTGTGTCGTCAGGCACAAGCCCAGTATATGAGGATACAGTGTATTTACACATGAAGTACAGACTGAAAGCAGCAAAGACGATCCGATAGGTCCAGGAATCGTTTTACAGCTCCAGGAAGATGATACACAGGAGGTTAATTATAGCACTCGACCGTTTCCAAAGGGGAAACACACACAGCAGTGTGTGCGTGCTCACACTCACCCAGGAAATGAGCAGTTCCATTGTGAGGCGCTTGCTGCAGGGCTGAGTCAGTGTCCCTGCCTGTGCATTTGCAGCAGCCCTTGCAATCAGCCAAAGGACTGTGTGTTCACTTAAAAAACAGCGTGGGCACACACAGCTAATTCTGCACACGCAGACTGAGATGCTGCTGGTGTTTCCAAGCATGGCCTGTGGGGCGAGCACCCCGGCATGCTAGGCCAGTTTCTCTGAACTTGCCTTTGCTTTTTTATTTGATGGGAGTCATCCTCCCAAAGTAGTCGTGTCTGGTTCTCTGCACGGTAGGTAAGGATGGCTCAGTGGGGTGAAAGTCACCTCTTTGAGATCTGAGACAGGAGGGGGTCACAGGCACACAGGGGGGAGCAAAGCTAACTCTGCGTTAATCGGCAGCCCCCTACTGGGGCTCTGCAAATGCAGTCCCCTCCTGCAACCCAAACTATGGTCTGGGAAGCAGTCAGGGAAGCAGCCAGTGGGGAAAGGCTGGGTATCTGAAAAAGGAAAAAGGAGAAGAAAGAAGGGGAGGAGAAAGCAAAAGAAAAGACAAAAAGGAAAAGATATTTTCTTTTCCTTTTCTTCTTCTTTTTTTTTTTTTTTTGATGTCATCTTAGCTCACAGCAACCTCAACCCTTGCCTCAAGCAATCCTCCCGCCTCAGCCTCCTGAGTAGCTGAGACTAAAGGCACCTGCCACAATGTCCGGCAAGTTGTTCTATTTTTATTAGAGAGGCGGTCTTACTCTTGCTCAGGCTAGTCTCAAACTCCTGAACTCAAGCAATCCTCCTGCTATGGCTTCCCAGAATGCTAGGATTACAGGTGTGAGCCCATGTGCCCGACCTTCTTTGTCTTTTTCTTAATAAGAAATTTCCCTAGTTTTTTAGTCGACATGTGACTACCTAGAACCCAAACTGCATGTCCTGGCCTCTCTTGCAGCTAGGTGTGGCCATGGGACTAAATTTAAACCAGTAGAAATGAGTGAAAATATATTGGCAACCTTCAGGAAGAGAGAGTACACTTCTTTGCCCTTTCTCTTTCCTGCTGGGTGGAATATAGATCTGATGGTTTGAGCTTGAGCAGCCATCTTGGGCCATGAGGTAGATGCCTGGGTGGAGCATGGTAGAGCAGCCTGGGAGAAGAGCCCTGGACTTCTGATGACTACATGAAACCCCTGCCAGCCCTGGAATCCTGGAATGCCCACCTCTCAACTTCTTTCATATGAGAGATAATGACTTCCACCTTTTTAAAGGTAGCATGTCTGCTTCTTGCTGCTGAATCCACAGAGGCCTTCCCTTGGTTCCCTCTCCCTGCCAGGTGACCGTTGAACTCCTCCCTCATCATAACAGAGATGAGCAAACAGCCCCAGAGACAAGGAGTGACCTTCCGAGATCACAGAGTTCCTCTTATATAACACTTCACTTTGGACCTTTATGAAATAATTGCTAAAGCAAATAACCCCTGTGTCCAGAGTGCCAGCCAAGGCCTTGGCCTCTTGAATGTTTCCTGATAGGATATTCACATGAAGACTGATCGATGAGGCTGGTGACCCTCTGAAGGTCTTCACCCCCATGGTGTGTACCAACCAAGCTCTGTCCTTACTTCCCGGTGGCTGAGATGCAGACCCCAGGGCTGTGGGTCCCCCAGCCCTGAACTGGGCAGCTGGGTGTGCTGGTTCTGTAAAGCTCTGGTTAGGCTTTGCATGCATAGCATCACCATCTTGGGGTGTCCTCAGGAGAAAGGACTTCAGGCTTTCTTCCTTTCCTCCCTCCTTCCCTGCCTATCTTCCTATTTGTTTGCATTTCCTGTTAACAGAGATTTTCTTGGAAATCCTGAGAATACCACACCCCCTTCTGAAGGTAGTAATTCCCCTCCCTCCCTCAGAGACCCTTCTCTGACTGGTGAGGGGCGACCTGATTCATCCTGGCCATTCTCCTGCCATCTGGGTGAGGATGGCAAGAGAATGGCCGGGATGAAGCTCCCAAGCTGCCTCTTTCTCCTTCCCTAAGAACCCAGAGGAGGATTTCACAACTTGTCCTCTCGGGGAAAAAAGAGACACGATTTCCCAGCAGAGTCAGATACTGAGGTTCTCCATCTAAAGAGGAAATGGAGGCTGTAGCCAGAGGGAGGCCTTTCCCATCTCTGGCATCAGACAGTCAGAGGGAGGCCTTTCCCATCTCTGGCATCAGACAGTGGATGTCACCAGGAACAATGCTGCCATGTGTAACCCTTCCTCACAGGCGTCTCATACCCATGTTCCAGATGAGGCAGCTGAGAGCTGAAGGATAGAGCCGTGTCTCAGATCAGGTCCTATGATCTTCTGACCATACTTCTCAGCCTCCACCCTGTCCCTACCCATGGCCTTGAAAGAGAAATCTGGGGCCTTTGGTGGCAGCTGGAGAAGGGGCATGGCTCATCTCTGGCAGCTGTGTTCTCTAGCCCTTGTCAGGGACCCTTCCTATGGCTCCCACACCCCTTGCCATGGCTGTCCAACATCCTGGAGTGGAGCCCACTTCCATTCAGGCAGCAGGCACCAGGAAAGACCACGGCTAACCTCATTTATACTAGAGTGTGACTGACTAATTAATGCACATCTAAGTACCTTATCAAAGGCTCTGAGAGTCTAGAGCTTGGTGACAAGGGAATGAAGATCTAAGAATGCAGTATCTAATGACATGACAAGGAGCCCTCCCAAGACTCCCTCAAGTTACAGCCCCTGTGCTACCAGTATGTGATCAAGGCCAGGTCTAAAGTCCACGGGCTGTGCAGTTGGCATAGGAGTATCACTCACCACAGCTCTTAGACAGAATGCTGCCCAAGAAGGCTCCGGGAGAAGTGAAGACTGGCATCTGAGCCCCCACGTCCCTGGAGGTTCAGACTTTGTGTAAAGGGCTCAAACAGCCTAGGGAGGGACTTTGTCAGAGGAATGAGTGATGCCACCATGTCTCCCTCTTCCATATTTTGGTGTGGCTGTCTGAGGGCCACTGAAGAGGAAATGGGTCCTTGGACAATCTCAGTTCAGGGATCTCAAAAATTTGGCACTAATTTGGAGTCATTTGAGGCTCCTTTGTAAACATTTCGTTGCTCAATTCACATTCCTTCTCCCGCTGTCTCAGCTCTCTGACACTTTGAGAACAAACCAAAAATAAAAATTAGTCCTTTTTCAGCTACTTTATTCAGTTTTGCAAATCCTTGCTTTGTCCCCCTCTACCCTTCAAACTTCCTTCCAGTGGAGGCCAGAGAGGCCAGAGATGGAGGTCATTCCTGGGGGATGGTCCAGCTTTGGCACAAAGTAACCCCTGGGGAGGCAGCTCCCCCGGGGCTCCGACCTTCCTCAGGGGAGCACAGAGCAGGAGCCACTAAGCAAGGCCTTCTCCCTTGTTGCATGGGAGGGGACATCCCAGCTGAATTCCTGGCGTTCAAGGGGGCGGGCGCCATGGGAAATTGGTCAGCCTCCTCCTCGTCCACCCATTCATTCACTCATAAATGGAGTGAAGTCACTCGCTCACTCAGCACCCGCAGAGGAGGTGGCCCCAAGTGTCCCCCAGCTGGTCTCTGATGCCAGGAAGGCCCTCAGGGAGCCCCATACACTGAGCAGGAGCCCCTCTCTAAGACAAGATTGACGAGATACAGCCTGTCACTTGGCCACCTGACGAGCGGTGTTTATAATAGAATCTGCTCATGTACCAGGGACCCGAGCCCCAGAGAGGGACGTGAGCTCCACACATGGGGAGGAGGGCAGGGCTGCAGCTGGGACCTGGGCTGCTGCATCCTCCGCCTCCTCCGCCTCCTCTGCCTCCTCCTCTTCCTGCACTGGAGGCTCTGGAGCGAGACATCTAGGGTCACTCACAGCCCTCACCCACCCAGCTGTGTGACCCTCAGGCAAACGGCTTAATTTCTCTGGGCCTCAGTTTTACTCTTGGGTAAAATGGGGTCATTAAAACATTTAGTAGGTGCCAGGCCCTGTGCTTAGAGCCCCAGCCATGTCCTTACCCAAAGTCCTCTGGGTAGATGCTACGTATTATTAGCCCCTCTCACTGATGACATTTCAGAGAGGTGTGGCAGCCTGTCGTAGGTAGTCCGGCTGGCAAATGAGAGGTCTGAGATGGAACACAGAGGATGTGGCCCCAAAGCCTTCAGTCATCACCAGAACCAACCTTGTAGGACCCCGGGGAGCTCAGATGTGTCATGGGCCAAAGACTCTGCTCAGAGCTGGTACACGGGAAATGTAAGACACGCACAGTGTAACCACAACAGAGGGAGGAGGGCTGCACCCTCAGGGGACACTGGGCACCACGTGGAAACATTTGGGGGTTGTTACAACAGGGTGTGGGGGCATCACTGACGCTGCTAACTGTTCCGCAATACACAGGACAGCCTCCCACGACAAAGAATTATCCAGCCCCTGATGTCAACAGTGCCAAGGCTGTGAAACCCTGCAGTTGGTGGTTACTGCTCTTAGGAAGCCACCTGCATTGGCCAGCCCAGTGCCAGGGCCTGCCTGCCCTGGGGCACCTCTCCTGCCCTCTCCCAGCTGGGCTGGGCTGGACACTGCGTGGAAGTTGGCTCCCTGGGTCCACCATACCCTCTGCAGAAAAAAAGAGGGACAGAGTGGGTGTCACGCCCAGGTGGGCAGGCTGTGAGTGACAGCTCCCTTGCCCCTGCTCCCCAAACCCAAGCCCCCATCCTTACTGGCCAGCAGGGGGTCCAGCGCTGTCTCCTCCATCACAGTCCTCCCCCACGTGCCGGCTTCAGGCTTCCCAGGGGCAGGTGTGAATGCCAGGACACCCCACCCCGGCTGCTGGAATCTCAGGCAAGGTGGCAGCAGCCGCTCCCAAGGGAGCAGAATTTGCAAAATGAGTCAGCTGGCAGGAAGGTTCAAAGCCAAGTGCTGCATGTGGGTTAATCATTACGCCCAAGACACTTCCCTGGGATCCCAATGGACCCCAAGGGCAGGGCCTTTTCAGCCTTTCCCAGGGTCATGGGTGACCTCTGGTCAGCTTAACTGGCCACTGACAGCAAGGGTCAGCATCCAAGAACCCTCTGTCCCTCCATCCATGTGGCTTCAGTTCTGGAAAGCTTGGGGCATTGAAGGAGAGTAGCATATTTCACAGCCCTCACTGACTCCTGACCTGTCACTCTGCCACCCTTCCCCCCGAGCACGTCCTCTGTTCCTCCCGCTATGCCAGGCACTTGACATCACCTCCTGGGATATTCTCACCAACCCTGCAAACAAGAGTTGCATTTCTTCATTGCCTGGGGAGGTGGCAAGGCTCTGGGAGGAGACCTCCAGCCACCAAAGAACAGAGAGTCAGAGCGAGCTCATTCTTTCCTTGGGGGCTCTGTATCTTCAGAGGATACGCACAGTTCACCACTGCAGCTGCTCTACAGGGCTGTCGTGAGCATTAAATGAGGTAACGCAGGTGGAGTGCTGAGGATGAGTCCCAGCACACAGCAGGTGCTCATTGAGCGCAGGCTGTTGGTCATGTCCCTGGGTGGTCTCAGAAGGGCAGGGACGCCTGCCTGCCATGTCAGTGCCTGGCTGGGGCCAGGGAGGCGCTGCTGGATGAGCGATTATGCCAAGTGACTTGGACACAGTCATGGAGACATCTTGGCTCCACCCAGGTGGCTCTGACCCCCAACGCAGGTTCCCTTACAAAGTCCCTGAGGTAGTAGTTATCTGGGAAAGGGAATTATACATTTTTCAAGTGAGTGGTGTGGTTGGCAGGAGTACCTGGGGGTGGCTGAAGGGGTCCAACCCACATCACCCCCTGGGCCACCTGCCCTATATCTGTGCCGACGCGGGGGTGGCAGAGCCCCAGCAGTGGTGACATCGTGGCTACCTGGCACACGTACCTCCCCCATGGGAGAAAGGGAGGGTGTGGGGGCAGAGCCTGCCGAGGGGATTTGGGAGAACTCCTTCACGGGGGTGGAGGAAGCTCTGGAGGGCAGGGCGGCCATCAGGGGGCAGCCAGGCGGGACAGCTGGGGCCTGACTGGCTGCTGGTTTCCCACTACAAATCCTCTCTCCGCAGCCTCTGAGGGATGTAAATTGGAGACTGCCATCAGCAAGCGCTATAATGATGCCTTCCATTCACTCGTTCATCCATCTCCCCTTTCAGAGAGCATATCCAGAGCACCTGTAAGGTTTGGAGGGGAAGCTTTGGAGCGACGAGCAGAGATCTATGCTGCAGTCTTTGTTGGCTGAGTCCCTGACACCAGGCAGGAGCAGAGAAGTCATGGGGTCTCGTGGAGGAAGACAGGTTTGAAAATCCTATTTTGAAGGCAAGATTGATGCTGCATGGTTTCCCCTATTGTGTGGGTCTGTGCCCTCCTCCTGGCCCTGTACATGTGCTCCACGTGGGCTGTACTAGTCGTGCGGAAGCTTCTAGAGTTCCCCTTGGAGCTAAGATGTTCTTAGATGTAGGTTGGGGTAGTCCCCATCCAGGGTGCAAACGCAGGCACACTGGAGCTTTGTTTAGCATTTAAAGCCTCCTAATGGGTTTTAAACATTTACACTTGTCCTATTATTAATACCAATTACTGAAAGTCCACCGGCCAACCGTGTCTTTCCTTTTATAAATACTGTCGGGACAGGAAGGATGCCCGAGGCTCTTAGCAGCATCAGGAGCAGTAACAAGTCTCATTTGCAAAAGAAAATTTGCAATAAATCCCCAAGGAAGAAGAGGAACCTTGCCATGGGAGCTCGGAAGTTTGCCATTTAAGAAATGCTCCTGTTTTCTCTCAAGCCCCGGGATAAATTTTTAGGGACTCTCCCCAGCTTTAAGTCATGGCTGTGTGGAAGTTCAAAGCCGGGTTCTGCCACTCAAGGGAACCAACCTGACTGAGACTGGGTCATCTCTCGGGTTTGTTAGTGTGTGTTTAAAAAGTGACAAATGGTTGTTTCTGTAAGGAAATTATAACCAGCTTTGGAAGGAGTTACTGGGTGCTGGGGAGGAAGGCCCAGGGCAGACTGTGTTTCTGCCAGTGCCCTCGGCCGCCCGGTCTCACAGGCCTGCTATAAACAGTGAAATGTAATATTGCCTTATTTGGTCACAGAGCCAACTTATCACTTGCAGAGGCCTCTTTGGCTTTGAATCTGTGAGAAACAATTAATTCCACAACCTTGTCTGGCAGGCAGGGGGATGTAGGTGCTGCCTCCCTCACGCCTGCCCAGGCTTCAGGACCCCCGTTAGGACAGAGTCCCCTGCAGTTTGTCCTGCTGGGCTTGCTGTGCAGTTTTCCTGCACGGAGCCTGGGATGCTGCTGCCCCCATGCAGCTGAGCTCCTGGAGTCCAGGGTCCCCGGTGGACTTTGCAGGACCAGAGGGGGTGTCGGAAGAACATGGTACGTTTCTTCACAGTGCACTTGGGGCTCACCCAGACTTGAGGAAGCAAAGCTGGTTGTTTCAGGGTGGAGCAGGTGTCCCTGGATTTCGGCGGTGTCCAGGGAATACACCAAACCCAGGCAGGCCAAGCAATAGGGAGACTTTCAGGCTTCGGGCTTGGCCCTTGCCTGTGTCCTGCAATGAGCTTCTGGTTATAGGGTGGGACAGTGGGCTTCTCTTGGAGGAGCTGCCATGCCCGGAGCCTGGTGACACCAAGCAGAAGACTCTCCTTCCTTCCCAGGAGTGGCCAGCTCCCAGAGAGGCTGTCCAGAGAGGGAATCATGAAAGTTTTCATGGCGACAGCTGCCTGGTCCCCTTGGTCCTGGTGTCTCTTATGAGGGGCCAGCCCCATGGGAGAGGTGTCCATCTCCTGGTGGTCACCTTTTGGGGAGGAAGGCCTGTTGTTCAGGGTATTTTTCCCCAGTGCTGTTTGGAGGTGTCATGGGAGGTTACCTCATGCTCAGTTGCCTTCCTCTGAGGGACAATCCTCTCCATCCTCTGAGGGACAATATGGGGTGGACCAGACAATGTGAATCACAGGAAGTGCAGAGGGAATGCAGAGCGGCTGTGACTCACAGGCCAACCCACACCCAGAGGAAGCGAGGTGCATGGCACAGCGGGAGGGGCACAGAGTCAGGGTCTGCATACATCTCAGGTTCCAGTCTGGCCACCTCCTCCCACATGGGGCCACAGGAAAGCCGGTTCTCTCTGAATCTCATCTGTTCTCGTCTGTAAAATAGGCCAGCTGTGAGAAACACCTAAGATAAATTCACATGTGTGGAGAGGCCATCGGTGCCCGACACACAGTATGTGCTACACTGGTGGTGGGATTAGTTACTATTTAAAATGAGAAAATGTCACCTAAATTTTCCAAAATACTCTGGTAACTACTTCTCCGACAGTTCATCATGATGGTACTTGAGGGTGTACCTTCCAGGAAGTATACTAAAGAGGGGCCAAGATAGAGCTGTGAAGGCCGGAGCAAGAGCAGCCACTTTAGGCCATGAAGCAGCTTCAGAGTGGCAGCAAACTGTGAGAAGCCTGGGTCTCTGAGGCCAGGGAGCGTGGTCCTCATCCATGTACCCTGGCATTTTTTTTTTTTTTTTTTTGGCCGGGGCTGGGTGTGAACCCGCCACCTCCGGCATATGGGACCGGCGCCCTACCCGCTGAGCCACAGGTGCCGCCCTGTACCCTGGCATTTTGACGTGGAAAGCAAACTTCCGTTTGCTTAAAGTAGTGCATAAAGGTACTTTGGGGACTATAATGAGCCCCATAAAATTGAGACAATGACCCCAGATCTGATTTCCAGGGTGTGGCCTCTGTTTTTCACCTTTAAGAGGGGTCCAGCTTTAGTATTATTCAGCATCCTTCTCTGCCCCCTTCCCCACAACGATCCCTCTGAGCCTATTGTTTAGAGTCCTCACTCTGCCCTTCCCAGGTGCTCAGTCCTCCTGCCCCCATCTTCTGCCCTTCCCCCAAGCCAAGTGACCTCCTGTTTTCAGCATTCCGAGCAGGCCTCTTGCATAATCCTGGGATTTGAAGGAGTTTAGGTGGCATGGACTACAGCTCTGCCCTGTGCAGGCTGTGCTCCACAACACCCCAGCATCTGCTGAAACACCTTCAGGGATGGGGTGCACACCCCTCCGGCACAGCCCGGTCACTGCAGGCCAGCCCCCCACACTGCATTTCCCAGAGCTGAGCACCAACTGTATACCACGACACTTCTCTTTTTCTTTCTTTCTTTCTTTTTATTTTTTTTGAGACGGAGTCCCTTGGTAGAGTGCAGTGATATCATAGCTCACAGCAACGTCAAACTCTTGGGCTAAAGTGATTCTCTTGCCTCAATCTCCCAACTAGCTGCAACTACAGACTCTCACCACCATGCCTGGCTATGTTTTAGAGACGAGGTCTTGCTCTTGCTCAGGCTGGTCTCCTGAGCTCAGGCAATCCACCCACCTTGGCCTCCCAGAGTGCTGGGATTACGGGCCTGAGCCATCGCGCCCAGCTCATGGCACCTCTCTATCCAACCTGGATCTGCCTGCACCTGGGGCTCACGTAGACCTGGTTTCATTCATTCACTCCACAAAGCCTCCTTGGGCACCCAGGCGCTGCAGTGCTGTGTGGTGGGGACCGGCAAGGGGCTTGCTGTCAGGTGGGGGGACACTATGACATGCGTAATTATGAAAGCAGTTAGCAAATTAATTGTAATTGTAGCCAGGGCTGCAACAAAGCCCATGGAAGTTGGGTATATGAAGTAAGGACCGATGTGACCTTGGTGTCCAGAACGGCCAGGGTAACCCACTGTTCTGCTTTGCTTGGAATTGTCCTGGTTTCAGCACTGAAAGTCTCACACCTCAGGGAATCCCTCCGTCCTCAGTCAACCAGGATGGTGGGGGCACGGCGGGGCAGGCCTTGGGCACATTCATTTCCTCTGGCTGCCATAACAAATAGCAAAAACCAGGCAGCTTAACACAACAGACCCTGCTTTTCTCATAGTGCTGGGGAACAGAAGCAAAAGGGCTGGCGGGGTCGTCCCTTCTAGAAGCTCTGAAGGGAAATCTGTCCCACACCTCCCTCCTGGCTTCTCCAGCAACCCCTAGAAGGTGCCTCTCTCTGGTCTCCACCTCCATCATCACCTGCCCCCCACCCCCCGTGCACCCCCGTGTTTCTCCTTTTCTGTCTCTTGTTAGGTTGCTCATTATTGAATTTGGGACCCACTTTAATCCATGATGATGTCACTTTGTGAGCCTTAACCACATCTGCAAAGGCCTTATTTCCAAGTAAGGTCACATTCACAGGCACAGGGCTGGTACTTGAAAATCTCTTTGGGGGGCCCCATTCTACCTGCTGCACCAGGGAATGAGGTTGCTCTGGAACTGAAAGAACAAAAGTGACTTTACTAGGTGAAGAGGTGGTGAGAAATTCCAGGCAGAGAAATAGCAGGTGCAAAGCTCCTGAGGCTGATTGGAGGCTGATAGGGAAAGAAGCCTGGCTGTGAGCACAGTGGGACGAGAGAAGGCTGGTGCAGGAGCTGGGAGGTAGCCCGGCAACCTTGGGTCTAGGCCAATACCAAGCTCCCAGAGCCGCCTTGGCTTAGCCCAGCACACCTGCAGCTGAGCTTCCCCCTCTACATCAGTCAAATGAGAGAGGCGGCCTTGACAATGATGGAGATGGTAGACGGGGATGTTTCCAGCGGCTTTGCAATGTGCCTGGCCCTTTTGCAAACATCACTTTCTTTTTTGATATTTAAGCCCATTTAAACCCTCTTAGCTGGTAAGAAAACTGACACCTGAAAAGATTAAGCAATTTGGTTAAAGTCACCTCATGGCTAAGAGGTGGCACTGGGCCATAGAACTTTGGTTTCCCAGTTCCTCTCTGAGCATTGAGATCCTTTAGGGGTGTCGAGCCGGGGGGTGGGGGTGAGACCCAGCCACCCCAAATACCTGACACGCCTGCCTTGCTGATGGGGATGGGCTCATTCTTGGTTGATGCGAGGATGTTGGGTTTCCAGAAACATCTCTTCGGAAACTTAAAAAAAAAAAAAAAAAGGTTATTAAATGATTAAGTGAAGGGGCATGCATGGTGCGAGAGTCTGTTCTAAGAGTTGTTACTTTTCCAAAAATCCTTCCAACAACTAAGAATAGTGGATTTAACCCTGCCCATTAAACTCGAGTCCTGCTTATCATTTTCTTACATGTTCTGTGGTTGTTTTGAATTGTTGGCAGGAATGCCTGGAGCTGCAGGGTCTGGCAAGAGTCCCGTTAGACACTTTTATTTGGGCCTAGAGATACGATCATAGTTGTCTTATACCAAGAGACCCGAGAAAAATTGAAGAGCAGTGTTTTTTCCCTTCTAAGATACATTCTGAATTCTGCCTTTTGGGCCAGGTTCCTGGGGAAATGCATAGAAGACCTTATTTGGGATTATTGAGGTCTTTGGATTTTATGGGCGTTAAACGCTCCAATCACCACAACTGAGCTCTGGGTTTCTGCAGATGGCTCAGGAGGCTAAGTGTGGAACGGAAGGAGCTAGCCAACCGGGGCTGCTGTGTGGCCCAGGCTGCACAACCTCTCTGAACCAGCCCCTCCTTTGTAAGGTGGTGGCGCTGATTGCAAGTTTCAGAGTGAGAGAGAGAGAGAGAGAGGCCTTGGTGCTGAGCGTGCCTGAGAATAGAGAGCTGAGGCTTGTCTAACACTTACATTTAGCTTTTACAACAGCCCTGTTCGACAGAAGAGCAAAGCAAGGCTCAGAGAGGTTAAGTAACTTGCTGGGGGGCACCCGGTAGCGAGTGGTGGAGCTGGAGCTTCAGCCTCGAAGGGAGACTGCCCAGCGTGTCCTAACCCCCTGCCTGCCACACCCCGCTGCCTACTGGCCACCTACGACACAGGGGTTCCTGTTGCTCACGGTCTTCCCGGCAACTGTTCAAGTGAGCTCTTCAAATATCTCCTTTGGGGAATGTGAAATGGAGCAATCCCTATGGAAGATGGTTTGCCGGTTCCTCAGTAAGTTAATGCAGAGCCGCCTATGACCCGGCAATTCTCCTGCTAGCTTTATACCCCTAAGGAGTGAAAACGTTTGCTCCCACGAGACCTTGTCGTGAGTAGTCACTGCAGCACTGCTCACCCTGGGCAGAAGGTGGGAACAACCCAGGTGCCATCCAGAGTGGAACGGACATGCAAAACGAGATCTGCCCATGCAGGGGAATATTATTCAGCCATGAAAAGGGACAGGGCACTGATGCGTGCTACTGTGCGGGGGAACATTGAAGACATGATGCTCAGTCACAGAGGCCAGTCACAAAAGGCCATAAATTGTGTAATGTCACGTATACGAACAGTGCAGGACAGATGAACCCATGGAGACAGGAAGTGGGTTAGCAGTTGTCAGAGGCGGGGGAAGGGAATGGGAAGGCACTGCTAGAGGGGATGGGGTTTGGGGGGATGAAATGTTCTGGAAAGGGTTGGGGAGCTGGTTGCACAATAATGTGAATGCCTTAAATGCTGCTGACTTGCATTTTTAAATGGGAAGCATGCTGAATTTAATGTTATGTGAATTTTACCACAGATTTATTTGACCACAAATTTAAAATCCCTGTTCGATTTGAGGTGGTTAAGGCCTCACCCACAACCAGCAGCAATTAAGAGGAAGGGAGGGAAGGGTTAGCGAAGAGGATGCCCAGGTCAGCTGTGGAAAAAAAGGCAGAAAAGAGGGAACTATGTGTCTCTTTGAAATCAGCAGGAATTGCAAGGCTGCTCTTAGGTTTGTGATGTAAACAGCCCCATGAGTCTGAGAAATTGTAGCAAAAGGTTTTGATGTGAGTGGGTCTTCATCGTGAAGGGTGGAATGTGCTCGAGGTCAGGGCAGACGAGGAAGGAAAGCAGAGGGGCTATCTGGGGGCTGTGGGGACTCTGGCCAGGGCCACGCCCATCACTGTGGCTCTTGCTTCTGGGGCAGGTGTGGCCCAGGTAGAGCATCCATGAAGGTTGTGAGGGGCTGCATGACCCCCTGTCATGGGCGCTGGGGGCACAAATGCATCCTGGGCCCCACCCCAAATCCTCCCGTATCTGCAGCAGGCAGCAGAGGGCGAGCTCAGGCCTTGGGGTGGGTGTTCTGTCTTAGCTTCCTGCCCCCCACCTTCCCACCATGAGGCCCCCAGATGGGCTGGCCTCTCATTCCAGCTGCAGGGCAAGCTCATGACCCAGGCTTGGCCCCCAGCCCTGGAAGTCATGGGCCACTGTGATAGGTCCAGGGTGGTTGCATAACTCAGGGCCCCGTGAGAGTTGGCCCTGAGCATTTTGCTGGACTCTGGGGAGACATGGTCTGGACTGCTGGTGGTGTCCCTGCCACAGTGTGTGGATGGTGCAGGGGTGGCCATGCCGAGCCCTGAAGGGAGGCAGATTCCCAGCCTGGGTTCAGCCAGCCTGAGTCAGCAGTCCCCATGAACTGAAGCAATGTGACCTAATGGTTCCCTTTTCTAAGTTTTAGCTGGGATTCTGTCACCTGCAGCCAGAAGCACCCCAAGAAACGCAGGTATTTTGGAAATCTCAGCTGCCTGCAGGCTGGGGTGGGGGCCATTTGAACCAGCAGCCACTCAACAGCAGGGCACCTCCTGTGCTGCTGTGCTTGGTGGGATTTGGAAAGGAAGGTGAGCTTGGGCCTGCCTTGCTGGGTGAAAGCACAGGGGGACACGCAGTCACCCCTTCCTCTGTGTGGCCCTGGGGGCCATGCCTCCTACGCTGCCCAGCTTAGGAGAAAGAATTCTGGCTTTGGGGTTGGACACTTGACAGCTGTGTGACCTTGGGTCAGATGCTGGGGCCTCAGTAACCAAGATGCCCAACTCCAAGAGGCTGCAGCCCTGGAGGCCTGAACCTAGCAGGCTGTCTCACCTCTGGGCTCTCCTCACCATGACCCCTCCTGCCTTGGTTTCCCTGTCTATAGAATGGGATAACAAGGGTGTCTCCTTCCTAAGGCTGCTGTGCAGTGGCAATGACTATGTGAGTACCAGTGCTTAAAAAGGTGGCTGGCTGGGTGTTTCTGAGTGGATGTCAGCTGTCCCCAGTCCCTCGTAGGGTCATGGTAAAGACAAAGGAGACAGTCAGCCACGCTGGGCACAGAGGTGCATTCTGCATTTGGCCTCACCCCCATGCCCTACCTCCTCCCAGGACCATTCCAGGAGTCAGGGGTGGCCAGGACCTATTTGTCACCTGGTAACGGCTGTGCCTGCAACCCTCACCCGGCCCTCAGCCATGATGCCAGTGTCCAGGAATGCATCATCACACAGCCCTCCATCTCCTCTCAGGGACCTCACGCGTTAAGGCCCAAAGGATAAATAAACACCCTAAGCCGCGCTCCCTGGGCTGCTGCCCTGCTGCCACAGGCATCTGCGAACACCAGGCCCCGGAGCTGAGCTGCACACTGGTGCCGGGCAACAGATTTGACTTCTCCCTGTTAAAAATGGGGTGTGAGGAGGCCCGGCGGGGTGCCTGGCATCTCCTTCATTTGTCCTGGTGGCACCAGCACAGGCCTCACCCAGCCTGAGCCCGGCCTGAGTGTGGCTGGCTTCTGCAGACCCTCCCCTGCATCCTCCTCAGGACCTCCTGCCCTGCACGGCCCTTGCTCTTGCCCAGGGCTTGTCTCTGCCAAGCAAGTACCTTACCGTGACTCTGTTCCCTTTCTCTCTCTTTCTCCTCCTCTCTCTCTCCCCCCATCTCTACCCACCCCCCACCAGGGCTTGCTAGAGGTAGGAGCCAGCTCTTCTGCTAGTCTTTGGGGATTCACATAAAAGCAGGTTGAAATTAAAATAAGAACAGACGAGGTCTAGAAACCTTAATGTTAAAAAGAAAAGAAAGATGTTAAATGAAATTTATGCCCCTAATTTTACCCCAGTGGGAAGTGACTGTGCTCATTAATCAGGGAACCTAGCATTTATAGGATTTTTGACCTAGATAGGATCCAATGGCACTCGGATCTCAGGTAAGCGCCGGCGCTGGCACCGCGAGCAGACCAGAGGGCCCAAGCCGGAGCAAGGAGAGCGCCTGATGTCAGAGACAGCCGTTCTGCGTCCCTGTGGTCACGCTGAGCCCCACACCAGGCCCTGTGCTTGGTTTAACATGTTCTTAGAATTCTTTAGTATTGTGCTGCTGACCTTGTGTTTTGTTTTTTTTTAAATAGCTGCTTTTTTATTTTTTATTTATTTATTTATTTATTTATTTTTTGGCCGGGGCTGGGTTTGAACCCACCACCTCTGGCATATGGGACCGGCGCCCTACTCCTTGAGCCACAGGCGCCACCCTGACCTGTGTTTTTGACTGAGATCTGATGGCGCATGCACCTGCACAGAGGATACCGTGCCCGGAGATGTTCACCCATCGCTGCCACCCATTTGCAGACGGCACTCACCATGCGGATATGAACAGGCACCAAGTTTCGAGGAACCCCTCCATACCCTGGGTGTTAGTAATGCTTGAAGCGGGGACAGGGTCAGTGTGTGACAACTAACCAAGCGAGTGGCTCCCAACAGCTCCCAGGGGTCACACCTTGAGTTCAAGCCAGAATTTGCTCTAATCACAGAAGACAGGGGCATTCTAACAAACACCAAAAGCCAAGAAAGTTACCCTGTGTTCCTTACCATGCTGGCTGGCCGCCAACGCTGCAAATGATGACGTCGAGGGAATGGGAAAGAAGTGAAATAAAAAGCGGTTAAGATAGTTTTGTGCCGGCGGCGCCTGTGGCTCAGTGAGTAGGGCGCCGGCCCCATATGCCGAGGGTGGCGGGTTCAAGCCCAGCCCCAGCCAAACTGCAACCAAAAAATAGCCGGGCGTTGTGGCGGGCGCCTGTAGTCCCAGCTACTCGGGAGGCTGAGGCAAGAGAATCGCGTAAGCCCAGGAGTTGGAGGTTGCTGTGAGCCGTGTGAGGCCACGGCACTCTACCAAGGGCCATAAAGTGAGACTCTGTCTCTACAAAAAAAAAAGAAGATAGTTTTGTGCCGAGTTTCCACCACTCTGTTAAAAACAGAAACACGCAGGTATGCGGCAGGGATGAACTACACATCTGCAGTCAGCGGCTCTGCAGGCTTGTTGAGCGCCCTGACTTCTGTGTCTTGCGGGGAAAGAGGAGAGCTGAGAGTCAGCTGCTACATTCAAGTTGTAACTTTGCTTTGCAACAACAGTGAAGGCAAATAAAAAACACCATGACAACCGAGAAGGGTACTGCAGAAGAAAGGAAAGTTTAGTTTAGTACCTCGAGTGGAAGATTTCCCCCTCATTTGAACAAGGGGCCCCACGTCCTCATTCTGTGCCAGCCCTCCTTAATGTTCCTTTGTGTTTCTTTTGGAAGCTTTCTTTGCATATGGGCATCTCTCCAGTGAATATGTACATTCATTCCTGCCATAACTCAGGAGGCCACATTGCTACCTGAATGCCCTTTTGGGAGGCAGGCCACCGAGGTGTCTGCTGGATCCCACTTCGCCCATACCCTGGAGAGTGGAGTAGTCGTTTATCCACCAAGAATTATTTCTTTTGATGTGGGACAGGGGTGGAACCCACCAATTAGTGAATAATTAAGCTCTGAAACCACCTTTTAAAGAAATTGCTCATAGCTATCAGCCACTCTCACTTTAGTATGAACTATTTGTGCAGTGTGCTTTCCGACTAATAGTCAAATGAAGATGAGCTGCTCTGAGAGGGGAAGATCTCTTGGGAGTGCATCTAGGATCCCAGGACACTGAGGAAAGTGGGGGATGCCCTGTAAGCTTTGACCAAGGGGGTGTTGGATATATAAAACTGCCAAAAGGAGGAAGGAGGACAAGTCCCACTTCCTCTGTTTCAAAATTTTCCTAATACTTTGGTCCAGAGTTGAGGAAAGGAGAATCTGTCCTCCCTCCTTTTTCTCCCCCCTCCCCACCCCTGTTCCTTTTCCTATCTGGCTCCCCCACTCCTCCACCTGAAATGCAGGGTCCCATGCTCAGGACCTGGGATTCATGTGGCTACTGTCAGCACCAGAGTCCAGCTCCACCTGACAGGGTGTCAGACAGTGTGAAATGTCATCTTTTTTATTGTTGTGAAGGCTGGAAAGGTGCCAGCCTTGCTTTTCTGACTATGCATGTGATAAGAGAGGCAGTGTGGAGCAAGGCTTAGACTGCCTTTGGAGGGAATAGATAATACAACCTTCTGTGCCTCAACGCTCTTTCTCTCCATCCCCCATATGAGCTGGTTGCTGAGGAGGACGAGGCCAGATGTGTCCAGAGAGCAAGGAGCCTCCCAAGAGACAGGGAATAGGAGCCTTGATCCCCTTGGGGGAGTCTATGATGGGTTGGAATGGCTCCAACTGAGGTTCGTGGACAAAAGATAGCCCCCTGGACCCACAAATGCTCAAGGGGATCCCAACCCCAGGATTCCCAGCTGAGCCTAAGGTTGCAGGGAGCTGGTCCTGCCAAACTCAACTACGGGAGCTTCTGATGGAGAGCAGTGACAAGCCTTTGAATCCACAAACCCTTTGGAGCCAGGCATGGGACACCACAAGGGCCTGAGCAGGTGTTACCACCAGGGCAGGGAGCAGGGTTGCCCCAGCCCAGTGTCCACATCAACAGGAACAACCTTGGTCAAACATGGAGCCCTCTGGGGTTGGATGGCAGGTGGTGTGGTCCCCTCTAGCTTCTGCCTGGAAATAAGACTGATCCTCAAATCCTTGAAGTTTTCAGACAATTTATATTTAGTGGGTGAGGTTTTAAGAAGAAGATTCTAGACTTAAAGCTAAGATAGGCAATAATTGGTACAATGAGTTGGAAATCTGAAAAGAAAGGAACTGCCCCTCTATCCAGGTGGTCCTAGTGATGCTGGTCACACCCTCCTGGCTGTATGTGGGGGCACCTCATTTTCCCACTGAAGAAACAGCTGTCTCCTTATGACCTGTGGATCCCGGTCAACCTCATCCAGTTTTCTGACCTTCCACAATGTCTGACAAGGTTCCTCAGTCTCTCTCGGGGTTTCCCACTCCCCGGGGTAAACTCTGGGCCCTTCTGCCGGCATCTCTGCCTCCATCTGGCTCTCCCCCAGGGGTGAAGTCCAGGTGGTGGCTCCACCTTGCACTTGGAAGGGAAACTCATTCATTCTCCAGCATGCAGACCCAGTTATCTCATTATTCCTGCCGAGTTTAGTCATCAAAGTCCTGCCTTCCTGCTCCAGGACAGGGCTGGGCTGTATGAATCACTTGGAAGTCCCCAGTGGGGTCCTGACACTGAGGTAACTGTCACTGAACGGGTCCAGCCTGACTGACAAGCCCCGCTGGCCGGCTCCACAGGTGTGTGCTCGCCCATGACTTTGGCTACATTGACAGGCTTTGGCAAATGTGCAGGCTGGCTGGGCAGCCTGGTCCCACCCGAGGCGGGACTTAGCTTGTCCCCAGTTGTTCCCATCAGCAGACTTGACAAGCCATGAGAGCAAGGCCACTCCCTGCCCTGTGTCCCTCAGAGTCCCCTTTTCCTCCCCAACCCTGTGCTCTGGGGTGCTGACCAGTACGGTGGTGCCCGGTCCCCTGGCCCTCCTTGCCCTGTGGCATCCAGTTAGGCCTGGCCGGTAGGAGAGTGGTGGGCAGGGAGGAAGAGACAGAAGAATCTGTTCCTGGCTCCGGTGCCGTGACCTTGTTCTTCCACCAAAGGGGCAGCTCCTCTGGGTGGTCTCTCCTACGGCCGGCATCATCCTGCTCTGCCCTCCTTGGGTCTCAGGGCTCCTCCTGCTGCTGCCAGTGCTGGAGGTCCTGGGGTCCCTGCCTTGATTTCCCTTTCCTCTGTTCACACCTTTTAAAACATCCCCCGTCATTAATGGCTCCCGAATATCCCGCCTCTGTGCAAGTTGCCCACGTGTCTCTTCATTGGTGAACTTCCAGGGACAGGAGCTCACCCCGGGGGAGGCTGGGCAGTGAAGGCTGCCCCATGGTCCTTTCTCTAATTGTTTAAAATCTGTCCCATTAGACCAGGCACAGTGAGAGGCTCACGTCTAGCACTCTGGGAGGCTGAGGTAGGAGGACCCTTGAGCTCAGGAGTTTGAGACCAGCCTGAGCAAGAGTAAGACTCCTGTCTCTACTAAAAAATTAGCTGGGTGTTGTGGCAGGCACCTATAGTCCCAGCTGCTTGGGAGGCTGAGGCAGGAGGATCTCTTGAGCCCAGGAGTTTGAGCTGTGATGTCTGGTGTTCTATCTTGGGCCACAGAGTGAGACTGTCTCAAAAAATATATGTTTCTTCACATGGCTGCTCCTTATACTGAGGAACAGCCAGCCCACAGCTCCCTGTACCATGAGTCAGCCCCAGATGTGTAAACTCTCGGAAGTCTGGGTTGTCGTGTCCCACCCCTCCCAGCAGGGTCTTTGTTCTCTGGACACGCCCTGATGACTCAGGGGAACTTGAGGAAACTGGCCCAGGTGTGGACTGGTGCCCCCCTCTGGTGGCAGGCAATGAAGGGGCTCAGATCTCCAGGGAAGCCCCTGGGGAAGGAGGCCAGGTGAGGCCAGGGACGCCACTTCTCTCTCCTGAGGTTGTTTATTGACTCTGAATTCTCCACCCATCATGCAGCACAGCTTCTGGGACACCAAGTCTGTGCCCTCCCCCAACCCTGTGCTCTGGGGTGCTGACCAGTAGGGTAGTGCCCAGTCTGTCCTGGCAGCCAAGAGGAGCTGCTGCCTGCCTGGCTGTGGTTGGAGAATACCAGAAAGCTTAAAGGTGCTGATGCCCAGGGCCCTCCTCGGAACCAGTCTCACAGGCTCGGCACCCATAGCTCAGTGGTTAGGGTGCTAGTCACATACACCCCAGTTGGCGGGTTCAAACCTGGCCAGGGCCAGCAATGATAACAACAGCAACAACAAAAATAGCCGGGCATTGTGGCGGGCACCTGTAGTCCCAGCTACATGGGAGGCTGAGGCAAGAGAATTGCTTAAGCCCAAGAAGTTTGAGGTTGCTGTGAGCTGTGATGGCAGAGCACTCTACTGAGGGCAACATAGTGAGACTCTGTCTCAAAAAAAAAAAAAGAAAGAAAGAAAGAAAAGAAAATTCCTGAGGGATTCTAAAGCACAGGAGGACTGGGTCTCATGGCCTGGCCAAAAGGGGGGCTGGAAGAGAGGTAAGGCAGGTTCCCCTGTGTCAGGGAGGAGCTCAGGGGCTCTCTGGAACCAGGGTGCTTGGAGTATCCAGGCCTGGGGCTTCTGGGATAGTTCTGAATGTTCAATGTGCCATCATCTCTCTCTTTTAATAGTGTAGAACATCTGGAAAGGAAAAGATGGAAACTGGACCCATGGGTTTCCCCTCCCCCAGGCTGCTGACTTCTGTCTTGAGCCCCAGCAAAAGGCAACCTCTGGCACTGTGGGCCTCTTGCACTTTATGCAAATCAGATGGAGGTGCTCCTTCCTCAAAAACAGACACTTCCACCTGGCAGGAAACTGCTGAGATTTGGGTCTGTGGGATCTGCACTAGGAGTGGTGCTTCTGTGTGATGGACAAAGTAGAGATTGACATGGAGGTGTGCCTTCCATGGAAATCCAGATGGAGACTCTGAAATTGGATTTATTTTTAGGTTATATCAATAATTCCACAAGGGAACAGAGAAGAGATGTTGCCGTGGACTGAACTTTTGTGTCCCCACCTAAATTCATATGTTGAAACCCTTGCCCCCAATTTGATGGTATTAGGTGACGGGGCCTTTGGGAGATAATTAGGGTTAGATGAGATCATGAGGGTGGGGCCCCTCCATGGGATTAGTGCCCTTATAAAAAGAGCATAAGAGATGCACTGGGTCTGCCTCCCCACCAGATGAGCACACAGTGAGGAAGTGGCCATCTGCAAACCAGGAGGTGAGCTCTCACCCAGTGCTGGACCTGCCAACACCTTCATTTTGGACTTGCAACCTCCAGAAACGAGCATGTTTACAGGCATTGTGTCATGGCAGCCCAAGCTAACAAAACAGGCATATGTCCCATGCACCTAGGTGAACAGCCTCAGATGTCCCCAGAGATACCCTCATGTGTCTTTCTCCTGTTTCCCTCCTGGGGCTGTCTGAGCTCCTCCTCCTCAGCTCACCTCTGCCCAGAGCCTCTTCTCTGCGCCCTCAGCTCACCCACAAAATGGCCAAGTATCCCTCCGCAAGCAGAGCCTGCTTCCCTGCAAGGCCTTTATTTCTCCTGACGGGGAGGTGGGGCTGTGGGACTGATACTCAAGTGTGTGTGGAGGGGTCTTGTCCATCCTGCCTGAGCCCCAGTGGCTCATCAACTTTGCTAAAAAGTTGCTAAAGCAACTTTCCTCTTAGCTGTATACTCACTGGAAGGAGTTCTGGTAAGTAGCGTTTTTACCACTTATTACATACAACAGATCACAAAGAGGAAAATTAAAACCATAGGCAATCTTGCTGCCTACAGGCAACTTGTATTAGTCTTTTGTTCACCATTACTGTGAACAATCTTTCTACAGTACTGAGGTTCCCCTCTATGGAGTATTCCTGAGGCATAGACCCCACTCCTTCAACTACCCAGCCATTCACCTACTCATCTAACCAAATATCCATCTCACCATGCATTCATCCATCAGTCTGCTCACACATCCATCCATTCATACAATATCCATCCATCCATCCATCCATCCACATACTTACCCTCCCTCCTTCCCTCTCATCCACACATCCAGTAAACAGCTGCTGAGCACTGTGTAGGAAATCTCCAGGCTTGCTTCCTACTGTGAAGTTCTGGAGGACAGTAACCCAGCATCACTGAAAGCTCCAGCTATCTGAGTCATGGTTAGTCAACGTTTAATTTGTTCATGGCTTCCAACAAGTGGTAGAAACTGCACAGCAGGTGAGGGCAGTGGCGGCATACCCGATCACGGATGGAAGTAGAGTCTGGCCTGGAGGAAGGCAGGGAAGGGCGGACACCTCCCACTGGTGCAGCCATTTGGCTCCAGGGAGTCCTGCCATCTGGCCAAAGATTAGGAAGCCTCCCAGGCAGCAGGCCTTAGAGTGTATCCTCCCTGGTCTGGGGATGCAGTCTTCTCCTAGCCCCAGGCCCTTCTGGCCAGAGGAAGCTAGTCACTCCAGAACCAGCATGTGCTGGAGTGGCTGGTGCTGCCTGGGTCGGTGCACTGGGAACCTTGGCCTCTCCAGCCCTAGAGAACTCAGTACCTTTCATTAACTTTCATTAACTCCCCTGTGGGTGCTCATTTGGATCATGGAGACTCTGCCCCTACTTAGTGTTCCAGTCCCCTACTCAGGGTGGGAGCCTTCCCCTGGACTTTGCCTGGCTTAGAGTTTGGGGTCTAGGGTCCCTGCTCTCCAGCCAGCCTTTTCCTCTCCCCAGATATGAAGCATGTGGCAGCACCTGGGTCAGCATGTCACCCTCCCACTCTGTGCACACAGCCCGAGTCCCTGGGCAGACACAGTTCCAGAGTGAACGACAAGGAGGGACACTGCTGTTGCCTACAGTGCTGATGTCTTTATCCACCGCGAGTCCGTGTTTCTGGGGAGATGTTTGTTTGTCAGGAGACTCGAGGCTGAAGCATTTGAAGGGATCACACATCACAGAGCAATGTTGGACTCCTTTCCTCTAGGACGAATTTTAATCCCACCTGTTCATGCAAGAACACTACATTTCTACGCCACCACCCAGCCTAGGGCTGACGCTGGATGGGCTGGCAGATGGCTTCATCTGGTCCCACCTTCAGTCACCCTGTCCAGTGGGGAATGAAGGTCTCAAGTCTTTTAATTCCAGGCCCAAAGGGGTGAAATGGGACAGGGCTTTTCTGAGAGCGGGACGTGGAGAGGAGCCACATTGCAGGGACCAGCCAGGAGGCCCTGTCTCTCCTCTCAGCGGGGAGTCTCCCCTGCTGTTCTCACAGGCCCAGTCCTCAGAGACCCTGCACTGGCTTCCGGGTTTTGCCTGGGTCAGTCCCTGTAATAGCCTCCCTCCTGGGACCTGGCATGTCTGTGCAGCTGAGGGGGAGGCGTGGGAAATGGGGGCAGGGTGAGGAGGCCGCTGAGTCGCTGGGATGTGACCACCTCGCCCAGGTCTCAGGCCCGCTGAGGTGGGGGCACCTTGCCCAGGTCAAGTTCTGTAGGAAGGTGTAAGGGGTCCCGGGCAGGCGACCATTCCTGCTATCTTCGTGTCTTCCATGTACAGTGGGAATGTGCTCTCCCTCGGCTGTTACCCATTGCACATGGGCCACCCAGAGGTTCCCGAGGCCTCTGGCTCAGTAGGAATCCCATCCTCCGAGTTCTGCTCTCAGGACCCCTCTGTAGACTCTGCTTCCTACCTGCAAGACCAGCTTCACCCAAGCTTCACCAGGACTCAGCCCTGGACTGAGTTTGTGGGGCCTCCCCTCCTCTGAGGCAAATCTGGGGGAGCCCAGCTCAGCCTTAGCACCCAACTTTCCCTCCCTAAGTCTCATTTCATAATCTAGAGGAGAAGCTGCTTGGGACACCAGGTGCTGGGCTGGACAGTGCCCTGGAGAGCCAGCTGTAGCCTGGAACCCGCCCTCTGCGCCACGTGGAGAGGCTGCCCTGCCCACACCAATTTCATCCGCTCATTCACCTCCAGGTTGCCATCGAGTCCTGCCTGTCCCACGGTTACTGGTGGGTGAGGGAGATGGATGTGCTTACAAAGCACAGCCCTTCCCACCCTCCTGGAAGTTCAATCCAGAGAGGAGATGGATATTGATTAAAATATCATGAAAACGGATGAAAAACCACATTTGAGGTGGGGAGGGCCCTGGAGCCTCAAGAGTGTGCCACATGGGTGTGAGCTTGTCCTTGCTGGTAGGGCAGGTCACACTTGGGCTGAGGTCTGAAGGCTGCCGGGGGGACGGGAAGAGGGCCTTGGGGGGGATGGCAGGGTGGGCTTTTTAGGTGGGGCACACATTGGAGGGTAGCAGTGGAGGTGGGGAGGGCAGTTAGGGAGCCAGGGCAGTTGTCAGGGGGAAGTGATGACACCCAAGGGCACATGTACCATCTTTGCAGATCACTTTCCCTCCCTAAGTTCCCACAGGGTCTGGTCCTGGTCTCTGGCATAAATACAGCCTGAGCTTGCTGTGGCTCCTAACCCCTGGTTGCCCCTGGCGTTTGCTCTGCTGGTTTTTCTAAGGTGAGAGCACCAACTCACTGTTTTTCCATCTTTAATAAAAATTTGCTGTGGGCACTGGGCTGGGGACAGAGCCAAGTTCAAGGATAGTTTCAGCCCAGGGTGGTCCCTGCTCTCGTAGGATAAATGAGGGCTGCTTCCCTCCTTGGGTGGAGCTGGATCTGCCTGGTGGATGTGGCTTTGGGAGGGCAGGGGAATCCAGGCCAAAGGGCACAGCTTGTGCAAAGGCCCTGAGGAAACTCCTACAGAGAGAGAGGTTTGCCCTGGGGCCCTGGGATCAGGCTGAAGGGAAAGTGACTGCTCTATTGGGCACCCTTGTCACTCCCCAGGCACCCAGGGTTCCCAGCTCACATTTATCGGCCTTTTTACTTCACTATCTCTGAGGGAAGAATGCTGACAGCAGCCAGATTCTCAACATGAACTTAAAACATAAGAAAGAACAGATCCTGAGGTCACTGCCCCAGCAACACACAGAAGGGACATGAAAGAGGACAGTCCCCATTCCTGCACTGTGGCCGGAAATACTCCTGGGATGGCTGTGCTAACAAGCCTTGGAGTCTGCCCAGTGCCCTGGCCCCAGCTACCCTCCCCTCTCTCCTAGGACTATGACCCATTCTCACAGCACTCAGTGTGGGGAGGGGGCCTGTCCCCAGGGCCACGGCCAGGTCTGACCCTGGGTATAGGGAAGCCACACCCTGCCCCATCCTGTGGTCATCCAGAGGGCCTAGAGAGGCTGGGAGGCCTGGCTGGAAGGGCGGGGCACCCTGCAGACACATCCCCTTGCTGTGTCTCCTCCAACTTGGTGGATAAACTTCCCACGGAGATAATATCCTAGCAACCTCTCCAGCGGCTTGAGTGCAGTGTTGTTTACACTGACTTGTCCAGCTTGTGACAACCAGGCTGTCTCAAACCTGGGAAGATAGTTACTCGGAACTTCCACAGTTGAGCCCGGGCAGGGGGGCCTAGGATACACTGACCTAGGAAGATGGAGCCTGACTTTTCAACACACCCTGGGTGTCTGCAGGCTGCTGCCTCTGGAAATTAGAATTGCTCTGCAGAGTCTCTAAAATTCTCCGAGGGTGTGTGGACATGGACTCCTGGGCTCTGCTGTCCCTCACTGGGACACGTATGTGCATATTGAGGGGGCCTGAGGTCAGATCAGAAACAGGAGCCAAGGTGGCTGGAAATTCACGTGCTGCTTCTAAAGCCATGTCTGGCAGGTGGTAGGTGCTTGATATTCGTTGAAGGGAACATCAGTAAGTGTACTTTTAATAATGGTGACAATCACAAGTATGATAGGGTTGTTTTTGTAATTCTACTGTCATTAATATTTTAAAAGGATCTAGGGAAATGCCAAACAAACAAACAAAAAAAGTAGCAGAAATTCTCAAACCATCAGTCAATGCAGAGTCCTGTCTACACTTCAAGTTCAAAAAAGGAGGCAAGACCAGCACCCCCAGGAACACTGTGGCATTATGAAATCTCTTGCCCCACTGCACAGGCAATTCTTTTATTTATTTATTTTTTTAAATTTTTATTTTTTTGTAGAGACAGAGTCTCACTTTATCACCCTTGGTAGAGTGCCATGGCATCACACAGCTCACAGCAGCCTCCAACTCCTGGGCTTAGGCGATTCTCTTGCCTCAGCCTCCTGAGTAGCTGGGACTACAGGCACCCACCACAATACCCGGCTATTTTTCTGTTGCAGTTTGGCAGGGGCTGGATTTGAACCCACCAGCCTCGGTATATGGGGCCGGCACCCTACTCACTGAGCCACAGGCACCGCCCCGCACAGGCAATTCTTGTGTCTGATTCCATCTCTGATGCTTTCAATGTTTTGTTTTAGATTTTTTTCTTTTTTTTTTTTTGAGACAGAGTCTCACTATGCCACCCTCAGTAGAGTGCCGCAGCGTCACAGCTCACAGCAACCTCCAACTCTTGGGCTTAAGTGATTCTCTTGCCTCAGCCTCCCAAGCAGCTGGGATTACAGGTGCCTGCCACAACACCCAGCCATTTTTTTGCTGTAGTTGTCATTGTTGTTTGGCAGGCCCGGGGCTGGGTTCGAACCGGCCAGCCTCGGTGTATGTGGCTGGAGCCCTAGCCACGGAGCTATGGGCACGGAGCCTAGATTTGCTTTTGAATAGGTGATGTCTATGCCTAAAGTTCAAAAGATACATAGAAGCTAGTTAATGGAAAAGGGGCATGGAAGAAGTTGGTCAGGCATCTCGGAGAAAGGGAAACCCAGCCAATAAGTGTGAAAGTGCTCCTTAGTAATCAGGAGAGGACAATCCAAGCTACAAGGGAATTCCATTTTGTACCAAAAAGGCAGCTAAGTGTTAACAAGTCTGCCTTTATCAACACTTGACAGTATTGCTGTGAAGTGCTTGGAAGCTTCCATAGGTGGGGCAGGGGGAGGAAGGGGCGTCATGAACATTGGAATAACTCTTTGGAAGACACATTGGTATCATCTGGTCATAAATGGCCACAGAGCCCGGGACCCCAGACTCCCTAGAGCACGCTGTCACCTGGGGCTGTTTAAACATAAACACTTGTGACGATGGAGCAGGGAAGAGTGGGCATACAGATGGGTCCTGCTGCTGGTGTGCTATGCCGCAAGGCAGCAAAGTCCTTTGTGAAGTACTGATGCTGCAACAACTTGAACAAATGCTGGGAACAGGAGTTTGGGTACAAACAAACAAATAGCAGAAGAAAACATATGGTATATTTCCATTTCTAACAATTCAAGAGTTTGCAATTAAACTCTACTGCCTGGGGAACTGTGTCCTCAGACACACATGAGGATGCCTTGAAGGTGTTGCTACCAGGTTGAATGCATAATTTGAGACCCTCAGAACTCTCTCTTTTTTCTGCCTGGCAACTTTTGAGAGGGTCCCCGAGGAACTGCTGAGCAGAGAATATCCACAGACCCAAGGTGGACACGTACAGAGAGCTAGAAGGAAGCCACTGTAGTAGGCTGGGCGCGGGGGCTCATGCCTGTAATCCCAACACGCTGGGAGGCCAGCGTGGGAGGATTGCTTGAGCTCAGAAGTTCAACATTGGCCTGAAAAAATGTGAGATCCTATCTCTACTAAAAGAGAAAAACTAGCTGGGCATTGTGGTGGACGCTTGTAGTCCCAGCTACTCCTTGAGTCTAGGAGTTTGAAATTGCTGTGAGCTGGGTTGATACCATGGCATTCTAGCCTGGGCAATAGAATGGGATTGTGTCTCAAAAAAAAAAAAAAAAAAAAAAGATGAAAGAGATGGGAAGGGAAGGGAAAAGAAGGGAAGACCATTGTAGTTTTGAAAAGATAAATATTTGAAGTGATGGATATCCCTGTTACCCCAATTTGCTCATTATATATTGTATGCATGTATCAAAATCATAACTACCCCCCCCAAATACACAACTATAATATAGCAATAAAAAAATACACAAAAAGGCCAGGCAGGGTGGCTATTTTCAAATACATAATAGATAGTTATACTATTTTTCCAAATTGGAAGCCTTTTATTCGTTTTCCTTGCCTAATTGCCCTGGCTAGAACCTCCAATATAATTTTGTTTTGTTTTTTTGAGACAGAGTCTCACTCTGTCACCCTGGGTTGAGTGACTTGGCATCATAGCTCACAGCAACCTCAAACTCTTGGGCTCAAGAGATCCTCTTGCCTCAGTCTCCCAAGTAGCTAGGAATACAGTGCCTGCCACAATGCCCAGCCAGGTTTTTCTATTTTTAGTAGAGGGCCTGGTTTTTGCTCGGGCTGGTCTCATACTCCGTAGCTCAGGTGAGCCACCTGCCTTGGCCTCCCAGAGAGCTGCAATTACACTTGTGAGCCACCGCCTGGCCTCCAGTCTAATTTTGAATGGAGTGGTGAGCAGACATCCTTGTCTTGTTCCTCATCTTAGGAGGAAGGCATTCTGCCTGCTCCATTAAGCCTGGTATCAGGTGTGAGTTTTTTATAGATGCCCTTTGTTATATTGAGGAAGCAAGCCTAGGAAACTAAGTATATTGAGTGTTTTTAATCTTTTCTCTCCTCCCCTCTCTCTCCTTCCCCCCTCTCTCTCCTTCCCCCCCTCCTCCCCCTCTCTCTCCTTCCCCCCTCTCTCTCCTTCCCCCCTCTCTCTCCTTCCCCCCCTCCTCCCCCTCTCTCCTTCCCCCCTCTCTCTCCTTCCCCCTCTCTCCTTCCCCCCTCTCTCTCCTCCCCCCTCTCTCTCCTTCCCCCCTCTCTCTCCTCCCCCCTCTCTCCTCCCCCCTCTCTCCTCCCCCCTCTCTCCTCCCCCCTCTCTCTCCTTCCCCCCTCTCTCTCCTCCCCTCTCTCTCCTTCCCCCCTCTCTCTCCTTCTCCCCTCTCTCTCCTTCTCCCCTCTCTCTCTTTCCCCCCTCTCTCTCCTTCCCCCCCTCTCTCCTTCCGCCCTCTCTCTCCTTCCCCTCTCTCTCCTTCCCCCCTCTCTCTCCTTCCCCCCTCTCTCTCCCCCCTCTCTCTCCTTCCCCCCTCTCTCTCCTTCCCCCCTCTCTCTCCCCCCTCTCTCTCCTTCCCCCCTCTCTCTCCCCCCTCTCTCCTTCCCCCCTCTCTCTCCTTCCCCCCTCTCTCTCCTTCCCCCCTCTCTCCTCCCCCCCTCTCTCCTTCCCCCTCTCTCTCCTCCCCTCTCTCTCCTTCCCCCCCTCTTTCCCCCCTCTCTCCCCCCTCTCTCCTTCCCCCCTCTCTCTCCTTCCCCCCTCTCTCTCCTCCCCTCTCTCTCCTTCCCCCCTCTCTCTCCTCCCCTCTCTCTCCTTCCCCCCTCTCTCTCCCCATGTGTCCGGCCTGCACTGCAGGCTGAAGGCTCTCAGACTTTCTCTTCTTGCATCCGTCCTGAAAAATCCCTTCTACACCAAATCCTGTCTTGGTCAGTACCTGCTCTTGGCAGACCCAAGCAGGCCAGTAGGGGTGGGCTGGGGGTGGGGAGCACCTGCTGGCCTGCTTGGGTCTGCCAAGAGCAGGGTCTGACAAATACAGGATTTGGTGTAGAAGGGATTTTTCTGAGCTGCCTGGGAGGCAGGAGAGGGGGGAGGGGGGGATGTGCCGGCAGGAGTGGGTTTAAGCTCTTTAGGATCAGCAGGACTTTGGGATCAAATTGCATGGCTTGCATTTGTCCATTTATTGCCTTAAACATTCCTCCCCAGAATCACAGGGATGAGGCAAAGCTGTGAGACTGAAGACAGAGCTGAAATGTTTATTCACAATCTTTCACCTCTGCCTTAAAATCCCTGCCAGATCTCAACAAGATTTTGTACAAGAAAGAAAGAATCAGGGCTTTCTAAAGGCCAGAGCATGTTATTGAACCAGACTGGAAGGGCTAGAGCCCCAGCTGGCCCTGCCCCTGGAGGCTGGAGGCAGTGGTCAGCTGCTGGGAAAACCACTGGGGGGGGTCTGGCCAGCTCCAGTGTGGCCTAGACGAGGTGCCCAGACCCAGGGAAGATGTCTGCCCAGCAGCCCACCTTCCCCCACTAATGCTAAGAGAAGGAAAAACCCAGAAAGAGCAATTATTTGGATGTCTGTCTGGTTTTTTGGTCGTCCTGAGCATTGTCTCTTTTAGGAAGTGGGATAGAATGAAAGCAGAGGGGATCTCAGAGGTCACCTCAGTCTTCAAGATGCTTAGCAGAGGTGGCACACGGAGGGGCCCTGTGGGGGTCTCCCAGTTTAACTGAGTCGCCCCTTGGACTCCCCTCCCCAACAGGGCTTGAACCAAGAGCTCTGCATCCTGCCAATAGGGTCACAGTGTGTGGCCTGAGATCCCACAGCAAGCCCAGGGCTGAGCTGGGAACCCAGGCATCCTGCCTCCTTGTCCTGGGGATAAGGATTATAGTTTAAATTGACAAATGGAGGTAGAGCTCGCTGCATGCTGAGTAGCTGCTCAGCGCTGGGAGCTGGGGCAGGGGAGATAGATACTCCTCCTGGAGGGAGCACCTCTGCCCTGGGGGCCCGTCCCAGGTGTCCCCCGACCAGACCTTTATGTCCTCCTCCACGCTGTCCTGTGTTTTATCTTTCCTGTGCTCCATCTGCACCTAGCACATGTCAGGCCTGAGCTGGCTGCAGGACGTCTGGATGAAGGGCACTCACGGTGTACGGCCGGCCAGTGAGCTTAGGAGGCCCAGTATAAATGGGAGCAGTGAGCTGCCCGGAAGCCCACAAGGGTCGGGGAGAGGGAATTAGCTCACACCGGGTAGTCACCTCCTGGCTTTCCAGGTGCTAGGCTTACAACTGCAGTGGGATGATGCCCAGCGGGGAGGGGCCCCTTGGTCATAGGCTTTCTCCGGTCTGCCAGCAGAGCAGTTTCTCACCCCCTCCACTTCCTGTCAGATGCCCCACCCTGGCCATTTATCAGGTGTGGAGTTTTCATGATGCAAATACAATTAACTTCAAATCTTCTCACTGGCCAGTCCCCTTCCAAAGCCCTGGGAGCAGCTGAGGTCACTTGTTTGTGTAAAATTTACAAAAATAAACTATCTTCATGAGATGGGCACACTGTAGGACAATCCCACGCCCAGCCCCTCTGAGGGTCACACCTTTGAGCACGGTCACTTTCTGTGACCTTCTAACCAATGCAAGGTGACCAAAGTTACAGGCAATCACTCCCATGATGGTGGTAAGTGACAGGAAAAAGGTGAAGAGGTTTTGCAGCTGTAATTAAAATCTCTAATTGACTTTGAGTTCATCAATAGAGTGAGTCTGGGTGGGCCTGCCTAACCAGGCGAGGTTTGGAAGTAGCCCGCCCAGGGTGCTCTGAATTCTCCAGCTGCAAGGAAATCAATTCTGCGAACAACCTGCAGGAGCCTGAGGCTGATTCTTCCCCAGCTGAGTCTGCAAATGGGAATGTGGCCAGTTGATACCTTGACCTCAGCTTAAGGTCTCTCTTAAGCTGAGACCTTAAGCAGAGGACCCAGCTAAGCGGTGCCCCGACCCCTGACAGAGAAACTGAGATAACAAACTGGCTTTAAGCTGCTAAATGGGCAGTGATCTGTTATGGAGTAATACAAAACTCATGCCGTGTAGATTCTTTTCCTGAAGTGTCTTTCCCCCTAGTTGTACAAGCTTCACACCCCACAAAATCCTTGATGCTGTTATAGACAGATGCCTTTCAGCCATAGGCATGACCTCAGCTTACCCACAGTGACTTCCTTTCAGAGAGTAATAGGTCTGATTGTATCTGTGTAAAAAGTCTGGTCTCACAGCAAGCTCAGATCTTCTCTCCCAAACTCAGGCTGGCTTGGGCTGTGCTGCCCCCTCTGCCCACATTGCCCCCCACCTGTTTAAAGGGTGGGCTAGCATAGGGGGATAGGGGCAGCAGACAGAATTTTGAATCAGTAAGTAAAAAGCTCTGCGTGAGTTTCCTGGGGCTGTGGCAACAAATAACAATCCGAATTTACTCTCTCACTGTTCTGGAGGCCAGAAGTCTGAAGGCCAGGCATTGGCAGGAGCCTGCACCCCCTGAGGCTGGTTCCTGATGTCCCCTGGATGGTGGTCACGTCACTACAATCTCTGTCCTCACGTCAGCTTCTTGTCTGTGTCTCCGTCTCTCCTTTCTCTTATTAGGACACCAGCCTCGGGATTAAGGGCCCATGAAGATAATCCAGGATGCTCTGATCTGATCTCAGGATCCTCATGCACGTCCACAAAGACCCTTTCTCCTCATACAGTCACATTCACAGGTTTGGGAATTAGGATGTGGACACATAACTGGGGGGCCACTGTTCAGCCCACCACAGCTCTATTCAGAAATCTTTCCACAAAGAAGCCGGGATCTGGAGGAGAGGAAGGAGTTTGCCTCTGTGGAGTGACTTGAGCTAGTGGGAGCCCACCCTTTGGACAGATGGGGGGCAATGTGGGCAGAGGGGGCAGCACAGCCCAAGCCAGCCTTGAGGGGAAGAAGGGGGGAAGCAGGTGGAGGCTGGAAGGCCATTGGGGCAATTGGGGGCGTCTCCCAGAGGATGTGACAGTGACTAAAGATGCTGGGCCACAGGGAAAGGTGATTCAGAGGATGACTTCCCACTCTGCCTCAGTTGGCTCATGTCCTGGGACCCTGGAAACACTGTCTCCCCTGGGCACCGCTGAGCCTCTTCTTTGCTGGGTGCCGGGACTGCAGGAGGTAAGGGGTGGGGCTGGAGAGCCTCACACAGCAGCGTCTGTGCCCGACAGCTGCACCACACTGAGGCAAGCAGAAAACAGCGTGTGATGCCAGGCAGGTTTACGAGGCATTTGATGAGGGCACAGGCCAGGATAAGCCACCCTCAGAGGCTCAGTTCCTGGGCTGTGTGACCTGTGACAGCCCAGCAGGGATTCTGTGGAGTTGCAGGCCACAGCCAGGGAGGAGGTACTCCATCTTTGAGTGTCCCCTCCTCCCGGCCCACAGCCTCACTTCTCTGCCCACCCTAACCACTGGGCAATCCTGCCAGATGAGGCCTGGAGTCTGCTGTGTGCCTGGCATGCTCAGAGCCCTGCCTGGCCCCACAGAACAGGAAGGTGACAAGGGGAGTGAGATGGTGGCAGACAGTGGATGATGATCACCTGCTCCTCTGAGCTGGGACAGGGGCTTTGGCACATTGGGGCTTCAGATACAAAAGTCCCTGCCTTGGCAGGGCTCCCACATGGCAGGAGCAGAGTGGGATGGGGTGAGGCAGGCAGATAATATGCCAGCGGGCCACGAGGGAGGAAGTGAAGGGGACATGGGGAAGGGTCTCTGTCCAGGGGCTTCTGGAGGTGGGATTTTGGAGCCAGGGGTCTTCTGGGGTAAGTCAGGGCAAAGCAGGCAGAGGGGCCGTGAGCCAGGGATGGGTGTGTATACAGCTGCCACCGTGGAGGGATATGGGAGAAGCAGGGGCTGCAGGTCAAGGACACTCCCGCCTGAGGCCTGGTTTCTCTCCCCCGCCCCCCAAGGTGCCCCTTTCACCTAAGCTGGCTCCAGTCGGTGTCTGAGAAAGGCTGTCTGGGACAGGGGCCATGATCCTGGGGAGTTTGGAGCATGAGCTCTGCACTGGGTCTGGCAGGATCACCTGGCATGGGGGGCTGGCTGGACTCAGGCTGTGGGCTATAGGTCACCACCCTGGAGCCAGGAGGCTGCCTAGCAGGGCCTGATGGTGGAGAGGGACCTGGCTGTCTGGGGCACACTGAGGCCTCCATGCAGGCTCACGCTGCTCCTCCCAGCTCCCTCCTCTGCAGATCAGAAAGCAGCTGAGCCAGAAGTTCAAATCCCACAGAATTACCAGCTGGTAACCTGGGGCCTGTTCCTCTAACCTTTCTGAGACTCACTTTTTCTTCTCTATAATAGGAGAAACCAAGGAGAGAAAATAGGGCTCTGGGGAGAGCTGACCTAGGACCAGCCTCAGGACTGTCACATCCTGGCCAGGTGACCTTGGGCCATTTACAAGCCCCACCCCTGGGGCCTTGTTTTCTCTCTGGAGTGTTAAGTTGTGTCAATACACAGAGAGTGCTTAGGGCCAGTCTGGCTCATCATCAGGGCTTGAGTGATTGTGCTGGCACCACCAGCTCATGGGGCTGAGGCAGCCACTATGATTAATGACAGCACAGAAGGGATTATTTCTCACTCCTGTCAAAATCCAGCAGAGGCAGGTGGAGTGGAGGGGGCTCTGCTCCACTGAGTCATGCAGGGATCCAGGCTCCTCCAGCTTGTGGCTCTCTCAGGACTTCAGAATCCTTCCTGGAGCCTTTGTAGACAAGGGAAGAGATGGGATGGAGGGCTGCAGGGGGCTTCCTGTGGGTCAGACATGGACTGCTACCACCCACACACTGTGGCCACGCTAAATTTCATGGTGGCTGGTACACACAGGCCTGCCTTCCAAGAGGGAAAAGGCAGGGTTTGTGGAATGACCAGCCAGACCCTGTCTTAGCTGCTATTGTTCTTACTGTCTCCTACAGCAGCAGAGACACCAGGGAGGAGCACAGGTATGAAAGGTGCGGGAGGACCTGGAGGAGGGAGCTATTGTCCCGCAGATCCCCGAAGGGCTCCTCCTGTTGGCTGCTCTCATGAGGAAGAGAAGACTTCTTGGGCACTGTGTGTATGCCACCATCACCTCCTGTAAATTCCTTAAACTTGGGCAACACCTGAGGCTCATTGAGTAGGGCACCAGCCCCATATACTGAGGGTGGCAGGTTCAAATCCAGCCCCAGCCAAAGTGCAACAAAAAAATAACCAAGCATTGTGGGTGCCTGTAGTCCCAGCTACTCGGGAGGCTGAGACAAGAGAATCACCTAAGCCCAGGATTTGGAGGTTGCTGTGACACCAATGGCACTCTACCAAGGGCGACAAAGTGAGACTCTGTCTCTAAACAAACAAACAAACAAACAAACAAAAAAATCCCTTAAGCTTTTTGTTCCTTTGTGGGAAGGCTCCAAACATTCATTTTCTATTAAAAAAAAAAAAGTGGACGAGTTTCTTAAATAGCAATAGAAAATTTGCTGGTGGGATGAAGTGTAGGGTCCTGGTAAGTGCTAAAGGAGTGATAACAGTCGGCAAAATATCCTTGAGGCCTAGCCTTTGCTGTGGCCAGCCCAGCAGACAGTGTACACAGACAAAGATTAATCATGCCAGGACCTCAACCTCCTCCTCACTCCCCACTGCAGAGCTGGAGGGAGCCAGGCTGTTGCCTTCAGATCACTAGAGGAGATTGTTGGGAGGCCGATCTCCAGGCTGCACCCTGGCTGCGCTGCTGCTGAGTGCCTGGTGGGGGAGCCAGGGAGTCAGAATGTTTAGCAGGTGCCCCCACCAGAGGCTGCCACAGCCTGTCTGTGGCCTGGCATTTGGGAAGGTTGGCCACGGGGGACAGCAGGGTGAGGACAACACACCCCTGTCTCTGGGAAATCAGCAGTGTGGCAGCAGGGAGAGACGTGGACCCAAATCAGAAACATGGTGGGAATAAGGCACCAGTCTGAGTCCTGGCTATTGCTGCTTCCTCCTGGATTTGCCTATTCTGGAAATTTCATACAAAGAGAATCCTACAGTCTGTGGCCTTTTGGGTGTGGCTCTTTCACTCTGCACACCTTTTCAAGGGGCATCCTTTAGGTGGCTTTCTGCATACACCCTGTCCCCGCCTCACTGCAGGGAGCTGCATGGTGTGGGGTGGGTGTGGGGAAGGGGAGGGTAGCAGCTCTCAGCAGGGACTGAGGGCTCAGCAGGCCCGAGGGATAGCTGTCTCAGTGAAGGGAGCATGGCTTTCCTTGGGGCCTCAGCTTCTCTCCTGTGTCCTGCTCACTCTCAGGTGAGCCCTGGGCACAGGAAACCACAAATGCTTTTCGGATGCTGAGGACAGATTGAGGCTGCAAATAGGCCACTGTAAGCCGCAAGCTGGGGCTCCATCTCCTTCCTCCCCTCCGGCGCCGGGAGTACTGCAGATGCCAGTAATTTAGCCTTTTATAAATAACTTCATGTGGACTTTGTTTGAAGTACCAAGGGGGCCACCGTTCCAGGCTCCAGTTATCCCTCAGACCCATTTCCTCCTGAAATGGCCCTGGGCCGGGCCAGGCAGAGATGCCTGTCTCATGGGGATCTCCCTAAAGATCTCCCCAAAGCCAGTCTGCATTCCTCCGGGGAGCTGGAAGCCTCCAGGACCAGGCTGGATCCCAGCTCCCGGGATGAGCTGACACCATGCTCCCCACAGCCTCCTGCTCTCTCCTGCCAGCAGCTCTTTCCTTCCCGTGTCCAGCTTGTGGCGGGCCAGGCAGAGTGTCATAGCTGTGGGCCTTATGCCGCTGTGTCTTCCTGTATTTTGAGAGTCGTGGGGGAGATAAGGAGAATTCTGGTGCGGGGCACAGGCGGGATTATAGGAATGCTGATGCAGGAGTCTCCCGCATCAGCATTCCCACACAATCCCGCCTGTCCCCCGCACCAGAATTCTCCTTATCTCAGTCCAGGCCCCCCACGACTGATGCAGGCCCTTCCCAGGCCTTTGATGGGACTCAGGTTCCGGGCGACCCTCTCTGCTGAGGGCAGGAGGAAGCCATTTATCATCGCAGAGCTCTGGCTACGGGCGTGTTTATCTGGAGGAAGGAAATGAACTCTTTTCATCTCCTACAAGCAGAGTTTGGCCCGCTCAGCTGTCCGACCTGTCAGCCGGGGGAATTTTAAATAATGGGTCCCACATTTGCCAGTACCTGTTTTGTGTTTCTCTGAGCTCTTGGTTCATCACTCCCTGGGTGTCACTGCTTTATTGCTGCTTCCTCTTTTAGATAAACTCTGTCATAAGTTTATTTCTTGTTGGAGCCAAGGTTAGAAATCTGTCCCAGTAACATGGGTTGGCCAAGCGAGGTTCTCTCCCCAGGCTGATGTGTCCAGAGCGGGCTGCCCAGGCCACCCAGGGCATTGGGGGTGCTATCTGGGATCCCTGCTGTGGTCTGGGGATGCTTTTCTGAAGATTCCTGGATGACACACTTTTCAAGATTTCCAAGTCAGGAAAAAGTAGTGAGAAATCCCACATTGTCCAACTGGCACGGAAATGTTGGAGTGTGATTGCACAACCCTGTAGCCTGCGTCAGTCTGGGTATTGTGGCCAAGAGGATCATTTGGCCGAGACTGCCTCCTGAATTATCATGGTGATAGTGTCTCCAGACTCCTACAGATGAGGTGACTGGGAATAACCTTCATCCATTCACCTACCCATCAGTTCATCCATCCTCCTACTCAGCTATCTACCCATCCATCAATCTGTCTGACTGTCCATCCTCCTACCCATCTATCTACCCATTCACCCAATTATCCATCCTTCCCTCCACCAATCAACCCCCTTATCTATACACCCCTCATCTATACACCCATCCATCTTTCCTTCCATCCATCCATCCACTCATGCATCCACCCACCCATCCATCCATCCATCCATCCATCCATCCATCCATCTACCCATCCACCCATCCATTCATCATCCATCCACACACCCACCCATTCTCCAACCCATCCATCCATCCATCCATCCATCCATCATATCTATACATCTGTCCACCCATCCATCCATCCATCCAACCCCCCCACCCATCCTCCAACCCATCCATCCATCTGTCAATCCATTCATCCATCATTTACCCACTCATCCACCCATGCCTGCATATATCCACCCACCCATCCTCCTATTCATTCATGCACCCATGGACCCATCATCCATAATCCATCCATTTGTACATATCCATCCATCTATCCATCCACCCACCCATCCATCCACCCTCCCATCTATTCATCTATCCATCCATTCATCCATCCATCTGCCCTCTCATCTATCCACCCACCCATCTATCCATCCATCCATCCATCCATCTATCCATCCATCCACCCACCCACCTATTTAACCACTCACCCATCCATCCCCTCATCCACTCATTTATTCTTCTTCTCATCCACACCCCCATCCATCCATCTACTCATACCCCCACCCATCCATCCATCCACCCATCCATCTATCCATCCATCCATCCATCCATCCATTCGTCTCTCCATCCATGCATGCATTAATTCATTTATTGCACACTTGATTTGTGACAGATTCTGAGAGGACACTAAGGACCCAGTGATGAGAAGGCAGACTCTACCCACAATGGGGCTAACAGAATGGGAGGGGGGCAATGAGTGTTGTGGGTGTGGTACATGGAGTAGGAGGAACAGTGGGAGCATGCATGTGAAACGGAATTGGGGGACCCTCCCTGAGAGTGAAGGATGGGGCAATGTTGGCAAAGCCAGGAGCAGGTGGGATAGGGGGTCTTGGGCAGGGGAAGCACGTTTCTGAGTCTGGAGGAGAGAGAGCATGAAACCTGGGAGGAGCTGAGGGGTGAGCCAGGTGACAGAAGCAGAGCTCTGAAACTCTAGTGCTACAGTGGGGGCTGGGAAGGCCAACAGGTGCTGGTGGAGGGTCTTATGGGCTGTGCTGAGGGCAGGAGCTGGACAGATTTGCATCCCTCTCACTGAGTCCTCTCCCCTGTCACCCCTACACCAGGGGAGGCCCTGCGGATATGGGTGTGGCTGCCGTCAGCGATAGGACCCAGGAGAGAAGGGCACTTCCCTCTCACAGGTAACTCCCTTTTTCCTTTCTCCCCATCCCCTGCTGAGTCTCAGCCCATCTCTCCTGCTGCTGCCCTGCTGCCCAGAGAATCCTCCAGCCCAGGGTGTCCAGAGCTAGCACGGCCTGTCCCACAGCCTGCCCACTGCCCACACCAGGCTGGCATTGCAACTTCGACCTAGAGGCCAGGGGATGGCCTATGGGGGCTGGTCGGTCCTGGGTTTTTGTTTTTGTTTTAGAGACAGAGACTTTGTCACCCTCGGTAGGGTGTTGTGGTGTCACAGCTCACAGCAACCTCCAGCTCTTGGACTTAGGTGATTCTCCTGCCTCAGCCTCCTGAGTAGCTGCAACTACAGGCGCCCACCACAACACCTGGCTATTTTTTTGTTGCAGTTTGGCTGGGGCTGGGTTCGAACCCACCACCCTCGGTATATGGGGCCGGCACCCTACCCACTGAGCCACAGGTGCTGCCCAGTCCTGGGTCCTTTTGCAAATGTAGCCAACAGCCAGTGTTCAGTGACACACAGGGGGACGAGAAGCAAGGATGAGTCTCTGTCAGAGCTGGAGGGCAATTCCCACGGAGATGGTAATGGGGTGATTCAGGATGCCTCTGGGGCATCTAGGGGGAGCTGCCCAGTGGGCACTGATGGGCCAAGCAGGGCACCAGTGGGTGGCAACATCAGTTTTGGAAATTGTGAATGCCTCACTGTATTCAAGCCGCGGGGATGGTGAGTCCATCCAGAGAGGGTGTTAGGGACAAGAGGAGAAAGCCAGGCCTGGGCCAATTGGCAAGGAAGGGAGCCCAGGAAAGCATCCCAGTTTCAGGCCCATATGGTTGGGGAGTCAGAGCCTGGTCAGGTGGGTGCCCACACCCTGACTCTGAGTTCAAATCCTCCCCCTCTTTAGCTCCAGCCCACCCATCACCTGGCATGTGGGCCCTTCACAGTGGGGCTGCCACTGTCCCCTTGAGCCATCTCACGCCCCTGCCTGGCTGCCCTACACATTCCATCCAGCTGCCTGGAACCCCTCACAGTAACTCAAACATGCATGGCCAGAACCCCCCCACCCCGCCCCCAGGCCCTACTCTGCTTCATGGCCCCAGGCTCTTCCCACTACACACCACGTCCTCCCTGCATCCTCTCTCCCCTACCACACTCTCCTATGCACCCCTTGAGACCTCTTGTGCGTAGGCCTCTGGTTCTCAGGCAGTATAGCCAAGTGTGAAGGGTGCATGATCTGGAGCGCGATTATCAGGCTTGGATTTGGATCCTGCTGGTCATTGTGTGGCTGGGCCTTAGTTTCCTCTTCTGTAAAACAACCATGAGCAGAGTTCCTACATCTTCGTGTGCTGGGACAATTCAGCCAGTAACAGTTGCAGAGCCAGTGCCGGGGACTCAGCCAGGATTCAGTCCAAACTGGCTACAAGGCCTTCTCTGGGGGCCCAGGACCCCCTGGTCCAGTGTGAGGCCCCATAGTATGGACTCATACTATGTGGACACAGTCCCAGGGGGCCAGGAGGCTCTTGGGGCAGAGGCTGCCTTTGATGCGCCAGAGATACAGACAGACTCGACACAGGTCTGCCTGGCAGGAGACCCTGGGCTGCAGGCATTTGTGGTCAGAGTAGGAAGTCAGGCTATACCAGACAAAACTTTATGGAGTAAAAGACTTCAGGGAAGAATTGCTGCTCCCTAGGAAGCAACTGCTTTCCCTGGAGGCTGACCAGAAGGCAGCCCATAGCAAGGTCAAGGCTTAGGGCGGAGGAAGCAGGCCAGCCTGGGGGCGGGTCAACTGTACCCACCAAGGCACCATCACTTGGGACGGACTGGGGCTGGACACCTCACAGGCTAGAGAGAATGATGCCCTAGGGAAGCCCACCTGGGGATACCCCCCCCTAGAATCCTCAGGTTGAGCTGTGAGCAGGGCCGCGCTCCCTCCGAGGGCCTCAGAGATGGTCTGCCCCAGGCCTCTGTTCTGGCTCCTGTGGTTCCTGGCCCTGCCGCAGCAGAACCCCAGTCTTCACAGGGCACCCTCCCTGTGTGTTTCTGTCTCCCCTTCTATAAGGACCCCTGCCCGGTTGGATTGGGGCCCACCTGCTTCCATTGCTCTCGTCTTAACTAAGCACATCTGCAATGACCCTTCCAGACAGGGCCACGTTCTGAGGCACTGTGGTATAGGCCCATAGCACACAAAGGGGGCTGGGGCACAATTCAGCCATGACACCTGCTGGGCTAAAGTCCCTCCCAGCTGGGGGAGCCTGGTGGCACCCGGGGGGGCCCCTCCCTGCATCTGCCTGCTCTCAGGGCCAGAGGGGCCCAGGGGACCCAGAACACAGTAGCACCCAGCTCTGCCTTCCACTGGCCACCCCAGGCCATTCCCAGCAACCTCAGTCCCCTGGGCTTCCTGGTGTCCTGATTCCCAGAACCGGCCCAAGGATGCTGTTCCGGGAACTGGCTTCCTGGGACACTCTGCCCATTCTCTCTGCCCCTGCTCGATGCTGCCTGGAGGCCACGTGAGTTCAGATCCTCTGAGGGGTGAGGAGCCCACATGGAGGTGTTGTGCCCTGAGCCACCAGCTGGCTGGAGACCACTCAGCTACTTAAAGGGACTGTAGGGACTGGGGGTGGATAATAGCATGTGGGAGGCTGAGTTCTGGCCAGGGGCCGAGGATGGCCTCTTGGTGAGCCACTTTCATGTTTTCTGCAAGGGACACTGGTAGGTGTGGAGATGTGACACTTACTTCCTCTCACCTGCTCCCCTCCCAGGGCATAGCCAGAACTTTCCAGCCTCCAGGGCCTTGTCTAGGCTGTGCCCTGCACTCCCCAGAAATGTGCTGCCCATGCCCTGGGCTGACATCCAACCATCAGGAAGCCCTCAGGGGTCCTCATGCTATTGGCCTTGGCCTGGGTCCCCCTTTGTCTCCTCTCCTGACTGGACTGTGGCTGGGCCTGCCTCCTGCCCAGCCTCCCTCAACAGCATCCTGGCTCTGTCCCATCAGCTGCATGACCCAGGCCCACAGCACCACAGGCTGGACTCACTAGGGTTAGAGGGACATAGAATATCTCAGGATTAGAGGGACATAGAATATCTCACCAGCAGGTGGTGAAGGGCCCTCCTGGCCTCAAAGTGAAGACCACTGCCCACTGACTGCAGACCCACAGGGCCAGGGGTTGTGGCCTCTGGGCCCACATCCCCAAAAATCCACCCATTCCCAATCCTGCTGCGTCCTGGTACCACTCCCAGCCTAAACGCTCTTCTCCCTGTGGGGTACCCCCTCTCCCAGGCTGTTGGTCACTCAGCTTTATTTCTTGAAGAGCAAGTAGATAATTTTATTTTTGATGGAAGGAGAGTGGTGTACCTGGGGCCCCCGAAAACCAGGAGACTGTGAGGATAATGCAAGGGCCAGCACCTGCACCCCCATCCAGGGTGGGAGAGGTCAGTGTTTCGCTAATTATCAGACCTGACCCTCTCTTCATTTATTAGAGGTGACTATGAGCAGGGACTTCAGAAGCAGCCCCCATATCCTCAGGACACCCTCAGGGGGTCTGTCTAGCCCTGTCACAGGGCAAGAAGGCTGCAGACGCCTGGGGTCTGCTGTGTCCTGCCAACAAGCCTGTGTCCTGAGCCAGGACACAACTCCAAGCAGGCCCCCCACAGCAGTGCCCCAGCCTCTCGGGACTGCTGACCAATTGGCTCTCAACAAGCAGAAGCGGCAAACACAATGGCAGCCCAGCCCCTTAGGCAGCCCCTGTGTGTGTTTGTGGGGGGGGGCTGCGGGGGCCGCTGCTCCTGGGGCAGCGTGCAGACCCTTCCTGATGGACATCTTACCTTAGGTTGGGCTGAGAAGCTCAGTGGCAAGCTCTTTGCTGGCCACACAGTGCTCTGGAGCATGGGGGCTGGTCTGAGTACGGATCCTCTGGGAGGTGGGATCGGGCAGTACCCTTGCCCACACAGGTGTTGTTTTCCTTGCTGGCCCAGCAGCTGAGCAAAAGGTTGAAGAGGAGGGAAAGGGCCAAACCTGGTCTGCAGTGGGGCCTCATCCACCCCAGCTGGGAGCACTGCAGGGCTCCATGGGAGCCAGCTGGGGGAGGAGATGGACCAATGGAGGACCCTGCACCCCAGGAGGGAGGATCACCCAGGAGGAGGACTAACCTTGAGGAGGGAGGATCACCCAGGAGGAGGACTAACCTTGAGGAGGGAGGATCACCCAGGAGGAGGACTAACCTTGAGGAGGGAGGATCACCCAGGAGGAGGACTAACCTTGAGGAGGGAGGACTCGCCCTGGGAGAGATGGTCGCCCCAGGAGAAGAACTCACTAGAAGCTAGGCGGCCCTGGAGACAGACGCAGCTTTGGCGAACCCTGTGGGAGCGTGCACCTGTGTGAGTTTATGTGCGAGGCTGAGTGTGTGAGTGTGAACTGGTGTGGAAGAGGGAATGCATCGTTTGTGTGAGCATGTTTGCACACTTGTGCCTAAGAGTAGGAGTGCGTGTGCTCACACGTGCAGGTGTGTGCTGCTGTATGTGTGTGTGTGTGTGTGTGTGAGCTCCAGGCAGACGTGCCCATGGATGAGTGTGGGCCATGAGGCTAAGCGTGGCAGTGGGACTTGTTCACCCTTGGCGGCCCAGTGGACCGGGGGTGGGGTCTTGCAGCCCCTCTGTGGGCAAGGAGCAGCCTCATGAACCTGTGGGGCAGGAGAGGAGCAGTGGGTGGTGGGGGAGTGCGGACAGGAGGTCAGGCGGGGGGCTCTGGAAGGCGGCCCCAGGTGCAGGGCTGTAGCTCACTCTGAGGTTTCACTGCAGACACATGTCAGACATCCTGAGCATGACCCCGGGGGATGGGGAGGATGGTCCCCCGTGGCTGCAATTTCATGGGATTGGTTGAGCGGAGGAGTCCACTCCTAGGGTTTGTGAGAAGAGGAAGTGTTGCCTGGGACGGACGGTCCTCCAGGGCGCCGTGTCCGCCGCGAGCCCAGTGCACTCTGTCCTCTGCCGAGCCGAGCTGGGTGCGCTCAAGCCGGCTGCGGAGCGTGGGGCGATGCTGCCTTCTGGTGGCCAAAAGAGCCCCGGCCCGCTCTGTTTTGCTGAATGGAGGAGTTGGCCAGTCCCGCTCCCCGGGTCCCTTAAATTTTCTTTGGTTTGGGGCTAAAACAGGAGGGATGTTATCTGGGTGGCTGAAAGACCCAGTGGCCTCATGTTTGGCGGGGCTCTCCACAATGCTGGGGACATTGTTGTCTTTCATGCCCCACGGCCTCTGCGGCAGGACGCTGAATTCCCCAGTCTGTCCTGGTCACTCGGCCAGTGGGTGCCAGGATCCAGCTGTGAACCCCAATCCCCACCTGACCCCACAGCCTGAGTCACATCTTTGAAGAGGGGCGGCCTACCAGTGGGGTGACCAGCCCAAAGGCCCAGCATGAAGGGGTGCCCTGATCCTGAATGATATACGCTAGCTGTCCAAGGCCCTGGGCATCTGGAGACTGGACAGATGTCCTTGTGGGATGGGGGTAGGTGTAAGCTGCAGGCACCTGACCTCACAGCCTGAGCCCCCCTACCCGTGGGGCAGCCACCCCAAATGCCCAGCATGAGGGGGTGCCCTGACCCTGAACAATACCCTACCTGTCCAAGGCCCTGGGCATCTGGACACTGGACAGATGTCCTTGTGGGATGGGGGTGGGAGTAGGCTGCAGGCACCCAGGAAAGATCTAGCCCTGGGAATCTGGGGTGAGTCCTGGCCCTTGTCTGAGAGCTGTGTTCCTGGGGCAGAGCACCTCCGCCTGCTGCCAGAAATGCCACCAGCCACCTGCAAAGCTGGTGCCAAATGAGATGTTCTCAGGAGGATGGAGCTCTTGTATGCTGTTGGTGCTCATTATTACAATAAATTCCTAGAGCACCAACTTTCTACTTATTTACCACTGTCTGTGCTAAACAAAAGGTGCCATGTCTTCAAGCCCAGGACCCGTGAAGACATTCCCTTCCTTACATGGTGAAAGGGACTCTGCAGGTGTGATGAAGGTGGGGCCTTGCAATGGGAGACCATCCTGGGCTATTCTGGTGACTGGTGTACTCTCAAGGGTCCTTGTAAGAGGGAGGCAGGAAGGCCAGGGTCAGAAAATATGTGACAACAGAGGGGAGGAAGAGGAAGAGGGAGGGAGTGGGAGAAGGAGAGAGAGGGAGTGAGAGAGACAGAGAGGGAGAGAGACAGAGAGGGAAAGAGGGAGAGAAAGAGAGAGAGAGGGAGAGAGGGAGAGAAAGAGAGAGAGGGAGAGAGACAGAGAGGGAGCGAGGGAGAGAAAGAGAGAGAGAGGGAGAGAAAGAGAGAGAGGGAGAAAGAGAGAGAGAGGGGGAGAGAGACAGAGAGGGAGAGAAAGAGAGAGAGGGAGAGGGAGAGGGGGAGAGACAGAGAGAGAGGGAGAGACAGAGAGGGGGGAGAGGGGAGGGAGGGAGAGACAGAGGGAGAGAAGGGGAGAGACAGGGAGGGGGCGAGGCGGAGAAGGAGCCTGGGGAGGGAGAGACGGGGAAAGAAAGACTGCCGACTTCGAAGCTGGATGAATCCCAGCAGACTCTGGCAGACTCTGGGGGCTGGAGAAGTGAGAATTAATTCTCCCCTGGGGCCCCCAGAAGAAATGTGGTGGCCCTGCTGACACCTTGATCTTAGCCCAGTGACCCTTCTGGCCTCCAGCACTGTTACAGAGTAAATCTGTGCTGCTTCATGCCAGTAAGTTTGTCATCACTTATTGAAGACACAGGACACCCCTATGGGTCCTTTCTAGGAAGTGATTTCTGTGCCTTCTAAATGGAAGTGGTCACTTAGGGCTGTCTCTGCAGTGCTTTGATCCCCCACACCCACCGGGCAGGCTGGTTGGCGGCCCCTGTGCCACTCTGGCTGCCCAAGGAGGGGTTAGAGGTGGCGGGCAGGGGGCTGAGGGCAGGAGCCCCACCAGAGTTCCCACCCCAGCCACACCACAGCCCCACCCTGCTCCCCCCAGCTAGAGCCTAATGAGAAAACCCCCCAGGAAATAATAGATTGTTCTCTTGGATACATTTCCTCCTATTTCTAAACCATAGCTTTATTTCCCCATATATATATATATTTTTGAGACAGAGTCTCACTTTCACTCTGGGTAGAGAGCTGTGGCATCATAGCTCACAGCAACCTCAGACTCTTGAGCTCAAGTGATTTTCTTGCCTCAGCCTCCCTAGTAGCTGGGACTATGGGTGCCCGCCACAAAAAACACTCAACTATTTTTAGAGGGGGGTCTCGCTTTTACTCAGGCTGGTCTCCAAGCTGTGAGCTCAGGCAATCCACCTGCCTTGGCTTCCCAGAGTGCTAGGATCACAGGCGCGAGCCACTGCGCCCAGCCCTCCCCATAATTTTTTTTGAATGTTTAACTTCAGCATCAGAGGAGGAAGGGGGCAAGGAGTGAGGATGCTCCCTGGTCTGTCTGGAATTACCACGGGTGGCATAGCATCCTGTTGTACCACCTGCTGCCAGCAAGGCCATCTGGCCCAGAACATTCCTAGTCCTGTTGGGCAGCAGGTCCTGGGCACCTTAAGCCCTGCTGGCCTTTCCCAGTGACACCACACTGCCCCCTGGAGGTGGCCAGGCATTTCCAGAAAGTGCTGAGCTGGTCAGTCCTGAAAGGCAGGACCCCCGTGAGCATGCATCCTCCCTAGCTCTGGTGTCAGCTCTAGAGCTAGAGGTGACTCCATGGATTAACTGGCGAATCGGGTTGTGTTGCTGGGAGCGTAGCCAGTCACAGTGCAGGGTGACTGGGAGCCAGCACCCCCATGTGAGGCATGTGAGCCAAGGAGACTGGGCAATATGCACTGATTCATTTCAATTGGGGCCTTAAAAATCAAACAAGGGGGCGGCACCTGTAGCTCAAAAGGGTATGCCTCCCATATGCCGGAAGTGGCGGGTTCAAAGCCAGCCCCAGCCAAAAACTGCAAAAAAAAAAAAAAAAAAAAACTAAGAATGAGTGCTTGTGTATTTGTTCGGGGAGCATTAACTGAGCCCCGCCTGTGCTAGCCCCAAGGATCACTTCTGGGGAATATCCTGGGCTACCTTATCAGACCGGCCTCTTGCCCCACCTCTACCTTCCTCCAGCTGCTTTCCACTTTGCCTTGGCTACTAGGAAGTTCCTACACCGGCTGTGTAGCCGAGGGCTGAAATCTCCTGCCATGGGCCCTGAAGGGCCTCCCTGCCCTGCTCCTATTCTCGGGGTACCCTTGCCGACCTCCACCAATGCTGCTGGAGCCGTGGGAAAGCAGCGAAAAGCAGCAGGAAAGGCACTATTGGGAAGCAGTCCTGGGGCAAAGGGGTTCCCCCTCCCATGGGCCAATCCCTGGCACTTGATTGCCCACCTGGGCCTCTCTGTACCTCGAGGAGCCAGCTCCAGAACTGGTCAAGGACACTTAGATAAGATCTCACCAGATAAGAGACCCATTGATACCAGACATGGAAGGAGACAGCAGGTTAACCACATTCTCCTGGCATCAGACTCACCTGGGCATAAAAATACCAGGTGCGTGGGCGTGGGACTCTAGAGAGACTTCATAGCCTGGCACCGCCTGGCCTGGGCCACCACACAAAGGAGAGGAGCAACAGGAAATTCCAAGCCCCTCCCCACCCTGTGGAGGAGGAGGCTTGGAGGCCAGTGGGCAGTCTCCAGCCCCCCTCCCCCCTGCACCTTGAGCAGCCGCCTGACTCCTAGCTCTTCATCTGTAAAGTGGAGCCACAGCAAGCCCCACAGAGGTGGGCGAGAGGCCCAGCAGGGAGAGCCTGGGGGAGGCACCTTGCAAACCAGGGTTGCTCTGCCCTTGCTAAAGGCCCAGCCTGCTCTCTCTGATGACTCTGCTCAGCCCCTCTGCCAGGTGACAGCTGGGTTTTGAACATGCGGAGGGAAGATGAGCTGCTCCAGAGAGCCCCTGGGCTCAGCTGGAGACAATCTGTCCCATGGAGGGGCCTCTCAGGGCCACTGCAGAGCTGGGCCAGCCGATTCCAACCCCTCCTCTGGTCAGTGATTGGGTCTCGGTGCTGCTGCAGGGTGGCTGCCCTTTCTGGCATGTGGGTGCCTTGTCCTCTCCTGTCCTTTCACTAGCCTCGATGTTGTGAAGGGCTTATTTCCTGTCCTCTGGACCTGGCTTCCAATCCGAAGAGGAGGCCAAGAGAGCCTGGCCTGGGTCTGAGCCACACCTGCCCTGAGTGGCTGCTCATGTTCCCCAGGGTACAGCTCCAAGAGTCCTGGCAGGGGTGGGGCGGGGCGGGGCAGGGCTGCAGGGCTCAGGGAGGTGAGGCTCTGGAGGCTCCCGCCCCCCTGCAGGCCCAGCACCTGTGCTCACTGAGCAGGGAGGGTGAGGAAACACTGCCTGCCCTGTGAAGGAACCATGTGGCTGGGTGTCCCAGGCAATCTGGGCTGCGGTTTCTGAGACTGACCTCCAGGGGGCAGAGCCCTCCTGGGGATCAGGCCACACGCGGTGGGTCCTCTTCTTCCGGGCTCACAGATGGGTGAGCGGGGAAACTGGCTGGCTGTCCCTATACCTACATGTCCAGCCCAGAGCCCAGGGCTGACTCTTCCCTGTCCAGGCTTGGGGCAAGCTCTGCAGATGAGGGGCCGCCTTCTGGCTGGACCCCATCTAGCTCATGGCCTATCCTCAGCATGAGAGACGCCTCCAGGCCAGCCCCTCCCCAGGCTGGGCAGCAGGTGGATGTGAAAGCTGGGAGCTGGGCCTGGTGAGAGGTGGCAGCAGGGAAGTGAGACAACCCCCTGCCCTGCCCTGCTGCCCTGGAGGCCAGGGGCCAGCCCGGCTCGGGGGGCGCTGGGAAGAGCACTGGAATGGGGCCCAGAGATCTGGGTCCAGCCCAGCCTCTGGCAAGCTCTACCTAGTCCAGAACCGCTCTGAGCCTCAGTTTTCTCCCCTGTGCAGTGGGTCTAAGAAAGCCTGATCGGTCTACCACCTGGCAGGATATGACAGGTTGGGGTGGTGTCCCAGAGACCCTAGGGACATCCTGGGTGTGTTAGAGAGGTCCCTTTCTGGCCCCATGATGCTGGATCTAGAATCTTACCCCAAAGGCTCACTGGAAAGGTGTGACCTGGCGCCTCCATGGTGGTGTGGTGGGCCCAGCTGGCAGCCAGATGGCTAGGGGCCCACCTACTTCCCACAGCTCCTTGAGCCCACCAGCCAAAAGGGCCACCCAGCAGGGCCCTGGTGGTGGTGTCACTGACGGAGGAGACAGCCACCTCCCAGGAGCTGCAGTGGAAGTGGCTCCCGCCCCTCGGAGTGCTAGAGGAGCTCCATGCGCGTGTGGACAGCAGGTGGCACCCCCATGTGACCCGCCAGGACTGCGGCATCCTCTTCGGGGCCAGCTGCACAGTGCTGCAGCAGTCTTGTTGGAATTGCCCAGGCTGCAGTTTCCTGTCTAGGGACACATGACCTGGTGTCCAGTGAGGCCACCCTCTTCATGGTGCCCACCTGCTCCGGAATCCGCACTGGCTCCCCTGTGCCTCTGGTGCCATCCTAGTCCCTCAACACACAGCTCCACTTGGACCCCAGGCCCTCTGTGGTCAGCTGGTGCCTCAGGCTGGCCCAGGACAAGAGCTGTGTCTCGGCCTCTTCCACCTGCCCTGACTCACAGCCCTGGACAAGCAGGGGATGTTTGAAGAAGGTGGCTGCGTAGGATTGGAGGGGCTTGGGGGCAGGAACACTGGCTGGTTGGAGCCCTGGACCAGTGTTGTGGACACTGAGCCAACGAGAACCACACCCCCCGCCCGGGTTCTCACACACCAGCCAGAGGGTGGCCTGGGCGTGTGCTGTGCCCACTGGCTCTCCACGGAGAGGGTCCTCTTCATTAGACCTCTACCGAGCACTGACTGTGTGCTGGGGTTCCTGGTGGCGACCAAGATGCAGGCCTTTTCAGGAGCCACTGCTCCATACAAGGTCCCAGCCAGGATAGCTGGCCCAGGGGCTGGGAGGACCTGGCTTCATGCAGGGGGAAGAAGGGCCAGAGATGGCCTAATAGTATCCTGGGGCCAGCAGGGCCACTGCAGGGAGGGCAGACACTGAGGCCGCTTCCCCAGCTAAGGGTCTGCTCGTCTCACTGCCCAATGGCTTGTTCTGTCTGGTGTCTCTCTGAAACCTAAGTGGGCACACCCAGCATCTTCCCTCTAAACCCACTTTGGGCTACCCTCTTAGCAGAAGATACCCTTGGCCACCCCTTCACACAAGCCAGAAAGCTATGCCTCTGCCTGGACTGCCCCCAAGAATCCCCAGATCCCCTGGGCATTTGACCTCCTAAGTCTGAATGTCCACATCCTGCAATCCCCACAGCCAACTCTGGCCAGGCACTAGCGTCTCTCCTGGTTTTCACAATGGCCTGGCCATCAGCCTCCCTGGGCCCCCAAGCCCTCCTCCTATAGCCATGTTGCCCACAGCCGTCAGAATCGAGCCCCCGCTGGGTCCTGCGCCTGCCCCTCCCCTGCCTCAGCTCTCAGCCCCCAGAGGAGACACCTTCTCACCCTTTCCTTTATCCACAGCTTGAGGATAGAGGGGAGAGAAGACTCGGGGGACTCTGGTTCTCAGCTCTGCCCAACTTGGGCTTGACCTTCTTCCTCACCGGGCTCTTCACTGCCGTAGAGGGGGTTGTGGGATGTCCAGTTGTTCTGTACCTGCTTCATCCAGCCCCCCCACCCTGCCCTGTCACTGTCAGGGGAAGAGGCTGTGTTTGGATTCAGGGAGAACCTGCCCCAGTGCCATGTGCTGCACCCAAAGGGGCCTCATACTGCAGAGTCTAGAACTGGGCTGACCTGCCCACAGCCTGCGGGCCCTGGGCTGCCCAGCACACTGCACCCGGGAGAGAAGGAGCTGGGGAGGGGGCAGACCCAAGAGGGAGGCCCCGTGGTCCATAAGCACGTGCGTGGGGCCACAGCATGCTGGCCAAGGGATGTCCCTGCCCGCCCCCTGCATTGTGTCTGCTGCCCAGAGGTCCTTGGCAAGAGGTGCCGCCCACCCATGCCTCTCTGGATGTGGTAGAAGGAATAAGTGGCCTCCCTGAGCTCAGGTCCCCTGACTCCGCCCATGACAGGCATTGCGGGAAGGGCTGTCATACTCTGTGCAGAGTTGTGCACTGCCCTCCCACTGCACAGCGGCAGTGACTCCACTTCCCTAACCACAGGGGGTGAAAGGTGAAGGAGCCCATCCTGGGATGGGGCCTCCCCCAGGACTGGCCAAGACTTGCAGAGGGTGGAGGGCGAGTCCTGTTGCTCAAGTCCTGTTGGGAGAGGGCCAGCCTGCAATCAGACTAGACACTGGCCATCGGCCCCCGTCCTGGTCATGTAAGTCCCAGCAGAGCAGGGTGGGGTCTGAGACCCTGGCTGGATCTCAGCAGTGACTCCCACAACCACACGGTGGATGCCCAGCAGACACGTGTTCCCACAGATGCCAACCCCTTGCTGTGTCACCATGAGAGAGTCCTGAGCCCCAGCTCCCTTGTCAGTAAATGAGGGGCCACAGGGTGGGAATGGGAAAGAAATAGCCCATGTGACTTGCTAGGGACACTGGTTGGTGCCCAAGGGGCCTGTCCAGGGGTAGCCAGGAGACCCCCCGGTGCCCCCAGGACCCTTCATCTGGGAGGCTACTGGCTTCCATCTTGGCCCACCTAAAACAGAAACTAAAGCCAGGCTGAGGTGTCCCTCCAGAGGGTCCTCAGGAACATGTGCTCTGCCTACTCACAATCACCTCACTACTGAGACTTCCAGGCCATTCCGGGGGCACCTGTGGGTGAGACAGATAGATGGTCCCACTGGTCATGCCATGCTGAAGGCTCTGGGCCAGGCCACTGTGAATGTGGCAGTCATCGTAGCCTGCCACCCCCATGTGGCAGTGCCATCCTCACCCCACCGCACAGAGGGGAAAACTGAGTCTTGCACTGTGAGTTGACTCAGCCAAGAGCATGCAGCCAGGAGGGCAGGGTGAGGGCCAGGACAGCGGGCTGTGGCTCTGAGGCTCTGAACTCCAGGGAGGGGAGGGGTTGCTTAGCCTGGTGAGTGACGGGGGTGGTGGTGGCTACATCTCTTTGGAGTCTCAACTCAGATGTCACCCACACAGTAAGGCCTTTCCTGGCCACACAATTAAAATGTGGGGCTCCCCCTCCGCCCCCCAGTGCCCCTCTCCTTTCCCTGCTGAGCCTTCCTGCTGCCACACAATTGACTTGTTTATCCTGCCTGCTGTCTGCTTTGGTCCCTGCCACATCCCAGGCACCCCTGCCCGGCACCCCTGCCCGGCACCCCTGCCCGGCACACAGCAGGTTCACGGCAGGTGTCTGATGAATGGATGAATTCTTTTCCAGGACTTTCTCTCCAAAGATGAGAAAGCTGCAGCTCGGGGAGGTGACCGGATGGGGCTGACGGGAGCCAAATCCCTGAAGCTTCTGGGAGGTGCCGGGGTGACAAATCCAGAAACCCCCTGAAGTTCCTACCATGCCCTTGTTCTCACAGGGAGAAGAGACACAGACATGGGACCCTGAGCGGGAGGTGGGGGCTTCGGCAACTCAGAGGGAGGTGCAATTAGAACCTCTCCCAAGACCCTGGGGCTTAGCCTGGGCCCCGCACTGTGCACACTCCTCCCGGAGCAGTCAGGGGTCTGGCTCCAAGAACTTTCTACAAATAAAGACCCAAGGGTTAGCTCACACAGGCTGGCTTATGGACCCTTGATGCTGCCACCTCTTGTGGTTCTCCACGGTTATCTTGCAGGTGGGGGACGATTTTACAGGTGAGGAAGCTGAGGCTCGGAGGACAGCTGAGGAGCAGAGTGAGGATCCGATCCCAGCCTCCGGACTTCCAGCCCAGGGCTTTGCCCACCCCTCAGGTAGGACCTCAGAGACTAGGCTGGGGGATCAAAGTGTACTCCAAGTGGCATAGGAGATAATAGGGACAAATAAATAAAGGAGTGGGATGCAAAGGAGGTCCCCAACGTTCTCCCCCCTGAAGCTCCTCTTCTGATCACCTCCCCTGGCGACCGGGGTGGCCTCTGCTCTCACTGCCCACCCACATGGGGCTCCCATGGGGCCCCAGAAGCAGCTGAGCCAGGGCTGGCAGGGGGCCACACTGTAAAAGGAAGAAACCCTGCTGCTCCCACAGCCAGGCACCTCAGAGATTGCTCAGCTTTCCAGGAGGAGCAAACTGCCCTTGTAAAAGCATAAACCAGTGACTGGCAGTGAAACTTGCTGGAGATAAGGCAGACCTTTAGGGCCAGATAAGCTGACAATGGCATCTGGCCCTCATATATACACGGGTGCAGCACCAGGACCCCGGCTGGGCTCGACAGATAAGAGGGCAGAGCCCAGGGCTTCCTGTGCCAACCACACCCCTGAGGGACAGGGACAGGACTCACAGCGGGGGTGCTGGGCTGGGGAAAGGACCCTTGAACACCAGTGACATTTTCAGCGGCTTCTGCAGGTGGAGGGCTCAGAGCCCAGGGGACTTTGTGTGCTTTGTTGGTCCTTTTCTCTTGGTTGCCTGAGGAAACTACCTCAGATAGACTAAGAGCATTCGGGCCCTGCAGCTCCCTGTGGCTGGTCTCCGCTGGCCCCCTCTGAAGCAGGTGCCCCCCACCCAGTTGCTGGCGTCTCCCACTTCTGAGCACTGAGGAAGGATGTTGCATCCTTCAGGGTCAGGGGTGCATCCTGATCCCCGCCCAGGCTGGACCTCTGCCAGGACCTGGGGAGGGTCAGGGTAGGGGTGGCTTTCCTGCATGCGAGCAAGCCAACCTCCAGCCAAAGCTAGAGGTGACAGATGCTGTCGAAGCCAGAGATTGTGGGAGCACTTGGCTGGGGTGTGGGGGGTGGTCTAGTGCTGCTGGTCTCTCAGGACCTCTGTGCCCTGGGTTCAAGAAGATTGAGGCTCAGTGCCTGCTGGGCAGCACTGGGCAGGTGCCATGGACCCGTCTGATTTGAACCATCTCTCAGCATGTCCCACGTGCTCTGAATGGTTTGGTCTTACAGCCTGGGAGGATGGTACTCAAATCTCTGTGCCTCAGAACCCAGCTCCACTCCCTGGGGAAGCCGGAGGGTGTAAGGGCTGCCATCCTGTCTGCCCTCCCAGCCCTGAGGCCCTGTGACCATCTGTGTAGACATGCTTCATCATCCTTCAAAACAACCAAGCTGTTCCTGTGTGGTCAGACAAAAAGGAATCAGGCGTTCAGGAAGTGCTAAGTGAAAGTTCTCACCTGCTCTCACCCAGACCCTCAGAACGTGTTTCCAAGTGAGGTCTACCAACCTCCATGATGTCCCCACGCTCATGCTCCAGAGAGAGCTACCCTGGGGACACACAGCCCAGTCAGGAACATGGTCCAGAGAGAGCCACCCCGGGGACACACAGCCCAGCTCCCTCAGCCTCACCTGACTTACTCAGAGATCTCTGTATCTGCTGGCATACACTTGCTTGCTCTTTCTGAGGGTTACATGGTCATCTATTCTATAAACTGTCACCATGTGTCACATTAGTTCCTATTGTTTTTCTATCACGTGCCACAGCAGCAGCGTTCTTGGACCTCTGCTTTTGTGCAGTGGAGGGAAGATGCTGGTGGGATGAATTTCTAGACCTCTGCAGGCTGCCCCAAAGGATGTGCTCATTCAAATGGTGGTGGACACAGCCGTGCTGCCCTCCAGGAAGCTCAGCCCAGGGGACTGCCCCGAGCAGAGACAGAGGGGAGGCAGAGTGCAACCTCGGGGTGAGGAGCAACACACACAAGGCGTGATGCCATTTTTCAAATGACAGGAAATGAACCTGACCCCCAGCCAGCAGGTTGGCAATAGACGTGGTCAGGAACGAAGAGTTTCCAGAATGCACGGTGAGGCCTTCCCTGAGAGCTGGGGTCACGGCAAAGGGTGTCAGTCTGATTTCTAATGTGGTGTTTCTGCTTGCTTTTTCTTTTTCTTTCTTTCTTTCTTTTTTTGGAAGGAAACGTGTTCTTATATATTCATTCCACGATTTTGGAAAAATAAAGACATTTTAAAAAAGACTAGAAGTGAATAAGCAAATAGGTAAAAAGTGGTTAATTCTTGGTGAATTGCTACTTTTTCCTATGTTCTTTCCTGAAATAGTTAAATTTTAAAACCCCTCCCCCACCTTTCGGTGGCACAGGAGGGAACTCAGGCCTGTGTGACAGCAGCTCCCACGTCTGGGTTACCAGGGGATGTGACCGGCAGGTGACCTAACAGGAATGCCGGCCATGGCACGGTGGTTTCCGTAGGTTGGCCCAGAAATTTCTCAATCCGGTGACTCAGGAGAGGCTACCAGGTGTTCTCATAGTGGCCGGGGACATACACTGCTGGTCACTGACCTTGGCCGTCAAGCTGGGAGCTCACTCTATTTTCACAGCCACCAGAAGAGCCCATTTCTGGTCTGATCCCAGCTCTCAGGGGCCACACGGGCATTTTTGTGGTTACTGCCATCCAGCAGGGGTGTGCAGGGGGCCGGTTCCCAAGCAGGATGGCAAAGGTTGGCTGGAGTTCAGCCCAGGAACACGGGGGCATTTCAAACTCTTCTTTTCTCAGGGCTTGGCACGTAGGTAATTAAAAATATCTCCAGTAGCCACAATTAAAAAAATAAATAAAGGAAACAGGCAAAGTTCATTTTAACAATATATTTTATTTACCCCTATATATCCAACATATTATTTTTCAACAGGTAGTTGACATTTAAAAAAGCTCATTTGTTGGGTGGCACCTGTGGCTCAGTGAGTAGGGCGCTGGCCCCATATACTGAGGGTGGCAGGTTTGAACCCGGCCCCAGCCAAACTGCAACAAAGAAATAGCCAGGTGTTGTGGCGGGCACCTGTAGTCCCAGCTGCCCGGGAGGCTGAGGCAAGAGAATCGCGTAAGCCCAAGAGCTGGAGGTTGCTGTGAGCTGTGACACCATGGCACTCTACCGAGGGCGGTAAAGTGAGACTCTGTCTCTAAAAACAAACAAACAAAAAACCCTCATATGTGAGCTGGTTTCTATTCTTATTTTTTCACGCCACAGCTTCAGGATCTGTGTGTATGTCACACCACATGTCTCAATTTGGACTTGTCACAGTTCAAGTGCTCAAGTGGCCACAGGTGGCTGCTGGCTGCCACAGGGGACTGCACGGGTCCAGGCCATTGCAGCCTGAGGCCATCACTAACACCTTTCAGAAAAGAGCAGCAGAAAATGGTGATAGCAAATGGGAGAGCTAGGCCACCCTCCCTGCACTCTCCTCAGCTGGATGGCAAGAGCACGTCTAATTTGTCAGATCTGTGACCAGAGTGGGGAGGTGGCATTGGCCTGTGTCTACCCCCAGGAGACCGAGCAGGTAAAACACACCTGGAGGCCCCACAACTGCAACACGGAAGGCCTTACAAACGCAGCCTTCGTGGAGAAAGCCTGGAGTTCAAGGACAGCACTGTGTTCGTGTTGGTGTCTTCATTTTGTAAATGTTTGGATCATTACGTACCATGTCAACTTTGGAATAAACTCAGCAAAGGGCATATGGGAACTGTCGGTACCAGCTTAGCAACTTTTCAGTATATCTAAAATTATTTCAAAATAAAAAGTTTATTTAAAAGAATACCACTCTATTACAAGTGAAGAGCCAAATAATGTCTATAACAAAATCCCATTTATTTCCATTTAAAGTATATACGCAAACTTCTACTTGGCTAAGGTGGAGAATGATTGATTTCTCTTGTCGGAAACCCAGACAATATATGAGACCGGACAAGGGCAGCAAGAGAGATGAGGAATTAGCAAGGTGAGCCCTGTGCTTTCCTCAGCTGACAGCCCTGAGTTTCCAGGACGCCTTATAGGCAGGGGAGGACCCAGATTCAGGCCATGGGCTCCATGAGCTGAGCAGGTGAAGCCCAGAGTCCAGAGAGATCAAGATGGCCAGAACGTGCTGACAGGACATAGGGAGAAGAGCTGGACTCTGCAGAGGGTCTCCCTAGAGTACCAGATGAGAGCTCAGCAGCCATGGCTGGCCAGGGGAGAACCACCCAAAAGGATGTGTGGGAACCAAGGCCCCTTCTCTTCAGTCAGACTGGGAAACCTCACAGATCACAAGGTGTTGGGTAGAATATTCAGAAAAGTCTTGCCATCTTAGTGGGTCAAATTAGTCCTACGTTAAACATTGCCCCATCCCCTCTAAAAAATTTAAGACCCCAAATGGTCAAACTGACCTACAAACAAGTAACTTAACTATAGCCCAGCACAAAACTCAAGAATACTTACAGGGATGAATAAAAATCACCTAACAACAGAAAATGCACCATGTCTGGCGTCTGGCCCAAAATTGCCAGCCAGGCTGAGAAGGAGAACACGACAGACAGTGAGAAGGGGGGAACCAGTCAGCGCAACAGACACGATGTTAGAATCAGCAGACAAGGGTGATAAGACAGTTGTCACAGCAGTATTCTGTGTGTTCAAAAAGCTACACGAAGGATCAAACATGTTAAGTAGACGAAAGAGAGACAAAAAGATTGTTATTAGTTATCAAATGCTACGTAACCAATTATCCAAATCTCAGTGGGTTAAAATCTTTAAATAGCCCCCAGTTTCTGGGGCAGGAATCTGCGTGAGGCTTAGCTGGGTGCCTCTGACTCACGAGGCTGTGGTCAGGGTGTCAGCCTGTGGTCATGTCAAGGCTTCACCAGGGCTAGATCAGTTCCTCACGGGCTATTAGTATCTGGGAGAGCAGTCAATTCTTGAGCTCCAAGCCAAAGGCCTCTCCACAGGGCACCTCACAGTGTGGCTTATTTCCAGAGGGTTCCAGGAGAGTCCAAGAAAAGGCAGCCAAGACAAAAGTTAGGCTGGGCGTGATAGCTCATGCCTGTGATCCTGGCACTAGTAACACCGGAGCGCAGGAGTTCCAGACTGATTTGAGCAAAGCAAGACTCCCTTTCTACTAAAAATAAAAAAACTAGCGGGGCATGCTGGAGGGCGCTTGTCGTTTCCCGGATACTCGGGAGGCTGAGGCAAGAGGATCAACTCTTGAGCCCAAGAGTTGGAGGTTGCTGAGAGCTGTGACACCACGCACTCTACCCAGGGTGACAGAGTGAGACCCTGTCTCAAAAAAAAAGAAAAAAAAAAAGTTACCCTCTTTTTGTAACCTAATCTTCAAAGTGATTGCCCATCACTTTGCCTTATTTTATTCATCAGAAGGAGGTCGCTCCTGAAGAGGAGGGCATTATACAAGAATGTGAGTCCCGGGAGGACATGGGATCCCTGGGGCCCATTTTCAAGGCTGCCTAATCACGCGTCGAGAGGTGAGGGCAGTAATGTCTAAGGGGGACATTTGATGGAATTGACGGATTAGATATTGCAGAAGAAAATGCTGGAGAACTTGAAGACAAAAGCAATAGAAACCACCAAAAGCAAAACACACAGAGAAGAAAAAGAAATAGGACCAAGTACCAGTGAATTATTGGACAACTACACCTGTAACATACTGCTGTGTAAGTACTGTGTGCTAACCGATTGCACCACTGGAGCTCCTTCATCTGTCATACACATGTACTTGGGGGAGTCCCCAAAAGTGAGGACAGAGGGGGAGTAAAGGAAAAATATTTAAAGAAATAATGACCAACTTTTTTCCACATTTGATAAAAAGAGTAAAGTGCAGATCCAAGAAACTCAATGAACTCCCAACATAAGAAACTTGAAGAAAATTGCACCAAAGCACATCCTAATTAAACTACTCAAAACTGGTGATAAAGAGAACATCTTAAAAAGCAGACAGAAGTAAAAACCATGTTGGGTACAGAGAGGAAAAGGTAAGGATGACGGCAATTTCTCATCAGAGACGACAGGAACACACAGCCTGGCAATAGCTGTAAAACACTGAGGGAAAAATTCTCTACCTACTAAAAATATTAAAAAAAATTAGAGGTGAAATAATGACTTTTTCAGATACACAAAAGCTGAAAGAATTCATCACCCACAGTCCTGTACATGTTCAATGTAGTTCTTCTGGCAGAAAGAAAATGATACCAAATGAAATTCTCCATCTAGATAAAGCAATGATAAGCACCAGAATGGCAGCTACTTTAATAAATATATGACATGTTTCCTGCTGCTGAAACACCTTTAAGAGATGATTAGCTGTGCAGCAGACGGCAGAAGTGGAGGGTGTAGCAGCAGGTGCGCTGAGAGGAGCAGCGGAGAAGCAGACTATTGCAAGCTTCCCCTGCTACCCACCGAGGGACAGAGTGTCCTGGGAAGTAGGCCGTGGTAAGTTTAAAACACAAATAGTGAACTACAAAGGAGCCACTGAGATGACAAAACAACGGATAGGCTAATAAGGCTACAATAGAGATAAAACCAAATTGCGAAAAGTATTGAATTAATCAAAAAGAAAGCAGAAAAAGAAAAAAGAGAGCATGGGCGGCGCCTGTGGCTCAGTCGGTAGGGCTCCGGCCCCATATACCGAGGGTGGCGGGTTCAAACCCGGCCCCGGCCAAACTGCAACCAAAAAATAGCCGGGCGTTGTGGCGGCCGCCTGTAGTCCCAGCTACTCGGGAGGCTGAGGCAAGAGAATCGCTTAAGCCCAGGAGTTGGAGGTTGCTGTGAGCTGTGTGAGGCCACGGCACTCTACCGAGGGCCATAAAGTGAGACTCTGTCTCTACAAAAAAAAAAAAAAAAAAAAAAAAAAGAAAAAAGAGAGCAAAGAACAGAGGGGACACAGAAAACACCAGCAAGGTGGCAGATCTGAATGCGGCTGCACCGAAGGCCACGCCAAACACAAGTGGTCTGACCCCCGCCCCCACCAGCGAAGCCACAGGTCGTCGGCTTGAATTAAAAACCAAACCAAAACAAGAAACCACCAGACATCCACACCCCCGAATAGACTGAAAGTGAAAGGATGGAAGAAGAGATATCATGCTCGTAATAATCAAAAGAAAAGGCAGAGCCTGGCCTTGTGGGGGGAGGCACACCGGATTTCTAGACGAAGTAACACTGAGGTGGCTACATTAATACCAGTCTAGAAGATTTGCACATTATTAACCAGCTTGACCTAATTAGCATGCATGCAATCCCACACCCCCCGCCCAAAATAGAATACAAATTATTTCCTAGTGCTCATGGAACATTTTATCAATGTAGAGTATATCTGGAGACATAAAACAAGTCTCAAGACATTTTATTTTTATTTTTATTTTTTTTGAGACAGAGTCTCACTGGGTCGCCTTCATGTGGCAACCTCAAACTCTTGGGCTTAAGTGATTCTCTTGCCTCAGCCTCCCAAATAGCTGGGACTACAGGTGCCACAATGCCCAGCTATTTTTTGTTGCAGTTGTCATCGTTGTTTAGCTGGCCCGGGCTGGGTTCGAACCCGCTGGCCTCGGTGTATATAGTCGGCGCCCTAACCACTGAGCTACGGGCGCCTCCCCTCAAGACATTTTAAAGGATTCAAGTCATACAAAGCATGTCTTCTGAATAAGTTGAATTAAATTAGAACTTAATAACAGAAAAATGGCTGGAAAATGCTCCCACATTTAGAAAGTACATGCTACCCTTTTAACTAATACACTCATTAAAGAAATTAAAATTTACTTTGAACTGAATGAAAATGGAAACACAGAAAGCCAGAGCTGGGGGACGCCAGTTGAGCAGTGTTTAGAAGGAAATCTAGAATACTGGAAGTCTATCCTAGGAGAGAAGGAAGATCTCAAATCAAGGAGCCACGCTTCAACCCCGAGAAACTAAAAAAAGGAAGAGCAAATTAAGCCCAAAGTCAGGTGCCGAAGGAATTGTATGGGCAAAATGACAGAAAAACGGGCATAAGGACAGATGAATATTATCAGTGGAACAGACTAGAAAGCAATAGACATAAACATGTTAACAACTTATTATAAACCATGACACAAAGACAGTGCAGTGGAGAAAGGATGGTCTTTCCAACAAATGGCGCCAGAACCAATGGATGTTTGTGTGCAAAAACAAGACAAAACACACAAAAACAAGAAGAACCTAAATCTGTCCTTTGCATCGTGTACAGAAATTAACTCAAATGGATCACAGACCTGAATATAAAACCTACAAGTTTTGGACGGTTATGTCCGTGACCTCATCCCAGAACAAGTGCGACGTACGTCACTGCTGAGTATCACTATGGTCGCCTTTGAGGCCCTCCCCTTTGGGAAGCTGTGCACTGATGCCAGCGCCCAGTCCACCCTTCAGAGGTGTTTTGGAACTCTTTTTCTGGAATGGCCATCAGAGCTGTCATTGTACCAGGTGTGACAATTAAGGTTGAGAATTTGTCCTAGAAAAGTGGCTACATATCTCACTGCTGAATGTTACTAAGGTCCCCAGAGAGCCAATGGGCCACTAGGATGAGTCCTCAAACTCAGTGATGAAAACAGGGTGGAGACTCCAGCCCTGGTCTGGATGGCTGTCACAGCGTCCTCTAAGACCAAGCTGTGCATCTCAGAAAGGAAGTGTGGGCATCTCCGGGAGATTGTTCTTCAATTTGCAAAAATTCAATTTATATCCAGCGTTGATGGCCTAAAGGACCCCTTGATTACTGAGACAGAAAGCAAAGAGAAGGTCTCAATCCTATGGACCTGAGTCCTGGAGCTGCTCTTCCCTCCGTGAGAGCTCTTTGGAGGCTGATTCTTAATTGCTCAGCACCAGGAGGAAGGGCTTCCTCTTCCAGTTCCCAGGAGAGGGGCTCCTGGGAGATGGGGTGCAGCCGTTTTGCCTAAGTTCATCTTCTGTACGGACTGTGCCAGAGGCCGTCTGACTGCCTTGGCCAGACTTCAGCACCTGCCACCTGCTGACTGTCACGTTCTTGCTGAAGTTATTGACTCTGTGTCACAGAGCACCGCCCAGGAAGGTCAAGGAGCCTCTCCACAGCCTTCCGCAGCAGCCCTGGCTTCCCTCCTGGGGCCAGTGACACAGCCTGGCCACACGTGTTGGCTGGGGAAGGAAGAAAGCTGCCCAACCTGGACCTGTTTGCCCACCAGGCTTGGGGCTCCCCAGTCCTGGAATCAGAGCCCTTCTTGACTGTCGAAGCTGAGACATGGCTGATGCAATGGACCCAGCCGGGGCCTGGGCAGGAGGGTCTGAGCATCACTGTGTGGCTACTCCCTTCCCCACCCTGTCTTGACTGGCACTCCCAGCCCCTTCTTTTGCTGGGTTCTGTAACTGCCTCCTCCTGGCCATGGGACGGTGATGATGTGGCCCCCCATTTTTTACTCACTCAACCCTTGCCCACACGAGGGGGGGGCATTTGCTTCAGGAGGACCCCAACAGACATACAAGTCACAGGAGGCTGATGACAACATCAGCAATGATAATGGCCCACAATAATAACATCACCACCCCTTGCAGAGCACTGACCATGTGCAGGGACACTTTGTTCTATCTGCTCCTCTGAACAAGTTCATGGAGCAGACACTCTTGATGGCCCCAATCTGACAGTGGAAACTGAGGCACAGAGGCACTATTAAGTCAAGGACTGGGAGGCAGCCTTCTCCCCAACATGGGCAGACCTAGTCTTACGTGAAATGTTGGGGCCTGAAATGCAGGCCCTGGGGCCATCACTGTTGGGTTAGACAATGGTGCTGACCCCCGTCTGGGACCCAGCACCGCAGTGAATCTCTGCATGGACACCTTGAATCTGGCCAGGCCCGGGGTCAGCCTCCACACTTGTGGTCTCAGGGGCTGAATGAGATTTGCCAGTGTCACAGAGCTGGTCCTGACCCAGGCTTGACCTCGGCAGCCTAAGCTTTGCCCCAAAGTTACCCCAGCATTCTCGAGTGACAGGCACACTTACTCTGTGCTTCCTTTCTATTCAAAGAGAAGGTTATAAAAGAAAGTGGGTGAACCCAGGGGTAATAGACAGCGTGCTAAAAATACTCTGAATAAACAAACAAAGCAGGTTAGCGACCCAGATCCCATGAGACAGCAAATTCCAGGTACGGTAAGGCCATGGTTTATAGCTCAGTGGCAGAGTCAGTATCTCAGGATGTGATTGCCTGAGTTCAAGGCTGGCAGGTAAGCCAGGGCAAGATGCCCATCAAATCATTAACCCCCACGGAGACTCACCTCCCCGGGGCTGGAATGCCTTCCGCGTGCATTCCTGGAAAGGGCCCGAGGCCCTGTGACCTAGGCGGGGCCAGCACCTGAAGCTGGCGCAAGTTCAAGATGGCAACCCTCAGAGCCCATTGGCTGTCCTGGAGGTGACGAAGGGGACACTCTGACTGGAGAGGCTGATCTCCACGGCAGACTGAGAACAATCACAGAGTGCGTGCTCTCACGTTATCAGTCTGGCCTCCGGGACAGAGCAATGCCCTGTGGCTAGGAGCCCGTGCTATTTCACAGGGAGGCCTCTCCACCCTCACCCCCCATGGGTGCCCAACTGCATGAGGAAGTGAGGGCCAACTGTCGTGGTCTTTGATATCTGGATTTCAACCCAAAATAAATGCCTCTGTTATTATTTCAATGGGTGGGCCTTAAAAGACCTTAGGAAGACTGTTGAGCTTTTCAGAACCTTGTTCTGTTCAGAGCCTTGATCTGTATAGCATAGGGGCCGTACCAGGGACTGCTTCATTGAGTTATTGAGGGGAAGTCAGAGAATTCTGTAGGATTCTGTAGAATGAAGTATTCAGCACTGAGCCTGGCACACAGCAGGCTCTGCTAAACGACACTTTCCTCTCTGTTATTGGTGTGGCTGTTATCACTTGGTAGTCTTGAGGGGCCATGAGAAATCAGGATGGAACAAAAAAATACCTGCCCTGTGGGTTCTGGGGGCATCCTAAGACCATCCTGTGCTTTATTTCTCGAGCTTTCCCTCTCATTAGTTTGCAAAACGAGCTGGAACAACCCCTTTCTCTTTGGCAATTAGGCAAGGTCCTTTCCTGGGATCCCTGTCTCTCTGGAGCTGAGCTCTGGGCTGCCAGGCCTGAGAGAGGGAAGCCATCCAGGTACCAGGAAGGGCTGGGCACCCTTGAAACAGGCCATAGGCTTCTCTGGGAAATAGAGGACTGGGGAATGGCCAATGTGCTTTGGAGGAGAGGGTGAGGCTGTCTGTGCCCCTGGGAGGGACCTTGGGGCAGCCTGGGGCGGGCAGGGTCCCCTGGGGGTGCTCCTGTGGGGAGGTTTGGAGGTGGCGCTCCAAGGCCCTGAAAGGTGGCTCTGTGCATTCTCAGACAAGGGAAAGTGTCAGCACAAAGCCAGGGCTGGGGGCTAGAGGAGGCAGAGGCCTCGGGGCACCGTGGGGCTCATCTCACTGATGCCTGGCAAGGGGAAAAGTCTTGTCCTGGTAGCTCAGCGGGTCTTTGGCAGAGGTGACTGTAGCCCCAGGTCCCCAGCCCCACAGTAGCACTCTTTAATTTTTCAGAAGGAAATTTCCCCATTATTTCCCCCCTTAGATCCATGGCAAAGGATGATGCCCAGCAGGTGTATCTGTGGTAGGAGCCAGCTCTGATCCTCCATCCAGCTCAGCAGGAGGAAACTTTTTTCCAAACCTCTCGAGGCTCACATTAGCTCTCGATTGGCAATTAACAAATGTCACAACCCCTCCTCTCTGAGCGACGGTTGTTTCAGATGTCAGCTTCCCGCCAAGCTTTACGTCTTGTTCTAAAACCACTTTCCAGTGGGACTCAGGGGAAATTAACATTAAGCCATTTGAGAAGAAAACCCATCCGAGCTGGAGAATGGCATGTCCTCCCAGGGAGGGAATTCAGCTGAACGTTCATATCGACAGTGAAAGATTAATTGGTGCAGAGTGAATTATGGAAATGCGTGAAGCCGGGGTCTCCGGTGGCACATCCATCACATGCCAGATCCACGGAGCAGCGACAGAGTCCCAGCCTCCTCCTTTTGTCCTGTCCAAGAGGCTCCTCTTCAAACTCTAGAGATGAGAGCTAAAGTTAAATGTGTTCCAAGCTGGGGGCTTGAAGAACATCATCTCTGCTCACGAACAGTTACTGAGCTCTTACCATTATCAGGCGCTTCATGTGGGTTATACAGTAGAAGTCCCATAGCTGACGGCCTCCCTACACTGACCACCTCCCCACATAGACCACCTCCCTGCACTGACTACTGCCTTAAGTTGGCCTAATCTTCACAGACTGGACATGCACCACATGGTGCATGTATCAGCACAGTGGGCCTAATTGCTTATGGTGATCACCTCCTTATGCTGGCCCATTTGCTACAGTCTCTTGGGTGATCAACTTACAGAGGGTCTACTATATTTATATTTCCTTTGACCCTTGAAATAACTCTGTGAGATAAGGTCTATTGTTGTCCCTATTTTATGGATGAGGACTCTGAGTGTATAGAGGGGATGGGACTCGCCTCAGGTCACCTGTCCAGAGAGTGGCAGAACCAGGACCGGCCCCTGTGGCCTTCCTCAGAGCTGGGTGCTCACCTCTCTCTGCCAGGTGTATCTCTCACCCCAGGATATCTCTCCTGTGGGGAGGGACACCACCCACACCTGTCCACTGATGTCCTTGTGGCCTGCTCCCCACCCTAGAGCTGAGCCTGGTGCAGGGGCATCCAGGAGAGGTGTCAGCTGCTGTCCTGGGGGTATTCCCAAATTGCTGGGGGCTCGTGAGGGTGAAGTCAAGGGAGGTCAGAAGGCTGGGGCAGAGCCTGAGATCCTGTAGCTCTTGAAAGCTCCCAGGTGATGCTGGAGCCAGTGGTCTGCTGAGCAGCAAGAGAGCCTCTGGCATTAACTCCAGCCAATCTCTAAGCCTGCCAGGTGGAGAACTCCAGCTGGCCCTGGTCTCAGGCCTGATATAGGGAGTGGCCCCATCATTCATGGGATGTCTCAGGGGAAGAAGAGGGGTTTCTCTAGTTGGTGACCACTGATGTAATGACTTTATTTTATGAATGAGGTGGGTCACTCTCAGTGAGAGAAGGAGGTTTCTAAAGCTCCCAGGAGAGGACTCAGTGCCCAGGTGACCCCAGCTGGTCAGGAACCAGCACAGAGGCAATGAGGGGAGGGTAGGAGGGCTGCTGGTCCAGAAAGTCTCGACCTCTCCCCAGCAGAAGGGTGGCTGAGAGCCTGCCCTGCTGAGAGCCTTCCCTGCTACTTCCAGTCTTTCCTGGGGGGTGCAGTTGATGTTAGCCCACCTTGGAAGTTGTACTTCCAAGAAAAACCTTCCCCGGAGGAAGATGGGGCAGCCAGCTTCCAGCATGGTCCCACTGCCACCACAAGATGGCGCTGTTTTGCGGGGGTTTGCTACTTCGCGCGCGCGTGCGTGTGTGTGTGTGTGTGTGTGTGTGTGTGTGAGAGAGAGAGAGAGAGAGAGAGAGAGAGAGAGAGAGAGAGATCTAATACCATCCCCAGGGGGCTCTTCCATGTTTAAGGATAGTCTCAGGTTTTGGGGGCTGAAAGTGATTTTGCCTTCCTAGTGCACAGGGCAGGAGACATCCGCCCGTGGGTGTGTGTGCACCTGTGCAGCTAGGTGCACGCCGGGGCCTGTTTGCGTCTTTGCATGGTGCATGCTCTTGTGTGCTCATGTGTATCTGTGCACCTGTGTGCATGTGTGCCCGTGAGTGTGTACACCGTGTGCACACGTGTGTGCTGGAGCGCGGGAAGCAGCAGGGACCACTCCTTTCCTCCCTCCTCTCTTCCCCTGGCTGAAGCCATTCACTCTTCAGACTCTGCTCAGAGGCTGCGTCCCCAGGAGGAAGCCAGGGTCTGGCTGGGGGTTTCCTCTGGACTCCTACAGCTCTGTCTCTGCCTGTCTTCACTACTATGCTCTGAGCCCCCTGGGGCTCAACTGGGGTCCCCATGTCTGGGCACAGGACCTGGCCTATTCTAAGGAGGTACCTGGTGACCAATCAGCGCTGGGTACCAAGTGGGTGCTTTGTATCAGCTGGGCCCAGCTCTGAGTGATCTTTGAGAATTCATTACTTCTTTCAGCAGTCCTCTGAGACAGGCTCTATAATTTCTTCATCTTTGAAGTTAAGTGACTCATTCAAAACCACCAGCTAAAAGTGGCACAGCCAGCATCCAACAGGTTATGAGTTGATGTTTATAGTTTAAGATAAAACACTATTCCATTGGCCTGAAAAAAATATATATATGTATATATTTTTTGAGACAGGGTCTCACTCTGTTGCCTCGATAGAGTGCAGTGGTATAATCAAACTCCTGGGCTCAAGTGATATCCTCCTGCCTCAGTCTCCCAAATAGCTGAGACTACAGGTGTGAGCCACCAAGCCCAGATAAGTTTCTATCTTTTGTAGACATAGGGGCTTGCTGTGTTGTCCAGGCTAATCTCAAACTTGGCCTCAAATGATCCTCCTGCCTCAGTCTCCCAAAGTGCTAGGATTACAGGCATGCTCCACCATACCAGGCCTTTGAATGTATCTTTGATCAGGTATTTTATCTGCATTTTGTTACAGCAGGGAGAGCAGACCCTCCGTGTCCAGAGCAGGAGGCCACGGGAGTTCCTTCTTGAATGCCCCTTCTCCTAGGAAGCCTTCCTGACTCCCATCAGAGAGAATCCCCACTTTCCAGTGTTCCTGCAGCCTTTGGGTTTCCATGTGGTGGTCCTGAAGTGCATGAATTCCTTATAAGCCTGTGAGCAGGAAGTCAGGGGTTTAGGGAGCCACTGGGCCCTTCAGGGATCTGAGAAACTTGTAAGAATCTCTGGATGCTGTAATGCAGGCACTCACACAAGTCACCCTGATTTCAGGGAGTTCTCTGACTATGAAGCTAAGTGTTGTGCCTCAGTTTAGGGCCCTGAGATGACAGGAGCACCTACCTGCCATTAAACCCAGCTGGCAGTGGCTGGGAAGGGGACAGTACTGGAAGATTTCTCATTCAGTCATTGCCATGAGTATTTTTGGATGCCCATCACCACGAGGCAGAAATCCTTGCCCTGGAGTTAGCCTGGGTCCCAGGAGCGGCTTGGCCCTTGGAAGCCCCCTCTCTGGAGGGAGCATGGCCACCTGGGCCTGCCTCCGTCCACGTTGTTGTTTTGCTTGTGCTATGAGCCGAGTGCGGCGGCCAGGCCATCTGCACGCGCCAGCAGTGGAGCCTCCTGCCAGGGTGGGGTGGCTCGGGGACCCAGCACCCACCTAGGGACAACCCTGTCTCCAAGGACTTACAGAATAAGAGCTGTGTTGTTAGAACCCCTAGGCTGTATATCGGCTACAAAACCAGGGGCTCCAAGAGGCCAGAGCTGGGTCTGTTTGCTCACTCTGCAGAGGATGGTAAGAAACCAAATGCGGTCAGAGCAGGATTAAAGAGAAATCAACCGCCAGTGGGGACTCAAGGTGATATCCAGGGAAGCCAATCCATCCTGTGCTTTCGAAAAGAAAAAAGATAAAAAATTTCCCACTGGAAATAGTACAAGAAAAGCCCTCCTGGTCTCTTCCCAGTCACACCTCGGAAACTTGGTCATGCCGCTCCCTCAAGGCCCCTTTTCACCTGGCACCTCTGTGTCACCTCCTTACCCCCCACTTTCCATCTACCCACCCTCCGGGGTCCACCTTTAGGTCATCATCCACCAGGCAGCACCGCCAGTCCCTTCCCCAGGAGGTTCCACCCGTCGCGCTGAGCCCTCCAGATTCGTGCATTGTGTTTTCTCTTTGCGCCTACCTAAGTGGTTGGTAGACAGTGCTTAATAAATGTTCATTGATTCAACAAATGAAGTCTGGGTTTGAAAAGATATCTCAAAACCTAGAATATTCCACACCCACAAGAGGACCAGGTTCGCGAGCGGAATCCTCATTAAATGGGCAGCTGCTCTCATTCCAGGTCCTCGGAAGCGGGCACGCATTATAAGGGGATTTAATCGTCGATGGCAGAGAACTCTGCAAAGCTGTGTTCAGTAACTGCTCGGGGGCCCTCGGAATGTCCCAGTTGGTATAAATGAATGGTTTGGAGGCACCGAGTGCTGTGAGGGCTGCCTTTGTGTGTAAGGAAAGAGTCCAGCTAAACTGAGATGTATTCTGACTCTGGACTCAGAGGCATTAATTACTTAAATGAATAAGTATTAAATCAAAGGCCTTGCTTCAAAAATTAAACTCAGATTAGGCCCTTGCTCTACTTCCTGTACAATCAAAAACATTTGGTCAGAGAATGGACACCGGGGTTGGGGGAGGTCGGGGGAGGTTGGGGAGGAGGCAGCACCAAGACAGACCTCGGGGGCTGGCCTCGGCCGTCCCCAGTTGCCAGGCCGTGGGCACCTCCCGGGGAGGAGCTGCTTGTCCCTTGGGCCCTCAACAAAAAGTCCAGGCTCTGGCCAACTTGGTGCACTGCACGACCTCTCACCCTGTGCCCTCGTATCTGGCTGAGGTGGAAGTATATGGAATATTGAGGAGGGGTAAACTTAGTGGTTTCCAGCACCTGAGGTGGGGACTGTTGGGCCTGAGGATTTGAGGCGGAGACAGGGAAGGCTGGTGTAAGGCGTGAAGGCCAGAGAGCCCTCCTGGGTCAGCTCAGGTCTCTCCAGACCAGGTTCGGCCTCTGGACTGGAACCTTGAGGGAACATTTGGATCCCTGGTGGTTCTTCATAACCTCACACTCAGAGTTAAGACTCCCCCAAATTCTTCTACCTCATCTTACTCAGACTCGTGCCATTCGCAAAGTCCCAGGTGATAATGTCCAAGATGCTGGTCTGACCTTGCTTCCTACCCTAAAAATTTCTGCATGCAACACAAAGGTCCAAACTCCTCTATAAACTCCAGAACCCCACAGGAGGTGCCCCCAGGAAAGCTGGTCTCATATGAAACCTGCAGCCAGGATGCCAATCTCCAGCCAAGCCGTTCCTGATTCCTTCTCCATCCCTTCATGCCCCACTCCCTCAATCCAGACAGGTACTCCTTCCTCAGAGAGCCCTGGAATGATTTTCCGCACCTGACAACAGCTAAGGGTTATTACTGAGCACCCACTCAGCCCAGTAGTCTTCAGCTGTTCACCTGCACTGGCTCAGGCAATCCTGGTGGTTGGTACCCGCATAGCACACACGGTCTGCCTGCAGTATGCTGTATTCTACCAGACCCCTATCCCCAGTTTCAGACATGAAGTGAAGTGGAGCCACAGAGAGAGGAAGTTGTGGCCTTGGGTGACCCCTAAGTGCTGGTTAAGCAGGACTCAGGCCCCAGTCTCCAGGCCCCCAAGCCCAGCCGCTCCTGCTGCCCTGGAGGACAGGGCTGAGTCTTGTTCTGTCCCCTTTGGAACAGGGATGGGTGCTGGTGTTTCTCCCCCCAGACTCCCTCCCCTTTGTCACCCCTTGGTCAAGCCTGATACCCCATGAGATGGCATGACCTCCAGCTCCCTGCTGTGCGTCTGGTCTGAGCATAGTGCTCCGTATCCTGGAGAGGGGCTGGGGGGCCCTGGGATTCCTGTCTTTGGGCTCTCCTGGCCAGAGGCAGCTGCTATCTTTCTGTCCTTCTTTGTACATGTACCAGGTCTCTGCTTAGTGTCCCTTGGGGGCTGAGGCTGCTCCCCGAGCTGGGGCCAGAATGCCAGTCCCTCTTGGGGCTGCATGCTCTCTGAGCTGGCTTTGCAGAGGCAGGACAGCTCTGGCCACCACAGCAAATGGGAACAAATGATTTCTTCTGGCCACCAGAGAGCACTCAGAGACCACACCCTGCCCCCCATGGTGGCTGGAATTCCATACCAGGTCCACAGGGGAGTCTGCCCTGAAACTGCAGGGGGTCTGGGGCACCAGATTAGAGAATGGCAGCTCATGGGGCCATGTGGGGGCACCTCAGGAAATGGCTCAATGTGTCTGATGCCTCTGATGAAAACCATGTCCGGGGGGGCACCACCCTGAGACAAGCTAGAGACGCTCCTGCCCTGGCCCTGCATCTGAGAGGCCAGTTGGAGGGTTGATGGGTAGCCCCCAAGACATGCCGACCTGGAACCTCAGAAGGTGACCCTGTTTGAAAGAAGGGTCTGTGCAGATGTAAGGTAAGGGTCTGTGCAGATGTAAGAGCATCATGGGCTACCCAGGGGGGCCCCAAATCCAGTGACAGTATCCTTTTATGACACAGAAAAGGAGAAGACGCAGAGGGGAGGAGGCCCCGTGTCCTTGGAGGCAGAGACTGGAGCGCTGCAGCCACCAGCCAGGAAGCCCCTGGGTGCCAGAAGTAGGAAGGACCCTCCCCCAGAGCCTGCAGAGGGAGTGCGGTGCTGCTGACAGCTGCTCTCAGGCCCATGGCCTGCCGGGCTGTGGGAGTGTCTGTTGTTTTGAGCGCCCACTGTCTGGGGTTTTTTGCTACGGCAGGCCAGGACACTCACCCACTGCCTGGCCTGCGGGGGACCATGTTGCCATGAGCAACAAACTGCTCACCATACCTGTTTGCCCCTCCCCACAACTCAGGTGGCGAGGGTGCTTGCCCCACAGGGTTTGGGGATGAATAAATGGTCTTTTATGGAGAAGGCTCATGCCAACACTTGGCACTTTGTCAACCTATTGTTCATTTTAGCTGCCATGGTCATAATTTTTATAATTCACTCAGTCACTCAACTCTCCACCCAGATGGGGAGCTCATATTTAAGCCCAGGTCTGTCCATGAACAAAGCCCACCCTTGAGGCCTCTGTTGCATTGTGGAAATGGGCACAAGTGAACAGGCCCCTGAAAGGCCCTAAAGTGCAGTTGGTTGAGCTGAACAGAGCTGGGTGGAGTTCAGGAACTGCCTGATCCAGAGGTACAGAAGTTTGTCCAGCTGTATTCCTAGGCTTCACACTGTCTTGGCACATGGTAGGTGCTCTGTGCTTTGGCTCAGTGGCCAGAGGCAGGGAGGGGACTGGACAGAATGTCTTTGAAGGTGTATGAGAGTTGGGGAAGGCAAGTGAGCCCTCACAGGCACCTCACACAGGGGCCCGAGGCCACTGTGGGGAACCAAGGAGCCAGAAAAGGTGTCTGGGGATGGATGAAGGTGTTAGTAGGGGTAGGGGGCACCATAGGTAAGGAGGCCCCGGCAAGGCCCTGTAGCTGGGACAGGACCTTCCACATGTCCAATAGCTTCGATGTGGCCTAGCTGAGGGTCAGCAGCTGATGGAAACTTGGGAGAAGTTAGCTGTCACCTTCCTTGCCCTGCCTGTCCCCAGAAGCAGTCTGGCCAGGGTCTATAGGCTCCTGTAGGAGGTGTGGGAGACAGAAGCCACAGGCCAATGCTGACCTCCATGGCCACACAGACCCAGCAAAGGAGCCTGGGGAAGGTGCTGGGAGGCCTGGCCACGCCTAACCACATGGAGGCTGAGTGGATGTCAAGCTTGTGTCAGGTCACACTGCCTGGGTCCAGCTGCAGAGTGAGAACCCAACACTGGCCACTCAACCAGCCGGGGCCTGGAGGTAGTGTGGGGCGTGGCCGTGGGCCTCTCCCCGGGGCGCTCAGTCCTGCAGGGTGGCTCTGAGGAAGCTGGCTGGTTTCAGCGAAGTGTGTGTTAACATGGGCCATGTCTTCCCTGTGCTGACCAGAGGGCTGAGCTCAGCAGTCCCCACGCATGATGGCAGTGCCCTTCCCGGTCAAAGGCCCCTGGGCTTACGACCTAGCATCAGCCCTGGGAAGGACCGACAGTCTGTCCAAAGCCCCACAGCTTCTCTTGGTAGCGGAGAGGGTGTGAGCGGGCAGTGGGTCCTGGGAACTGCACCCCTCTGCCCCACCCGGTGAACCCCACACAGAGCAGGGGCACTGCCAACAGCCCCAGGACATGGTGGGGACCCAGGGGCATGGAGTGCAGCCAAGGGCATCTCACAGGGAGATGGCATCAGCATGACCATGGCCCAAACCCTGAGTGCCAGCCCTAGGACCCCCCACATGGTCCCACAACCCAAAAGAGCATCTGGGCGCTTTCAAACCCAAGAGCCTTTTGATCCGAGTGAGGCAGCAGGGGTGTGGTGTCATCCCCTGCAGACAGAGACCCATGGGGAGCGGTCAGATGGGAGTCTACCCTGCAAGACCCCCTCCCAGCCAGCTCTCAAGACTGGGTGGGTCACAGGGCCAGGCTGGGTGTGTCATGCCCCCTGCTGTACCTTGCTCTTGCCCTCTGCTGAGGTCCCTTCTTCCCATCCTCAGATCAGCATTTGCTGAGCACCCACTGGGTGCTGGCTCCATGAGGCCTAATTGTGGAAATAAACAGCAAGTGGGGGAGTATAAAGGAGGGAAGACATGGACACAGGATGGGGAGGGCGGAGAGACAGACAGAGGTCCTTCAGGCAGGGGGTCAAGGAAGCCATCTGCGGTCTGGGCTGAGAACCTGAGTGCTGACAAGGGGCAGCCCTGGCAGGGTCGGGGTGTGAAGGCCCAAGGTAGCACCCACATGGAGCAGGAGTCCAGTTGGCCCCTGGTGACAACGGGAGAGGAGGCTGGGAGGCCCATGGACCCAGCGGGTTTCTCTCCCCCGCAGCTGAGCTTCAGCTCCAGCCCGGGGAAATGAGAAAGATTGGCCCTGCTCACCCCCCTCACAGAGTCCCTGGAGTGGAGAGATGCCTGGGAGGGCCTTGGCTAGCCTGGTGCCCACCCAGCATCTGTCTGGGTCCTCCAGACAAGCTGCCTGCAGCTCAGTGGGAGAGAGCAAGGGCCTGGCACCCTCTGCTCATTGCTGCTCTCCAGGCCTTGAGATGTAACATGAGTGATTTTTAATTTTTTTAAAGGTGAACATTTCAATCCCTTTGAGCATCTCTCCCTTCTCTTTCAAAGGCCTGCCTTCTGGGAAGGGGCACCCCAATCTCTGTGCCTGGGAAGGGGCCGGGCCTTGGGGTCCAGCCTCCTTCCCCTCCAAAGAAGTCTGGCCTGAGCCTGCCTGGGAAGCAACTCTGCAAAGCAGGCCCTGGGGAGGGGACAGGCTTGTAAACAACCCTTCCCGGCCTCTTCTTGGGCCTGGATGGCTGAGGGGATTCCAATGCTCCTCACCTCTCCAAGCCACCCCACCCCCACCACCATTTGGCTCATCAAAGCCATTTTGTCCCTGGCTGAGTCCAATTCACACCTGGTTGTAGATCAGTGAATAGGCCCAGAACTGCTAAGATGCATTTATGATGGGGGAGGGGCGGGCAGCACAGCCTGGGGACCTGCTCCCCAACCGGAAGCCACAGGCTGCAGAGTTGGCACCTTTTGGGGTTGTCCTCCCTCTGCAGGTCCTTGCCTCCCCCGTCAGCAGGAGGGAGGTCCCTCCACCAGGCCCCAGAATACGGCCAGGGTTCTGCAGGCCTGATATGTGGTTCTGCCCCCTGCAATAAGGTGGCAGCTCCTGGGGACACATGGAGGCCCTTGTCCTGAGTCACCAGAGCCACATTGCTCTCCAGCCCAGCAAGTCTCCCCGCAGGACAGCTGGAATGGGCTTTCCAAAAGTAGATGGGATCACAAGACTGCCAGCTTATAGCCTTCCAGAACCTTCTGTTGGGCTCAGAGACCTGGTGGTCCTGCCCCTGTGGTCTTCTTCCCTCCCCCACCTCAGCATCATGCCTGAAACATCCCCCCATATCAGTTCAATTATCACCTTTCCTGTAGGCCTTCCCGGGTCTTCCTGCCGATGGCCCCTTCAGCCCCCAGGTGCCCCTCATATTGGCCCTGCTTCACGGATAGGATTTGACGAGCATCTGTCTTCCCAGCTGCAATCCAGCTCCCTGGGGGAGAGACCCTGGTGGTGCTTGCTCATCTTCATGGCTCAGGGTGAGCAGCTGTGCTGAACAGTGTGCCCTGCACCTAGCCCTCTCCCTCCTCCACCATGGGAGGCTGGTGCCCTGGGCGGAGTGGCCTTATCAGCGTTGGTGGCCCTTCCCCGGCAGAGCCCTGTAGGCCAGGGCTTTGCAGTGTGCCCAGCACCTCTGAGGCCCTCTGTGAAGAGTCAGGGTGGAGGACAAGGCTCTGGGGTGTGTTCCAGTCAATGCAGAGCATGTGAGAGACACATTGTGTGAGTTTCCTGGGACTGCTGTGACAAATGCCCACAAATTTACAGGCTTAAAACAACATAACTGCATTTGCTTATGGTTTGGAGATCTGAAGTTTGGAACGGGCTCTCAAGGCTAAAATCAAGGTGTCAGCAGGGCCAGTCCATCTTGGAGGCTGTAGGGCAGAGTCCGTTCATTGCCTTTTCTAGAGGCCGCCCGCGCTCCTTGGCTTGGGCCCCATATTGCTTGGGCCTCTTCTTCCATAGTTATGTCTCTCCCAGACTCTGATCTCCTACTTCCTTCTTGTGGGGACCCTGTGACTCTGTGGGGCACCCCAGATAGTACAGGTTCATCTCCCAGTCTCAAAGTCCTTAACTTCATTCCATTGGCAATGTCCCTGGGGCTACAAGAGCTCTCATGGCACAGGCTGCAAGGATTAGGGTGTAGACGTCCAGGGAGAGGGAGAGGCTCTGATATTGATCATGCCCATGAACTTGGGCTTCTGGAGCCCAGAAATAGTGGGGACAGCCCTGCTCACTGTGCTCTAACAGCTGGGGGATCCTTTAGCATTGCTGGGCCCTGGCTCCTTGTCACCTACAGCAGTCCCCCCTCCCCCCTCCCCAGTCCTCAGAGCAGCCCTCTCAGTAGGTGCCTGAGAGGTGGCACCTGTTGCACAGGTGGGAACTAAGATCAGCCAGGAGAGCTGGAACCCACAAACCACTGTGCCCCCACCCTGTAGTCAGCTCTCTGTGCTTGCTTGTAACCTTAACTTTATACCTTTTTTATTGGCATGCAATGTACACACAGAAAGGCATACAGCTCCTGTGCACAGCTCCCTGATCCAGGGGCTTACCAAGTGACTCCCAGATCGTTCTTGGGGAACAAGACCCAAATGCTGTCAGCACCTGGGAGAACCCAGTCACCCCCAGCATCTCCCCCAGAAAGCAGGCCACGGTCCTGACTTCTAATGACGAACGCCGTCTCTCCAGGCTTTATGCTTTGCGGTCAAGAGTTGCGGGTCTGTGCTGAGCACACAGCCATCGGCTCGCCCCATTCTCAGGCACAGTTGCCGGGTAGGCCTTCCTGTTGCTGGATGTTGTTCTGCTGTTGAAAGAAACCCACAAGGGGTTTCTTTATTCAACTATTGGCAGTGTCCAGCTCAGAGCTCTCTGATGAGAGCTGCAATGAACATTCCAGAACAGCCTTTTGGGGTGTGTGTGTAAACATTTCAGTTGAGTGCCTATCAAGAGCAGACAGGCTGGGAAGTCCTCCCCCCTCTTTTATTTTGTTAAATGATATTAAGATATAATTCACATGTCCTACAATTCGCCCACTAAAGTGCACAATCTGCTTGGTTTGGGTGCATGTGCATTCGCAGAGTTGTACAACTGCCACCAAATTTCTGGAACATTTTTTTCACTTTGGAAAGAAACCCTTTAACTGCCCACCTCCTGTCTTATAGATTGGCCTGTCCTGGACTTTTGGTATGAATCAGATTTCACATTTCAATTTCCTACAGTATGTTTTCTTTGGCGACTGATTTCTTTCACTGATCATACGGCTTTCAAGGGTCATCCAGGTCACAGCTCTGTGCTGGTGCTTCCTGCCCGTCACACACACAGACCTCATCCAGCCTTTCCGTTCCTCAGTGGGTGGACACTGGGGTTGTTTCTGCTTGCTGTCTCTTATGAATGATGCCACTGCGAGCATTCATGTATAAGTTTTCATGTGGACACATTTTCATGTCTCCTGGGTAGATAGAAGCAGAGTTTTCATGCAACTCTGCATGTAACCTTTTGAGGAACAGTGGGCTGTTTTCTGAAGCAGCTGCACCATTTTACCTTCCCACCAACAACATGGGATGGCTCCAATTTCCCCACATCTTCCCCAACACGTGTCATTATCTGACGTGGTGAGGTCACCACTCTTGACTGGACGTGTTGGTTATAGTACACACAGGACAGGCTTCCTTGGAGGACAGGAGTGGCCATGCTCCTTCCTGTTTCTCTCCAGTGCAGGAGGCTCTGGGACCCAGAACCCCCCCTGAGATCCAGCCTGAGTGGTCCCCCTGCATCCCCCTGGCTAGGTCTAGGGCCGCCAGGTTGCTTGTCAATGGTCCTCAAACCGTGTCCCCCTCCTGCCCACTGTGAGGGGCTCTTCAGGCCTAAGCTCGCCTTGGGGCTGATCTCTGAATCCTCCATTTCCAAACAAGAGTGAGAAACTGAAAGCCTGTAGCCGGAGCCCCACCAGGCATCTTGGAGACTCAGGATGATCAGAGGGGTGTAGGCCCAGGCTCCTGGGACCCTACCTTCTGGTGGGGCAGGTCACCCCAACTGTGGGACATGCCTCAAAGTCATCAGTGGGGTGATGAGAGTGGGGTGGCAGGGGCTGGAAAGGCCCAGGCTGGTGTTTGGGGGGCTAGGTCAGCCAGGAAGGCCAACGCTGGTGGCCCTGAGAGAGTTAGTGGTGCAGGTGGGAGCTCTGATCATGGATTTTGAGACAAAAAATCGCCTTTTAGTCCAACCAGGCTTATGAACTACAGCCCACACATTCCTGAGCCTGGGGCTTTGAGCTGTGTGTCCGAGGGAGGAGGTGGGCTGGGGAGCCTTTAATCAGGCCACAGTCACTGCGGCCGCCCTCAGAATGAGAACACAAGGAGCCATGAGGCTGGCGCAGCCATTGATTCTAGTCTGAGACAGTTTAATAAATAGCTAAATAAAGAAACTGAGAACGGCGTCACAATTACCCGGATTCCTTGCTAAGTGGTAGGTGGCTTCCCATTTTCCTAAAATAAGTTCTTTCCACCGACTGGTGCAAAGCAGCCGGAGCCCTCTGTAGGACGGAAGGCCCTCCCGGTGGCTGCCACACAGTTGTAGTGGATGGAAAAGTCCCCTGTAGTTGGAGCCAAATAACCAAGTGCTGCCACCAAGCCTTTTGTCGTTAAAAAGCAAACACACACACGCATGTGCAAGCACATAGACTGCACCACACACCACACCCACACAAAGGCTCCATTCTTGGCCTCTCCTGGGGCACCGAGAAGACCCACGTGCACTTGAGCCTGCCAGCCTATGACCTGAGCTTCTCCCCAGGAGCAGGGGCCAGTGATAACAGCACTCTGGGACTGCTTTTTTTTTTTTTTAATTTGGAGACAGAGTTTCACTTTGTTACACTCTGTAGTATGCCATGGCATCATAGCTCACAGCATCCTCAAACTCCTGGGCTCAAGAGATCCTCTTGGCTCAGCCTCCTGTGAAACTGGGACTATAGGAGCCCACCACAATGCCTGGCTCTTTTTAGAGGCAGGGGATCTTGCTCAGGCTGGTCTTGAACTCATGAGCTCAAGCGAACTGCCTGCCTTGGCCTCCCAGAATGCTAGGATCACAGGTGTGAGCCCCTGAACATGGCTGGGGCTGCTCTCTTGATGCCCCGCAGAGGGTCTCCATCTCAGAGTTGTTATGGAAGGGGGCGGGTTTGTCTGGGGTGGAGATTCAGCCAGCCCTCCCATCTTCCTGTCTTGGGTGTTTCCCCAGTGCCAATTAATATTAAGCATCTCACCTCCCGGTGGTGCTCTGGAGTCTGCCTGTCGTCCTGGGGCCCCTGTGCCCTCACCCCAACCCAGCAAGGCCTGAATGAGCCTTCTGCTATTTTACAGAGCAGGTGCAAGGCCAGAGGACCATCTGGGCCCCAGGGCAGCAGGACCAGCCCAGGGCTAGACCCAGGACTCTGGCAGACACTCTTCTCAGCAGCCCCAGCTCTGTCCCACCCCACCCCAGGACGATGCCTTCCTAGAGCCCTTCCCAGGCCTGAGTTCATCTCTCGGCTGCTTCCTGCCGTCCTCATGGAGGGGCCAGGTCTGTGGGTATATTTTAGGAATTCATTGATGTTATGGTCAAATTGTGTCACCCACCCAAAGTTTGTATGTTAGAATTCTAACCCCCAGGGCCTCTGAATGCCACTGTATTTGGAAATGAGTTTGTAAAAAGGTCATCAAGTTAAAATGAGGCCCTTAGGGTGGCTGCAACCCACAGGACAGGGGTCCTCATCAGAAGAGGAGATTAGGACACAGGCACACACAGAGGGACAACCATGTGAGGACTCAGGGAGAAGATGACCATCTGTAAGCTAGGGATTGAGGCCCAGGGAGGAACCAACCCTGAACACCTTCATCTCAGATGCCCAGCTTCCAGGACTGTGAGAGAATCAACATTTGCTGTCTCAGCCGCCCAGTGCTGACTCATGCATCTGGGGAAAGCTGAGCTCTTCTGATCTGAAAAGTTTCCCCACTCCTTCCCCTCGCCAGGGCACATGTGCCGCCCACACTCTCTCCCCCTCGACCCTATGATCTAGGGGCTACTTAGCGTCTAACTTTCAAAATCAGACCCGAGCACAGAGAGGCTGAGTAACTGGCCTATCCTCACACAGCATCTGAGCCCTGCTTTTACCCTCTTGCCTCCGATCTTGGGGATGGACTCTGGAGAGTGGGGCACTGTGAGATGAGGGCCTAGAGCAGCTGGCCACTGTGGAGCTGGAAGGCTCTGGAAGCTCACTCCAGCCACTGCATTATCAGACACACAAGTTGTTTGTTGATAAGCTACTTGTAAATGGGGAGGGCCTGTGATAATTAATGCTATTAAGTGATAAGTGTTGAAGCATGTAGTGTATCCTAAGGTGAACTTGGCTGAGAATAAGAAAACCAGCAGCTCCAGTCAGTGGAAAGCTCGGCTGTAAGGTGCCAGCAGCTGCAGACCCTGTCGGCCTGTCTGCTCTTAACCTCTGGGTCAAGTTTGGCTGCTTCCAATTCTTAGCCAGCAGTTCTCAACCTGTGGGTCGCGACCCCTTTGTAACAATGAAAATACATCGCGGCATCAGGAAGGTTGAATAATTAATAGGCTACTTTTAGTACAGTTTTAGATTTACTGTTGTTTTACTATCATAATAACAGTGTTATGAACATCTTAAACCGGTGTGGATCATACTATTACATTATTGTTAATAAAGCTCATAGTTTTCACTAGGGTCCACTCTTGCTAGTCTATGGGTCATGGTTTTTGCCAGATGTACAATTTCAAATAGTTTCATTATCCTAAAAATCCCCCACTTGGCACCATGTACAAAATGAGCAAAAAGCCAGGCTGCGGTTTGCAGGGCCAAGTGGGCACACTTGCGCACCTGTTCACAAGGACCTTGATGAACAGCAACCAGGCAGACTCCAGGTGGGTGTGAGGGGTCTGGAGAGAATGGCATATAGTTTTGTACTTTGGGCCTCTCTGTCTTCATATTTAAAGTGAGTTAGCGGTAGTCAGCAGATGATGGGGGCTCACATTTTCATCCCTCCTGACTATTTCTGCCCTTTATTTGGGAGTGTTTAAGCCATTCCCACTCCACGTGCTTCTCACGGAGTTGGGCCGACATCTGAGTTTGTTTACTAGCTCTTTCCCTGCATTCTTTTGGATTAACCGAATGTTAATGATTCCATTTCATCTTCTCCATTTGTTCATTAGCTTTGCCTCCTCACTTTCTTTCTTCCTTTCTTTGGTTTGTTTGCATAGCACTCGCTTTGAAGGGTATACGTCATAATTTCTCATCCTGAGTGTTACACGGCTTCACACACCGTGGAGGGATCCTCCAGCTTTTGTGCTTTAGTCGCCATACGTTTTACTTCTATGTATTTTGTAAACCCCCAAATAGTCTATCATCATCTTTGCTTTAGATAGCCAATTATATGTTAAAGACATCTTAAAAATAAAAGGAAAAAATTTTTAATTTATCAGTGTCTCAGAACTGTGTTCATGCCAATGTGTGGTGGTGTCTTGCTGAGGGGCGTTCATTGTTGTTGTTGTGTGGTTTTGTGTGCTGTGTGATGACAGCCCTGATGGTCATACCAGTAAAAGAGTTCCAAAATTGCTTTGAAGTGGGGACTGGGCACTGGGATTGGTGCACAGCTTCCTAAGGGAAGTGCTTTGAATGTGATTGACATGATATTCAGTGGTGAGACGTGTAGCACTTTTTCTAGGATGAATTTGTGAACTTAATTGTCAGGCCTCTAAAACTTAGTACCTTTGAAACAATTGGGTTTCTTTTTGTTTGTTTGTTTGTTTGTCTTTTGTTTTGAGACAGAGTTTCACTCTGTTGCCCAGACTGGAGTGCCAGGGTGTCACCACAGCTCACTGCAGCCTCAAACTCCTGGGCTCAAGTGATCCTCCTGCCTCAGCCTCCCAAGTAGCTAGGACTACAGGTGTCCACAATGACACCTGGATGATTTTTCTCTTTTTGTAGAAATGTGGTCTTACTCTCACTCAGGCTGGTCTCCAACTCTTGAACTCAAGCTATCCACCTGCCTTGGCCTCCCAGAGTACTAGGATTATAGGTGTGAACCACGCCACCTGGCCAATAATTGTTGTTTTAATGGGCATTCTGTTGATGACAAAGCATTGAATGTTTTTATATTTTAATAATAATATTTAACACTCATTGAATGCTTAGTACCTGTGAGGCTCTCCGCTGCACCCTGTCTGTCGATGATGGTGACTAGGGTCACTGGTACCCTAAACCGCCCATATGAGGTGGATTCTGTCATTACGTCTGTTTCTAAAGGTGAGGAAACTGAGGCACCCAGAGGTTGTCTCTGCTCGCTCTTGCTCCTGATGGGCCCGACAAGGGCATCCACCCCCTGGTGCTTCCCCAGGCGGCCCAGATCAGCTAGTGCACTGCAGAAGCCACCTGGCTGGGCCATTCAGCGTCCTCCCACCTCAGCCATCACTGGGGGAATAAAAATGCAGGCCCCTAGGTAAGATATTAATTCTTAAGAAGTGTCCAGAATATATCAGGAACTTTTACAACTCAAGGACAAACAGAACAGCTTATTTAAATATAGGCGAAGAACTTGAATAGGTGTTTTTACAACTCTTGTAAAAACACCTATTCAAGTTCTTTTTGTCCTTGAGTTGTAAAAGTTTCTGATATATTCTAGACATTTCTTTACAAATGGCCAATATGCGTGTGAGGAAGATGTTCCACATCATTTGTCACAAGGGAAATGAAAACCAGAGCCACGGTGAGGGATCATGTCACACCCCCCAGGATGGCTATAATAACAAGGATAAAGAGAAAACAGTCAGTGTTGGGAGGACGCAGGAATTGGAAGCCTTGTGCATTGCTGGTGGGGATGCAGGACCATGGAGCCCGGGTGGTAACGCCCCAAAAACTTGAACATGGAATTACCACGTGATCCAGTCATCCCATTTCTGGTTGTACTTCCCAGATAACTGAAATAGGCAATCAACTGAAATAGGCAACATCTGCTCGCATGTTCATAGCAGTCCCGTTCACAATAGCTGGAAGCAGCCTGACGGTCTGTTGCTGGGTGAATGGGTAAATTGTGGTATATGCACGCTAGAATATTGTTTAGCTATAAAAAGGAATGAAGTAGTTACAGGCTAAAACGTGGCTGACTCTTGAAAACGTAAGGCTCCATGAAGGAAGACAGACACAAAGGCCACCCAGGATCCCATTTGTACGCAGTGTCACCGTGCAGGTGGGCTTGCACAGGGGTCGGGGACGGGTGATTTTGGAGCCAACCATCATGTACCTAGGGGTGAAACTACACTAAGTCTGGGGGCAAAAGTAGCACCTTCTCTCTGGTAAGTTGTGAACTTCTAAGTGTCAAAAGGTCTGAGAGTCCAAGTGCCTTGGAAGAGCCTGGATGGGGGTTGGGGGTGCAGCCTGTGGAGCACACAGGTCTGGGGTCTCCTAGCCTGGGTGCCAACTCCAGCTCCAAGTTCTGTGGTCCCTGTGGCCTTGGGCCAATCCTTCCCCTCTTTAGGCCTCAGCCACTTCGTCTGTAAAATAGGAAGGATGGCTGTGTCCCTCCTGTTCTGCCAGCTGGAGAGACACTGGCAGGGGATCTGGGAAGAAGGGGGTCTTTGTTTTCTCCAAATACAAGTATAGGGGCGAGAAGAGAAAGTTGCCCCTGGCTCCTCCTTTCTCCATCCCACCCCCGTGGAGAAACTTCCAGGTGAGCAGTGCTGGGCAGCCGTCAACGCCTCTGCCGGACTGGAAGGGCTGATAGCCAGTGGGAGGGCACCCGGGTGTCTGGGCAGAGCTGCTTCCCAACCTAGTCAGCGTGCGTAGGGCTGGAGGGGGTCTCCATGATTCTCATGTTCCCTGGATTGGGGGGAACTGATGCAGGAGCTGAACAAGAGAGTGAGGAGGAGGATGGGGGACGGGTGGGGAGGGCGCAGGGCTCCCTCCTCCCTGCCCTCAGCATACCACCAGTTTTCTCTGCTTTATCTATGGTTTCTCCATTTTATTTGCTGTCAAATAAACTCCTTTAAACGGCCATTCGTACCCCAGCCCCTATTTTATTTTATTTTTATTTATTAAATTTTTTATGAGACAGAGTCTCCCTCTGTCACCCTGGGTAGAGTACTGTGGCGTCACAGCTCACAGCAACCTCAGACTCCTGGGTTTGAGGGATCCTCTTGCCTCAGCCTCCTGCGTAGCTGGGACTACAGGTGCCTCACACTACGCCCAGCTGGTTTCTCTGTTTTTTAGTAGAGATGAGGTCTGGCTCTTGCTCAGGCTGGTCTCAAACTCCTGAGTTCAAGCAATCCATCTGCCTCAGCTTCTCAGAGTGCTAGGACTATAGGCAAGAGCCACCGTGCCCAGCCCCCAGCCCCTATTTTAAAGAAGAACCGAGTAAGGCTCTGGGGAGGTAGAGGCTCCAGTGTGTCCCAGACGTGCTGTGTGTACAGAGACTGGACTGACCCACCAAGGAGCAAGCCCCTCTCAGCCATGGTGCCCCACTGCCCACTCACTGTGACTAGGTGAAGCCAATGACAGGATGAAGTGGTCCGTGGTGATCGGACCTCTGCACAGACCACACTGCTGCTGCTTCTCTCAGACAGTATCTCTCCTTGCTCTCTCTGGCTCTGCTGTGGGCTAAGGCTGCGCTGCAGGGCCTTTGCACATGCCCGGCATGCTCTGTACTGTGTCCCCAGTGGGGGGGGGGGCTAGACTCACTGAGTGCCTGTTACAGGTGCAGAATAGGACAGTGAGGGATGCTGGCTGAAGATGTCAGGGACAGCAAAGAGCCCAAAGAGCCAAGGGCTTTGACACTTTATTGTGCATGGGGACCAGGTCACTTTAGCACCGTAATATCCTCTTTTGAAGCTGCTGAGGCTGACAGCACCTTTGTGGCTAGCGGGTGTGGGGCTTGGGCTGGAGCTGGCACCCTGTCCTGAGGCGTGGTCATGGGGAGAGGACCTCCCACCCTTGCTTGGGGCTTAGTGCCGGCTTAGGCAGCCAGAGACAATGGGGGCTGCGAGGGGCTGGGGCTGGCATAGCGGGCTGGCAGCGAAGCAGAACAAATCTGCAGAAGCCTTCCTGTGTCGCCCGCCCGTGCAAGTAACCTGACCCCGGGGAGCTGGGCCGCAGCCGCGGTGGGGGTGCTGCCATGGCCTTCAGGCTGCAGTGTGTATTCACGGTAATTTGAGGGCTTCTACTGGGGGTTCCCAATCATTTGATGTAGCAATTAGCGAGAGGACTTTTGTCGTCCGGAAAGATATAACCTCCCACTTCAATCACCCTGTTTATGCCCCGGCAGAGGCCTAACAGCCCTGCGGCAGATAACGGGTGGACTTCAAACGGCCCCAGGTCGGTCCCCCTGGAACCACCAGGCTGCACTGCAACCCCCGCCTTTCGTGCGGCCAGAACATGACTTTTCCCATGAGAAATTCCGGCCTTAATCGTGTTGATGACAAAAGCAGGCACTCGCCCACCCCGAGACCTTTTCATGTGGGTACCTGGCTCTTGAGGTGGGTGGGGGAAGGGGCAAGTCATTTCCCACTGATTCCCAGGGTGGGGCGGGCTGCTCTTGAAGGCCTGGGTCTCTGCCCTCAGGACAGGGTGGCAGCTCAGGGCCTGAGCTCTGCTCTCCTGTGCACCTGTAGGGAGCCCCTGCTTCTGGAGGGCAAGTTCCACTTTGGGTCTGATACGAATTCCCTGTGTGATGATGGTGGCAATGTTTGTGCAGCATGTACTGGGCCAGGCTCCGGTCCCAGCACATCAAATAAGCCTATGCCCAGAGAAAGCCTCCCCGCATTTGCAGACCATGGAAAAGATTTCAGAACTTGCTTGAGGTCACACATGCGACAATGGGTGCACCTGGGCCCAGGAAGGGAAGCTGGTGGGAGTCAGCTGGACTGCATGACCCTGCTGTGCCCCTGGCTGGAGACCTCGCTGCGTCTTATCACTGAAAAATGGAACTTTATTTAAAAATCCCCCAACCATTGCTACAGCACAAAGTTGTTACAAGTATTACACAGAGAAAGGCCTCAGAATCAGGAAGGAGAGCAGCTTCCAGGGATCTGCACACCTGCCCAGGGCTTAACCTGTGTCATGGTCTGGTCTGTTCTTCACCTCCCTGTTACACATGCAAACGTGGTCAGGGCGTGGCTGGACCATACCTGATGGTCTGACACCTGAGACCCCAGGGTCCCCATGGACTGCAGCAGCAGGAACCAGCAAAGGAAAGCTGTTGAGGGGGTTGAGCTAAGGAAGTACAGGACAGAGGTAAGCCCCAGGGAACGTCTTTCTGGCTGCTATTTTTCTGGAATTCTTCCCTCGGAATTCGGAAGCTGGAAAGAATCAGTGAAACCTACCCATTTTACCAGAGAAACTGAGGCAGAGAGGAGGCCAAGCCTGTGGTCACACTGTGTGCTCAGTCTGAGCTGTGATGGCGGAGGGGCTGGTAACCCTGGGCGAGGTGGCCTCCTTCTCTCCCTACTGCATTCTCTGGGGCTCTGTCAGGTCCCAGAGGTGGCATAGGCCTTTCTCCCACACAGCCTGGCCACGTGCATGGCCCCACCTTGCCGCCGTCACATCTCACCCCTGTATACTTGGCAGAAGTCCTGGAAGGTTTGGGGGAAATTGAGTTTTCAGTGGTTGAGTCCCATCATAAACATGAGAGGGGAATCAGGGTTTGCTGGGAGGGCCCCGGGGTGAGCCTGGGAGTAATACCACACATTCCACACTTGCAGCTACTCAGTTCAATGTCACTTTACCAGGTAGAGCCAGAGGGAACTTAGAATAAAATAGCTGGGTCTATGTGCCAGCAGAAGAGATGGGGGGTATAAACAGCAGGAGCTTACTAGAGCACCAGCTGGGAGAGGTTGGGGTAGACTTCCCTGTGCGGCTGAGTGAGTCCTGTGGGTGGGTTGGCTGCATCCAGCCAGCCTTCTGAGAGGACGCACCGCCAGAGTTCGAGTCTCACAGTTCTGTGGGGTTCCACTCAGCCGACTGTCCTCAGAACAGGGTCCTTGGCTTCTTACCCCCTTGTCTAGATGCCTTCCCCACAGGGGCTGCCGTTGTGAGCTCCTGTAGCTGTTTTGTGATCTGGACTGGGCAGACAGGAGGGTGAGAACCCTGCTCTGTGACTCATTTTCTGTATGACCTTGGGCAAGAAGTTGCCCCTCTCTGGGCTGCCAATATCTCCCTTACACCCAGAACCCAGACCGTGCCCACCCCCTCTGTCGGAGTGAACAAGGAGATGGGGTGCTAACCTGGGGCCCTGAAGCCCAAGTGTGTCCAGTCCCCTGTGGGCTCACCACCCGCTCACACCCATGCCAGGCACTGGCCCCTCCTGCCACCTCACCCCCAGCCCTCCCTGCAGAAGTCACCTGTGCCAAGCAGCCCCCCGACCCAGTGTCACTTCCATCCAGCCAGCTCTCACCCATCTCTGCTCTGCTCTCTTCCTCACACTTCCCCTCAGCAGCAGAAGCACCACCGGGTGGTTCCCTGCCTCCCTTCATGGAGTGCAGCTTCCAGGAGGACAGGTACCTTGTGATCTGTTCTGTGGCACCTCCAGCCCCCAGAACTGCCCAACACAGGCTTTCCTCTATTTCTATGTCTTTTCTCTGATTTCACCAAGGACCAGATATGTGGCCTTCTCAAGGTCATGCTGTGGGTCAAGGCCACTCCAAGCCAGGACCCAGGTCACCCACTTGACCTAAGTCACTTACCCCACAGCAGCAGGTAGAGCTAAAAACTTGGAGTGTGGGAAGGGGTGGCCCAGAAGGAGTCATGATCTGGCCATGGCCTGAAGAGTGGGGGGTTAGAGGTGGCACAAAGGGTCGAGGTGGCCTAAGTAAAGGTGAGAAACCCTTGACCCCAGAGCACCCCGTAAACTGGGCACAGCCCAGGCCCCTTGACACGGTGAGGAGCCAGAATGGAGGCTACATCTCTAAGGACCAAAGAATTTCAGAGAATGCAGAGATGGTGGGGCCTTTTCACATGCATCCCAGGTGCCCTGCTGCCCATGGCCGCCACCTCTCTGTGCCCTCTCTGGGGATAGACCTGGTGAGGGGCAAGCAGGAAGCCTTAGGGGCCCCTTGGGGGGCTCTGAGGGCTGTGCTGCAGGTGCTACTCACCAGCACACTGGCCCCAAGCCGAGGACACTTCCTGGCTGTTGGGGTGGAGGATACCACGTAGTAGTGGAAACAGCTGAAATGCAGCTCCTCGTGGCAGCATGCACAGACCTTAGCAAATGCTGAGGGCAGAGGGGCCCCAGAGGACCCTGCAGTGGGATTCCATGTATGGAAGGGCTGAAAAGAGCCACACAGACCTACTTGGGATACACATGGGTGCTCGTGCTGTACAGAGAGGCAGGGGAGTAAGTTCCCAGGAATCAGGGATAGGGTCACCTCCAGGGGAGGGTGTGGCCAGGCAGAGTGCCGGCCCCTTCTTGGCCTGGGTGGTGGTTAGTTACGTGGGTGTCATCTGAGAGAGAGTGTACAGCTGCCTAGGCTCTGGAGGGTGTCTGGCTTTCCCACTTGTTTGCTGATGGGGGCAGCTCCCTATATCTCACTCTTTTTTATCTGTGAAAGGGAGACAGGACTATTCACTTCATGGGTGGTCACAAGGACTGAACAAGACCATGTGTGGAAGGCTTGGTTGTGTGTGGACAAAGCTGCTGTCCACCCTGTCACCATTCTCATCATCACCATCACCCTCTGTGCCACGTCTCACCCCCTACTCACCTCCCATCACCATCACCATCATCACCATCTCACCACCCTCATCACCATCAGCTCACTGCCACCGTCACCATCATCACCATCATCTCACTGCCACCGTCACCATCATCACCATCATCACCATCTCACCGCCATCATCCTCCTCATCAGTTTCATCAATTTCAGATCAGGAAAAGGCTTGGTTTTGCTCTGCGATATTATGAAACTTGGGGGAGGAAGAGGAGGCCATCTCAGCTGACTATGGTCTGGACAGCAATAGAAAGGAATGTGCCAGGTGGTGCCTAGCAGATCAGCTCAGCCAACTACATTTCTCAGGGCCAACTCTGAAATCAACAAGGATTCAGGGATATGAGTGTTACGGGGGGCGGTGGCAAATGGCCACGCCCTGGTCATAGTGAGGCAATAAGAGTGAATGTGATGGCCTGACCTCTAGGGAGCCAGGGAGTTTCTGGTGGTCGCTGCAACTTCTTTAGTGATCAATAAAACTTTCTGCATTCTGCCCCAATAGAAAAGCTCTTAGGGGGAGCCTGTCCCCTGGGGGCAGGCCTTTGACACCTTCATAGACAGGCTGAAGTAGTTGGCTTTTGAGTGTCTCTCCAAGACAGCAATTTGCCACCTCATTATGAGCTTGATGGATGAGGCCCAGAGAAAGGCAGCTGACGTGCATGACAAAATGTTTTCTTACTGCCAGGTGCCAGTGACAGGCCCCTCAAAGGAAATGCAGTGTCTGCAAAAACAATTCATGCTCCTGTCTTTGTGGTGCCGAGGAGAAAGGGCCACTGGCTCCTTGTGTCTCTGAGAATGCCATCCTCATGGGCCACCAGCCCCCAGCCGGCACTCATGAGGCTACTCTTCATTTTGATGAGGTTTAAAAACTAGGGCTGCAGCCAGGGCCATAGCCTGACCCAGGCCCAGTATCTGGGTTAGGGTTAAGAGCTGCCACATGCCAGCTTAGGAGCTACCTTTGCTGGCTGCACTTGAGTGAAGAAGAAAGAAGGGGCTCCTGCCCTCTCAGCTGTAGCCCACCATAGCACCAGGTCCCCCAGTGCCCTGTATCCGCATGGTCATTGCACAATGAGTTGTATCATCAGGTGACAAGATAAAACCTCCATGAGGGTTGTTCTTACATCCAAACATCCACTCCACAGGTCTTGGGCCACTGCTATGCTTGAGGCTTCAACTACTGCCGTGAGCAGGACAGAATGGATTCATGGGGCTGTGGGTCCTAGAGGGGAGAGCTGGGGTGAAGTGTCCAATATGATTAGTGTTCAGGAGCCAGTTGCAGTGGGGCTTGCTATTCTGCTAGGGAAGTCATGGAAGCTTCTCTGAGGGCATGATCCAGGTCTGGAATATTCCACCAATAACTGACCAATACTTTTCACAAGTGTCCAAGACTGGAAAGATAAGGAAGGCTGAAGGAGTGTCACAGACTAGAAGATAGGGAGACCTGACAAGTGAGTGCAGCACGGTACCCTGGGTTGTATCTTGGAGCAGAAGGATGACATTAAGGACAAAACTTACAAAGTCTGAACACTATCTGTAGTTTAATGAATAGTATCATATCGATATTAATGTCTTAGTTTTGATAATTGTGCTATGATTACATAAGATACCAACAGTAGAGGAAACTGGGTGAAAAACTCTTGATACTATTGTTTGCAACTTTAATTTGCAAATTATTTCAAAATAAAAGTATAAAAACCTGTAAGGAATTTTGGTTTCAACTATTCTGTGATAATGAGTATTAAAATCACCCTCCCATTGTCAATGTGCATAAAACTGGACACAACATTTAAAGCAATTTTTTAAGGCACTGGATGACAGCAAGTTCTAGGATATTTTCCTTGAGATAAGCTCCACATGCCCCTGGCTTTACAATTAAGGGAAACTTCTAAACAGAGGCAACAGCCTCTGTAGCCCTAGAGTAAGGGCTATTCTAGACTCCCATTAACAAAGTGTAAAAATGATCGTTGGTAGGATCAAACTGCTTCATCAATAAATTAACTGCCTATCAAGGGAGAGGAAGTATCCTCAACTTTCTCTGAAGGAAAACAACAAAATCCAGACTAACACAACATAGAATTTGTAATACCCAACATACAACAGAAAAATGATGGGACATGTAAAGAAATGGAAACACTTGACTCATAAACAGATGAGAAAAAATAATTATAGAAACAGACCCAGTGATGACTCTCGTGATGGAATTAGAAGACAAGGGCTTTATATCTAAATGTTGAACAACATGGGAGTTAGGGACTCGGACCTCTCACCCCTGCACAGTGGAAAATCCATATGGAACTTTTGATTCTGTGAAACTTAACTACTAATGCTCTACTGTTGGCTGTAAGCCTTTCTAATAACAAACAATTAATGAATACATACTTTGTATGTTCTATGTATTATATGCTGTATTCTTATAAGAAAGGAAGCTAGAGAAAGAAAATGTTATTAAGAAAATTGTAAGGAAGAGAAAATACAGTTACTATTCATTAAGTGGAAGTGAATCATCACAAAGGGCTTCATTCTCATCATCCTCACATTTGAGTAGGCTGAAGAGGAGGAAAAAAAGAAGGGGTTGGTCTTCCTTTCTCAGGGATAGCAGAGGTGGAGGAGGCAAAGAGGAGGCAGGAGAAACAGACACACTGAGCATAACTTTACTTGGAAAAAACCCACATATAAGTGGACCTGTGCAGTTAAAATTTGTGTTCAAGGATCAACTATATTATAACTATGCTCAATGAAGCGAGTGTATGATACCCCATGATCATATCAATGTATACAGTTATGATTTAATAATAATAAAAAAAGATTTAAAGGAAAAAATGGACATAATGAATATAGAGATGAGGAATCACAACAAACAAAACTAAAAAAATAAGTAAGTGGAAATTCTCGATATGAAAAATACAATGTCTGAAATGACAAATTCAAAAATTCACTGGATAGAGATAATTCGCATATTAAGCAAAAATAATAACAGTATACTCTGGGGTTTATAAGATACACAGAAATAAAATGAACCATATGATATCAAAAAGTACCAGGTGAGAGATAAATGGAAGTCTACTGTTATAGGGGCCTTACAATAGTCTACTGTTATGGGGGTCTTATAATATATATAAGGTGGTATTTTATTAATTCAAGGTATATTTTGGCAAGTTAAGGGTACATGTGATAATACCAGCAGTGACCCCCAAAACTTAAACAAAGTTGTATAGCTAAGAAATGCATAAAGAAGACAAGATAGAATACTTTAAAAATTCAATTAATTCAAAATAAAGAAAGAAGTGAAAAGAACAGATAGGATAAATGGAAACTAGCTAGAGGGCAGACTTGAAATCATCCCTATTAAGCTTGAAACAAGTAAAAAGTAGTAATTTATAAAGATAAGAAAAGTAGAGAATAGCCATAAAGTCAACAATTATTTTTATAAAGCTTTTTAAAATTATAAACTCCTGGCTAGATTTATCAAGAAAGAAAGAAAACAAAAATTACCAAGAATGAAATGAGGGACATCACTATAGATCCTACAAATATTGAAAGATACTAAGGACACATTATAGACAACTTTGGGCTAACAGATTTGACAACGTAACCAAAATAGAGAAATTCTTTTTTTTAAATTAAATCATAGCTGTGTACATTAATGCAATTATGGGTACAATGTGCTGGTTTTATATACAATGTGAAATACTTTAGGGAAACTGGTTAACGTAGCCTTCACCACATTTTCTTAGTTAAGACATTTATATTCTACACTTAGTAGATTTAACATGTACCCTTGTAAAATGCACGGTAGGTGTAGTCCCACCAATTACCCTCCCTCCCTCATCCCCTTCGCTCCCCTCCCCCTCCTCTTTCCCCTTCGTCGTGGACTGTAGTTGGGTTATAGCATTCATATGGAAGTGTGAGTGTTTATAAATTGGTTTCATAGTAGGGCTAATAGACACATTCTTTAAAGGACTTAAATTACCAAAACTAGGCTCAGCACCTGTGGCTCAAGCGGCTAAGGCGCCAGACACATACACCTGAGCTGGTGAGTTCGAATCCAGCCCAGGCCCGCCAAACAACAATGACGGCTGCAACCAAAAAATAGCTGGGCGTTGTGGCAGGCGCCTGTAATCCCAGCTAGTTGGGAGGTGGAGGCAGGAGAATTGCTTGAGCCCAGGAGTTGAAGGTTGCTGTGAACTGTGATGCCACCGCACTCTACCCAGGGTGACAGCTTGAGGCTCTGTCTCAAAAAAAAAAAAAAAATTGCCAAAACTAACTCAAGAAGAAATATAATAGAAACCATAAATACCTCTGTGTATGTTAAAGAAATTTTATTTGTTATTTAAAATCTTGGCTTGGCACCCGTAGCTCTGTGGTTAGGGTGCCAGCCACATACACTGGGGATGGTGGGTTCGAACCCAACCTGGGCCTGCTAAACAACAATGACAACTGCAACAAAAAAAATAGCTGGGCATTGTGGTGGGCACCTGTAGTCCCAGCTACTTGGGAGGCTGATGCAAGAGAATTGCTTAAGCCCAAAAGTTTGAGGTTGCTGTGAGCTGTGACGCCATAGCACTCTACCAAGGGTGACATAGTGAGACTCTCTGTCTCAAAAAAGAAAATGTCCCCACAAGATCATTTTACTGTCATGATCTACAAAAATTGAAGGAGTAATTAGTATTAATTCTATAAAAAACACTTTCAGAAAATAGAGGAGGAGAAATGGCTTCCAATTAATTTTATGTGACAAGCATAACTCCAATATCAAAGCCTGGAAATGACAAACTACTTTCCCATGTGAACATTAATGCCATATTCTGAAGAAAATAACAAATAAAGCCCAGAAATGTCGTATAAGATGGATAATACTTCATGATCTGTGGAGTGTATGTTAGGAATGTAAGGTTGGTTTAATATTTGGAAATCAGTTAATGTAATTTACTATATTAATGAAAAATAAATGAGCAAAATCATATGATCATTTTACTAAACACAGTACCAGAGTTTGACAAAATCCAGTATTCACATATAATAAAGGCCTCTACAAAACCCCACAAACAGCCTACCTAATAGTGAAAAACATTTCTTTTAAGATTAAGAATTATTCAAATCATACTGAAAAGCTTAGTCTTTGCAATAAAGCAAGAAAAGTGAATAAAACACATACAAAATGGAAACGTTTGGGATGGGAAATGGGAAATGTTTGGGATGGTCAAAATCTTGCAGGTTCCAAAGAAAAGGCTGGACCTTGGCTAGATAGAACTCCAAGCCCTTGGACTATATTCTGCCTGGTAACACTGTCTGCATATGTGAGACCATTGATCTTGCTGAATCGGTTTGACTGATCTGGGCTGGAGAATGAGAATGTGTAGGTGAAGTCCACCACCTGGACTCTTCTTGTCTGTCAATAAAAGCCCTGCATTCCAGGCTCTGGAGAACGTCTCCAGTTGACAATACTCCATCTGTGTTGTCATGCATTGTTGCCAAGAGAACTAAGCGCTATCCGTGCAGCTCCAATGCTAGGGACTGACGAGCACTGATGCCTGGTCTCTCCTGGACTCCGCCCCATGTCCCTCATACTTTTGTTGATTTTAATGTGCATCCTTTCACTGTAGTGAGCCATGACTATGAGTGTAAAAGCTTTCTGAGTTCTTTGAGCCCTTCTAGGGAGTCATTGAAAATGAGGGTGGTCTTGGGGACCCCTGACCCTTTACAGAGGGGGAGGCAAAGGAGCCAGATCTTGAAGGATGAATACACACAAAAGTGCTCCAGCCAAGAAGGAATTCTGGTGCCCCAGTGAAAGGGGTCAGTTGGCTAAAAGCATGGAGGCAGGAAATGGCAAAAAGCCTTCTCCTCCTTATCTCTGTTACTTTAAGAGAAGAGAAAAAGGTAAGTGTTTATTTTTAAAAGTTTTCATTTTTTTAGAGGCTGAGGCAAGAGAATCGCGTAAGCCCAAGAGTTTGAGGTTTCTGTGAGCTATGACACCATGGCACTCTACCAAGGGTGACATAGTGAAACTGTCTCGAAAAATAAAATAAAAAGTTTGCATTTTTAAAAATGAATATAAGTCTAATAAAAGGAGGAAATTTTCCTTTAAACAGACTCAATGCCCAGAATAGGCTTTGGTGCCATGTCTCTCAGAGTCCCTTGCTGGACAAAGCAACCAGGCTTAGAGCTGCAGCAGGACCAGAACCCAGAGGCCCACCCGGCCCCTGGAGGAGTCTGCAGGGTGCAGAGGTGGAAAGTCTCCGTTCTTGGTCTCTAGTTCCCCCTAGGCACTCTTGTGACCTGCTGGGGAGGGCATTTCTAGTTTCGAGAACCACCGTCAGTAGAACTGTCTCTTTTCTTTTCTGACCGAGGAGGTTGTTGCCTGCTCAGACCCACACAGAGGTAAGGCCTTTGGGAGGGAGAAAAGACTGGAAATGGCCAGCAGTCAGTGACAGCACCTGCTAAAAGCCAGCCTCAAATGATGAGTGACACTTAAACCCAGCTGCAAATGTAAGGTGTGCCCACTGGGCTAAGGAGTCAGCAAAAGTTGATCTAAATACCTCTATGTGCTCTGAGGACTGATCTCCCTTGAGTTTCTATTCTTATGAGAACTTTAGGACCCAGATATCGTTAGGGGCCATGACTCAGACCACCAAATCTTGGTTATTGTTTGGTCATATAGCCCCAATCCTCCACCAGAACGCAACCTCCAAGAAGAAAGAGATTTTAAATATTTTTCTGAAGTGCAATATATAGAGAGTAAATGCACAAATCATGAGGGCAGCTTTGGAGATTTTCAGACTGAACTTCACACTCATGTTCAAGAATCAAAATGTTAAACCAGGTGCAGTGGTACATACCTGTAGTCCCAGCCACTTGGAAGGCTGAAGTGGAAGGATCACTTGAGCTTAGGAGTTCAAGGCCAGTCTCATGAACATAACAAGACTCCATTTTAGAAATTAGGAAAAAAAAAAAAAAAGGAATCAGAATATTTCCAGCATCCAAATCCTCCATCAGGAGGCAGCAGTTGTGTCTGTTCTGTCTGGTATAATATCCACTGTGCTTGAAACAGCATTCAATAAATACTTGGAGAATAAATGAATGAATTCCAAGATTAGGTGAGGCAATGTGGCAAAAGAACAGACTTAGGTAAGTCTAGATAAGTTTTTTATCTCTCTGACCCTCAGTTTCCTTATCTGCAAAAAGGAGATCTTGAAAATTCTTGTTTGACAATGATGTGGTAAGAATTAAGGAATACAAAACATATAAAGCTCCTGGTGTAAAACCTGGTGTGTACTAAATATTCAGCATGTGTGACAGCTCTTTCCTCTGCCTTCTGAAAGATGAAAGAGCATAGGAAGAGGGAATTCATGAATCATAGAGACGGTGGTCTTCAATGTGCAAGGTTTGGAGCACAGCTTATGCTGGGTAATGCTAGAATGCTTTGGTGCCCCTAAAAGCTCCCCTCACTATAGTGCCGGCAACACCATGTTTCTGAGGTGCAATAGAATCCTTGGGCTCAGCCTTGCACTGGAACTAGTTCTCTCGCTCTGTCCAGAACTAATTTACAAGTTTTTGTCCACTTTTCTGACACCCCTTGCTCTAACTCGCCACCCACCAAAGGTAGATGTCCTAGCTGCTTTTCCTGCCTTGATGGGTTTTGATTTTGCTCCTTCCCTTGACCCAAGGGAAATTCTTCTTTTACTCAAAACCCAAGGTCCCAGGCAGTGCCTGTGGCTCAAAGGAGTATGGCGCCAGCCCCATATATCGGAGGTGGTGGGTTCAAACCCAGCCCCTGCCAAAAACTGCAAAAAACAAAAACAAACAAACAAACAAAAAACTAAGGTCCCTGGGTATCTGCTCACCTGAATCCAGGAATTGGATAGGTAAAAAAGCAGAGAAGAGGCATATTTGTAAACACAAATATGCAGAGTAAAAAGGGGAGATGACCTTAAGAAAAATGATCTCTCATCCAAACTAGTTAAAACTGTAGCAGACTGGCCTCCCCAGCTGCAAAGGCCTTTGGTACCAAATGATGAACAAGAGTATTTACCTGCTGGGCTTTTGTGTCTTGACATCTGGTCTTTGTACCTCTAGAGTTCCCTTCAGTGAACATACTGTGTGCATTCCCTAGGATTTCAGCTGAGCCATATTCTTTTGCCACCCTGGTAGAGGGCTGTGGGTTGATGTTTCCTAGGCCTCCCTCTTCCTTCCTTCTCCTGTGCTTCAGCTTACTAGAGCTCACTGACCTGTCTGCAAATTGGCATGAGAACAACTGAGGGGTTCCACTTTGTCATTCAAAGAATCATTGACTAAAAAGGAAGTGAATTTTTAAAAAGATGAACACATCACGTCCAAATTTTGTCAATATTTGCACATAACTGTGTCTCTGCTCCAGAGGTCACAGGCCTCTTGCTTCATATCTGGACTGTTTGGTTGATCAGAGGGACCCAACCATGCCCTTCTCTGTTCCTAAGAGCACTGGTAACACTGAATGCAACTGGCCAGTTGTGTGTGTGTGGCCCCTTGACAGGGATCCTTGAGGCATCACCCTCTTGTACCTAGACAATCACAGACATCTCCTAGCTGGTTTTCTCCTACCATTCTAGAAATCCAATAGCCAGACTAAACCTTTAAAATGTACATCAGATGCCACTGCTCTGCTCTTGGTCCTCCAGTGACTTCTCCTTGCACCCAGAATAAGGTCTAGTGTCTTCAAGGTGCTTAACAAGACCCTATATCATGGGGCCCATCCTAGTCTCTGACCTCAGTGCCAGCCACTTCTTTCTTATTAGCTTCCTAGGCCTGCTGCAACAAACGATCCCAAAGTGGGTGGCTTACAACAACAGAAATGTGTTCTCTCACTGTTCAGAGACCAGAAATCTGAAATCAAGGTGTCAGCAGAGTCACACTCCCTCTGAAGTCTCTAGGAGAACCCTTTCTTGTCTCTTCCAGCTCAGGGTGGTTTGTGGTTGCATCACTCCAGTCTCTGCCTCCGTCTTCACATGGCCTCCTCCCCCACCTGTGTCCTCTCTGTGTGTCTCTCTTCCTACCTAGAACAGCACAGGCAATTGCATTTAGGGCTCGCCTGGGTATTTCAGGATGAGCTTCTCTCTCAAGGTTCTTAATTTAGTCATGCCTTTTGCCAGTCAGAAGGCAAAAGTTGACGTTTCCTGGGCTCCCTCTTCCCTCCTTCTTCTGTGCCTCAGCTTACTAGAGCTCACTGACCTGTCTGCAAATTGGCATGAAAACAACTGAGGGGTTCCACTTTGTCATTCAAAGAATCATTGACTAAAAAGGAAGTGACATTCTTAATTTAGTCATGCCTTTGCCAGTCAGAAGGCAAAGGTTATAGTATTGACTCTTTACCATGGGAGGTAATACTCACAGGTTTCAGGAATTGGGAATGAGCAGATGTTTTGGGGAGCCACAATCTAGCCTGCTGCACAACCCAGTGTTCACGCAGCCACAGCTCTCTCACTCCTGGCTGTTCCTCAGACTCGTTCCTAAGACCCTTTCCCCCTCTGCAAGGACTGTCTAACCCCCCCCTCATCTAAAGCAGCACACTCTGATCATTCTCGTCCTTCTCTTCGGCTGCAGCATCACCTGACTGTATATATTTGCATAGCTATTGTTTTATTTCTTGCTTCCCTCCACCAGTAAAAATGCTCCACAAGGGCAGGGGCTCTGTTTCTGCAGCACAGGTAAGCATTCTGTCACTGATATGATGTTCTGTGGTGATTGGGGACCCTGACCCTTTCTGTCTTTCTGCTGCTTCCAGAGAAACAAGTGACTTCTTTCCTCATGACTGCATGACCCAGAATGGCTGCTCCAGATCCGGCCATCCTGCTGAGATCCCAGGCACGGGGAAAGGAAGCTGAAGGAAAGGGACAAAAGTGTTCTTTTAAAAACCACATCCCAGCTTGGTACCTATAGCTCGGAAGCTAGGGCGCCAGCCACATACACTGGAGCTGGTGGATTCAAATCCAGCCCAGGCCTGCCAAACAACAATGACAACTGCAACAAGAAAATAGCTGGGCATTGTGGCAGGTGCCTGAAGTCTCAGCTATTTGGGAGGCTGAGGCAAGACAATCACTTAAGCCCGAGAGTTTGAGGTTGCTGTGAGACTCTGTCTCCAAAATAAATAAATAAATAAATAAAAACCCGATCCCATGACTTCTGCAAGGGCTTCTGTTACTAATGAAGGGAGGGGTGAGGGATGTGGAGGAGCCAGGTGGCAGACTCCATACACTGGGGACCCAAGCCCAAGTCATGTAATCCTGGTACCCACAAACCACAGGAGTCCACTTAAGGAATAGACCAGTTGTGCTGATTCAAGTCACTTTAAGGGACACAGGGGCAGAGGAGAGAGCACCGGAATGGGAGTCAGTGGGGGCCAAGTCTGGCTTCACCACTAATTGCTTTGTAATTGGGGGTTGTTCCTTCCCATTTCTGTAAAGAGAGAATTGGAATACGTCTTAGTCTTCACTGTCTTCATCATTACTAGTCACTTTCACCACCGTCATCATTGTGACACCATCTGTCACTGTCGTTGTCATCTTCTCCACATCAAAGACACCACCGATCTTCCCTGTCTTCCCTGACGGCCTCACCTCCACCATTACCCTCTCCTTCACCACTCTCACCGGCATCGTTGTCACCAGCACTGTGGTCGCCTCATCACCCTCACCAGCATCAGCATCGACACTGTCCCAGCTCATCTGAGCACCTACTGTGTCCAGGTACTGTGCTGACCTGCTGTGTACACCATTCCATTTAATCCTCCCTACAACAGTGTCGGGAGAAGCATTTGCCACCACCACTCCCATTTTTAAATAGAGGAAGCTGAGGCTCATGAAGGATGAGTGACCTGCCACAGTCACGTTGCAGGAAAGGGTGGAGCTGAAGGGAGATCCCCATTGGCTCCCTATCTTCAGCCACTACCTCCTCCGTGACGCAGTGGGACCTGGGAGCCCTGGGTGCACGCAGGCACTGGGTGTTGAGCTGCTGGGAGAATTGCTTCTTAGAGACTCAGCCCTTTCCCCTGCCCAGGCTCCGCCCCAGGGTTGAAATGGAGCCCTGACCTTCCTGCCCTTGGAGGAGAGGGATCCCTGGGCAGGGCCTGCCATAGAAGAGGCTAAATCATCAAAGGGCCACATGGAAGCATTCCAGAGTGGCTTTCAGAAAGGCAATTTACAAAACAACAACAAAAAGATGCCCGGGGCTCCGCGCCTATAACTCAGCAGCTAGGGCACCAGCCACATACACCAGAGCTGGTGGATTCAAATCCAGCCCAGGCCTGCCAAACAATGACAACAACAACAACAAAACAGCCAGGCGTTGTGGTGGGTGCCTGTAGTCCCACCTACTTGGGAGGCTGAGGAAAGAGAATTGCTTAAGCCCAAGAGTTTGAGGTTGCTGTGAGCTGTGACGCTAAGACACTCTACCCAGGGCAACAAAGTGAGACTGTCTCAAAAAAGAGAGAGAAAAAAAAAAGAGATGCCTGGGCTGTGGGAAGTGGTGGGCTGGGTAGGTGAAGCCTACTTTGAAAGTGTTGGCTAAAATGTTAGTTCTGTTGTTAAGAGTGGGAGATCCTGGAGCCGCCCCTCTCCAGCACCTTTAGACGTGAGACTTGGGCACTGGGTGGCATCTGCCCTTGTAAGGGTCACTGCACTGGGCTGGTGGCACCTGGCCCAGCAGCAGATGAGCTGAGGAAGTTGTCAAATTGGCACCTCCTCAGAATGCAGGAAGGGTGGCCTGCAGGTCCCTCAGCTGGCTCAGCTGCAAGCACCCTCAGAAGCAAGGGCCTAGGAGTCCCCGGGATGGAGGCCCTAAAGTTATGGCCCTTTGTGGCTGCCACCTGTCCTGTTAAGCCTGAGAGTACCCTTAAATATTAATAGCCCCACTTTGCAGATTTGAGGACTGAGATATTTAAACTTCATTTCTTGTGCCTGGCAGAACTGGGAAGTAGACCCAGGCAACTGGCTCTGTTGCTCTAGACTCTGTCCTTACATCACTGGAAGTCGCAGACTGAAGTCTCAGGTCGGATCTAGCCCTCAGTTCAGTTTTATTTGGCCTGCCCTGGGCCTTCAGGCAGGCCAACAGCTGGCCAGTTCCAAAGGGCAGGCAGGTTTTTGAAGCTTCCTTCTTCATGGGAGGCCATGTTGGAGAGCCCCACAGATGTTTCCAGTTGGCCTTGGGGGTTCAGGGCTGGGTGTGCATGAGACAGAGGCTTGGCTCAGCCCTTTCACATGCTGGAACCTCCTGGCACCCCGTCCTGGGTACCTGGGTACCCTGGTACCTGGCACAAGTGCTGGAATCAGATCACTTGTGGTTTTGATTCTAATGCCCAAGTTCCCAGCAGAGGGCAATCTCCTAAACTTCTCCGGCTCTCAGCATCCCATCTGGAAAATGGGAATGATCACAACAGCGTTGTTCTCTGAAGGTGTTTAACACAGAATCTGGCCCATGGCAAATGCTTCTCAAGTGTTGGCTGCTCTGTGCCCTCACTAACCTACAGCCTTCACAGAGTAGGGCATTTAATCTTGGCAACAGCCTTCCAAAGCCAGCAAGGGCAGGGCCGTGACCATCGCCCCAGCTCAGGGAGGAGGACCCAGGCTGCTGCTGGCCTGCGGTAGGGATGTTGCTGACGTCAGTGTCACCGCTGCATGGCTTTTGCATTGTTGCCAGTGGGGCCTGGTCGCAGGCTGCTGTGGGTATTGCATTCATGGTGGGCTCTGCCGCGTGGATCCGTGTGTGACCCCATCCTATCCATCCGTTCCTCCCACTGTAGGGGTTCTGGAAAAGCCCAGGGCTGCCAGGGAAGTGGTAAAGGAGGGGCTGCTGCTGCCAACCAGGAGCCGGGGGCAGGCCTGGCACACAGAGCTGCTCAAGGTGCGCCAGACTGCAGCTGGCCCCGCCGCCCCAGCCTTTTCTTCTCCTGCTTTTTGTTCAGGCCCTTTTGATTTGGGAACAAGGCCCCTTTATGTTGCGCCGGGCCCGGCCGGGCCTCCCCCGGCCTCCCTGTCCCACCCATGGCTGGGGATTTCCTTTTCATCTGGTGCTGGGAGCCCCGGGCTCGAGGAGAGACAGCAGGAGGGATTTGGTGGTGTCACAAAACCTGGGTGACTCAGCTTTCAGTGGGGCATTGTGGCCCCGCAGCTTTGATATCTTAAGTGGGAGTCACAACAAAGGAGCTGCCGGGGCGGTGGCAAGGTAATGCTGCTTGCTGGGGCTTCTAATGGCACAGCCTGCCCGCTGAGAGGGGGCCCCACTCCCAGGAGGACTATTCTGTTTCTGCTGGAGGACTGGCCTGTGACCCCAGACTATCAAGGACGTGAATGAGCAGAGCTGCCGTCTCGGGGCTCAGGGGCACGGCTGCTGGCTCCTCACCTGCCCTTGGTTCTGGGGCTTCCCATGAGGATGTACCACTCAGCTGCTCTGGCCAGAAGCTTTTAGGCAGAGAGATACTGGTGGGTCCCTTGCCCAGGGTCAGGCGGGTCAGTCTGGAGGGGCCTAAGCAGCTCCAGACCTGGCCAAGGAGGCAGGAGCCTGGAGAGGCCAGCAGGAGTGGACCCAAAGACTTCCCAGGGAGGCAGGAGCCTGGAGAGGCCAGCAGGAGTGGACCCAGAGACTTCCCAGGGAGGCAGGAGCCTGGAGAGGCCAGTAGGAGTGGACCCAGAGACTTCTCAGGGAGGCAGGAGCCTGGAGAGGCCAGCAGGAGTGGACCCAGAGACTTCTCAGGGAGGCAGGAGCCTGGAGAGGCCAGCAGGAGTGGACCCCGAGACTTCCCAGGGAGGCAGGAGCCTGGAGAGGCCAGCAGGAGTGGATCCAGAGACTTCTCAGGGAGGCAGGAGCCTGGAGAGGCCAGCAGGAGTGGACCCCGAGACTTCCCAGGGAGGCAGGAGCCTGGAGAGGCCAGCAAGAGTGGACCCCGAGACTTCCCAGGGAGGCAGGATCCTGGAGAGGCCAGCAGGAGTGGACCCAGAGACTTCCCAGGGAGGCAGGAGCCTGGAGAGGCCAGCAGGAGTGGACCCAGAGACTTCTCAGGGAGGCAGGAGCCTGGAGAGGCCAGCAGGAGTGGACCCAGAGACTTCCCAGGGAGACAGGAGCCTGGAGAGGCCAGCAGGAGTGGACCCAGAGACTTCCCAGGGAGGCAGGAGCCTGGAGAAGCCAGCAGGAGTGGACCCAGAGACTTCCCAGGGAGGCAGGAGCCTGGAGAAGCCAGCAGGAGTGGACCCAGAGACTTCCCAGGGAGGCAGGAGCCTGGAGAGGCCAGCAGGAGTGGACCCAGAGACTTCCCAGGGAGACAGGAGCCTGGAGAGGCCAGCAGGAGTGAACCCAGAGACTTCTCAGGGAGGCAGGACAGCTGGGAGACCACTCCTCCCCGCTGCTGTCACACCTGCCTCAAGAGTGACAGGGCCCAAGTGGAAATAAACAGACTGACTCCAGTGGCCTTAAGTCAACAACTTAGATTCTCTGGCCTCAGTTTCCTCCTCAGTACCTGTTGTTACTGAGCACTGGGAGGGGGAATGACAGAAAAAGCACCCATGTAGCACAGCAGCGTCGTTTTGGACGGTTCGCCTGTGTTCTGAAGTCATCTGCTAGCTTACGACCAGCCTGGCCCGACTGGGTTGTTCAGGGATCAAATGATAAACTCTCCAGAGAGCGTCTGGCTGCTGGCTGGTCCAGTCAAGGCTCTCTCTCATCCCACATGCCCTGTTTCAGTGGCAATAATTCATTTTGATGTGTGACTGAGGCCTCGTGGACTGACTTTGCATTGTTGGAAGCAAGAGAGCTCAGTGGGCGTGAGAGCTGGCTTTGGTGTCACACACCTGGTTTCCTTGAGCAAGTCAGATTGCATCTCTGAGCCTAGGCCGCTTCTTCTATAAAATAGAGGCGCTGACATCTCCTGCTTCCTGTGGGTTGCTGTGAGGATTCAAAACACAAGACAGAAGACCCAGTGGCCAGCCACGGTGTCCCCAGGGCTCCCCAGTGCCCAGCCATGGCGTCCCCAGGGCTCCCCCAGTGCCCAGCTACAGTGTCCCCAGGGCTCCCGCCTTCCCAGCTGAGGCTCAGTGTGAGAGAGAGACGGGGGCGCCCCTTGCAGCCTGTCCGAATTTCTGACCCACAGACTCTGAGAGCCTAAGAAAACGACGGATGCCTCTGAGTTTGAGGTGGCTTATTAGGCAGAAAAGGAGGCTGAGCAAGAAGCCCCCACCCTCAGGCCACCCAATGGCCCCGATGCCATGGGTGGCATTGGCTTAAGAGGAGTGTGCTGGCGTAGTGCACAAAGTGCTGTGTAAGTATCCTTGGGTGTTTGCACGAGGGAGGGGCCACAAGGTCCTTCAAATTCTCCAAGGGGTTCTAGGATGGATGGTCCACAAGGATAACCCTGAGAGCCCCTCCCACAGCCACGCCCCTTTGCCACATGCCTCTGAAGCCCCTCCCACTAAGAGCCAGGCCTATTTCCCCAGCAGCCGAAAGAGCTGGAAGTGATGAAGGGCAACTTCTAAGGTGAGGCCAGAAGGGGCCTTGAGCCTTCCATTTTCTCCTTCTGGGAATGTGTCCTGGAATCATTTATCCCCCAAGACTGTGTGAGGGCCTGGGATGGCCCTGGAACTCAGGGTTCCCAGCCAGAAGCCAGCACCCACCACCCACCCTGGGGGTGAGGCCTCTGTGGATGGTGACCACAGCCCCAGGAGTGGGCCTGGGAGAGGCCAGCAGGAGGGTCACCCCAATTTCCAACTCACTGAATTGTGAGAAACACAGTCATTCCTCCGTATCCATGGGGGACTGGTTCCAGGGGCGCCCTTGGACGCCAAAACCCGAGGTGCTCCCCTGCCCGCTCTCCATGCATTTGCGTGTAGCCTCTGCTTGGCCTCCCTGCCCTCCAGATCATCTGGAGGTTGCGTCCAGCACCTGATCCATTGTGTGGGAGTAGTTGCTATACTGTACTGTCCTGGAATGCCGACAAGAAAAGCAAGTCTGTGCGTTTAGCACAGATACAACCTGCCATTTAAAAAATTTTTGATCCACAATGGTTGAATCCACAGCAGAACCGCAGATACAGAGACATAGAGGGCCGAACGCGAGTTGTTGTGGTTTGTCTTGGTTTTCCAGTAGTAAATTTTCGTTTGCAGGCCACTCAGCTTGGGGGGCAGTTCGTTATACAGCAAGAGATAACTGAGACCATGACTGTCCCTGCAGGGTGGAAGGTCTGGGAGGCAGCTTCCTCTGGAAGATCCCCAACAGGCCCCCGTGTCTCAGCCTGTGGGAGCAACACAGGTGGGCTCAGAGGCTGTTGAGCCAAATCTAGAAAGTTAAAATGTGTGCATATGTGTTGGCCTGTGCTGGCCTGGGTGTCCCTCAGTGTGCCTGTAACTCTGAGCATCCGTGTGCCTCCATCTGCGTGTGTGTGTCTGTGCGTGTGTGAGTCTGTGCATGTGTGTGTCCGTGCATGTGTGTAGGTCTGTGCGTGTGTGAGTCTGTGCGTGTGGGAGTCTGTGCGTGTCCGTGCATGTGTGTGAGTCTGTGCGTGTGTGTGAATCTGTGTGTGTGTGTGTCCGTGCATGTGTGTGAGTCTGTGCGTGTGTGAGTCTGTGCATGTGTGTGTCCGTGTGTGTGTGAGTCTGTGCATGTGTGTGAATCTGTGTGTGTGTGTGTGTGTCCGTGCATGTGTGTAAGTCTGTGCATGTGTGTCTGTGCGTGTGCGAGTCTGTGTGTGTGTGTGTCCGTGCATGTGTGTGAGTCTGTGCGTGAGTGAGTCTGTGCATGTGTGTGAATCTGTGCGTGTGCGTGTCCGTGCATGTGTGTAAGTCTGTGAGTGTGCGAGTCTGTGCGTGTGCGTGTCCGTGCATGTGTGTGAGTCGGTGTGTGTGTGTGTGTCCGTGCGTGTGCGAGTCTGTGCATGTGTGTGTCCGTGCATGTGTGTGAGTCTGTGCGTGTGTAAGTCCGTGCATGTGTGTGAATCTGTGTGTGTGTGTGTCCGTGCATGTGTGTGAGTCTGTGCGTGTGTAAGTCTGTGCGTGAGTCTGGGCGCTCCTGGAGAGTGCGTTTGTGCCTGCGTGATTGCAGGTGTGTGTGAGGAGGCCTGGGGTGTCCCCAGGGCCAGCTGAGGCTGGGTCTGTGCTCTCACTGGCAGCTCACCCCGACTCCTGGCCCTTTGGTTGGCAGGGCTGCCACACTGCCCTCTGCCATGGAGCCTGGAGCTGGCAAGGGAGTTTGGAGCCTCCCCGGTGGCTTCCCTCCCTGGGACACTGTCAGGGACACCAGCTCTCACCATGTCCTGCCTTGGCTGGTCACTTAATCTCTGGGAAGACAGGCATCCCCATGGACTGCAGTGACCCGTGCCCCATGTCTTGCTGGCTGTGATTACTTTGACTTCTCGTACTCCTAAACTGGGCTTGGCACCATCCCCCGTGCCAGGCTGGCTCCCTGGGCACTTGCACTTTGTGTAGGGGGACTCAGGGAAGAGACTAGGTGAACAGACCCACACAGGCGTAAGGTGAGGACCAGTCAACCAGCTAGACACCAGCGCTGCTATGTCCCTGTGCCTGTGTTGTGATATTGCTGGTGGGTAAGAACTCTGGGCAGGGTCTAAAGCCCCTATTGCAATCCCAGGGCTCCTGCTGCTTGCTGTGTGGCTTCAGGCCACTTGCTTAACCTCTCTGTGCCTCAGTCTCTGCCTCTGTCAAACAGATACAACTTTCACACCTGCCTTGTGGTGTTGCTGTGAGGTATAGAGCCAAGGTACCCAGATTAAGGACTGAGATCCAGGGGCAAACATTTCACCTGGGGGATACACACTCCAGAAGTTTCCAGAAAGGAGAGAATCATCTTTTCTTCTGCTGCTGAAGAGTGATCAGACCAAGGCCAGAAGGCCCAACCTGGGGCCATGGACCCCGCTCAGCTGGGCTATGGGGCCCTTGGCCACCCTGGACCCAGCCTCACAGAGCCTGGGGAGGGAAAACAGTTCTGGCCACCACACCACCTGTCTGCCCATCTGACCGCAGTGACCTCCTCCAGTTGCAGAGCTCACAGTGGTCACCTGGGTTTCCATTAATCATCACTGAAGGAACTTAAGTAACATCTGCCCAGCTGCTCACTACGCACGGCCCAGCCCCTCTGTCCCAACTGCTCACCATGCACGCCCAGTCCCTCTGGAGCCTTTTCTCTTCCCCAGCTTTGAAGATTAGCGAGTTTTAAAGACTAGTGATCATTATAGAACCATATGGGGGTGGGGATGGCTAGAACCCAGGATGCTCTAAAGAGGGGCTGCTTGGGGCTGGGCTGCCCCCTGTGCCTGCCTGCAGCCCCCGGTGGGTGCTGGGCACCCTGGCTCAGGAAGCCAGCAGAGGCCAAGAGGTGGAGGATGACCCCAGGGGTGGGGGCTGTGCACTGCAGCCCTGGAAGGGTAGGAGAGTGAGAGTGGGCTTGAGTTTAAATCCAGCATCTCAGAGAGATTCTGAGCAACTTGTTCAACCCTCTGCATCCCCATCCACATCTGAACCTGGTGCCTGGGGATTAAACATGATCAATCACCTTGAGGCCAAAGCTATTGCAGCTGTAGATGCTGAATAAATAACCAGCCCAGGGCAAGGGGTTGAGCCTCTTAGGTCTTCTTATCTGCTGTGTGACCTTCCTAATTCTCTTAACCTCTCTGGGCCTCTGGCTTTGACTGTAAATAAGGAACAAGGTAAGGTTGGCAAAGAGGGGAAACTCCAGAAAACAGAGGTGGCCACAGGAGGCCCCCGGCCAGCTCAGGTAGAAAGGCAGCAGCAGGGTGCCAGGCCCATGCCCATGGGGGACCCTTAGGGAACCTGGTTGACCCTGATGTTTGGTCAACTTTCTGCTCACCCGACCCCGGGCCTGGCACACCGCTGGCAGAGGGAGAAGGTGGCTGGGGCTGGGGGCTTGTGGGCAGCCCAGCTGAGGGAGCAGAAGTTCTCTGCCAGGGAGGAAAGTATGGCCCAGGTCCCTCCCCAGGTGACCCAGAGCTCAGGGGAAGCAGGCACAGTCTCGCTGGAGATCTGAAGCAGGCTGGCATCTTGCTAGCTTTGCAAGGAGCCTCTCCTCACTCCTCAGAAGAGCCTCTGTCCCTCACACGATGCCCCTCAGCCGGGGTACAATGCCAGGCCTGCAGCCATGAGCTCACGTGACCCAAAGACCTCTCTGCCCTGGCCAGTGGTACAGTGCAGGGGGCTCCTGAATTAGACATCGGGGGCCCTCCCAACCTCTTTCAAGTTTTCTAACCCTTTGCCCCCTCCCTGGTACAGCTGCCCACTATGAGCCTGGCCTTAGTTACACTAGCTCCCAATAATGTCACCTATTGAACTTACTTTCATAGTTAACGTTTTGATCAGCACTAGGATGCTGGTGTATATTCTTGATAAGGGCATGGAATTTCTTTTTGAATACATTTAAGTAAAAATAACAATGACTCTATTTATTCTTTCTAGGTTTTTTGTGTATTGGCAAGGAGTGTGGTGGAATGTTTTTAAACTGCTGTGAGCTCCGTGGGGGGAGAAGTAATGACCATGGATGTTGGGAGATAGAAGCCATTAATGACCCAACTAGACACCCCGCCCTGACCAGTGACCAGGGTGGTCACTTGCCTTCTCTGCACCCTGGGCTCCTCGCCTGTAAAGGAGAGGGACAAAGAGCTCTTTAATCTTGCCTACATTATTTGAATGCTTACTACATGCCAGGGGGGTTCTAAAGGTTTTATCATCACAAAAACCCTATAAGGAAGTGTGATCGTGTCTCCATTTTACAGATGAGGAAACTGAGGCACAGAGAGGTCACAGAACAGGTGAGTCTGAAGCTGGGGTCACATTTCTGGTGTCAAGGATCGTGTGGGCACTCATTCTTGGGAACAAGTTCAATTCTCACACCATGCACCCGCAGCTGTGACCGAAGTGTCCCCTAACTCTTCAACCTTGTTGTAAACACCCCATCTCAGATGGGGTCAGCTGCCCTGTGGCCCGGGACCTAGGACACACAAGGCTGCTCGCGTCTCCAGTGCTTCATATCAAATTACACAGCCCAAGCTGGAGCCAGCTAGAGCCGCAGAGCTCCGGCCTCCTCTGTCACAGGAAGGTGACAGTGTTCCTTGACATGGCATCTGGTTACCCCCCGGACGTTCCGGCCTGCTCAGAGAAATGCCACTCCCTGTCAGGTGAGGCATTCTGAGCACCAAAGCCCAGGACAGATGGGAATCTCATTCCCCGTCCTGGGATAATGGTCCCCCTTAACTCCATTCCAGGCACCTGGGCCAGCCTGGAGACTCCAGGAGGAATTGTCAAGTGACACTTCAAGGAAACGCATTCATGGGGAAATGAGTTATTTTTGTTGTAAGGACAATGGGCTTGTCCCTCCCCAGCTCCATTCCTCCTCGCTAATCACTCTCCTGTCTTGTGTTCTGTGCCTGCTTCCCGCCAGGCCCCCACCCCGGTCGCAGATGGATATCATATATTTTATATGAGAATAGGTATGTTTTCTCTCCTGTTTGTAAACAAAATATAGGTATGATGCTGAATGCTGCAGCTTGTTTTCACTTAATGTTTTATGATCACCCCTCTCCCATGGGTGTCCACATAATGACCTGTGAGGCTGTGGAATAAATAGTCTCCAGAGAGGCAGCTGAGACCCTTGCTGTGCCCCTGGCTGCTGAGCACCTGCGGGCAAGTGGCTTGGCCTCTCTGTGTCTCAGTTTTCTCAGCCCTGAAACAGGGTTGCTAATAGTCCTTCCCCACTGGGGGTGCTAAGAGGATGAGATGAGCCAATGTTTAGGAGCACGCTTAGGAGCAGGGGTTGCACACGGCAAACACTCTGTTAGTCTCTGGCAGATAGATTTGCACCTTGGTCAGTCTCTGGGCCTGTCCCCCTCTGGTGGGTGTGCTTGGCTTTGCCCTGCTTGGTGGTGGCTACTGAGGGGTGCAGTCTGTAGGGGCAGGTCCTCCACTCACCCACTGGGTGCCCCCAAGCACCTGCTGCCTGCTGCTTCTCCTGTGAAATGGAGGAAGTGGCCCTCCCTGTCTCTTTCACAGAACTCAGCTGTCAGCAGAGGAAAGAGTGGGCAGAAAGGGAAGGCGCTGCCCAGATGTGGACGAGCTCCAGGGACGTGTTGGAAGATCTGGAGGGCAGGAGGCTCCCTGCTACTTGTTGAGGCAGGGAGGAGGCACCTGCCCCTCACCCAAGGCCTGCGTACACACAGCTGTCACCTTTGTCACCCAACTCCTCACCATCCTTCCCCTGTCCCCAGGCTCAGAACTCCTTAAAGGAAAGGAGTATGTTCTATTTAAACTGTGTCCTCACCTTGTGGCTGTATACAGACCAGGAACTTGAAACATTGTTGAATGAATGAATTGGTGAAGAAATGAATGAATGGATGGATAGCAAAATGTTAGTTGAGGGTGGAACCAAACTATAATCTCATAGATGGGCCAAGACAGTGACTTCCAAAGCCAGGTGGACTTTGGTTTGCCTGGGGGATGCCTCCCACTGTGTCCCCCAGGTGTGTGGCAGTGTCCTCTGTGGACTCCAGATGAGTATAAGGGCCTTGTGTCACTCAGTCACAGACTGAGCCACCAGTGGTTTGAACACACTGTCAGAGGCCTCCTCCTGAGGGTGGTGCCCTACAACTGGTCCCAGGGGAAGGTTCACAGACACCGGTGCTAACTGGCTCTCAACAAACTCTCTCTAGGGAAGGAAAAGATCCAGATGTTTTGAGGACACTTTGCCAGAGGTTTGAGAAGAGGAGGTGAGTCCCCTCCTGGGGCGTCATTCCAGATGGACAGCACAGGCTCAAGGGCAGGCCCCAGGGAGCTGAACCCTCACAGGGCTGGTGCAGCCTCTGGGTCCTGTGGCTGCCTTGCCCTCTGCCTATCCCGGGGGCCAGAGGGAGAGTTACATCCCAGGATGAAGGTGCCTGCTCTGGTTTCAGGACCTAGAGGCTGGCCCTTCCCTGGGCTGTTCTGAAGTGACATTCCCCTTGTCCCGCTCCTGGCTCCTGGATTCTGGATTCTATCTCGCAGGCTGCTTTGCTCCTCCAGAGCCCGCTGATGGCTGTAAGGGCTGGAAAGTGCACAGGGCTCCGAAAGTTCCCAGCTCAGGCCCAGGCACAAAGGGAATCCAGGATAGTGCATAGTTAAGGGGGGCGGGGGGGGGGAGAGGGAGGGAGGAAGGAGGGAGGGATAGGAAAAACGTCCTGGAATGCATATGGGATGTGGCAGGGATATTTTCTGGAGGACCACAACAGGGGTCGGGCACGATCATGCCCATGTGGGGAAGGATGTGGAATTAGATGCCCCCTCATTGTGGGGGTGTGGAATGGCGAGCAGTCGTGCCTTCTCGGAGGGCAGTGGGCAGTACCTATTCCAACTCTAGGAGTCCATTCTGCCAAAATAGTGTCCACGTGCACATACATGTGAGCCCAGGAGTATTCAGCACAGCCCCTGTTAGCCTTACGGTATTGGGTACAACCCACACCCCAACCCTAGAGGAGGGGCTGGATCACTAGAGGGCAGTGGGCCCCACCCAGCTGCTAAAGGCAGGGAGAGGGTGGCCTGGGTGAGTCACGCCAAGGTGTCCACAGCATTCCCCTGATGACAAAGCAGTGGCAGAGTGGTGCGCGTGTTGGGTACTAGTCTGCACGTGTCGTGTGGGAAAAGGTGTGGAGGGATCAGGATGGGGGCTTTGAGTCGCTGGCACCTGCTAGCCTGTCACATAACATATTTCTTACCCTCATTGTCCACCTCCCAGCCAGAAGTTAAGCCCCACGAGGCAGGGAATTATGTCTAGTTTTTTGGTTTGATGTATCCAAAGTGGCTTACAGCAGATGCTGGGGTGCTGTTAGTGCTTAATAAATAGTCATTGAATAAAGAAGCAGATGATGTGCACTTTCCAAGTATATTTTCTGAATTATTTGAATTTTCTACAATGAATGTGGATTATTATTTTTTTTTTTTGAGACAGAGTCTCACCTTGTTGCCTATGATAGAGTGCCATGGCGTCACAGCTCACAGCAACCTCAAACTCTTGGGCTCAAGAGATCCTCCTGCCTCAGCCTCCCAAGTAGCTGGGACTAAAGGCACCCGGCTATTTCTTTTAGAGATGGGGATCTCACTCTTGCTCAGGCTAGTCTTGAACTCGTGAGCTCAAGCAATCCACCCACCTGGCCTCCCAGAATGCTGGGATTACAGGCGTGAGCTACCATGTCTGGCTAACATGGATTACTTTTATATTTTTTAAAAAAGGAAAAGGAACTATGTCTTGGAAAATACAAAATTCCTGTCCCTATTCTGGACAGGAGAGCTGGGGTGCTTTAGCTCCTCCCTCTGTGGCCTCAGAAGCTGACAAAGGTCCAGGGTCCTGCAGAGTCTCAGCCGCTGGTTCTTGCTCTGAGATTTGTGTCCTGGTTTTTTGCGGCTGCCCGTTGCATCCATCGTCGCTGTCTTCACTGACCCTCAAGGCTCATGTCTCTACCGGGACAAAGCCAGGGTGCCCACCCCTGTGCCCTCCTTCCCAGATCTGTGTTGAGCCTAGGGGGAGCCTCAGAGACTGACAGATGGCCCCTGCTCCCCGGCTCATGGTCCAATGAAGCCTGACTGGGGGGGGGGGGTCCCAGGGCTGGCTATCCGGATGCCACTATCTAAAGTAGTTTTCTTCGGTGCCCGGCTGGAGGACGTGGTCTTCTGATGGTTTTGCTTCAGGGAGACTGGGACTTTGCAGGATCTCAAGTTCACAAAAGAAGAGAGCTGGGCTGGGGCTGGGGGGTCTCTCCTGGCTGTCCTTGGGGTAGAGCAGGGGCCAGGGCCTAGATCTAAAAAGCCTCACACTGGGCTGAAGCTGGGCAGAGGGCAGGGCCTAGATCTTGGGAGACAGATAGAGATGGGACAGAATGCTGGCCCTGCTGGACAGTGTAGGATCATGTATGCCAACCCTGACTTCAGGGCACTGCACACAGGGGCCTCTTTCTGTGCTCACTGTAACCACTAGCTTGTCACTTCCTCAAGGACAGGGCTGGTCTGCTGGGAATAGTGCAGCCTCCCAAGAGCCTCCCGAAGGGTCTCTGACCGCTGGTTTTCAATGTCTGGCTCAAAAGAAATGGCCAAGACTCCCACTGTCTGCACACCAGGCCAGGGCTGGGGCCAGCCACCCTAAAGACGGCAGTGAGTGGGTGGTCATCTGGTGCCGAGGTGGGGGCCATTAGGGGGGTGCCCTTTCTTTGATTCAAAAATAGGTTTGGAAACAGTGTAGTGGGTGCGGGGTCGTACGGCTCTCTCAACCAGGTGGTGGAGTAAGGTTTTGAAATGGCAGTGCAGCTGAAAGAGACGCTGCAGCTGGAGAGTGCGGCCGAGGTCGTCTTCGTGCACTTCTTCCAGGGCATGCCAGAGAAACTAACCACCACGGTGTGCCTCTTTGACCGAGGCGACTCCTACACAGCACACAGTGAGGACGCTCTGCTGGCCGCTCGGGAGGTGTTCACGACCCAGGGCGTGATCAAGTACATGGGGCCAGCAGGGGCAAAGAATCTACAAAAAAACCCCAAACAAAACAAAAATAGGTTTGGTCAGTCACACTTGTCATGTGGTCCATAGATAGAACATGTCCAGAATGGGAAGCCCCACCAAGGTAGAGGGAGATGAGTTGATGCTGGGGCAAGGGGTGGAGGGAGCAGGGAGTGGCCACTTGCAGCTCCTGGAGGGGTTTGGGGTGATTAGGATGTTCCAGAGTGGACAGTGGCAGTGGTTGCGCTACTCTGTGAATACGTGGAAACCCGGTGACTCGCACACCTTAACTGAGTGAATTATACAGCATCTGAACGTCATGTCAACTAAACTGCTATGGAAACAAATAAACCCTTTGTATGGGCCTTGAGGACGGCCAGGCACCGGCCTGAGTGGAGAGCCCCACCCCGGGAGCTGGGCTTGGCAGTGGAAGTGAGAGACACCGTTTCTGTCTTTGCTGTGGTGCCACCTTGTCAAAATCTGGCTTTGTCATCAGCGGTGATCAAGTCACAGCTGAGAAAATGGCAGTTTTACAAATGAGCTGGGAGGAACACGGAAGCCAGAGGCAGGTGCCTGGCTGCCATGGGGCAAAATCCAGGTCCAGCTGGCCTGGTGCTTTCTCTTCTGCTGTTCCTGGAAGCCACATTCAAGGGGACCCATGCTCCCCAAGCTCTCCCTTCAGCTTCACTCACAGTCTCAGGGTCTCGGCAGAATCCTTCTCTGGTCCAGGCTGGTGCAGGCCAGGCAGGAAAGGGTTAAGGGGGCCTGGGGGGCAGGCAGGCCCCTGCCCTCCTGACAGGCAGGTGAGATCAAAAGCTGCAGGACAAAGGGGACCCGAGGTGGATTTCTTTGGGAGAACATAGAGCCTCAGACCCATGCCCCAAAAGGACCCCTCCCCTGAGAACAAGGAGTGTGTGGGGGTCAAAGGTCAGTGTTTGACTTGGATTGAGGTGCCTGCTTTGTCCCCAGGGCAAGCAAGCCTGATGGCAGCATAGGGACCTTCCACAGGAGCTGCGGGGACAGGCTCCTTTGTGAGCTGGCAGCGCTGGACCACCTGCCCGTAACAGGGATGTCACTGTGGCCTGGAAATGTCTTTTATATCTGTGCCCCAGTCCCCAGGAGAGACACAGGCCACCTCTAAATAACTCAGTAAGCAGAGTCACCTGGGAACAGCTAAGCAGCGTTCTCCACATCCTCATGACGGCTCCTAATGATGGCTCCATCCAGTTCAGCCTTTGTCACATAATCTGTTGCTGAAAGGATTTAAAATTCAAGAAAGAAAAACGCTGGGGCCAATTAGCTACATTGTGTGGGCAGTGGCCCTGCCTACGGGGCTCCGCTCCCCTCTTCAAGTCAAGTGGGGCTTTGCTCGAGCCCGTTCCGCCAGCGGTCCCCGAGCTAGACCCACCTGACCTTTCAGGGTGGGTTTTGTTGTGGAACATGGGGGAGCAGGTCTGTCTGAGGACCCTCCACACACTCATTCATCACTTGCGATGCTGAGGTGGGGAAGACAGAGAAGGGGCTTGTTTGTCCTAAGATGTCCGTTTAAAACAAATCTCCATGGTGGCCCTTGGTTTTCTGCTCAGAGGTCTGTGTTGATGAAGTAGCAGGCATTTTGTGCACCCCCTGGTCTGCACACAATGTGCCTCTGCTGGGGCTTCAGCGCCAATGTCCATTCCTCGGCAGAGCCAGTGCTGAAGGACAGCAAGAGCGTCCACACAGCACAGGGCCGGACGGGGGGTGTTGGTTCTTATCTGCAGCAGCGTGTCTGGGCCTCACAGCTCAGACCTGGCATAACGACTCTTATCAATCACCAAAGCAACATCCACCCACCGTAAAAGCCAAATCAGTAGCGAAATCCATACCAAAGGGTAAACGTGAAAATTCTCCCTCTCCCCTCTTCCTTGCATCCTCAGCCCTCAGAGCTCACATGCCTCCAGATCTTTCTGAGACATTCTGTGATAAACCTTATGTACAAACACCACCAGCAGGGGCAAGCACAGAGCCAGGGCTCACCAGACCCTGTCCTGAGCCCTCACCAGAGCAACTTCATTTCAACCTCATGGCAACCCCTCAGCACATCCCCATCCTTCAGATGAAGAAATCGAGGCCCAAAATCCACACCAGTCACAAGTGGCAGAATCTGGATTCGAACCCAGCAAGTCACAGATGGGACTGCACTCTCCATGCTGTGGGGCTACCATGGAGCTTTCCTTGCCAGCCACCCTGAGCTCTCCAGCTGCTGCCACTGTGAGGGTGGCCCAGCTCATCCTTGGGTTGCCGCCTGTCTCCAGCATAGGACTTGTTTCTGGCTTGGTGACCTGCTGAACGATGCTGCAGGCCGGGGGTTCCTAGAGCTAAAGGCGTCACGATGGATATCGTTGCTGACATGGCTGAGTGTCCCTGTGACAGTGGCCCCAGTCTGCACGCCCTCCAGCATCACAGGATGTGCCTGAGCACCATTCTCGGTCTTTCTCTGTGTCCTAGTGGGCGTATCTATTGGACAGGTTCCGAGTTTGAAAAGTGCTCAAGAACTCGCTCTATTTTTCCAATGAGCAGTTCTTAGGTGGGCGTTTTTCCAGCGTACAATTTTTCTGGAGTTTTGTCAAACTGATGTTCCAGAAAGCCTCCTCCACTCCTACCAGAAGGTCTGCACGTGGGCAGCCCACCCTGCTGGGGTGGGGGACTGAAGCTGTCCCCTATTCCTCTTACCCCTTGTCAGGACCCACATAAAGGCCTTTCCTCCATTTTTTTTTTTCACCCAAATGACCAACATGATCAGGTCAGGGGACACTGCAGAGATTTCATGCAATCATTTGTGTACCATCTAGGTCAGTGGTTCTCAACCTGTGGGTTGCGACCCACAGGAACCGTATTAAAGGGCCGCGGCTTTAGGAAGGTTGAGAACCACTGACCAAGGGGGAGCAACTTTGGGTCAAGTAGAGGAAAGCTGGCTGGTGCTGGCTGGGTCAGGAGCTCATAGCCCGGGGTGAGGGGCACACGGCCACCCCTTGGTGATGCAAGTGTGTCATATAGCACAGTGGTGGGGGGGGGTCTCTCAGCTGGATCTTGAAGAATAAGAAGAATCTAGACAAGCAAAGGGGAATAGGAGTGAGGGCACGTGCTGCAACTAGTGGGAGCAGCCAGTTCAGAGACCCCAAAGTGGAGCAGGCTAGTTCTCAGTGACTTGTCAAGGTGAAGGGTGGGCTGGGAAGGGCAGGGATAGACAGAGCCAGACCACACACATGTCAAAGCAAGGTATGCAGACTTTGCCCTAAAAATCAGAGGTTGCAGCTCAGAAGCAGAGAATGGAAGGACATAGCAGGCTGTGGGCAATACCCCTGAGCATCTGGTGGCAAGGGAACCTCTCTTGAGCTGACCCTGGTGGCCTGTTGGTGAGCATAGGCAGGCGTCTCCCTGTGGGGCCACAGGGGCCATCCTCAGATCGATCAGTTAGAGGCGAGTTTATCTTGCCAGCCTCTCGAGGTCAGGAAACGTGAAACATTTCTCTTTAAAGAGAATAAATGTATGTTTAGCCCACTCCTTCCAGATCTCCCTGTGGGAATTCTGGCCACATAGGCCCATTTCTATACGAGCCCAGGTGGCTGCAAAACTTCCCTCTGGGCCATGCAATCATGCAAGGGAAGCCTGGGGAAACCACATCTTAAGGGCTTGACTTTGATTTGTTGAGAGAGTGGGGCCAGCGAAGGGACCACTAAGTCTGAGTCAGAATGAGATGATAGTACTGGTCCCCCAAATTGCCCATTGCCTCAGCAGCCTGACCCCTCCACTAGTCACACGCCAATGGACCTTCCCTGCCTCCCACACACTGTCTCCAGTGTCCTGGCCACACTTCACACTGCACAGAGCCAGGGAGAGAGGGACAGGCTTGCCTGCCCTCCAGAGAGCCTGACACTGTTGACCCTTGGGATCAGGGCTACAAGAGGGAGGCTCCAGGTGCCCTGAGCTGGGTCTTGCAGGAATAGTGGGAACCAGAGTCCCAGGTGGAGATATGGCATGTGCAAAGGCTGTGGTGGGAGGGAAAGGTGACTGTGTGGGTGTGGGGCTGCCTCTATCGGATAGTGGAAGGAGATGAGGGGACCGACTTGCCTCCTTTTCATCCACCCCCTCATTTCAGGACCATTAGCACTTGTCTGGGCTAAATCATGTCCCCCTCCAAATGCATATGTTGAAGCCCTAACTCCCAGGACCTCAGAATGTGATTTCAGTTGGAGATGGGGTCTTTTAAGAGGTGATCGAAGTGAAGAGAGATAACTAGGGTAGGCCTCAATCCGATCAGACAATTGGTGTCCTTATAAGAGGGGAGCTCAGGACTCAGACACCTGCGGAGAGGAGGACCATGTGAGGACACCGGGAGAACATGGCCATCTACGAGCCACGCCATGCTCCTCATGCAGCTCCATGCCAGGCACTGATGGGCAGAGGGGGACGGAGGGGATGGAAAAGGGTAGCTTTTGGTGTCTGTCCCTGGGTACAGAGGGATGCTCTGCTTTCTGCTGCCGTGTGCCCAGAAGGAACCCTTGCTTCATGCCTCACCTGCGGGGGTGGGGGGTGGGGGAGGGGTCTAGTTGATCCAGCCAGAGGCAGCACCTGGCAGGCAGGGGGCTGGGACCACCCCTGCTGAGTGGGACTTCTCACTCTCTGGAAGCAGAGAGCTTAGGGGCATGATTTCCCAGACCCTGGAGCCTGGTAGGGGACAAAGAGCCAAGTGTGCCCAGCTGAGGTGGACTGAGAGGGTTTTAGTCACCTCACCTCAGCTCCCAGCTATGTGACGTTGGGCAAGCCACTTCACCTCTTAGAGCCTCTCTTCCAATCTGTAAGATGGATCTGAGCAGGGCCACTACCAGGATTTGGGGGGCCCTCCAGCAGGCCGGGTGTCTCTCTTGCTGCTCTCAGAGGGACATAGTTAGAATGAGTCTGGGGCCAAGAGCCAGCAACAACTCCTATAGTCACTGCCAGCCACCGGGACCACACCACGGGACTCTGTCCTTTGCCCTCTCTCCTCCCTCAGCTCTCTCTCCAGGGGAAGGAGCTAGAGGTGGGGGCCTGGACCCAGGTACCACATAGAGCCAAGAGGGGCTCTGGGGAAGGGGGGCTCTGGGCAGACATTCTGGTGCTGGTGGTAGGAGGGCTTGGGCTGGGCCTGGGGGTGTCCGGCCAGGGTCTGGAAAAGACTAATTAGTCAAATGGTTGCAGTTGACCATTTGGAAGCAATTAACAGGGTCGCTATTACCACATTATGCACCCCCCACCTGGCTCTGTATAAGGAGGGGAGGGGCGGAGGTCGCTGTTGTGTGGGTGCCTCAGCAGAGGCCAGCAAGATTTTGTGAGTGAGCTCCCTGAATCGCCATCCCCCAACAGGGCCTGAGTGCCTGAGGGCCTGGCAGTTGGGCAGGACCAGAGCCAAGCCCAGGCCAGGACGGGTCCACAAGGCCAGGCTAGGAACGGTCCAAGAGGGGGGCCAGAGAGATATGGCGCCTTAGATGCGGAGGAAGAACTCCCTGGGTGGGTGAGCAAAAGCCTGGAGGCCCCGACAGGAAGACGTGGAAATAGATGGGAACCCAGGCAGGTGGCGAGTGTGCCAAGGGTCCCGCTGACACTGAAGCCTCTGTCAGTAAGGCTGGGGCAGCAGGTGAAGGCAGCTTTGGGTTTCAGACAACTTCCTCTGACTTGGACAAAGGAGATCACAGGGCCCAGAGGAGAGGAAGAAACATGGCCCAGAGAGCACTGTTGCCTCAGAGATGTCGCACTAAGCAGAATAGCACATGGTAACCCAGGTCTGCTAGGAGGGGCCTCAAGGTAGGGGTGGGGGCACCTACTATCCCAGCATAGCTGCATAGCGTGTCTCCTCGCTCTCAAAGACACCAAGGCTTGTATAAGAGACCATGGGCCCCTATCAAGGGGGCATTCTCTGCACTGATAGATACGCTGGCAGGAGGCTTTACAGGGGAGATGCCACTGAGTTTCTGGCACCAACTTTGGGGTATCGAATACATGAGAAACGAGTATCTCAGAGAGGTGATGCTGTGTGGCCATCTCCATGTGGCAAGACGCGGCCAGGCCACTCATTCATCCATGCCTTCATTTAAGGAGTGTACACTGAGTGACCATGTGCCAGGTGCTGTCTAGAAGCTGAGGGGACAGTCAGGGACTGTCTTACCCTCTACAGCTTCCCTCCTATGGAAGGGAGTCACCCTTGGACCCCTGCTCTGGGGTGGCAGCCCTTGCCCTCATCCCAGGTTCTAGGGCACAGGCAGACCTGGAGGTGGGCAGTGACTGACCACAAGTGGGTGAGATTGGAGACCAGTGCCAGGGAACCTCCCTGAGAACTGCTGGGGCCCTAGGCATGGAGCAGGGGGGACACTGCAAACCCAGCTGCCTCGGTTGGATTTTTCTGCATCCTCCTAGTCTTCCATAGGGGCAGAGGGAGACTTGTAGGGGGGAGGGTGGGGCTGACATAGGAAAGTCCTGTGTTCCCCCAGCGCAGCAGACCACTCTTACTCTCTCATTTTTAGAATTAGATTCTGTCTCTTCTCTCCTCTGGCTGTTTCTCTCTGTTGCTCTGAATTCTTACACACTCCTCTCTGTCTCTGTCTTGAAAACTGCATTTCTTCTTATCTCTTCTGGACCACAGTGTTGAGAGGCTGGCGACTCACACTGGCAGACTAAATGTGTTTCAGACGCAGCATTTGCTGGGCTTCCTCTGTGCTCTCTGAGGAAGGTCAAGCAATCAGTGGGTGCCAGCCCAGGTCAGTGCACAGAACCCTGCTGGGCATGTTCCGCTCTTGGTTCTGTCCCTGGGGTGTCCCTGGGCCTTCCTCTGTCCCCTGTAGTGCAGGGTCCATTACTAAGAGGCTGAGGCTCTAGCATTTTGGTGGCCTGGTCTTAGGACTGTTTAAGGACCCTCGCAAGCCAGCTCTGGGGCAGTGATCAGGCATGCTGTCCATGCCTGAGGTGCTGAGTGCTGCTCAGGGGTGCCCACCTCTGGGAGGAGCACTCAGACTCAGAGCACGTTGGGGTGTGCTCACGGAGGACATGCTGCCCTGCTGTGTTAAGCTATGACTAGAAATGTCCCAGTGGTGTGCACTAGCTGCTCGGCACCCCTGCCAGGACCCGGAATCCTGATGCTGACACGAGGGACAGGGATGACAGTCACTTGGCTTCTCCCAGAGCCCCTGGTCAACTTGGAGCCAAGACTGTAGCCTAGACCACTGGACCCCAGGGTGCCGCACCCTGGGGGCAAAGCCCCTTTGAGTGAGCCCACCAGCAGGTATCCTGCTAACTGCTGGCCAGGAGGCCACTGGAGGCAGAGGCCAGGGGAGCAAGAGAAAGGACAGGGAATATGGCTTTTCCCAACAGTGTCTGAGCCCCTGTCTCTGGGATCCCTAGCAGACCCACCTCCCACCTCCAACCCTGAGGTGCACCCTGACCCCCAGGCAGCCCAGGGCTGGGTGCTGCTGTGGAACCATCAGGCCCGCACTGCCCTTCCCTTGTGCTTCTCTCTCTGTGGCCGCCAGACTTCTGCAGGCCTTCTTCCAGGGGCCCCTGCTGCCCTGTCTCATCTGGTCATTCCCTCCCTGTCTCCCGGTTCTCTCTCTCTCTGTACCGCTCCTCCTCCCTGGGACTCTGGCTCTGGCTCCGCTGTGCCTCCTGCTAACTCCTCAGCCCCATCTCTGGGCAGGACCCTCGGGGTGCCCGGTTGGGGTGTGCGACAGGATAAAGCACCTCCTGGCAGGTCCCGGCACACGCCACTCCTGCAGGAGCCCCTGGCGCAGACGTAAACCCGGGTCTCCCACGCGCGCCCGCGGCCCAGACCCCCACTCTCTGCTGCCCTCGACAGCCCCCTTCATTATGCGTCTCCTTTAATGGGCGTTCGTCAGCTCGACTTCCCCGCAAGTTGTTTTCACGGACATCAGTCATCGGCCCGGGCCCATTGTGCAGGGGGATTGACGGGGGGCGGGAGGGGGTGACAGGGCCTGGGGCGGCCGCCTCGAGGCCTCAGTCTATAATTTTCAGAGGCATAATTGGTCTGGGGGAGGGGCGGGGAAGGGCGGGGAAGGGACCTTTCAGAGCCGGGAGGGCGTGCGGGGGCGCGTAGCGCGCTGCCTAACGGAGCTGCCGCCCGACGGCGGTGCGCGGGGGCGAGGTGCGAGGCGGCGCGGACCGAACCTGGTGCCCCGCGGGCTCTCCACCCGCCGGCCTCCCGCCCCGCCCGCGCCTCCCGCGCCTCCGCCTGGGGACCACGTCGGCCTTTTGTTGCCGAACGGTCCTTTCTTCCAGCGCTTTGCGCAGCAACGGAAATTTCACCGCTCCTGGGTGAACATTGAAGGATCTTTCTCTTCCCCCTTCTCCCTCTCTCCCTCCTCTTTCTCTCTTTCTCTGTCTCTCCCTCCTCCTCCTCTCTGTCTCCCCACTTCTCCCTCCTCCCTCCCTTTTCCGCGGAGCCGGAGTCCGCACCGCCACGCGCGGGAGTCGGCTCCCAGCGCTTTGCGCGGCTCGGCTGCCGCCCCTTCCATGGGTGCCGCGCTCTCCTGCAGCCGCCGCCGCCGCCGCCGTGGAGCGGGCGCGATGCCACGATGGGCTTGATCTGGCTCCTGCTGCTCAGCTTGCTGGAGCCCGGCTGGCCCTCAGCGGGCCCCGGGGCGCGGCTGCGGCGCGATGCGGGCGGCCGCGGCGGCGTATACGAACACCTCGGCGGGGCGCCCCGGCGCCGCAAGCTCTACTGCGCCACCAGGTACCACCTCCAACTGCACCCGAGCGGCCGCGTCAACGGCAGCCTAGAGAACAGCGCCTACAGTGAGTGCTGGGCGCTGTGGGGTCCCGCGGGGTGGGCCTGGAGAACTGCGCCTACAGTGAGTGCTAGGTGCTGCGGGGTCCCGCGGGGTGAGGGGGAGGAGGAGCGCCTACAGTGAGCACTAGGCGCTGCAGGAGTCCCGGGGGTGAGGGAAGGAGCAGCGCCCTGCAAGGGCCAGGGAAAGGGACGCCGCGCGCCAAGGTGTACGAGAGAACACGCGCCTAGGTTTCCGAGAGGACTGGGTGCCTTCCGCTGCCAAAGGACGAACGCCGGGGTCCGCTCGTCTCTTTCCACGTCCGGAGAAGAATGCGCGCTGAGGTCCCCAGGAAGCTTGGGGCAAGGGGACTCACGTCCAAAGAAGGCACCCACCTATGGCCGCAGCCCGCGTTTGTGGAGAACTGTCAGAGTCTGCTCCCCGCTCGGCCCGCTAGTCCAAGAGGGCGCGAGGCAGGCGCCGCCGAGGCTCTTGGCTCAGCTGCGTTTGGCGGCCCTGTGAAGTTTAAGTCCTTTGAATTCGTCAGAGAAAAGGAGCTGGACAAGGCATTTATCATCCTCTTTATTATTTTGACGACTTCTCCTCCTGCGACCCCTGGAGACCCCACCGTCCCCTCTGCTCTCCACGCTCGCGGCCCAGGTGGTCGCCCTGCGCGACGGCTTCTGCGCAGAGGACGGCCGCTCGCCGCGGCCTCCACCGACAGACACTCCTTCCCTGGCGCTGATCTGCACCCCTCCCGACCCCACCCTGAACCGTATAGCTACAGGAAGGGTGGGGGCTCCTCCGCTGGGGCGGGGGGCAGGCGCAGGCTGCGGGTCAGGAGCACAGAGAGCCGTCAGCCTGGGTCTGTAGATACACAGCCCGCGCGGCATCCAGGCCCCACAGCCGGGACTGCTCACCGCGGGAGGCACGCGAGACTCCACCGCTTAGATTCTTCTGGCCGCAGGGACCTGCGGCCGGGCTGAGCCCTGGGTGGGCAGCAGGAGAGCGGAGGAGCTCAGAGCCAGCTCCCGAAGGATCGCAGTCGCGAGCGTGGGAGTGTGCCCGGGGCCGCGAGATCCTCCGCTGCAACGCGCGGCGGGGCCGATTCAGGCGGCGGCGGCGGGAAACCGCAGCTTCCTGGTGGAAGCGGCAGCCCTGCGAAGGGTGGAGGGGTGCCTCTGGAGCCACACAGTGGGAACCAGCTGTCGCCAGGAGTCCTGGTTCGCAGGGCTCCTCTCCAAGAGACACCGGGTTCTCTCCAAATCCAGACTCTCCCTCGCAGAGCAATCAAACTAACTGGTGCAACCAGGGAGGGCTGTTGGAGGTAGAGGGGTGGGTGTGCCTCTGCAGCAGCCCTGGTCCGGCATCCAGACTGATCTTTGCGGGGCCTGAGGCCGCTCCAGGGACGCGAAAGGCCAGTGGTCTGCAAACCCTGGTCTCAGGAGCAAAAGGCGCCAGCGAATCCGCAAACGATCCCAGGACTACAGCCGTGCTGGGTGCCAGGCATGCGTGCTCCCAAGAGGCACCTCCTGGAGAGGCTGCAGGCCCTCCAACTCCCCTCGGACCCGCTGTCAGGGCAAGACCCCATCTGGGCCTTTGTTGCAGCCCCCACCTCCACCCTGCTCTTCAGTCTAGAAGGAAAGGAGTTAGGGGAGATTGAAACGTTCTTATAGGAGGGAGTGGGTGAGACCTGGCCAGCTTTCTGCCCCACATCCAGTATCTCTAGGTAACCCCTTCCCCGCACAGTTATCTCCTGGTAGGTCCACTGTACTGCAGTGTGGATTATGTTATCAACTGACTCGTCCAGCCCAGGCTTTCCCTCTGAAGGGACAGTAATGGGAGAGCTCTGCCTCCCTTATCTGCAGCCTGGGTTTGAATTCCCACTCAAACTCATGCTGTGCTCCACGGGTGGCAGGTGCTTGTCCATCAGAAGATGAAACCAGTGCACAAGGTTGCTAGAGACCACAGGGCTGGCCGGAACACCATGCCTGTCACAGGGTCTGTGGGTGTAAATATTAATCGTATTATTTCCCTCCCAGGTTTGAGCTGCTCTTTTTGGAAAGGCTTCCCTTCTCTACTCCCATCTGTTGGTGGTCCTTGCCACCCCTGAGATGGGAGGTCAGGGAGGGTCTGGGCAGGGCCAGCTGGCACTCACCTGTCACCTCTGTGACTCTCTGAGGTGGGCAGGCAGCAGCAGTGATGAGCCTTCCTGATTCTTCTAGGCATCCTGGAGATAACGGCGGTGGAGGTGGGCATCGTGGCCATCAGGGGGCTCTTCTCCGGGCGGTACCTGGCCATGAACAAGAGGGGCCGGCTCTATGCTTCGGTGAGTCCAGTCTCCCATGTGGGCAGGTGCTGATCAGGAACCTGACATCAGAGCACGGAGGGAATATGGGCAGTAGAATTCATTGCCCAGAGCTGCAGCCAGAACCCCCATCTGTGACTCCTCACCTGCTGCTCTTTTGGCCCCTTTACTTACCAGCTGCCCCAGCTTGAGTGCAGCCATTGGGGAGGAGCTTGCTGGGGTCAGACATGCCCTGTGTCTGGGTTAGAAAATGCTCCCCCAAACCTTGTCACCATTGTAGCTGAGAGCCCAGGAGAAATTGTCCCTCAATTTTCCACTGAAATAAATGGACCCAAGCCAGCTGCGGGAGGGGGTGAGGTGTTGGTTGTCTCAGCCAGTTCCCACGAGGGTGGAAAGGCAAGAGCTGCTGGTTCTTAGGAAGGAACCCGGAGGGCGGGAGGTGAGCAGGGCCCTTGAACCTGGGTTTGGAACCTGGTCTCTCTACCACCTGGTCCTGTGACTCTGTGGGCATTGGCAGTGTCTCTCACCCAAGGGGCAGGGATGAGGAACACATAATTAGGAAATGTGCTACCTCCACCCAGTTATATGAAACTCAGCTGATACCTTCGTGGGCAATGACAGGTTTTTCATCCATATGTAACCGGAACGACATGCCCCTCGGACTGTCTTCCTGTGGTTGCTTCTCTGTTCAGTTGTGCTTACAAGGGAAACGTGCCGTCATTTCCCTGCCCACTTTGAGGTGGGGCAAACCCTCCTTTTAGTCAATTATTTCACCACAGATTTTCGGCTGTTCTGCTTCAGGAAATGCAGGAGTTGGGATGCACCCATTTGTTTTCTGTGGCCTAGGAGCCAGCCGTTAGAAGCTGTGTCTGGGGACAGGGCCCTTGCGGTGCCAGCCCCTCTGTATTTTCTCCCAGAGTCTCCACACACCATTTGTGGTTTATAAGAATGTGCACTTTGCCTGGGGTTGGGTCTGGATTTTCTTTAAGCTAGACTGGGGCTTTCTGGACCCCCGGACCCTGTGCCTCTGGTGTGTGTAAAGGGGGCTGATCTTGTATTCTTTTTATTTATTTATTTATTTATTTTGTAGAGACAGAGTCTCACTTTATGGCCCTTGGTAGAGTGCCGTGGCCTCACACAGCTCACAGCAACCTCCAACTCCTGGGTTTAAGCGATTCTCTTGCCTCAGCCTCCCGAGTAGCTGGGACTACAGGCGCCCGCCACAACGCCCAGCTATTTTTTGGTTGCAGTTTGGCCGGGGCCAGGTTTGAACCTGCCACCCTCGGTATATGGGGCCAGCACCTTACCGACTGAGCCACAGGCGCCACCCGATCTTGTATTCTTAAATGGGCCACCCCACAGCTGCCTCTCTCCCTGTTGGTCTTCAGTGATGGTAGAGGTCTTACTGACTGTGTAAGAGAATTTTCAGACTTCACAGAGTGGAGCAGGGGGTGCTGGCTCCGGAGGGAAGACAAAGGCCTCTATCATCTCTTCCTATGGGGGCCCAGGTTTTGGGGGGACAGAACAAAGCCCACCTGTGGCTTCCATCCCTGGATTTGAGGGAGAATGGAGAGAGGCTCCCAGCCCACTGAGGGGTGGGGAGGATGAGTTCAGGAGTAGCCAGGCAATCTAGCTGGATCATGTGCAACTTTCTAGAGTGCCCAGGAGAGGTCTCAAGGCCCTGCTGACAGCCTGGGGGCCAACCCTGTCACCTGCCACCTGGTGCCCTCATCCTGTCTGCTGCCAAATCCCCTGGGAGTGCTGTTCTTCCTGCCCTGCCTCGGGACAGCCTGAGCTCTCTCCCACCTTTGCCTTCAGCCCACTCCTCACCTCCCTTGGGCCAGCCTATCCGCTCTGTGGGCAGTGACTATTATTGCTCCCTGCTACTCCCACTTCTAGCCCTGGCCTCCCTTCTGGGTTGTAAGCCACTCTCCCCAAAGTCCTGCTGGCTCAGAGCCTCCAGACAGAGGGCAGCACACCCCACTAGACTCCCCTGTTCCCCTAAATCCACATCTTAGCCATTGGCCCGCCAGCCACTGACCATAGCCCAGGGTCAGCTGTGAGCCGTAGCACACTTCACCTGCTCTCTCTGCCCCAGCTTTGACTCATCTCAAGTCTTCAGACTGTACCTCCTGGATCTCTGTTCAGTCCACATACTCCACATCCCTTTCTTCATTCCCAAGGCCATTGCCAGACAATACAGGTTCTTGTGACTCCCACCAACGTACCTACAGCCATAGGACCTAGGTATAGGCCTGTAAGCCTCTCCTGCCTTCAGTCCACCCGTTCCCCCATCCGGGCTTCCATCCAACCTCCTACCCTCCCTCCCTCCTTCTCTCCTACCCTTTCTTCTTCCAACCGTCTATGCATGTACCCTACCTTTATTTCTATTTCTGTCCATCCACTGATCCTTCCTTCCATCCATTTATTCATCCATTCATCCTCCTGATCTTCCTTTATCATCTGTTCATCCATTTATCCATCCACCTATCCATCTGTCCTTCCATCTATCTATTCATCCATCCATCCACCTTCCCTTCTTTCTTCCTACCTTCCTTCCATCCATTCACCCACCCACCTATCTTTCCTTCTTTCCATCCATCTAGTCATCCGTCCGTCCATTTATCAATCCTTCCATCTACCTACTCTCCTTCCATCCATCTACCTCTCCTCCTTCCCATTTCTCGTTCTGTTCATCTACCCTTTCGCCTACCTATTCTTTTTTTCACATATATTCATCCACACATCCACCTGCCCTTCTTTTCTTTCATCCAGCCACCCGTTCCTTTATCCATCCCCATCCATGCTGCTTTCATTCCTTCATTGACCAATCAGTGTCCTGGCCACTTACCTTATTTGCACTCTGCTAAGCACATGCTGAGGGATCTTCTTAAATGGCAAATCTGTTCATGTCATGGCCTGTGGGCACTCCTAGTCACCCAGGAATGATTGGCATGCCTTGGCTCCGCCCACCACCCTGTAGACCCTGCCCCCTCGGCCTATCAGGCCTCTCTTGGCTCTTGAGACCACCTGTGCTGCTCACCCTCCACATGCGCTGCCACTGCCTGGAGTGCTCTCCCCAGAGATGCCCACTGGGCAGTGCCCTGCCAGGACTCTTCAAAAGTCATCTTGTCAACAATGCGTCTCTGAGTCTACTTCCTTCTCATGCTTCACAGGATGGAAGTGGCCCCAGGGAAGGGACTTGTTGAACAAAGAGTCTGGATGAGACAGTAGGTCAGGATAGCCATTGGGAACTGTTAACACAGTGAGTCCCAATGGCAGTGGCCATGGAGCATGTGGCCCTGGCCCCTGAGCTGTCATCTTCCTCCCTGGTCATCTTGGTCACCCCAGGTGCCCTACAAGGTACAGGAAGTGATCTGAACCCAAGAGGGCCTGGGCCCCTGGCCTTTTGAGGCTCACAGACCCATGTCCTTCAATTACCTCCCCCGCTACTGTAAAGAGAAAGCCACCATCTGGCTTCTACGGCCCTGGGCAGATGCATCTCCTACAGGATCAAGGGACATGGGAAGGGTGTCAGTTCTGGCCCTGAGTTTCTCACAGTCCAGGTGGGAGCCAGACCCTAAAGTAGCATGTCCACTGTGAGGGGCTGGGGGAAGTCTGCCCTGATCCCACCCACCCATTCCCAGACAGTCTCTGAGCCCCAAGCTTTGCAGGGGTCAGGTATAGGTCAGAGCAGTGTCCTGTCTTTCTGTGATTTGGGGGCTGGAACATCCCCCAGCCTCAGTTTCCCCATCTGTAAACTGTGAAAGTTGTTCTTGGGTAGTGATGTTTATACTGGGATCCAGGGAGCCCTGGGCTTCCATGGAGGGGCAGGAGAGCTGGGAGGGTTGGGGTTGTGGGGAGAGGTAGCCTTTCATCCTTACCTACTGGGCTTCCACATCATCGAAAAAGGATTTGATTCTAAGACATCTTGTTTCCTGAGGCCCTGCCTGGTCCAACGCTGCCCAGGCCACAGGCAGGGCCTGGCCAGCCTATGACTGCCTTTGGCCACTCAGTAGCTACTCCTTGTCCTCACCCGCTCAGGGACATCACACCCAGGTGGAGACAGACTGTGAAGGTCTTCTGCTTTCTCTCTGTGGCCAATGCCCAGAAGGAAGGAGACCCTTTTGCTTGCCCTGTACCCCCACAGTGCCCCTTGCAGAGTTTGGGGAGGACGGCTGTTTCTGTTTGGGATGGAGAAGCTCCCATCCATGGTCCTCTTGGGGAGGTGGCCCTAGACATTCCCCCCTGCCTGTAGCTGGGACTGAAACCTCAGCTGGGTTTGCTTAAGGCATAGCCACACTGGGGAGACCCCACAAGGTAGCCCCTGAGAGGACCTCCCATAGCCAGGCCTTGGGGACATTAGTGACAGCTTCTCCACTTTGGAGTTTCACTGTGCATTTGGGAGGGTAGGGACCTACCTGTCATTTCCCTACATCAGGCCTGACCTGGGGCCCCATTGATCTCAATGACAATGTGAATTTCCTTTACATCTGCTTGTGTTGGAAGCCCCAGTGTCTGCACTCGTCCCAAGAGCAGCAATACCGGTGACATACTAGCATCCTGGCTTCAACCTAAGGGATGGGGATCCTCCAGGCCAGCCGGCAGACAGCCAGGGCACCAGGGTCTGCAGGCCCTGTCTCTGCTTCACAGTCAGCCCACACGTCCTTATGTAGAGGGACTCCCATCATTAGTGCTCTCGGGCCAGTGGACAGAGGGAGGCAGAACCCAGAGGGGAGAAGTCGGGAGGAGCTGGCCCCTCTGGAGGTGCTCTGGAAACTTTAGAGAGAGCTGTCTAAGCTGAAGGCCAAGTTCACCAGGCACACTAGGAGGGGCACACAGGGCAAAGGCGTGGAGGCCCAGGTGTGACCAGGGGTTTGACAGGCGCAGGCAGTTGGGGCTGGCAGCTTCAGTGGAGGTGAGGGAGGTGTCAGGAAGCAGGCATCCTATGACCCTGACCCTCACACCAGTGTGATTTCTCATGACCACTGACCACGGCATGTTGTCCCCCCAGGAGCACTACAACGCTGAGTGCGAGTTTGTGGAGCGGATCCACGAGCTGGGCTATAACACATATGCCTCCCGGCTGTACCGGACAGTGCCCAGTGGGTCTGGGGCCCGGCGGCAGCCCAGTGCCGAGAGACTGTGGTACGTGTCTGTGAACGGCAAAGGCCGGCCCCGCAGGGGCTTTAAGACACGCCGTACACAGAAGTCCAGTCTGTTTCTGCCGCGCGTGCTGGACCACAAGGACCACGAGATGGTGCGGCTGCTTCAGAGCTACCCAGCCAGGCCCCCGGGCAGGGGGGTCCACCCAGGGAGGCCACAGGGCTCACAGCCCACACGTGTCCCAGCCCCACAGCTGGGTGCCAGGCTGACGGCCTGGGTGGCCTAGGAGCTCTGGTTTCCTCAGGGACTCTGGCCCCCATCGTCCTACTCCTGAGGTGGCTGCTGTTTCCAAGGTCAACAAAGCCCCCTCCTTGATGCTCTTGACCGAGGGTCAGATGTGGACTCAGGAGCCCCTGTTGGGGCTCGAGGAGGTCTGTGGTGAATGCAAGACGCCCCTGGGTTTATGTGACAAGGGCCCCTTGGCTGCAGCAAGGAAGACTTCCCCTCACCAGGCGCCCAGCCCAGCAGACTGAGGAATCCCCAGCCGCAGGGTGGCAGCGTGGGGGTTCATGTAATTGAAACATTAAAGTATTTTATCTACTTTGTTATTTAATAGATTATGGTGCAGGGTGCAGGATCACTCGCAGCTTTTCTAGGAATGTGCTTGCTCTGATGGTGACATCAAATGCTATTATTCTAAGATGGAAAATTGTATTCTGAGAAATGGGGCTAGAGATCTATTTGAGTCCCCTGGCTTTTGAAAGTTAACATTTTTGAGACCAACAGATTGTTTGTGCAGACCGGTCATGAGTGTGCCTGTGTGTGGACTCCTGCACGTGCACGCGTCCTTGTGTGTGGAAAGGGGCGTTTGTGTGTTCCCGAGAGTGTGCACGCGTGTAGGGTGCAGGTGCACTTGCATGAGCGTATGCTCATGTGTTTGTGTACGTAAGAAACTGCAAGTTTCCCTGGGACAGCCGATTGAGCACCTGTGTCCGTCACCAGCTGGGCATTGCTGTCTCTTTCTTCTTTTGTCCTTGCACTCTGCCTCCAGGCCTGAGCACTTCTGTCTTTGCTAAGAAAGTGAGGCTCCGAGAGGCAATAGGTCTGCCTGGGCCAGGTGCCTCCCCACACCTGCTACCCAACAACGGCTGTAGGGCAGGGTCTGCTGGGCGGCCCAGATGAGAGCCAACGGGTTCGGGCGGTGCATTCACCTACCCCAGCACCTGGCAGGGTGGGCAGGGACCCAGGTGAGGGGCCTGGCCTAGGCCCCCAGAGGAGTATGGCTGTCTCACCTGCCCTAACCAGGGTCAGAGAGCCTAAGGTTGGCTCTGATTAGCCAAACACACAAGGAGGTCAGCTCTACATGGCACATATACAACACGAATGAAAATCTTGGCAAAGACTCAACAAGGCTCCCCAGCCCCCAGTCAGACTCCCAGGAATCATATCCCCATCCCCTGGGGATGTGTATTCACGACAGCGAGCAGGAGCAGGGTGCTTATGTGACATTGCTGTGGTTCTGTCATTTGTCCAGCATGAGATGGGGGCAGGTGCTCCTGTTACTCCCATTTTGTGGATGAGGAAACTGAGGCTTAAAACTTGCAGTTTCAAGGGGCCTCTGCCTAAGCACCCTGTCATACAGGAGGTCCCTGACCAAGGGCTGTGCAGCTCTTGGTTAGTATTTCTGGCAGCCTTGGTATGAGAATACACATTTTTCGGCAGCTGCCAGGCTGTGCTGGGCTCTGTCTTCCCCCCTCCTCTGGAGTCAGGAAGCTTCATTTCAGGGTAGGTTGAACCATGTCTCCTCCCTAAAATGCCTGCGTTGAAATCTTAACCCTGGTGCCTCAGAATGTGACCTCATTTGGGGATAGAGCCATTACAGATGAGATTAGGTAAGATGTGATCCCACTGGGGTCAGGTGGGCCCCAATCCAATCAGATGAGGTCCTTACGAAAGGGAAAATTTGGGCTGCACCTGTGGCTCAGTGAGTAGGGCGCCAGCCCCATGTACCAAGGGTGGTGGGTTCGAACCCGGCCCTGGCTTGCTACACAACAATGACAACTGCAACCAAAAAACAGCCGGGCATTGTGGTGGGTGCCTGTAGTCCCAGCTACTTGGGAGGCTGAGGCAGGAGAATGGCCTACAAGAGTAGAGATTGCTGTGAGCTGTGACACCACATGCCACGGCACTCTACCCAGGGGATAAAGTGAGACTCTGTCTCCAAAAACAAAAAAAAAAAAAAGAAAGAAACTCTGTCTCAAAAAAAAAAATAGAAAATTCAAGGTTGGACATGGTGGCTCATGCCTGTAATCTTAGCACTTTGGGAGACCGAGGTGGGTGGATTGCTTGACCTCCTGAGTTCAAGACCAACATGAGCAAGAGCAAGACCCCATCTCTAAAACTAGCCAGGCATTGTGAGGGGCTCCAGTAGTCCCAGCTACTCAGGAGGCTGAGGCAGGAGGATCCCTTAAGCCCAAGAGTTTGAGGTTGCTGTGAGCTATAATGCCACAGCACTCTACCCAGGGCCAGAGACTGAGACTCTGTCTCAAGGGGAAAAAAAAAAATGGAGAAATTCAGAAGCAGGTGCATGTGCTTAAGGAGAAGACCCTGTGGAGATGAAGGCAGAGATGCTTCTACAGCGCCAGTGATTGCCAGCGATAGCCAGCAGCCCAGGGGATGGAACAGATTGTCCCTCGTGGCCCTCAGGAGGAACCTGCCCTGCTGAAGCCTTGGTTTTGGACTTGCCGCCTCTCGAGCTGTTTAAACATTCTGCTGTTTAAGCCTCTCAAGCCCATGGGCCTTGTTATGGCAGCCTAACCAAATGAACATGGACGGCCAGAGCCTGACTGCCCAGCTATTTGGATGGACCCCCAAAGGAGGGAGAGCCCCCTTTCTTTGAACGAGGGGATAGGGGAGAAGGCAGCCCACCTGTGCTGAAAGGGTGGGCTCCCTGGGAGAGGTCAGAGGACACAAGCTTCGTGGGGCACCCAGGTAGGCAGAGGCTTCCACCTACACATGAGGGGACAGGAGCAGATGGAACTCCCCTGAAAAGGAAAAGGTGTCAGGGTTGGGCCCTGTGACCCCCTGCTCTGCCACTCTTTGGCCTGGCCCACCTGCCCTGCGTGAGCCTGGGGTGGGCAGCACCTGGAGACGGTGCACCTGCGGCTCCATGAGAAGATGCCCACAGAGCCAGGGAGGGCACCCCGAGGCTCCAGGGCAGCAGCCTCCACACTTCCCCATCATATGTCCAACCAGGAGAGAAAGCGGGAAGGAGAGAAAGTCAGGCTGAGGAGCTGGGGCAGGGCTGTTGCCTGTCGAGAGTCACTGGGACTTTGGGCCAAGACCTGTCAGGAGTAGAAATGTAAAATTATGCAACCACGGTGAGAAACGGTTTGGTGGGTCCTCCAAAGGCCAAGCCTAGGATCACCTTGTGACCCAGAAATTCTGCCTCAGGATGTGAACCTAAAAGGTGTGAAAGCAGGGTTTCAAATAGGTGTTTGCATGCCCGTGGTCAACGTAGCAGTGTTCACAAGAGCCCAGTGTAGAAGCCACCCAACTGTCCCTCGACGGATAAACAAGTAAAGCGTGTCTAGCCACACGATGGAGCATTATTCAGCCTTCAAAAGGAGGAGATTCTGCTGCGTGCTGCAGCCTGGAGAGCGGCATCTCAGTGACACGAGCCAGTCACAAAGGACAAATGATAGGCAGTTTCACTTCTCTGAGCCCCTCCGAGGAATCAACTTACAGAGACAGAGGTAGAATATGGGGTGTGGGGGTGTTTAGTGGGGGCAGTTTCAGTTTGGAAACATGGAAAACTGCAGACAGGTGACCGTGACACAGACTGCAAACGTCCTTCGCACTCTGTCTTGTACGCTGAAGGTGGCTGAACTCTCCGGAAGGCCTTCACTGTGGAAATTGTGTTATTCATCCTTGTGTCCCCCCAAAGGTGGCTAGTTGAGAATATTGAGGTGCTTAATAAAAATTGTTCAATAAACTGAAAAAAATAGAATAAAGAACCTCTCGGGGTAGCCAGTAGGTGCTCTGCCTGTCAGCTGGCTTGGCCCCTGCCCTGCAAGGGAGCATTTGACTGTGGTCTCTGTCCAATTCCTGTCTGCCCACAGGGAAAGTGGCCTGCCTAGGGGAAGCCAAGAGAACAAGGCCCTGCTCCCCGCCCCTGGGCCCCAGCACTGGGTGGCCTGCTCTGCTGTCTGTGCCTTCAGTGGGAAAGGCAGGGCATGAGCTTCAGCTGCTCAGAGCTGGCCTTTGAAACCCTTGGTTGGTTCAGAGGCCTCCTGCCTCCCCACGGGTTGGAGGCCTTGGGAAGGTGAACAAGCAGGCCTATAATTAGCGGCCCTTCACTGGAGGACAACCTTGCCTCACTTGCATTCCAGGGCCACACCAGTTATAGCCCTCAGAGCTGTGCCCTGTCCCCTCTCAGGCTGCAGTGGCCGGGACACCAGCGGCTGCCCACGCTTGTGCTGGAGCACCTGCCTGGGCTGCGTGCCCACATCGGGGACCTGGAAGAAAGGGCAGGAAAAGAGCTCGTACTTGACCTACTGATTCAAACGTGGCCTCGGCCACTTTTGTTGTTTGATCATGATGGCATTGAAGCCATGTGGTCTAGGACTGTCCCTAGCCTCTCCCAGCCTCAAGTCTGTCTGTCAAATGAAGTTCCCACTGTGATCATCAGATATGCTGAGGGGACAATAGGTAGTGAATTATTCCTAAGTCATAGCTGCACTGCCAGGGGAGGCTCTAGGGGATGGCCTGGCACTGCTCTGCAGTGGGGCTGGGGGTGGGGCGGCAACCGAACATTCCTCCCTAAGGCACCTTTCCTGCAGCCAGCCCATTGTGAGGGGTCGGGGACCCAGCCTCAGAGATGAGAATGATGGAGGCGTGGGGAGAGCTGATGGTGGGCGAGGGATCCTGGGAGACCCCTGCATTGGGGAGGCTGTTTTTTTGTTTTTTTGAGACAGAGTCTTGCTATGTCTCCCTCTGTAGAGTGCCACGGTGTCACAGCTCACAGCAACCTCAAACTCTTGGGCCCAAGCAATTCTCTTGCCTCAGCCTCCCAAGTAGCTGACTATAGGCACCTGCCATAAGGCCCAGCTATTTTTTGGTTATAATTGTCACTGTTGTTTAGCAGGTCTAGGCCAGGCTTGAACCCGCCAGCTTTGGTATATGTGGCTGGTGCCCTACTCACTGAGCTACAGGCGCCGAGCTGGGCAGGCTGGTTTTGAGACAGATTTTAAAAAGTCATTTATTATCTCTGATAAAATAAACACATTTATCTGCCTGTGACATGCTTCAGGAGAATGACACTGTAATTCCCTAGCCTTCCACCAAGCAAATGTCAGCACCAGCTGAAGGCCAGACACTTTCCGGGCAGGACAGACGCAGAGCCTATGCTCTCTCTCCTTGCAGCTTCCCGGGGAACAGAGACACGGCTGTAAAACAGCAGGCTAGGAGCAGCACCCTAGGAAATTCATGAAAAGCTGCGTGGGACACCATTAGTCAGGACCCTGGTCTCAGGAGCCAGGGCCTTGTGGCCAGCTGGCCACTTGAGGCCACCTCAATGACCACCTGACAGCATCCTCGTCCATCCAGAGAAGCTTCCAAGTGGCTCTGGGAGTGGGAAGGGGCAGCCGGCAGGGGTGAGGGCCGGGTAGGGGAGGACAGGGCAGTGGAAGAGCCAGCCTCACTGTGGGGAGTGCTCTGTGGTCAGGCCAAGCTGGGCGCCAGGCTCCAAGCACCATCCACAGGCTGAGCCCAGCAAGGCGCTCTGATCTCTCCCACCATCCCTCAATCTCCTCCCTGTAAAGCAGGGACAGTGATGATACCCACTTCCAAAGCTGTTACAAAGGCTGAGTGCACTGATCTAGGTAAGGAGTGAAGCTGGTGCCTGCGCCCAGCTGTCAGAGCCCTGATGTCAGCAGTAATGGCACCAGGCTGATCCTGGCCCCTGTGGGGAGACAGTCATGGTGAGAGTCACTGAGTTCTTGGCTCAGTGCCCATAGCACAGTGGTTACGGCACCAGCCACATACACCAAGCCTGGCGGGTTTAAAACCAGCCTGGGCCAGGTGAGGCAACAATGACAACTGCAACAAAAAATAGCCAGGCATTGTGGCGGGCACCTGTGGTCCCAGCTACTTGGGAGGCTGAGGCAAGAGAATCGCTTAAGCCCAGGAGTTGGAGGTTGCTGTGAGCTGTGATGCCATGGTGCAGGCGATGGAAAAAAAAATCACTGAGCGCTGACTCGGGGCACACCATGCCACACGCGTCCCACAACGACAGAATGACTGGGGGTCCTCAGTCAATCCCAGGGGCCTGTGGCTCAGTGAGTAGGGTGCTAGCCCCATATACCGAGGGTGGCAGGTTCAAACCTGGCCCCTGCCAAACTGCAACAAAAAAATAGCCAGGTGTTGTGGCGGGCACCTGTAGTCCCAGCTACTCAGGAGGCTGAGGCAAGAGAATCGCCTAAGCCCAGGAGTTGGAGGTTGCTGTGAGCTGTGACACCACGGCACTCTACCGAGGGCAATAAAGTGAAACTCTGTCTCTAAAAAAAAAAAAAAAAAAAATCCCAGGGGCAGAGGTTGCCATCCACAAGGAGGCTGGTGCCAGGATGGATGGTTCCCACAGGCAAAGTGGCTGCTAAGGACACTGGCTTCTGATCTTGTCTCCCATGCACCACGCCCTGCAGCCTTGGAGACCCCCTCACCAGGGCGAGGCTGCCCAGGCCCAGTTAGGCCAAACTCCCTGGCTCTGCAAGGAGGATAGGGCCCATCCTGGGGTCCTCGGCCCTCATCATCCCCAGCCAGCGGGGGATGCTGACTGAACACGTGAAGGAGGGGGCTGACCAGGGAAAGCTGATTCTTAGGACTGGCTTTTTTTTCTCTTTGTTTCCCTCTGACTTCTTCCTTCCATAAGTTAACGCCATGCAAGAACAGGTCTATGTGAAAGCTCATCTCTCAGGAGGGCAGCAAGCCTTTTGGTTTTTTCCAGAAGAATCACCTTTTGTCACCAGGATGCTGTGACAGGGAGCTCCCTGTTCCCTGCTCCCTGCTTCCTAGGCGCTCACCCCTGTCATTTTCAATGCTCCTACTCCGCCACTCTGTCCGTCCCAGCTCTCCTCTCCACAGGACCTTTGCACACACCACCCACTGAGGGTAATCTTCCCTGTAATCTTCACCAGGTTGGCCCCTTCTCAATCTTTACTTCTAAGGGTGTCACCTACTCAGAGACCTTCCTTGACCACCCTACCCCAAATCAGGCCTCTTCTCACTGTTTTCTCATAAGGCCTAGTTATTACTTTCACAGACATCCACACACCCTGTGATTACATAGTGGGTTGTGCTGCTGTCCCCCAACAGCCACCTGGTTGTTTATCTACCAATTCAAGTCTTCATTTGGTTGAGGGCTGCTCAAAGGGACAGTCACTCCTGGAACTCCAGCCTACTTCCCTCAGACAAAGAAACCCAGGAGCTTGTGATAGGAAGCTCCCAGTCCAGGTGCATGGAATAGTGAGGATCCAAGGGCCATGGTGGCACATGGACAGAGTCTGCTACGTTCTGTCATAATTTACCTTTTGCAGAATGGACAACCAAGGCTCAGAGTGATTAAGCAATTTTCTTAAAGTCACACAGCCAGAAAGGGGCATGTCAGGGCTGGTTCTAAGGCCTCTCCAGCGCCTGTGCTTATGATGCTGCCCTACGTGCCGCCCAAGTAGGGAGTGAGAACAGGCAGGTGCCGAGAACTGAGCACTGTGGTGCAGCCACTCGGAAAACAGTCTGGCAGATCTTCAAAGTGTGAGACAAAGTGACCTATGACCCAGCAATCCCACTCCTGGGTATGTACCCAAGAGAAATGAAAACACACACCCACACAAAAACCTGCACTCAGGGCTGGGCGTGGTGGCTCTCACCTGTAACCCCAACACTCTGAGAGGCCAAGGGTGGTGGGTCATTTGAGCTCAGGAGTTCGAGACAGGATGAGCAAGAATGAGCAAGAATGAGACTTGGGCGGCACGTAGAAAAACTGGGCATGGTGTCAGGTGCCTGCAGTCCCAACTACACTAGAGGGTGAGGCAGGAGGATCCCTTAAGCCCAAGAGTTTGAGGTGGTTGTGAGCTAGGCTGATGCCACAGCACCCTAGCCTGGGACAACAGAGTGAGACCTTGTCTAAAAAAAATAATAAAAATAATAAAAACCTGCACACAAATGTTTATAGCAGCATTGCCCATGATCACCAAATTATGGTAACAACCCAAATGTGCATCAGTGGATGAATGGGAAAATAAAACATGCTACAGCCAAACAAAGAAACATTCTGTGCAAAAATTCTGGTTCTGCTTATGTGAAATGTCTAACTGGCAAATCCCCGGAGACTGAAAGTAGATGACTAGTTTCCAGGGGCTGGGAGAGTTGGGGGAAATGGGGAGAGACTGCTGATGGATATGGGGCCCCTCTGAGATGACCGTGGTGATGGTCACACAGCACTTAAACGGGTGAATTGTAGGGCATGTGAATTGTATTGTGATTAATTTGATGGCACAGGCACATTGTCTGAAAGCCTTTCTATGAAAGCTGGACTGGGCAGGCCCTGCCACCCTTGGGGACAATTTAGGGGGTAGGAGGTGGGGCTGTGTAGTCCAGGGGGGTCTGAGAGGGCACCCCTGCATGCAGTACTGATGGCTACCAGCAGATGGCAGTGGCCTCAGGGACAAGCATCAGGTGCATGAACCTTGAGCTTCAGGTGTAGTTGGCTGAAGACCCATCGCTGGGTCTGTCCCCACATATGGGCAATGGTGCCTCTGGGTTGGTGATGTGCTTGCAGCGGCTGCTGAGTTACTCTGGATCAGGCAGTCAGGAGGAGTCAGAATGGGACAAAGCCTGATTGTCCTAGCATGCCCAGGATGACACATGGACCGGCACAGGGCCCTCCTCCCCAGGCACAAGGCAGAGGTAATGGGCTGGATCCTGGATAGGGTATGCAGCAGGTGCCTACTCTTGCCACTGGATGGGAGATGGACAGCAGGGCCACTCCTGCTGAGCAAGTAGAGAATGTGTTCATTTGCACAAAATGGTGCCGATGGCAACGATGGTGACAGTGAGGGAGGGGAGGGGACGAGGGGAAGAGGAAGGGAGAACACTTATTGGGCACCTTTCTACCTGGTACCATGTCACTCTGATGGATCTCCACCTCAGCTCTCTGAATTGGAGTTGGTTTCTAGAGCTCCCCACATGACAGGCAAGGGGCCAAGGCTCAGAGGACAGCGACTGCTGGCCCAAGCTCACACAGCATACAGGACTGGGGCCAGATTCACACCCAGACATCTGGCTCTATAGCACGACTGGTCTGAGGCCCCAGAGGCCATAAGGGGCTCTTGATTCCACATTTTTTGTCTTTGGGGCCTTAATTTAAACCAGTGGTTCTCAAATTATGGTCCCCTGACCTAGGATTTGAGTTCCAGTTTCCACCCTAGATCTGCTGAATGGGAACCCTGGGTGCAGACACAACTGTCTAATCCCCTAGCCTTTCAGGTGACTTGGATGGCTAGAACTTAGGCACTCCCCATTTAAAGGGATACCCCACAGCTTGCCTGCCCTCACTGAATGAGGGTATGGAGTGCTTTGCCATGGGCTGAGGGCCTTTCACTCATCACCCACTGATTCTCCCAGTGACCCTGCAAGACGGACTATTGTGATCACCACTTGACAGGTGGTGAGACTGAGGCTCAGGGGCAAAGTCTCAAATCCTTATGTATAAGGGATAAGCTTAGACCAGAAGCTGGGTCTATGGGTTACCGTGCCTGGTACACAGTGGACAATGGCCCTGAGACCATGGCTGCCGCTCCCCAACATGCACAGTCTCTCTCTGTGGGCTCCTCCCTTGGTGGCAATGGACACAGAGAGCACAGGTGACAGAGGGCAAGGACATGCTCCCTCCGCCCAGCTGCATGGGTCTCAGGAAAGGCATTGTTTCTGCACCCCAGGCCCCCTGCTGAAGGGAGACAGGCCAGACTGGGGGATGGAGGCCACGGTCTCATGAAACTCACTGAGGCCTTATCTGAGGCATCCCTGGATCGCTCAGCAGCAGGTTGTATCTTCCAATGCTCACCCCACCTGTACCCTACCTCGAGTTGCACAAAAAATGGTCTTTTAGGATTGGATTGGATTGGATTCACAGCTAATCTTGGTCCCAACTGAACCTTCCAAAGATCTGTTTTCCCTCTAAGAGTTGGGATTCACTTCAGCTACCTGGGTTAGAAAACTTAAGAAATATGTACTTTAGATAAGTTAAAAAAAATTATATTTGTCATGTAAAGGAGGTCCAGGTTGATAAGGCTGTTCTACATTCATCAGGGACCCAGGTTACTCCATCCTTTTCCTCCATAGAGCTTTGATCTCATGATACAAACCAGCTGTTTAGGCTCCAGCCATCACATCTATAGTTCATCCACCAGCAACAAAGACAGGTCATTCTCATCTTCAAAGATCATCTCCTAGAAGCCACACCCTCTACTGTTGCTTACCTTCTACTGGCCAGATTTCAGCCACATGGCTCTTCCAAGCTGCAAGGGAGGCTGGGGAATATAGTCTTTACTCTAGGAGACCACAGGCCAGCAAGACTCAAGATTTCTATTGCCAATGAGAAAAGACAGAAAGGACCTTGGGGGAGGATCTCTGCCACAGTCTTCCTTAGAGTAGGCATCACGATTCCCCATCCACTTGTGTGCCCTTCTGGGGCCACTGAGTTATTTCTTCCTTGGGGGCATCTTCAAATGTTGAGAACACAGGAGGAGAATGCTTGGTGCATTGGACGCCCCTCTGCTGGAAGAGTGGTGCTAAGATTTATTGCCAGCTCAGTCAGAGACCACCTGCCGGAGGTCAGCACCCCTGCTGGTCCCACCCTGAGTCTGGCCAGAAAGCTTCCCCAGCAAGAGCCCAAAGGACTCCACCAGAGGCTTTTTTCAGCATGACACGGAGCGGCTGTCATCAGAGGCCCCTCCCTGCATAGAGGCAGGGTTTCCAGGCTGGTGCCTTCACCTGTCACTCAGACCCCCACCCAGGGTAGGGCCATTTAAAGGGGTGCAAGATAGGCCAGCACCTTTCTCAGAACAGGAGCCCCACAGCCCCTTGGCAGCTAACAGCCTCGAGGGTGACAGCATAGCAGGCCCAGGACTCAGGCCACGCATCCTGCCAAGCTGACCCAGCCCTGGGTCCTGGAGTGGTAGTCTCCAACTCTGCTTCTACGGAGGGACAAGTGTGTGTGTGGGGGGCTCAGTTACCCTTGCCAGACACTCATCTCCTCCCTTGGTGACAATGGGCATGGAGAGCACAGGTGACAGTGGCACCTGCACTTGCCGGGGGCCTGATCTCCAGACAGTCCTGCCTGGGGAGGTTGCAGGAGGAGGCTCAGCCAGGGCCAGTGCTGAGCCCTGTAGGACTCCATCCCGAGCCAGACCCCCCTATGGACTTTGGCTCCAGCCAAGTAGCTTCTCCCTGGAAGAGGGGACCAGGCAGCCCTCCTTCCCCACGTGACCTCAAACTCTCAGCCCAGCCCAGGCTTGAGCCCTCAAACTCTGCTAGCCAGTACCAGCTTTGCTCCACCTACCTGGAGACCCCACAGGGATAGTGGTCAGGTATGGGGATCCAGAGCTGAGCTTCTGGACTCTAGCTGGCCAAAGGAAGACAGGGACCAGCCTTTGAGAAGTCAGTTTCCCTGACTGACCTTAGAGTGGCCTTGCTATGGTGTGGCAAGGGTCAGGATGTGGGGGGGAGGCTAGACGTGGAAAGGTGCGGTAGGCCTGTGGCCACAGCTGACGGCTGCACACAGTGCTTGCCCCAGCCCCCAGCCCTGGACACAGGCTCACCCACAGGCCTCATGATTGTACTGGGAGGTGAAGCCATCTGCCCAAAGATGCACAGCACTGGGTCTCAATGGTTAGAGCAAAGGCCCAACAGTCAGACAAACCCCAGGTCAAATCTGGCTCCATCTCTTGCTCCTGTGCAAATTGGGTAGTCCCACTCCTCCTCTGAGCCTCGGTTTCTCCCATCCCTGCTCATCACCCCCATCCCCACCCTAGATCATGGTAAGCCAGGCAGAATGGGAAGGCCTTAGGATCTCTGGGCAGGAGGTTATTGGCTCCAACCCTGATCTGATACCTACTAGAGGGGCCAGGTGTCCCTCCCGAAGCTGGGGGTCCTCTAGGGCATGCTGAGTGGTGATGAAGCTGGGCCTTGAGTCCCGGGTAAGGTGGAGGAAGACCTTTCCTCACTGGGGAGACTCACCATGGCCTCCCCAGGCCACTCATGCTGTGCCTCCTGCTGAGCAGTGGCCCAGCTGCTGCCAGCAGCAGGTGGAGCTATCTCACCAGTGCTGGGGAGGACCACGGTGCCATCCACATTCCTGCCAGTGTCCTTCTCCACTCGCTGCCTCCTCCTGCTGCCAGCCTGGCTCTGGCTCTGGCCAGGAGAGGAGAAGGAGACAGGCCTTCCCCTGGGTCCATGCAGCACCCAAGCAATACAGGAAACAAATAGCCACCTTTGGAGAGAACCTCAAAGTGGGCTAGAGGATGAGGTGGCAGGGACAACAGGTGAAGCCTTGACTAGAAAGACCTTCCTGGGAGCTGGCACGCAAGCTGAGATCTGAGTGGCGAGAGGGAGCCACTAAGCCGGGACAGTGCCCAGAGGCACAAAGCACTGGGGTGGGGAGAGTCCTGGCACAGGCCCCAACCAGCCAGGCCAGCAGTGAGGCTTCCTGGAGTTGGAGCAGGAGGACTCGGGGTGGGAGGAGGTGGCAGGGCCGCGTTTGCAGGGAATGCCAGGGACTCTGCATGTTGTTCCAAGCGTAGTTGGGGGCTGAATCAGCAGCTGTGGTTCTAAAGGCAGGTGCAGAGACCCCTCTATGCTTGGTTGGGGGCCCCACCTTTGGCCTGCCCTGGGAAAGAAACCCTCCTGCTTTCAACAGGCAGCCTCTGACACTCCTGAAGCCATCCTGCCCAGGGTTTCTGCACCACCTCTGCCCCCACCACAGACCTCCCCCAGAAGGGAAGAACCTCACTAAGCCCCCAGTGCCATCTCATGCAATGGGTGAACTGCTCTGCAGACAAGGGTTCAAACTCACAGTCTAAGAGTCGCTCACATTCTACAAAGACCCCAGGAGATTAAGAGACATGGAAAAGAAAACACCAACAGCAAAGCAACCCACAGAGACAGGCTCAGCCCCAGCAGTCGGTAGTTTTCTCAGGCATGGGAATGAAAATCAAGAACTGCCTGGAAGCAGGTGCAGTGGCTCATGCCTGTAATCCCAGCACTTGGGAGGCCAAGGCAGGTGGATTGCCTGAGCTCACAGGCAATTTGAGATCAGGAGTTTGAGATCAGACTGAGCAAGAGCGAGATCCCCATCTCTAAAAAATAGCCAGGTGTTGTGGCAGGTGCCTGTAGTCCCAGCTACTCGGGAGACTGAGGCAAGAGGATCGCTTGAGGCCAGGAGTTTGAGGTTGCTGTGAGCTATGATGCCACAGCACTCTACTCAGGGTGACTAAGAATCTGTCTTAAATAAATAAATTAATAATAAAATAAAATTTATTAAAAAGTTGGCTGGGCAGGGGTTCATGCCTATAATCCCAGCACAGGGATCGTCTGGGTGGCTGAGGCAGGTGGATTGCTTAAGCTCATGAATTCAAAACCAGCCTGAGTAAGAGCAAACCCTCCCATCTCTATTTTAAAAAAAAATAGAAAAACTGAGGCAGGAGGATTTTTGAGCCCAGGAGTTTGAGGTTGCTGTGAGCTATGATAACACCACAGCATTCTACCCAGGGTGATAGAGTAAGACTGTGTCTCAGAAAATAAAAAGTATTAAAAAGGAAAAGTCAAGTACAATCTTGCCTGTCAAATTAGTAAAGACCAATAGGAAAAAACCACAAACAAACACAATATTGGCAGGGATGTGGTTAAGTGGGCAACCTCCTGCTGTCAACCTAAACTGGTTCTTTTTTATTGGTACGTAAGATTTCCATATTTATGGGCAATGTGCGATGTTTTGTTGCATGCACAGCATTTGAAATGATTAAGTCAGGGTATTTGGGGCATCCATCACCTCCAGCTTTTATCATTTCTGTGTGTTGAGAACATTTCAAATCCTCTCTTGTAGCTTTGAAATATACAACACATTGTTGTCAACTATATTAACTGATACACTCCAGGACCGTAAATTTATAGACCCAAATCCCTGGCCTGAATCCAGAGATTCTGCTTCTGAAGATCACATTCCAAACACAGAGGGGATAAAAACCTTTTATGCACAAAGATGTTCATGACAGCATTGTTTATAATGGAACTAAACTTGGAAGCCACCGGATAGTAGGAACGGAGCAGCGTGGGTAAATAAGCCATGTCCTGCAGAAGCCATGATGTTTACAAAGATCACACAATGGTGTGGGAAAATGGAAAGCAAGTTGTGTGTGCAGGATCCACTTGTTCATCTGTCCATTTGGCAAATAGACATTTACTGAGGCCTTGGCCGTCAGGCAGGTTCTAGGCTCAAAAGCTGGGATGTTGTGGAGAAGCAGACCGTGGAACGAGTGGTTATCACTCCCCCGGGGTGAGGACACCAAGGGAGGTGGCTCTGGTGGACCCTGGAGCAGGGGAGCCAATGGGCAGCTTTTGGGAGACAAGCTGTCTCTGAAGTAGTGGCATCAGCCTCTCAGAAAAGGTGGGGACTGCTGTCCAGGCAGAGTGAGAATGGCCAGATGGTCATGGTGAGTGGGGAGGGTGCAAATGGCAGGCAGCCAGAGTCCAGCCAAGGCCATCACATCTTCTCCATCCAGCAGTAGGGAGCCATAGAAGGTTAAGGAGGGAGAGATAAAATCAGATTGCTTTGGGAGCTTCTCTCAGGAGCTACGTTGAGGGGGTGGCCAATCCACCGGCCTCTCGTCTGCCTTCCCACATTGTGGCAGGACCACTCCCGGTGACCCTTGTCCTTTCTGCTATGATAGAGGCTTGGCCCAGAGGAAGTAGCCCCTCCCCCCCAGGACTTACTGGGGCCTCCGTCTCATGGGCCTTTCTGCTACCACATTCCTGGCCTGAGTGATCAACATAGACAGAGGCTGGGCCTCTTCAGAGAGCCACGGTTACTGCTTCTGGCGTGTCCACATCCCTTGAGCCCAACAGCCCTTCCCCTGGGACCACAGGGACTCATGAGAAACCAAACATCCTCTCCCTCCAGCTGGACACCCTTGACAGCAATGCTGACCTGATGGCCGTCCTCAACCCCTCCCACCTTGGCCCAAGCCTTGGGTTCTGGGAAACGGAGTTACTCAGTTAGGGGCTTGGGGGTGTGACCTAGGATGCCAAACAGTCTGTTTTGCCCTGGCCCAAAGTACCAGCATCCATGCTGAAGAGGCAGGCCCCTGGACCCCCCCAAGCCCCTCTGCCCTGATCCAACACAGAGCCCTACCCCCAGCAAACGCCCACCTGCTCCGAAAGGTACGGGGTGGATAGAGCTCAGACCCTGCTGCCAGCCCCCACACAGGACGCTCTGCCTTGCTAAATCCTCATCTCAAAGGTAGGAGGGACTGAAGATCAGAGAAGGTGAGGGACTTGCCCATGGTCACACAAGTCATGAACAAAGCAAAGCTCCTTCCCCTTCAGGAGACCATGTGGTTGCTTCTAAAACCATGCCAAAACCAGTTCGCAATGTGTGTACAGTGCCTAGAGCAGCCTTGGCCTATCAACTGACGCTGCCTCACTTGGGTGGCACCCAGCAGGCTGGTGGCCTACTCCTCCAGCTATTTGGGGCAATGCTCTCGGCCAGTGTGCACCCGGGGACTGGAAGCTCACATACCCTGGCCAGCAACAGTCAACCAGGTCTCTTCCCCAGGTGGTTTGGGTTCGTTGGACCTGGAAAGATGGTGGGGAAATTAAATGAAGTATAAAACACTCTAGCAATAGGGCCAGTGCTCCTGGAAGACTCCACGAAGAGGGGCTCACCAAAAACTAATGCTGCCAACGTGGGTGGACAGGACAGGAAAAGAGGGATGGGAGAGGGAGCACAGTGCCGTGGGTCCTGCCCTCAGAGGACCTGCAAGTGTCTTAAAATGCCCTGAGCTGCGACGTCCCATATCTGTGCTCATTGCTCCTGAGTCGGCCCTGTCTTCTCTGATGACCTGCATAATGTGATGACTTATTTCTTGATCACAGTGCCTAGTCTCAAGGAGAATTTGTGTCAACAAATTTGGAAGTATCTGGAAAGTGCTCACAGGGACCAGAAAGCCCTGCTTTTAACAAAGAGCTGGGCGGCCCCCACCCAAACCCATCTAAAAAGTCACCCATAGCCTCTTGGCTTCAGGTCCTTGGGCTGCCAGCTCTTTCCCAGGTGAGGTGGCCAGTGTGTCCCCTCCAGGCCTTTGCATGTGTTGTGCTCTCTGCCTATGTCATCCCACCCAGTCCCAGGTTCAGGTGGGCCAGATGTCACCTATTGGGGGAAGCCTCCCTGAGCCCAGATGGGGCCAGTCAAGGGCCCTTGGCCGCCTTCAGGGACACCTGTAGGGTGCTGTAGCCATCGTCACTCTTAATCCTCACCCCACGGGTAACTCCTTGCTCCCCCTCATGGAGTGTCAGCTCCACCGAGGTGGGAACGGCGGCATTTCTGCTGTGTTCCCAGAGCCTGGAACCAAGCCTGCATGAGTGCAGCTAATATCGTTGGATGACTTACTGGGCTTTGACGTGGGCAGCATTAGCCCCAGACTCCAGGCTTGACACCATCGAAGGCCTTGTGTGACTTGTGTGACCGTGGGCATAGAGAGGGAGGGACTTCCTGAGAATTGCACTGGAGAGATGCTACTGCAGTCCTCAGGGCCCAGGGCCAGCAAGCCCCCTGAGGACTCCCTGCCCACTTGCTTGTCATCCTGGTGCCGGGGCCCTCTTGGCACTAAATGTTGGCTCAGCACTTGTCCTCAGGTCAGAATGTGAAGAGGGGACAGGCAACTGAGGACAGTAAAACGTTCAGTGAACTGCTGTGCTGAAGGGAGGATCTGTTTGGTTTCGTAGATGTCCAGTTTCGGGGGTCCAGGAGCTCAGGACACGCACCTGAGTCACTTTGCAATTTGATGTCTTTGGAATATGGTGTCACCTCTTTAGTAAAATTTGAGGTTAGTATCACTCTGTTGGGAGCCCTTCCTGTTGTTTTGTGTTTTTTTTTTTTAAGTTTCCTTGTTCATTTTGTGTACATCCTATTAAAGGATTACCCAGATTTTAGGTGAGTACACACAGTGTTCATCTGGCAATGAAAACCAGGAGGAAGTGGACACTCTTACTGGAAAGCTGCTTCTCAGGGAATTTGGCTGCAGTCCGGGGCTCCTGGGTCTCAGGGCACATCTCCCACTCACTTGTTTGAGCAGACTTTTCTGCCCAGACAAAGGATGGTCAGGTGTCCGTGGGGTGGTCCCCCTTGGGGCAGGCCAGCCGGGGAACACTCCAGCCGCTGCTCTGTGCTCTCCCAAAGTAAGAGTGTCTGTGAAACTGAGAAGCTGAAGGCACCTCAGAGGGCCGGCCACATTTTATTTTGGTTTCCAAAGCACGTTTGCCCGTCGGAATTTCAGCTGAGCCCCCGTCGAAGCTGCAGATGCCAGTGGCCGTATTTAACTTGAACAGGCTGCGGGAGAAGGCCGGGACTGGGCTGACCTGGTTCTCAGGGAATGACCCCTGGGCTTGCAGCATCTATTTTAAAGGAGGCTACCATTTGGTCTTTGCCAAAATAGTTGAAAGAAGACCCCGAAATAGCAGGCTGGGTCTGCCCCGGCTTACAAGCCGCATCTCAGGCTTAGAGACAGGCGTGTGGGATGTCAGGGGGCAGGCAGCAGAGGCAGAAAAAGGCCCCTTGTCATTGAGGCCACAGGCCCAGGGATGGCCCTTGGGCCGCCTCGGAAGACCTGTACCCCTGGCCTTGCACAGGTGGGGGCCTTACAGGGCGATGTCACAGAGGAAGGACAGACTCCAGAGAACAAATGAACATGGGGTACCTGCTCCCTTGGGGTGAATTGTTAATGTTGCCCCCACCCTGCTCCTCTAAGAGGTGAGGCTAGTATTGCCATGGTACAGATGAGAAGATCAAGGTACCGACACGGCAGGCCTCCCAGCCAGAGTGAGGTAGAGCTGGGCGGAGATGGTGAGTGGGAAGTTGTAATTTACTTACTTTGGGTGATTCCACCTGCTGTTGACTGAGTCCTCAAGGAGGTGGGAGGGGCTCAGGAGCTCAGCTCAGCCTCCCCCCAGTAGGAGATTAGTGTGTAGTACAGAAAATCATTTAGCCAGCGGGGTCCCAGCCAACAAGGTCAACACTGGAGGAGACACCACCTCTGAGGATCTGGGGAGAGCTGCTTTCCAAAAGGGGCTTTTCAGGACACTTCCAACTCCATGACTCAATGAGGTGTTGTGTTATCCCTACTGATGTTATAACCCCCCACTGGGATGCCTACTGTTTGGTAGTTCCACCAGCATTTGGGGGAGGGATCAGGCCCTCACCAGTGAACTGGGATGAATAATCCTTGCCTATTTGGGGGGATGTTGGGAGTGGATGAGAAAACGGGGCTCCCATTGACAGGCCAACAGGGAGCAGTGCACCCCACTGAGGGTGAGGCCAGCTTCCCTGTGAGCCCTGGGCCCCTGCCTAGAATTCCTGCTGGAATTGGTGCTGTCTGTGGGTCACTCAGGGTCAAATGCAGCCCATTAAAGCACTGGCCTTGGGTTGGGCAAGGTGGCTCACGCCCGTAATCCCAGCACTCTGGGAGAATGAGGTGGGTGAGTCACTTGAGCTCAGGAGTTCGAGACCAGGCTGAGACCCTGGGTCTACTAAAAAGCTAGCAGGGGCTCGGCGCTTGTAGCTCAACGGCTAGGGCTTTAGCCACAGACACTGGGGATAGCAGGTTCAAACCCAGCCTGGGTCTGCCAAACAACAATGACAACTACAACAACAACAAAAATAGCTGGGTATTGTGGCGGGCACCTGTAGTACCAGCTACTTGGGAGGCTGAGGCAAGGCAATCGTTTAAGCCCAAGAGTTTGAGTTTGCTGTGAGCTGTGATACCACAGCACTCTACCGAGGGCAACATAGTGAGACTCTGTCTCAAAAAAGGAAAAAAAAAAAAACCTAGCAGGGCAGGGCCATTGTGGTGGGTGCCTGTAGTGCCAGCTACTTGGGAGGCTGAGGCAAGGGGATCACTTGAGCCTAAGAGTTTGTTTGAGGCTGCTGTGACCTATGACACCACAACCCCCAAAATAAATAAAGCACCATCCTGGGGCACAGAAGCTCAGCCTGTGGCCCTCAGAGACTGTTGCCAGGGGCCCAGAGGCCACTAGTGATGCAGGTGTCAGGACACGGGTGAGTTCAGTGGGAGGTCCTGGCCAGCGCCAAGGGCACAAGCTAACAACAAAGGCTGCCCTCAGGGGCTTGAGGGAACAGTAAGGTGACAGCCTGTCCCCCTTGCCCAGAACTGCCCAGTATAGTAAAGCAGGGCACCTCCTTTCTCTCTGAAAAGGCCGGGTTTGGACTTTGCTCTGGTGGCCTTATGATGAGGGACTGGGCTTGAGAAGTCAGACTAAGTTTCCTGGAAGGGTCAAGGTCTGAAAATTCTCTGCCCCCAAGCCCGAGGCCACACCCGCACTCCAAGCCCCCACCTCCTCCAGCCTGGAGAAGGGCAGGAGCAGAGCACCTGGGGCCTGTGGTTCCCCTTTCCCACCTTCCCTTTCACTACTCTCTCTTCTCCCATTTTACAAGAGAAAGGCTGAGGGTCTCAGGCGTGAGAGCCCTCAGGGCACCAAAGGGACAAAGTGAAAGCCAGCACCAGAACACTCCATCCAGCTCTCCCAGCCCTGGAAGCAGCCCCCTGGCAAGACAAAGGGTGGCAGGTGGCCGATGGTCCATGGCCACAAGCACTGGCAGTCTGGCCTGCACTGGGGAGCTCGAGATGCACACATCTTATGCAGAGAAAGGCCAGAGGTGTGACAATTTCTTTCAATGATCTTGTGTCTCCTGCACACGGTTGACACCGAGGTTATTGGGCATCTGACTGATGGCAGGGATCTGGCCCTTTCTCTCCACCCACCTGTCTCCTTGTCCACCTCCCTTCTCTCTCAGAGTAAGAAATCTGCAATAGGGAGTTTGCTCTGGAGATGGAGATTAACTTGCTTGCTTGAACCGGAAGACGAGTCGGTGGTCTTCCAACTGAGTCTGACGAGGCTCCTACTGTGAAGACAGACTTTGCTGATTGTTCACCATGTGTTGGATCAGCTGCACCTGCACTCCAAAGATTGGAAAGAAATGTATCTAAAACAAACAGTGGCCTGGGGCGGCGCCTGTGGCTCAGTGAGTAAGGCGCCGGCCCCATATGCCGAGGGTGGCAGGTTCAAACCCAGCCCTGGCCAAACGGCAACAAAAAAATAGCCGGGCATTGTGGCGGGCGCCTGTTGTCCCAGCTACGCGGGAGGCTGAGGCAGGAGAATCACCTAAGCCCAGGAGTTAGAGGTTGCTGTGAGCCCTGTGACGCCACGGCACTCTACCGAGGGCAATAAAGTGAAACCCTGTCTCTACAAAAAAAAAAAAAAACAGTGGCTAGGCTCCCATGCTCAGTGGTTAGGGCACCGGCCACATGCACCGGGGCTGGTGGGTTTGAACCCGGCCCAGCCCGGGCCTGCTAAACAACAATGACAACAATAACAAAAAAAAACAGCCATGCGTTGCGGCAGGTGCCTATAGTCCCAGCTACTGGGAGGTTGAGGCAAGAAAATGACTTAAGCCCAAGAGTTTGAGGTTGCAGCGAACTGTGATGCCACAGGACTCTACCAAGGGTGACACAGTGAGACTCTGTCTCTAAATAAATAAATAAAAACATGGGCGGTGCCTGTGGCTCAAGGAGTAGGGCGCCAGTCCCATATGCCGGAGGTGGCGGGTTCAAACCCAGCCCTGGCCAAAAACAAAATAAATAAATAAATAAATAAAAATAAAAACATAATAAAACAAATAGTATGTTAGAAGCTTTGTGTGACCATAGTGCTGCTGGCTAGGCCACGCTGAAATTAGAGCTCCTTAGGCCTCATCACACCCTGTTTTCACTATATCAGCTTTAACTAGGTTCCTCCCCATAAAAGAATAACTGGTATAATTCATCATTCTTTCACAGGTTTTGGTAAAAAGACCTCTGCATAAAATTTCTAGATGCTGAAAAAGTGCAACTCTGAAGACTGGTGACAATCCCTTGTCTGCTCACAGGGCTCCAAGTCTTTGCTGTCAACAAGTAAAAACAGGAGCCGAAGACGGTGTCAGCAGATAGAGCAGGAGAAAATGTTTTTGACGATAAATCATGTGTGACTTGGACATAGGTGCTTTGGAAGGCATTCAAATCCTCAGGTGACATGCCCGTCACAAAACTTGTATTCTGTCCTTGTATGTCTGTGAACAAGGCTTCTCAGCTTCAACATTTATAGAAATGGAAAATGCCAATGGAACCAAGGCCGAACACTATATTAATCCAGCAATAAGTAATGATCATTTGAAATAAGTGGGGGAAAAGCCCTGTCATCTATCAAATTAAAAGATTAAATTCCAGGCATGCAGTGGCTCTGGCCTATAATCCTAGCACTCTGGGACTCTGGGAGGCTGAGGCAGGAGAATCTCTTGGGCCTACAAGTTTGAGACCAACCAGGGCAACACAGTGAGACTTTATGTCTACAAAAAATTTTAACAATAGCTGGACGTGGTCCCATACGCCTTTAGTCCCAGCTACTCAGGAGGCTGAGGCAGGAGGATCTCTCCAGCCCAGGCATTCAAGGCCGCAGTGAATTATGACTGGGCCTGAACTTTGACCTGGGTTACAGACAGACTGAGACCTTGTTTCAAAAACAACTGGGATCATCAAAAAATTAGCTCATGGAACTTGATCCACGGCAGGTTTTTGCCTGCACAGTTTGAACTTCTAGTGTCTCCATGAGGCAGACAAGGTCTGGAGCACAAGTTCTATTTTGCAGGACAGGAAACTGAGGCCGAGCACAGAGTTTTGGCCCTGCTGTCTGCTAGCTCCATGACCTTGAGTGAGCTGCTCAGAGAGGACCAGCACAGTCCCACCTTACAGGGCTGTGTGAGAAGAAAAGGTGATCAGCCTTGCAAAGTGGCCCACCTGCCACACAGCCGCTGGGTCAGCACCTAACAAGCGCGCAGTGGTGACTTATCTGGAGATGCAAGTCCTGATGGTTGGCCGCTGGTGGATAAAGCACCCATCACTTTACATGTCTAATTCTTCCAATTCCCTCAGCAACCCCAGAAGGCAGATTCCGGCTGCTGAGAGGCTTAGCAAACTGCCACGGCCATGCAGTGAGTGAGAGCAGTGAGGATCCTGCTCTGTAGCCCGGCTCTGGTGCTGGGCAGCTCTAGCTCTGAAACGGTGACGGTCACCCATGTCACTAAGTCAGTGTGTTCCTGCCTGTTCTAGGGGCTGACCACATATTGTTTATTCTCCCAGAAGCCCTGCGAGGGCCTCTGATGGCTTCATTTTACAGATAAGGCAACTGAGGTACGATTTCTCTCCAATTCTCCCAGGGTTGAGTATTTAACGTATGCATAGATCCTGTGCATCTATCTGGATGTGGACTGTCCTATTGATTTACAGTCATTGACACTACCCCAAAGCCTGTCAGCCAGACCTGGCTGGTCAGCTTCAGGGGAAAAGAGAAATCAGTCAGAAGAATAGCAAGAGAGGCCAGAATCTATTGGGTACAAAGCCAGCTCCTGGCAAGTGTTTATCCACCCAAGACACTCTAAGCCAAGAAGTGACCTGCTGCCCTGCCTGCTTGATGCCCCACGGTCAAGGTGACTTGAAAAGAAAACAGACTGGAAAATGGTACAGCAGTTCCTCAAAAAGTGAAGCATAGAATATCATATAAGGCAGCGATTCCATTTCTGGGTATATACCCACAAGAAATGAAAGCGGGGACCCAAGCAGATGTTTGCACACCCACGTTCACAGGAGCCAAAGGTGAAAGCAGCTCAGGGTCAGTTGACGGAGAAATGGACAAACAGAATGTGGTCTAGCCTCAGATGAATGGCTGGAATGATCCAGCCTCAGAAAGGAATCAGAGGAAGTCCCTGGAGTCATCACATTCACAGAGACAGAATTGGGGGGTACCAGGATGGGAGTTAGTGTTTAATGAGGACAGTTTCAGCCTGGGAAAAAGAGAAAGTTCTGGAGATGGATGGTGGCAATGGCCGCATAACAGCATCAAGGTGCTTAGTACCTCTGAACTGTGCACTCAAAAACAGGTATAGTGGGAGAGGCTATAAATGTGTGGGGACTCGCAGAATCTTCCTCTCAATTTTGCTGTGAACTTGAAATTACTCTAGAAAAGTCTTTTAAAATGGTCACATTTATATTATGTATGCTTTACCATCATTATTTTAAAAAACGTAAAAAAAGTTGGCTGAAACTCCTCTTGCTAGGCCAGGCACGGTGGCTCATGACTGTAGTCCCCGCACTCTAGAAGGCCAGGCAGGTAGATTACCTAAATTCACAGGTTCGAGACCAGCCTGAGCCAGAGTGAGACCTCATCTCCAAAAATAGCCGGGTGTTGTGGTGGGCACCTGTAGTCCCAGCTACTTGGAAGGCTGAAGCAAGAGAATTGCTTGAGCCCAAAGAGTTTGAGGTTGCTGTGAGCTGTGACAGCACAGCACTCTACCAAGGATGACAAAGTGAGATTCTGTCTCCAAAAAAAAAAACAAAGAAAAGAAAAGAAACTACTCTCACTTTGAAGATCCTAAAGAAAAGAGTGTCACTTTTCTTGAGATACTTTGGCTCACTCAGTGCCCCTGGCCTGACCATTCTCCTCAACTTTTGCAGAAAGGTGTCACTGGGAGGGTACTCTTCCTGAGGTCTGGAAAGGGAAGTTGAATTGGGAAAACAGTTGACCTATTTACAAAGTTTACACGGCCTGGGCAATTGCCCCAGGCTCAGCTCTTTCATTGACTAGAAGTGAATTTTTATGTAGCACTTATTATTATTGTTAAGCCAAGTAGGTTCTTAACAGCTGAGCTATTGGTCTGAAAATTCCCTTCACTTCTTCATGAAAGAAGGAACAATTCAGGTGAAAATTCGGCATTGGGTGGGTTTTTCTGCTGCTTCTTCTTTTTTTTATTTTATGTATAGGTCAGAAAAGGTCACTGTTAGGAGGCTTTCTAGGCCAGCAGTTTTCAGTTCTGAGCTTTTGTCCGCCTCCCTCTCCTTTTGCCCCTCCACCTGGGGATGTAGTGCGGAGCCTCCCACAGCACGAAAACGTGGCTCTGTTTATTCCACATATTCCTGGCATTGAGCATTTACTGTTACCCTTAGCCCAACTGGGTCTGAACCACCCCCTAGGGGGCTTGCGGTCTAAAGAGCTGCCTTTGCTCCTCTTCCTATCAGCTGTCTTGTTAAGACTGACCTCAGCTCATGCTTAATTTATAGATGGAGAAACTGAGCCTGGTCAGAAGTGAGATAAATAACCTAAGGTTGTACAACCGACAGTGATGGAGCTGGGGCTGGAGCCCAAAGCAGATGGCTGCAGGGCCCAGAATGTCAGCGTGGCCCCAAAACTTTCTTGTATCCCAGGTTCTTGATAAAGTGGGCTCCCTGGGGTACAGCAAGGCAGAAGGGCTTAGGGCCCAAGCTAGTGAGGGTACTCTTCTGAGAGCTGTCTCAAGTCCTCAAGGGGACCAGAGCTGGAAAAAATTAGTCACTTTGATCTAATTATTTCTTTCAAATAAAAGAAAAAAAAGGGCCAGTGAGGAGCTTCCCATGGGCGCTGGCAGCCCAGCCTTGGCCTTGAAGGGCCCCCTCTGTCTGCCCTGGCATGAGGGCAGGCTGGGCACGCAGCTAAGAGGAGGATCTGCTGGTGTAGGAGCTCTGAGCTGCACCTAGCCAGTTGTTTACTCACAAGCACTCCTGAGCACCTACTGTATGGCTGGCACTCTGGATGCAACTGGGAATGACACACCTGTGCTTGCTCTATGGAGGTGACAGGCTACATGGGCCAGAGGGTCAGCCAATAGGTGAAGAGGTCTCCTTAAGGGTTTGAAGAAGTTCCCCCCAGAAGGGCTGGGGAGGCCACAGAAGACATTCCTGAGTGGCTGCTACTTGAGGGCAGATGTGAATAAGGAGGAGTCGTGGGCAGGAAGCCCTGGAGATAGTCCTCTCCTCCAGTGGGAGGGTGAGAGACGTGGAAAGGTCAGTGTGGCTGAAGCACAGTGGCCTGCAGTGACAGAGGCATGGGGTGGGGGTGGGGGGAGCATAGAGAAAAGTTCAGAGAGAAATAACAACAGCAAGTGCTTCCGGGAACATCCTTCCCCTGCTGTCATGCCATGAATCTTCACTTGTGTAGACCTGGCTGAAAGAAGGAAACCTACCCCCATGCCACTGTGCAAATGGGACCCGGAGACAGAAGAGGACTTGCCATCAGGGGCAGGTTCTAGGTCTCCTGCACCCTGCCAGGGTGGTCTTGGCATCAGATCCCGAGGCCCACTGAGGTGCCCAGGGCCCCAGTGGCTGCCAAGTTGCATGTGACAGCTTTGAGCTGGCAGTTCAGGGACGCCAGGGACTGGGTGAGTGCTGCCAGGCCCAGAGAGATGCAAAGTGCCTCACTGAGCAGATTAGAGATGAGGCCCCTCAATAACCTGAGTGTCCCCCTCTCCAGGCCTCCCCAGTCCCCTCCAGCAGGCTCAGAGCAGGTTCCAGGGCCCTCCAGCTACGGATAGGGTGGCAGGTAGAGGAGACGAAATGGCCTGGGGACACATCTGGTCACAGGTGCTGGTGGCAGCAAGGTGTGGGGTGGGCGGGCCTGCTGGGAGGTGGCAGTCTAGGCTCCTCAGGTACCACAAAGAACAGGGATTTTCACACTTTAGGCAGGCCAGCATCTAGCTGGGCCCGCCCATCTCACAAGCCCGCCCCCCTCAGGCCATAATGGGCACAGCAGGGGGTGGGGACCGCCAGTGGGGGGAGGGAGCCTTCCAGAGGCCCGGGCCGGGTCCCTGCTGGTTGAGGTCTCTGCCTACAGCATTTGAGTATTCTTGTCATGGAATCAAAGGGGGTTGAGGGATAGTAGACATCCCCTCAGGACCTGTGCTCGCCACCTGCTTTCTCACGGAGGCGGGAGGTATAGGGGGTGCAGGGCGGCGGCCTCCCCTGGGTGCGTCTCCAGCACTTTGCCTCTTGGCTTCCCTTAGCAGCGCCCTGCTCAAGCAGACGCCCACCTGGTGGGCGGAACTCGGTCCCTGAAACACGCCGAGCCCGCGGGGCTCTCTCCCGCCTCCGGGCGCGGGGTCGTCTCCTGCCCAGCAGGGCCCTGGGCATTGCCTAGCGCCCGAACCCACCCTTCGCTCTCAGGCCTGTCCTCAAGGCACCCGCAAAGGCGCCAATTTCCCGGGAGTCTCCGAAAAGCGGCGCTGGCTCCTGCGCCCTCTCGGAGCTGAGCGGGTCGGACTAGGGCAGGGTCCAGAAGATACGGAGACCAGGTGGGACAGAGATGGGAACCCGCAGGGGCAGAGCGCAAGAAACAGAACTTAGACTGGAAAGCCCAGGTGGAGAAGACGCGAGGGGCGGGACGAACAGGTCCGAGGGCCGGGCGGAGCCAACGACGGGGGAGGGGGTCCCGCTCCAGGTGACACTTGAAGAGCTAATCCCGGGCCACCTCCTCCCGCCTGGCCTTGATTGGCAGGCGGCCTGCGAGCAGCCGCTAGCGGTAGAGCGCCCCGGGCGCCCAGGCTAAGGCGTACGGCCCCCGCGGGAGCGGGCAAGTAGGAGGGGGCGCCCGCTTATATATAGCGGCTCGGCCTCTGCCGGCCCAGGGCGCAAGCAGGCGCGCACGCCCCGCGGGTCCAGGCACCCGGCTTCCGCCGCGTCCTCTGCCGCTGCCTGCTGACCTCCTCCCCATGCAGCCCGGGTAGCGTCCGGCGCCCAGGGGCCGCGTTGCTCGCCTCTTGCTTTCCCTCGGTTGCGAACCCGGGCCGTGCGCTCCCGCGGGCCGCCGCAGGCGCAGCTCGGCCTCCGGCTTCCCGGGCGCACTGACCGCCTGACGGACGCGCGGCCCTCGGGCCGGGATGTCGGGGCCCGGGACGGCCGCGGCGGCGCTGCTCCCGGCTGTCTTTCTGGCACTGTTGGCGCCCTGGGCTGGCCGAGGGGGCGCCGCCGCGCCCACCGCACCCAACGGCACGCTGGAGGCAGAGCTCGAGCGCCGCTGGGAGAGCCTGGTGGCGCGCTCACTGGCCCGTTTGCCGGTGGCAGCGCAGCCCAAGGAGGCGGCCGTCCAGAGCGGCGCCGGAGACTACCTGCTGGGCATCAAGCGGCTTCGGCGTCTGTACTGCAACGTCGGCATCGGCTTCCACCTCCAGGTCCTCTCCGACGGCCGCATCGGCGGCGTGCACGCCGACACCAGCGACAGTGAGTGGGGCCGGCCGGGCGGGGAAGGTCGGGGCCAGGGGACAGCCGCCACCTCTGCCAACTCAGTCAATCGCATGCCGAGGAGCCGGGCGGGCACCTGCTTGCCGGCCCAGGGAACCGGGGCAGACTCGGACTCCGATCCTTTCTGACACGAGGACCAGGGGATGGATGCTCACACTCCTGGGTCCCGCAGTGGAGCAGAACCCTGGCGGCCGATCCCCACCTCGCGGCCTTGGGCTCCGGGCTCCGACTTCAGCGCCTTCGCCTGTGGGCACACGGCACGGTGAACGAGCACTGGAGCTCGCGGGGGCCCAAGACACTGGCCCAGGCCTGGGCCAGGCCCCGGGACCGCCTGGCTCACGTGGTTCGGGACTGCATGCGGCCGCCGAGGAGCCGACTTGAGACCAGCTGGTCTGCGCCAGCTCAAGCTCGGGTCGGAGCCCTTGGGGGCGGCCTGGGCGGTGGGCTCTTTACCCCCCACTCCAGAAATGGGGCCTCCGCAGTCTTACAGGCCGAGGGGTGGTGTGGGCCAACATCGGGCCGCCCCAAGTGACCTGCGCCTCGCCTGCAGGCCTGCTGGAGCTCTCCCCGGTGGAGCGCGGTGTGGTCAGCATCTGCGGTGTAGCCAGCCGGCTCTTCGTGGCCATGAGTAGCAGGGGCAAGCTCTATGGCTCGGTAAGTACCGCGGGGGTCTGCTAGGCCCCCAGCTGGGGACCGTGACAGAGCCAGCAAGATTGCATCACTTCCAGGACTACCTCTAGCTGGGTCACAGCAGGGTGGCAAGGTGGCAATGTCATAAGGCTGGCAGTGCCATCCCCTGGAAAAGCCCAGAGGCCCCCTGTACAAGGGGCGCTCCTGCATGGCAGGAGCAGTGAGGATTCTGCCATCCTTGAGTGCGCATCTCCCAGCCCGGAGCTTGGGAGCCTTCTCCATAGCCCAGAGGGGTAGCACTGCAGTCTGTAGGCCTGGCAGGTGGCAGGATCACCAGCTGTCATGGGCTGACCACACATCACCTTCTCACCCTGTGAGTGTCTTGACACCCTGACTGCCCAGGAGAGACCTCTCAACCCAGAGCAGGGCTGGGACAGAAGGAAGCCCCTGACCTCTGGCCCCAGGGTCCCTTGCCCAAGCGGTGGCCCAGCCCTAACTCTGTCCTCCTTTGCTCCAGCCTTTCTTCACTGATGAGTGCAAGTTCAAGGAGATACTCCTTCCTAACAACTACAACGCTTATGAGTCCCACAAGTACCCTGGCATGTTCATCGCCCTGAGCAAGAATGGGAAGACCAAGAAGGGTAACCGAGTGTCACCCACCATGAAGGTCACCCACTTCCTGCCCCGGCTGTAACCTTCCAGACGACCCCAGCCTCAGCCTCAGGAAACCCCTGGGAGGGGAGCGCCCAGGGTCACCTTGGTACACTTTCTTCAGATGGAGAGTTGAATGCAACAGTAGGTGTAAGATATTTAAATTAATTATTTAAATGTGTATATATTGCCACCAAATTATTTATGGTTCTGTGGGTGTGTTTTGTATTTTACTGGAAAAAAAAAGACAAACAACTCTGACTTTTCTGGTGCAATGGTGGGAGAATCTTACCATTGGATTTATTTAACTTGGCAAAAAATTGTCACGAGTGTGCTGCTAATCTGTGTTTTAAAAAATGGTGACATTAGATCCCAAGGTCAATCCTGTTTTGTGCCATCCCCCTGTGGGATGGCCAGGAGCCCATCCCTCTGTCTGAAAATGCCTGCCTGAAGCTTTGGAAACCAGCTAACCGCGCTCTGGGTCTTGGCTCCTCATCTGAGCATCCTCCGGAGGCCCACTCCTTTTGTGCCCTGTTGCTACTAATCGGGACATATCGGTTTACTGCGGGTACAGAAAGCGCAGTGTCGAGCCCTCACTGCCACTGTTTTTAGATCTGCCAAGACTGACCTTTGAACTTTCCTGTAGTCAATCTTCCTCCGTCTACCAGATGGGAGAGACCCTTGGACAACTTTATAAACTCCTGTTTTCCTTTTTTGGATCGGCCACAGCCCACATTGCTGTGGCCATTGGAAAAGACAAAGCTATTTCATACATTGGACAGAAAGAAATCAGTGACTTGCCAGAACGCTAGAAATGGATGAGATATGGTGTATTTGCAAACACCACTAAGAAACCAGTGATGGAGTATCATTTGTGATAGCTGGTACTTCTGACAATGTAACAGAATGTATTTTTATAAAACAAACAAACCAACCCTGCCTCCAAACAGGTTTCCCTGTGCTTGGGGAGCTTGGGACTAGAAGTAGCCATTATTTTTAGGTGAAATGTCTGTGTAATTGTACAGAAACACTCGGTGCAGTGTTTGCGTGGAGGAGCCTGCTGCTTTCTGATGCATTCCCTGCTTCAATGCATTTAACACCTACCTCATTAGCCCTAAAACCACTGGCCAAGTCTGCAGAAAGCTCAGACAGGGTGCAGGAGTTCCACATCCCAAGTGGCTTTTTTTCCATATGTAGCCGAAAAGGATTGCAGATAGCGTCGGTGCGTCCCATTCAAACCTTGTCACGTTTGAGCTATCTTTACCCTGTGATTTACTTTTAGTAAGGGCAATCATGGTGAAAATATTTGCAGACAGCTGTTAGAGTGCACTATATGGTCACCAAGTAACCTTATATTTTTCTTTATATATTTTACAAATGTAACCCCTGTCGTTGAGACAGCCATGGAAGAGGCAGGGTCGATGATGTTTAAAAAAAGTTCTGAGGTGATGGCAAAGATTTAATTTTAATGAATGACTTTTTAGAGTTTATACAAAATGACCTTAGCTTGCTACCCGAAATGCTCTGAATGTTTCGTCAAGACCTTAATACTCTCCTAGGATGTTTCTGAACTGTCTCCCGAATTAACTTTATGGGAGTCTACAGACAGCAAGACTGGAAAATCTGATTGGAGTTTTTGTCTTTCACATTCCTTTTGAAAACTCTTTGTTCGAATGCAAATCATCAACTTAAAATACTATTCTTAACCAAGGCCTAATAGAAAGAAGCCACTAAGACAGGACCACACATCCTGAACTGCTGTTCCTACAACATAATCAGACTTCTTAAATTTTTAAGCCACGCCCTAGACTCCAGCAGTGTTGAGGACAAGTGATGCTTCTTACATGTCTTCAGGCTGTTTGAGGGGGGTAATGGGGGGCATGATGCGTGGACTTTTTGTATTTAATGTAGTGACAAACCATGCTTGTCTTAAATGCATTAAATTATTATGAGATATCTCAGAGCCCAGTTAAATTGTCAAGGAATACGATGTCTTAGGCACAGAATTTGATTGCCCTTGACCACTTCTATATATATTTCCTCAGCAGGTCACGCACGATGCATACAGGGATGTCACTGTACCTTTAAAATACTGTAAAGTCTTCACGTTGCTGTGATGGGGATTTGCGGTTTCCATATTTACACACTGTTGCAGCATCTGTCTGGTTTTATACAGGTGCCGACCCATGTCGTGATGTATGTGCTGTGCACATTGAAATGCCGAATAAAATGATGAGCATTTATCATGCAAAAAAAGAACCCCACCAGATGGATGTAAATAATTGGGAATAGTAGTAAAAAACGATTAAAACGTGCCGTGAAATGCCAAGACCTGGATCCCTCCCCCCGTGTTCTAACAGTGTTTCTATTTGAGGCCTCGCATTGCTGGGGGTGGGGTGGGGGAGGGGGCAGCGGAGATGAATTTTAGCCAGCTGTGTCCACACAAATGTAGTCTTGAAAACCGGAGCCCAGGGGTGGGATAAGTGTCACAGTGCTTTTGCCAGGACACTGAATCTTGCAGTTTATTCTCATTCTTCCAATGGGGCTAATTCGCACCATTGCCACACTGTAGCTAAGCAAAGCTCTGTGCTGTCCGACCTGGCCTTCACTAAAGCAATTTGCACTTCTCTGGAGTGGGGGGTGAGGCCCCATAGCTGGTCATCAGAAGACCAACTTAGGAGCATTTTTTGGCTCTGAGTAGTCACCACCAATAGGCCTTAAGTCAATATAGTAAACTTCAACTGGCCTTTTAGAAAAAGGAAATGGAATAAAACCACATAGAATAGACAATACCTGAGTGTATCAATCATAGGAAGAGTGGGAATTGTTTTGCAAAATTTTGATTTTAATGATACGCATGTATGCTACATATTCATAACCAGTCTCTCCCTGGATGTATTCATTAGTATAGTGGATTACACTTTTTAACAAAATCTGAACCACCAACCTAATGTGCCTGGGATCTGGGATTCCCTGTCCCCATACATCCAAATACTTCACAGAAAGACCCCCAAAAGGCAATCAAATTTGGAGGATCCTTAATTATACCTATTTTGCTCTCCAGGGCATCACATCTTTCCCTTATTTCTTTTTTTTTTTTTTTCGGCCGGGGCTAGGTTTGAACCCGCCACCTCCGGCATATGGGACCGGCGCCCTACTCCTTCAGCCACAGGCGCCGCCCTTTCCCTTATTTCTTTTTTTTTTTTTTTTTTTTTTTTATTGTTGGGGATTCATTGAGGGTACAATAAGCCAGGTTACACTGATTGCAATTGTTAGGTAAAGTCCCTCTTGCAATCATGTCTTGCCCCCATAAAGTGTGACACACACCAAGGCCCCACCCACCTCCCTCCTTCCCTCTTTCTGTTTCCCCCCCCATAACCATAATTGTCATTAATTGTCCTCATATCAAAATTGAGTACATAGGATTCATGCTTCTCCATTCTTGTGATGCTTTACTAAGAATAATATCTTCCACGTCCATCCAGGTTAATACGAAGGATGTAAAGTCTCCATTTTTTTTAATGGCTGAATAGTATTCCATGGTATACATATACCACAGCTTGTTAATCCATTCCTGGGTTGGTGGGCATTTAGGCTGTTTCCACATTTTGGCGACTGTAAATTGAGCTGCAATAAACAGTCTAGTACAAGTGTCCTTATGATAAAAGGATTTCTTTCCTTCTGGGTAGATGCCCAGTAATGGGATTGCAGGATCAAATGGGAGGTCTAGCTTGAGTGCTTTGAGGATTCTCCATACTTCCTTCCAGAAAGGTTGTACTAGTTTGCAGTCCCACCAGCAGTGTAAAAGTGTTCCCTTCTCTCCACATCCACGCCAGCATCTGCAGTTTTGAGATTTTGTGATGTGGGCCATTCTCACTGGGGTTAGATGATATCTCAGGGTTGTTTTGATTTGCATTTCTCTAATATATAGAGATGATGAACATTTTTTCATGTGTTTGTTAGCCATTCCCTTATTTCTTAACACCCATGATCTAGGTATGACAAGGAAGTACACGGGTGGTATTTCTGGGCTGAATCATGTCCCCCCACCTTAAGGATATGGGGAAGTACCTCCGAATGTGACCCTATTTGGAAATAGGATCTTTATGAGGTAAAAACAGGTCATGGTGGGCCCTAATCCACTGTGATTGGTGCCCTGCATGGAGGCCACATAAAGAGAACAGCCCACAAAAATGAAGAGGAAGGCAAGGTGGTGACACCGAGGAATGTCAGTGCCTGGGGGCGGGGGGGGGGGGGGACGCAGACCAGATTCTCCCTCCCAGCCCTCAGAAGGAGCTTGTAACCTCCAGGACTATGCAACAACAAATTGCTGTTATTTTAAGCTCCTGCCTTACCTATTACCTGTTCCTCTTGCTGGCCCTGTGGCCCTCAGATGGTCCAGATCTGTCCCAGCCAGACGAGGGATGTTGCATCCAGCTTCGGAGTTAAAGATCCACCATTGTCAGCAAAATCCATCACCCAAACAGAGCTTCCACGTGGCTTTCCAGCCTCGAGCGTGGAGGGGTTATGGGGTGCCGAGGTTGGCTCTGAAGGGAGCCTTGGATGTCAGTCACTCATCTGACACATGTCTGGTGAGGGCCTACTATGTGGCGGGCACAATTCTAAGTGCATACAACAGTGATACCTGCCCGCCTGGTGCCCTCATTATGCAGAGGGAGACGGCAGTGAGAGAGCAGGCAGTGGGGTGACGCTCGTGGCAAAGGTGACATCTGAGCAAAGACTTGCAGGTGCTGAGGGAGAAAGCCATGCAGGGAAGAGCATTCTAGGCAGAGAGAACAGCCAGTGCAAAGGTGCAGAGCTGGCTGCGGGCCTGGTCCGTTTCTGGTACCTTGAGGGCAGGGCAGGGGAGGCCAGGTCAGAGGCCTCGGTGTGGAAAGGGTTTTGTGTTTGCAGCCCCTGGTTCACCCAGAATCTGGTTCAACTCAGTCTGGCTGGTGTCACCAGCAATCTCTCTACCCACTGTCCCCCCTTCTCTGGGGGCCTTCTCGACGTGCAAATTCCATCCTGCTCCCCTGGCTAAAATTCTTTTCACAGCTCTCCCCTCTAAGTCCCCCATTGCTCTTAGGGTCAAGATCTCAGCTCTCACCCAGGCCCACGCGGCTGTTCTGCTCATTGATGCCTAATGGGCTACCCTGATTTGGGGACTCCAAACCACAGCCATTGTGGACGCTGCTGGTCAGGGATTTGGACAGGGCCTGACTGGGCTCTTCTTTGGGGTAAGGGTCTAAGGCCAGACTCCTGACAGGAAAGGTAGAGGGCTGGGCTCAGTGGACTGTCGACTTGAGGGTCCACACATGGCCCCTCCAGTGTGACTCACCTGGGGTGGGAATCCTTCCACAGCAACTCGAGGCTCCCAGGGAGGGTGCTCCAGGAAGCCCAAGGCTTCTTATGGCCAGGCCTGGAAAATTCCAGAACATCATGTCTGTCATTGGTCATGCAAACTGCTCAGACCAACCTAGAGGAATATACGAGAATCAGCAGTAATCTTTAATCTGCCACAGAAGCCCCCTTTGCTGTCACCAGTACCCATGCTGCCACCTCCCTCTCATCACATTTCTGTGTATAGCTCTGCACTGGACTCTCAGAGCCTAAAGGCACCATCTGCTCGGCCACAGGGCCTGTGCACACGCTGCCCTCCCTGCCCGGAATGTGCCCACCCCAACCAAGCTCTTTACCCAGCTGTGTCAGCGTCCCCAGGGCTGCCATCACAAATATTGCTTGTTGGCTTAAAATGGCAAAAAACAGTTCTGGAAGCCAGAAGTCTGAAATCGAAGTGTTGGCAGGGCCATGCTTCCTCTGAATGCTCCAGAGGAGAATCCCTCCCACCTCTTCTGGACTCCGGTGGGCCTGGCGTTCCTGACCTGCAGCCGGAGCCCTTGGGTCTCTGCCTGTGTTGTCATGTGGCCTGTTCCTCTCTGTGTGTCTGTGTCTCTCCGTCCACATTTCCCTCTTCTTTTAATGACACCAGTCATTGGACTCGGTCCTCCCAGCCCCACCTCATCCTCTTCACGTGACTGCAGCTGCAAAGACGTGTTCCATTCACAGGCTCCATGTGGGCATGCATTGTGGAGGACACTCATCCATCTGCTACTCCTGTTAGCTCAGGTCCATTATTAAAATCGCAATTCAAAGGTCATGTGCTCTGAGGACTAAAGAGGTTAAGGCCTGTGGTGTCTGGAAGACAAAGGGGCTGGCTGGTCACTCAGTATTGTCGTTCCCCGGAGCCTTTCTGGCCAGCTCCCACCCCAAATTAACCCAGGTATCCCATCACGTACCTTCTGTGTCTCTGGTCACATGTGTGGGGTTGACCAGATGGAAGTTCAGGACCAGCTCCTATGGATCATCTTGGGACCCAGGGGCTTGGTGACCTTCCACTCAGAAGTGGTTTCTCTGGACCTTCATCTCTGGTGCCCACAACTTTGTCCCTGGTCCCTGTCCCTTTGTCCCTGCATGTCTGGAGCATCCAATTTTGCCTCTGTGGTGTCACCTCCAACTCTCCAGCTCCAGGTCCACCTCTAGCCTGGCATCAGGGGAGGTAGCCAGCCCCAAGGGGCAGCCCAGCTTCGGGGGGCAGGCAGGACTCTTGTGCTACCCCAGACTGGCCATGAGTTTTGAGCAATGAGATTAAGTCCTGTTCCTTCTTCCATAGATGGAAAAAAGGATAATAAACCCTCGTCACAGGTCGTGAGGAGGGGACTGAGGCAGAGCTTTGGAAACCTCAGCCGTCTGAGCACCTCCAGCGCTGCCACCATGTCAACATGGGCCCTGGGTTTTCCACCGTAGTGACCTTAACCACATCTGTGGACCCCTTCCGTATCATCTGTACTTCTATTTACCCAATATTTATTGTTTCAGTAAATCCCTTTGTTCCTTAAATAATTTTTTTTAAACTTTACAGCACCAGCTTAAATAGAAAAACATTGCTGCTTGCCGCTCACAGAAGGTAGACTGTGAAAATAAACACAACAGGATGTGAAGAATTTCTTGCAAGATGCAGGTGCCTGACAGAAGCACTGAGTCCGGGGCTTGCCCTCTTTTCTTCTCCCCAAGGGAGATTTGCAAGTGTCAGAGAGGTAACAAGGACTTACTATCACCAAACGGAGACTTTCCCCTGGGACTGAGTGGCTGAAAGGGAATCATCTTCGCAAGGTGAGAATCAGTGTGACCAACCTCCATTCCACCTAGAATTGCCTCTCCCGCCCCAGGCCGGTGTGGCGCTCTGCGCTTGGGACCACACCCTGTTAGTCCACAGAAGGGGTTCAGCAAAGCCCCAGGCTGCCTTGTGCTCACGGAGGGTCAGCTGCGATTTCAGTGACCTATGTGGCTAGCTGACACAGCTGTGGACTGTGAGATCAGCCACAGGGGGGTGGCTGACCCTACCTTCCCGGTCAGAGTGGAGGAGTGCCCAAGCTATCTGACCCAGAGGGGAAATTGCACCTGGCAGGAGACTTCATCCCTTCATGGGGTTGCCTCAGACCAGGGCCACTCACAGCAGCTAAAGTAGCCAGAGATTCCACCAGCCCAGGCCAATCCTGGCTTATCCCTGCTCAGAAGAGCTTGCTCACATGGTCCTCCAAGCACTTCTTAGTTAGACTTGTATAAAATGACAGATAATGCTCTGTGGTGGTGACTTCCTTGAGTCCCCTTTCACTGAGAGGTAGGTGTCTATGTTCCTCCCTCTTCAGCCTGAATTGGCTTCTGACTGCTCCTGCCAATAGTGTTGGCACAGGTGCCATCATGTGACTCTTGAGGCTGGATCATGGAAGGTGATGCTCGGGGCCCTGAGCCACCATGTCAGAAGTCTAACTTCCCAAGGTTGCCGTACTAGGAGGAAGCCCAGCTTGCACAGACAGGCCACGTGTCGGTGTTCTGGCAACAGTCCTAACTGGGTCTGGACTTCAAATCACCCCAACTCAGACACCAGACATGTAAAGAAGCCTCTGCATGGCTCCAGCTCCCAGCCGTTTGAGTCCACCTAGCAGAGGTTCCAGATGTCATGGAACAGAGATAAGCTGTCTCATTGTGTTCTATCCAAGTTCCTTGTAACAGAGTCGGCTAGCCCAGTCGCTAGCCAGGTGGCTGTCTTATGGTGCTAAGGTTTGCAGCAGTTTGTCATGCAGCAAGAGATGGTGGGTCAGGCTCAGACAGAGAGACAGGGACAGGGCAGTGAGGAATGTGCCCCGTTCTTTCTGCAGCCTTCTTCCTCTCTGGGACCAAGGAAAATCAAAGGCAGGCCAGCCCCGGTGCCTGCCATTTGAGAACAGTGACGAAGGACAGGGCTTCCTTATCCTTGGGACTTCTGGAAAAATCCAGGGCTTCGTGTGCTGAGGGGAACAGTGCAAATCCTCGCTGTTGTCCCCGGATGACTAATAATCATCTTATCCTGAGGGCCAGGAGAAGGGATTCCTTAGAGCAGGGATGAATTGTTCCTAGTCCCCAGAACTGGCAGAAGGCTGCCACTGGCACCCAGACCCAGGCTCAGCAGAGAGGTGATGGTTGGCCCTGCCTCTCCTACCTTCCTGTCCCTCAGCCTCAAACAGATGCTGTCAGGCCCTCCACAGTCCCTGTCCTCCCCACTATTCAGTCTGACCAGACTGGGGCCAAAGGAAGACAAAGTTATAATCAGGCAAAGAAAACAACAACCTGGGAGATAGAGTCAGCTGAGACTGAGAGCAGAGGACCCTGCTTAACCTGGGAGATAGAGTCAGCTGGGACTGAGAGCACAGGACCCTGCTTAACCCGGGAGATAGAGTCAGCTGGGACTGAGAGCACAGGACCCTGCTTAACCCGGGAGATAGAGTCAGCTGGGACTGAGAGCAGAGGACCCTGCTTAACCCGGGAGATAGAGTCAGCTGGGACTGAGAGCAGAGGACCCTGCTTAACCCGGGAGATAGAGTCAGCTGGGACTGAGAGCAGAGGACCCTGCTTAACCCGGGAGATAGAGTCAGCTGGGACTGAGAGCAGAGGACCCTGCTTAACCCGGGAGATAGAGTCAGCTGGGACTGAGAGCAGAGGACCCTGCTTAACCTGGGAGATAGAGTCAGCTGGGACTGAGAGCAGAGGACCCTGCTTAACCTGGGAGATAGAGTCAGCTGGGACTGAGAGCAGAGGACCCTGCTTAACCTGGGAGATAGAATCAGCTGGGACTGAGAGCAGAGGACCCTGCTTAACCTGGGGGATAGAGTCAGCTGGGACTGAGAGCAGAGGACCCTGCTTAACCTGGGAGATAGAGTCAGCTGGGACTGAGAGCACAAGACCCTGCTTAACCTGGGAGATAGAGTCAGCTGGGACTGAGAGCAGAGGACCCTGCTTAACCTGGGAGATAGAGTCAGCTGGAACAGGATTAAAACCCACAGAGCAATTAACTTTGGAAATAATTTTTTTGAGATAGTCTCACTCTGTCACCCAGCCTAGAGTGCCGTGGTGTCAGCCTAGTTCACAGCAACCTCAGACTCCTGGGCTCAAGTGATCCTCCTGCCTCAGCCTCCTGAGTAGCTGGGACTACAGGACCCTGCCACAATGCCTGGCTAGTTTTTTCTATTTTTGGTAGATATGGGGTCTCACTTTTGCTCAGGTTGGTCTCAAACTCCTAAGGTCAAGGGTTCTTCCTGCCTTGGCCTCCCAGAGTGCTAGGACCACAGGTGTGAGCCACCATGCCCAGCCAACTTTTAAAATAATGTTTAAAATAATTTTGAATTGTTCAACAGGTGGGTGTTTTGTTTTATTTTTAAGGATAATGGCTGAGTCCAAGGTCTACAAGATCACCCAGCAAAAAGTGTCTCCTGGCAGCACCCGTAGCTCAGTGGGTAGGGCGCTAGACACATACACTGAGACTGGGGGGTTCAAACCCAACTGGGCCCAGCTAAAATCAACAATGACACCCGCAACAACAACAACAACAACAAAATAGCCGGGCGCTGTGGTGGGCTCCTGTAGTCCCACTTAAGCCCAAGAGTTTGAGGTTGCCATGAGCTTTGACGCCACGGCACTCTACCAAGGGTGACAAAGTGAGACTCTGTCTCAAAAAAAAGAAAGAAAATGTACAATAAGAACACTGCATCATAATCTTACCGCAAGCACCATCGTACCTATAGTCACTGACAGAAATGTTATTATGTGACACGCAACTGTACCTGATGAAATTCCACAAGCACCAGCCTGTGTCTTGGGTCTCTCTGTGTTAAAAAGTGAGGATTCGTGAGCACTAGGTGGGGGTAAGAGGTGTGCTGGCCTTAACTGGGAGTTTTCCACTTCCAATCATAAGTGTGCAGAAGAATGGGAAGGGAATGGCTGCACCACTGCCAAATCCAGCACGCGATGCTAATTCTGTGAGCCATTCACAGCGGGCTCCTACCCCACCAGAGGTATGTGGCCAACACTGGGAAACCGTCAAGCAGAACAGGAAAAATAAGCCAAGACAGGAGGAGCGTGAATCTGTGAGTCCACCGAGAAGAGAGACCAGTGCTTCAAAAGAAGAGGTTACAGAGGGGTGCCAGAAAACATGCGTTAAGAAAGGAAAAAACTAGTCAGATTATAATATGCAATGTATACTGATAATGTTTGTTACCTTGTATCTCTTGTAATTGCAGAAGTCAAACGTGAGTTGAGTATTACAATTTTATTTATTTTTTTTGTGGTTTTTGGCCAGGGCTAGGTTTGAACCCGCCACCTCCGGCATATGGGACCGGCGCCCTACTCCTTGAGCCACAGGCACCGCCCCAATTAATCCTAGCTGTGTACATTAATGTGATCCTGGGGCACCATACACTAGTTTCATAGACCGTTTGACATATTTTCATCACACTGGTTAACATAGCCTTCCTGGCATTTTCTTAGTTATTGTGTTAAGACATTTATATTCTACATTTACTAAGCTTCACATGTACCCTTGTAGGATGCACCGCAGGTGTAATCCCACCACAATTTTAATATGTGTACACATTTTTTTGCCATCCTCTGTACGTGTGTTCCTCACAGCCATGGACCGTGCTCAGAGAAGGGTTGTGTATCTGGCCACAAAGGAAGCTTAATAACCATCCCCCCTCAAGAAAATGATAATGTGTGAAAGTGATAAATAAATAATTCTACCATGATTTTTTTCTCTACACATATACATGTGTTTATTTGGTTTCCACTTTTTGCCTTTACAAAATTAAAAAGGCTTAAAATTTAATAACAATGTTTAAGATAAGGACTAGAAACAAAAACCTTGTAAAGAACGAATGAAGATAATACATTCGTTCAGATAATACATTCAGAAAAGAAATCAGACAATTGCTGCAACGAAATATTGAGCAATAATAACAATAATAATGCAAAAAAAGTAACATTCACATTGTCAAATAAGAGTATGTCTGTCATAGAATGCTTTGACTCTGTGGTTCAGTATATAGAGTCATTAGTCAACTTCTTTTTTTATTCTTCCCAAGTCTCAAAAATAGCCAACTAGTATTTATAAATAAAAATAAAAGATAATTTAAAAAAAATAGATCATGCCAAATCTTACAGACAATAGAAAAAAGAAGAAATACTTCAAAATCATTCTACTTCATTTGGATACACCTGATAATAAAATTCGAAAAAATATATTATTATAAAGGGAAATTACAAACATATTTCACTTATAAATGAGGGTGCAATATTCTAAACAACATATTAACAAATTGAATAAAAATTAATGTTTAAGTAATGTACTTTGGTCAAAATTAAATCCAATTTATGTGAGAATTAGTCACTATTTTCTTTTCTTTTTTTCTATTCATTTCCCTTTGTCTGCTCTCCCCTTCCCCCATGCCTCACCATGTCATTAATTGTTATTAATTGTCCTCATATCAAAGTTGAAGACTTTGGGATAGGATTCATGCTTCTCCATTCCTGTGATGCTTCACTAAGAATAAAGTCTTCCACCGTACCAGCTGTGGTATATGTACACCATGGAATACTATTCAGCCATTTAAAAAATGGAGCTTTTGCAGCATTTCTATTAACCTGGATGGAGGTCTACCACGATTTTTGAAATTGTCAACCACAGAGAAATTAAAAAACAAAGCCGATTCTGACAGATTGCAAAAACAAAAATAATTCTTCCCATTCCTGTAGCACATCCCTCAGGAATAAGACTTGGTAGTTCTCCCATGAAGAGATGGACTCTATATATTTCTCCACCCCTTGAATCTGGGCCTGGTCGTGTGGCTGGCTTTGCTCCATGGGATAGTGAGCAAGTGTGATGCAAGGAGATCTCAGCCACTCGGGCTTGTTTCTTCTTGCTGGACTTGGTAACCTGTGAGCCTCATGGTTGAAAAGCCTGGCCTGGCCTGATGGATGATGCAGCCAATAGCTTACTGACCGCCAGGCACATGAGGGAGGCCCCCTGGCCTCATCCAGCCCTGCCGGAACACAGACACATGAGGGGGCCAGCATGGGCAGCTGGGCCAGCCCAGGGTGGAAGAACCTTCCCACCCAACCCTTGGACAGTGAGTTAGAGAAATAGCTATGCTTTTAAGACTCTAGGTTTTACACGGCTTGCCCCAGAGCAAAAGCTAAGCCATATACTTACTATCTGTAGTAACTCCCAAACCAAAGGCAAAATAAAAGTGAATACGCCAAATTATCCGTAGAGCTCGAACAAGGGCACCTCATAACAAAACACAGGTGTGAGGCAGGGCTCAGGGGTCCATGCCTGTAGTCCTAGCACTTTGGGAAGCCGAGGCAAGAGGAATCCTTGAACTTAGGAGTTTGAGACCAGCCTGAGCAAAAATGAGACCCCCATCTCTACTAAAAATAGAAAAAACTAGCCAGGCGTTGTGGCAGGCGCCTGTAGTCCCAGTACTTGGGAGGCTGAGGCAAGAGAATCACTTGAGCCCAGGAGTTTGAGGTTGCTGTGACCTATGATGCCATGGCACTCTCCCCAGGGTGGACAGAGTGGAGACTCTGTCTAAAAAAAATGTATTTAATGTTCAACTAGTGATGAAAATTAAAAGAAGGAAAACAACTCCCTGCTCACTGTCTGAACTACTGCCCAAAGAGAGAAACCACAGTGCCCTGTCACATTCTCACATCCTAAGAAAGGAGAAGCTTCTTCATAAGGAAAAGTTGGGGGAGGCACCCTGATCACGTCTGCTCTGCCTGCTCTAATCAAGCAGCACCGAAAGGGCGGCTTAAATGTCTATTTATTGTCTCACATCCTGGAAGCTGGAAGTCAGAGGGCACGGTGCCTCAGGTAGCCTGATTTTTCTCAGCTGCAAAATGGGGTGGCCACAGCACCTACCTCACAGGGCCTTCCAATCCTCTCTAGAAGACCCCAGATCAAGAAATTCAGCAAAGCTAGAGCTCAAAGCCCAGCCCACGCCCCATCTAGAGCCCTCAGAGCTGTGGGGACCGTGGCCTAGGCTGGGTAGGCACCAATCAATGTGGGGGCAGGGTGACTGGGGCTATTTGGGTGAAGAAAATCAGGCTAAAGGCAGCCTCTGCCCAGGCTCTGCCTGCTGGTAAGTATAGGGGGGCTATATCTGACCCCAAATGTCTTTAACTCTAGACTCCCCTTAGGCTCCTTCTTGCCAGTGACAAGCTTGGGATATTGTCCAGGCTGGAAAGATGAGAGGTCTCGTGCCCACAGACCAAGTCGTAGCAGGTGGAAGCAGAGTGTATGTGCCACCCACAAACTCGGTGGCTCCAAGCAAATGTAAACCTGTGTCCTCACTTGGTTGTCCCTCTGTGCTTCTGTGCCCTCTTTTGTTAAGGACACAGTCAGATTAGCTTAGAGACCTCCCATTTGACCCCATCTTTCCTTAATGACTCTGTGAAAGGGCAACATCAATTTATGTGAGAATTAGTCACTATTTTCTGCACTTACCTCCATCTCACAGACAAGGGCATTGCCCAGGGGCGGACCACTCAGCCAGTGGCAGAACCAGACAGGGACCCAGGCCTCTATGCTCCCAGAGCCCTTGGCTGTCCTCACTGAGCTAGTTTTCAGGCTGGAGCATCCTTGACCCACCAGGAATACTCCACGGGTCCCGGGGAGAGAGGCTCTGTGTGCCTGACCATACTGAGAGCAGAACCCCCATCAAGGTGCAGGGAGTCCCCAGGCACCCCTGCAGCTCTGAGGCTGGGCCAGGGGCACCCAGACATGCCCTGGGTGGTGGGTAGTCTCTTTCCTTATCAGGGTTGGCCCCCAAACATACTCACACTTCCCAGGGAGGCTCCTGGGTTCTTCCTAGTTTCTGACACCAGCCCAGGAGGTTGTGGATTTTAAGAGGGGAGCAAACAGAGCCTGGTGAAAATCCCAGACCCTGCCAAGCCCCCAACTCTTTGAAACCAGCTCCAGGGCTCTGGCCTGATTTGTACTTCAGAGCTAATGTAATTAGGGACACATTTGCTGCCAGAATATGTTAATGGACTCAAATAGTCCCCAGTCACCTGTCCTCCCACCCTGAGTTGATAGGAGCCCAGCCTGGGTCACTGTCCCCAGGGCTCCGGAGGGCTCTGGGGACATTGGAGGGTTCTAGGTAGAGTGTGAACTTGGGCTTGGGCTCCAGCTGTGCTGAGTTCTTGATCTGGGCTCTTCCCAAGAGGCCCTTTAGGCCCATGAGGTGGGTGCTGTGGCCACCTCATTTCGCAGGTAGGGAAAATCAGACTAGAGGCAGCCTAAGTCACCTGCCCAGGCTCTGCCTGCTGGTAGGTATTGGGGGCTATATTTGACCCCCAAATATCTTTGACTCTTGACTCTCCTTAGGCCCCTTCCTGCCAATGAGATATTATCCAGGCTTGAAAGATGAAGGGTTCAGAGGCTTTTGGGTCTCATGCCCCCAGACCAAGTTGTAGCGGATCAAAGCACAGTGTACGCACCTCCCACAAACTCGGTGGCTCTAAATACATTTTTAAAAATGTATTTTCTCTCAGTTCTGGAAGTTAGAAATCTGAAATTAAGGTGATGGCAGGGCTGCGCTCTCATGAAGGCTCCAGGTGGAGGTCCCTTCCGCCTCTCCCAGTCCTGGGGGCCCAAGTGACCTCTCACTTCCTCCATCTTCAGATGACTTCCCTATGATCTGCTCTCCTTGTCTTCCTTTTTATGTTCTTATTTTTTTAATTTCTTTTTCTAACAGAGTCTCACCCTCTTGCCCTGAGTACAGTTCTGCGGCATCACAGCTCACAGCAACTTCAAACTCTTAAGCTCAAGCAATCCTCCTGCCTCAGCCTTCCAAGTAGCTGGGACTACAGGTATCGGCCACAGTGTCCAGCTAGTTTTTTCAATTATTATTATTTTTTTTTTTTGAGACAAGAGTCTCACTATGTTGCCCTCAGTAGAGTGCTATGGCATCACAGTTCACAGCAACCTCCAACTCTTAAGCGATGCTCTTGCCTCAGACTCCCAAGTAGCTGGGACTACAGGTGCCCGCCACAACGCCCAGCTATTTTTTTGTTGCAGTTGTTATTGTGGTTTAGCTGGCCTGGGCTGGGTTTGAACCCACCAGCCTCGGTGTATGTGGCTGGCACCATAACCACTGTGCTATGGGCGCCGAGCCAAGTTTTTTCTATTATTAGTACAGGTGGAGTCTTGCTCTTGTTCAGACTGGCCTCAAACTCCTGAGGTCGAGCAGTCCTCCCACCTTGGCCTCCCAGAGTGCTGGGATTACAGGCATGAGCCACTTTGCCCAGCCCCCTTCTCTTCTCTCCTAAAAACACCTGTCATTAGACCTGGGTCCTACTCAAAATGCAAGATGGTCTGGCCTCAAGATGCTGAGCTTAATTACATCTACTAATGTTCCTGGTAAGGCCACTTTCACAGGTTTCAGGGGTGAGGTTATGGACATGTCTTTTGTGGGGACACCATTCAACCCCCCACAGTTGAGGAGAGATGAGCCTGTCCCCACCTCAGCCAGCTGGGCTGGGCTGTGGGCCACCCTCCTGCGCTCTGGACACAGGAAGCAGAGGGCTGGCCTGGCTGACCCCATCCAGTGCTGGGCCCAGGCACAGAGTGGACAGAAGAGCCGGCCGGGCCTGGACAGTGTGTACAGTGAGAGCAGAGACATAATCCTGAAGAAGGTGAACCCCTAAAATCCAGTCCTGAGTGGGTGGGAGCAAGACCAACCAGCTCTCGTCAGCCAGCCTCCAAGGCCACTGTCACTCTGCCCCTCCACAATTGTCCAGCCACACTAGCTGGCCCCCTCCCACCACACCATGCCCATCCAGCCCCAGAGCCTCTGCACTTCTCAGTCCACCTCATTGTTCCCACCCCAGATTGCAGCTGTCCTCCTGGATTCCAGCCTAGGCGGGCCTCCCGGATACCTGACCATGCCCGGTTTTTGTTACTCCCTCATACCACCACTCCTGACCACCTGTGTGTCTCCCCCTGGCCTCTGAGCCCCATGAGAGCACGTCCTTACCCATCTCATTTGGCCCCTTCACTACCTCATCCCCAGCTTCTGGAGGAGCACCAGCATAGAGCAGGGCTGGATGGATGTTTGTTGAGTGAATGAGTGAGCACAAACAGGCATTGGTTTATAAATGCACCCCAGCCCTGAAGAATTGCTCCCAGGCAGCTCTAGCTGAGAGAGGTTGCCCCAGACTCTTGCTTCCCTCCTGTCTGCCATGAGGGCCCTGGGGATGTTTGGGGACCTCAGGGTGCTGGCCCCCTGTCGACCCCTGTGTTGGCTCATTCTAGCTGGCTGGGAGCTAGGCAGACCAAGGAGGGTCCAGCCACCTTCACGCCTGGAACAGGGTCAGCCTGGCTGTTTGCTGGAGTCTGTGGTGCCCAGCTTGGAACCTTTTGGTGAGAAATGTGCATTTTCATGGCAAGATGGACTCAGGAAATCTCCTCCTATTCATGTGCAAACACAGGGCCTCTGGGGTCCCCAGGGGCTGAGCTTTGACAAACAAGGATCAGAGAGAGTGAGGGAGGGGCCAGGTCATACACAGAGGCAGGAGCTGCACGGGAAGCTGTTCAGTCTGGGCCAGGCTGGCCGGAGGGTCACATGTGTTCTCTAGCTGAGCTTGCTCCCAGCAGCGGCTGATGTGCAGAGAGCAGAGGTCAGGACCAGGCTACAGCCCCAGCTTAGCTGCTGACACAAGTGGGGCCTTGAGCATGTTAGCCCCCTCCAAGAGCCTCGGGTTCCTTCTCTGCTAAGTGAGCCTTGGTCACTTCTACTGTCCATCTCCTAGACAGCACCGGAATCCTCTCGTTCCTAGAATGCTCCCGGCAATGGGCACCTGCTCTTAATGTGGCCAGAGGGGCCACACTCTCGGGACAGAGCTTGGCTGAGTGCAGCTGGAGGTTCTGTTGGACGATTCCATTGTGACATGTGCTCTCTGGGGACCCACATAAGTGTACCTTGGAGGCTCAAGCAGCTCCACTAGCCTGTCAGATAAGAGCCAGGATGCCCAGTTAAGTCGGAGGTGAGATAAACATTAATTCTGCAGTATAAGTATATCCCAACAATCACATAGGATATACTTGTACTAATAAGTTATTCCATGTTTATCTGCAGTTCAAACATAACTGGGCATCCTGTTTTCACTCATTACATCTGGCAACCCTAATTCCCCTTTCTGGAGCCTCTTCCACACTCCTTCCCCAGGACAGGGTTTTGGAGGGACTGTGACTCTGGAGAGCAGGCCGGGAAGGGGTGAGGTCAGGCAGGGACTATGTGATCCTGACCCAGGGGATGTGTCGGAGCTTTCGACTGCCAACTGCAGCATGTTTCTAAGGGGCGGTGCTGCTCCGGAATCACGATGTCCCCTCTCTGTCTCCCTGCCCCAGGACCAGCCAGGCACCATGGCAAAGACCTTGGCTGGAAAGCTCTGCTGACTCCTGACCCTCTGCCCTCTTACCATCTTCTGAGCCTCCCCCTCTCTCAGGCTGGTCCCTGAAACTCTAAAACCCAGTGGGGGACAGAAGGGCCAGCCAGTTGCCCACTGTCATGAGGACAAGGCTCTGCAGGGCCCTGCCAGCCCCCGGGAGCTGGGCATCTGGCTCTACCTGACTTTGTTCTTCATCCCTGGGGACCTCTTCACAAAGTGTACCAAAACCATCTCTGGAAACTTGACACGCTGATGACCCCCTGGCCTTCCTGGGGGCCCACTGGGCTCTTTCCAGGAGGGTCTCACAGGGTGTGCCAGATGGAGTGAACACTTCCTGCTGCTGATGTGCCAGGAAGCTGTGGTGAGATGAAGGAGAACGCGAGGGAGGGCCACCAGGAAGGCCACGTGGGGATAGGGCGGGCAGTTTTAATTCCAGGAGTTGGTGAGACCCTGCTGGGAAGGAAAGTGACCCCTGGGCATGAACGTGAGGCGGGAGCAGCATGAGGATCCTGGGCAGAGGACACAGCCTGGATGCTGGGTTGGGACAGGGAGGAGACCAGAGGGGCTACCCGAGGTGGGCAGGATGGAGGGATGGGGGGGCCTTGAGACCATGGCGAGCCTCGGACTTTTGCTTCCAGTGAACTGTTGGACAGTTTTAAGCACAGCAGGAGCTTGAGGTGACTCGGCTGCCAAGGAGTCTCCTGCCTGTCAGGCGGGGGACAAGTCACAGTGGGATGAGGAGCAGTGGCGTGGTGGGGAGTAAGCTGGCAGAGCTGGCTGCCTCCCCATCCTTGACTGTGATGACCACTGATGCCTCAGATTGGAAATGCATTTGTTTTCCTCCTTTTCAATGAATGATTTATTTTCCGGTTTATAAAATGCACCCACCACATGAGCTCACAGGCCCTACGAAAGAACGTAAGGAATTTCCCAGCAGGACATGGGGGCCGGCCTTACCCCTCCCCACATCAGGCATCTCTTCCCGGCCCCCTCACCCCTGCAGGCCCAGCGCCCAGAGGCTGGAGCCAGGAACAGCCCTGCAGGGCCCCACAGGGCCCGTGGGAGCAGATTCCAGGCCCAATGATCCACCCTCGCCTGCGGACACCCTGTCCCTGAAAGGTCCCTTGCCTGGTCATCAGCATCAGAGGCCACCCCGTCCGGCGGTTTGTGGGCTGGGTGCCGGCGAGCAGGGGGCAGCCTGGATTTCTGGAAGCTGCAGGTCATCAGCTGAGCATTCCGCTTGGGGCCCCAGCAGGGCAAGACCCAGAGAGCAGAGAAAGAAGGTGGCAGGGGAAGCCCAGGGCAGCCCTGCCCCGGGGACTGGAGGGTCTACCCAGCTGTGCTGTGCGATCTTGGACAAATCACTTAATCCCTCTGTCCTGTGTGCCATCCAGCTGCAAAACAGTACTTAGGAGGCTGGAGGGGCCGGGACCCTTAATTAAACCATGTTTGCAAAGTCCTCAGAGGGCCACAGATGAAAGTGCCTATTGAAGTACAAAGCTCTGTTCCCCGTAACTCTCTCGGTCCCGGGCAAGACTCAAAACCCATAAAAGAAGAAGGAAGACAGGGCCAAGGTCATTTGACTCCAAGCACGGACCGGTCAGCTCTATGTAAGGCTGGCCCCTGGGGCCACCAAGACTAGGCCTGGACAGTGGCCTCTCAGCTGCAGGCCTCGGCAGCCACCCCCTCCTGGCCCTCTCTGTTCCTCACTGGGCAGCCTGATGCCATTTATATGAAGTGTCCAGGACAGACACCTGAATAGAGACAGAAGCAAATTTGCGACTATGTGGTGGTTTCCTTCTGGTGTTTCAGTCCCCCAAGGCTGGTATACTCTGGACACAGCAATGGATTGAAACCTTGTGACCAGCATTTGAGGCTTGGACAGGAGGTCTCCCTCCAGCCTTGCCCTTGCTGTCCTCACATACGGCCATCTCCATGCCTTGTCCCTCTCCACTGCTCCCTCCTAATTCCCGTTCTGCCCTTGGAGGCCCAGCTCCGGAAGACTCCCTGTCTACCACCAGAAGGTGATCCCTGACCTCTATTGCTGCAGTTCACGGGGCTCAGGACCCTGCCTAGGAGTGTCCACACATGTGTCCCTTCATCCTTGGGGTCCTTGAAGTCACATACATGGAGACCGCCAGCCTCAGGCCCTGGGGGGCTGATCCCAAACTCCTGGCCTGCCTGTGCCCCATCACAGGGTTTTTGAAGCATCTTTCTACCCAGAAACAAACATCCCATCTTCTGGACTATTCCACACTCTTCTTCTTCATCTCTTTGCCCCTGCTCTTAGCCCAGGCCCCCTGCTTTTGGGAAATGTCAGCTAAAATGACACATCTCATTTCCCCCTGTGGCAATTGGCTTCAGTCCCTCAAGCACCACCCAGAGGGGCTGAGGACCCTTCTCTCCTTTTCCTCCCCGTCTCCCCCAGCCTATCCCAGCCTTGCACATCAGAGATTTACAAAGAACAGCAGTTCAGGGGAGAGTGTGGCTGACAGCCTTCCCTGCCCCCAGCTGCCATCCTTCTCCAGCCCACACGCAGGCCGCCTGCTGGAGCCCTGACCAGCCAAGTTCTCCCTGAATTGCCCTGAGGACTCTCAGGCCAGCCTCCCAATGATCCACAGCCAGTCCAGACCGTGGAGGCTGAAATGGGGTCCCGGACAGGGTAACACAATGTCCCCAGCCCCCAAGGCTCTTCCATGTCACTTCAAGGTGCTGAAGGCCCTGGGGCACCGAAGAGAGGCCCAGCGGCTGGTGTAAACCGGCATAGGCTTTCTGGAGGGCAGGACAGGGCAAAATGAGGAAAGCGCAGAGCCCATCCAGCTGCTCATGCTTAAGGTCTTCCACCTGGGAATGGCTGTGGACACCCACCACACTGTCACACTCAGAAATCCCACTCCTGGATGGTGCCCAAAGGAACTGAAAACATCTGTCCACACCAGAGCCTGTGTGTGGACCGCAGCGCCATTCATAATAAGCAAATGTGGAAATAACCCAAGTAGCCATTGTGGGAGCATGGCTAATGAAACAAGGTCTCTCCATGCAATGGAGCGTTATTGGGGTGCAGCACCAACACGTGTGGCAGTGTGGATGAGCCTTAAAACTGTGATGTGGACCCGTCTGTAATCCCAGCCCTCTGGGAGGCCAAGGTGGGTAGATTGCTTGAGCTCAGGAGTTTGAGACCAGCCTGGACAATAGTGAGACCCCAACTCTACTAAAAATAGAAAAAGCCGGACGTTGTGGCGGGTGCCTATAGGCCCAGGTACTCGGGAGGCTGAGGCAAGAGGATTGCTCAAGAATTTGAGGTTGCTGTGAGCCATGATGCAGTGGCACTCTACCAGGGTGACAGAGTGAGATTCTGCCTCAAAAAACAAAAACAAACCAAAAAAAAAAAACCTGGTGTGGAGCAAAACTCACCAGGTAGAGGGCTGCATCTTGCACGATCCAGTTGTATGAAGTGTCCAGCAGGCTAGTGGCTACCAGGGACTGGGGGAGAGGGAATGACAAATGTGGGGGGTCCTTTGGGGCGATGGAATATTCTGGAACTAGGTGGTGGTGGTTGTACAATATCCTGAATGTACTAAATGCCACTGAAGGGTGCACTTAAGAATGGATAAAATGGTAAATCTTATGCTACTGTATTTTCCATAATTAAAGAAACTTGTTACACTCCAAAAAGGAAACCATGACCACTGGAAGGGGACGACTTAACTATTAGCACTGTGGTTTATATTCGTAGCATAAAGTATAACGTAAATGGATATTCGCTGATGCAGAAAGATGTCCCCAAGACATGAAGCAAAAAAGCAGGTTAGCAATGGTTAGAATCGAAAGGTGTTTAAAAACAAATATATGTAATTATGCCTAGACCAAGTTTTGGAAGGACAGATTAGAAAACACTCATGTCGGGCGGCGCCTGTGGCTCAGTTGGTAGGGCGCTGGCCCCATATGCCGAGGGTGGCGGGTTCCAGCCCAGCCACGGCCAAACTGCAACCAAAAAATAGCCGGGCGTTGTGGCGGGCGCCTGTAGTCCCAGCTGCTTGGGAGGCTGAGGCAAGAGAATCGCTTAAGCCCAGGAGTTGGAGGTTGCTGTGAGCTGTGTGAGGCCACGGCACTCTACCGAGGGTGATAAAGTGAGACTCTGTCTCTACAAAAAAAAAAAAAAGAAAACGCTCATGTTGACCATCTCTGTGATGGGACAACTGAGGACTCTGTGTGTGTGTGTGTGACTCTGTGTCTGCACCTTTGTTCTTTGGTATTTCCAAAATTTCTACAGCAAATGTTTATAACCAGAAAAAGTTACAGAGCAGGAAAAAGAAGCAAGAGGCATCAGGATTTCTCTAAAAGGCCTGCCAGCCCATCCCAGGATACGGAGGCGTGGAGTGAGAGCCACGGTGTGCCGCCCCCTCTCCAGCCCCCGTGGGCAGCAGCAGGGACAGGGCGGGCAGGGGAGCCCCCTCACCGGCCCAAATGGTCTGCATATCTCCCCAAATTGTCCCTTCCTGCCAGGAAGCCAGCCCAGGAGGGATTTACAAAGAGGAGGGGGAGGTATTCCAGGCCCAGGGGAGACCAGCCAGTTTCCTCCCTGAACCAGAGGGACCACTCGTTTGCCCATTCATTTCTTCATTCGCTCATGCCCTTGTTTCCCTGACACCTAGGGAGTATCCCCTCAGCCCCACAGGAGGGTCTGGGAAGCCCTGGAGATTGCCCTGGGAAGGGTTCAGCCCTTTCCACAGGCTCCATTCCTCCCCCCAGGACAGGGAGGGGAGCTGGCTACATCGGGCTTTCTTTTGGGAAAGGGCTGAGTCTTCTCCAAACCAGCCACATCTTCTGCCATCCACCTGGGAGAACACTCCCCGCCCCACTGAGCTGGGGCCCTACTATGCGCCAGGCTGGGACTATGGATGAGAGTCAGACACCAGCCCTGCTAGATGGTCCCTGTCTGACTGTGCTCTGGGAAAGCCACCTGAGAAACCAGACACTGCCAGGTACGAGGCTTCAAACCGAAGTCGTTCTCCTGCCCAAAGCTCCAGCGGCAGCCAACACACAGAACAAGGGCCAGGCAGCCAGTGGGTCAGGCCTGTGCCACCGCCCAGCCCCAGGCCGGCTTTGCAGGACTCTGAGGGTCTCCTCCCCCAGGGCCTCTGCACGTGCTCCTGTCTTCCTCCAGCTCTCTGCAGGGCTGGGGCTCCCTCACATGAAGGTCTCAGCTCAAGTGTTCGCATCTCTCACCTCTGCAAGCTACAGCGATGTCCCCCAAACACTGTAATTGCCTTTTCCTGACTTTTTAAAGCATTTGTTACCCTGAAGCCATCATGTGCATCAATTCTGTTGCCGATTATTTTTCTGTTCCCAGATTCTGTTGTCTCTAGGACAGGGACCGAGTACCTTATGGCAGGTGCTTGGTAAGTATCTGTCGAGAGCATGAGTGAATAGTAAGTGAGGGGGCTGCTGATCCCCCAAACTCGGCTGAGACTCCTGCAACAGGGCTCTCATGGTGGCAGCACTCTGCTCTGTAACACGTACTTTTTACCTGTTCTGAGAATTTGCAGTGGTCGTTTGGCTCAGCACTAATCCTGAGTTAATGAGGCAACACTAGTTCTTTGGTGTTAATATTCTCTGAAGTTCTACTTGGAGGAAAATAAAAAGAAAGCCCCCCCTACACACACCTACCACCAAAGGCAGAAGCAGGCATCCTCGGGTTTAGGGGTGAGTCAAAACCAAAGAAAAAAGCAGAACCCGGTCCCGATATTTGGCCCGAACAGCCTCGGAGGGCCAGCCACGCTGGGAGCGTTTGTAGTACAGTAACACAGCCTGCCAGATGTTCCCTAAGAGGACTGCCACTTCAAACGCCAGGCCTCAAGCCTATTACCTGTGCAGCCTTTGTGTATTTCAAAGGGGAAGCTAGTTGAACTTTCCCTGTAATCATTTGGCCCCAACTTGTCTTTAATGGACCATTAGGGAACACTACAAGGGGAGCTCCCCGATCATTACCAGGTTCTGGTGGCCTTCGAGCCCACCTGGAGAGGCCCGAGGGGGGGCAGCCACCTGCAGTGTGAGCTCTTGTCTGGGGAAGGCCAGGACCCCATCAGGGCTGCAGACCTGGACTGCGAATCAGCAGCTGTGGTTTTGAGGGCCTCTGGTGCCCAGTCTCACCCGCCTGGGCTGCAGAATCATCCTGTCTATATGTGAATCCTAACTCTGCCACCTGCTTGTCACCTCTATATGTGACACTGTGGGCTGAGTCTGTTTCACAATTGTCTGCATAGAACCTGAGTAGAACCAACTTGCTTACAGCCTACCTGGCAGGTTTGCTTGCAAGTCCAGGCATTTTGTGACTGGTAATACACCAAAGAAATGAGGGATGAGTTGAATTGTGCTCCCCTCACTCCATAAATAGATGTCCACTTAGAACCTCAGAATATGGTCTTGTTGGGGATAAGGATTTTGTAGATGTAATTACAAGAAGGAACAGGATGAGATCATCCTGGACTAGGATGGGTCCTCAATCTAAGGAACCTTGAAAGAGACAGAAACGGCCAGACATTTGGGGAGAAGCTGGGTGAAGATTGAGGCAGAGATCAGAGTGACGTGGCCACAAGCTGAGGAGCGCCAGCAGCCCCAGAAGCTGGAAAAGGCAAGGCAGTTCTCCGAGGGAGCCTTCGGGGGAGCACGGCCCAGCCAATACCTTAATTTGGGACTTTCGGCCTCCAAATTTCTGTTCTTTTAAGACACTAAGTTTTCAGTTGTTTGTTACAGCAGGCCTGGGAAACTACTGATGGTGAAAACCACGATTTGTTCTTCTAGTTGTTGCTCTGCGGGATCGTCTGTGCCACCGAAATGCATCAACAGGTCTGCACTGTGGCAGTGCCCTCTGTAAGCAGGAAACTAGCCCCCTCTTCTACCAGAGCAAGTGAAAGAGAGAGCAAAACACAAGGGTAAGAGGCTTGGGAGTTGGCCATCTGGAACGTTCATCTGTGCCCCTGCCTTCCTATGGAACTCTGACAAGTCACGGCTCCTCTCTGGTCCTCTGAATTTTCATCTATGAAATGGGGACCATTATATCCTCCCTCGGGAATTCTGTGATGATGCGATCAGGTCAAGTTGTAAGGCATTCATGTTCAGTGGGTGGAAATGGTGTCTGTTAGTTATCTGTTGTATAGAAAATCACCCCCAAACTTAGAGGCTGAAAGCAACAGTGGACATTTACTGTCTCACATGGTCACTCTGCATCAGGAACGTGGGAGCAGCTTAACTGAATGTTTCCAGCCGAGGTTCTCTCATGATGTTGGAATCAAGAGGTTGACTGGGGCTGTCATCTCATCTGAAGGCTTGACTGGGGCCGGAGGCTCCCCTTCCAAAGTGGCTCCCCCACAGGGCTATGTGCAGAGGCTTCAGATCCTCGCCACCAGGGCTGCTTAGGTGTCCTCCCAACATGGCAGCTGGATTCCTGCAGAGCTAGTGATCCAAAAGAGAGACCAAGGTGCAAGTGGCAATGTTGTGGAGGTCACCCTGCCACTTTTGTCACACAGGGCAACCCTGACATAATGAGGGAGGAACTTACCAACACCAGGAGGTGGCGTCACTGCAGGCCATGTTAGAGGCTGGCGACTATGGTGTCTGAGAAGACTGAGATATCCTTGGAGACCCTGGCAGATGGGAGCCTGTTCTAACAGGAGGCTTTACTCTTCAGACTTGCCTTTGGACCCAGCTTCCCACAAGATGGGAGGCTAATGTGGCCACCCGCCCTGCAACTGAATTGTAATTTTATTTATCTCAGTCCTCATGTCTCAGTGGGCGTCCCTCACGCAGCATTCAAGTCCAACATTTTTCTCCCCACTTTGTTGGGTCACAAAGCTCTTATCTATAGGATGTCTAGCCCAGAACTCAAGTCAGAAGCCCACCTGGAGGCCTAACCCCTTCTCCTGGGAGCCCAGCCTAAAGAATAGAGAGGCACATCAGGCTTTAGGGCCCCAGAACATTTCGGGGGCAACAGGCAGACCAGGAGGGGATGTGTCTTAGACACTTGCTAGGGGCCCTATAGTCGTTTCACGAGCATGTTGTATCAGTGTGCACATGTGAGCGTGTTGTGTGCAAGCCTGCACGTGAAGGTAAGTGTAGGGACAGGTGTGTACCAGCACGCCTGGAATCTGGTCCCCCAGGGACATTTCCACAAATTCAAACACTGCACATGGCACACACATACAATGTGTGAAGAGCATCAATAAAGCCAATACCCGCCTACCCACCACCAGCTTAACAGACAAAACACCACCAATGGGTGACCACCCATGTGGCCTCTCTCCCCCAGAAGTCACCACTGTTCTGAATTTGGAAACTTTTCTCACTTACTATTATGTGTTGGAGGTTTACCTCTGCAAATGGCTAGCAATTCATCTTTCACTGCTGCCTAGTAATTCACCACGTGACCGTAGCACACACCATGCCACCATTCTCCTGCCAGGGATGCTCAGATCATTTCTTTTTGTTTTTGTCCTCTTGCTATTCTTAGTAACACTTGCTGGCTCCAGTGCATACAGTTTTCTAAGGGTATATGTACCTGGGAGTTGAGTTCTTGGTGGGTGGAGGGATTACATACATACACCTTCCCCTGTACCAGGGATTGCCAAGTTGTTTTTCTGACTCAGTTCTGCCAGTTTAAAGTCCCATCAGGGATATCTAAGAGTCCCTAAGGGTGCATATTTTTATAGCCCACTTTGCAGAACTAACACTGAGTGGGTGACTCCCATCGCTTGCTCCTAGCTGTCTATGGCTCTCCTGAGGAGACAGCAGGTTAAGAAGGGAGAATGTGGGCTCAGGATTGAGGCAGCTCTGTCTCCACATGCTGTTTGTCTGCAAGCAGGTGACATCTGTCTCTGAGCCTCACCTGCAAACTGGGTTGGGAGATTTAATCAAGCTGATCCACACGTAACACTTAGGACAGCTCCAGGCTCCCAGGCTGCACTCAGGAAAGGTCACTGTTATCTTTCTCATAGTTTTAGGACTCTCGGGCCTTCAGGCTCTCTCTTCTTACTCTCTCAATCATTCAGCAGTCATTTATTGAGCACAGCAGTTGAGAAGAGACAAACAACACTTTTTTTTTTGAAGGGGAATTCACATATGGAAAAGGATCAGGACCACGTACGTGTATTAAAGGGGGCAGCCACAATTAGAAATTTGGAGTCAGGAAAGGCCCGTCAGAAGAGGCATTGGGACAGAGACCAATGGAGGAGGTGAGGGGACTGCTGAGGTTTGGAACACAGTGTTCCAGGCAGAGGGAATGCGAAATGGCCTTCTGGACCCACAGAGCTTGGGTCCCTTCCACTGGGACCTCTAGAGGCTGGACCCACCTCCCTCCGCCTCATGGGCCAAGCAAAAGACCCTCATGTCAGAGGCCTTAAAGCAGGAAGGACCCCAGAGAGCCTGGCCCAGGCCCATTATCTTCAGAGCCCCTTTAGCTTCTCTGGGACTACAGATGTGGGATTCCCAAAAGTGGAGATCACCAGGCCTGGGAGGGAAGGCTGTGCTGGGGAAGGAACTCTCCCTCCCTCTTTTTCAAGTCTTTCTCCCCCAGTATCTTTCACTCTGCAGTGTCCCTATCCGGTAAGCCTTGCCCACTTCCTTTAATGAGAAAAGTTTTATTGGCTTTTAGAAAACTTCTCCTCCCCCATTTTCAGTCCCACAGTAAATCATGTGACACAAGTCTGGCCAATCAGTGCATTATATTCTACTGGCCACCCAGTGATTGGTTCAGAAATGACACATGACCCAAGGTGGTCCAATCAGAGGGAATCCTGGAACTTGCAAAGAAGCTCTCTGGCTACCCATTGAGTCCTGGAGCTGGACCACCTTGCCACTCCTAGGGATAGCCATCCAGGAATGGAGCCAGTCTAGAAGGAGCAGAGCTAAGAGATAAGAGAGAGAGAAACTAAGTCTTAGTGATATCCTGGATCCCCCAGACCTGAAGGTGGTCCTACCTACTGACATCTTTGTTTCAGGAGTCAATGAATTCCTTCTCTCATCATTCTAAATAGCTTGGTTCGAGTTTTCCTTCACTTTGGACAGAAAGGGCTCTCACTAATTCACTCTCACCAGTGGCCAGCAGGTCAGTGTGTCTTCTTAAAACTGCTCATGTCTCTCCCCAGCTCCAGTTCCCTGGGGGTCACCTTCGATGTGAGTTAGGGCCTTTGATGTTTGGGACCTTCAAGAACCAGCAGTCTCCCCTGCTGGGCTCTTTCCACATTAGAAACCCAGTCAATCACAAGGCGTGTTGGCTTAGACCTCTGCTGACAAGGGCAAGCAAGACAGAGCTCTCTCTCTCCAGAGACATGCAGCCTGGACCTTACACTCAGTGTTCAGGAGTCCACCGGCCCCCAGAGAATTAGGTGGGCTGCTCACCAGGCTCATTTCTCTAATTTTGAGAATGTATCAGTAAAGAAGCACACATTTTTCTAAGTCACAAATTTATTTTTTAAATATATTTTGGCAACTACATTTCAGTATAATCTGATACTATTTTCAACCTATGTGGTGTAATTTAAGCATTTGAAAATATAGTTCAGGGAAAGGGTCCACAGGCTTTCCCAAAGGGGTCCATGATTCAAAATATGTTGAGAATCCCTGTTATAAAGTAATAGAAGCCCCAACTTTGAGCTGGGCACATGGCTGCCCAGAACAAAGACTATATCTCCCAGCCTCCTTGCAGCTAGCTATGCCATGTAAGTTCTGACCTATAAGCTATGAGTGGAGATAACCTCAGGATTATATCCTTAAAGTGAAGGGGATGCCCTTGGCATCTTTCTCCTATCTGTGCACCCTAGTGCTTGAAATGTGGTTGTGTGGGGGAACCATCTTGTATCACATGGGAGAGGACAAAAATCCCTAGAAATGGGAGAGCAACAAGATAGAAAGAGCCTGGGTCTCTGGGCAATCCCAAAGACCTGAGCCACCATCTGCCTCAGACCATTACATGAGGAAAGAAAATATAAAAACTTCTAACTTAAGTTTCAGCTATTTTGGAGACTTTTAAAAAATAGAACTGAAGGAGTTGCCTAAAAATGCAGAGTCTAAGGCAAGGGCCCAACCCCCCTTTCAGAAAATGGATGGTGTCTCCAGCCACAACTGCTTACCCTGGGTCCTTCTACATTTGCAGCCCAGGCAAGAGTTGATGCTTCTAAATCCTACTTACTTTGACTTTTTGGATCTTTGAACGGGAGCCAACAGGGAGTGGGGTCCCTCCACAGAAGCCTCCTGCTGATATTCTCTCCCTCCACGGAGAGAATGGTGCAATGGGGCAGTGTGCCCTCTATGGCTTCCCCAACCACGTGGAGGGACTTAACATTGAAAATGTGAGAGACCTGCAAAAAATACATGGCACCTGCCATGCGAAGGGAAGATTCTTAGAATCAGGGAAACTGAACCAATTGCTAGACCTCTGTGGTGCTGGCCATTGTTTCTGCTGTTAATTGTCAAGCCTCTTCAATTAGGGCATGGACAAGATTAATTTTTCCTTGAAAATTGATGGGAATGGTCTGCTGGATTTCTCTGGGGTGCTATCCCCCAAAACTTCTCTTAGAGCATCAATGATTCCACCATTCTTCCCCCCAAGCTCTGCCATAAATTTGATGTTCCTTCTTCAATTTTAGCAGAGTTCACGTTGCTCTAATGGGGGGGCTTTTTTCTCATCAGAAAACTGCCCAGACAGTTATAACACATTAGTACAAGTTTATTATGGTGCAAAGCCTTTTTGAAATCCACGCAAAGGTTTTTTGTAAGATACGTTTCCCATGAGCTTTTTTTTGTTTGTTTGTCTGTTTTTTTGAGACAGAGCCTCAAGCTGTCACCCTGGGTAGAGTGCCGTAGCATCACAGTTCACAGCAACCTCCAACTCCTGGGCTCAAGTGATTCTCCTGCCTCCGCCTCCCAAGTATCTGGGACTACAGGCGCCCGCCACAACACTCGGCTATTTCTTGGTTGCAGCCGTCATTGTTGTTTGGTGGGCCCAGGCTGGATTCAAACCTGCCAGCTCAGGTGTACGTGGCTGGTGCCCTAGCCAGTTGAGCCACAGGTGTCGAGCCCCCATGAGCTTTTTGAAGACTCATAAATGGTAGATGATTTAAGCTCCTAAGTTTTGGGGTGATTTACCATGTAGTAAGTGATTGTGGAAACATTAGCCATCCTGTAAATACCCTTCAAATTTGGTCAGGAAATCAAAGCAAACCTTGAGCCTCATCTTACCCTAGACACGCCTGCTATTTGGCTCCCCTGTCCCACAGCCAAGTTGGTCACACCACATCTACACCCCTCCTAGTGGGCTCTTCTTTTGAGGGGGGTGGGTAGCAGAGTCAAATCTTTATCCACTTGGGGCAAAAAGCTGGCACTGGACATCAGCACATTTCATCTTCAAGGAAGGCGATCTGGGAGGGTCTCTGGCACAAACCCAGCCAAGGGGTCCCCAGACAGAGGCCTTTCCTTTCTAGATAGTCCAATTGGGACTGGGGGTGGTGGAAGTGGCTTATAGGAAACCCTGGGAAAGCACAGGAAAAGCCAGCAGGGCCTTGGAGGGACTGAAAAGGGAGAATTTTTCCTACAAAAGGTCACCCCGTCTTCTGCATTCCTTCCCTGCCTTAAGCTTCTAAGAAAGTCCTTGTTCCTCTTCTCTGGGCACCACCCAAACAATTACTGCTGTAGTGGAAGGTGGAATCAGGCCCTGGGATGGTGGGGGAGAAAGAGGCTTTTCTTTCTTTTTTTCTTTTTCTTTTCCTTTTCCTAATTTTTCTTTTGTTATATGAAATTTGTTACATACAATTTTTAATGTTTATATAACATGAACGTTCCCCCAACCCCAGGCCGAGACTCCAGGTTCCTGCAGGCCATCTCCAAAGATCTTCCAGGACCTCCAGGAGCTGGGAGACAACACGGAGAGGTCATCACCATGAAGCCCCTGGGCCCGCCGAGGGGTAGGCACAGCTGGCAGGGCTGGACCCCATCCAGCAAAGTCGCAGCTACTCCCTGTGCTCAGCAGTCACGGCTCCTTCCCCTCCCCCGAGGCTAGGCCCACCCCTGCAGAGTAATGACCCAGCCCCGGAGATCCTGCCACCCGACATGCACCCCAGGGAAAGAGGCCAAGCTGCTTCTCAGACCTGCCTCCTGCTCTGGTCTCGGACACCTCATGGAGCCTTGTGCTTGGTGCTGGGACTGTTACACCTGGCCGGTGAGTCACAGCCTGATTCCCCTCAGCAGGTGCCCGGCAAACCCAACCTCAGAACCAAATGCTCTGAGGCTGAGGCTGCCTCTCATGTGCCTTGCCCCGGTGACATTGTTGAGCTCTAGGGATGGAGTGGGAGGTCCTCAGGCCCAGCTCTCAACCCCATTATCTTCCACTCTCTGATGACCTGGGCAGGTCTCTCACCTCTTTGAGCCTCAGTTTCCTTATGGGTAAAATGAGTACAAATCACCCCTGCCTGTGGGTTATTAACAAGCCTCAGGGAGCTGTTTCCAAGGACCTGTCCACTTTGGGGCCTAAGATAGGGAAGCAGAGATGAGCTTTGTCTAACAGTCCGGGGTTAGGGGCTGCAGGACACCCCACAGAGTCCCAATTGCCAATTAGCAGGCATCTCACCCGACAAGCCAGAGAGGCTGGCCCAGCTCCCCACCACATATGTCTGACACTTCGGCTATCCTTTAACATCAGAAAGTTTATTGCAGGCAAGGGGCTCAGCCCTGTCCTAATGGTCCAGCCTCAGGGGTCCTGCCCTTTGAAGAGGGTCTTTATGGTAATTGATGGTAATAGCAGCAGCCAAGGAGCCTGGGGCCCCAGGTAGGAAGCTCCCCCTATAATTGAATTAGCCTAGAAAACAAATCACTTTTGGCCAAAACAAATCACTTTCAATCACAAAGCAACAGGTAAGACCCTAGGACCACAAAGCTTCTGACAGCTCAGGGAGTTGGGGCTGATCCCCAAAGACGTTGGGACAATGGACTAGTCACAGAGAAGAGATGGGCAGCCCCTGGGTCAAGCCAGACCTCTGTTCCCTTGTATTGGCCAGGACTGGAGGCCCCTCTTAGGCAGGTTTACCTGTGGCCACATACACTTTAGCCACATGTAAAACTGCCCAAGCAGGGGAGGTGGCCAGACTGTCATCTAAGCAATAGCTGTTGGTCCTTTCTGTGTCCGTGAGGTGCCGAGGGTCTTCCTCTTGAGGTATCTACAAATGGAGATGTTTCCCAAAGGATCAAAGCCCTGGGAGGCCAGTGCTTTGATCCCTCCAGGGATCGCTCACTGGTCAGACTACAAATAAGGTGACCATCTTGCCCAGTTTTTGCAGGAACCTCCTGGTTTTAGCAGAGTGTGGCTTTTGCCCCTAGAGCCTCCTGACATATGGGGGGTACGAGGGGAACACAGGCCACATATGTAGGACAGTCTCACCTGGTGGATGCCCAGAACCTTCCACTCCCAAGCAGGAGCCTGCCCCCTGCTCTTCAGGCCCAGCTGGAGGAATCCAATACCAGAGCTCTCCACCCCATCCCCATCTCAGCAGATGGTGAGGAGGCCGGAGTCCTGCCAGGAACAAGGAGCCCTCACCTGGGGTTGGCCTCTGTGGGGAGAGGGGAGGGCTGGTCTGTGCCCCCACCTCTTCAGGCTGCCGTGGACCAGATACTCACACTCATCTTCAGGGCGAGGGTGCCAGGCCTGCACCCAGCCTGGTGGGCCCTGTCGTCACAATCTTCACAGCAGATGGGGTGGCAGGAAATGAACCCTGGCCACACTGGATGGAGGGGCACCCTGCAAACAGCAGCCTCTCCGTGTAGGAGACCACCCTCACCACCACCACCCCCAGGACCTAGGTCAGGGCCAATGACCCAGGGGAAGGGGACTTGCAGGAGAGGGACCAGAAAGTGCATAGCCCAGAGTCACCTGAGCAGGGTCCATCAGCCACAGGCGTGGGGGCATCCCTGTGCTTTGGAAGGGTGTCTGTGAGCAGGCGGGGCACAGGCCGGAGCACAGTGGGGTGAGACCACCTTCTTCCCTCCATCACTTCAGCTTCATCCCGCAGAGTCCAGGATTTCCCAGGACAGCCTCAGGGAGGGAGGGCCCATTCACACATCACCCCTTTCTTGCTGTGAGACCTTGGACCAGTGACCTACTCCCTCTGAGCTGCAGCATCTGATCTATAGAACCTTCCAGAAGAGGCTTTCGCATCATACTTCCCTCCTCAATCACACACAATAGCAGCCATGGCTATTGAACTCAGGAGAGAACACCTCCACCCCTGAGCCAGTCCCTGGCCCTTGTCTGCCTGGCTCTGCCTATGGCCTGACCAGGGACAGGGCTCCCTTTATCTCCCCACTCCTATACGTCAGTCCTCCTCCCTCCTCTGCCCTGAGAAGCCCAGCCAGGGGGGCCTCTCCCCAGGAATCTGAGCCTCCTCCATGAGTACATCCGGTGGCCTCTGCTTAGGGACCGTGGATCACACCCTCACTCCCACCCACTTTCTCCATCTGTACTATTTTTTTTTTTTTTTTAGGTACAATCTCACTTTGTCACCCTGGGTAGAGTGCTGTGGCTTCATAGCTCACAGCAACCACAAACTCTTGGGCTCAGGTGATCCTTCTGCCTCAGCCTCCTGAGCAGCTGGGATTACAGGTGCCTGTCACAACACCTGGCTATTTTTAGAGTCAGGGGGTCTTGCTCTGGCTCAGGCTGGTCTTGAACTCCTGAGCTCAGGCAATCCACCTGCCTTGGCCTCCCAGGGGGCTGGGATTACAGGCGTGAGCCACTGGGCCCGGGTTTTGGTGTTTCCTCTGTCTGCACTCATTGACCTCCCAGAACTCAAGGACCTGCTGGTCTGTCTCCCACTCCATGCTCTCACACTAAAATTCACCTGCCCTGCCAGTTTCTGATGTCCGCCTCTAGCCCTGATTCACGTGTCCAGCTGCCCCAGATGGACTATGTGGGTGTCCTGTGGGATCCCTGAGTCTGCAACTGCAGACATCGTAGTGGCTACCCACTCAAACCTGCTCCCCTCACCTGCTCCCCAGTTTGGAGACAGCCACTGCACCTGCGGCCGAAGGGCCAGGATCCCAGTGTCTCCTCCCCAGCCAAGAGCAGGCCCTGTCCACACCCTGAGGGACGGCTGCAACACCTGGTCCCAGCCGTCCCCACAGCCCACCTGCGCCTCCTCCCCACCATCTTTCCCTGCTTGGCCCACTGGGATGCCTCTCCCCAGGCGGAAGCCAGTGTTCTTACCAGGCCTTTAGGGCCCTATAGGTATGGCCCTGGCTTCCCTCCTTTCCAAACTCATCCTTCTCCCCCTCAGTGAGTTCCTCAGTGAGTTCCTTTTCTGGCTACCTGGACATCTTCAGGGCACATCACTCATTTCTTCAACTTTCCACATAGGTATCTCCTCACTAGAGACGCTAGGACCCTGCTGTGGGCAGCCACTGCCCCACCCAGCCCCTCCTCTGCACCCACTCATCCTTGGGAGTTGAGGCCATGCCCCACCCCAGAAACCTGGGCTGGAAGTGCCACCCTGTGGCACTGCTCTTAAGCAGCCCTGCTATGGAGAGGCCCCCCAGCCACATCGGCTCCCTCCAGGGGACTTGAGTCCCTGAGGGGGCCCAGGGGCCATGGAGAGCAGACACAGGCTGACCCTGCCAAGTCCCCAGTTCCTAGATACTGAATTCTGAGTAATACTATGGCTTTGTGTGAAGCTGTTCTGTTTGGGAAGGTGGCAATACCTCATATAATTTTTGTTTTATTTTGAGACAGGGTCTCATTCTTGTTGCCTAGGCTGGCGCGCAGTGTGCAATTATAGCTCACTGCAGCCCTGACTCCTGGGCTCAAGCAACCCTCCTAAGTAGCTGGGACAGGTGTGTACCACCATGCCAGTTAATATTTTTATTTTTTTAGAGACAGGATCTCCGGAGTGAGCCACTTAGTGGCTGTTAGGAGTGGACCATGTTGTCCAGGCTGGTCTTAAACTCCTAGGTTCAAGGGATCCTCCCACCTCAGCTTCCCAGAATGCTGGGGTTACAGGTGAGAGCATCTGCCACCCATGCCTCACACACTAGAACTGGAGCTCCTCAGGGCAAAGACATTACTCTGTTCCTCGCAGTGTCCCCAGCACCTAGGATGATGTCTGAATATGTGCCGAGGATCTCAGTGACATGTAGATTATCGTGAGTGTTGAGTCACTTGATGTGACTGCCCAGGGGGCTTGACTCATAGTGACCCTTGGGGAATGTTGCTGGGACTCTGGGTGTCCCAGGAGCAGGCAGCCACCCTCCCTCCACACCTGGCTGGCAGACCCCCAGCCAGCTCCAATGCAGAGACATTAGCTGTGCCCAGTTGTCTCCTCCAGTCATTTTTCTGCTTCTTTAAAAGCAGGGAAGCAGAGTCCTTTAATTGGCCCCTTAAATTAGGGGCAGTTAAGATCAACTCCCAAGCAGCAATTCAGATGGTAGCCAGAGGTCTGAAGCCCCTCGTCAGGGTGCTGGGGGTCCTTTGGCGTGGTCAAATAAAGTTCAGCCCTCTGGCCTGGCATGGGTGCCTGGGTAACCTCTGACCCTCAGCTCTTAAACCTGAACCTGGTGGTTCAGACCCAAGGGGTTCAGTGCACCTGGCCAACCAGAAATGTACGGATACAGTGTGGAGACAGGCCCTCCGGGCTGGAACCTTTAGAGTTTCCCCTACAGCCAGTGTTCCCAGGGGCACCATTTGCTTCTACACTGCCACAAACGTCAGTTCTTTGGGTACAGAAGCCTGGATAGACACAATACCCCAGCCAGAGGCCTCCACCCCCTCCATCATGGATTCGAGGCTCAGCTGGCAGGAGTGAGGTGTGGTTGCAGCCGGGCCCCACCTCTTACCTGCTGGCTGGAGCTGGGCAAGTCCGTACACATCTTCAGGCCTCAGTCTCTCATCTGCAAAGTGGGGACAGTCATAGCTCTGGCAATTTTGTGGTATTGTTCTGAGGATTGTGTAGCATGAGGGGTCTGTGATTCCACACACAGGGATGAGTTAATCCAGCTCTCAGGAGCTCTACAGCCACTGTGTCTCTCCCCAGGCCAACCCCACACACTGAGCTTAACTGGCCCAGGGAACTTCTGGGCCCCAATCGTGCCCCAGAAGTGTGTGTGCACATGGGGGCATTTCTCTGGGCAACATGCACCCATGTGCACACACACATTTGAATAAGATTCTGCCCACAAGTCCAGGCAGGCCAGCCCTGGACAGTCGTGCAGGTTGAACCCTGCACGAGGACGCATCCTGGCTGATATCCCGGCTTCCTGTGGCCTGCCAAGCTGCACGCACAGAGCAAGGGGCATCTTTTTCTCTGTTGCACAAAGACGCTAGTAGCGGCTGGAGCTGCAGATGCTGGTGTGTATGGAGCCCCTGCTGGCCCTCTCCTCCAGGCCAGTGCTCTCTTGGCTCTAAGGCTCAACCCTCTCAACTCTGGCTATCCACCCACCCTCACGCCTGTCACTCCAGCCATACAGCCACCCACCCTCCATTCTGCAACCTCTCACCATCATTAGCTCCGAACCCCTATCTGTCCAGGTGTCCTGAAGGGCGGGCAGGGCCTGTACAGCTAAGCTGTGGGGCAGAAGCAAGTCATGCCTGGTCTCCATGCCCCGCTAGGCCTGGCTTGGACAGGCAGGCTAGGTGGCCTTGGGGACAAGAGGAGGATGTATTGTTTGGCTTCCAGAGGCTCTGTTCAGGAGATGGCCAAAGGTCAGGGCCAGACACCTGCCCTCACTGACCACCATGGAGAGGCGAGTGAGGTGCAGGCTCCCAGCGGGTGCAGAGGACAGACTCCTGACATGAGGCTCTTTCCACCCCGAACATGCCATCAGGCAGGCTGTGTCACCAGCTGGGGCTCTGGGAGCTCCTGCAGGTGCCCCTGGCAGCTGAAAAGCCCAGGGCGCCTGATGTGCTGGGGAGGCTGGAGCAGCATCTGTGAAGGGAACAGGAGGCTGCGGGCCTGGACCCTGCTCAGCTGTGACACAAATCTGGCCTTGGGGGTGCTGGGCTTGCTCTCTAGACCTCAGTTTCCCCATCAGGAACCCGGGGGTCCCTCCCTTTCTGATGGTGGATGAGCTTATGAGCTTTTCTTCGTTCCTCAAATGTCCGGCAGCCAGGGCTCCACACGCAGTGGGTGCACCACATGCAGGAAATCAGACGCCTCCATGGACAGGGAGGCGCTAGATGCCTCTGCCTGCTTCCCAGGTAGAGATGGCAGGTGGTGGCCAGGCCCCGTCTTGCTACCCTGAGCTCACGCCCAGCACCCCCGTTGGTTTATTAACACCTGGAAGGTGCAGGAGCTTGATGTGGCCCCTCTGATGTGAGAGGCCTCTGAAATCCAAATCCCCTACGCTGCAGCCTTGGGAGCACCGGGAAAGGCCCCAGCAGTGCAGGTGCCAGGGCCACGCCCACCCACAACGGCCTGCCTGCCCCACTGGGGTCTCCTCCCACGGCCACCTCTTCTCTGGGTTCCTGTCTCTGTCCTGGGGCCAGAGGCCACAGCGCCGTGGAATGCCACACCTCAGAGAGTAACAGCCCCCAGTGAACCAGCCTGAGGTGCCTCCCAGCTGCCTCCCACCTCTGGGCAATTTATGGGGTCACGAACCACCTCAAGGGTGCAATTCCCTGTCCTAGTGCCAATTGGCCTCCAGAGTGCTTTACAACCTGCCTATAGCACCAAGGAAGGGACAAGGCCCCCAAGATAGCCCCGAAGCCCTGGTGGCCCCTGCCATTTGGCACTCCAGTCAGGGCAGACTGGGGATCTGCCCTAAGTCCAGCCAGGACACCAGCCCAGTCCTCCCTCCCTACCGGCATCTCTGTTGGTCATCCAAGCACCTGGCTCTGCAGAGGGGCGGGGGCAGGAATCCCACCTTCTCTGGGCTTCAGGCTCTCAGGTGTGAAAAGGGGACAACAAAAGCCACTCTTCACAATTGTCTTGAGGATAAAATTAGACGGCAGCTGCCAAGCGATGGCCCATTGAGGATGCTTGATCAATGGTTAGGATTTTATTAACGTCACAGTGGAAGTTACCAGGAATCTCACCTCTCAGGGACACGCATGGCTGCCGTGCTGCAGTCTCTCCTTGAAGATATGTTTCTTCTCCTCTTGTGGAAAATGTCATGCATACTCAAAAGCACATAAGAGGTGCATGGCAGTTTCATAAATAATTTCAAAGCAAATACCCACACAACCAATGGCCAGCCAGGCAAGGCAGACCCAGTCAGCACACAGATGTCCCTCTCAAGCCCTTCCTGGGGCCGTCTATCTTCCTGTCCCCAAGGGAACCACTGTTCAGGGGATTCCTTGCTTTCTTTAGAGGTTTGTGGCCTGAACATCCCTCTCCAAGAATGTCCGTTAGCCTCCCCTGTGCATGTCTTGGTTTTTCCCTCTTCCTTAGGCCTGTGAGACTTATTTGCATTGGTGTGTTTATTCCCTTTTCCTTGCTGTATAATACTCCACAGTGTGACTGTACTACAACTTATCTGTCCATTCCTCTGTAGAGAGACAGGTAGACCGTTTTGGTCTGGGGCCATCAGGACATGGCTCCTTTGCATGGCTCAATGACAAGAGGAATGTGCCCAGTAGTCACGGGCCCAGTAGACCCTCAGCTTTGCCAGAAGATGCCAACCTGTGTGTTGAGCAGGCTTCTTTGCTCTGCATATATGTAGAGATCTTTGAAAAGTAAAGTTAGGGTTGGTATTTGCCCACAGGGGTGTGAAAGCCAAAGCCCCTCTCCCCTCGTGAATGCTTGCAGAGGCAGAGGCCATTCTGAGAAGAGACATTCACCCAAATCTGTCAGCAATGGGACCCCCGAGGATGAGGGCTGTGTTTCACCGTGCTCATTGTTCATCACATCATGACAGGCACGTGGTTTGAGGCTCACATGGCAAGTGACGTTCTGCAGCCTGGTTTTATGAAATGCTGGGCACATCTGTCTGCGTCCCCAAATTCACCTTGCTACTGTCTGGCACGGCCACCCAAGCTTTCCTCCCAGGTTGGACATTAAGGTTGGTTCTGATTTTTCACTATGATAAACAAGTTTATAAAAAATTTACCCAGCTATCCAGCTAGACATTTTTATACGCAATGTGATCTCCGCCCCAACTCAGACTGGTTTTTTAAAAAATATTATAAAAGCAATGCACAGTCTTTAGAGAAAATATGGAAATTAGAAAAAAGGTAAAGAGAAGACAGGCAGAGGCCAGCACCCAATGCCCGATACGCTGGGTCTGTGTCCAGTCCTGCCCAGGAGCTCCCACCTGCTCACTGCTGCATGGAGGGTCTGTGTCCTCAGCCACACATACTTCCCAGCTGCTCAGAACCCAGGCCCTGAGAGGCTCCGGACAACACCCCGCAGGGATCTTCTTACTTTCCAGTTAAAGCTGTGTTTTGCCATCCCTGATCCTATGCCCAGGCCTATGCCAGGCCTGTTCACCGCCAGCCCCTCTCCTGGGGGTATGAGGGTTGCGTGGTGCTTGTTCTATCATCCCTCTCTCCAATTTCACCCCTCACCCTGCCCCCATCAGGCCACAAATATTTATTTAGCACCTATAATGCACCAAGCACAGGGCTCAGTGCTAGAAGAACAGCAGGATTTGGGGTGACAAGATCCCTGCTTGCCCTTGCAAGGTGACTGTTTCAGCAGGAGAAGCACTCTAAGTCACCAAGTCAATAAATGCACAAATAAATAGGTCTTGTGCTGCTGTGTTGAGGCTAGAAGTCAGGCACTCTGGGGTCCATTCTACCCCTCCGCCCATCCAGTTATTTAGGGAGGGCTGTCATATTACACCACGTACATAATCTGTCCACCAACTGTGGAGCTGTGCAGTGCACAGCCTGGGCCGCTGTGATGGTGGCCTTCTATCAGGCCCCTGTCCTGCCTGGTCCCTTCATCTCAGAAACGGGAAGCTGATAAACAAAGGTTCCTAAAGCCCGGTGTCTTCTAGCCCACCCTTCCTAGAAATTTCTTCATCATAAAGAAACCCTTCTAGGCCTGTGATGGCCTCTCTGGGTTGCTGGAGACACAACTAGAGAATAATGGCAACTATGCTCTGCCCCATCCAGTGCTATGGGCTTCCATCTGTCATTTTGTTTATTCTCCAGAGTGGTCCTGTTTTACAGGTGTGGAAACTGAGGCTCATAGGGGACAAGTAGTGTCACCAAGCAGTCAATATTAGACCCAGGAGCAGACAGGCATTGCTGGCCTCTGAGTAAGCCAGTCCTTGAACTGTAAAGGGGTCCTCCTCCCCCCTTTGGCTGAAATGCAAGTGGTAACCCTCAATTTGTTCCTCACCCATTAGCAGTCCCGACCTCTGAACCATACTGGGCGTTAAGGAATTAGAGCAGAGATATGCCACCTTTTGGGAGCTGACACCCCCTATTCTTATTTAATTCCACCCCGCCTCCCTTGGTCCCTTCAAGTGTCAGCTGGCAAACATCTGTCCCGTAAATCAAAGCACTTACGACTCACCAGGTTTGACAGGTCTCCGAGAATTTCATGGAGTCCTTTGGAGAAGACACCACCGCAAGCCGAGAAAAGCATTTGAAAAGTTAAAAGCCTCCTTCCCTTGCACGCACAAAGTGGTCCAGAGAGGCTGGTTCCGCGAGGTCACAGCCTCGGGCAGCCCAGGGAGCCCTGGATTCTGTCCCAAGAGGGCAGCTCCTCTGACCCTCTAAGAAAAACACTGAGCTGGTTCCGGCTGGAGGAGCTTGAGTAGAAAGGCATTGTGCCAGAGCCCCGGGGATTTGTTTGGGAGGAAGGTGACATTCGGGGATGTGTTAGACAGCGCTGCCTGCACACCTTTGACCACTGGAGCCACACGGCGTCCTGCATGTGGTCACTCAGCGCTGACTGATGGGGGTCACTCAACCGCGGCACAGCCCCCTTTGTCTGTGGCCCCAAGAGAACATTGAAAAAGGTATCTCCTCCTGGTCTAATAGCTCCTGTGTTGTGATTCTAAAAGTGATCCATTTTCAGTGTAGGAAATGTGGAGAAAAAGAGATATGGGCAAATAAGGGGGAGTGGGGGGGATTCTCTTACTTTTAAACAATGTACCTCTAAGCATATTTTGTTCTTTTCCTTTTACAAAATCAAAAGTTTACTGAAGAGTCGGATGTCCTGCTTTTTTCACTTTGCCTCATAGGGTGACGATTTTAATGAAGCACACAGTTGTTTGCAAGTACCTTATTCATAAGCCCATTGCCGAAAATTTAGCTTTTTACAATCTGTCTCCTCCCCTAAATCAGGGTGGCAAACTGTGGCCCACGGGCCAGCTTGCTGCCTGTTTATATATAGCCCATGCACTTTTTATATTTTTAAACCATTAAAAAAACAAAGAAGAATATTCGGTGACCCATGAAATATTATGAAAGCCAAATTTCAGTTTTACAAATAAAGTTTTATTGGCACAGAGCCATTCATGTTTGTATGCACTGTCTATAGCCTTATGGACCCTCTAATCTGGGGATATTTACTATCTGGCCATTTACAGGAAAAAAATTGCTGACTCCTCCTCTAAACTGGGCTCTAGTGAGCATCTTTGCACACTTCTTCAAGGACCTTCTTTATAATAAACTCCTAGAGGTAGAGTCACAGGGTTACAGGGCACAAACAGTTGGAAGCTTGGTTGTTTCTTGGGTTGGACAATCAGCAGACTGTGCCAAGCCATGAGGGGGCTGCAGTGGGACCCCACGAGCCAGGCTGTGCTCTGCTGAGCTAGTCTCAGCCCGAGACAGCTGGGCCCCAGCTGACAAAGTTCATGGACATCAGGCAGAGTCTCCTAGGCCCTAGTGAGGACTCCATATCCAGTCCATGGCTTCCCACAGAAGAGGGATGGTGACGGATGTTGCAGGAACCACCTGCTACGCCAGTGGATGGGATCTTATCCACACCACCATCTGTCTCTGCTGCAGAAGCCAAGGCCCAGGTGGGGTTTCATCTGATGGGAACACACCAGGGCTGTGATTGGCAGGGCCTGAGGGCAACAGTGCAGGCCTGCCAGGTCAATGGGGGGACCAGGCCAGCTAGCCCATGGGCCCTCAGGATGCCCTCAGTTAATTGATGTTGAAAAGCATCCCAGGTCCTCTGCTGGGGCAACCCTTAGGAGTCCAGCCTTAGGGCAGGTGGGCATACCTCAGTCTGTGATCAATGATGCTCTGGGGACCACTGACCACTGCCCTCTTGTGGGAACAAAGAAGGAGCTCCCTGGGTAGGGGTCACGGGGTGACAAAGGCTGCAGCAGACAGAATAACGGTCCACAGAATCTGTGGATGTGAGCTTATCTGGAAAAGGGTTTTTATACATGTCCTGAGTTAAAGACCTCGAAATAAGATCATCCTTGATTGGAGTGGGTGGCTACTAAACCGTGACAAGTGTCCTTAAAAGAGGAAATGTCCTTAAGAGAAAAAGGCAGAGGGAGTGTTGAGACAGACAAGGGAAGGAGCAGGAGGCTGTGCTGAGGCCGAGGCTAGAGGAGGTGGCCGCAGGCAAGGGAGGATCGCAGCCTCCAGGAGCTGGGGGCAGGTAGGACCCATGCCCAGAGAGGACCTACCCTCCTATATCTCAATTCCCAGCTTCCAGAGCTGCAGGTCATAAATTTCTGTGGTTTGAGCCACCCAGTCTGTAACCGTGTGTCTGGACAGCCCCAGGAGGCGAATGCAGTCATCTGTCTTCCAATCCCCTCCTGCCCCCACGGAGCTGTGCGGCCCTGAGCAGGAAAAGCTGCCCCCTTGTGGGCTGTTATACTCAGTAAGCCAGGGACATAGCAGGGGCCCAGTGAATGGCTCCTGCTGCCCTAGCAGAAGCTAATTTAGAGCCAGAGAGCTGAACGCAGGTGCCATGCTGCCACCACCCAGAGAAGTCCTGTGACTATGCCTGGTGGTGCGGTGGTCTCTGGGGGCTGCATGAGTTGACTCAGCAGCTGCCACAACCCACCGGCCACCCAGCAGCTCCCATCGGTGGAGGAGGGGCCAGCTCAGCTGAGGAGCCAGAGCTCAGCCATGTCTCACCAGGCAAGTCACATAAACACTCTAAGGGTCACTGGTCCCAAGTTCAAGAGGAGCGGAGACTGTGACTCCAACTGTCTTGTGTGGAAGTTTCTGGAAGAAACCCTTAAAACAAACAGAAACCATGGGAAGCAGACACTGATAGCAGAAAAGGAAGCTGGGGGTGAAGAGAAACCCGTGTTATTTCCAGCCTGGCTGCCGGGCTGCAGGGACTAGGCCCCCGGCTGCTGCCAGGGCCACACGCATGACTCTCTGCCCAAAGACCCTGAACACCTACTGGGCCAGCGCTGAGGGGGGGACATAGGAGGGAAGGAGGTGGGAGGGGCGGGAGAGGCAGGAGGAGCTGGTGGGAGGCAGAGCTCCCCTCCACCCTCCCTGGCCAGGGCTGTCCTCTCCTCCATCCTCCCATCGATAGATGATGGACCGGGCTGCAGAGGAGTCCTGCACACAGCCTGGGCTTGGTACCTGGGCATATGCATGTCTAAAAGTCACGGTGAAACAGAGAACTGGGCCAGGTGGGAGAGGGGAGTGGCACTGGGCAGGGGTCACTCTGGGGTGGAGGATGGCAACCCGGGGGCCTATGAGACCCCTTTGTCTTGAGGGGGAGGACACCTGTGCTGGAGTGGGCTGGGGAGGACACCTGTGCTGGAGTGGGCTGGGGGAGGACTCTGTGCTGGAGTGAGCTGGGGAGGACTCTGTGCCGGAGTGAGCTGGGGGAGGACACCTGTGCTGGAGTGAGCTGGGGAGGACTCTGTGCTGGAGTGAGCTGGGGAGGACTCTGTGCTGGAGTGAGCTGGGGGAGGACGCCTGTGCTGGAGTGGGCTGGGCAGGGTCAGGTCCTGAGCAGCTCTGATGGGGCTTTGGGGAGAGGCTCCTTCCCCTCACAGACTAACCCTAATGGCCTCCCACATCCTAGCTCCTTTAGCCCTGGCCCCCTCTGGCCACTCCTGGAGGCCCCTCACCTGCGCATCTCCATCCCATTTCTCAGGTGGGGAAATTGGGTCAAGGGCCATCCCAAGGCACACAGTGGGAGCCTGAAGCAGGAATTCTCCGGTCCCCTCATCTGTGGCATGTGTGCCTAAAACCCCAGCTGAGACTGAGCCTGGACCATCTGTTTAAATGCCTCAGAACAGAAATACCCCTGGTCTCCCCTGACCTGCCAGAAAGGAGGGGCTAGAAGGAGGCTGAGGACCCCATTTCCTTTTGCCCCACACCCCACTTTGTCCATCCCTCCTGCATTAAAGGGAGATGTATCACCCCCTGCCAAGCCAGGGTGACGCTGGACATGGTTGTCACACACATACACACACGTGCGCCTCTACAGAGCATACACACTGTAACACTGGACAGAGGCACATCGTGGGCTAGTAATTGCATAAATCATCATTTTATGACAATTACAGCAAGGGCCACAGAGGTGTCAAGGGGCCTTTCTGAGCCTTTCTGAGCTTCTGTGTACCCATCTGTAAAATGGAGCTTGAGCTCTCGGAGCTGCTGCTGCAGGAACACACAGCCGCACACGAGAACTCTCACACACAGATGCACACAGGAGCACACACGAGCATGCATGCAAATGAATGCACAGCACACACACTCATACATGCATATGCTCACGTGCACACACGTGCATGCACACATACACAGGCAAACTCACGTGCACAAGCACACACGCACACAGTCTGGCCCCGAGCAGACCTTCAGCTAAACGGTGGCTGTCATCAGTAACAACTGCAAATGCCCCGGAACGCGGCCGGGGGAGTCACCTTCTCAAGCTCTCTTTTCCTGACAGGGCTGTTCTGCGCAGCTTGCATGGCTTTGCGTCTCAGCTTTGTCCTTGAGAGCAACCACTTCCAGTCGGATGCTCTCTCCTCGACACCGAACAAGACCCAATACCCAAGTTTATAAAAATTTCCTGTGCAAGAAAAACAAATTACTTTTGACCCAAAAGGAAGCTGCGGACTGAGAAAAGACTGAGTCACCACCTACTTGTACACAGTAGGATGGGAAAAGAGAATGCCCTGGAGGGTCTGACGAGTTTGGGGTCAGTCCCCAGGGATGGGCTGCCTTGGAAACTGTGTTCCTTGCCTGACACTGGGACACAACATGACTCCCGATTACCTGGGAGATGCACCTGAGGAGACCCCAATAGCCTGACTTTCCCTCTACAGCTGCTTGGTGCTGCGCCTCTGAGCCTCAGTTTCTGGCTCTGGGACTGTGGCAGTGACATGTGCCCAGACTGTGTTTGGGAGCCTGCTCTGTGGGAGGCATACCCCCGCAGACCCTGGTACCAGCCTGTGATGAGTAAGTCACGGGCTGGAACCAGGCAGGCGGGTTGGCTTTTTTCCCCTCAACTTTTTTATTCTGAAAAACCTCAAAATTACAGAGGTGTTTCTAGAACAGTCTGAGGGACATCTCCAGACCCCTCACTTTCATCCCTCTAACTTTGCCCTGTTTCATTCATCCTCTCTCATCACACACGTTTTCCTGAACCATTTGGAGTCTGATTGTGGATGTGACACTTTTTTTTCTCCAAATGCCTCAGTGTATGTCTCCTAAGGACCTTCCCTGCACAATCCCAATACAAGTCTCAGCCCCAGGAAATTCAGCTGCCATCTATCCAAAAGCACAGTCCTTCGTCAGACTTTCCTGAGGTCCTGGTAATATCCTTTACAACTGTTTCCTTTATTTTTCATGATTTGTTTTTATTGAAGTGAAATACACATAATATAAAACGAGCCACTTTTTTTTTTTTTTTTTTTTTTGCAGTTTTTGGCCTGGGCTGGGTTTGAACCCACCACCTCTGGTATATGGGGCCGGCACCCTACTCTGTTGAGCCACAGGCACCGCCCCTAAAATGAGCCACTTTAAAGTGTAAAACTCGCTGTGACATGTAGTATGTTCCCAGCCACCACCATGATTATATTCTGAACATTTCCATCACCCTGAAAGAAAGCTCCTTGCTCGTTATAAGATTATTCCTGCTCCTCTGATCTGCTTTAGGCAGTTATTCTTTTTTTTTTTTTTTTTTTTGTAGAGACAGAGTCTCACTGTACTGCCCTCGGGTAGAGTGCCATGGTGTCACACGGCTCACAGCAACCTCTAACTCTTGGGCTTACGCAATTCTCTTGCCTCAGCCTCCAGAGCAGCTGGGACCACAGGCACCCGCCACAACGCCCGGCTATTTTTTTGTTGTTGTTGTTGCAGTTTGGCCGGGGCTGGGTTTGAACCCACCACCCTCGGCATATGGGGCCAGCGCCCTACTCACTGAGCCACAGGTGCCACCCTAGGCAGTTATTCTTAATAAGGGCCCTTCAGGGCATGGGATTTTCCTTTTAAGAAGACTTCATTACACGGGTGGCGCCTGCAGCTCAGTGAGTAGAGCACCGGCCCCATATACCAAGGGTGGCGGTTTCAAACCCAGCCCCGGCCGAACTGCAACAACAAAAAAATACCCAGGCGTTGTGGTGGGCGCCTGTAGTTCCAGCTACCCGGGAGGCTGAGCAAGAGGATCGCCTAGGCCTGAGAGTTGTAGGTTGCTGTGAGCTGTGATGCCACAGCACTCTACCGAGGGTGACAAAGTGAGACTCTGTCTCAAAAAAATAAATAAATAAAAATAAAAAATAAAAGCCTCCATTACAAATTAAATGTAGGACTGGACCGTGTGTGTCTATTGTGGGCAGGGCAGGGGAAGCTGTTTCAGAGACCTTCCAAGTCTTCCCCTCCTGCCCACTGGCTAAGCATCTCTGGGCAAATCTTTCTCTCCTCTGATTTTTATTTTGTTTATGTGAGGATAAGACCTTCAAGGAAATCTTCTTGAGAATCCTATCCAACCCTGGAATTCTGAGGCCATTGTTTCAGATGAACTGGCGGAACATGGTCTGTATGCACTCAAGCTTAGCCTCTGGGAGTATCTGTCCTGCCTGACTATCTCTGCCCAGGCCCAGGGAAAGCACTGTCCCCTGGGGCCTGGGTGGCCACAGGCAATCCTCTTGCTTCTCTGAGTCTGCTGACCATTCCCTTGGCCATCAGCAGGTCTCAGTTGCCAGCCAGGCTTTGTGCCTCGGTCTCTCTTGTGTAAAATGGGACAGCAGCTTGTCCTTGGCACACTGCAAGGGTGACTTCAGGCGCCTGACACAGCCCCTAGCTATTTTTTTGTTGTTGCAGTTGTCATTGCTGTTTAGCTGGCCACCAGCCTGGGTGTATGGGGCCAGCACCGTAACCACTGTGCTACAGCACCAAGTCAGAATGTGCACTACTTTTACAATGAAAATGTTTAACTTAATTGAGGTATAATTTAAAATAAAACACACCTGATATGAAGTTTCATTTTTACAACATGAAAAAATTCTGGAGATGAATAGCAGCAATGGTTTTAACACAACATTATAAATGCATTAATCCTACTGAACTATACACGTCAAAGTGGTTAAGATGATAAATTTGATGTCGTGTGTATTTTAACATGATAAAAATAAAACAACAACAATATATATTGACACATATATAAGATTCTGATACAATTTAACTATGATTTCTAATTTCTAATAGAAATTACTTTGAAACAAACAAAGACAAAGTACCCTGATTTTAAGGGCACGATTTAATGAGTTTTGACAAATGTCATCACTTGTTTATTTGCTACCACAATCTAGATGCAGAACATTTTCATGTCCCATTTAACTTTTCTCAGTTGATCTCCATCCCAGGGAACCACTGATTAGCTTTTTGATTCATCTTTCTATAGAAGTGTCATTAATTTTTTTTTTTTTTTTTGAGACAGAGTCTCACTATGTCACCCTCGGTAGAGTGCTGTGGTGTCACAGCTCACAGCAACCTCAAACTCTTGGGCTTCAGTGATTCTCTTGCCTCAGCCTCCCAAGTAGCTGGAAATACAGGCACCTGCCACAACACCTGGCTATTTTTTGGCTGTAGTTGTCATTGTTGTTTACCAGGCCTGGGCCAGGCTCAAACCCGTCAGCCTTGCTGTATGTAGTGAGTAGCCCAGTGCTACTGAGCTATAGGTGCTGAGCCAATGCCATTAAATTTTAAAATTAATTATAAATATTGCAAAAATAACCAGAGAGTAGCATTTAAATAAACAACAATAGCTACCCATCTATTATACACCTGTGTGTGCTAAACGGTCTCTGAATAGATATTGGCCAATCTGTAGAGAAATCTCTCCGAACACTCCTATGTACCTTGTGGGAATTAGGCATTCCTTTGACTTCTTGACAAATGAGGAAATGAAGGCTCCAAGACAGCCTCCTTTTTTTTACTCTACCAAATCCCTGCCAAATTCTGAGCTTGCTGGGTGGCCTCTTTTTTGAAGAATGATCCACATGGGGGAGAAGAGGTTTTGGTGAATCTGAAAGTTTTAGGGAGAAATAATGCATGTTACAACAGGTTCTAGCAAAAATAATTGGGCTGAGATTCAGGAGCCCCTGGGTTGCAGCCTCAACTTGGTCAGGAGCCAGCAGCGCAGGCTTGGCGTCCTCATCACTGTGTTCACAGCCCTTTCTATCCCAAGCTCTACTACAGTCCTTATTTCCTGATAGATTTTTTTTCTCTTAACAATTTTTTTATAACTGTGTACATTAATGCATTTATGGGGTACAGTGTGCTGATTTTATATACAAATTGGAATGCTTACATCAAACTGGTTAACATAGCCTTCACCTCACTTAATTATTGTTAAGACATTTATACTCTACTCTTAATAGACTGGACATGTCCCCTTGCAATATGCACCATAGGTGAGGTCCCCCCTTCCTGATTACCCTTCCTCCGCCAGCACCTTCTCCCCGTCCTCTTCCCTCCTTCACCCCCCAGACCTTTCTCCAATTACAAAATAATTTTCTATCACAAGGTGCAGGCAGGAGATTTGACAGGGACCCAGGGGAGTGCTTATGTACTTAAGAATATACATTTGATAGTGTAATGTAAAATTCTAAAACTAAAACTATTACCTCCACAAAGTGAGAACTGGAAATGAAGCTGAACAAGATTTTCTTAGATGTTGGGACACAGGTTTAGAAATGATGAAAATCGTTCACTTGCCACAATCAGAAAGGAGCAAACTCAGCACCCTCAGATGGAAGGGGGGAGACCCCAGAAAAAGATTTCACGGTTCAACAGGGCAGTTAAAAAAAATCTCAGCTGACATCAAATCCAGAACAAAACCACCAAGTCAAGCCCTTCTGACCATCTGAGCAGGAGACCCCTGGATTCCTGCTTGGGCTAACAGCAGACGGTGCCCTGGACCCCACTCGCCATTGCTCACACTTCTCAGGGAATGGAGACTGAACGGGGATTCTGCTGGCTTAACCACCTGGAGCAAATCGAATGCATCCTGAGAAATCAAAGTCACCCAGCCCAGTGCGGCGCCGTCTGGGCTTCAGGGGTCCAGGTGCGCACAAAGCACGGGAGGACTCTTGTGGTTGGCTACAGCGCCCCCTGCTGGCCAGCCTCTGCCCCGCTTGGCTTCCTCCAGCCACACACTCCAGAGAGTCCCAGCAAACACCCAGGCTTAAGCTTTAGCCTACCCGGACACCTTCCTGTCCAGCTGACCATCTCCGTGAGCCTCCCTTTCCCCACATGCAGCAGGATCTCACCTAAACTCTCAGAGCACTGCTGTGATTACCAGATGCCCGGTACCTCGCTGACCCTTAGGACAGGGTGTCACTACTTCATGATCTACATTCCAGGCCCTTTTGTCCCCCTTCCCTATGACCCTCCGGACGAACCCGAAAGCAAGTCAAGGAGGCAACGGGCCAGCAGTTCATGACTTGCCCAGAAAGTGGCGAGGCGTGCGTGCTTCCAGCAGGGCATCTGTCCAGGAGCTCAGGCCCCAAGATGAGGCCACAATGCTTCCTGAGATTCAGTGCAGCCTGGTCTACAAGCCCAACTGTATTCAAATTTCAGTTTCACCACCTACAGGATGGATGGCCCTGGGATGCCTGGCCATGTCTCTAGGGGACCTGTTTCCCACCTGTTCCACGGGGGGGATGGAGGGGTGGGGGTGGGGAGACAAGAGTACCATGGGGGTTCTCATGGAAATTTAAGCTCACAAAACCCCATAAAGTGCTTAGAACAGGGCCTGTGGCATAGAGGAAGCCCTCCAGGCAGGTCCACTGCTGCCTTTCTCTTTCCTCAGCTGGGCACCTCATGGTCACTCTCTTTCTCCCATGTCCCAAGAAGGCACAGCAGAGGGATGGGGGTGGAGCCAGAGGCCGCCGTCTACCCCCTCCCCGGCCAGATTTGGGTCATGTCCCCGGAGCAGCGGCTGCCACCCTCCTCAAGCCCCACATTTATCAAGCATTTATCACGGATCTTTAAAACGAAAGCTGCAGGGGAGGGCAATTAAGTTTAATAGGAGCCGCCGTCGATTTAAAGGCACCAGGAGGAAGTAATTAGATTTAACAGAAGCCATGGCTTTCTGAACCCAGACACAGCGTGAGGGTCCCTGGTCTGGAAAGCCTGCGGGATGATGTCTTTTTGTGAAGACTTTCCCCGTGACATTTTCTGCGTGCTCCGTCATTAACGCCAGTCACTGTATGAATGTGGCCTTTGCTCATTGAAATTCATTCGTCCTGGCATTTCTGTGCTGCGCCTCCAGCACTTGCCCTCCCCTCGCCTTTGCTTGGGGCCAGCATGGCTCTTTCTCCAACCCAGACTCCTGAGGCCCCATACTTAGGAGGTGAGGGGCTGGAGAAATAATGAGAAAGAATCAGGTTAAGCCAAAGTCCCCTAGGAAGACCCCTTCTCCCCTGCCGGGTATTCCCTAGATGCCCCGGTTCCCCACCTGGCGTCGGGGCAGGCGCCGGTCACTAATTCTCGGCCCCTCCGCACCACGTAGGGCTCTGCCGACCTCCGCGACCGCGCGGCCCCCGCAGTTAGGGGACCCGAGGATCGGCCCACCGACACAGGAACCTCAAAAACGGAGTCCTGCACCCCCGACTCCAGGTTGGGAAGTTGGAGTTTGCCAACCCCACAGCTTGCCAGCTTACCCTGCCCGAAAGCCATCTCCCCAAGGACCACCCTTTTAGCTCCCACCTCCAGAGGCGGCCGCGGGGCACCAGGAAGACCCGGCAAGCGGAGGGCGCGCGGCGGAGCGCGCGGAGGCCGAGGCCGCGGCGCCATCTAGCGCCCGCCGGGCTGCAGACCCTCCCATTGTTTCTCCGCCGCAGAGATCGCGCCCGGCCCCCCGTCGGGGGTAATTTACCCGGAGAAAAGGGACCAGGGGGCGGGAACGCAAGAACATGCAGCCGAGAGGACCGGAGAAGGTCCGAACCGCAGGGGGACGTTCTAATGGATGGTTTGGACGTCAGGAGATAATGCGGGGTTGAGAATGTGGGGAGAAGTGGTAAGTATGGCCTTTTAGGAGGAAAGGCCCCAAAGCCGAGGCGAGGGGTGAAGGAGGCAGAACTCAGTGCTCCCCAACCTCTACCCCTGGGACTCCTGCCTCACCCCGGCGCATCCACTGGGGAGCCTGTGACCTGGCGGAGGGACTCAGGTGTCTACTTTTTTGCTTTACAAATCAAACTCGCCTAGACAAGAAAGACGGGGCCGCTGCGCAGTGGAAAGGAGTCCTCCCCAAGTCTGCCTCAAAGCAGGGCCTCCTCCCCCCGACTCTCCTCCCCTCATCTGAACGGCTTGGGCGGGGTCACCAGGGGAGGTACCAACAGCGGCCTCCTGCCAGTCCGGGCCTGGGACGGGGGTAGGGGCAGGGGCTGGAGGCGGGGTGTGAGTGGGTGTGTGCGGGGGGGGCGGAGGCTTGATGCAATCCTGATAAGAAATGCTCGGGTGTCACCCTCACCTACTCGCGGGTTCACGAAGACGCTATATATAGCTGCCGGCCCGGAGCCGCCGAGCCGTCGGAGCAGGAGCGTTGTGCGTCCAGGCCCTCGGAGTGCACTGCTGGCTCCAGGACCCCGGCCACATTACCCGGCACACACAGCTCCGCCGCACATCTCAGTCGCCGCCAAGCCTCCAGCACCCCTGCCTCCGCAGCCGCTCGGAGCCCCACGGAGGTGCCATGCCGAGCGGGCTGAGAGGGCGTGTGGTGGCTGGCGCCCTGGTCCTGGCCAGCTTCTGGCTGGCCGCCGCCGGGCGCCCGCTGGCCTTGTCGGATGCGGGCCCGCACGTGCACTACGGCTGGGGTGAGCCCATCCGTCTTCGACACCTGTACACCGCCGGCCCCCACGGCCTCTCCAGCTGCTTCCTGCGCGTCCGCACCGACGGCGCGGTAGACTGCGCGCGGGGCCAGAGCGCACACAGTGAGTGCCAGCAGCGTCCCCCGACCCACACCCCACACCTGCGCCCCTCCTTACTTTTGGCTCCCACAGACCCCTCTACTCCCAGAAACCCCAGGTTTTGGCACCTTGGAGTTACAATCCTTGTCTTGGCCCCTAGACAGCACGGGAAGCCAGGGAGGGGCACGAGCGCGTGGACCGACCGCACCCACGTGTTGCGGGCCCTGCAGGCCTTCGCTGCAGCTTATCGCTTCCCTTGCGCCCAGGTTTGCTGGAAATCAGGGCCGTCGCTCTCCGGACCGTGGCCATCAAGGGCATGCACAGCGCGCGGTACCTCTGCATGGGCGCCGACGGCAGGATGCAGGGGCTGGTGAGTTGTCCCCACGGGACGGGATGCTCCGGGGCGCGGGACCTAAGCTTGTCCCAGGGCGGGGGCTTAGCGGGGAAGGGCGGCCCCCCTCCCCCGCCTTTGGCCCGGAACTTACTGGGGCCGATTGCTAGGACCGATTAAGCCAAGGTCCGACTAATTTCTACGGAAATGTATGGTTCAGTTAGTTGCTGGGGAATGGGCGGCAGCAGCCTTTGCATTTCCATTTGAGCTAACGACCGGCCCAGCCGGGGCTGGGGCGCAGAAACCCATTATTTGACTCCCTTTGATATTAAACAGGAAAACCCACCTCGGGCCTTTTCAGCTGGGCCTGCGCGTGTGTGGTCCTCGCCTCCTTTCCATCCTTCAAGTATAAGGAAAAAGAAAAAGTATATCCGTAACTTACATCTTCTCTTAAAAAAACCAACAATCAACTAAATGAGAAAAGAGAACAGTGCATTTGGGATTGGTGAGATTTTATAAAAAATAATTTTTATATCCGAGGAAAGTGGTATGGATTAAGATGGAGCTGACTTGGAGTAATTTTCCAGGGGCGTGCTTGTCCTCCGGTTGGGCTCACCTGCCCTGTAAACGCTTTTGTTGGGTGGGGGGTGGGGGGGAGGAGGCTGGAGGGCGGGCAGAGAAGGCCCAGGTAACACAGAAGTCTCGGGGCCGGAAGCGCCGGGGCTCTGGTCGCTGGGAACAAAGGCATTCAAAGGACCAGCCCTCGCCCCTCCCGCGCCCTGCGCGCAGAGGAGGCTGTGTGAGGTCCCCGCAGGCCTCCCACGCCGCCGGGAATCCAATGCGGGAGTAGGGGCCTTCGCGGTGCCCCCACCCCGGAGAAGATGCAGAGGCGGGGCCTACCCCCCACCCCATCCCCGCCCAACCAGCCCCTTTGTGAATCGCGGGACAAAGCGCTTCGGAGTCCATTCTGTTTACTCAGAATACTGCTTTCAAGTTTGGTGGCTGAGCCCTGTCGGAAGAGATGGCAAAGACCCGAGGTGGTCAGCATTGCTGAAAGCGGACACCCAAAGCCGCTTCCAGACCCACCCTTGTAACTTTAGTTATTTTGATGCTCATTTATAACTGGGGGGGGCACTAACAGTGGGAGGCCGCCGGGGGACATGGAGTCCAACCGACCATTCTACTCTAATCCAAACTGGGGTGAGAGGTAGAGGTGTCACCTAAAATCTTTTGTGCCTCTTGGCCCTGTGTGCCTGGCCTAACACAAATGGAGGATTTTTTTCTGTTCCTTCTTTTTGTTTGTTTTTTAATCGAAATTCCTCATTGTTCGACTCACTGGAAATCATTTCATTTCCTGTTTGGAGAAGGAGTAATAACTAATTTCTCCCAAAGAACAGGCAGAGTACATAGAAATCTGTCTGGGTTTCCTCCCTTGTTTGTTTATCAATATTTGGGAGTTCCGGAGAAGTCTCCTCTGCCGCCTGGCTGCAGCCCAGCAGGAGCTGTGGTCCCTGCAATTACTCTTTATCAGGCTTATCAGGCTTGGCTCACCCACCTGCAGTTCAGTGACCTTTGCAGAGTTATGTAAAGCAGACTGCAGTGTCTTTACAGCCTGGTGGCCGGCCGGCCCTTGCCTTAGTCTGTCCTCTGTGTCCCCAAGGGTTAATGACACCAGCTTGGGACAGCATTTGCCCACTGGCACCTCTCAACCCTGTGGACTATGAATGTTCTGGGACCAGGGACCAGCTTCCCTCTGCACACACTTCCGGCCACCTGCTGGGTGCAGGCCCAGGCCTGGCATGGGGGGAGGGGCTGCCGCTTGGGAGGCTCTGGGTGAGGGAATGAAAAAGCCAGAGGCAGCTGATGTTTCCTACAGCTGCATCTGACAAAAAGCCTTGGAATTAGAAAGGCTCCCAGTGACTTCTGGCTGGACGGGGAATGCCTAGTGGATTACACATAATCTTAATGAAAAAGACTGATCCTAAAATGAGAATGTGGTTTATCAGTCTTTCTCAAAGTCTGATGTCAGTGGAATACCAGGAACGTGTTTAGTGAGGGTAGCTATAAGTTTAATGTAAAGGGTGAGAGAACTATGCATCTCATGCATATGATTTTATGTATATGTATATATATATTTTATTTTTTTAGTTTTTATTTATTTTTTTGTAGAGACAGAATCTCACTGTATCACCCTCGGTAGAGTGCTGTGGCATCACACTGCTCACATCAACCTCCAACTCCTGGGCTTAGGCAATTCCCTTGCCTCAGCCTCCCAAGTAGCTGGGACTACAGGTGCCCGCCACAATGCCCGGCTATTTTTTTTTTGTTGTTGCAGTTTGGCTGGGTTTGAACCCACCACTCTTGGTATATGGGGCCAGCGCCCTACTCACTGAGCCACAGGCACCGCCAGATTTTATAGATATTATTGTGCAGGACAAGACTCAGTTTAAAAAGTGATTTAGTGCGGGTGGCGCCTGTGGCTCAAGGGGTAGGGCGCCGGTCCCATATGCCGGAGGTGGCGGGTTCAAACCCAGCCCCTGCCAAAAACCAAAAAAAAAAAAAGTGGTTTAGTGGAAAATATTAAGGATCTGTATGAAGTGTACAGACAGTATTAGTTATATACATAAACTATACGTATTTGAAGTATGTGCATACATGCATTATATGTGCTTATATCAATCTATATATACTTACATGTAACGTGTATATAAAAGCATACGAGATGAACTCACGAAGACCACGGCTGGCGACCACCAGGGACACCCGTGCTTTTCCTCCACTGCTGATTCTGTCAGACCTGGGGGGCCCTGCCCACTCATGCTCACAGGCTGCCTGTTTTCTTGCAGCCTCAGTACTCGGAGGAAGACTGTGCCTTTGAGGAGGAGATCCGGCCAGACGGCTACAACGTCTACTGGTCTGAGAAGCACCGCCTGCCGGTCTCTCTGAGCAGTGCCAGACAGAGGCAGCTGTACAAGGGCAGGGGCTTTCTGCCGCTCTCTCACTTCCTGCCCATGTTGCCTGTGACCCCGGCCGAGCCTGGGGACCTCAGAGACCACCTGGAATCTGACATGTTCTCTTTGCCCCTGGAAACTGACAGCATGGATCCATTTGGGATCGCCACCAGACTGGGCGTGGTGAAGAGTCCCAGCTTTCAGAAATGACAAGGTTCTGGCCGTGCCTCAAGGGCAGTCCTGAGTCTGTGTTCTGTTTAGCTTTAGGAAGAAACATTTAGAAGTTGTACCTATGCAGAATTTTACATTGGCTGTGCCAGTTTCTAGTTTCTTGTATGATCATAAAATTGTAAGCCCTCTGCCCACCCAGCTGCTACCCGAGCCCCCATCCCACTCCCTGGAGATTGCTGGACAAGCTGCTCTGTTAACCTGGTTCTGCTTGAATACCTCCACCGACAGAGAACTTACTCCCTTTGGAAAAATTCTTATATCAAGCTGAAATTCTCTATAATTTTTTCTCATCATTTCCAGCAGGGGCAGCCAGGAGACAAGCAAGCCTTTTAAACTCATATACAGGTGATCAGCTCTGTGAGACATGAGGTAAATGTGAGCCCAAGTGAGAATGGATCTGGATCTCAACTCCAAGGACAGTGTACCCTCCCCAGAGCCGCCTTCCAGCTGCAGGAAATCTTGACAAGTCCCACTGAGGCTGATTCTAGGATGGATAATTTTTCTTTCTCTTCTTGATAGCCAGGGCTGGTTATTCTAAGGTAGATGGCTGAGCTATCACCTCGACCCCCAGCTCAGAGGGACAAGTAGCGGAGATGGCCAATTCCAGCAGCTCATCCTGGACCCAGTCATGGGGGGGGGGGGTCGTGTCCAGGGAATCATATCTGCCCAGGCCAGGTGGATATAGAGGGCCCTTTGACATGAAAACCCACAGGCCTACACCTCTTCCTCATCTCCTATACTCTTCCCCTTAATTAGGGCTATGGGTACTGACTTGAGAACAGACCACTGTCCTCCTGTGTACTTGCCTCCATTTCCCCGGCTGGCCTAACCCTCTGCCCCCCCTCACTTGCCATCTTGTGCACTGAAGCTTCCCAGCCTCCCGCCCTATGTCAACCTGTATGTATCATTGAAAAACCAAAAAAGGAAAGATCTGAAAGGCCCAAGTCTTTCTGATGACCTGGCTGGGGGCAGCAGCAGGGGAGATTCTGAGCCCTTTCCCAGCACTTAGTTTCCAACTTGATATTTATGAGTAATTTATTTTGATATGTACATCTCTTATTTTCTTATGTTATTTATGCCCCCAGATTATATTTATGTATGTAAGTGAGGTTTGTTTTGTACATTAAAATGGAGTTTGTTTGTATGAACATGTTTGTATCAAAAGTCGCATTCTGTTATCCAAGTGGACTGTGGGGCAGGGGTCAGAGGTGGCAGCACTGTCCCCAGGAGGAAACCCTGTCTGCCCGTTTGTCCTTGATGCCATAGTACCTTGGTCTTAATTGTTGCGACAGCCCTCAACCATGCTAGGGGAGAGAGACTTGGGGTGGGTTAAATAGTAAGCTCTGGCTAACTAGCTACTGGTGGGGGCTGGGTTGCCCCCTGCTCTGTCTCCATTCCGGAGAGCTTGGCTGCTCATGTCACTTCTGCTAGGAATGTTAGTGGCTGAACAGCCTCTGCCAGGAGCATTTCCAACTACAGGAAACAGTCAGCTCACTGGGGCCTAAATCAGAACATCTCACCCTCAGCACTGTTGACATTTTGGGGCCACATAACTGTTGGGGGACAGGTGCTACTGAGCATTATGAAATATTCGGCAGTGTCTATCCACCAGATACCAGTAGCAACCCCTTAGTTGTGACAACCAAAAGTATCTTCAGAAGTTGCTGCATGTCCTTTTGGGGTAGAATCAGTCCTGATGGAGAAGCATGGGCCTAACTAACAAATCCGGGGGAGACTGAGGTTTGCTGGTGGCCTAGGGATGCCTGGGCTGTGTCCTCTGTGATTTTCTTGGGTGTTCCCATCGGACCATGCCCTCAGCTGAAGACGGAGAGGGAGTCATTTAGCTGCTGGGCTCTTTTCTCTTCAGAGGCTTTTGTCAAATGCCGGTTCCATCCTACAAGACAGCTTGCATCACAGGGTGTCCCCCTCCACTCCCAGTGGCAAGGCAGGCTGGGGAAGTAAGTATCAATGTTAAGCAGGTCACACTGCCACACTGGGGGCTCTGTAAGCAAGGAAGGTGTGGCAGTGACGATGCCGGGTTGGGGGCTAAGTGTGGGCCCGTATGCTACATGCAAGTACACGTGGGTGCGATTGGACACCTTACGGTACCTTAACTGTAAGGATTCTAAGTCCCTGGCTGCTGAGGACAAGATAGGGGAGTGGTGGGGATGTTCAGGTGGGTGTGCCTGCAGAGGGGCAGCAGAGAGATCTTTGTGCTGATAGTCAGCTCTGTCTCAATTGCAGAGGGGGTCACACCAAATCTATGCGTGTGACAATAACAAGTGTGCACACACTGAATTGACACCAATTCCTGGTGCCATATTATACTATAGCTACAAAGATGTCACTATTGGGGGAAATAGGACGAGGGGACACAGGGCCTCTCTATGCTACCTTTGCAACTTCCTGGGAATTTAGCATTATTTCAAAACACAATGTTAAAAAAACAAAAATCAACCCTGGTCTCTGACAACAAAAAAACCACAAGCGTTTGTTTGCTTGTGGGCGGGAGGGGTGGTCCAGGGCCCCTTCACTTTCTTGTCACCTTGAGAAAGTCAGATCACCTCTCTGAGCCGGCACCCTCCTGCAGACAAGGAGATTAACAATGTCTGTGTTGGAAGAGCCTGTTGAAATGATGTATTAGGGCACCTGGCCCAGATCAGGCTGCTGTCCACAGCAGCCCTCACCAAGGAAGGAATAGCCAGCCCTGAACTGTTATTTCCACTGGTTCTCAAATTTAGCTGCACATTAGAATTACTGGGGAAAATTATGATGGCTGGACTCCATTCCTAAGAGATTCTGGTTTAATTGGAATGGGCGTGGCAAGCACCCTGTGGTTCTCACTTGAGGCCCAGGGTGAGAATTTCAGGGGACCAGTTCAAATTCCATCCTTTGTGCTCTGAAGACAAACATTTCAGGGAATAAATGGAGGAAAAGATTTATCAGTACCTTCCTCTCTGGAGTCTCCTCCCTTCAGTACAATTGATAATGAGCAAACTGATTCAACTAGAGTGTTTGATGGTTGATTGGCTTTGTCTCTGAGGCTGCATTTTTGCTTGGTCTGGTAAGCGCAAAGCTGTGCTGGCTAACAGTGGATGGTGCAGACATTCTGGCAAGAGTGGGGAAGATTAATTTTTAAGGCTACATCTTAGCACCCATCCTAACCCACCCTTCCTCTGCTATTCGTAAGAAGGTGACCTGGCCCTCTTGCCATATCTCCAGTTGCTGCATTAGAAAAGGTTGCCAAATTAAGCAAGAAATACAGTGTACCCCATCGAATTCGAATTTCTGATAAACAATGTATTTTCTAGCATAAGTATGTCCCAAACATTGTTTACTAAAAAAAAATTCATCAGGCATCTGAAATGTAACTGGGCATCAAGTGTTTGGCCTGGCAAAGCTGGCTTTAGACCCATACCACTGACATGGGCTTAAATAACGAGAGAAGACCAGGAAGAAAAAAATTCACCTGGACAAGGCTGTCCAGTGGTCAGAGGCCAGAAGCAGAATCCAAAAGATGCCAGGGGCAAGGAGGCATTGGGAGACCTGTGCTTTCTTTGGGCCTGTTTCCCCATTTGTAAAGTGAGAATCCTTTCACTGCCTCGGTGCTTGTCACTATGGGGATTCTGTCAAAGTACTCGTGACAGGCCTGCTCTGTGACACTTTCATCCCAAAAGGGGTGAAACCCAAGACCTGGTATTAGGACTCCCATGGTTGCAAGTGACAGAAATCCCAACTCAAACTGACTTAGAAAGAAAGAAGGAAAGCCAACTTCTTGGCTCACCCTACTGAAAAGGCCTGCTGGTGCTGGCTTTGGGCATGCTGGGTCTGGGAACTCAGACCATGCCAGGCATCGGTCCCTCTGTCTGAGTTCAGACATCTTCTCCCTTCATGATGATGATCTGGCCCAAGAAGCTTCAGGCTCATCCTTGATTTTCCAGCAGTCCAGATGGTGGACACTTCCCTTTTCTTACTAGCAATTTCAGCAGGAGTCCCAGATCGGCTCTCATGAATCCTTCCTCTGTCCCTTGCTCATCCCAACCAGTGTCAGGATGCTCTGAAAGGCCAGACCTGTGCCACCACCTGCAGCCCAGGGAATTGTCAGCCCCAGATGGACTCTGTGGACCGAGAGGGAGGAGGGATGGTTTCCCAGAGGAAAACCCAGGGAGTTTAAAGTCCCTCTAATCTGCTACTTTTGTCACCATCCTCTGGACAAGCTTTCCCCTTCAGGATTGGGAAATGCTCCCTAGAAATGTTCCAGAAGACCCAAAAGGAGGCATGGGTGTGCACAAGGCCAGACCCAGACATTGGGCATCCAGCTGTGGAGGGCAGGAGACAGCATCCTTCCTCTCTGGACTTAGACTCCCTATCTCACTGTCCAGGTGAGCAGAAAGGAGCCTGACTAGGGCAGAGGGAAGAGAAAGTCTTTTTCTTTGGTCACTAGAGGCAGAGAGAGAGAGGAGACAGACAGACAGGCACAGAGTTTTCGTAGCAACCATTGTTCTGGGTATTACAATTGCCAGATGATAGACCACATCTAAGACACTGGTCCCATAAGATTACAATACTGTGTTTTTTCTATCCATTTTCTACGTTTAGATATATTTTTTTCTTGAGACCGAGTCTCACTCTGTAGCCCAAGCTAGAATCTCATGGTGTCAGCCTAGCTCATAGCAATCTCAAACTCCTGGGCTCAATCGACCCTCCTGCCTCAGGATCCTGAGTAGCTGGGACTATAGGTGCCCCCAACAATGCCCAGATAATTTTTCTATTTTTACTAGAGACAAGGTCTTGTTCTTGTTCAAGCTGGTCTTGCACTCTTGAACTCAAACCATCCTCCTGCCTTGGCCTCCCAGAGTGTCAGGATTAGAGGTGTGAGCCACCACCCTGGGCCTTCTGGCTTCCGTGATTTCCAGCAAGAAGCCCACTTTCATTTGAATTGGTGTTCCCTCTAAGCCAGCGGTTCTCAATCTGTGTGTCTTGACCCACAGGAACTGTATTAAAGGGCCGTGGCATTAGGAAGGTTAAGCTAAGTCTCTGACTGTTTTCGAAAGTTCGTCTTTAGTTTTTATAAGCTTAATGATGAGTGTCTTGGCATGCATTTTTTTTTTTTTTTAATTTTTCCCTGTTTGGAGTTCATCCAGCTTCTTGAATATGTAGGCTTATGTCTTTCACCAAATTTGGTTCAGTTTTTAACCCTTTATTTTTCCTGAATTATTTCAGTCCCATTCTTCTGTCTTCTCCTTCCGAGACCCGAATGACAAGAGTTGGCTCTTTGGTATCATCCCATAGGGCTGTTCACTTTCTTTCTAGTCTGGTTTCTCTCCATTGTTCAGATTATATAAATTCTGTCACTCTGTCACTGATTCTACCTACTGTCATCTCTACTTTAATATTGAGCCCGTCCAGCAAGACATTTTTGGTTGTTTTCATTGTATTTTTCTGTTCTATATTTTCCATTTGGTTCTAATTTTTGTAACTTCCTTTTCTTTGCTGTGTTGAAATACAGAATAAAATACAGAAACAAATCTCTGAAACCAAAGGTGGCCCTTAGTACATCCAAAGAGCAAAGAGAAGGTTGGATGTTAAGGAGAAATGCCATGTACTGTTTTGAAAGAAAGTTCAAGGGCACTAGTTAGTTTCTGGGGGGCTGGCAGACTCTCAGGGAGGAAGGCTAGTCTCAGACTTAGCAGGTTGTTTTGGTAGTGATTAGATGACACTGGTTACAGGGTACAGCAGCCAGTTTCAGAGAACCACATTCTTGGAGCAATGTTTTGTGTCCTGAGTGCTTTCTCCCCAGCCTCTCAACTCTGTTTTCGTTGAGTATGACAAAAATAACCCAATTTGTATGACCAACTTTCACAGCTGAGATTTTTTTCAACGTTTTCATTTGTTTTAAGAGAAATCATAATTGCCGTTGAGGCATTTTATGATGGCTGCTTTAAAATATTTGTCAGCCAATTAATGACAATTAAGGTCACAGTGGGGGGTGAGAGCAGAGAGAGAAAGAAGGGAGGGGGTTGGAGCCTTGGTGTGTGCCACACCTTTTGGGAGCATGACACGATTGCAAGAGGGACTTTACCTAACAAATGCAATCAGTATAACCTGGCTTATTGTACCCTCAATGAATCCCCAACAATAAAAAAAAAAAAAGAAAGAAATCTTTGTCAGCACACCTGTAATCCCAGCACTCTGGGAAGCTGAGGCAGGTGGTTTGTTTAACCCCACAGGTTCAAGACCAGCTTAAGCAAGGGTGAGACCCCCCATCTCCAAAAAAAAAAAAAGTATCCAGGCATTGTGGCAGGCATTTGTAGTCCCAGCTACTATGGAGACAGAGGCAGGAGAATTGCTTGAGCCCAGGAGTTTGAGATTGTGGTGAGCTATGATGCCAGGGCACTCTACCCAGGATGACAAAGAGAGACTCTGTCCCCCCCAAAAAAAAAATTAAGAAAAAAATCTTGTCTGATAATTTCATTCTGCCGTTGATTCATCCCAGCATTGGCATTTCTGTACTGTCTGTTCTTACTGAGGTTGGAACTTTCCTCGTTTTTGGTTTGACCTGGGACTTTTTTGCTGTACCCTTCTCTCTTCCTTCCTTCCTCCCTCTCTTCCTCCCTCCTCCTCCTCTCTCCCTTCCCTCCATCTTCCTCAGTTTCCTTACTGACATTAAGCTTGCCTGCTGCCTTCCTTTTTCTCTCATCTGTGGATTAAGGCAAAATGTCACCAACTTTCATCCGTCCCAGGCCTACGGTGTGCCCCCCGGGCTAGGTTCCTCTTTAGGTATACTCTTTGTCGAAGTTGAAATCAGAGAGAACTAAGAGACATTTCAAAGAAATAAATGCATGGACCTGGTATGATTTCCAGCTCAACATAATATCATAAAAAGACAGTTTTTAACTATTAAAATAAATAGAAACAGTCTGGGTATGGAATTATAGTGTCAATTTGCTAGATGGGATGATAGTATTATAGCTATGTCTTTTTTTTTCTTTTCTTTTTGAGACAGAGTCGCACTTTGTTGCCCCTGGTAGAGTGTCGTGGCATCATAGCTCACAGCAACCTCAAACTCCTGGGCTGAAGCGATTCTCCACCCTCAGCCTCCCAAGTAGCTGGGACTACATGCACCCACCACAACGCCTGGCTATTTTTTAGAAATGGGGTGTCATTCTTGCTCAGGCTGGTCTTGAACTCGTGAGCTCAGCCTTCCAGAGTGCTGGGATTACAGGCATGAGCCACTGCACTGGGCCCTATTATGGCTATGTTAAAAAAAAAATCTCTATCTGGTGGCGCCCATAGCACAGTGGTTAGGACGCTGGCCACATACACTGAGGCTGGCGGGTTTGAACCCAGCCCGGGTCAGCTAAACAACAATGACAACTGCAACAAAAAATAGCCAGGCGTGGTGGCAGGCGCTTGTAGTCCCAGCTACTTGGGAAGCTGAGAAAAGAGAATTGCTTAAGCCCAAGAGTTTGAGGTTGCTGTGAGCTGTGACAGCACAGCACTCTACTGAGGGCGACATAGTGAGACTTTGTTAAAAAAAAAAAAATCTCTATCTGCTGGAGATATGCACTCAAGTCTTTAAAGGTGAATTGATCCAGCAAAAAGGGGTAAGGGGTGGGAGAACAGCTGGAAAAAGAACATCAGAAAGTTGATCAATGCTGAAGCTGGACAACAGGGTATTGGGGGTTGATTGCACCATCCACACTCAGATGTTTTTGAAATGTCTATAATAAAAACTAAAAAAGAAATAAAAAAATCGGACTGTGTTCTTCACATTCTCTTTCTCTGTAAAATGTTGCAATGAGCATGCCCCACACAGGTGGGCCCTCCCACCCCCGGGCCCCTGCGTGACCATGTGTATCAGAACCTCCTTCCCAGTGGCCTGTGCTGGACTTGAGGAGCACAGTGGAGAAACAAACCTTCGTTATCTGGTATCTTAGAGATTTCCTGGTCAGTTTGTTACTACAGTCTGGCCCATTCTAGCAAGTGAAATCTCCAGAGTATGTTGAAGCAGAAGAAGCAAGTTCAGGACATTGTAGTATGATACAGTTTGTAGTTTCAAAAGTTGTGTACACTTACATGTTTATGTATGCAGAGAATATGCATATCTGTATATATACATATATACACGCAGAGGATACCAAAAATGTACACACATTTTAAGAAAGGAAGAAACTGCATTAAAATTGTAATAATATATACCAATAACAAGAGATGAATACAAGTCACATTGAGCACCTTTATAATTGCAGAAATCAAACTTGAGTATTACAATTTTTTTTTCAGACAGAATCTCATTATGTCCCCTTGGTAGAGTGCCACATCGTCACAGCCAATGGCAACTTCCAACTCTTGGGCTTAAGCGATTCTCTTACCTCAGCTTGCCAAGTAGCTGGGACTACAGGCTCCCACCACAACACTGGGCTATTTTTGTTGTTATTATTATTGTCTTTGTTGTTTAGTAGGCCCGGGTGCATGTGGCCGGTGCCCTAACCATGAGCTATGGGCAATGAGCCAAGTATTACAAATTTAATATGCTTTTTTTACCTAGCTTAAAATGTGTATACATTTTTTGGCACCTAGTGTATACACACAAATATACACACACACACATAAATATGTTGGACTGAATTATGTCCCCCAACGTTTATATGTTGTAGTCTTAACTCCCTGACTATATTTGAAGATACGACTTTCAAAGAGCTGGTTAAATTTAAATGAGATCATATAAGTAGGGTTATAATTCAATATAACCAATGTCCATGTAAAAAGACAGTGGTCCAGAGCAGTGGCTCACTCCTGTAATACCAGGCAGGAGGATCCTTTGAACTGGAGTTTTAGATCAGTCTGAGCAAGAGCAAGACCAAGACCCTATCTCTACTAAAGATAGAAAAATTAGTTGGGCGTCATGGCTGGCACCTGCAGGCACCTGTATCCCCAGCTGCTTGGGAGGTTGAAGCAGGAGGCTCCCTGGAGCCCAGGAGTTTGAGGTTGCTGTGAGCTGTGATGATGCCACTGCACTCTACCCCAGTGCACTTTACCCAGGGCAACAGAGCAAGACTCTGTCTCTAGGAATAAAAAAAAAAAAGAAGAAGATGACAGACAATAAACAGGCCACGTGAGGACCATGAGGACACAGGGAGAAGATGGCCAAGGAAAGAGGCCTCAGCAGGAGCCTGCCCTGTGACACAATGATCTCAGACTTCGGGCATCCAGAATGTTAGAGAATAAATTGTTGTTGAAGCTACCGGGTCTGTGGTACTTTGTTATAGCAGCCCATACAAACTTTAATATGTTATCTTTCTCCATATAATCTGTTAAAATGGAGAATGGATTGTACTTGCCCCATCTTTCCCAGAACACAAGCACTGAGAGGCAGGTTCTAATGTCCAATCCCTGCTAGACCGAGGCCCAGAACCTGCAGCCCCAGAACCCCATGTCAGTGGAACGAGTGTGTGCCCTTCTGCTATCAGGTCTCTGAAGAGTTGCAAATTCTGCCTGACCCTGAGCTTCTTGGAGGCAGAAAGGGACTGTTCCTTGCTCAGTATCCTGGCCCAGAGCTGGCCTGGTGCCCAGAGGGTAGCCCCACATGGAAGGAAGGAATGAAAGCCTAAGTGAGGAGGGCTGCTCTTAGCTCAACCAAGGATTTTAACTTCATCTCCGAGAGTCTTGGGGGGTTGTAGAAAGCTTCTTCACAGGTCCTAGGGAAGCTGCACCTGCCTTGAGGTATAGAACTGAATGAGGGGACATCATCACAGAAGTCCAGCCCACCAAACCCACCTCCACCAGGCCACGTAGGTGAGCGGAGGGAAGGAGGTGTCCTTGGCAGCCACACTTCAGACACCAACCTGCAGGTGACCCTTTCTGGGCCTCCATTCTCCCATCTGTAAAATGGGACATCAGATTTAGGACCAGCGTCCTTTTAGAAGGATGTATATTTGATTTATACTAATAACCACCAACAAATGAATTACTCTCACGTGACAGAGCAAATCCCACTTACAAAGCAAAATCTGGCTCCCACTACTCTTCCTGCCCCATGAGGGGGGCATATCACTGTATACATAGGTACCAAGGGGTCCCTGGCACCCACAATCCCTTCTCCTCTGGCCTGACCCCTCTCCCCAGCCCACAATCTTTCCACTGCAGCCCTCAGGGCTCCTTCCTCTTTCTCCAACCTGACCTCTTATCTTTAGGGTCTTTGGCGCCCTCTGTCTGGAATGTTCTTTCCCCAAACATCACACAACTCCCTCACTTCTCCAGTCTTTCCTGACCACACTGACTAATGTAGCCCGGCATGGCCCCCACCGTTTTCATTCCACCGCAGACGAGCTCCAGGCACAAGGGCCTGGTCGGAGGCACACAGGATGCTGCTTTCACTCATACCAATCACATTCTCGAAATGTCCTTGAGCATGTCTTCTAGGGTGGTATATTAAGTTCCTGGGGCTGCCATACAAATTAAGCCCCCAACCAGGTGCCTTCAAACAATGGACACGTATACCTTCACAGTCTGGAGGCCAGAAACCTGAGGTCAGGTGTCAGCAGGGCCATGTTCCCTCCGAAGGCTCTAGGGGAGGCTCCATCCTGACTTTCCTGGCTGCTGGTGGCCCCAGGCACTTGCTGGCTGTGGCCATGGCTCCTGCCCCTGCCTCTGTGGTCATGTGGCCTCTTCTGTCTGTCTGTCTTCTTACAAGGATGCTGGTCCTTGGATTTAGGGCCTGTGCAGGTGATCCAGGATGATCTCATCTCAAGATCTTTCACTCAATTACATCTGCAAAGACTCTTTTTCCAAAAAAGGTCATATTTGCAGGTTGCCAGGCTTAAGGCCACATCTTTTGGGGGGACACCATTCCATCACTGACGGGAAAGCCACACATTTTAACTTTCTCCAGAAGCTGCCAAATTGCACTCAGTTTTTTCAGGGAAAGTGTTAACTCACACTTGGGCACGGAGGCAGACTCACAGGTACCACATGAACTCAGTTCACTTTGGGGAGGACTGAGAATTCCTTGTGATGGAGCCAGGCCAAGAGTGTGCCCCTACCGACTGGCCGGCAGCCCCCAGCCTCAAGGAGTCCTGCAGCTGCTGGGGCCTTCTCAGAGCATGGGGAGCCCCTTCCCTTGTCAGTGGTCCTGCCCTGTGGCTCCTGGTGCCCAGGTGGCACACGGGTGCCCAGGCCTAGCTGAAGCCTGGACGCCATGCCAGACTGGAATTCAGGGAGCAGATGGATCCAGCAGCAGATTGCTGCGGGGGAAGCATCCAGAATGTGAGGGCTGTCCTCCCTGGTGGTCCTGGGAGGCAGGGCTCCATAATCTTGCTTCTCTAGTTAGAACTGGGTAGCCTGCTTCCTGGGCCCAGGCCACCCTCTCCCCATATGCAACCTGAGTGCTGTGAGCAGGAATTGATGACCAACCTTGGCAGAGTAGGCAGAGGCTGGGCGGGCTGTCCACTGAGAGAGCCATGCAGCCTGGAGGGGCCACCTGGGCCCAGCCTTGACACCTCCCAGACCCTCAGTGTCTTCCCCTAAGTGGTGCTGCAACGTCCTCTCCAAAGCAGGATTTTAAGAATTACAATTGATAACGGGAGGAAAACAGTCTAACTCCTCCCGCCCCCGCAGGTCCTAATTAGCCTTATTGCGGTCGGGCTGAGGGCAGTGGAGGTGCAGAAGCTCCACCCAGCAGCCAGACACCCTCAGGAAGGCAGCGGGCAGGAGCGGCCTCGGAGGGAGACCCGGCGGCGGGTCCCCGAGGCGCGGCCCGTTCGAAGCGCAACTGCGCCCTCTGGTGTCAGGTGCTCGGAGAGGGCGCGCGCAAGGCGAAAGGTGAGGGGTGGGGGTCCCGAGTGGGCTTTCCTGAGCGAATCCTGCAGCTGTGCGGTTACAGTCGCCCCTTTACGCGGGCGGATCTCATGGTTGGCAGCTGCCACCACCTGCCCACTTTTGCACACAGCACACCCCCCACACCCCAGGAAGCATCCACAAAGGCTCCCTGTGTGCCTGGAAACCGGGGAGGGAGGGGAAAGGCAGGCCCCATCCTTTCCACAACCTGATGTTAACAATGTGTGGAAAATTTATTATATTCATAATTATTAATCTCATATTTCCCGCATTTCAGGTGCCCCTCCTCAGATGGGTCCTGAGATGGGGGGGCTGGCATCACTCTCATTTTATAGATAAGCAAACACAGGCGCCAGAAGGTGAATTCCACCAATGCCCTCCAGAAACATGTCCAGCTGGCCAGACTACACTTCAGATGCCACAAAAAGTGGCTTCCTGGACCTCAGGAGGAGGTGGGAACTGATGAGCAGCACTGCCGGGCGTTACTGCAACGGATTCCGTGCGGGGGACCCCATTCCAGGCCGACTGGGACAGGGGAGTTTAGTAGGAGCCACAGCCGTGCCTTTTGGATGTTGCTGTCCAGCTGGGAGGAGCAATGGCCAGAGCAGGAGAAAGAAGCAAATGGTAAAGCCAGCCCCTGACAGCCCCTGGTGCTTCAGAGGAGCCCAGAAAGAATTTCTGCTCCATAGAGGTGGGAAAAGAGGGGGTGTCCCCAGGCTGGGGGGTCCGAGGGGCTGTGTGGACCCAGGAGGGCTGCGACCTGGCAGGCAGAGGGCAGAGAAGAGTAAAAGCAGGTCAGGGTCAGGCCAGAGGAAGGCCACAACCCCCCAAAAGTAGACAATGAAGGCCCACAGCTTGGGCTTCTGAGGAAATGAAGCCTGGCAGTCATGTGGGGAGACCCTTTTAGAGCCTTCCCAAGGAGGCCCTACACATCCCCACATAGAGGAACGATACCTCACGATGGAGCAGAGCTGGGCCTTGCTTCTACCACGTGGCCTGGGCTGGATCTCCACCTCTGAGCATCACCGGGACAGAACGAAGCCAAGCCTGGACCAATCATTTCTATATACATTTGCTTCCTCAACTGCAAACAAGGAAATGGACTAAGCTCTGAAGGGCTGGGTCTGGTTTTTGGAAAAAGGTCTTTGAGGCTCGGTGCCCATAGTACAGTGGTTATGGTGCCAGCCACACACACCCAGGTTGGCGGGTTGGAACCCAGACCAGGTCGGCTAAACAACAATGACAACTGCAAAAAAAGACCCAGCTGGGTGTTGTGGCAGGTGCCTGGGAGGGAACTGGAAGTCAGAGAGGAGACTTACCCAGTGCACCTAGTCCCAGCTACATGGGAGGCTGAGGCAAGAGAATTGCTTAAGCCCTGGGGTTTGAGGTTGCTGTAAGCTGTGATGCCACAGCACTCTACTGAGGGATACATAGTGAGACTCTGTCTCAATAAAAAAAAGGTCTTTGATCTCTGGAAAGAAAATCATCTATCTGGTCTCCCTTTCTATTGGGCTGACCCTGGAAGGCCATCACCAAATACCATGGCAAACATAGCCTCTCCTTCTCCCAGGTCCCAGAGGGGCCCTCCGTGCCACCTGCTACATTACATTCCCACTTATTCATTCACTAACCATTTACTGAGTACCTGCTATGTGCTAGATCCTGTGCAAAGTAAGCTCTGCACTTTTCATGTCTGCCGATATTTAAACTTTCATCATTTAGTTTAAATTTTTATTTACTTCAGAAATTACCATTTTTAAAACTAGTTTTTAAAATGATTATTGGTAAAATGTGGTTATGGCACCAGTTATTGAAAGCATCTATGTTATTTTGTTCAGTTGGGTAAGGAGAGATGATGAATATATTCCACGGATTATATCAGATATGTTAGATACATATATATTAGATAACAACTCCCTCATCTCCTTTTCTTTTTAAATTGGAGAAACTACATATTCGCAAAGTTAAAAAACCATCCCAGTTGCACCAAAGTGTTGTGGCAGACACTGGTGGGCGGTCCATTTCCCAGGATCCCTAGCAGTTTGCTCAGGGCCATGTATCCAACAGAAGGTTGGAAAAAGCGTTCTCCTGGCACAAGGCAGTTAGGAGCCAGCCTGCTTCCTCCATGTCTCTCTTCCCCCAGTGGGGCAACCAGGGAGGCCCTGGTTCCTACAAGGTGAAGGAGAGCTACTTGATCAATAGGGACTTTGTGTAAGTGGGAAATAGCCCTTCCTGGTTTAGCCACTGAGATGGCTGGGTTTATATGTTACTGCAGCACAGCCTCACCTAACCTGACTAATATGAGGCTATACAGTGAAAGGTAAGTCTCCTCTCTGACTTCCAGTCCCCTCCCAGTGGAAGTATCGTCCTGTCGCCAGATCTCTGTGCTGCTTTCCCCAAATATTCTCTACTTCTACAGAAGCATAAGGAAGACCCTCTACCCCCCAGGACCAGCCTATGCTTTAGGAATACCTGCCCACAAGCAATGGCTCTGTCCCTGTGGATTCCAAAGCGGAGTCAGAAAAATGGAGTAAGTAGGAGCTAGGAACTTGGGTCACAAGGGTTAGCCCAAATCTCACATAACCTTGGCTAATGCCCCCAGGCTCTCTGTTGCCTTGCAGGTAGACAGAGCAGCAGCTGACCCCTGCTGGTCAGGACCCTTCTGCAGCCAGGGGAAGGCTCAGCAGAGGCATGCTCTTGGTTACTGGCTACAGCATCAAGCTCCCTACCCCTTCCCCCCAAGACTCCTGTACTGTGGCTGCCAAGGTCCTCAGAGAAGCAAGTGGAAAATAACACTTCCCGGTAAGCACATCTGTTAGGGAAGGAGCAGAAGGAACACTCAGCCATAAAGAGGAGCGAGACTAATCTTGGATTCCCCTCACCCTGCCCTACAGTGTCAGAGTTGGATTTAAAGCCCCCCCAAATGCCTCTTTTTCCAACTGTATCCTCATTTATTTATGATGACTACTGAACAACTGTTGGGCCCTGCCATGTGCCTGAGGCCTAGTGCAACTTCCCCAGCTTGACTAGAAGTAGATCAATTGAGCTACTTCCGCGTAGCAATGACTCAGCAAGGCCCGGCCTGAAACTGCCTCTACCTAGATACAGCTAACGTAACATCATGCCATTGGTCCAACCCTGTTACCACCCATCACACCACCTCAGTCCCCGCCTCCTTTCCCCGCCCCTTCCACACGCCCTATATAAGCGGCTGCTTGTTGCAATAACGTTGAGTTCCTGCTTTGACAGATTCACGGATCCGTGTGTTCCTGTTTGGCCGTGGACGCTCACCATCCCGCTCAGCCCCTGGGACGAGATCTGGCTGGCCCTCAACTGCGACTGCCGGAGGACCCGGCAAACAACACGAAGGTTTAATTCCTTGAAGTGAATTGTCATTTAAAGACTTTCTCTTCAGAATTTAAATAAAATAGCTTTTCTTTTCCTGATTATGAAAGGCATATTTGCTTCCTGCTTGAAAAAAAAACAGGAAAATGAATAAACCCAAGTCACAAAATACAGAAACAGTTAATGGAAAAAATAAAGATAATAATAGATCCTACCACCCAAAATGCCCGCTGTCACTTAAGGACCCCATGCTGTGGATTTTTCCTACATATATCTATGAAAACCTGTTGATGTGCTTGAGACGTTTTCTTGAACCAAAATAGACCAAAGGGTATTTTGTTATTAATTTGCTTTTTTTGTACTAATAAAATGGATGTGTTCCCAGGTTAACAACTGTAGATATGTATTTTTAGGTTTGGTTTGGTTAGTTTTGGAAGCTGCCTAGAATTTTGCTGTAGAGATAAGAATTTAAAAAAATCAATTTTTATTAGTAACCACTTTTTAATATTAAACATTGGTGAATTTAATTTGCACTTTAGTTCAAGACCAGCCTGAGCTAGAGTGAGACCCTATCTCTACCAAAAATAGAAAAACTAGCTGGGCATCAGTGGGCACCTGTAGTCCCAGCTACTCAGGAGGCTGAGGCAGGAGGATCACTCGTGCCCAAGAGTTTGAGGTTGCTGTGAGCTGTGATGCCACAGCATTCTGTCAAGGGCGACATAGACTCTGTCTCAAGAAAAAAAAAAAAGATAATGTTGTGTGAAAATTCAAAGGAAGAAATGTAACAAAATTATCAAAATCGGGCCGCACCTGTGGGTCAGTGAGTAGGGCGCCGGCCCCATATACCGAGGGTGGCAGGTTCAAACCCAGCCCCGGCCAAACTGCAACCAAAAATAGCTGGGTGTTGTGGCAGGCGCCTGTAGTCCCAGCTACTCGGGAGGCTGAGGCAAGAGAATCGCCTAAGCCCAAGACTTGGTGGAGCTGTGATACCACAACACTCTACCCAGGGCGACAAAGTGAGACTTTGTCTCTAAAAAAAAATTAGCAAAATCTAATTAGTAGCCAGTGGGAGGGTGGATTTTTTTTGGCTTAATTATTTTTCCCTTTTTCCTGTATCAGTGTTTCATGATTTTATTTGCTTATGGAAAAAACCTCCCAAGAAATAAAAGACATTATAATTACAAATAGCACAAAGTTTATTTACTTTCATCTTTCAAAAATAGTTTTTTTATGCTTATGAAAGTAACAAGTTCATCGTGCAAACATGAGATGCTCCAGAAAATGTAAATGAGGAAGTTAAAAATTACTGTAATTCCAAAAAATACACCTAGTCACCGTTAACATTTTGGGGTGCTTACTTTCACTCTTTGTAAATGAATAATTGTGTAATATAATTGAAATCCAAGTATATGTGGCTTTTTCTTCCTTTTTCCTTAAGCATCATAAGCATCTTCCATGATATTATTTTTCTGTCAAATATTATTTGTATTGGTTGCTCAAGAGCCTTCGATGCGAATATCCTATAATACCTGTCATTATTGGACCATTTTGTCCATGTGAGTTGCTTTCCATGTTGGTTTTACAAATCATGCTGCATTGAACATCATTGTACATAAAATTTTCACTTTTCTCTGGTTATTTCCTGGAAGTGAAATGAGTAGGTCAAAGGGCAAAAACATCTAAAATGTCTTTCCTGTCCTTTGGAACAGCCCAACCAATAGGTGGCTTTAATTTATGCATCTGTTGGCAACTAGGATCTCTTTTACTTTTAAGAAGAGGAAACAAAACAAAAGTTTTGGTAAAAAATGCCTCTCTTTGTTCTCCCATTCAAGTACTAACCAGGGCCGACCCTGCTTAGCTTCCGAGATCAGACAAGATCGGGCGCGTTCAGGGTGGTACAGGCGTGGACTCTCTCTTTGTTCTTTTTTGGCATTTCTTTGGTTACTGGTAGGTGCTCTCTGCTGTACCTTCTCAGCCAGCCATTGCTCTTTCTGTGAATTATGTCTTTGAGTCCTTGGCCCATTTTTCTTTTTTTCCTGTTAGGATGCATTTATTCTTATCTATTTTAATCAGTTCCTTATAAACCAGAAATATGATTCCTTTAGTTACAATGTTTATGACAAAAATCCCCCCATATTGTTATTTCAGTTTTAATTTTGTTTATTACGACTTTGGCACACACAAGTTTGCATTTTCTCATGGTCAATACATTGGTTTTGCCCTCAGTGATTCCACTACGATTTTGTGTGTTAAAAGCATCGCTACACTCATCTGAATATTTTGACTACATTTTTTAATGTCTTTTTTTTTTTTTTTCTTTTTGAGACAGAGTCTTACTTTGTCACTCTCGGTAGAGTGCTGTGCATCACAGCTCACAGCAACCTCCAGTTCTTGGGCTTAGGTGATTCTCTTGCCTCAGCCTCCGGAGTAGCTGGGACTATAGGCACCTGCCACAATGCCCGGCTGTTTTTTGGTTGCAGTTGTCATTGTTGTGTAGCAGCCCAGGGCTGGGTTCGAACCCACCATCCTTGGTATATGGGCCTGGCGCCCTACTCACTGAGCCACAGGTGCCTCCCTTTAATGTCTTCTTTTAAACAATTAACTCTTTAATTCATTTGAAATTATTTTTATGAAATGGCATGAAATGTAAATTAAATTCAACTTTTCCTAAACATTCAATTTTTCCATTATAGTTATCAATATTCCCTTTCCCCATTAATTTGTGACTTTTTTTTTTAATCATGTGAGAAGGTTTTATAACTGCCAGAGTGGGCCAATCTACTCTACAAACCCATCTGTCTCTTCTTAAACCAATATGCCACAGTATTCATGTTGACACTATCTTTTCACGCTTGGCCTGGCAACTTCTTCTTATCATTTTGTTTTTCAAAACTGTGTTAGTTATTCTCATTAATTTATTCATGCAGATGAAATGTAGGATTTGGACACATTTTCCCAGATCCCATGGAATTTTGCTTGGTACATTAGTGCAGTCTTCCTTCCAGGATCACGGTGCCCCTGAAGTTTTCTTTAGATAGCTCCTGTTCAAATTGTTAGAAATTCTTACAGTTAAACAATTTGTTATGATTATCATAAAGCGATTTTCCCATCACCACCCCTGCCCAGGTTAAGAGGAAGAAAGTTTTTGGGTTTTTTTTAATGTTTTTGTTTTGCTATGTCTATGGCTACTTGTTGCACTCGAATTCTGAGACTGTTTTAGACGATTATTTTGGGCTTTCTGGGTGGGCCATCACACCTGCACAAGATGCTTTGCCTCTTCTTTTTGACACGTAAAACTTTTTGCTTCGTGTTTTATGGCCTTGACTACGTCTTGTAAATACAGTCAATGGTCATTTGATAAAAGACTGTTTTACTCTTGATTTTCATGGGAAGGCTTGAGGTGTTTCACATGTATATTCCGTCATCGCGGACAGTTTGAAATAGCTTTTTAAGAATCATGCTCAGAAAATATCTCCGGCGCAGATGACAAAATAGAACTAAAACCCCAGATGCCCTTTCCCCCCGAAAATCCTACGTGCTTTTCTTGGACAACTTTTCCGATTTCTTCTTTGGTTCTTTCCGAACCACTTTTGGTAATTCGGTTTGGGTTTTTAAAGATAAAAATATGGGTCGGCTCCCCCCACCCCCGCACCCTGCCCAGAGGACATCCCTGGGTGGGGGTGGGGAGACTGCACCTTCGTGGGAGCGAGCCCGGAGGTGAATGGACCAGGGGGCGGGGGCTTCATCGGCGCTCAGTCCCGCCCACCGCCGTATCCGCGCATGCGTCCCGACTCCAGGCCGGCTCCTTCTGGACCCTCGCGCATGCCGTTCTTACCCGGCCTGCTCAGCGCAGCGGCTGCCGGAAGTGGGCTTGGGCTCCTTAGAAGCGGTGAGTCGGTGACTGAGCTTCGGGAGCTGGCAACGGCGGCGCAGGGTGGCAGGCGGGGGCGGGCCGGCTGCCGCCATGGCTGGAAGCCAGGACATGTTCGACGCCATCGTGATGGCTGATGAGAGGTGCGTGGCGAGGCGGGACCACCCCTCACCGCCGCCCGTGCGCGGTCTGGTTCTCGCTGGGCTGATTTGCCGCTGGCTGCGGGCTGGGGCAGCTGCTTGTGCCCTGCGTCCCCGAGCGAGTGCCTTGGGAGAGCGCCTGTGGCCCTGAAAACGGGACAAGTGTGGGGCTGAGATGGTATTGATTCTCTTTTACTCCTCGGCCGCTCCTGCTGGGCCACGTGCCCAGCTGCTCTCTCAGACCCGCCTCTTCTGTCGGGGGCTGCCCCTAGCATCTGCTTGGTTGACGACTCCATTCCTCTGGGGACGCCCTGTCCTCTGGTGGGACAGACCTTTGCCATCTGGGAGCTGCCACTTTTTCTTGTTCCTTAATCGTAGCACATACGGCAGTATTCATGGACATGCTGATGAATGCGACACAGACGTCATCCCCTTCCCCTCGAGAGCCCCTGGGGAGCACTTAGGGCTGTGACAGCGGGGGACGTGTGAGTGGCTTTATGGGCGAGGTCCAGCACCCGGTCCACGGGAAATGACAATAGATGTCAGTTGAGAAAGCAAGTGAACATGTAATGATCGCTGACATTTATTTAGCACTTACTGTGAGTCAGACACTGAGCTAAATGTTCTTTCTAACCCAGTTTTCTATTTTAGCCATTCTTAGGATGTAGATCCCCGTTCTCTTATTTGCAGATGAGGAAACACAATCAGTTTTCAGTGTCACACATTAACAAGTGGGGAGCTGTACACTCAGCCTCATGTTGTGCCGGAAAAAACTCCTTTCATCTTTGGTGACTGTAGGTTAAGATAGTGCTGTTTCCACCGCTGAGCTACTCCAGTACCAATCATCATACATTTTGGGAGGATCTGATGGAAATTTCTCTCAGTTATTCTACTGAAATATGATGAAGAGCCCTGTGTATGTTACAGAGGGGTTTTTTGGAAACTACTGGCTGGAGTTAGTAGTGTTGCTTGTGGATTCACAGAACTTTAGCTCCCTAACCTGGCTGCAGACCAGAGTCACCCAGAAGATTGTGAAAAGTAGATTCCTAGGTGGTACCCCAGGCTTACTGAATATCAAGGGGATGAGCCTTTTGAGTTTATATCTTTAAATTTTTCATGTGTGGTTCTAGTACTTCACCAGGTTTGAGAATCACTAGCCATTTTTTGTAGACAAAGAAAACCGGGCTTCCAGAGGTAAAGTGACTTGTTAGAGGGGAGACTCAGGAAGTGGTGGAGCTGAGACTGGAGCCTGTGTCTTCTGACTTGAGTTTGAGGCTTTTTCTGCTATACTTTGCCTTGTCTTACTGAGTCAGGGTAATATAAGAGAGAAAGATGTTTCTAGAAAGGATATTCTTTTTCCTGTTTATTTGATGAAGTGTATTTTTTCTTCACAGGTTTCGTGGGGAAGGGTATCAAGAAGGCTATGAAGAAGGCAGTAGTTTGGGTGTAATTGAAGGAAGACAATATGGCACTTTACATGGAGCTAAAATTGGATCTGAGGTAAGCAGGAACCCCCTACTTGGAAATGAATCATTTTCAGGTACAGTTTATAATTTACTTTGATGTTCAATATGATTGAGCCAGAATGTCAAGCCTTTCAAAATTGCAGCATGGGACTTAATAGATTATTATTTTTTTTTCTTTTTAAAGAGACAGCTCACTTTGTCACCCAGGCTGGAAGTACAGTGACACAGTCACAGCTCACTGCAGCCTTGAACTCCTGGGAAAATTTAGTAACAGTAGGTTACTATATGGAGATGATTAAATTGTGCAGGCTGGAGAATGAGAGAACATGTCTTTGGTCTCCCTGGAGTATCCTGGTGCTGTTTCAAGTCTTAGGCCAGCTGAATCCTCACCTGAAAAATCAGTGCCCTCTGTTATGTGAAGATACTCCATTTACTTTTACCTTAAAATTCCATAAAGTATGATCATTTTTCTTCTTTTGCTTTTTTTTTTCCTGGAGTGGCCTTCACTTATGGATAACTGGCCCTAAGTGGCAAGATTTAAGTTGAGGCAGTTAAGACCATATTAGATAACTGATGCTGTTAAACAGATTGCCACAAAATGTATGGGTTTAAAACAGCAAATATTTGTTATCTCATACCATCTCTGAGGGTCAGAAGCAGCTTCTCTGGGTGGTTCTGGTTCAGGGTGTCTCATGAATTTGCAGCTGGGGGTGGCGCCTGTGGCTCAAGGAGTAGGGCGCCGGTCTCATATGCCGGAGGTGGTGGGTTCAGGCCCAGCCCTGGCCAAAAAAAAAAAGAATTTGCAGCTGGATGTCAACTTGGGCTGTGTCATCTGGGGCCAGAGGGCCTGCCTCTGAGGTGGCCCAGTCACATGACTGTGGTCCTGGACCTCTCCTGTGGGGGTGTTCTCATGCCATTCTGCATCAAGTGGTCCAAGAGAGCAAGCCAGCTACAAGTGACATTGTCTTCTGTCCCTAGCCTCAGAGGTCATGTGCTGTCCCTTCCTCTGTATTCTGTTGGTTGTTAAGCCTCTACCCCTGTTAGAGTGTCAAGGATATAAGTGCCAGGGCATTAAGATCACTGAAGCCATTTTGGAGGATGGCTGGCCCACTGATGATTTGAACACCTAACTTCCATTGCCTGGTGCTTAGTGGGTACTTCAGAACAACAATATAAGGAGCACCACTGCCCTCTGTCCCCACCTTTTGTGGGTTTTTTTTTTTTTTGTTTGTTTGTTTGTTTATCAGGCCCAGACAAGGTTCGAACCTGCCGGTAACTACTGAGCTATGGTGCAGAGCAGGCTCACTAACCACTGAGCTATGGCACCCAGCTTCCCGAACCTTTTGTTTTGAGATCTTGGTAATTAGACAAAGTACAGCAAGTTGCTTATTAATTTCACTCTTAAATATCTTTTAAATTCACAGATTGGGTGCTATCAAGGCTTTGCTTTTGCATGGAAATGCCTCTTGCACAGTTGTGCCACTGAAAAAGACAGGTAAAGTTGGAGACTTCTGTAGTATTCAGCCAAGAGTTCTAGTTCCATAGCTTATTAACAGTGACCTGGGGAAATTCATCTGTTTTCTCATTTGGAAAATGGAGAAAATAAAAATGTCAAACTTGAATATTGTCAGGAGATTTAAAGGAAATAATACCTAGAAAGTGCTGGGCACATTTTAGGTGTTTGATGTTTTGGTGTTAGGTTGATGTTTTGGTGTTAGGTTGTTACTTCTCAAAAAATTCTTATATTTTCTTGCCTTTTAGCTGGAGTCATGAGCGTACCAAGTGGTTTTTAGATACCCTGCCAATAAAACTGTGTTAAAATTGGTTATATCTTCTCATTCATTGTTCCCCTGAGCTTCTAGTAAACAGATTACAGTAGTCTTGGGATGATGTGGGCTTGGAAATGGTGACTCCATTGTCATCAGTTTTTTGATATAGTCAACTAAGTCTATTAATGAGACAATGCTTTTTAAACCCGGTGCTTAACCCGGCTGGGCACAGTGGCTCAAGCCTGTAATCCTAGCACTCTGGGAGGCCAAGGCAGGTGGATTGGGACCAGATCAAGCCAGAGTAAGACTTGTCTCTAAAAAGAAAAAATAGCCAGGTGTTGTTGTAGGCGCCTGTAGTCCCAGCTACTTGGGAGGCTGAGGCAAGATCACTTAAGCCCAAGAGTTTGAAGTTGCTGTGAACTGTGATGCTCACAGTTCACACTCTACCCAGGGTGACAGTGAACCTCTGTCTCAAGGAAAAAAAAATGTGTTTAACTCAGTTCTGGTACTTGTTATCACTAAGTAAATGTTATTTGAATTATTTTTAGTCCTTTAACACTGTCCTTACTATGTCTACCTACTTAAAGTCCCTGTGACATTCTTCCATCCATCTTCATCCTTAAGCTGAGAAGGATCCTTTAGGTAAAAGGCATAGGAGGTCTGGCCACTCTGCTGCTTGTGGGAGACAGAAAACTGTACTTATGCTGGCTCTTTGCATCATCCTGACTCCTGGTAGTTTTGCCTAGTATGGGAGGGGCATGAGGAGAGTGGATGACAAACAGCAGGGAAGGTGGCATACCCCTGTCCACAGGACTTGTCCTTATATTTGAAATATTTTTAATTTCTAGAAAATAGGCCATACCCCACTGCTGAGCATGGCTGGCTCTGTCCACTCCGTTTAGATGAGCAGTTGGGAGCTGACCAGAATCTCATGTTAGCAGAGGGACACTGGAGGGGGTTTTCCTCTCAGTCGCTGGAGTGCAGCATAGCTGGGGATGCAGATGGAAGGGCTGTTGGCCCCTGAGCAACCACTGGGTGGCAGTCAGAGCTGAGCCCGCTGCTCAGCCTGGGCCAGGAGAGGAGGAGGTGGAGAGGGCCAAGCCCTTCCCTGGAGTTCTTCCCCTGCCTCCCCTTCTGCCCATTCTCAAAGTCTGGCTCATGGAGAAGTGTTCCACTTGTGCGTGAATGGTGCCAGGCCTTGCAGGCTGTCCACCAGTCTTTCTCTATCCATTAGATAGAGGAGGGATGTCCTAACTTCTTAAAGTGGTGCCTGCAGTCTCTTTAACGGGCAGAGAAGGGCTGGTGGACTCCCTCTCAGACCCACCTTGCTGCTGCCCCCACCCACCTAGCAGTACACAGAGGTTTCTTTGGAGCCTAAGGCCTTTATGCTAGAGCAATAGTGTACAAATGTTTAGATTTTATAAGTCTGCATGATTTTTGAAAAATGGTAAAGAGCTGATATAGGATCTATTTTTTAGTTTTTTCAGATATGGATATTAAAAGAAAAACACCTGCCATTTATCTGTTTTGTTATTCAGTAAAAGAGTATTTTAGACTCAATGCCTGTAGCTCAGCAACAAGGTTGCCAGCCACATACGCTGGAGCTGGCGGGTTTGAATCCGACTCAGGCCTGCCAAACAACTACAACCAAAAATTAGCTGGGTATTGTGGCGGGTGCCTATAGTCCCAGCTACTTGGGAGGCAAAGAGAATCGCTTAAGCCCAAGAGTTTGAAGTTGCTGAGAGCTGTGATGCCACAGCACTCTACCTAGGGCTACAGCTTAAGACTCTGTCTCAAAAAAAAAAAAAAGAAAGAAAAGATTATTTTAACACCAAAGAAACCGCAGAGAGAAATATCTCAGACTAAAAGATGGGCTTTCAACTGAGTAACTAGTGTTTTGAAAACTGTGTGAGGTGCTCCCAGCCCCTTCTCAGTAGTCTGGTGGGGCCCTTCTACAGATAGCACCTGGTTAAGACTGGGCTCTGGGGCTCTGGCACCATGATTCTTGTGTCATTGGCCATGAGCTGCTCACACCCTCTAACTGCCTGTGCCTAGCTGGGGGCTGGGTGTGTTTGGAGGCGCGTCATTGACCAGAGCAGAGTTAAGTCACTACTTGCAAAGTTGGAAATGGGTGGGGCTGTTTGTATCAGGGTACAATGTGGCATTTTCTACATATTGGCATTTGTCTTCAGCCTCTCTGGGAACCCAGAGCTTTGTTGCTTAAATTAACCTGCTTTGACCTTTCACAATTTTAAGTTTGTCAAAGAGTTCTTAAAAAGTGGTTTGCCATTGGGGAACTCATTTATCTGCGTGTCTAAAAGCACTAAGGACTGTTAGCAGCTAGCTGTGCTTGCTTTGAATTGCATTTGATTTATCCCTATGATCAGTTCTTTACATTCCCATTTGTCAAATATCTAGCACACTCCAGCCACTCAGATAGTCAAGTGTGGCATGAGGAAGGTGTGCTTCTCAGGATCCCCAGACCACCCAGGTGTACACATGTCGGGATTATCTCTAAGCCCCCATTGGTGCAAGCCCTGGTCTCCAGGATCTGGCAGGAGCCAGGAGACTTAATGTTAACTGAGCACCTACTCCGTGCACGAGCCCAGGCTTCACACAGATTGTCTGATGCTCTTATAAACCTGTGAGGTTGCTGTTACTCCCCGCATTTTACCTATGAAGACGCAGGTTCAGCCAAGTCAACCAGTGTTTTAGAGCAGTCGTGCTCCCAGCTGCCCATCTCCTAATTATGCGCCCGCTCTGTAGCACGTCCTCACCTTCCCAGCAGAGCTCTTTGTCTTCCCTGGGAAGGGAGCCTCAGACACCAGACACTGATTTCTGCTCTTTGGAGGGAGGGCGCTTGTTGGTTTATCTGCAGCTGAGCTCCCAAAGGCCGCAAGCACAGATTCCAAATCCCGGAAAATCCCCGGACCCAGAGCAGGCCTGCTCACGTCTCAGTCACTCTCTTTCTCGTCTAGTTCTGTCTGATCCCATGTGTGACCTCGAGGGCCAGAGTGGCTTGTGGGTTGTCTCAGCTGCTCAGCCCTGTGGCTGGGATAGAGGCACACCTGTAAGCTGCCGAGGCACTGGGTGTGGGCAAAAGCATGTTGCTAGGTAAATAAATATTATTTAGTGTAATGAGAAAATAATCACCCAGCGTCTGAACTAAGACATTCTTAGCTCTTAAGTAATCAGCGTAGTTGTTACATAAGTAGAGCCTGTTGTGTACAGTGGACTAAGAGTCTTTATTTCTCTGCTTTGCAGCAGGAAGATGAAAGTCTTAGATTCATTGATTGAAATGATTCAGAAATTCCCGTATGATGACCCTACTTATGATAAACTCCATGAAGACTTAGACAAAATTAGAGGAAAATTTAAACAGGTTTGTGTACTGCGTGTTTCCTCGTGGTTCAAGCGCTAGGTCCTCTCCTTTTCTGAGCCACTGCTGGTGCAGTCCCTGGGGGTTTCACTGTGTTGAGGGTAGGAGTGGTCAGCACAAGCACACCGTCTTTGTGCCCCCGAGTAGGACACTGAAGCAGTCTAGAGAGCAGGGGTCAGATTGGCAATGCAGACGAGAAAAGCTGCAGCTAGAGATAGTCATGTTCTAATTTGTAAGTAAAAATGCGCAAAACTTAAAAAAAATCATCTCTTTTCTTTTTCTTCTGTGTTTTCAGTTTTGTTCATTACTCAATGTTCAGCCAGACTTTAAAATTAGTGCAGAAGGTTCTGGACTTTCATTTTGAGGATGACAGATGAACAAAGACGAAACATCAAGGAACAGATGTCCGTATGTTAAGTATTTAAAAATGTGATTAAAGGCCAAACAATGGTGGAGTATTCATTGTTCCGTAAGGAGGGATCCAGTTTGGCCAGTGAAAGGGCTTCCTTCCCCTGAGCTTTCTGCCTGTGTTGCCGCAGTACCCCTGTGGGGCCTCTGCACACAGGCTGCCCTTTGCTGGGCTCTGTCTGCTTTGCTGTCTGAAGGAGCCCCTGGCAGGGCCCTTGCCAGGCTGCATGCTGCTGGCCAGTCGGGGCCTTCACCCATCCTCTCCTATAGGGTCGGCCTGGCTGCTCCTAGGCTGAGGTTGGCTCTGGATAGGATCACCGAAACCTGGACTCAGAGCAACCATTTTTTTTTTTTTTTTTCTAATGAGAGAGACCAGGCTTGTGTGAGCCAGGCTAATGGGAAGTCATGAGGAGCTACTTGATGTGCTGGGCCTTACTCTGCACCAGCACTGTGTTGGTGCTGCCCATGTTTGGTTTAAGCCCTCAGGAGCCCATGAGGCAGGTCTTATTCCCATTTTACAGATGAGGAAGCTAAGACCCTTAGGGCTTCTCTGGTCTGAGGTCACCCAGCAGCAGAGCTAGGACTTTTCCCTAGACTCAGGTCTGTCACCACCACAGTGGAGGGTGCAGCTCAGGAGTCCACTGGGGCCAGTTAGCGGGAGCACCTGGCTGAGAGGAAGAGAGGCCAGCTGATCCCGGAGGCCCAGGTATGCCCTTCACCATGTCCCCAAATGAGAGATGAGCTTTGTAGCATTAAAAAATGGTTAATGGAGAAAATATCTTGAACCAAAGACTGAATGTCAAGCTGTTGTCATTATTTGGACACTTCTGGAGCCTCGTGTTTGGGACTCTGCATTCTTCCTTCCAATGGAATTCCTGTCTTTTGACAGAACTTAAAAGACGTCACACATAGGCAGTGAGGTGCAGATCATTGGAACGGGTGTTTCTTTGGTTCTGTGCCAGTTAAGTAGACAAATTTGGTGACACGTGTTAACACACCCTCCCCAGGGTGTCCCCAGAGTCACTGCAGGCCCCACACGCTGTTGGCTCCCCCTCTTCTGTTCTGGAAGGCAAGTCTGAAAGGAGTGAGTGAGATTACTCAGGGGGTCTCCACAGATCCACTCAAGTTTCCAGAATAGTTCTGGAGGGTCTCAGTGGATCATGCTGCCCTGGTGTGAGAGCCAGTTAGGAGCGTCCCTGCATCAGTCACGGTGGTGACGTTTGCTGCCCCCACCCAAATCTGGCTGACCTTGAGAGTGTACTCAGGAGGAGAGAAGGGCTTTTCATTTTTGAGGAACAGACTTAGGCTTTATCCTCCTAAACTGTGATAAGGGTGCGTTTGCTACCTGTGCTCCTCATTTGCACCTCGCCTCTGGGTGAGGGAGGCCCTAGTGTCGCCAGCAGACCTGTACCTGACAGCCAGACTTCCAGTGGGGCTGGGGTGGGGCTTAGAGGGGCTTTTCTTGTGGTTTTCTTTGGCGACTTTTTGTGTTTTCTATGTTATTTATCTGTTTTGATAATGTATTATTTTTACAATTGGAGAAAAAAATAAATAGCATATTTTAGAGCAAAAGTTTATATGGGACCATTTATAACATGGTATTTACCCAGTTCATTTCTTTCTCAAGGTGTTTTGGACCTGGGTACAAAGGAAGGCATGTGCCTGGGTCAGCCCCTGGGCTGCCTTCTGTTACATTTCTGCCACATGCCCCATTAATACAGAGTAGCCATTGCTGCTGGGAGAGAGGAGACCCTCATGTTGGGGACTGGCCAGTTCCTGCTGACTCTGGCCCAGACACCTGTCCGCAGTTAGTCCCAATCTCCCCTCCCCTAGACTCCTTACCACTGTCTCTCTCTGTCCTCTCCCCTCCCTTGGCCCTGCCCCTTCCCCTGCTCTCCCCTTTCTCTGCTCTCCTCTCCCTCTGCCTCTCACTACCAGATGTCCGAGCATCAGGCTACCAGTTCTCCTCTTTCCTATCACATGGAGCCAGAGCTGCCTCACTGATCACCTTCTTCAAGATTCCTCTGGCCCCTTTTTGGAGGACTAGACCCAGTTTCCAGGATCCCTTGGTCTTCTTACGGCCTGCCATGCAGGGCTTCTGGAGGGATCTGCCTCAGCTCCCCTGCTCTTTGCTGCCCCTGGGGAACAGGTGGAAGGGGCACCTGTGACCTAGATGATAGTAGACCAGGCCATCATAACAGTCACTTCTGTTCTCTCCAGGAGATGCTGTCTTCAGCAGTTGGATCAGGAATGAGCATGTCTCTGCTGGATAATAAATTGTTAGCAGGGGGCTTCTGGGAAACGTTACCTTGTTCCATAGAAGGGTGCTAGCATTCTATTTTGGATGACATCCTTGGGCATATGATACCTGGAACTACCACTGGCAGCTTGCTGCTCAGCTATGAATGACACCAGCCAAGCATGGCAGAGTGAGAAAGAACCTGGGTCCTTGATGTCACCCTGGAGTGCTGAACCCACCAGCTCTGAGCATCTTGCTTACAGATACTCTCTAGGAGCAGACAAGTGTGTCATTCTTGTTCAAGGCTGTATGGGTTGGGTTTCCACTGTTTGCAGACTGCCCTCCTTGCTCCCTCCCCAGCCCATCCAGTCCCATGGGTATCACCCTCTGTGCAGATTGGCTCTGAGTTTAGGAGCTCCTTGCGTTGGATTTCACCCCTTCTGGTAGGTTTTCCAAGGCTCAGGGTGTTCCTTCCTTCACATCAGAAGCTCCCAGCACACTTTGTGCCTCTGTGTCCGTTTGCTGGGGCTGCTGCAACAGGGCACCACAGACTGGGGCTTAACCACCAGGCAGTTGTCTCATGGTCTGAAGGCCAGAAGTCTGAGGTCACAGTGGCATGGGGCTGGCTCCCGAGGCCTCTCTCCTTGGCTTGCAAACGGCAGCCTTCTCTCTGTGTCCTTACATGGTCGTCCCTCTGTGCGTCTGTGTCCTGGTTTCCTTCTAAGACATAATGATGAGGATTAGAGCCTACCCTAAAGACCTCGTTTTTTAACTTAATTACCCTTTAAAGGCCCCATCTCCATACACAGTGGCATTCTGAGGAATTTTTCAGTGACACAGTTTGGCCTGTAGCAGAACAGGCACCCTGTCTGTGGCTGCTGGGACAGGTTACCTTGGGACTTGAGAGAGAGGGAAGCCATTTCCCTGAAAAGTTGAAGTTACTTCAGTTTTTCTAGAATGTTAGCAGTTGGGCACAAGCAAGATCAATCAGTCCTCTGCTGAAGCATCCACTTCAGAATCGCACTCTGAGTCACTCTGGTGGCCATAGGTGAATACCTACCCAAAGCCAAGTTGTCCTAAAACAAGGCACATACTACAACTTTTCCTTTACTTCATACTCCTTAAAATTTTGTTTTTCTCTTTGTTTTTCTCTGCCCATTGGGAAGAAAATAATGAGATTGGGAAAACGAGATGTCCTGTGTGCTGAGTGGCTGCTGGTGGCCAGTGCTTTTTGTCCCCGGTCACTGGGTTACCCGCTGATGCTGAGAGGCAGGAGTGGCATGCCCATTGAGTGACACGTCAGTGGTCACAGGGAGTGGCCAACCTCAGGCCTGATTGGCACAGCAGGGCTTGGGCAGTTTGCTTAAATGACTTGTTTCCTGAGGCCATTTTTTTAAGCTACATCTTCTCTGCCAAATCAGAGCTACTTTTTCCTGATAATCTGTAGGTTTCATCTCTAGTCTTGCTTCTGGTGGGCTGAGACAGAAGCAGATGAATGGATGGAAAAGGGCCTGTGCCAACTGCCTGCAGGAGTGGCAGTGACCGAATGGGCCCTTTGTTGCCCCCTACCCTGTGAGCAGGTCCCACCCAGGGATCCACACAGCACTCGGGGAGCCCAGAGGCGGGGTGAGGTGTTCAGCTGTGCCTGAGGAATAAGGTGAGCAGGGAAGGCTTCCCCGAGGAGGTGGCTTTCGCCCCATCGCTTTGTGAGCTTTCATTTGACCTCACACCACCATGGAGAAGTCTCTTCCATCCTACCTGAAAACACCGACGTTACCTGGAGACACCAGGAACTGTGAGTAATAGGTAAGGCCATATTCCTGGCCGTGTTCTGGTCCTTCATGAGGGAGGTGAGGAACGGGTTAGCAACTCAGAAAACTGAAGTCACCGAGTTACCATGATTTATCAGAGAAAAGCAGACACTGTTCTGTGCTTCGTAGGACACGGGTCTAAAAGGTACAGTGAGTTGTCCAAGCCAGCATGGCTAAGTGGCTTAGCATGGGCTGCTCAGATGAATTTTCCAGGAAGGAAGGTCCCTCCTCGTGAGTAGACTTTTCCATACCTCTTCATGGATGATAAACTCCTCAGCTGGTATTGACGGCCTTGGTGTCCCCTGTTATGACAGTGTCTTTGGCTGGTCTTTCTAATGCCGTTTGCCAGATCAGCTGGGCCTCAGGGGGTGGAGTTTCTCTTGGATGGGCCTGAACTTGAGTCTTGCTTCTGCCCACGGAAGAGTGTGTGGGCAGTGGAGCCTGAGTGGCCTGGAGATGCTCACTGAGACAGTAAGGATTCACGTTCCTTTGTGTTCCTCTGCTGTTCCCAGTGGCTGTGCACCCCTAAAATAGCAGGGCACACAGGTGCCTGCTGCCCAGTATTGAGAGCTGTTTCCCCCAGAAGGAGTATTGAGCCCTATCCCTAGTTCCTGTGAGTGTGACCTTATTTGGAAACTAGGGTCTTTGCAGATTTCATTAAGTTATTAGTTAAGTTGCGGTTGTACTAGAGCAGGGGGGCCCTTCCTGTGACTAGTGTCTTTTTATTTATTTATTTTTCTGAGATGGGGTCTCACTCTGGCACCCAGCCTGGAATGCAGTAGAAGGATAACAGCTCACTACAGCCTCGAACTCCTGGGCTCAATGGGTCCTCCCACCTTGGTGCCCCAAAGTGCTGGAACTAAGAAGAGGAGGAGCCACCTGGAAAGAGGAGAGCGCTGCGTGAAGGCACAGAGTAAGCGGGCAGACCGGCGCGTGAACGTGGAAGCGGAGGTGCAAGTCGCCTGGTCGCAAGCTGAGGAAAGCTGCCTGAAACCACCAGAAGCCAGAGAGACAGCAGGCCTGCACACTCCCTGATTCACATTTCTGTCCTGGGAGGGAATAAATTTCAGTTGTTTGAAGCCACTTAGTTTGCAATTATTTGTTATGGCAGCCCCAGGAAACTGGTGCAATGTCCCTCTCCCTGTTTGTTCGTCTGCAGGCCTCATGCGGTCCAGATTCTTACGGCCTGCCATGCAGGGCTTCTGGAGGGATCTGCCTCAGCTCCCCTGCTGTTTGCTGCCCCTGGGGAACAGGTGGAAGGGGCACCTGTGTCCTTGAAAGACTCTAACCTCAAGGTACCAGGAGTGCACTCGGCCCCTCTCCCAAGGGGCTGCCGCCTTCTGGGGCTCAGCTGGCTCTGGCCCTGAACCAGGGACTGAGACAGAGCCCATGAGAGAAGGCTGGCTTGAGCCTCTCCCCAGCTGTAGCCCCCAGGCACCATCTGGCTTCGTGTCTGGGGCCTGGGGTGATGGGCCTGGTCAGGCAGTTTCTCCAGGTCTGCGTGGTCACATGGGCTCTGTTATGCGTGCACGGTGTGCCATGGAGGAGAATGCTGGCCCGGGAGTAGAATTACAGCAGTTCCACACATCTTTTGAGGTGGCTCTGTGCCAGACACTTGTGGTCCAGAGATGAGTCCATTCCCTGACCACGTGGAACCCCCGGCTAAGCAAGACAGATATGTTGAAAATCCAAGATCAAAGGGTAGTTTTATCAGTGGCTCCCATTATTCATACCAATAACGTGTGAAATCTAGAGAATGTAGAAAACACACATAAGCTGTAACACTTAAGGATCTCTAAAAACTAAATGATGCAGACTTAATGAAGGACAATGATTAGCTCCTGGAACAAAAGAGAACTTCAGGAAAGGCTTGATCCCGCAGCTTGTCTGGAGACCCATTACCTGCTCTCTGCTCTCCGGCAGGGGTTGGCCTGCTCCCCCACCAGGGGCCCTGAGAAGGGGGAAAGCTCTCTCGTCCAGAAGACTTGGAAAATGTCTCTACAAGTCTCATTGATTCTGTTAGATTTCACACCCCTCTTGGAACCTGCGGCTCTTCCTGTGGGCACAGATGTGCTGTTGGGTTTGAGCCTGTAAAGGCTTGAGCCAAAGCTAAGGATAAGAATGGTCCTACCCAAGACCTACAGGGCTGGGAATGGTGGCTCCCAGAGAGCAAAATCTGGAAGATGTATTCACCAGGAGGGGGAATTGTCACTGGCAGTAAAACTAAGAGCTGTCTGCCTGATGGGCCAAAGGAGGGAAAGAAGGATGGCCGATGCCACCCTCCAGTGAGCATATTGGGGCCTGGTCTTCCAGACCTGGAGAATGCATGGAATGATGGTAGTTATACCAATGAGATGAGATGACAGTGACATTATTAGTGACAGTTACGTGCCAGGCTCTGTGCTAAGTGCTTCATGCACATTGAGCCATTTAATACTCAACACCCCCCAAAGAATTCGTTTTTTGCACAGAGCTTCATCAAGCCCGTGTTCTGTTCCCAGCATCATCTTAGGTACTAAAGACATGTTGGTGACAGGGATGGAGAGGCCTCCTACCCTGCACCATGAGCTCACATTCTTGCAGGTCTTCTCCACTTTACAGATATGAAAACTGAGGCTTAGGGAGGTGACATTGCACATCCCGAAGGCTGCAGAGCTGAGATTCAGCCTTTAATGTGCATTGATATGAGTCATGAGTTTTCTTTTTAAACAGTTGATCACCTTCAGACGTCCACTGCCAGGCCAACCGACCCAGACACGTTCTTGCCCTCAGGTCAGCCCAGCCAAAGAAGGGCCTGAGTTGTGTGCACCAGCCTTTGTGGGAAAACAGTCCATAAGGCTTGTGGATTTTCTTCAGGCCCATTTTAGAAGACCTGCGCCCTGGCTTCTCTGTGTTGCCCAGTGACAGCAGTGCAAGCTCACACACTGGCTGTGTGACCCTGGCTCGGTCACTTTACCTCTCTGGGTCTCTGTTTACTCATCCTCAACAGGGCTTGGCAAATGACCACCATCAGCCCCCATCTAGCCTGCTGCCTCTGCAGATGAAGCTTTTTATCATGTACTCAGGCACGCACCTGGTGCTGCAGTGGGGGGGCCCACCAGGTGTGGCTGAGACCATGTGTCTCGCAAAGGCGTAAGGCATCCCCAGCAGGAAAGTCTGCCAGCTCCCAATTGAACAGATGGTGTCTGTGACCGTGAGGGCCCAGGCCCCATGAAGGCAGGACCTTGCCTGTGTCATTCCCAGTGGCTCTGCGCCCCCCCCCCCCCAGGGTGGTTTCAAGATTCAGGGAAGAGCTCACAACACCAGGGCCACTGGACCTGGTCAGTAAATTTTAGCTGTCGTGATCCAAGATGAGACAAAATCGAAGAACACTGCCCTGGATGCGCTCGGAGGACTTGGCCTCCAGAGCACTGGATGGTCCTGGGGTTAGACCACTTGGCTCTTAAAGTGGCTGCCAGTTGAGAGGCTTGTCCCAGCTGCCGCTAGGTGAAAATTAAAAGGATTAATGGACACGGCCGACTTTGATAGGCTCAAGGCCCACCGAAGCCCCTTCAGCGAAGGGTTCCTTATTCTCTTTTCCTCAGCTCTTCTTGTTTGCCCCTGTGAATGGCGGTGACAATGCCCCCGGATGTGGGCCCCAAGGCCAGCGGTCCTGGAGCTGCCCGCCCACCCGTCCGCCAGCTATTGTCTGCTCTGGCCTGGCGGTGTGGCGCTGGGCTGGTGGGGCCCTGGCGGGCAAGGGGACTGTGGGAACGGATTAGAGGCCCTGGGCTTTCTCTCCCCTCTTGCATAAACTCTTGATCAAAGACATTCCTGGGATGACAGAGCCCAGTGAGCTGCAAGGCTGGCCCAGCGTGCGGGATGCACACCCCATGCCGCCCGTGCACGGGCCTGCCCTTGCTGGCCTCGCTACAGCGGTGACTCTCAGGACTGGCCTTGTGGTGTGAGCGGTGATGGAGCGGGTATTAGGAGGCCACACAGCTGTCCCCATCAAACAGGCCAGGCCCCAAGGCAGCAGGAGCAGACTCTGCCTCTGCTGCCTGGGGGGCTGCAAGGAAAGTCACATTGCTGGAGGGAGTGCACAGAGGCCGCCACTTCTGGACTCCCACCCTGCTGCCCAGCTCTGCAGCAGCCCTGACTGCCAGCACTTAGCTTGCAGATGGCTGCCCAGGGTGAGGACAGCTCAGCAGTGCATGTACCTGCCCTGCTCTGCTCTGCCCAGTTGCTGTCTCTAAGTCCTTGAGCCCTTTTGTCCCCTTGTCATGACGACTGTGGTGCTGCCTGGGCCCCTGGGGACCCCCAGCCCTCCCAACGGTGGAGCGACCCTGGCACACAGGGCAGGCTGGGCCATGGCTCTGCTGCACAGCACAGCTTGGGCTGCCTGCCTCCCACTATTGGCCCCTTTGCTCAGCACCCACTGCTTGGCAGGGTGGAAGGAGGGAGGAAGAGAGAAACTGGGAGATTTTATCCCGCAGGGGCTTAGCTAGTGTAGCAAACACCCAGGCTTGATTCCTGGACTCCCAGAGCCTGGTGTGGGGATGGGAAGCCTTTGGAGAGGCCATCTTTACACCTAGCCTTGAGGGACACTCAGGAATGAAGGGCACTGCAGGGTCAGGCACTGGGACAGAAGCCCGAAGCCATCTGGGTGTCAAGACCCCAGGGGCAGAGAACGTGAGGTTAGGGTGCTGAGGCCAGACAGACAAAGTGGACAGGCAAGCCCAAGTGGGTTAGGGGAGGTGCAGGGTGGATGGGGCTGCTGTGCTGCAGGGGGCTGGTCAGGGGACGGGGCCCTTGGAGTAGGTAGGGCAATGAGCTGTGAGAGAAAACGCTTCTAGAAGGGATAGTGGGAAGAACCCGACAAATAGAGTTGATGGGATCTTCACCACATCCCAGGAGGGGTCGCAGGGGCCAGGAGTGACATCAGTTGAGTTTGAGCATTGAGAAGAGAAGCCCGGAGTGGCATCTTTCAGCATAACCGGGGTGTGGGGGCTGGGAGGCTCTCCTCACGTTTGCATCTGCGACTAGCCTGAGAATATGGGGACACCTCCCTCTCTGTACTCCTGTGTGAGGCCCATGTGTCCTGCCAGGGCTCTGCCCCCACTCTCTTTCCTCCTGCTGTGTCCACTGGTGCCCTTGCCTGGGCCCTCCTGAGACCCCCAGCATTCCAGGCTCCATCTCTCTCCGCCTGTGCATCCTCCTGGCACTCGCCCCCCTGCCCCCAGGCCCCGGCAGCTGCAGATCTCACTTCCCCCCTGAACAACTCCCGAACAGCAGCAGAGCTCCCGGACCCGGGAGTCCTCCACAGCCACCTCCTGGCCTCTCCATGGGCTGCCCAGGAGCCTCCCTGCTTTCTCCTCCATCCCTGTCCCCCACCCCCAACCAGGTCATTGTTGGATCCCCCCATAGGTCACCCTACAACATCCACTTGTAGGAGAGATGGGCCTAAAGTGGGACATCTGTTCCCTGGGTCCCCAGCCTTGACACAGGACATGGCCCCTGCCCAGAGGTGGACGGCTATAGCAGTGTGGTCCTGTTCCCTGCCTTCAGGGTGGTCTTGTCTATGGAGTGTCTTGTGAGCCACCTATGTGGCTGCTGGCACTTCCTCCATCTCTGCCTGACCCTGGAGGCCTCACAGATGGAACCTCCCTTCAGGGGCACCCCACAGGCTCCCTGCGCCAGCCTGGGCCCCATCCTCAGGGCAGAGGCTAGTGGCAACCCTCAGAATCCAGTGTCCCCCTCTGTGCCGCACCTTCCTTGAAGAAGTGCAGGGGCCCATGGAGGAACAACAGCCTCCCCCTCCCCAGCACTCTAAGGCCCTGGTGGTCCAACCTGGGCTGGCATGTACTGACCACCCTTAGCTCAGGAGATAGCTGCCCAGGGAGGCAGTTGTAACACAACTCAGCCTGTGTTACATGTGGGGTGGGGGTAGAGTTGGGGCGCTGGGTCTGGGGGGAGGCCCAGACCTGTGAAGCTATGCCCAAGGCCTGCTGTGTGTTCCAAGGCATTTCCCGCACCCACCTCCACCCTGGGTGTGGAAATGAGCCCAGCCATGCGCATCTGAAACCCAGAGGTGGACGTCACAGGTGTCCAATAGGCCTTCAGGCCCCCGGGAGCCGCATGAAAGGCCTCCTGGACCGCGGCCCTAGCAGGGCACTTTGCTCTCTCTGAGGATCATGATTCACCCAGAGCAAACAGCAGTTTGCGCCAGAAGAGGGTTAACCAACGCTGGCTATTTATTTTCCTATCTGCAAATAACCTGGGAAGGCAAACTGGCTGGAAGATGTCACCGAGGCCAGGAGCTGCAGTCTCGTTGGGAGTGGACTCACCCGCCCAGGCCACCTGCAAACTCTTCTCTGAAGCTTCCTGGAAAATCCAAGAGACCAGCCCATACCCCTGGGGTCTGGGTCTTCCCTCAGCTGAAAGAGCATGCGTTCTTGTCCCTCATCCCCAAGGGCATTTGGCAATGTCAGATGTCCCTGGTTGTCACACTGGGGATAGCACTACTGTCATCCAGTGGGTGAGGGCAGGGATGATGCTATGCCGCCCACTGCACATGGGACAGCATGACCTGGCCCCACAGGCAGTCCAGCCTGCCCCCTTCCTGGCTCCCTGGCACCAGCACCCATACACCTGGCTTCCCGCCAGCCCCAGAAACAAACAAGCAGGCACCACACTGGGGTTTTACCAGTTTTATTTCTAGACTTTTCACGTTTGTCTTTTGTTTTTTGCTGGAAACGTGCCGGTTACATGTCCGTGCTGGGAAGTGCCACAGTGTGCAACCAGAAACACAAGGACCCAAACCGCCCACCAACCAGAGACCCTTACAGACGTGCACGTCACAGGACAGAGACTCGGCTGTGCCCTGTGGACCTGCCCCCAGCCTTTGGCCTCTCGGCACACACAACATCCAAGACACATGCCCTCACCCCATCACTACGGAAAAACCATCCAGCAAGGACCCCGTGCGGTTCCGACACGGATGCTGCAGCCAGACGGTTGAGGTAAGCGTAAGCAGTGTTCCAGAGGGGGTGGTGGCAGGGACAAGCCTGTGCCTTCTGTGGGCCCCAGCCACATGGGCCCACCAATGGGTGCAAATTCTTTTGGTTCGGCAGCTTGCTAGGCGACTCTTGGGCACACAGCACTGTGAGCTGTCTTCATTGAGATTTGGAGTCTCTTTAAATTAGCATTATGCTGTAATTAACAAAACAACAACAAAAAGAACACTAGCACATAACAGATTAAACACACCCAAAACTTGAACAAATTCCAGAAACTATTCCAATCATCCCGAATGACAGAGTCCTACGGGCACAGCACCATGGTGGCACGTAAGACATAATTGTTATAATAATAATAATAATAATGCAACTTTCATAGCTACACGCAAAGAATGATACAGCTGTAAAAACTACTATGTGATACATCCCAGATCAGATGAAGAGTCCAGCATAACAGGTGCAGGGAAAAGAAAACGGACACAGCTTGGTCTTCAGGGATGCCCGCGTGGGTCTCAAGCACGTGGTCTGGGCGCCGACCCCCACCAGGCCCACGTGGGATCTCACCCGCATGTCTGTTTGCCGGAGCAGACAGAGCCTGACCGCCAGGTCTACACATGGCTAAGTGAAGCATGAGGTATTGTGAAACAGGAACCTTTTTGGAATAGAGCAGTAATCACATTAAGTCAAAATTGATCACATAAAAAAAAAAACCCTACAAAAAAGGCATCTGTAATACAATGTTCTACAAGAAAATTAAAACTAGAACATGGCAGTATGACATTGTAAAACAAAAAAATTGATCCTCCAATAGCAGCAAAACAATGTGAAAGAGATACAGAGAAGCGATGTGAATTTTGTTTCCAAACCGTGCCGGGAAGTCATCGGTAGCAGCGCAATAAGAAAACGGAGCCGTAGCCTGTCCTTGGTGTGGTCACTGCCCCATTCCCTCGGGAGCCTCCTGCCCATCCCCACCACCATCCTCAACGCTCTCGCCACCTCCCTTCAACACTTCCTAAATAAAAGTTACAAAAAGGACATAGCCAAGATGTGCAAATTATCTATCTGTTGCTACTTTTTTTTTTTTGAAGGAGGGAGTAGTAGGGGATGAGAATATTATCTTAACTAAACTTGTTCCAAGTACCCTAATTTTCCTTCTAACTCCAATAGCTCTCGGACGGTATCTCTTTGAGAAACACCAAACAGGTCGAATCATGTCTTTGTGTGGTTTTCCTTGACATTTTTCCCTCTCACCTAGAAAAGGATCTATCTTTTATAAACCGTGTTAAATCTGCAACATCAAAGGCAGAAAGGGGTGTGTGTGTGTGTGTGTGTGTGTGTGTGTTTAAATCAAGGGGAGATTGCATTACTTTATAAATCATACTGGCCATAGGAACATCCTCTGTAATAAATATTCTTTTCAGCCTTAACTATAAATTACATATCTTAGTGTTTAAAAACCTTCCGTTGTGAAACATCTAAAGGTAACTTTTAAACCACCTGTTCTCTAGGTAAACCTTCAAGGTCCCTACTTGCAAACACCAGTTGGCACCAAAGGATCCCTAAACTTCAACTTCTTTAAAGAAAAAGGAAAGGAACTTATCATCCTGGCAATGTGAGAATGCAAATCTTTTTCTTCTTGACTGGAACACAGCCTTCCAAAACATCCCTTCGCTAACACCATAGTGACATGCACTTGCTTGGCAATCCTGCTTGCACACAAGTACGTGAATATTCCCAAACCATTCCATTAAAAAATTGCCCTCCCCCCCAACACACACAACATAAACAGCGATATTTCCTAGAACTACCGGCCTGAAAGTGCTTTGAAATGGAATGGTTTTAGAATATTGAGAAGAAACATGAACAAGTAGCTGTGGATTGAACCTGGACGTGAGCTGGCTGCAGGGCCACTGGGTGAAAGAAAAACCAGCATCTCATAAACAGGTCACTACAAAAATAGGAAGATTATAAAAATAGAATATATTATGTCACTATTTTGTTTTCTCTTTATAGGAGCGCACCGTAGGAGTGGAAGAGGTGGGCTTTTCCAACACCACTGCGCTGGCTGCTGCCCTGCAGCCCTGTCCTCGAGGGGGCCGCGCGCGGGCAGAAGTGTGAGCACACGAGGATGCTGCACGCTATGCTACTCTAGCCGAGGGGTTACATCAACCATCGATAAGGTGAAGAGGTTACACATCTGCCTACAAAATAAAATAAACATACACATGACTTATAAAGTGACTACATGCGTGAGCAAGCAAGATACAAAGGTGCCTAGGGACACACTAAAGCCGCACTTTCTAGGAAAAGCACAAGAGTACGTTTTTTTCTACCTAAAACCCTCTTCTACTTTAAAAATGGTTTGTTGAGTCTATTTTTAATTTTTTTTTTATGCTTTTTAAATTTAAACACATAAAGAATCAAATCTAACCCTCCCCTGGAGACTCTCCCTCTGTGCTAATGCCTACTCTTACGACACATTAATATTAAAACTAGTTGATTACTGGGGTATAAAATCCTCTATTTTTGTGGCACAACCCTTCCCCCTACCACTCGGGGTTACGCAAATATGTTTTCTCTTGCATTTTTTTAAAGACAGCTTTTGGGTAATCTTTTTTCTTTTGCTTAAGTCAGAGATGGAAGGGAAAAAGAAGAAAGGGGGAAAAACCCAAAAAACCAACAACAAGGAGAATGAAGCTTTCCCTTCTGGTAGTGACATATCCCGGAGAAGCAGGACCTTGTTGGGGGGCACCTGGGGCCAGCTCCTCCCTCGCTGTGGGTGGCGGAGGCGCCCACCCGCCCAGCGCCCTCAGATGTCCACGTCCCGCACGTCGGTGGGTGTGCAAGCCAGGTCAACCTCCTCCTCCTCTTCCTCCTCCTCCTCTGCAGCCTTGGGGTCCAAGTTCTGCTGGGCCTGGCGCAAGCTGGACTCCAGCAGGGCCTCAATCTGCTCCTGGCAGGCCCGGAGGCAGTCCTGGGAGAGACAGGAAGGGGAGCAGAAAGGGATCTTTAGAGGGAGTCTGCAGAGAAGGCCCCTCCCAAATCCCATGACCTAGAAGCTCTTAGAAGAGGCTGAACCTAAGCTCTCCTGTGGCCCAGATCTACCCAGCCCTGCCCTGTTTGCTTGACAGGCCCAGCCTCTCACTGGAAGTCCTCAAAAGGACCCTGATCACTGGTCCCATTGGCCCTGCCGATGCCCTGCTGACTCTAACACCATCTGATCCAGAACAGGTGTTGGGAGCGCTGGGGGCTTTGAGCCCAGCCTTTTTGGATATAACCCCTGCCACAGAGCTGCCCTGGGGTCAGTGCGAGGTGGGGGCTAGTCTTCCATAAGAAATTGCTGGCAAAGTTGTAGGCCCGTGCAAACCTGAGGATGAGTGTCGGATGGTCTGGAGGCACCTGGACCCTTCATCCTTTCAGGCCTGCGTCCTGGGCCACCCACCTGGGCCATCCACCAGCTGCAGCCGCAGAGATGCCCACCTTTCCAGAAGTTCCTGGAAGCCATGCACCTGTACCCTAGCCCTGCACCCAGGAGCCAATCTCCCAACAGCTTGAAGCTGCTGCTTCTGCTGGGTGGCTGAATAAAAAAATGGGATCTGAGTGTTGGGGCCACATATATCCTAACTGCCAGGAAGCTACACTGGGACTTCCAAAACCAAGCAAAGCCTTGGGTCAGCCTGGGAAACAGAGGCACAGGGGCTTCCACAAGGCACAGGGGCTTAGCCACAGCCCTGCCATTGGTCCGTAAGGCGCTGCTGAGCAGATGGGGCTGGAGGAAGGGAAGGTGCTATCCAGCAGAAGAGGACCCAGCCGGATAGCTTCTAGTGAGTCCCTGGGTGGCGGACCCTTACAGGGCTCCACGCCTTTACAGGAGAGCCTTCTTCACTCTCCTTTCTGATAACTACTCTTCATGGCAAATGAGGACAGCCAGGCTCCTGTGAATGGTCCCCTTGTATAGAAGGGGAAACCCAGGGTCAGAAGGCCCGGTGTGGAACCCAGAACGCCGGTTTCACTCCAAACACCAGATACTCTTGGTTCCCACCACTGAGGGGCTCAACAGCGCCACTCACCAATTCTTTACACGTACTCTGTGTACGTGCAAAGCACCTTGAGGGACTGCCTGTGGCCTTCTGTTTCCTGCTTCCAGCAGCCCTGCACTGACCAGGGGCCCCACACCTGGAGCTGCATGCTGTTCCCTTCCCGCACAGTCTGTCTTGTCCACAACTGCCCACAAGGCTGTCTGCCCACAGCCAGACGCTCTGACCACTTCTCAGCGCAAAGGGACATAGAATTATCAACATGTGGCACAGGACACCCGACTCCAATGGCATGGACACTCTGTGCACCAGAGAAAGTCCTAGAACGTGCTGAGGGTTGTTCTGAGTCTTGAGTCCATATGCATTTCACACTGGACGACCAAAGGCAATTCAGTTGGAATTAATCTCTGCCCCTACGTCAGCTGTGGGGCATTTTACTTCAGACCTAATTAAGACAACCTCTATTCAAACAAGGGATAACGCGGCAATTTCCTACAACTGCCCAAAGACTGCGTTTTGTCTTGTGCTGCAAGAAACGTGTGGCCAAGCCAAGCGTGCTGAGTGGCCACACTGGGTGACGGGTGCTCACCCAGCGCCTGGAGCGTGGGAGGAGGGTGCAGGCACAGGACTCACTGTGATGGTGGGGCTTTCCTCTCGGACTTTCTGGGGCCTCACTGGTGCTTCTGAGACCCTTTTTCTTAGAGAGCTGCAGGATGCTGCCCCTGCCTCAGCATAGGAGACTGAGCCTCCACTTCCCCCACCAGGCTTGAGGGTGGCACAAAGGGAAGAGGACCTCCCACCCCTAGTGTCCATCGACAAAAAGGCTTCTTCCTTTTCAAAGAGAGACCAGAGTGAGCGCCAGGCAGGCAGGTGCACTGTGAGATCGCCTCTGGCTGGGGCCCACACAAGCCCTCTGGACACTCTGGGGTGGACACCACAAGGCAGCCCAGGGCCAGAGCTGAGCCGGGGTTGAGCTGGTCACTCCCCCACGTATGGGGGCTGGGAGGCTAAGTGGCTGGCTGATCCGGCAACTTCTCTGGTCTAATTTGGTAAATGCCACAAACCCCTGTAATTGTTATTTTAATTCTTTAAGAAAAAGAAAGAATTGGGGATAAGATAATGGCACTTTAAGAAAAAAGACACAGTCAACTCAGGGTTTTACAGAAGCAGCCTCTCAAAGACGGCCATAAAAAACAAGGTTGTCTCTATTCGCTCTGTTGTCCGGAGTCTGGGGACCTCACAAGAACCCTTTTAAAGCGGCTATTTATGGGCCATGAGCATTGTAGCCCGAACAAAGCCCAGCTGGGCTCCAGCCCCACATACCATTACCACGGATCACCAGCCCAGCCAGCCTGCAGCCCCTGCTCCTGGACGGACCACAGGGTGGGTTATAGCTCCCGCCTGTGTCTGGAATCCCCAGGGGCACGTGAGAAGCTAGTGAGACCCCTGCGGCTGGTCAGCAAGTTCTGGAGCCCCAGCTTGGTCAACTTGATGGGACGCTTGCCCAGTTGCCCTTGTGACCACAATCCTGTTACCCTCAGGGGCCCTGGCACCAGCCGCGCCATTTCGATGGTGCTGGATGTCTCCTGTCTGCATGAGGTCCCACAGAGCCAGCCAGCGAGGCAGGGGGTTTGTCACCTACCGGGTCACACTTGATCACTCTGGACAGGAAGCGTGTGAGGCGGTAGTAGGACAGGAATTGGTTGGGGCTCCCCAGGGTCAGGCCTTGCACGGCAGCCACCACGCTCCCAGCAGCTACCATGGAGGGCGGGTTGGAAATGAATTTCACATCTGCAACAGAGGGAGGCAAGAGCACCATGAGCAAGGGACCCTCTGATCTGGGTACCCCAAACACTGGCTCTAAGGGAGTGTGGCACAGGTCACACGGAACTATTGGGAGTGTGTGGGTCCACGGCCAGGTCTGCCTGGACTCCAGCCTTGTCACCTCGGCTCTAGGAGAGCAGGAGCCCACCTTGAATGTCTACCCCCACTGCACACTCAAAATCAGCTAGGCAAACTAAGAAAATAGCCACCAGAAAAATCCAACAGGCAGGGCTGGGTGACAGAGACACCACTGCCCCTTCTCCTCTTACCATCTTCAGTCTTGTGAATATGTTTACCCCCCAAAATGAGCAAGATGAAGGCACTGCAAGCACACAGGAAGGAGAGTGTCACCTCTACACCCCTAACCCTAAGTACACTGTTTAGTAACACAGATCAGAGACAACTGTCATACTCCGAAGGGACTTCACATGGATGGGCCCAGGCTGGTGTCCTCCAGGGTTGCTGTGATGGTGAGGGGGATATTCCAGCTCCCACCAAAGGGAAGAGCTCTTCCAGCAACCTGGACCAGGTGCCCATTTCTGGTGGACTCTAACTTCCACAAATAAGACCGAGAAAACCCAGCCCCACCCCAGATCCTCTGCTCACACCACCTTTGTCCTTTTGGCTGGTGACAAAATGGTTTTTCTAGTCCATGTGATAATAGCCCCATGCTTTCTACTGCCCATCTCTGTATGAGGCCCCTCCGGGAGTCTGGGGGAGCCTGGAGTTGGTGCCAGGCAGTACAAGGGATCTGTCCACAGCTTCCCCAGGAGTGAGGCCCCAGTTGGCCTAGGATCCCTTGGTCTCTGGCTTCTTGGGGACTATTTGGCACACCTGAGCTCACTTCTAAGTGGGAAATAAACCCAGGGTGGTGCAAAGCCAGGATGGCCTGAAGCCTGCCAGCCACACAAAGCTCTCTCTGGTGATGGTTATCAGATGCCAGGGTTCATCTTCCTCCCAGGTCATAGCAGCAGGGGTTTGCGGTCCAATCATGACTCCCTCCTCAAGCACAGGGAAGGCCAGCTCTTTCCCTCAAGGGACTCACCCCAGGTGTTCTCCATCCAGGTGGTGGGGGCAGGGGACACCAGCCTCCTGCCCCGGGGCAGTCTTGCCCCCACATAGAAAGGTTGGCCACTGTGGGATGGAGTCTTTTGGCCTGGCCCCTCCCACCCTGGGATGAACCTCTGAATGCCTTCTTGAAATCACCAGCAGGGACCGCCATTAATTTCACCCTATGAACTAGGGGCCCTGGGTGTGGAGCTGGATGCCAGTGGGGTGGTGTGGCATCTTGTCAGCCCCGCTGCTTCATCTCATGCTACTTGGTGCCCGGGAACAAGGGGCTCAGGGAGCAGCAGGTTCTGGCTGGCCACACTCTGAAATCCCCTCTATAGTGCGTGTGCAGGGTGGAGTCACCAGGGCCAACTCAACTCCAAGCCCATCCACAACTTGTGTGTGTGCCCAGGTGGGGGGTGGCCTTCTGTGTCTGAGTAAGAACCATCCAGAATTAGGCACCAAAGTGCCAGGACCTAGTCCCTTCTGCTGCCTGGTGGCAAAGGGTGAGCCATAGCCAAAGTGGTCACTCTGTGGCATGGCTGGCCCTTGCCAGGGCCTGTGTGTCAAGCCCAAGGACGTGTCCACTTCAGATGGCACTGGACCTTCCTTACCTAGCCTACCGCAGGGTGTACAGGTACGTCTAAGCCTCTGCGTGTGTGTTTGGGGCTGGGGGCACCTGGGCAGGGAAGAGGGAGAGCAATGCCTCTCCTGTTAACCCTCAAATGTAACCCTTACAAGAAGGGCAAAACCCAGATGCCTCTACCCCATCTGTTCTTATGTTGCTGTCATCTGGACAGATGTGTGCTACAGGCAAGGGAAGGCTTGTACTGCCTGGTGTTCAGTGGGGCAGGGAGGGCCCAGGGAGCACCCAGAGGCTGAATCAGGCCGGGCCTGGTAGGCACACGCTGCCCCCCCCACTAGGCTCATCTGGAGTGAACACGATGACCACTGAGAGTGCTGGGTCACCTGAGTGACCCTCCACTTTCACCTGCCACTGGGGGCGCTTGCTGGGCTGGTCTCAAAGGACACGTAGCAGCTCGGAGAGCCCAAGTGCAGCCTCTATCTGCTCATCTTGCTGCCACCACCCAGGGGTCCTGGGGGCAGGGGGGCATTGTTCTAGCTGCCTGAACCTCCCTGGGAGGGAGGCTGTGCAAGAACCATTCCTTGCATTATCTCCAGGAAACTTTCAGCTCCATAAAAGGCTGCCTAGAGTCTCTGGAGGCTTCTCTGCGCTGAGGAGCCCCAGCCAGAGACGCCTCCCTGCTGCCTGCAGGGCCAGCCCCACCCTCCCATCCATCTCCCAGGGCACCCCCCACCAGGCCTCCTCTGTAAGGTCTCCAGGGATGGGTCTGTGCCCTGAGAGGTGGAGGAGGGAGGGGAAACACAAAGAATCTTCCCAACTCTCCCCTGAACTATAAGCTGTTCTGGAATACCAAGCCACCACCGTAACCCAGCATGGAGGTGCACTGAGAGGCTTGGGGCTCTGCCCCTCTGGGGAAGGGTAAAAAGATACCAGCTGCCTCTTTGAGCCACTGTGCCTCATGGCCCACTTTGCCTCATGGCCCTCAGGTCACCCAGAGCGAGGGCTGCCAAATAGATGTGACAACCAAGGCCTGAACAGAGTGAGAGGTGGGCCACAGCAGAGCTGGGGCGGGGGAGGGCGAGTTCACACAGTAGGGTGATTTGGCCTCTGGGGCTGAAGAAGGAAGAGGTCAGGGAGCCACAGGCAAGGCTGGGGTCAGGAGGCAGCATGGTGGACCACGTCTGTCTGTCCATACTGGGGTTTGGGGCCAGGGCAGTGCCAGGGAGGCCAGAGGGAGGACTAGGCCCCTCTGCTGCCAACTGTGGTAGCCCAAACCCAGGCTGCATTGCAAGCCCTTCCCAGGGCTGAGCTGAGCCCAGGCTGAGCCCAGGCAGCCCACTGGGCCCCTGGCAGGGCCTCAGGCCTCAGAGCTCCTCTGCTGGACGCCCCCGCACTCAGCCCAAGGAGCACGTGGTGCAGGCACAGGCCAGCAGCTCTCCCCACCCTGTAGGCGCCCCTGGCAGGTGGCCCAGCCCTGGAGAGGCCAGAAGGGGGCCCCCACAGCTCAGGCTCCTTGAGGACACAAGAAGGGCTGGAAATAGGTGGGGGGAGGAGGCCGCCTGGTGGCCAAGGTAAACCCTGTTCAGCATGCAGTGGACACAGACTGCCCTGCCTGAGTGGGGAGGCCGTGGGCTAGACATAGGCAGGCTGTGCATCCACTCCATCCCCAAAGCACCATATGGCAGGAGAGAGGGTAACACACTTTCCACCTAGCAGCAACAAACAATCCAAGCTCTCTGCTTACCAGGGCAAGGGAAGAGGACCACTTTTCAGAGCAGAGGGCCCCCTGGGACCATCTCCCTGGACAGATGTGTAGGCAGACCCAGGGCAAGCACCACAAACTAGACAGGACCACCTAGGAGGCCAAGGTCAACCCTGCTGGTCCTGGGGTGGGGGGGCAGGCCTGCCCTACCTGTGGCACAGAGCGCCACGAAGGTCTGAGCATGCTTGCGGATGATCTGTTTGTTCTCTTCGGCCTCAGGCATTTTGGACAGGAAGTGTTCAATGAAATCGTGCGGGGTCATTGCAGCCAGGTTCCACTTGAGTTTGTTCACCAGGAGCAGCTCCATTTGCTGTGGAAACCCGCGAATAAGCATCAGGCCAGGCGGGGAAGGGGGCCCTAGGGACATAGCTGGCTCAGGTCTCTGGCCTCAGCCCTTGGTTTGCAGCCTTGGTGGTGGGAGAGGAGGGACAGCGAATGTTGGGGGTCCGTAGAACGGGGCAACACAGGATTCCAGATCAAAACAGAAAAGGTGCCGTGAGAAAAGGCTGTTCCCCGTGATCAAGCGGCCATCTGTAAGTGGAGACAAAAAGACCTTCCACCACCTGGGACCTAGGCGCAGCGACGAGCGTGGCCTAAGCGCCGCCGCTAGAGGGCGCGCGCCGCTCACCTTTCGGCCGCGCTACGAGGCGCAAACGTGGTGGGAGTCCCAGCAAAGTGTGCGGAGACCAGGGGCATCTAGGATCCTGCCCGCCCCTCTGACAGGGGCCCCAGGAGTGTGGTAGAGCACCCTCCGGACAGATCTGTCAAAGGCAGTTGGAGTCTCCTGTCATCTGCACTGCCCCCACCCCCACCCCGGGGTCCTGGGGCTACAGGGGTGTCCATGACGGTGGGGGTCCGGCGGTTACCAGCAACTCGTCGGGCCGGATGGAGTTGTCAGTGTAGATGCACAACTTCTCAGCGGTCAGGGGGATGGTCTCCTTCATCTTGGAGGCCACGAACATGCAGGTGGCCCCCAGCAGCTGCAGGCGGCTCTTTTTCACAGGTTCCAGCGACAGGAAGCGGTCCAGGTAGTTCATGGCCAACGGGAAGACCTCCTCCTCACACTTCTGCTCCTCGCAGACCTGTGGGGGCACCGGCCGGTGACCGCCGCCGCCAGGGAGCGCCGGCCCCCCATTCTGCCAAGGCGAACCGATACCCCCCAGCCCGAGGGGCCACGGTTGCCAATACACTAGGGCGCCCAGGGGTCGAAGCAGGGGGCGACAGTAGCTTCTTGTGATGCACCCCCTCTCCACGTGTCCCCAATATCCACCCACCCCGAAACTGAAAGGGAAAGTCCCCATCGAGGCTGGTACAATGGGGGCGGGAGTGGGCACGGCTGGGCAGCATGCGCGGCGGCGCAGACCGCCTGCTCTGGGGACCCCAGCCCGAGTTGGAGCTCCAGGGTCCACCTGGCTGAGGGTCAGCACCCACTCGGGTGCGGGGCCGCAGGGCGGGCCGCGGGGCTGGGCGCCTTGCCTGCGAGACACAAAGGTGGCGTCCCAGGCCGCCGCGCCGCATTTCCCCAGACGTCATCTTTTCAAAAAATATTTAAAAATATTAAAAAAATAACTGGGTGCGTACAAACCCCCTGAAAATGACCCTCAAACGGCCCTTTACCCAGGCCGGGGGTCAGGAGCTCGTTACAGGCTCGGGGAAGAGCCCCAGGAATTCAAACTCCGGGGCCCCCCTTTCCCCTAGGCGCGGGAGCCGTTTCGCTCTTACAAGGGCACCACGCCGCACTTTCAAAAATTATTTAAAAATACTTGGGGGCTCCTGAGGCACCCACCGAAGGCCTGAAAATGTGCCCCGGGCCCCCAGCTTGCTCAGGGAAGGACCCCCCAAGCTAAGAACCCTGCAGACGGGGGTTAATCTCTGGGGTCTTGGCCACGCGACCTTGCAGCCCGGCGTGCTCTCCGGCCCAGGCTGCCCGTGCGGGGCGCCCCAGGACTCATTGCTTGAACAAAGGGCCCCCCCTTTCTGAAAAGAGTCTTCCCCCAAACTACCCATACCTATTCCCTCCGCTCCCCTGGCACCGGCTCTCAGCGGCCGCGCGGCCCCTCTCAGCGGCCCCAGAGCCCAGCCGGTCGATCCCCGCCCCCACCCTGCCCCCAATTATTAATAAACACTTTTACTTTGCAATAAAAGAGCAAAGATGGCGCATAATACTGGCTCGAGCAGCCCTTGCATACGTGTCCATGGATATTAATTTAAAAATCAAATCTATGCCCCCTCCCCCCGGAGCTGGCGACTCGGGCCGCGAGAACCGCGCGGCGGAGCTGGGGCGCAGGCGGGGGCCTCAAAGTGCGCCCAGACGCCAGCCCGCACCCTCGGGCCCACTGGGGTACCCCTGGCGCTGGCTTTTCCCAAAGGTACCCCTCCCTAACCTCCCCCTCCCCCCACCAGGAAAGGGAATTTCTAACGTCCCCGCCCCCACCCTTTCCCCGTTCAAAAAATACCCACAATATCTATTTATTTTGAAAATACGGATTCCTAGCAACATCCTAGAAAACTTCAACGTTCTAGCGGGAGAGAAGGGAGGGACACGAGGAGCAAAGAAATGTGGGTCTTGGCAACAAGTTGTAGGAGATTCCTAAGAGAGGCGCCCGAAGCCCCGCACCTCCAGCATCCAGGTGGCCACGATCTTCCGCATGGACGGCAGGATCTCCTTCTGCACACACTTGAAGTAGGACACGGAGGGCGCGCAGGTCTCCTCCGCCTTGAGCATGGCCCGCAGCACCCGGTCGTTGAGGAGGTTGCCATCGGGGTACGCGCGGCGGATAGTCTCCACCTCGCAGCACAGGAGCTGGTGTTCCATGGCGGGGGCTCTGCCTGGGTGGCTGGGGAGGCTGTGGGTCCGGGCTCGGTACGCGCTCGGCTCTCACTCTGGCTGCCTCGCGCTTCCTGGCGCTCTTCTGCCCCTCGCTGGAGCGCGCGGACTCTGCTGCTCGCTGCTACTGCGCCGACAGCCCTCTGGAGGCTCCAGGACTTTGCAACTTCAACAAAACTCCGCTGTAGTCCGTGTGACGTTACTGTTGTTAAGCAGAGATCAAAGCCGGGCAGAGAATGGGAGGGGGGCAGGGGCGGGCGCAAGGGGAGGGGGCGCGGGCGCCGAACGCCGGGAGCAAAGAGGAGCAGAGCCCAAAAGCCATCGCGGAGGCACCGCGCCTGCCCCACTGCGGAGTTGCCCCCGAAGCCCGGTTTTCTTAGAAATGCAAATCGCCCCGCAGCAGCCTTTCTCCCAGGGAAGAGAGGTCTTGGGGGCCGGTCCTCCCGGAGTGGGTCCCCTGGGATTTGGGGGTGGGGTGGGGGTGTTTGTGCATTGAGGGACAACTAGGAGGGCGGTAAGGCCACACGCAGCCTGGGGAGACCGTAAGGAGGGGGGAATCTAAGGCGCGGTGACACCCCATATCCAAGCTAGCAGAATGGGCGCATTTCCGAGAACGCCACGAGGGCACCCACGGGCGGAGACATGGCCAAGGAATCTCAGCGCCCACATCTTCTTTCATTTTCATTAACACGTGTAAATTTCAGGAACTATTTAACAGGCTGGGACGCCGAGAGAGCACACCACCCGGGGCAGGCTTCCTTGCGGCTCACTAGGGGGTTGCTGCAAATGCCCAATGAGGTAACCCCAAATGTTGGGATTTCAGCCTAGTTTGCAGTAGCTCAAAATTTAAAATAGAATAAAATAAATGCCGCAAATTCCAGCAGCAGCCCAAGATGGTGGCCAGCATTTCCTTCATCCTGTCGTCGTCTGGGGAATCTTCCGACTATTTTCCAACCTTGACCAGCCTATCTTTGAGGGGGTCCCAAATGCCCCTCTCCCTCCCAGTGCTGGCAGTTTAATCGGGAGAAACATACCTCTGAAGGGAAGGCTGAGAAACAGTGGCCCCGGTACTGACTCATTTTGTTATTAAAAAAAAAATTAAAATGCTGTAAATATTAGTCTTCTCTCAGCCAGCAAGCAACAAGATCACCTGAAGCTTCCTAATTGGTTTTGCTGGAGGGTGTGGAGGTCCCTTCCTCTTTTAGAATTTGCCCTGGGGTTGCATTCGAGAGCTTGAGGGGGCTAGCAGAGACCAGCAAAAATCGGAACAATTATCAGTTAAACAGGTGTATTGATCTGATGATTTTTAACATGATCTATAGGTGTTCCTAGTTATATGGTAGAGTTCCCCAATATTATCACAAATTTAAAGAGATATAAATAAAATACATATTTTAAAATGATAAGTTCTGCCTCTTTTTTTAAAAAAATAAAAGGACATTTTACTTAGTAAGGACTTTTTTTTTTAAACAGTTTTTGCAATACCTACCCCAAATTAAAAAAAAAAAATTGTTCATTTACTTCCCTCGGAATATCGTTTACTGTCATCCCTTCACAGTGAAGACTCAAAGAAAACGGATTTAAAAGCCATCTCTTCCTAAGGGTGCTCGCGAAGATGGGAACCCCCTCCGGTAGATTCCTCCCGCGACCTCTCCCCCGCCGGGAATTAAAGAGTTTACTAATATTCCAGGTCCTGGGGAGTGATTAACCCAGGTTCAAGCTTGGGAAGCAGTGGGTGGCCCGAGCAGGGAGCACCCACCACGGTGTCCCCCCTTCTCTGGCACCCACGCTCGCGCTGGCCAGGGCACAGCAGAGACTCTGAACATCAGCCCGTGCACGAGGGCGGCTCTGCTTTTTCATTCATAAAATCCCGACCCGGCGGCAGCCGGGATGATTTATGGGGCGCGCGCTATCACCCGGCGGCTCCAGTCCCGGGGGGCGATGAGGCTCCAGACCTGCGTGCGCCGCAGCTCCGCCTGAGGCGCGAGGTGGGCTAGCGTCGGCGAGGGCAGCGGGGCATAAAGAGGCTCGCCCACTCCTGCAAAACGGGCTCCGGGTCCTGGAGGGAACTTCTCCCCCACTCCCGGGAGAAAGACATAGGAAACTGGAATTAGCATGAGCCAATAGGGCCGCCGCGCTGTTACTAGGCGGACCCGGCAGATCTCAACTAGGAACTTCGTTGACTTCCCAGCTCAGGGACGGGCGCAAAAGTGCAAGCCTGGCTGGCGAGCGTGAAGAGCCGTCCAGGAACCGAACAGGGAGACGTTGGAATATGGGGCCCAGAACGGAACGCCAGGCGCCCAGCCCCCACTTTAGGGAATCATTTTTGGCGGCTCCTGGAGCCTCCGAGGAGGCCAACTGCCCAAGACCTTTCGGGGCCATGGCTTCAAGAAGCGCAGAGGAAGCATTTGGTATCTTTCCAAAGGAAAAAACAAACAAAACAACTTTTAAAAACTTTCTTGTTGTAGTTTTAACTTTGCACCGTCTTTAAAAAACCCACCAAGAAACAAGAACTGCGGAATCTGGACTCATTTAAAGTGCTCTGAGCTTTTTTCTTGGTGACCACTAGGAGACAAAGGGCCAGTGGCCCAGTCGTGAGGGGTAACCATGTTGTTTGCAAAGAAAATCCAAAAGTAATTTAAGTCGCCCTACCCCTTTTCTCGTCCCTTGACCACGGCCGAGGCGGAAGGTCGACCCAGAGAGGGCGAATTCCGCAGCAACCGCCAGTTTGCCACTGTCCCTGGCTGTGGGAACCTTCATTCAAGCGGGGGAAGGGAACGCGTTCATTCACGGAACCAGCGCGCAGCAGCGCAGACCCCAGGACGCACCACTGCTGCGTGTCGGGCAGGGGACTTTGGACCGGGCAGGTGCGAGGTCCAATGCCGACCTTTCGTGGGCGCCCTCCGGCACCCACCCTTACCCCTGGAGGACCTAGGCGGCTGGAAGGCGGCAGCACCCAGGTGGGGTCACCTGCAGCCGCATACCTGGCGGCAACATGAAAGGACTTGGCTCCTGCTCCGCGAGTTTTTCATTGTTAAGCCCTTAAATCGCCCGGGAAAACGCTTCCGAATGCGGGTCCCAGGGTTCCGGGGGGCGCTCGGGCTCCCCTTTCCCCTCACTGCTCGCTGATGGGGTGCGTGTGGCGGCCCATGTGCTGCGGCTGCTCCGCCCGAGATATGGAGCGCCAATCCCGAGCACCCCAAGGGTGCGGGGTGGGCGGGCGCAAACTCTTCCAAGGCAACTACACGCTGGGGACCTGAGTTTCCATCTTTAATTAATTTCAGCCACACACAGACAACCCTCCCTGCGATGTAGTTCTGCGTCCAGCCGACTGCGGGTAAAGGAGATCCCTTACCCAGCTCCGAAGGCTGCCAACGAGGTGTGCACAGGAGTTAAAAAACAAACAGGTAGAGGGGGTGCCGGCTACAACCACGCATCTGAGATCCCGAGGGCAAAAGTTAAATTCCTGGATGAAAGAGATTCTAGTTCCTTGACCCCTGCACTGAAAACGCATTGCCTCGTGCTCTGGGCAGCACGGACCCCAAAGTCCACTAGCAATTCTCTGGCTTTCCGGCTCTGACCCAGGCCAGTCTCTGGTCAAATGGTAGGGAGTAGTCGCCTAGATAGTGGAGAAAACTACCTGCAACCAAAGCAAAGCACTCAGGTTGGGGGGGGGGGATAATGACTTAGGAGGTCACGTGCAGCCTTCGTTTCCCGGTCAAGGAGGACCGAGGGCCCACCCGAAGCTGAGCGACACCCGTCTGGGACAGGGGCACAGGACGCGGTAGCGAGACTCACGGGGCCTAGGAAACTCGCGGCAACGGCTCAAGGGGAAACGAGACCCTAGGGGGCTCCCACAAAATCCTAGACCCTGGGATTTGTTACTTGACCCTCCCTCCCACTCCCCTTCCGTAACACTGCGGGGAAAGACCGCACATCTCTACCTTGCTCCTTAATACCCTTGAAATTCCAAAAAGTCCTGGCCTTGGGGGTGAGTGGAGCGTGTGTGTGTGTGTGTGTGTGTGTGTGTGTGTGTGTGTGTGTGTGTGTGTGTGTGTGTGTGTGTGTGTGTGTGTGTGTGTGTGTGTCAAGTAACCCCTCGGGCGGAGGGGTCTTTATTATTGGGGAACTTCTGAGTTCTGAGTCTCTGGACTCTTAGGAAGGTAAGGGAATGTTTTTCCAGGTGCGGGAAGACGGCTTGCCTACCCAAACCCTGCACTCTTCCCCTGGGGTCCCTCTGGCCCACGCGGACACAGGTTCGGGCCCCTTGGGGAATTCTGGACTCTAGGAGTCCAAGGGACCAATGGGCCGCGCTTGATCCCCAGGCCCCTCCGCGATGCTCCGCGGGGCAGGCTGGGTGAGGGGAAGGAGGGGGTGATAGCGCGCGCCGCGGGACCCTGGGCCGTGGCCCCGGGGGCGCGCGAGGCCGCGCACCGCATTCCACGCATTCCCGCCGAGCCTGGGTTCCGCCGCCACGTGGTTGCCCTGCATGCCGCCTACCGTAACGCCTGGAGAAGGCGCGCACCTGCGGCTACCGGGCGCAGACGGACCTCCCAGGATGCGGAACGCCGAACCCGCTCTGTCCCGAAGCAGGGCCTTAGGAAGGGGCTGCTTTCCATCGAAAGGGAGAGCTGTACTGCTGGTGTGATAGCGTTCATCTGTAAAGACAAGCAGAAGCAGAGCGCTCAGGCCCCTGTGGCATCTGTAATAGGGTGACCATCCATCTAAGGAACGTGACAGAACCGGACCGGTGACCATTATGCCTTCCCAGCGGTGGTAGAGCACACAAGAAGAGCTGTAGTTTTCTAATGTTTTTTCTTCATTTCCTTATTACTTCAAAATCAGCCGCGGGTCAGTCCAATCAATGCATGAAATTGGAAAGGGCAAAACCAGAAGGTGCTTAACAAATAGGAAATTGTCTGTAAACTGGTTATAGCTATTAAAAAAATTTTTTTAAAAGCCCTGGCTAGGCCTGGTGGCTCACACCTGTAATCCCAGCACTTTGGGAGGCTGAAGTGGGAAAATCACTTGAGACCATGAGTTCAAGACAAGTGTGGGCAACATAGCAAGACCTCTGCAAAAACAGAAAAGCTAGCCAGAAGTGGATCGCTAGAACCTAGGGGTTCCAGATCATCTTGAGCAATGTAGCAAGACTCCACCTCTACAAAAAGTAGAATTAGCAGGGCGAGGGGGCATGCACCTGTAGTCCCAGCTACCCAGGAGGCTGAGGTGGGAAGATTGCTTGAGCCCAGGAGTTTGAGGTTGCAATGAGCTATGATGCTACTGCATTGTAACCTGAATGACAGAGTGAGATCCTGTCTCAGAGAGTCCTAAGGCATCTTTTTTTCTGAGGCTCAATTCAAGGTAAAATTTTTTTCTGGTAAAAAAATCACCAGATCCTGAGCTGCTGACGGTAACCAAGAGGATGCATGCCTTGGCCTCCTGGGATTCAGGGGCTGGCTGGAGCCCACTGGGACCCTGCCTAGGTTGTGCCATCCCCCACACCCTATCCCAGGCTTGAATGGGTCAGAGGAATTCTGAGAGTCCTCTTGGGCCATCTCTCTTGAATCCCATCCCATAGAGGGATGTAAGCTGCTGCACCCAGGGAGGGGCTGGCTTTGCACCCTTGCTCCTAAACACAGCCCTGGCACTCATCAGCACCAGTCCCTCGATTCCAGTGATTTTCACCCGGTGTGCTGCAAAAATATTTAAAGATCATTAATTAAATTATTTTTGAAAGAAGTTCAAAGCACAGTAAGTACATTTTCTCTCTCTTTTTCTTTGAGCAACATAATGTAAGTGTGCCATGGAAGTTTAACTATAGGTTCAAGTGTGTTGTGAGATTTAAAAAAATTGAAAAACACTGCCCTACTCTAAGGGAAGCATGGCTATTTGCTGTGAGGTCCATCTCTTGCAGGATTTGGAGAAAAACTTTGACCCACCACCACCCACATCTCCTCATTTCTGTGAGGTTCTTTCCTCAGCAGCTCATTTTCACAGATTTAACCCCAGGGAAGCCGGATACCTGGTTAAGGTCCACGTGGCTGGCAATGCAGAGGATGTCAAGGAACACACCCTCTTGAAGGGCCTGCACCCACTCTGTGTCATGGGTACGGTCAGAAAAAATCCAGGTTGCTTAGAAACTGAAAAGGATAAAAATCAACTTTTTAAAGAATTTATGCAATCCAACCCCCCTGTCTTTTTCAAGATGCTAAGCAAGTGACAACTGTGTTTATGAAACTGAACAAGAGTGTCACACACAGAGCTACATCTGCCAGTCATTGTGTGGCCTTGGACAAATCTGTCTCTATAAGATGGGCTATGGTCATTCCCCTCATAAGCACTAATGGGGTAATACGTATGAAGCTGGGAGCCCAGGGCCTGGCGTGTGTGAAGGCCTCTGCGGTTTATTCATTCATGTGTTTGTTCCTACACAAGACAAAGGCCATATGTCGCATGCAGTATGTGGAATTAATTAGACATTTTGGTTTATATTCAGAAAGAAGATGTTTAAATGACTTTATAATCTACCAACTTGTTTCTCTTTGCTGACTTCCGAGCTGTTTGTGGGTGTGAGATTTAAATCATGGAACAAACTTGTAAATGAAAGAAAAACACTTTAACCACATTGATCTGTCCTTTCTTCTTCCCTGACTCTGCTCCCTCTTCCCCACTGAAAAGAGTAGGAAAGTTATTTTACAGAAGCGGCCCGAGCATCTTGCGGGGGTGAGGGGCAGACACATGGGAGAGCTTCCGCTGGTGCAGGAGGGCCCACAGCTGCCTGGACCCGGCACCAGTGCTTACCACTATCGTGTCACAGGAGCCACTGTGCTCAAGTGATAGGGGGAAGTCACAAGTGACACCGGCCAAAGGTTTGGGTCAGTGTATGTCACAACTGGGAGCAAAAAGATAACTGTCAAGAAACCGCAGAGGCCAAAGCCATCTGATTGCCCTTGTCAGCCCAGGGCCAGGACACAGCCTGTTAGGCCAGCCTCTATCCTCAGTTGTCTTGCTGCACTGAGGAGAGAGGGAAGGCAGAGGGGAGCTCCTGGAGAGAGAGGGCGCATCCCTTGTGCCCCAGGACCCTGTCCATCCACTCTCCAGGGTCCTTTTGGGCTGAGGGTTGATATATTTCTAGCCAAAGGTAAACATACCTTGAGGTTTCCCTTTAGCTGCCTTGACCTGGGTAAATATACTGCTTCCTCCATACTTTCTGAGTTATTAAAAAAACCAATCTTGGAATCCCCTTAGTGGCATCTGAGGTAGAGAATTACAGCTGCAAGAAGGGTGCGGGGTGGCTCCATGGTAGTGAGGCCAGAGCAAGTTCTTGGGAAAAGGAACCTGTGCTTCTCCAGAGAGGGACAGATCTGGAGACCCTCCCATCCTCACCTGAGCCTCTCCTGCCTCTTCCTCTTGCCCTTCGGTTACTGACTGACCAGGCCAAGCTTGGGACCCAGTCACCAGTAAATGCCCATGCGTGCGTCTAAGTAATAGAGGCTCTTTGGAAAGATGAGATGGAAGAAACAAAAAAAGAGAGATGGAAGACATGGATGGAAACTGGGGAGGTGCAATGCAGGGGAGGGGGGAGCGGGGAGGCCCAGGAGAGGAAGTAGGGGGAAAAGGGAAAGTTGGGAGCCTACATGTCTCTCCAGATCCTGGCTGCTCTCAGGGCAAAGAATAACGATGAATATTGCTGGCGGTGATAATGCATCTCCCACCAGCACAATGTCTTTGCAGATAGCATCTAATTTCAGCTTCAGAGCAGCCTCTGAAAGGGCAATCACTTTCTCCTCATTTAACAGTTGAAGAAACTGAGGCCCATGGGTCATTTGGCTGTGGCAGAGCTGGGATGCCCTCTAGCCCTGGCTCTGAAACACACAGGGAGAAAACAGGTGAATCGCAAAGCACCTAGAAATTGTAGGGTTCATCTTTTTTTAAAAAACAAACAACTCCCCCCAGATGTATTGAGATATAACTTACCTCCCATAATGTTTACCCATTTACAGTACACAATTCAGTGGTTTTTGATACATTGACAACCAATGTATTTGGTATGTTGACAACCATCACCACAATCCAATCAGAGAACGTTCACCTCACACCCAAAAGAAAGCCTGTGCCCCTCTGCAGTCACTCGCCTGTCCCCACAGCCTGCCCCCAGCCCCTGGCTACCACTGGTGTACTTCCCGTCTCCGTGGATTTGCCTGCTCTGGACATTTCATGCAAGTGGAATCAGTCGATGCGTGGCCTGTGTCTGCTTCTCTCCCTCTGTCACGTTTTCAGGGCCCATCCACATGGAGTGTGTTTCACTTTGTCACTCTTTATTGTGGCCAGTAGTGTTGACAGACCACATTTCGTGGGTGGACATTGGGGGTTTCCGCCTTCTGGCTGTTGGGGATGCTGCTGCCATCAGTGTGAGTGTATCAGACTTCGTGGGATGCCTGTGTTCGTTCCTTTTGTGCAGCGGAGTTCATCTTTAGCGAGCACTCAAGTTGAGGCTGAGTCTTGGGGCTTTGAGTTCTTGGGTTCAGATGCTGGGGAAACCCTCCTTTGCCAAGAGGATTTATCTGCCATTTTTGTACCTCCTGCTTTCCCCTCTTTTCTTGCTGTTTTTTTCTCCCTCTCTCCACCTTTGTCCTCCTCCTTCCCCAGTGAGATCCTAAAGTTTGGAGCTGTAAGTACTACATGTAAGAAATCATTTATGGCTATGACAGTAAGCGGTTTGTAGGTCAACACGATGTCCTAGTGAGGACTGATAGGCCAAGGTACTGGGAAGATGGAAGGGTGTATTTGGCACCATGCCCCCTTCTCTCCTCCACACCAGCCCCGTGCTGCCTCAGAGCAGGCAATCATGAGCTGGGCCCTGTGGGCATCAAGAAGCTAAAGAAATTCTACACCTCAGTTGACTTAGGAACTCACTCTCCTCTCCCCTGTGGTGTTCCACACCTGGTGGGGGACCTCAGCCTCCTCTTTTCTCCAAAGGGAGGTTGGGGTAGATCATCCCTCATGGGGCCAGTGAAGGGTTAGGGCAGTGTTTTTCAACCTTTTTTATCTCAAGACATACTGGAACCTACAGTTAAACTTCCACAGCACACTTAAATTATGCTGATCAAAAAAAGAAAAAAAGAGTAAAGAAAAAATGTATACATACTGGGCTTTGAACTTCTTCCGAAAATAATTTAATTAACGATCTTTCAAAATTTTTGTGACACTCCTAAGATCCTCTCATGGCACACTGTTTGAAAATCACTGGGTTAGGGCAAACCTGCCATCTGCCCTTGTTTTGCCAGCTCCTGGGGCTTCTGTTCAGACCAGCGTGGCCGCTGCTCACAAGGAGTGGGCATTCTAGAAGGACAGAGGGATATGCCCATGTCACAGTGCAATGGCCCAATATCAGAGGCTGCCCAGGCTGGACAATATAGTGAGACTCTATTGTACACAAAACAAAACAAAACTATCATCTTACATATTTACTTTTGTTTGTGACAAGAGCAGCTGAAATTCATTTTTTAACAAAATGCCTTGTTTATGGGCTTTCTCTGATGTTCCGTGGCCTCTTCTCCAGTTCTTGTCCCAGAACCACTGCTGAAGCTATAGACTAACTCTCCATATCTGGCTAAATTATCTGACTCCTTCCTCCTGTATGGCCACTTGGCTGTTCTGAGCCCTTTGATTTCTATATTGATCTCAGAATCAGCTTGCACATGCGTACACACACACACACACACACACACACGATGCCGGGATTTTGATTGGGATGGCATGGGATCGATGTGGAGAGACTTGGCACCTTTACACGTGGAATCTTTCTTTTCTTTTTTTTTGGCCGGGGCTAGGTTTGAACCCGCCACCTCTGGCATATGAGACCGGCGCCCTACTCCTTGAGCCACAGGTGCCGCCTACACGTGGAATCTTTCAATCTGCCGGTTCATGGACACGAGTAAGTCCTCTCTTTAGTGTCATTATAGTCGTGTTTGTGTATATTTTGTGCATCTTTCATTAGCTTTTCCCTACACATGTGATATGTTGATGTCATTATAAATAGCATCATTTATACCTTTCATCTTTTTTTGAGCAATATTTTGAATTGGGAGCTGGTGGTGGGAAAGAATCAGAGATGGCAGAAAATTCCTTCTAGTGTAGGGCTGGGTGGGGGTGTCATAATATCTGGCATAGAGTCCCAGGCTGTGTTGACAGACTCTGGGCCACAGCAGGTTTGCTGTACGGTCTGGGGTATGGGGTATAGGGGGAGGAGTGATACAGCCTCCTCAGGAGATAGGATCTGGGGTGTGATTTGGGTGTGATTCCTGCTGTCTCAACTCCATTGTTTCTGCCTACTTGGTGCACCTGATTTCCCTTTTCTGCTTAAATCCACCAGTATTGTTTTTTTTTCATCAAAAACTAGGATGAGGAGGGCGCCGGGATCAAGTACATTTGGGAATTCCAGGGAGACCTACTCTATCACCAGCAAATATGGTATTGGCAAGAGATATTGTAGAAACAATCTCATACTGTAGAAGAGGGGAGTGGTAAAGCCAAGTCTTCATATCACAGGAAGCCTGGATTCTCCCCCTAAGACACAGGGCATGGCTGAAAGCAGGCAGAAATGCAAGGAGGAATGATAAATACAGCATCAGTGAACCATGCTCTCCCCACGGTGGCTGGTGGCTGGTGTAGAGTGGGGAGTGGGTGGACAAATCAGGACACCTGGGAGGCAGCCAGACCTGGAAAATCCCCCATCCTGGACTCTTGGAGCATTATAGAGACAGAATGGCATGGGAAATGGGCTGCCAGGGGAGGAGGCTTTGTGTAGCCGGCATTGCTCAGAGTCCTTTGATAGCTTTGCTATTCCCTTTCTTGCATAGAAATAGAATATCCAACTGGCATTTACTACTCAGCTAAAGACTACATCTCCCAGCCTCCCTTGCAGCAGGGGCTGGCCATGTGACTAAGTCCCAGCCAATGGGCTGTGAGTTCAAGTGCTGAGCGCAACATGTGGGTTGGGGCATAAAAAGGCAGGGACACTCCTCCCCTTCTCCTTCCCTTCTTCCTGATGTAGCACAAACAAGGTAGTGAGCCATTTTGGACCATATGGATGAGAAATATCAGAGTCACGTGGGCCCTTTACAAAAGTAGTTAGACTTGTATGTGAGAAAGAAAAATAGACTTATACCTTGTTTAAGCCACTTTGTATTATTGATGTTGGCGGTGGGGGAAGTTTCCTTAAAGACAGGCAGAGATTGCAAGAGCAGGAGCTTGAAGAAGTGCTCTTGATAAAAGAAGGACACTTAGAATTACCCCTACCAGGTCTGATGGCACAGGGACACAGGACCCTGTGAGGGGCTGAATTTCCCAGGGGGCCTCCTGGGGATGAGGGGCAGTGACCCAAGTTGTGCAGTTTAACCCTTTGCCTTCTACATTTTAGGTCTTTCCGCCCTCCATGAGGCCTGGTCTCAGCATACCACCTTGGGTTGTGATTTCCTACATAATAAAGATCAGAGAAGGGACAGAGGTACAGTCAATGGCAAAGTGATAGTGGCCCCTAGTGGGGTCGGGATTTGCAGGGAGAAGTTGGTCAGAGAGCAGAGCTGCCAGGGGGTAAATCAGCTTTTCTGCTAAGCAAAGGAAGCTAGAGAGAAGAATGGGGGTCTCAGGAGGGCTTCAGTGGGAGAGGCAGCAGCATGCTGGTTTGTTGATGGGAAAAATCCAGTAGAAAGGGACATTATGCTGCACAGAAGTGAAAGTTGCAAAATCCCTGGGGGGTGGGGAGGGCTGGCCGCATGCACAGGTGGTGGGACCAGCCCTGTCTAGGAGCATGGACCGTCTGTCTGTTTTCACAGCAGGGACAGCAGTTTGTGGTCATCAATGCAAGAACCTGGCAGCTTATGGGTGTGTGAGGTCCACAAGAAGCCAGAGCCTCCAGACGAAGAGAAAAGCCCCAGATGTAAAGGCTGAAGTAGGACCTGGCATTAGCTATGACAGCAGCAAAGGATAAAAAAAGAGGCCCAACAATTGCTAACGATAAAACAGGAGATATAAAAGTGGGAGGATTTTTATTTTTCATTTTTTTTTTGTTTTTGTTTTCTGCTTTTCAATGATGGGCATATGTTTTTTATTGGTAGGAAAAGAACTTAAAAATAAGCTCTACCTTTAAAAGTAGTGGTAGACAATCTCTTGATATTCATGCCCTTGGGTAATCCCCTTGAGCGGGGGCAGGACTGCGACTCTTCTAAGGAAAAGTGGTGAGAAGACTAGCCCTTCTGAGACCAGGTTATGAAAAGATTGTGACATCTACTTTGGTGGGTGTCTCAGAGCTCTTGCTCTTGGAGAAGCCAACTCCTATATTGTGAGCCATCTTGTGCAGGGCTCCACATGGCAAGGAGCTGATTGATCCAGCCAATAGCCATGCAAAGGAGGCTCAAAGTCAACCCCTGAGATGGCTGCAGGCCCAAAGACACCTTGATTGCACCCCTGTGAGCCAGAGGATCTGGTTAAGCCCTACCTTGATTCTTGATTCTATCTATACGATCATAGATGGGTGGTGTTTTAAACCACTGTGTTTTGGGATAATTTGTTACACAGCAATAGATAGCTAATACAAAAGGAGAGGTGCTTTTTTTTTTTTTTTCTGTTTTTGTCGGGGCTGGGTTTGAAACTGCCACCTCCGGCATATGGGGCTGGTACCCTACTCTGTTGAGCCCTGGGCATGGCCCGAGGCACGTTTTTAGTCCATGATCCAGTTCTTGCATTTATGGGCCCATCTTTCTCTCCACCACCAGATTTCTGTGGATGGATTATCTGCCACCCAAGCCAGACGGTGCAGTGAGGCAACGTGTGGGCTCCGAGACCAGCCTCTTGGCCCACTCTCAGCTCTGTCTCTTGCTGGCTATGTGGTTTTAGGCAAGTCACTTCTCATGTGCCTTGTTTTGCTTCTCTGTCAAGAGAAGGTAGTAATAACGAGAAGATTTAACAAGTTAATGTTAGTGCCCAGCACACGCCAGGTGCTGCATAAGGCGTTGGCTGCTGTTATAATTCCCCCAGCTCAGAGTCCGACTATGAAACTGCTGTGTGCGTAACTGCTCCCCATTCCCACTCACTTTGGGTGCCACACCTGAGGACTTGCGGCCACGCCTGAGCATTTATCTCACAGTGCCGCTCTGGGCTCAGGCATACTCTATGACTTCCCAAGGTCCCTTGAAGATGTTCTAAAATCACTACCTGGAGTTCCAAACCCCCCTCACACAAGTCAAATTCTCCTTGCTTCATAAAATGCCCCCCACCAAACTCCTATGGGGCGATCAGTCCACTTTTCCTGCCCTTGGCTCTCAGCCATGGTGCTCTGGTTCCCTTGCCACCAAGTTTGTTGCACCTTGGCCTTCAACACGAGACACAGCTGCTATCCAACTCCTTCATAAAGTTGGCTCTGCAGCCCGCTGTGTACTGCCTCCTCCTGCTGCAGCCAGTTTGTGTTGGGCATACGAGTCATTTTTCATTTTCTCTAGAGTCTGTGACCACCCTCCCCTCCCACCACCATCCAGGCCTCTCCAGGAGCTTGGGACAGGGAGCCGGGTAGCTCAGGGAAGCCTCCTCCTTGGAGAGGGGTGACTGGCTCTGAGTTTTGAAGCAGACACGGCATGCAGAACAGTAGAGGGTCTGTCTGCAAAGGCAGCTTGCTTGGTGTCATGGAAATGCAGAGCAATGGTGGCCTTCAAGCTCTCTAGGAGAAGATGCCCTGCCTCACGCACCAGGGTTTGGTGCCAGCCAGGCCCCGCGAGGGGACCTGACCAGGTGCGCCACCAGGGGCAGCTCAGCCCCACCCTTTGCATTTTCCCGTTATTGCTGTCCTGGTTCCTTTTGCCCTAGAACCCTGACTTGAAATACACAAAACCTCCTCAAAAGAACATGAAAAGGAAAATTAGAGGGAGGCTGCTGAGGTACTTTGCAAGATTGGAAAAATCAGTGTGCTCCTTGTTGTAGAGTTCGCGGGCACATCCACTCGGCTCTGATTAAGGGGAGCTGGTGTTTGTGGGGGCGTTCAGCGAGAGGCCTCTGATTGGGAGGCAATTTTGTGGCTTTAGCCTGTAATTTGGATGCCAGGGATCAGGCACCGTTAATGCGATAACCTTGCAAACCTCTGCTTGTGACCAGACGTAATGGACGGCCACCAACAGCAGTCATCAAAGCCAGCACAGCAAACACTGGGCTCCTGAGGCAGGGACCAAGGCAGCTGAGATGAGCCATTTTGTGGCAGCTTTTGGAATGTGGAAATAAAAGTTATTGGTTTTGTTTATCATCTAGCTCTAAATGCACCCTGCTCTCAAGTTTCATTTTTGTTAGATGTTGGTTTTGGATATTATCCATGCCTAGACTAAAGATGTTCTGAGGCAGGAGGGGAAACGCATGCTTCCTATCTTCAGGACTTGCATCTGTAGGGGCGCTGCATAGACATTTTAGGTCAAGGAATGGAGAAATAGATAGGATGAAGGGTTAAAAGACATGTTTTGAGGCTGGGCACGGAAGCTCACTCCTGTAATCCCAGAATTCTGGGAGGCTGAGGCACGAGAATCATTTGAGCTCAGAAGTTCAAGACCATCCTGAGCAAGAGCGAGATCCCATCTCTACTTAAAAAATAGAAAAATAACAAGCTGTGGTATATGTATACCATGGAATACTATTCAGCCATTAAAAAAAATGGAGACTTTACATCCTTCGTATTAACCTGGATGGAAGTGGAAGATATTATTCTTAGTAAAGCATCACAAGAATAGAGAAGCATGAATCCTATGTACTCAATTTTGATATGAGGACCATTAATGACAATTAAGGTCACAGTGGGGGTGGAGGAAGGGGAGACCAGAGAGAGAAAGAAGGAGGGAGGGGTGGGGAAAGGAAGAGCAGAGAGAGGGAAGGAGGGAGGGGGATGGGGCCTTGGTGTGTGCCACACCTTTTGGGGGCAAGACACGATTGCAAGAGGGACTTTACCTAACAAATGCAATCAGTGTAACCTGGCTTATTGTACCCTCAATGAATCCCCAACAATAAAAAAAAAAAAAAAAAAGAAAAAAATAGAAAAATTAGCTGTGTGTGGTGGCATGTACCTATAGTCCCAGCTACTCAGAAGGCTGAGGCAGGAAGATCCCTTAAGCCTAGGAGTTTGAGATTGTTGTGAGCTGGGTTGAGGCCATGGTACTATGTAGCCTGGATGATAGAGTAAAATTCTGTCAAAAAAAGGAAGAAGAAGGGGAAGGGGAAAGGGAAGGAGAAGAAGAAGAAGCCGCCAGGAGTGGTGGCTCACACCTGTAATCCTAGGACTCTGGCAGGCTGAGGCATATGAATTGCCTGAGCTCACCAGTTAGAGACCAGTCTGAGCCAGAGCCAGAGCCAGATCACGTCTCTAAAAATAGCCGGGCATTGGGCGGTGCCTGTAGTCCCAGCTACTCGGGAGGCTGAGGCAAGAGAATCGCTTAAGCCCAGGAGTTGGAGGTTGCTGTGAGCTGTGTGAGGCCACGGCACTCTACCGAGGGCCACAAAAAAAAAAAAAAATAGCCGGGCATTGTGGCGGGCGTCTATAGTCCCAGCTTCTCGGGAGGCTGAGGCAAGAGAATCGCTTGAACCCAAGAATTTGAAGAATTTGTGATGCCATGGCACTCTACTCTAGGGTGACAAAGTGAGACTCTGTCTAAAAAAACATGTTTTGGGCTTGAAGAGATTTGGCCATCCAAACAGCATGCTGTACCAAGAAATCTTCCTGGTGGTAAGAGTCATTTGAATGTTGTCAGGAACTAGGAACAGATGGGTTTCTTGTGGCTAGTGACCACTTTTGTACATTTCTCTTGGTTCCCAAATCTCAGAGATCAGAAGACTACTGGGAAGAAAGGCAAATTCTGTGTGTTTCAAAAGTAGACGCTTGGGAGGGAGGAGTTGGAAGTGTCAGGACAGGGTGAAGGAGGGATCCCTGTCCGCAGCTGTGGGTCCTTCCCTCCCTCTGTCCCTGCAGGGTCCCCTCGGGCCTGCATTCCCCAGGTCATCCTTATGAACATGCACTACGCTCTGGAGGCCATATAGTCTTTGAAGCTCTGGTTTTATATTGATATTTCTTTGGTTCACCTCCTCCCAACCCAATGTGAGGCATGTGGGCTAAATTCCCACTTCCCTTCCCCCTAGCTGGGAGAAGATTGGAAGTTTCCGAACAGGAATGCTTACTAGGAAATCGAAGGCAAACAAACAGACTATCAGAATGAATAAGGCATGACTGAGTTTAGACAGTGCAAACGCCTGCCCCTTACTTTAACTAAGAGCTGACTGGGGTCAGTTAGCTAAGCTGACATCCTTGATGGGGAACCAGGCTCCAGTTTCTTCCCCTTTCTAAAGGTTAGCAAAGATACGCAAATATCCTGCTCTAAGTGTATTTCCGGTTTAGCAATGTGATTTTTTGATAACATCTCTAGGCTAGATGACAATGGAGTCCGGTGGATTTTCCCAATTAAGCAGGGGCTATTGAGCAGCAGAGGAAATGGGTCTCTAGTGAAAACCCACAGGGCTCTGTCCCTGTTCAACTCCTTGTTTAAAGACTTTAATAAGAAGCCTAAAAACCTGCTTAGCTAACTGGCAAATGAGAGGAAACTTACTCAAAGGATTGTTACCAAATGCAAATGATCCGGATAAACTTTTCTCTGCCGGGGGAAATCAAGGTTGTTGAAAAGTTTTTATTTTTACCAATAATATCTTTATACAAAATACTTAAGTCTCAATTTGATTGCCAGCAGCCTAGTGATCTGTGAGCTATTAATAAAATTACCATTAAAAGATTACGAAGTCAAATTAATTGGGTAAATGGTACATGCTATAGGAGATTCATAACACGTCAGCATGTGAAAGGCACTGACAAGGTCTGCATTATATATAAAAACATGGTTGTTTGCAATCAGACTATTTTTTTTTCTATTAATATCCTTTTGGAAATATTTCAGAAATACTGCTTGGGAAACACTGTCCCAGAATATACTTTCCAAAGATATATAAAAGAGTATAAATAGTTTGTCTATTTTCCTCAATAAGACAAAAAGGACTGTCAGAATATTCTCCAGAAACAAAACCATATTACGGGGCGGTGCCTATGGCTCAAGGAGTAGGGCGCCCGTCCCATATGCTGGAGGTGGTGGGTTCAAACCCAGCCCTGGCCAAAAAACCAAAAAAAAAAAAAAAAAAAAATAGGGCGGCGCCTGTGGCTCAAAGTGGTAGGGCGCTGGTCCCATATGCCGAAGGTGGCAGGTTCAAACCCAGCCCTGGCCAAAACCCACCAAAAAAAAAACAACAACAAAAAAACCATATTACGGTGGGCACCTCCGGCAATGTGGAAACCTACTGTTTTCCCTCAACCTCCACAACACAGCATCCTCTTTTGTTTCTTTCAGCAGGCTAATGATACTTTGGTATTGTTTTGAATTTTATTTCTTTAATTGTTAATGAAGCTATGCGCTTTTCCATGTGTTGATTTGTTATCTAAATTTTCTGGCGTAAATTGTATTTTCTCTTCTCTGATCACTTACTAACTTGAATAGCATGTTGAGCTTGGATATTTTATAACCAGACTGCACATAAGTGGAGAGTTACCTTTTTATTTATGTTTATTACACATCTCCCAGTGCTGTGTTCTTTTTTGTCTTTTATCAGGCATATGATTTTGGAAGAGGTTTATACTTTTTTTAAAAAACATATCCAAACCATTCCATCTTTTTTTTTTTGAAATAGAGTCTCACTATGTCACCCTCAGTAGAGTGCCATGGCATTACACCTCACGGCAACCTCAAACTCTTGGGCTTAAGTGATCGATTCTCTTGCCTCAGCCTCCCAGTAGCTGGGACTACAGGGGCCTGCCACAACGCCCGGCTATTTTTCTTTTTAATTGTAGTTGTCACTGTTGTTTGACAGGCTCAGGCTGGGTTTGAACCCGCCAGCCCTGGTGTATGTGGCAGCCTCCCTAGCCGCTGAGCTACAGGCACCAAGCCCAAACTCCTCCATTTTATCTCCAACGAGATGTTTCTATTTTTTTAATCAGAAATTCTTCCTTTACATCGATGAGTAAAAGTGCTATTCTGTTTTCTTCTGGCATGGTAAAATAAATCTGAAAAAAAAAATAAAAAAGTTTTTTTTTTTTTTTTTGGGGCGGCGCCTGTGGCTCAAAGGAGTAGGGTGTCGGCTCCATATACTGGAAGTGGTGGGTTCAAACTCAGCCCCAGACAAAAACTGCAAGAAAAAAAGTTTGTTTTTTCGTCATCACACAAGTAATACCTGTTCATTATAGAAATAAAAAATAAAAATAATGAAAAATAAGGAGAAAAAAGTCACTTGCAATCCTGACACTCAGACAGCTCTGGTGATGTTTTTGGAGATATTTTCAGACTTTCCTCAATGTTTATATACAAGTGAAGAAATTGTTTCACAGGATGAATAAGTTCTGAGGCTCGATTGTACAGTGTGATGGGTGTCGTTAGTAATAACATATCATATACTTGAAAATTGCTGAGAGAGCAGATCATGAATGTTCTAACCACAAAAGAAAAGGAGGTGGCTCTGTGAGCTGATGGATACGTTAGTTAGATTACTGTGACCTTTTCACAATGTACGTGAACATTAAAACATCACGTTGTATACCATAAATATATACAGTTTTTATTTTTCAATTATACCTCAACTAAGCCAGAACAATTCTAAGTAAACATGCTAAAGAATATGGTAGTCTTATTATGATAATAATTTTGAATGTATGTGCTTTATTTTTAAGTGAATCTGGAATTTTCTGGTATCTGACAGGTGCCGAGATCTCTCTGAGAGGCTGGCCCTCTACTTGTTAGTTTATCTGAGCTCAAGATCATCACCCTATCCAGGGAAATTGTCCTTGCTGTCAACCCACTTAATGGTGGGGACTCCAGAGGACAGAGAGAAGGTGGCGTGCAGGGCACGTCAGAGGGGTATGTGCCCTGTTATTTTATTGATTTGCTTTGTCTTAGGTTCCTACGGATTTTAAATCTACAATCTTTATGTGCTTCTGGCTGACTTTTCTATTTTCAAATCTTAAACCACACAATTCAGTGACTGGGGCTTTCTAATGTTCTAAATGAGGTGAACTAGATGAGGTCGACGTCTTTCTCCTCAGGGGAGATGGTCCAAGACCCCCAGCGGAGGGAGGCTGGAGACCACGGATAGTGCTGAATTCTATATATATGCCATGTCTCTTCCTACACACACCTCCCTATGGGGAAGTTTAGTTTACAAATTAGGCACAGTAAGAGATTAGCAGCAAGAATCCTAAAAGGGAAGAATGATAACATACTATAATAAAAGTTATGTGAATGTGAGCTCCCTCTCAAATGCCTTCATATTTTCAGATCTCGGTTGATTGTGGGTAACTGAAGCCAAGGAAAGCAAACGTTGGATAAAGGGGACTGCTGTGTTGTCACCTCAACAGGCAACATGCTCCCACACGCACAAGTGCACACGCTTGTACACAGGCATGCATACGCGCGCGTGCACACTATCCTCCCCTGTTATGGACTTTCTTCTTACTTCTTCAAGAGAAATTTTAGAATTTCACAATCATTTTATCACATTGCCCAGAGAACAAACAAACAAACAAATCTTTTGGCCTTTGCTAAATTTGGTGGTTTGCAGAAAAAAGAAAAAGCCCCTCCCTTTTTGTAGCATTTGCTGATTTCTGTGGTGTAAATCCTGTGACCCATTTCAAGCTACCTGTGATTTAACAAATGGTTTGCAATTTTTCTGAATATTCAACAGTCATCTCTTGCCAGCTGCCGGGGCCGCCCGCACATCCTTGGGCTCCTTCCTTAACAGGACGCAGGGTAACGATCTGTGTGTTACTTCTCTGCCTTCGTTTCTTCTATCGGAGTCTCCAAAGGGCCTTTGAATAAGCGTTTGTGTCCCTGAGTAAATGGACAGTTACTCGACTTTTTATTGCTCTCGAAGTCTTTTTGGTTTACACGAGTTTCCTAGTTGCATGATAGTCACAGAAGACAAAGTTGGTTAAATTGTTTTCCCACGTGCTGTATCTTCGGGAAATAATTTTCGAGTACTTTCGGTTGCTTTCCTGGGTTTATAATCATGACCACAACAGAACTGATATTTCATGTCTTCTACATTTGCATGTTTTTTCTTTTTCTTATTCGATAGCTGTCGCCAGTGTTTCTCACCTTGTGTTAGAACAAGAGTGGTAACTGGACAAAGGGCAGCTTCTCAGGATGATCTAGGTTTTAATACTAACGACTTTGTATTCCTTAAGCAATAACGACTTTGGGTTTTAAATCTACAATCGTTCTAGTAATTAGAGTACAATCTGTCATACACATTTTTAGATAGTAAAGTTTTTCAAATGCCTCCTTGATGGACGACCTGTGACTATTTCTCACAGTGATGTGGTAAGTGGTGTCAATCATTTTCCTGCTTTGATGACAACAAAGTGTTCTGGGGATAAATCCTTCTTGGTTCCTGAAGACAGTTTTTGTTTGTTTGTTTGTTTCTTTAGGTTGGGAGGGTCTTTGCTTGTATTTGGAATTTTTAAAATAAACTTTTTGCTCTTGGCTGGGCACGGTTGCTCACACATGTAATCCTCGCACTGTGGGAGGCCGAGGCAGGTGGATCGCTTGAGCTCAGGAGTTAGAGACCAGCCTGAGTAAAAGCAAGACCCCGTCTCTACTAAAAATGGAAAAACTAGCTGAGCATTGTAGCAGGTACCTGTAGTCCCAGCTACTCAGGAGGCTGAGAGGCAAGGGGATTGCCTGAGCCCAAGAGTTTGAGGTTGCTGTGAGCTGTGCCACCACAGCACTCTACCTAAGGCACAGGGTGAGACTCTGTGTCAACAACAACAAAAAAACTTTTTGCTTTGGAATGACTCTTGGTGTACAGAGAGTTCCCATATACCCCCTCCTCGTTTCCTCTGTCTACACCCTACATGGCCATAGGGCATTTATAAAAGCTAAGAACTTGACATTGACCTTTTACTGTTCATTAAATGCCAGACTCCCTGAACTTGCTGGTTCTCCTACCTGTGTTTGGGTTTCCGATACTGACTAACCTGTTGAGTTTCCACTGTTCTTCTCGGTTTGACTCAAAACCATATTTGTGTCACGCTCCTACAGTGTCGCCTATTTTTGTATATTTTTATAATGGCTGATTTAATGGAAGGATTATTTGTTCCTTGAAGGATACTAATTTTCCATGATTCAGGCAAGGTTGAAAAACGTATGTGGTAGTTAATATATTGTGACAATAATCTGCATTCTTGCTATTCTAGAAGAGTCCAGAAAATGAGGGTTATTTTTTCCCTTTCCTATTTCTTCTTTCAGAGGGCAAGCAAGGCCTTGAGATGAGACGACCGGGGCCTCTCTGACCCCTGGGGAAAGGTTAAGATACTCTTCTTTTAGAAAAGGGTGAACATTTCTCCAGTCTTAGAGGAGGTCCCAGGGTTGGTGTTAGGGCCTGGGAAGAGTGGCCGGAGCTAAATGTGGCCAGGTCCTTAAGGAAAGAGGAGGTATCTGCGTCTGGGGAGGAGTCTTGCTTTCTTTGCCCACAGCACCCTGAAGGGTGGCAGGTTCCCGAGAGGTGGGGGAGGGAGTATTGGGGGGGGTTCATGTCGGGGGATCCCTGAGCTCACGCCTGGCATGGTTAGGTGGGGCCCCATCCTCATCGGTAACCCAGATAGGCCAAAGACTAGTGGCCTCTCTCTCCCACCCCAGTGCTGTGCAAACCCCCAGATTCCTGTGTGGCGTGGAGAGCCCTAACTTACCTGGGTTGTCCCTGAGCCTGGCTTTTCTACTGTGGACATGCCCTCCCTCAGTGACCCCGTTCAGCTCAGGGCTTTAACTCCATCTCCACACTGACCACCTGCCCCTGGGTGGATGTCTCCCACCTGGACGCCTCCTCTGATCCCCACGTCCCTTTATGGGGTGCCTGCCTTGGCCACCCTGTGCACAATGCATGAATCGCTTCAGATCACAACTGAACCCCCAGTCCCCTCCGCGCCCCACACTCTCGACTTCGGCAGGCGGAAGCTCCGTTTCTCCGGCTGTTCAAGCCACCCACCTTGTAGCCGTACTTGACTCACCCTCACGCCGCACAGCCTCAGCAGTTCCTCCAGCTTCACCTTCAAAATGTGCTCGGGCCCCGAGAGCTTCTCATGCCACTTCTGCCATCCTCCCTGCCTGACCCTCCATCCCGTGGTTGGTCCCGAAGCCCCTCAATGCCCCCCGCCCCCCAGGCAGTTCCCCATTTTGCTCAGAGGAAAGCCACAGTCCTTTCCAGCCTGGTGAGGTCCTGAGCCATCTCCCCTCCCTCAGCTCCCCTCCTCTTTCTCCTTGACCGCCCACCTGTGTTTTCCCCTTGCTCCCTCTGCCTGAGCCCCACGTGCTTCTGGCTGGGCCTCTAATATATCAGACATGCTCTGGCCTCTGGGCCTTTGCACTGGCTGTTCCCTTAGTCCACAACACTATTCCCCCAGCTAGCTGCACAACTGGCTCTTCAGAGGCTGTGTTCTCACCATCCCTTACCACTCCCTCTGATGCTTCGGGACCCCCTGCCCAGCACGCCCTGCCCCTCCTGCTATTTTATTTTGCTTTGTATTGTTGTTGTTGTTGTTGCAGTTTTTGACCGGGGCCAGGTTTGAATCTGTAACCTCTGATATATGGGGCCGGCACCCTACTCCTTGAGCCATAGGCACCTCCCTTTCTTTCGCTTTGTAATATGTGTTGCTTTCTGACATACTCCACCATTTGCCATTTGTGCTTTTTATTGTCTGAATACCCCCCACGAGAACTTGAGCTCTAGAATTAGGGCCTGGCTCTGGGCTCACCTTGCCCAGCTCTGCAGCCCACGGCACCTGGTGTAGCAGCAGCTCTCTGTTCATTGGTTGGATGGATTAATACATCATGTGCTTTAGACAAATCAAGTGTTTTACGGAGTGCTTTGTGCAGGTCAGCAAGACGGCCCCCTTCTCCTGGGTATTATTCCTGGCACTGGACTTGTTGCCTCTTTTCAAAGTTAAATCCTCTGCAGGGATTGTTGAGGGGTGGTGGATGGGTGTAAGAGCGTTGCTGGTGAGAGTTGGGAGGGAAGTGGGAGAAACTGTCCAGGGCCCCACAGAGATGCCTGCAGGCTGGGCCACTGGGGCTGGGCTTTGCTCACTCTGTTGGGCAGCAGGACACACCTGAGACATCAGTTAGAGAGTTGTGTGATCAGAGGGACAAACCAGGAGGAGGCCAGGAGGTGGCCAGGCAGGCCAGGGGTCTTCCCAGCCAGTGGTCCAGGCAGTTACTCTCTGCTTTGAGAATATATTTTAGACCTTGGAGATACAGCTAATTTGCCTGACAAAGGCACCAGGAGGGAATAGACCCCACTAATAGTACCATTTGGGGGAGCAAGGATGCCTGCAGTGGAGACCTCATGTGTCTGGCTTGTCTGTATCTTAGTGCAAAATGAGATAGCTCCGTGTCAAGTTTGCAGGTCCCTCCCAACATCCAGGGGCTTCTGGAGGACCAGCCCTCCTTTCATCACTGGGAGCCCCTCTCCAATACACCCTGGGTCTCATGCCCAGGTAGAGGACAGAAGTTGGGGTGAAGGTTCTGGCTCCCATGGGGCCACCCTGGCAGGGCAGGCTGGGAGGCACTCTGGCCGCTGGCCCACACCTCGGAAAGGTGAGGACAAACACTTTGCCATTTCTTGGGATTATGCCTGGTAAAACCAAGGCAGGTGGGAAGGGCAGTCAACCTGAGGACACTGAGGTCCCTCCTCTGGCTAACATCCCTTAACTTCATTTCATCAGGGACACTTGACTGGCTGGAGCTGAGAGCTGCAGCCTAGGATGTGTGTGGCCCTGTGTGGCCCTGGCTGCTGGTCCAGAGTCCAGGCCCCCTGGGCCACCCCTGCCCGCTGCATGCCCTCGCCTCCTGGTAAGTGTGCAGCCTTCCCTTTGCAGGTACTAGGTCCCCGGTGTGCCTAAGTGAAGGCGCAGAGGTGAGAGACTGCTCAGCTTCCTGGTCCGCTTCTAGGGCCCTGCTGGAATCTGCCCCCTGCCGGGCCTGGGGTTCGCCAGGCAGTAATTGTCCTTCTGCACATGTCTCTTACGAACCCACATCTGGCCACCTTTTTGGTTTGGCAGTGTGCTTTTTTACAAAATTTACCAACTGTTTCTAGCATGACATCTGAACAGACGACCCTCCTCTTCCCCAGTGTATAACAATCCCTGTTTCATTACATGTACCGTCTTTCCCCGGAGCTACTGGTCTCCTTTCAGTCTCAAAGGTGCCCCTTTCCTCACTCCATCTGCACCGTTTTGGGTTTGGGTGGAGGAGAGCTGGGGAGATGGACCTCGGTAAGGAGCAATTAGGAGGACTAAAGGCTTGGGTCTTCCATCAAAGATGTGTGGGATCCCTCAGGAATTTGGTTACCATTAAATGGCTTAAACAGCAACCTCATTAACAAATCTCAGAGTCAAATTGCAGAAGCCCCAATAGGGAAACTAGCCCGCCCTTCTGAAAATTGGGAGAGTGAGCCTCCCCCGTGCAGGGAAAAATCATGGTTCAGGAATTGAAAATAATGTGGTTAGCAGTAATTTAGAAGGCTTTGCAGTGAGCAAAGTTTGAAAAAAAGGAAAAGAAAAACAGCTCATAAAAGTCTGTTTTAAAAACCTCAATGGAAGTGGTTGCTTCAAAATACTACCATTGTTTCTAACTTAATTCAGTAAAATTTTTATTAACTTTATTTTTTCCCCCTCTTGTTTTTGCACTCAATAAAAACATTTAAATAACATTTTTAAACATTCCCCAATCAAGGCTTTTATCTTCACAGGGCAAATTCCACCTGCCAATTTGCAAATGGACTTGTTTTGGTCAACAGGCCACACGCAGCCCTCCCTCCTTGCAAAGTTTCCATTCATAGATGGGCGGCCGTGCCTGCCGCAGCCCTCACCCTGTCCTTTGGAAGAGGCACAGTCAAAAATGGCTTTTTTAAATAAAAAATTGGTTGAAGGTATGTGTGGTGGAAGAGGGGAACACAGACGCATGAAGCTTCTCTTTTGTCCCATCTTCTGCCTTTTGAGGCTTTGAGCATTCCAAAGTAGAGAGGGAGGGATGGGGAGGGCTGGGGTGGGGGTCTTCCCTCCCACTTGAGACCACAGAGCGGCAAGTGCATGTTGTGTCCTCTTTCTTTGCCCGGGGTCCGTTCCAGTGCCTCCTGCCCCCTCCTGGCTTTTCCGTGTCTTCTTCCACAGTGGCCCAGCACCCTGGGACAGGACTTATCTGAGACATTTTCATGCATCCTGCAGAGACCTGGGACCCTTCTCCCACAAGGAGCTGCCAGTGGGATGGGGACTCCATCTACACCCACCGTACACAAACCATCACGACCTAACAGGCAACAGCTGAAGGTGCTCCAGAGACAGAGAAGAGGGCAGTATGGTTCTGGGTTGTGGGGAGATGTCCCAGCCAACATGGTCAGCACCTCTAGGACGGTAATAGTTCCCTGATAGAAAGGTGGGGAGGGTGTGTGTGGAGTGGGCCAGGGATGCCGAGGGCGTGTGAAAGATTCTATGCAGGGCAGGCTCTCTGTGGTGTACTCAGTGCTGAGGGCTGGAACCCCTGCTGGGGTGGGGCAGGGCTCTCACCCTGCAGTAGGAAGCCGGGCACCAGCCCACCCAGGACCACCACACTCCCTTACAGAGTAAAACTCCACCCTCTTAAGGGAGGTGGCATGACTTATTGGCTGTGCATAGACCACTCACCCTCACTGCCCAGGCCCACACTCCCATGGCACAGTGATGACAATGGTATAGATCTTGGTGACTCAGGTGGAAAATGACTGCCTGTGGTCTGGGTGTACACAGCCCAGTGTATCCTGAGCCAGCCAGCAGCCAGGTGCTTCTAAATAGCAGGAGTGGGCAGAGGCTGTTGACCGGCCGGCAGGCAGTACTCGTTACGGGCACCTTGACCTTTGCCCCTGTTCCTCTTGGGAAACTCAATGGACCCCCCAGACAAGCTGAAGACAGACCAGGGACCTGTCTCCAGGGACAGAGCCAGCATGCTGGCCTGGTCAGGAAGGCCCAGCAGAGACCAGCGCTCGCTGGAGCAGCTGCCTCCTCCCTCTTTCCATTCCCTTCTGGGCGGTGGGCAGAGATTTCACAATTTCCCTCCTGCCCCAGATGTGCAAATATTTTTCTTATCAAAATGTATATTTTCAGCAAATAGTACAAAGAGGAAAATCCCTCAGAATACAGAAGAAGAGAAAAATGCTATGTTTACATTCTTGAAAACCATTTGGAAAAAAAATACGTCCCAAGCCATGGAGGCCAGAATTTAGATCTAACGGGCTCATGTGTGATTTCAGAATCAGGTGAATTCACTGACTTAAAGGATATTATCCCTTAAACCACTCTGAATCTCACTTTCCCACCTGAATTATTCAGTTAATTTGGGGCATGTTTGGGCCAATGTCCTGGGATTCTCAGAACAAAATTCTCAGCACAGTCTAACGATGGGCCAGGGGCTTTGGCATGAGGCAGACTCCAGTTTGAACTTCAGAACTGCCAAGGCATACCTGTGTGTCTTTAGGAATGTTACTTTCCTGTCCTTACTCACATAAAGTGACATACACAGCGTTTTGGACAGGCCTGCTGAGATGGAGTCACTGAGGAAGTCGACATCACACTGACTCAGGGGCTAGAGTTCACCTTCTCCTCAAAGGCAAGGAGCCGAAGCAAGAATGTGAATGAGTCTGATCCCAAACTCTTTCGCCTCATTGTCTGCCTGAAGTCTGGTCCTGAGTTTAGACTCCAGGCACTTGCCTTAGCTCACTGCTTCACAATTAAGACTGAAACCCCATTACTGTTTGTTCATTTAGCCAGCAGATGTTTATTGGTTTGAAAGGCTGTTTGGAGGCCAAACAAACAACACAGCTTCAATCGGCTTTTCACCCCTCTTGTTGGCTCTGCTAAGAATATGCGGCCAAGACATTGGGACAAGAATGGCCTCTGAAAGCACAGCCCTAGGATGGGAATTTGACGTGGGATGGTTCACTAATCAGTCATCAGAGAGGACCCCATTCCTGGTGGTGGCGATGATCTTGACACACATTGCCAGGGCTATGGCAATGGCCACCTGTGGCTACCTGGGCTGAGGTGCACAGGAAAAAAAGGCATGAATTGTGCACTTAAATAGTATGCCTCGGGCTGCCTTTTGTAAAATGGGCCTGGGAACCTTGAAAGAGAAGGCAATGGGGTTAGAGTTGCAATCTGCTGCTTTAGGTGAAGCTGTGGAAACCAGGGGTCTCAGCAGAAGGAACTGAGAATCAGGCCCAGGGTCTGATTCTGAGAGTGGCAGAGCTGCAGAGGACACTGAAGGCACAGACCGTCTGTGTTAGGGTCCCGATAGGAAAAGACTGGGGTTCTGAGACACAGGCTGGGAGCATTTAGGGAAATAAACCTATAATCCTGCACCCCCATCCTCTCCTGAACTCTCTGCGTCTGCAGAAGCAATCACTTTATCCCCTTGACAGAGGGAAGATTCCCCCTTTGCCTAGAGATTCCACCAATCCACAAAACCTCACATGAGGCAGGCATGTCATGTGAAGCTTGTCCTTCTCAATGTGTCCCCACCACCTCAGCATGTCCAAGCTGGGAAGGCTGATAGCAAGGGTCAGCAGTCAGCACAGACCAAGTAGAGAAATACATTCTCTGTATTTCTGGGTGAGGAAATAACTCACCCAGTGAAGAAGGCAAGAGCCTAGTCAGTAGGTACCAGGGGAGAACCAGGGCTCTGATCACATGGGGGTGGGGGGCTTATGGAGGCCAGGGAGTTCCTGTCCAAGGCCATCTCACAGTGGAGCTAGTCAATCCAAGGTCATTTCCCTAGTCCCTTCTTGTGTAATTGGAGGAGCTAGCCTTTAGAGTTGGCAGGACCCTTGCTTGGTTATATGACTTGGAGGTGGGGTGGGGTGGGGGAAGCCATTAAGAGAAGAGAGCCAAGTGGAATCTCCTGGAATTGTCACCTCCTGGCTCTGATAGTAAATCAGAAATAAAGTTATAAGCTGGAAGTAGCTGCAGAGACTTAGCGCCCTGCGCATAGCTCCAGGTATGTAATCACGCTTCTGCATGACATTATCATTCAGCTCACCTGTCTGGCCCCCAAACCAGAGGGATCCCTGTGCGTGAATCTATTGTAAACTTAACCAGGTGAACTTACCTACCCCCCCGCCCCCCACCACCCACTGCAGCTGCTGTGCCAGATGTGAATTTACTGGATCAGATCGACATGTTCTGACCTTTGGTATGTGGGTATTTACTCACTTATTTATCACTTGAGACAATCTTGTTCCTGTTTGCCAGTTCTCATTTCCAATGGGTATAATTTCCCTTCGACCTGAAGAACATTCCAACAGACCTGCTGCTGATAAATTCTCTCATGTTTTATTGGTGTGAAAATGTCTTCATTTCATCCTTTCTCCTACTCTTGTTTTGGAGGATATTGTTGCTGGGTATAGAATTGATCATTCTTTTCTTTCAATGCATTGAATCTTTCTTTCCACCTTTTTCTGATTGCTGTTGTTTCTGATGAGACATCAGCTATCATTTGCACCTTTGTTTCCTTGTATGTAACGTGCCTTTTTCCTCGAATGCTTTCAAGATTTTCTCTTAATCTCTGGTTTTTAGCAGTTTTACAGTGATGTGACCAGGTGTGGTTTTTCTTGGGATTCATTCAGTTACTTGGACCTGTAAATTGATAATTTCCATCCACTTTGGAAAGTCTTTTTCCTTATTTCTTTCAAACAATTTTCTATCTTGTTATCACTCTATTTTCTGTCCGAGACTATAATCCAACATACCAGGTCAGACAACTAAGTTCACAAATCCATCCTAGAAAAAGTGCTACAAACCTCATTGCTAAATATCACTGCAGCCACCAGATGGCCAAGTGGAGGACTTTGAAGGTGACCATAGTGATACTCAGCAATGAAGCATGTGGAACTTTTCCCAGGGTGAGTTGGTGAACTTACTGTCTGATTTTGTATGCTAGGCCATTTGATTTTGTTCCATGAATAGCTGACAATCTATTGCTTCTCTTTTAATTTCTTTATTGATATTTGTTTTTTAGATTGGTAGTTTCTATTGATCTGTTTTCAGATCATTTCTTTTGTCATTTCCAATGTTCATTTTAGTCAATTCAGTTACTTTTTTTATGTGTTTTGTGCTTTTGAGTTCCAGAATTTCCATTTGGTTCTCAGGAGTTTCAGTGGATTCGCTATCCATTCACTTATTAAGTCCATATTTTCCTTTAAGTCTTTCAATTTATTTATTATTTATTTATTTATTTATTTCCCTTAGTAGAGTGCTGTGGCAGCATAGCTCTCAGCAACCTCAAACTCTTGGGCTCAAGTGATTCTCTTGCCTTAGCCTCCCAAGTGCAAGCCTCCCAATGACTTGCACCCACCCACCCAAGTAGCTGGGACTACAAGTTACTGTGGGACAGTTACTCCACCATCTTGGCCATAGGAAGCTATATGGCATGCAGATGTTGTAGCAAATGTATTTTTTTTCCCCCACATTTAGTAGAAAGGAGGATAAAGAGCACCTTGTCTTTAAATTGGAAGGACAGCAGTGCACACTCACGGTCTTGCTCCAGATCTATGCTAATTCTCCTTTTCTCTAAAGAAGATACTTCACAGTCACCATCATCGTCTTGGCATTTTACAGGTCCTGCTGGTCTACTCGACCTTTCAGCGGCAGAGACAAATGAAGGACCTTTAGGAGGCTCTGTTCAGTGAGAGCACCAGCCACTCACTTAGTGGCAAGTTGGTTACATTCATTACATCTTCTGAAGGGGACAACGGTTGTCTTTTCTGGAACTGACATTTCTCTAGAGGAGTTTGCCTTTGCTGCTCACAGAGCTCTGCTGGTATCAATCAAAGGGCTGAAAGAATCTGTCAGCAAGGTATTTCCATGTGCCTTGGACCAAGGACGTATTTTATAATAAGGAACACACTACATCAAGCACATGCTTGTGAGATCCACTAATGTTATGACAGATACCCCCACCTCACACACACACATATACTCTCAGCAGGCAGCAGCCATTAGCCCAAGGGTTAACTCACAGGCAACATGGAGTGGAAGTGGGACCCTGCCCCCCCAGCATGTGATGCCGGCACTGAGCTGATGGTTTTTGCATGGGCCTGTGTCCTCAGTAGTTGGAATCGATGGGTTAAGAGCAACCCTGGGGGTAGGAGTGATTCCTATCATGGTCATGCCTCGTGATCACCTTGTGCACCTTACTGGAGTTTTCAGGATGACTCTATGTCCAGTGGAGGGTGGTAGCTGATGGACAAAGGTGGGATTAGCATTTCCTCTTCTCTGGAGGGAGACCCAGGACTGCACTCACCGGTTCCTGGGGAATGCCTGGCGTTGAGCACTCAGCGACTGTGGCAGTAGCGGGTGCCTCTGTATAGGCTCTCTGTCTTTTCCAGTCTTGCTGATGGCCCCTTGGATTATGGTTCTCTGTGAATGACTTGCACCCACACCTTCATATCAGTTCCATGTACTTCTCACCACTGGGAACTGAGGCCATTCATGTGGCGGTAGTTTTGGGGTTCTTACAATGTGCGAGGTTGTATCTTAAGGCTGAGGCACAACAGGGAGTTAAATAGACACCCCTCCACCATGTCATGGACACTGAATTCTAGAGTGAGGGGCAGGCAATGGTTATGTCGCTGAATGAGCCACAATACAAAGGGAATGATGCCAGGTTGGAAACTGAGTGTGACGGTGGGTAGCAGGGGAGTGGAGCAGTGAGAGGTGGGAGGGGCACACGTGTGTGCGTGGAATCCTCAGTGGGGCAAAGAGGGAAGCTGAGTGACCGTGTGGGGGTGCAGAGTGTCTTGGGCAGAGGGGATGGAGAGACACCCCATCCAAGAGGTGAGAGTCATTTTCATTCCAGCCCATTCAGGGTTTAGAAATAAGACATATTTGGGGCGGCGCCTGTGGCTCAGTGGGTAGGGCACCAGCCCCATATACCGAGGGTGGTGAGTTCGAACCTGGCCTCGGCCAGCTAAAACAGCAGTGGCAACTGCAACAAAAAATAGCCGTATGTTGTGGCGGGCGCCTGTAGTCCCAGCTACTCAGGAGCCTGAGGCAAGAGAATAGCCTAAGTCCAATAGCTGGAGGTTGCTGTGAGCTGTGACACCACAGCACTCTACCGAGGGCAACAGAGTGAGACTCTGTCTTAAAAACAAAAACATTCAACTTCACATAATACTCCTGAGAAAGTGACTTGGCAGGATTATCCAAGTGAGCCTGTGAACTGTAGACCACGTGGGGTCACCCATCCATCTCTTCCCCAGGGCACATAGGCCCAGCAAAAAAACTATGTTTAAAAGATGAAAGATCAAAAAGCGGAAGAGAACTATATGCATCTTGAATCCCTTTATTAGAGACCAAATTTAGTTAACATCAGTTAAGTCTTTTTACTTTATTACAGTACAAAAGCATAAGTACAAAGAACGATGAACTCGAGCTCTTTCCTGACCTCATCATTGAGAAAAAATGTTTGATTCTGTGCAACCTAAGCCAGGTGTGGTGGGTACCACAATCATCTCAAAATGATACTTTTGATGATGGAGAAACTCGCTAGTGTCCACAGGAGAGAGAAAGATAGATTCTCCTCCGTGGAGACTGAGTTGCTAAGCATGTTCGGAGCTCACAACTATTGCCCTGGGATATGTCACATGTACAAGTGGCCTGGAGAAGTCAGCAGACTTTAAACATATTTGAAAGCAGGTGTTGTGGACAGAAGAACAGCCCAGGTATCGCCAAGGCCAGAAGGGACAAAGTTCAGGGAATGCCACGGCATTTTATTACAGAAAGGAGGGCATCTGACCAGATTCTATAATCACACTCTGCATTTGTGGTCTATTTTCATCTAAGGGTCTCAAAAACATTTTCAAGTGTTAATTAAACTTCACAACGATTCAACGCTGTGGGTATAATTAGATCCATTTCTTAGCCGGGTCATCTGAGGCCCATTAAGATGAACCGGCTGCTTAGAGCCTTGGATTTCGATTTTCCCCTTCAACTCCTGCTTGCCAAACGCCTCCAAATCAGAGAGCAGCACAAACATTTAAAATAATCTGCTCGGAAAGCAGTTACTTAACAAATTCTTGGGCAAACCCTCAATGGGTCTCCGTGCCCACTGTGTTATCACGTTCTTTCACCACAACCAATTACCCCAGGTATGTTTTTACATGCCTTTATGAAAAGTGCTTGTATGGAAATATTGAAACGCAAGAGGTGGTCCCAAGAAGCAGGGCCCAGTGCCCCCCTTTCCTTGGCCCGAAATCGATTCCCTCCTTCTCAGGTGTGAAGGAGGCCCAATTCCACTGCTGATTTCCTATCATTCTGCCAGACGGCTGTTCATCTTACAGTCACATTAACATCCAACAAATAAGAGGGCTGTTATTACAAATGCAGCCAAAGGGGAGGTGGGGGGCTCATTTATTCTGAATATCTACACTCAACACTTTTGATGTCTTCTAAGAGACTGCTAAGTCTAGGAGAGAGAAAAATGCACAAACATTCTTTTGAAAGTGCGACCTGGCTGCTGCCAGCGTTGAGTCTGGCTGGAAATCCATTGTCCATAAGGCGTAGGCCTCATGGTCATAATCCATCCTGTGATATTTGCATTCGTTTTCCCTCCTGCCCAACAGGCAGCTTATGCAAAGCAGTGCTTAGAGTGGGGCTGGATGAGGGGGGCAGGGAGAGTCTTGTACATTGACTTCAAAAGTCTGCTCCTGACAAGCAGAATACTGGCAGGAAATATGCCCTGCTCTGCTGTCCAGCCCGCCCTCCTGCAGAAAAACAAATGGGTAGTTTCTCTGGAGAGAGGCGTGGGGGGAACTGAAGGGAGCGTGTGACAGGAGAGAAAATTCCCTTCTCCGTGCTCCCCTTCACCGAGTACTCCTCTGCATGGCTCTTTGCTCTTGACTGACTCTCAAAAGCTCCTGGCTTCTTGGGCGATGGTTGCTGCTTCTGACACGCGGACTCGCCGTCTGCTGCACACCTGGCTCTCACTCCACGGAACTAGACAGTTGATCTCTTAGAGCTCAGACTCCCAGCAACCGGCCCCTGAGGGGTGTCTTGGGGGCAGCCGGTCCCACAGATCAAGAGCTCCAGGGGGACTGAGACAGAGCCCAGTGCCTGGTTTCATCTGTCATCTTCGTGGTGAGATGTGTGCAGTTAGTGGCTTCCTAGGGAGGCTTCAGCTGCTTGGAAAGAAATTTAAGTTCCCATTCTCTGTCCCCGGAGTCATTTCATGGGACCTGTGCAGGGGGGTGCAGAGCTCAGTCTGCTGGAGAGGAGGAAGGGAGCCTGCCCCAGGGAGTCCAGGAATTCAATCCAACCCCGTTTTTACCTCCACCAACATTGATTGACAGTTTGCTCCAGGTCCTGCGTGGAATGTGACAATGAATGAACTACAGGATGGTCTCTGCCCCAGAGCTAACCTGTGCAGGTATGGGTGGTGTTAAGAGAGGCACGAGAATGTTCTGGAGCAGTGATTTGTTCTGTCTTGGAGAAGCTGGGAAGCCTGAAGAATGGGGAGACCGTGTGGCTGGGCACTGAAGGACCAATGCCCCGTCAGCACGCGGAGGGGTGTGTTAGTCTGCTGTGCCTCCGTAGTGAGCTGTCTCAGTCAGGCAGCTTGACAAACAGATGTTAATTCCCTCCCAGTTCTGGAGGCTGGAGTCTGAGATCAAGGAGTGTCCAGGTCGTTCCCTCCTGAGGCTGAGTCCTCATGTGGCGGTCCCTCCGTGTGCGTCTGTGTCGTGATCTCTCTGATAAGGATACTGTTCAGATTGGATTAGGACCCAGCCTCGTGACCTCATTTATCTGAATTACCTTTTTGAAGACCTTATGATCCCCACATGCTGAAATACTGGGGGATTAAGGTTTCAACTTAGGAATATTTGGGGGCCACAATTCAGCCCCTAATAGGTTCTTCCACTGAAGGGATGGACAGAGGCGGCAAAGCCAGGGGCAGAGGAAAGGACGGGGCCGTAGCTCAGGTTTCCTGGATGCGGAGGCTGAAACAAAGGTCTGTGTCCACAGATTTATTGAGAGAGGGGTCGGCAGGGAAAGAAGTGGAGGGGCATGGAACTCAGCAGGGGGTGGTTCCAGCCAGGCCTGACCTGGGAGGGAGCTTGGGAGTGAGCCTGGTATCACAGAGCCAGGCCGTCCGGGAGCACTGGGCCCCACAGGATGCTCTGGGCCAGATGGCTCCTATGCAGTTGATGGCAATTCTTGGGCAAGGAGGTGGCTGGGAGTCCTTAGCAGCCAACATCAGGGGCTAGGGGTGCTCCCAGACACCAAGCAGTAGAGAGGATCTGGGTGAGGCACAACAGTGAGCTGGGGGCGGGAAGAGGGCCTAGGGTGGCCACAGGGGTGGGAAGTAGATGCGGGGAAGGCAGTTTATCTGGAGGGACCTGGAGTCCAAGCCTGGCTTTAAGGGAGAGTTTCCATGTGGCCGTGTGCGGCAGCCCTGCCTTCCGGGCCATCCTCCTGAACACCTGGGTCTGTATAAGGCTGAGAGGGGCTCAGGAGGCAGCAGGTGCACCTTCAGGCTTCCTCTGGCTGGGCTGGTGCTGGTCCGTGTGGCCTCTCCTCCCGGCCTCAGCTCTGCTGTTATGGTCTTGGGTAGGGTCTCAGAAAGCAAAGCTAACAGAAAACACGTGTGGACCCATCCCTGAGCCCAAGAGCTGCTTTCCCTTCCACTCTTGGGATTCTTATGAAAAAGAGGCCATTTAAATCTGATGAATAAGTCAAAATGGGTTGAACAAATTAACTGATACGTGCATCTCTGCAGAGGCTGCGGCTGCACCAGAACAAAGGCAGCCATGGGCCTGGCTACAGCCCAGGTGGAGGGGCTGCCCAGCAAGAGCTGTTCCTGCAAAAGCTGGGCCATGTGTTCTGCTCCTAAAGGAACAGAGGAAGGGACGAGCCCTGGGGCACTGGGAGCAAAGGAGGCGTGCCGACATCGGTTGAGTTTGGTTCCTCCCTGTCCACCCATCCAAGCTAGTTCTATTGACACTCACACGGTCAGCTCCACCGGTTGTCTGAGTGAAGCCTTCCAGTTTCATTACTGTCATCGCCGCTTGTCAGAGAATGACCACGTGTGTGAATTTCTCAAGTGCACGTGAATATTTAGGCTCTGAATTTGTACAGGCAGGGAGGGGTTTGCACGGTTGAAATTGTGTTGGAAAACACATGCTCTGATGTCAATGTTGCTTAAAGGCCTCTGTCCTTCCCATGATGTAAGTCTAGACCTGCCCATAACTAGCCTTGGTGTGCCAGTGCCCATGTCAGGACCTTAAATGACAAGTTTGCTAATGAAGAAAACTAACATCACTAACTCATCATCCTACGGAATGTGTCCCAGGCTTCAAGGATGGAGAGACGAGCCGCCTGCTTTGATTCTGCTTTCACGGTGGAGAAGGGTCCCAGAAAAGTCCCTCTCCCCTGACCGAAGGGCAGCTTAGGGAGGTACTCTCACCTTCACTCGAGTCTTCCAAAAGGAATGATTTGCTCATGTCAGACAGTTGACTTTTGAAAACTGAACCCCTTGTTATAAAAAAGGGACAATACCCCACTAGGGAGACCACCTCATGTTAGAAAGAGTTTCTTTTAAAAAACGATGCATTCAGCTCCTCTTGGAAGTAGGGCTCCCTGCCCCTGTAAGCTTAGTGCACAGGCGGACGCGGCTGTGCGGTGTCTGCAGATGCAACGGGGATTCAGCTTCATGCTCCACGTGGGTGGTGGCTGTGCCATGTGGGACCGCTGAGCAGCAAACCTTCTGGCACTCTACTTTTATAAAAATATGATATTTTTAAAACAGAAGGGCATAAAGACAGACAAAGGAGGAATGGGAGAAATGCTCATTTAACTCAAGCTGGCTATTTTTTTTAGCTGACTTTGAGGCGTGACACAAGTCTAGGAAAGATAAAGGGACGAGTTCAAACATATAGAGCTTACTTTTCATCCGCATCAAAGCAAACCAAACAGCGAGAAGGCCTATATGCGGAGCTGAAGTGCTCAATTGATCCTTTCCCCCCCTGACCGATTCCTGGGAAACATGGGTGCCTCAGCCTCTTAAATGACGCCCATAACAGCAGGCCGATTGTGCGGCCAGGCCAGCGCTGCCCCAGGGAGCCGATAACTTCCTGTGTTGAAACGATGACTTGGAGATTTCATCACGATATCTTTGCACACTAGGAAATATCATCTTACAGTCCTGCCATTTCTTAAAGTAGTTGGTGAGAATGCTACTAGAGTCAATGTCTTAATTAAGCTGGGCATTAGCGGAGGAATTACAGGCATCCGAAGGCTTAGCTCTCCTGCGGGATCCCATTTCAGGAGGCAGAGGTATGCAGGCTGGGAACTCTGCCAGGGAGCTCTGTTAGCTCCATTGCTGCTAAGAGGCGGCATCACGGCCGCCTGAGAGCATCTCTGAAAGGTGACTCAGAAACCTGGCCCCCCATACACGGGCAGCAGGAACTTAGACATTCTCTTACCCTCTCCAGCCTCCTTAGCCAAGTTCATTGTATCTGGTCAGTTCATTTATGCTATAAATAAATGTATGGAGCCAGGCTCCAGGCTGGATGCTGTATATGTGCACACGTGGGTTGCTACAAAAGTTTTGAGACAGACTGTGTTGTGGTCCATTATTTCACTTCCAAGAAACACATGGACAGCATCCTTGCTGATTCACCTGTGCAAGTTTCAACTGCCCCGGCTAATTGGTGTTGTTGGGAGGGCTTTATTTGTGTCCTTCAATCTGCGTGTGTTTGACATTTCTTGATTTTTGATTTCTCAAAACTTTTGTAGTGATCCATGTATCTTAGGCTACCCAGGTTCCTCTTTCCTGGGACCACCACTTGAGGGAAAATTGAGGCCAAAACTAGGGCAGCCGTAACCGCACAGAGCCAGGGAGTGATACATCTGGAAGTGAGATGGACTCTGGTTTCCTCCTATTACACCGAGATGACCAGAAATACCGGGAGGTTCCACCCGGAACAGGACAGGCTTCTGGATACTTGCCTAATTGTTCTCTTTGTTTTCATCCTGAAAATCAGAATCCATCCTCAAATGCCCAAATGGAATGAGCCCAATAGCTCTAAATCTGACTTTGGTGTGTTGGAAATAGCACTGAGCTGGAGGCTTGGATTCTGGCCCTGGCCCCACCACACCCAAAGCACTGCACTGTGGGATGTTAGGATGGAGAGGTAAGGGGGGCAGAGCTTCCTAAACACCTGAGTCCAGATGAATCCGTGCACTCCTGTAAAGGAGGATTATTAGTAAAGCAAGGAAAGCCGTCTCAGTCTGCTCCGGCTGCTGTAGCAAAATACCATGGACTGGATGCCTTAAACAACAAAAATTTATTTTCTCACAATTCTCACCTTCCCTTCAAATATCTGGAGCCCCCCACCACATGGATCCTGTGTGCTCGGCCCTTTGTCTGTGCTTGGCCCTTTGCCTCCCTGGGACCCTCCTCTGCAATCCTCAGTGTGCTCTACTAGACAGATGCCTGGAGGCAAATGGCAGACATCCTACACAAACCAACTCATGCCAACAGAGCTTGGTCGGTGCTCGTGCCTGGCAGAATCAAGATGGCTTCAGGCATGGCTGGATCCAGGCAGTCTAGTGCTATCGTCTTGCTCTTTCTTTCCTCTTTTGATTCTTCTAGGTGTTTTCCTTGCTCTCTTTATCAGTTCACATGGGCTCTGCTCATGTGGTCAGAGAGGATGGTGGGCTTCAGGCTTACTTCTGGCAAAATGAGAACTTACCCTAATGGAAGGAGCACTTATACCCCACCACCTGTATAGCAATCCCAAGGAAGAGTCTGATTTGCTCTGCCTGGGTCATATGCCCACCTGGGGCCAGTCACTGTGTCTGAGGGAAGGGTGGGGCACTCAGGCTGGTGCAGCTTGAGTGACAGCACCTCTGGAGGGTGGGGCTTGGTGACTGCTGGTCCCAGAAGACCCATATGGAGCTTCTAAAAGACATGGTATCCTTGACATTTGTGACTGTGTGTATGAGCCAGAAGGACATTATACTGAGTGAAGTGAGCCCAGATGCAGATAGGTAAATAGCTCGGTGTCTCATAGGCATAGAGAGCAGAAAGGCGGGTGCCAGGCCTGGGAAGCAGGGGCATAGGGAGAGGGTGTCAAAGGGCACAAACTGTTCACTGTCAGGAATTTTTATTTTTATTTTTTTTGAGACAGAATCTCACTTTGTCACCCTTGGTAGAGTTCTGTGGCCTTACAGCTCACAGCAACCTCAAATTCCTGGGCTCAGGTGATCCTCTGGCATCAGCCTCTGGAGTAGCTGGGACTACAGGTGCCCCACAATACTAGCTATATATTTTTTTAGAGATGAGGTCTCAATCTTGCTCAGGCTTGTCTTGAACTCCTGAGCTCAAGCAATCCACCCACCTCAGCGTCCCAGAGTGCTAGGATTACAGGCGTGAGCCACTGCACCCAGGCCTCCACTGTCCACTGTCAGCTGAACACATTCTGGGGAGCTGATACACAGCGAGTTGACTATAGCTAATTGTATTGCATCGATGGCTTGAAATTTGCTAAGAAAGTTGATCTACCCAAAGAGGTGACTCTGTGAGGGGATGGGTGTGTCAATTAGCCTGGTAGTGCTGGTCATTTTGCAGTGTAGATGACACCAAAACACTCGGTACAGCTTGAATACACATATTTGATTTTTATTTGTCAATTATATCTCAGCACAGCTGGAAAACGAACGGGGGCCCTGTGCCCTGCCATGTCCACATGGGCCTTCCCAGCAGCAGGGGCACTTCTGGGAGGATGGGGAGGGTGGGGTGGACAAGTGCTGGCAGCACCAGCACCAGAGGCAGCCACAAAGTTCTCAGTTTTCAGTGTCAACCCAAGCAGGAGTTGAGTGACGACAGTGGCGGGTGAATGGTGTGTCCAGCCTACACTAAGCTCTGTGACCTGCTCTGTGACCTGCTCCACCTGCTTCCCAACAGTCCTTTGCTACTCCTGTCACTCTCCTTTTATTGACAGAGGAAGCAGTTTGGGGTATGCCCTCCGAGGTCTTTGGAGCCAGCAGAGCTGATCTTCAAGGCTGAGCTCATTGAGGCCTGGGCTCCCCGGTGTGCCTCCAAGGTGTGGCCCTCAGACCAATTTGGAGCTGGGGTCCCTCCCTTTGGGAGTTTATGTCTGGCTGGGGAGACAACACAAAGGGACGGGAAGCAAAGGGTCAAGTCCAGCCGTGGAGGAAAAGCTTCAAGGGAGGTGCCCGTCTGCTTCCCGGGGGCTGGGGAGGGAGGGGCCCAGGAAGCACGGAGGGCGGGTCATGGGGGACAGAGCAGGGAATGTAGAGCAGGATTTGGAGGCAGGTGCCTTTTGGACACTTTCTTGTGGATGCTGGCATTTATTCACCCAAGTGTCCCCATTCTTGTATTCACCAGGCACTTAATGTATGCACAGAACGAGGCTGGCAGCATGGAACACTTACCTGGGGCAGCTTTGAAAGGAGATGCCCGGGCTGCCTCCTGCCGTGCTGGCCAATCCATCTGGGTTTGTTTAAAGCTTCCAGGAGAGTCTAAGATGCAGCCTCATTGTGGAAGCACCAAGCTAGACAGACACTCTGGGGTGGGGGAAGGTTCTTAGATCAGGATCCTGAGAGTGGTGCAGGACGGAGCAGGCGGGAGCCCTCAGAGGGATGGGGCCCCAGCAGATTCAAGGGAGTCACAAGGGCCTGCCAGGCTGAGGTCTCCATGCTGAGAGTTCAATCTTGACCAGGGGCCACTGGGCACTTGGGGTTGTCAGGAAGCCACTTCAGGCCAGCCAATCCCCTGTGGGTCCTTGGAGTGGCCTCTAGGTGTATATGTGGCTCTGCAGGGCAGACAGCTGGGGAGAAGATGGGCAAATTCATTTGACCACAATGAGCACTTTCCTCAACCTTGAGGGTCCCAACAATGAAACGGGATGGAATTTTGGGAGCAGGAGATCGTCTGAAGTCATTTATAGTTGCCAGAACGTGATTCAAAGCAAAAATGGCTTAAATGGGTCTATAAAAAGAACACCCAAATACTCTTAGACCGACGAAAGCATTTTGGTGATTTTAGTATAAATGAATCTGGAACATAAGGATTAAATTGCTCTCAAAATACTCGAGAATCTAAGATGGAGCAAAGAAGAGGATTGTGACGAACGTGACTGCTTTTGGAGAATTTTCAGGGGGATAAATGTAGATGGTTGAAGCAGGTCCTTTTTCCTTGACTGAGACTGCAACTGGAAGGAGCTCTTTCCTTCTCTTCCCGGATGGAAATCACATTCCCGATCCTGGCCAGTCCTTGCCTCTCTGTCCTGGAAGCCCCGTGACCCTCCAGCCCTCCCCTACCTCTGAGTCGGGCTTCTGGAATCTGCTCTTTGTCTGAGGCTGGTGGGTTGGTTGGGGTGGGGAGGTGGGAAAGGGTCATGGCAGTGCAGGCAGGAGGGTGTCTGGGGAGGGCTGGGCGGTCCAGGTCAGGGCACCAGGCAGGGCTGAGGGTGGTTGATGAAGTCAGCAGGTCAAAGCTAGAGTTCAAGATCAAGGTGTCTCAGGGTTGCTTCCTCCCCAGGCCTCGCCCCTTGGTTTGCAGATGGCTGCCTCCTCCCTGTGTCCCCACGTGACCGTCCCTCAGTGCATGTTCGTGCACTCATCTTCTCTCTCTTTTTTTTTTTTTTTTGTAGAGACAGAGTCTCACTTTATGGCCCTCGGTAGAGAGCCGTGGCCTCACACAACCTCCAACTCCTGGGCTTAGGCGATTCTCCTGCCTCAGCCTCCCGAGTAGCTGGGACTACAGGCGCCCGCCACAACACCCAGCTATCTTTTTTTTTTTTAGAGACAGAGACTCAGTTTATCACCCTCGGTAGAGTGCTGTGACGTCACAGCTCACAGCAACCTCCAACTCCTGGGCTTAGACGATTCTCCTGCTTCAGCCTCCTGAGTAGCTGGGACAACAGGTGCCCGCCACAACACCCGGCTATTTTTTGTTGTTGTTGTTGCAGTTTGGCCGGCGCTGGGTTCGAACCCGCCACCCTCGGTATATGGGGCCAGTGCCCTACCTGCTGAGCCACAGGCACCGCCCTCATCTCCCCTTCTTATGAGGACACCAGTCAGATTGGATCAGGACCTTCATGTGACCTCATTTTACCTTAATTACCTCTGTGAAGGCCCCATCTCCAAAGACCCCATCTGCAAGACCCCAGCTCTTACAGTCTATTCTCAGGTCCTAGGGGTCCGGATTTCAACATACATAGTTGAGAAAACACCATTAAACCCTAACTCTCCCTGTTAGCAAGACACTCTCAGTCAGCAGAATTTGATGGGGTTGCCGCAGATGACAAGTAACATCTTTTATAGTTCCAAAATTCCAAGAGCCTTTCACAATCTTAGGACAATTATATCATTTAATTAAAAAATGCACCTCACAGAGGAAAAGAAATACGATGGGGGGGGGATATTATAAGTGAACTATATTCTTGTCCTTCGGAACAAGAAATAAGGCCTGAACAGGGCAAATCAAGGCGTAGAATCAAAGTTTCTATTCATCCTTCTGCGAGATGTTTACTTTAGTGCCCTGTGGTAGTCAGCTTAGGCAGCCATAACAAAATACCACAGCCTGGGTGGCCTAAAGAACAGAAGTGCATTGTCTCCCAGTTCTGGAAGCTGGGAAGTCCCAAATCAAGGTCTGGTAGGGTTGGTCAATGGGGAGGGCTCTCTTCCTGGCTTGTGGATGGTTGCCTTCTTGCTGCGTCCTCATCTGGCCGGGGCTGGGGTGGGGGGAGACGGAGGAGGAGAGAGAGCTCTCTGGTGTCGCTTCTTATAGGAACACTAATCCATTGGCTCAGAGCCCCACCCTTATGACCTTATTTAATCATAATTACTTCCTTAGAGTTCCCATCTCTAAATGCAGCCATACTGGACCATACATAGACTCCCCATCCACGTATGAACTTTGGAGAGACACACACATTCAGTCTCTTCATTTTCTCTTCCCCCTTCCCAACTGTACTTTTAACTTCATACCATCAAAATTGATAACATTTATAGACAGTTGGATAATCACAGTTAAAGTCTTCATAAATCACAACTGTGTCCTCCTCTTCTTGCAGGATACCAGGTACGCTGGATCAGGGTTCACCCTAAAGCCTCAATTAGGCTTGCCTTTTAGTTTTTCTTAGGTGCTTTGAGCTTTTTTTTTTTTTTTTCCCAATGTGGAAGATTTTTGTTTTAATATAATTGAATCTTTTTTGATCCTCTTATATTTTTAGTCAAAATTAAAAGGACTTCCTCCCCCCATCTAGTTATAAAAGATCGCTTCTCAGGGGCTTACGCCTATAGTCCTGGTGCTCTGGGAGGCTGAGGCAGGAGAATTGCTTGAGCTCAAGACTTTGAGACCAGCTTGAGCAAGAGCAAGACTCTGTTTCTACTAAAAATAGAGAAAGTAGCCAGGCATCATGGCCCATGCCTGCAGTCTTAACTACTCAGGAAGCTGAGGCAGGAGGATGGCTTGAACCCAGCAGTGTGATGTTGCTATGAGTTATGATGACACCATAGCCCTCTACCCAGGGTGACAAAGTGAGACTCTGTCTCAAAAAAACCCCAAAGTCAAAACAAACAAACAAAAAACAACAGCAAAATACCACCCCAGACCCTTCCATGCTTTCTTGTAGCACTTGATGATTTTTTTCCCTTTTCTTTTCTCATTTGAATCTTCCTTCTTTTTGAACTTTATCTGAGAGATTTGATGCACTATGGGTCATCTCAACCCTGTTTGTTGGTCATCTTTCCCCTATTGACGGAGATGTCCTCTTCCGTGCACTGATGTCCCACACGTATTCTGAATCCTATGGGACTTCCTGTTCCTATCCCTCCCTCCCTGCCTATTTATTCCTGGCACCATCCTGTTTCAAGGTTTGGTGCTTTATAATATGTGTTAATATCTGCCAGGATAAGCCAGCTCTATATTCCTCTTCTTTTCCCCAGTTTTCGTGTCTGTCTTATTTATTTTTTTACAGGAACTTTAATATCACCTTGTCTAGTTAAAGAAAAAAACCCACAAAACTGTATCTATTCTCCCTGGAATCAAGTTAACCTTATAAATGAACTGAGGGAGAATCGGCATCTATCAGTTGGGCCATCTTTCCAGTCGTCCAAGTCTTCTTTTGTGTTCTTTAATCATTTTGAAGGTGGCTTTGTTTTCATATAAATCTTAAAAAATCCCTGTTACACTTATTGTTAGTATTTTGTCTTTTTAAATAAAATTAACTGAGAATCTGGTTTTGTACTTCGTGTGTGTGTGTGAAAGCTATCGATGTTTTTAGCATATTTTGCTCCTTAGATGATTTATTTTACTGCTTATAAAAATCTTTCAATGTATTAGTCTGGGTTTTCCGGGAATATGAGCACGCCATCTGCACATATAGTAAGACTTTGCCTCTCTCTTTTCAATTTTTGCACTTCTATTTTTTCCCATTGTCTAGTCGTATTTGCTAATAATTTTGGAACAATTAAGTAACGTGGTGATAATACTTGTTGCTACTTTCATGGCAATAACTTCAATGTTTTCCAAATTAAGAGGAAGCTGGTTGAAGCAGATGCATGCTGTCACATTTCCCTCTAATTTTCGTGAGTGCTTCTTCAGGAATTTTGTCAAATGCTTTTCTCACTATGGACACAATCATTTGATTCTCTCTAAGGTTAATTAATGTGATCAATCATATTAACGTAGTTCGTACCACCCAACCACACCTTGTTTTAATGTTATCTCTTTTCCTTGTGCTTCTGAATTCTCTTTGTTTATACGTATTTCACCTTAGATTTCCCCCTCAATATTTATAAGCTATCTAAAACCTTTTCCCAGTTTTGGTATCAGTGTTACACTTGCTTTATAAGAAATGTTTGAAAGTTTTCTTGTTTGTTCTGTGTTCAAGTTGTAAGCAGCATTGCAATGAACAGTTTAGGAATTGCTCCCTGTGAAAACTTCTGAGCTATTTCTTTCTTTGTAGGGGGAAAGGGTTTTTAAATGTCCTATTAAAAAGGATGCCACAATAAGTGTCCTTTCTAATGAAATCTATCCTTGCTGTTGGACCCGTTCCTTGACCTGGAGTGCTACCCAAGAACACCCACAGGTGCCAGTTTGATCATTAGTCCCCTCCCCTGAAGCAGCCTGAACCTGAGCCTGGGCATTGCCAGTCTTTCTTTGCCAATCTTATAGACAAAGCAAAATCCCAAACTCTTCAAGTATGTACATTTTCATGTCTGAAACTGATAATGAAGTTGGGCACTGTTTCTCATGCTCAGCGGCAACTGGATTTTTCTTTTTTTTTTTTATTTTCTTGGTGTTATTTATTTATTTATTTATTTATTTTTTATTTTTATTTTTTTATTAAACCATAGCTGTGTACATTAGTATGATCGTAGGGCACCGTACACTTGGTTCATAGATCGTTTGACACATTGTCATCACATTAGTTAACATAGCTTTTGTAGCATTTTCTTAGTTATTTTGCTAAGACCTTTACATTCCACATTTAGTAGGATTCACATATACCCTTGTAAGATGCACCACAGGTGTAATCCCATTAATCCCCCTCCTTCCCCCTCCCTCCCCCCCTCCCTCCCCTCCCTTTCCCCTTTCTCCCTATTCTTAGGTTGTAACTGGGTTATAGCTTTCATGTGAAGGTCCTACATTAGTTTCATAATAAGGGTGAGTACATTGGATACTTTTTCTTCCATTCTTGAGACACTTTACTGAGAAGAATATGTTCCAGCTCCATCCATGTAAACATGAAAGAGGTAAAGTCTCCATCTTTCTTTAAGGCTACATAATATTCCATGGTGTACATATACCACAATTTAATAATCCATTCATGGATCAATGGGCACTTGGGCTTTTTCCATGACTTAGCAATTATGAATAGGGCTGCAATAAATATTCTGATACAAATATCTTTGTTATGGTGTGATTTTTGGTCTTCTGGGTATATGCCCAGTAGGGGGATTACAGGATTGAATGGCAGATCTATTTTTAGATCTCTAAGTGGATTTTTCTTTTCTGTGAATAATCTGCTATACTTTTTCTACATTTTCCCAGTAGATTTTTATTCTTTTTTCTCATTGCTTTTTATATATTAGGGATCCTTAAGGCTCACACTGGGTTTGTTATCCTGGCTCAGCCCTGAGCCTTCCTGGTGAATGGACTTTGTTATGAAAATTGTGTCGTTGCTCTGCAGTATCTAACTTCACCTGCTGGGCAGAGGACAAAGGTCAGGTGATCCAGCCTTGGGTCACACAGAGAACCTGAGTTTGTTGACTGAACATCCAGAACTGACTTGAGGAACTTGACTCAACTCTTCCGTGTCCAGTTCCAACAAGCTCTTTATAGGACTGGGAAAAAATGTCAGCAGGTAGAGAATTCGCATCAATCAGGAACATACCATACTACACATGGTTTGTCCCTGGTTAGTTATTCTAAGAAGGGAAACGTGCTACTTGCGAGTTTTGAAGTCAAAAGTCATCCAGGTTTTCTACGGAATTGTGTTTATTGCTGCTTTGGAGACAGGTGGAGGAAAATATAAGCATGTGATTCAGGACGCAGAAGTTGTTTCACCAGGTGCCCTGTTGGCTTCCACCCTGGCTAAGGCCAGGAGTGGCCGGGATGCTGGCTCCGGGCTGGTAACCAGTGCAGGGAGGCCTGGGGAGGGCCACGTGTCTGGTGTGGTTGCCCAAACACAGTGGGCTGTAGCTTTGTAAACAGCTTTGAAAATAAAACTAACCTTTAGGCCACAACATCGTCAGATCAAGCTCCTTTTTTGTTTCTCTTTTTGAAACAGTCTCACTCTCTCACCCTTGGTAGAGTGCCATGGTGTCACAGCTTACAGCAACCTCAACCTCAACCTCCTGGGCTCAAGTGATCCTCCTGCCTCAGCCTCCCAAGTAGCTGGGACTACAGGCACCTGCCATGATGCTTGGTTACTTTTTAGAGATGGCGTCTCACACTTGCTCAGGCTGGTCTCGAACTCCTGAGCTCAGGCAATCCGCCCACCTGGGCCTCCCAGAGTGTGGGGATTATAGGCATGAGCCACCTTGCCCAGCCCAGACCCAGCTCTTTGGAAGCCGCATCTCTTGCCGCAGACCCAGCCTCGGCACAGGTGTCTTGGAGGACAGAGAGAGATGGTGAGTCAAGAGCATGAGTGAAACATGCCACAGAAAACAATATGGGAGAGCCTGGCTCTGCAGTCCTGAGCAAGACATTGCTCTGATCCTGGGTCAGGCCCTGATCTTGGCTCTGGGCAGACAAAAATGTTAAGGATAATAATACAACCAAGGTGACAACTGGAACAAAGGTCATTCTTTGCCACAAGCTCTGCTGGAGGCAGGTGCAAATGCTCCCCCTGGGGGCCCAAAGAGTGAGGCAGGTGCTGCTGAGACCCCAGTGTATAGGGGAGGAAAACAGACTCGGAGAAGGGAGGAAACTGGCGTTAGTTAGGTGCATGTCTGGGAAGCCACCAGCCTCTGTGCCACGCCGCCTCCCCAAGATAGCAGTGTGCTGGCCGCTCAGTGTGAGGATGCTACAGAGGGCACCTGACTTAGAGGTGAGTGGGAGCCTGCCTGGGGAAGGGACAGGTCAGACAGCGGTAGACACAGGAGCAGGGCCTGAGGATGAGTTGGATTTGGGGGGAGGAGAAAGGTGGGCAGGAGGGTGGGCCTCCCAGGTGATGAACCAGCCTGCAGAAGGAGAGAGTTCAGGAAGGGACAAACACTCTCCAGGGCCAGTGAGGAGGGCAATAGCTGGAAAGAAGCTCCTCAGGGAAGAGTCAGGAGGAGCTGCAGGAGCTGGCGGGCCGGTCCCCAGAGTGTCTGCTCTAGGGGTTTGGCCCTGGTGCCCCAGCGGTGGGGAGACACTGCAGTTTCTTAGGCTGAGAGTAGCTTGATCTGATTCCCATTTTAAAGAACCCGTCATGACAGCAGCCAGGAGGGACAACTGAGGGGTGCTCCGTGTTCTCCATATAACTCACTACCCAGGCCCCACCTGGAAAAGCCCAGGCCACGTAGCACTATTCATTATCCTGGCTCACATCCCGACACACCGAGTGCAATAAAGGTTTCCTGAGTGGGTAACACTTGGAAGCCGAGTCATCGCAGTGGATGTTGGTGGGCAGGCTGAGCGCAGTGACACTGACGTCTGGTAATGACACATGTGAACCATCAGAGGGCTGCTCGGTGCCAGGAGCCCAGCCCCCTCAGCAAGAGCACAGCCATGCTTCTCATCACATCGGACTTTTGATGGATGTCACGATTAACAGAGTCCCTGCCAGGTACATCACCCTGACTTCTCGCAGGGGAGTTTTCCAATTGTGAGGCTGAGAGATGAGAACATATATATTTTTTTTTGAGACAGAGTCTCACTAGGTTGCCCCCTGTAGAGTGCTGTGACATCACAGCTCACAGCAACCTCCAGTTCTTGGGCTTAAGTGATTCTCTTGCCTCAGCCTCCCAAGTAGCTGGGACTACAGGTGCCTGCCACAATGTCCGGCTATTTTTGTTGTTGTTGTTGCAGTTGTCATTGTTGTTTTATCTGGCCCAGGCTGGGTTCGAACCCACCTGCCTCGGTGTATGTGGTCAGCACCCTACCCACCGAGCTACGGGTGCCGCCCAATGAGCTCCTACTTTATGTCTGAAGGAAGCCATCTATCTACCTGAAGCTTCTGTTAATGGTACCTTTCTGCCTTCTGTGTGTTCATCCTTTTATGTTTATATACTTATATTAAAATTTCAAGAGCATGACTTAAAAGAATCACACTTTAAATGGAACGTGACGACGTGGGTTGGTGGGATGGGAGTTGGCTAAGGGATACTGTTCACTAACCAGAGGTAATTCCCCCACGGACACTGAAGCATGCATGTGTGTGACACCACAAATGGCACAGGGAGACAGCCTCACACCACCACTAGGAGAACCAACAAAAATCCAGCCCTGTCTTGAGTGTTGTGCTACATAAAGACCTGCTGGTGAAAATGGGTCCCAGACGGGGGAATTAAGCACCTCCCTTGCTTTCCTGTGAGAGATCTGAGAAAGGAAATCCAGTAAGCACAAAACAATCATTTAAAAACGTGGTACCTTCACAGATTTTGCCTTGTTTAGGGAATTTAAGAAACAAACAGGAAGTAAACAAAAGAAATTCATAAAAAATGAGCAGAACAAGAACAAAGTCATAAGTATGGGGCCAATCAGGAGAAATAGAACAGTATCCAAAAGATAAAGAATCTTTAAAGAAAATGATCAATTGCAGAATCGGGGGTGGGGGGTGGGAATCAAGACATTGATCAGAACACTGTGAGATTGCCATTTTATACGTCTAAAACAGTTGAATATAGGGAGTTTCGCAGGGTTGAACCTAATGTATATTTAATATATCAAAGACAGAAAGCAAAATAAATAAGAAACACACACATCATCACAGAACGAAGACACAAAATGGGGCTGAATATCTTGGTTATAGTAATAAGTGTAAATGGAATAGATTATTTTTTTATTAAAAAGACTCCAAAATGGGACAAAAGATTTAATTATGTGCCATTTCTAGGTGATACTCCTGTAACATATATTTTCAAAAGTTAAAAAGAAAAGTATAGGTGAATATATACTAAATAAATACAAATAAAGCAAGGGTTAGGTCACAATATTAATAATAGTCCAAGTAAAATTCAGTAGCAAAAGGATAGTAGAACAAAGAAGGTAATTTTATTTTGGTAAGTGATACAATTCATAATAAAGACACACTGACTTGAGCCTTTTGGCAAAAGATAAATATGTTTCAAAGTATATGATGCACAAATTGCTAGAAATACAGGGAGAGGTTGGGTGTGGTGGCTCAGGCCTGTAATCCTAGCACCCCGGGAGGCTGAGAATGGCTGAAGGTCAGATTTGAGACCGGCCCCAGTAAGAGAGAGATCCCATTTCTACTAAAAATAGAAAAAAAATTAGCTGAGCTTGGTGGCATTTGCCTATTCTTCCAGTTACTCAGGAGGCTGAGGCAGGAGGATGGCTTGAGCACAGGAAGGTGGTTGAGCACAGGAATTAGAGATTGTTGTGTGATAGCCTGGGGCCATGGCACTCTACCTAGGGTAAGAGAGCAAGACTCTGTTGGAAGAAAGAGAGGGATAGAGGGAGTGAGGAAGGGAGGGAAAAGGGAAGGGAGGGAGGAGTAACCCATCAAGGCTCATAATTTCTATTTTATCTTTATTTCCCAAAAAACTTAAAAGGTCAATTTTTCATAGCCTGACACCGTCTAAGGAGCCAAACTGGATCAAATGCTATGAGGCTTTTCATAGCCTTATCCTATTCAGTGTGGATATTTATGTATTAGATATTAGATTAGATCATGGGGTCCTGCCTCCAACTTATTTGGGGATTTTACATAAAATAGCTCTATTACCTTTCTATAAATGAAAACCTTCTGAGTTGGAATTGTAGCCTTTTCCAGTGGATTTGGATAAGTGGCCGTGGATCTGTAATAAAGATTCTTTAACGTTTTGACCTATGAAATAGAGTAAAAACAGAGCTTCCAGTAGAATTATAATTTTAATAGGTATAATCATAATTAATAAACATCTTTTAAGAGTGTGTGTGTATGTGAATCTCATCCCCTACAAATAGAGAATGCACATTTCCTGGCTCTTTTGTAACATTTTTATGTTTACATAAGTCACATTCTGTGATTACAATGCAATAAAACAAAAAATTTATAACCCAACCATGTGGTTTTTAAAAATACTCTTCTAAATTAGGTCAAAGCAGAAGTAAAAACTGAAATTACAGATGTCAAAATTTATGGGATGTGGTCAAGGATGTATTTAGAGACAAATTAAATGCTTTTGTCATTAAGGGATGGAAAAGGGGAGGGAATGAGAAGGGGGCAGGGAGCCCCCCCCACAAATCACACAGTCGGGGGAAGGGCTGCGGAGCTTCGCCTTTACTGAGTGCTTAGTATTTGGCTGCTGTTGCCTAGAAAAATACAAATAGCAAAATTATTGAATTAAGAAGGAGTTGAAAACCTGAAAAGACAAACTCCCATAGGAGACATAGAAAAATCGTCAAAGAATTACCTCCCAGAAAGGCCGAGTTTCGTCAGACCCTCAAGTAACTGGTCGTCTCTGTATGATTTAGACCACGCTTACTAAAATCAAAGGATGCAAGTTTTCTCTATTTACATGAAAGAACACTACAGACATATCTAATTTGTAAACATAGATTTATGAATCCCCAAAGTAAGATTCCCAGTAAAACAGTGGCAAATCAAGTCCAGGCGTATTTAACAGCGTGACCAGTCAGGTTTTATTCAAAGAAGGGAAGCAGGGCGGGGTATTAGACACTCTGCTAGTAATTCCCCACATTAATCCCTCTCCTAACCTGGATGATTTCTGAAGAGACATTTGATAAAATTCAGCATTTGTTTCTGATCTGAAAAGAAGGACATTCTTGGTAAGTGAAGGCTGGCCGGGTACCTCCTGGCCACAATAAAAATGTTCGTTTGAAACCTGCAGCCACATTTTACTCGTGACTGACCATTAGACCCTGTCCTCTAGGGCCAGGAACGGGTCAGAGCACCCCGTTATCACTGCCACTCCTCAGCCTTATCCCAAAAGTTCCTCCAGGGGTATAGCTTGGGTAAAGAGGAGACAAAATAGATGCATTTTATCCATTTATAAATCCCAGAACATTCGTGAAAATCGTATCAGACTGCAAGGTGGGAGAATTTAGAAAGTGGTTGGTTAGAAATTCATTACCCCCAAATCAATAACTTTCTGAAATACCAACAATAGGCAAGTAGGAAATATAATATGAAGACGTGATATATGATTAAGAACCCAAATTATAAAGTTCCTGGTAATAAATTAAACAATGTGATGGTCAATTTTAGGTGTCTGCTTGACTGGATGAGGGGACTCCTTCTCCGGTAAAGCGTATTTCTGGGTACATCTGTGAGGTGTTTCCAGAAGAGATCAGAGTTGAATCACTGGACTGAGAACTTCTCTCTCCCGGTGTGGATGGATCACACCATCCGATCCACGAGGGCCCGGGTAGAATGGAAAGGCAGAGGGGAGGCAAATGTGCTCTGTGTCCTCCGCTGGGGCTTTCCCAGACCTCGGCCCCACAAACTGGACATTTACAAGTTCTGAGACCATTGTCCAGCAAGAACTCTAAATCCATGCCAAACATCCTCTCCTTCTCTCAATGGTACCTGTGAGGTGATGGGGAGTTGCAAGAGATTGAGGCTGTTTCTGAGCTTGTTTCTGCTTCCGTGTCTCTTTCAGGCAGGGCGCTGCAAAAAGTCCCCCAAAGGTGTGTCTTACACAGCGTAGAAGTCTGTTTGTCTTTCTCACGAATGAAGTCAGCAGGTAGGTCGTCCCAGGCTGCCGTGGGGCTTCCCCTGGAGGGAAGGCACCAGGGACCCTGCTCCCACTTTACATTTAGTGCGCTGTCTCCATTACCTGGAGCACCTCGTGGTCTGACGTGGTGGCTGGAGTGGAGCCGTCACATCCGTGATCCAGGCAGCAGAAGGAAGGGAGGGGACAGGCAGAGGAGCACATCTTGTGAATTAGCTCCCTTTTAGGAGTGTCCCTGGAACCAACTCTACCCAGCTCTTCTGCTTACAGGTCATTGGCCTGGCATTGGCATGTGGGCTAATAAAATCAAGTTTCTCTTACTCAAGAATTAGGTAGTCGGGTGTTGTGGCAGGGGCCTGCAGTCCCAGCTACTCAGGAGGCTGAGGCAAGAGAATTGCTTGAGCCCAAGAGTTTGAGGTTGCTGTGAGCTGTGATGCCACGGCACTCTACCCAGAGTGACAGAGTGAGACTGTCTAAAAAAAATAATAATGATTAGGAAAAAATGGACCCTGAGCACCAGCTGGTATCTTTGCCCAGAATCTTCTTTGAATAAACTGCATTTCTTTGTTTAATAACAAAAATAATTGAACTTCAGAGAAAATAGGCAGATGGGAAATAAACACAGGGAAAGATGCCAGATATTATCAGCCATCAGGGAAGTGCAAATTAAAACAGCAGTGAAGGACCACTGCACACCTAATAGAATGGCTAAAATCCAAAAACCAAATGCTGGTGAGGATGTGGGGTGACAGGAACCCCCCCATTTCTGCTGGGGATGCAGAATGGTACAGCCACGTTGGGTGACAGTTTGGTGGTTTCTGATAAAATTAAGGTGCCCTTACCATATGCGTATGATCTGGCAATTCTGCTCACTGACATTTACCCAATGGAGTTGAAAAGTCACGTACACACAAAGCCTGAGCACGGATGTTTACAGCAGGGGTGCAATTGCCAAAATTTGGAACCAATCAAGTTGTCTTTTTGTAGGCAAGTAGATAAATTAACTGGCACCTCCAGACGATGGAAGTCCATTTAGTGATTCAAAGCCATGAGCTGTCGAGCTGGGAAGAGACATGGTGAAACTGTGATCTCCTATTACCAAGTGAAAGTAGCCTGGCTGGGAAGACTCACACAGTATGAGGCCAACTACGTGATATTTTGGAAAAGGCAAATCTATGGAGACAGTAAAATATCAGTGGTTTTCAGGGGCCCAGTGGGAGAAGGATGACCAGGTTGGAGTGCAGGGGCCTTTTAGGATGCAAATATTCTATTTCCAGTTTGTGGTTGGTTGAATCTGAGGATGTGGAAGCCACGGATACGGGGGCCACCTATTGCTAGGAATGATGCTGTAATGGTGGATGTGCATCCTTGTATAGTTGTCCCGGCCCCTGGAATGCACAGGGCCAAGGGTTAGCCCCAGTGCAGGCTGTGGGCTTTCCTTAGTGAGTCACTGTTGCTTGTCCGTTTTGGCAAATGCACCACAGTAATGCAAGACGTTGATAACACGGGCATCTGAGGGGTATGGGAGCATAGGGGACCCTCTGTACTTTCTGCTCAAGTTTTCTATAAATCTAAAACTGCTCAAAATATTAAGTCTATTAATTATAGCCAAACGATTGAGAGAGAGGCCTACAACACAAGAGATTTAGGGGTTACGTGCTGGTCGGCAGTCCCTGGAGGTGGCAGCTGCTTTGAGGACAGACCTGCGGGTGGCAGTCAGCTCTGGGCAGAGGTGGGCTGCCCGGCCAGGGGAGGCCACTTTTGGTCAAAAGCCATGTATAATAATAAAGTCACGAAATTATTTTCTAGCACAGCTCAACACTTCCAAGAGCAGTGCCCACACTGGTTTGGGGCTTCTCTGTGGGGTGATTTCCAGCATGTAGGACCCTGGGCATCTCCCTGCTATGGCACTGTGCCCTGTGCTCAGTGTCCGTCTTATTCTAAGACTCTGCACGGTCCCACCACCAGGAAGGAGGGGGCTTGGGTTTGTTCTGCAAGCTGTGACTGGATTTAGGCCACCATGCTTGGCCCCTCCCCAGCCCCAGATGAGGCTGGTAGCAACCACCAGAGATTTGGGCCAGTGGGCAGCCTGATGAGGGTCCCAGCGAGGACAGTCAGGCCTGGACCAGCCATGGGCAACAGCCCTGAGACTCCAGCCAGCATGTGTTTTGCAACTGTCACACATAGGGGTGGCCCCTTGTTGCTCCAGCCTGAACAACGGAGGGAGAGGTGGTGCTGTCCCTGGGCCTGCACCCCCTGCAGCCAGCTCAGCACCCATCAGTAGGCTTGGCGTGTGGGGCGATGGGCCAGGGTGTCACATCCAGGGAGCTTTGCCTGGGGAGGCTGTGAGCCCACTGCCCTGCCAGTGCCCCCAACTGCTGGTACCGCCTGCTCAGGTGAGACTCCTGCGGGCTCTCTCTACCCCCAGAGCACCTGAGAACCAGGCCCAGGAGGCTCCGAGACCCACAGAAGTCGTGCTTCCTTCCACTTTACACCTTGGGCTTCTCCCCAAACTACTGGCTCTGCCACCACTTCTCCCAGAACCTGAGCAGGGCAGTGCTGGAGTCCATCCCACACACCTCAGAGTCCTTCAGGCAGTTAGGGACGTGTACCAGGAGGAGGCACAGGCTATAAGGAGGTCTCAGAGCCCATTCAGGGAGACAGAGAGGGAGAAAGAGACAGAGGGAGAAACAAAGACGGAGAGAGACAGAGAGAGACAGAGAGACACGAAAAGAGACAGAGAGAGATGAAGAGAGACACAGAGAGAGACAGAGAGACAGAGAGAGACAGAGAGACAAAGAGACAGAGAGAGACAGAGAGACACGAAGAGAGACAGAGAGAGATGAAGAGAGAGACAGAGAGAGACAAAGAGACAGAGAGAGACAGAGAGACATGAAGAGAGACAGAGAGAGATGAAGAGAGAGACAGAGAGAGAGACAAAGAGACAGAGAGAGACAGAGAGACACGAAGAGAGACAGAGAGAGATGAAGAGAGAGACACAGAGAGAGACAAAGAGACAGAGAGGGAGATAGAGAGACAGAGACCAAGGGAAGGACAGAGTGACACAGAGAAAGAGACAGAGATTGAGCAAGGGACAAAGCAGTAGAGAAGGAGAGAGAGAGACAAGGCCAGAAGGACAGAGCTAGAGACAGAGGGAGAGATGGAGAGGCTGAGGGAGGGATGGAGAGGCTGAGGGAGAGAGGGAGAAGCAGAGGGAGGGAGAGAGGGAGATGCTGAGGGAGGGAGGGAGAGGCTGAGGGAGAGAGGGAGAGGCAGAGGGAGGGAGGGAGGGAGAGGCTGAAGGAGAGAGGGAGATGCTGAGGGAGGGAGGGAGAGGCTGAGGGAGAGAGGGAGAGGCAGAGGGAGGGAGGGAGAGGCTGAGGGAGGGACGGAGAGGCTGAGGGAGAGAGGGAGAAGCAGAGGGAGGGAGAGAGGGAGATGCTGAGGGAGGGAGGGAGAGGCTGAGGGAGAGAGGGAGAGGCAGAGGGAGGGAGGGAGGGAGAGGCTGAAGGAGAGAGGGAGATGCTGAGGGAGGGAGGGAGAGGCTGAGGGAGAGAGGGAGAGGCAGAGGGAGGGAGGGAGAGGCTGAGGGAGAGAGGGAGAGGCTGAGGGACGGAGGGAGGGAGAGGCTGAAGGAGAGAGGGAGATGCTGAGGGAGGGAGGGAGAGGCTGAGGGAGAGAGGGAGAGGCAGAGGGAGGGAGGGAGGGAGAGGCTGAAGGAGAGAGGGAGAGGCTGAGGGAGGGAGGGAGAGGCTGAGGGAGAGAGGGAGAGGCAGAGAGAGGGAGGGAGGGAGAGACTGAGGGAGAGAGGGAGAGGCAGAGAGAGGGAGGGAGGGAGAGGCTGAGGGAGAGAGGGTGAGGCAGAGAGAGGGACGGAGAGGCTGAGGGAGAGAGGGAGAGGCTGAGGGAGGGAGGGAGAGGCTGAGGGAGAGGCTGAGGGAGGGAGGGAGAGGCACAGGGAGGGAGGGAGAGGCTGAGGGAGAGAGGGAGAGGCTGATGGAGAGAGGGAGACGCTGAGGGAGGGAGGGAGAGGCTGAGGGAAAGAGGGAGAGGCTGAGGGAGGGAGGGAGAGGCTGAGGGAGAGGCTGAGGGAGGGAGGGAGAGGCACAGGGAGGGAGGGAGAGGCTGAGGGAGAGAGGGAGAGGCTGAGGGAGGGAGGGAGAGGCACAGGGAGGGAGGGAGAGGCTGAGGGAGAGAGGGAGAGGCTGATGGAGAGAGGGAGAGGCTGAGGGAGGGAGGGAGAGGCTGAGGGAGAGAGGGAGAGGCTGAGGGAGGGAGGGAGAGGCTGAGGGAGAGAGGGAGAGGCTGAGGGAGGGAGGGAGAGGCACAGGGAGGGAGGGAGAGGCTGAGGGAGAGAGGGAGACGCTGAGGGAGGGAGGGAGAGGCACAGGGAGGGAGGGAGAGGCTGAGGGAGAGAGGAAGAGGCTGAGGGAGGGACGGAGACGCTGAGGAGACAGCATGAACTCAGACTTTAGGAACAACCAGTGGAACCAGCCCCCAGCAAGCCTATGGGCACCTCTCATGTCCTCAGGTGCATTCATCGCCCTAGCCCCTAAGGCCATAACACATGCCAGGGGCTTTGATGCGACAGCTGCCCGGCCTGGGAGGACACACAGTGATGAAAGCACAAGCAGCACCTCATGTGGAAATGGTGGGCCCTGAGGCTAGAGGTGCCCTGTGGGGAAAGGCAAGCCTGAGCTCTTGACTGTCGCTCTGCGCCTCCTGGAGTCCTGGTGAGACGTGAGGCTGCTGGGGGCTGAGTAGAGTGCTGCCCAGGAGCAGATGCAAGTGACTAGAGAGTGGAGGCAGCAAGCCGGGGACACGTGTGGGTGACATGGGATGGCCAGAAACAGCTGATGGCAGGAGCCCGCAGAAGGGACTGTCAGTCCAGGCCTGCCTTTGACTCGCGCCTCTCAGCTCCTGAACACATGTGCACCTGCTGCCTCGGGTGCCTGTCCCAACTCCGTGAGGAGGGGATGCTGGGCTCCTAGGGTTCAGCACAGGGCCAGCCCAGAGCAAGCCCCTGGGAGCACAGCGTGGCTCAGTGTGTGGCCTGTCAGCCTTGTGCCTCCCTGTCTCTGGGGACTGGGCTGGGCAGAGGTCAGGCATCTGCACTGTTCAGCCAGAAGCCCCCAGACTCAAATGAACAAATGGAGGCACAGGTTACTGGAATTTCAGTTGAAAACAGTTAAAACTTTCCAGTGGGGTTTTCCTAGACCTTGCCTTTGAATTTCCAAGGTCTGCACCTCTTTCTGAGAGTAGTCAAGTCTGTGGCCTTGTTCCAGCACCTGCCTTCTCCCCAGGCTGCTCGGGAACCTTCTTGGTAGTCCCCCTTCCCTGGACTGGCAGTGGGCTTTGTCCCAGTGAACTCAGCTTTGGGAAAAGGGTGCTGTACACCAGAGCTGGCAGGAAAGGTGTGGATTCCGAGTGCAAACACCAGAACCAGAACACTGCTGTCTGGTCTTTTGGCTTACAGTGCAGCAAGGACAGAGTGTCCGGGGGGGGAGAGGCATACCACAAATTGCTGCTGGGTGTCAGAGCTGTGCGTGGGACAGGACCGTTCCACAGCCCCAAATGATAAAAACACATGGTGTTCAACCAGAGGCCTCCCTTCGATGGGTGTTGCAGAGAACTCCTAATGTCTGGCTGCACTTTCCTGCGGTCTTCAGAATTTAAGTGGCCTGTAGAGAGATGAGAGCCCATCAGCGTCTGCTGGTGGGGGACCTCCCCCAGGACTCGAAGACTCCCGGAGGCAAATTAGAGTCAACATTGAATTCTGGCAGTTGGGGTCCTCCCTGGACTCTTGGGGTCTGCCCATGATAGCCACACTGGTGGCAAATATCAAATTCCATTGGAAAAAATGAGGCTGAAGAGCAGATTGCCTGTCAATGTGGTCGTGTTTCCCTGGTTTTTCACTGCCGTGAGCTAAAATTCAAATGTGAAAGGCCCTTCTTGATGTGGTTTTCAGGCCTCATCCTCCCTCTCCGCCCCATCCCTGAGCTCCTGCTGTAGGCGGCTGTGGGTGCCTCAGTGAGCAGGGCCTCTTCTGCTGCCTGGCCTCTGCTCAGGCCAGTTGCTGTCTCAGACTCCACAGCTCCCTTCATCACTGCACTGGGTCCTGCCTTCCGTGACTCCCTCAGCTGTCACCTCCTCCAGGAAGACTCCTTGGATCCATTTGCTGGCCTGATCCCTGCTGCCATGACATCCAGTGAGTCTCCCCAGTGTCTCTTCCCTCCGCATCCTGGGGTGGTCCTTAATTTTCTCCTTGCCCACGTGACTGGGCCTCATTGTAGCCTGAGCCCGGTACCATGGGCACGGGTGACCTATTGTAAGTAGTTTTTGAGAGTCTGTGAGATCAAAGTGCTGCCTCTTAGCGGCCGCTGGCATGGCCGTCCCACCTTTTCCTGCACCCCCACCCTGAACTATGCACACGCACAGGCACTCATATGGTTCATACATTCAGGAGGAGAGGCTGATAAGGCCCACCCCGGAGGAGGAGAGACCCTTTTGGTCGTGGCCCTGTGGTGGGGATGCACTTGGCATTTCAGCGGTGCCAGGCCTAATCAGAGGAGGCTGGAGAGTCAGGAGGCAGACGCATGAGCTGACATTGCTGCCTGGGTGAGGCTGTGGCTAATGCTGTTGGTACTTCCCCAACCCCAACCCGGTCTGGTCCGTTTGCTGGGAGCCTTGGCCGCCAGTGGCTCACAGTGGCCCTCCAGCTGATGCTGCTGGGAGCTGCTGCACCCAGGAAGTTATTCGACCTCCTTCAATGGGCAGCCTGCACTACTGACAGATGGATAGGGTACAATGGGCTGGCCCCCGCCCCAGAAAGAACTAACCGCATGGTGGGGTGTGCTGCAGAGCTGCTCTGAGCGCCAGGTGAGGGCTCGACTGGCAGAGCCCGCAGCCTTGCCCAAGTCCCCCCCTCGCCTCGTGCTGCTCTCCTCCTGGCCGGCAGCCCTCCAGAGAGTCCTCGGTCAACAGTCCACAGGCGCCACAGCCCCTGCCTGCGGCTCTGAGTCCTGACAGCCCAGCCTACCCAGGACACATATGCCTTTTGCCAGGTCTGACTGTTCCCACTCCAAGGACGGTGCCTACTGCAGACAGGACAGCCCAAAGAATAGAAACTATCACACCCTCCAAACAGCCCTTCCATCGGAACAGGACATCAGGACCCACAGCCGATTCTGAGAAGCAGCCAGACTGTGGGATTAAAAAGGGCGCTCGCAAAAGTTGGAATCGACCTAAACGTCCGTCAGCTAGTGGATGGATAAGCAAAATGTCGTCTGGCCACACAACAGAGAGGGATTCAGCAATAAAGTGAGACAAACCAAGGATCCCTGCCACCACGCTCTGAGCCCTGACAACCTCGCCCTGAGGGAAAGACGCCAGTCACAAAAGACCATAGGTTGCACGATCCCGCACATATAAAATGTCCAGAAAAGGTAAGTCTGCAGAGTCAGAAAGTAGGTGAGTGGCTGCCTGGGCAGGGGTGGGAGGCAGTGTGGGATGACAACGTGCTGTAGCTGATTCATGCTGATAATCGCAAAGCTTGGCCAACTCGCTGAAACATCACTGCCTTCTAAACTAGAAACCGACGAATTATATGATATATAAAATATACCACCATAGAGTTTATACCCCCAGCTCCAGTGTTTTTCATTCCTGCAGGAAGGATTTTCTGGATGTGAGTCTTTGGACAAGACCACCAATGTCCCTGTTTTCTTCAGCAAGAGGCAGGTAAAATGCTTGGCATCAAATACCTGGTTTGCAAAAGCATTACGAGGTTTTGGAAATTGATCATACCAAATCAAAGGGCCTTGTTATTTGTTGCTTCTTTGGCTTGGACTCGTACCCAGAACTCCAAACACAAGTGAGCAGCTGTCCTCATCCTTAGTTAGGACAGATGCTGTGGGAATGTGGTTTGTTTAATGATGATCACACTCAAAAAATTACTAGAACTTTCTTAGAGCAGCGTTCCTCAGACCTCCTAGATCAACATCATATGAAAAACACAGATTCTCATCCCCTGCCCAGACACACTGACTTAGCATCTCGGGTATGGACCAGGGATCTGCATTTCACATTTCCCTGGGGGCTCCAAGGTCCAGTGAGGCCCAAGAGTGACGCTCCTGCTGTGGGGTTAGGGATGGGACTCCCAGGTTGCAGAAAGCTTTGGTTGAACTTTGCAAAGTAAGCCTGGCTGCGACTGTTAGAAGCTGACTACAGAATGACATCCCAAATGGTTAAGTAATCAGTGACAAAAGCAAATTTGTGACCCAAGGATCCCATTTCAGGCTGGGGATCGGGGGAGGGGCGATTGGAAACCCAGCCATCCAGTTACAGACCCATGGACACCTGGGCTCCAACTGCCACACCCAGGCATCTCAGGAGTGCTGCTTTTGTAGATATTGATAATTTGCACCACTTCTGTGCAGATTCTATGGGATGTGAAAACATGCACTCAGTTGGGTTTGGACTGGTTCTTTGGCCGCAGGGCTACTGAACTCCATAGCAGCAGAATGATTCTCACAGAGGCTCTCATGATAAAATTGTCACAGAAACTCCCACTTCCAAAAGGCACAACTGAGGTGGACCGACCGAGAGCCCAGTGGGGGAGATGGAAACTGCACAGCCCCTCCAGTGCCCACCAGGCGTACCCCTGGGCATTGGTGGAGTTGGGGGTTGGTGGGGAGTTGGAGACTGGCTTTTCCCACAGGATTGAGAGTACAGAAAGGTAGTCTTTGTAAGGAGCAGGTGGCCCAAAGGTAAAGAACAGTAGCACTTGTTAACCAAGAGCCAGCAGGACAAGCTGCCTCTGGCCACTGAGTTCCAGAGTCTCGGGCAATTGCACTTAGAGTTTGGCAAGAGGGGAATAGGTGGCTGGGGGGACAGCTGGACATCTCTGGTGTATCTCTGCTGCAAGCTTGACCAGCAGGCCTGCCTGTGGCTTCCCCTCTGATAGTAGGAGACTGGCGACCATGGTTCTGCTGAGGGCTGACCTTGAACCCCTGTCCCACCCTGTGGCAGGGGTGTACAGCATGGCTCCCTTGGGCCACCTTGCCCTCTTTTCCTTCCAAAAGGCAGGAGGCAAGCCCAGAGCCACAGACCAGGAAAAGGGCTAGAAATGATGCTACGGGACATTGGAGCTGGTCGTCACAGCCAGCACACTATGGGGCCATGAGGACAAGGCAAGAAAGCCACGGGTGTGGAAGGTGCAAAGAACAAGCCACCCCCATCCCAAAGGCCAAGGGCAGAGAGAGTCCAGCACTGAGGTGACTCCAAGTCAGAGTGGCACGTTCTGTTCTGGGGGTGAGAGGGTGTATTGGGAGGTTCCAGGGTTTGTGACAAATGAGGTCCCTACGTGGTGAGCTTAGACGGCGTACAATTTCCCAAGGCTGCCGTAATAAATGACCACAGACTGGGTGGCTTAGCACAACAGAAGTAGATTCGCTCACAATGCTGGAGGCCAGAAGTCAAAAGCAAGGTGTCAGAAGAGCCACGCCCCCTCGGAGGGCCCCCAGAGGGTCCTTCCTGCCTGGTCTAGCATCTGTGGCAGCTGCAATCCTCGGCTTGCAGCTGCACCCCTGCAGTCTCTGTCTGGCTCAGCTCTAGGTGTGCTTGTGGCTCTGTGTCCAAATTTCCTTCTTCTGATAAGGACACCAGCCATTGGATTTAGGGACTGCATGATCCAGTGTGACCTCATCTTAACTTGATTATATTCGCAAGACCCCATTTCCAAAGATGGTCACATTCACGGGTCCTACGGATCAGGACTCCAAAGTATCTTTTAGGGAGGACACAATTCAACCCACGACAATCGGGTGCAATCTTCTTTCATGTCACAGATAAGGAAACTGAGATGCTGAGAAGCTAAGCAGGGGTGTGCTTCCTTTTACCTGCCAAGTGCCAGGCCTGATGCTGTGGGTGGCTCTGCCCACAGCCTGCCTCTTTGACTCACTGTCACGCTCCCAGCTGAAGCCACTTCACCTGCTGACCTGGGGCTGTACAGAATGCTGGCGTCCGAGGGCTCCAACTTTCCTGAGGCTCTTAGAACTTGCACTGGGCAGTGTGACCTGGCCATTTGCTTGGGACCCACTCCTGAGGATGAGGCAGACACACACCACAATGCCCTCTAGTCCCGAATGCTGTGATTTCACTGCGACAGACTCCTAGAAGGGGAAGCTCCAGGTGCGAGGGATGACCTGCCCCTTTTGAGGGCTTTGTTGAGAGTCTGACAGAGCAGTCGGCCCGTACGCATGAGCTGGTGCAACAGGAGTCTGTGTCGTCAAGGTGCGTGTTTGAGCCCCAGGTTCCCTGTGACTGACCTAGATATGACCACAGCCTGGCGGCTTAGAACAGCACAAGCGAACTACCTCTGGAGCACAGAAGCCCACAGCCAAGGTGTCAGCAGGGCCGGCTCCTCCTGCAGGAGCCAGGGGAGAATCCGCCCCTCACCCTCTCTCCTGGCTTCCTGTGGCAGCCGGTGGTGTGTGGTGTTCCTTGCCCTGCAATCATCCAGGAGGATCTCTGCCTCCTTCTCCTCATGGCCTTGCCCTCTGTGTCTCTCCTCTCTTCACAGGGACACTTGTCATTGGACTTAGGACCCACCCTGTCAGGCTGGGATAATCTGGTCTCAAGAGTGTCACTTAATTCTCTCTGCAAAGGTCTCTTTTCCAAGTAAGGTCACATTACAGGGACCAGGGGTTAGGAGGAGGACATAGATTTTGGGGGCCCCAATCCCACCCACTCCAGGTACCATCTGCTTTTTACAGAGAAGGAAGCCATGCCTTGGACAGGGCAAGGGACTAGAGTAGAGGCCTCACACTCCAGCTTCTGAATATTTGACAAATGATGTGTGTTCCTCTTTCCCACTGTGGGCATCCCCACCTCAGGCTGTCAGAAATGGTGGCCTCAGGCAACTGGCTCCAGACGCCCCACTTCCTAGCCCTCTCTGATCTTTAAGCATATGCTTTAAGAAAAGCTAAGGAATCTCTTTCTATACAACCTTCTATGGAAAATATTTCGATTTTTATACAGTGGTCCGCACTGCCCACCAGCCCTTAAGGGGTTGAGACTGAGTGGGTCATTGGACTGGGAATGGCAGAAGAGTCCTGGTGGTCACTTTGGACCACAGGCTGGCACAAGATTTGGGTTCCATGCAGCCTCGGCCAAGGCGCTTGATGTCTTCAATCCTCAGTTTCTTCATCTGTAAAATAGAGATAACACTCTGCGTGCTGCTGGGCCCTGAAGGGAATTTAACAACACGTTATAGGTGGTATTCTCTCCCCAGTGATTCCTACAGAGCAAAGGCTCAGGAAAGGCTTGGTCCAGATGAAGGTGACTAGGGGGCATTTTCTGCATCACGAACTTATTGGTGCTTTCGGATGATTTTGAGCTATTTCCCGAGCCCCCCTCACTGGTGCACTCTTCTTAGCCCCTTTTGCTGGTGCAACATGGGGCGGCCCATTTGCCCAAACTCCCAGCTAGGTTCCTGCTCCCAAGTCCCCGCCCAGGCCCCACTGCACCCGAGCTTCCTTTTCATTTTAAATCCTCTGGCCATTGGTGGCGTGTCAGGAGGAGCCGTTAACTGTGACATTTCATTTGCTTCTCTTTTCCGCCTCTCCAGGAGCTGTAGAACACCGTGGGGAGACTGGGCCTTTCAACACTCCAGGCCGGCCCCCGGTTTCTTTCCTATTGTAGTTGAGCTCATTTATCAGAGGAGATCCCATTCTTTGGAGGAAAAATATGGTCACGCCCATTGACTCCAGGCCGTTTGATGTCCGGAGTCCTCTTCATGCCCTGGATAACACAGTTGGTGAGTAGACGGTGTCGCGCTGCAAGCACACCCAGGCAGTCTCACTTTGACAAGGCAAGTCCCAGTGACCCTGAGCTCAGAGGAGGCACCAGGATAAGCTACTGTCCTGGCTCGTGACATGTGAAGGCAGCGGGTTCTGCAGGAAGGGAGACTTCCCTCCCTGGGCCTGACCTACCCCCTTCATAAAGGGATTGATGAGAGGATGGTGCTCTGAGGGGCAGCCCACTGACCCCAGCTCTGCCACACACCTGGGAGGGACCCTTTAGGAACAGTGGCTCTGGCATCCTCAGGCTATACGTGGGGCCCAAAGAGATCCACATGACAAAAGACCCCAATGAATGCACGTCAAGCCACCTAATTGGAGGAGAAACACCTTGGGGTTTTGGAAACTGGAGCCAAAGGAGAGACAAAAACATCAAAACAAAACAGAGATGAACACGGAATGGGCCAGCAGTCCCAGGCCTATGTACGCTCCAAGAGACTGTAGCAGGAGTTCAAACAAACCTTCACAGCAGCACTGCTCCCTCTGGTCAAGAGGTGGAAACAACTCAAATGTCCCTCAGCAGGTGAACAGACAGATGAAACGTACCCCAGCTCTCTGCATGGTGGGATATTGCTCAGCCGTGAAAATGAACGGTGTGCTCCTACAGGCATCTCTGGCTTTATTGCACTTCACACACACTGTGGTTTTTTGTTTGCTTTTACAAAGGGAAGGTCCGTGGCAACCTGCATCAAGCAAGTTTATCAGCGCTGCTTTCCCAACAGCACCTGCCCGCTTCTTGTCTCTATGTCCCATTTTGGTAATTCTTGTGGAATTTCAGCCTTTTTCATTATTGTTATATCTGCTGTGCTGATCTGTGATCAGTGAGATCTCTCTTTTTTTCCTTTGATGTTACTATTGTGATTGTTTTGGGCACTATGCACTGTGCCCATATAGGACTGTGAACTTAAACCTGTTGCGTGTTCTGACTGCCCACAGACGGCCGTTCCCCACTCTCTCCCTGTCTGCAGACCTCCCTATTCCTTGACACAACAATGTTGAAATTAGGCCAGATAATAGCCCTACAATGGGCTCTAAGTGTTCAAGTGAGAGGAAGAATCACACGTCTCTCACTTTCAATGAAATCTAGAAATGATTAAGCTTAGTGAGGAAGGCATGTCAAAAGCCAAGATAAGCCAACAGCTCGGCCTCTTGTGCCAAACAGTTAGCCAAATTGTGAATGCAGAGGAAAAGTTTGTGAAGGAAGTTAAAAGTGCTACTCCAGTGAACACACAAATGATAAGAAAGCAAAATAGCCCTATTGCTGATATGGAGAAAGTTTTAATGGTCTGCACAGAAGATCTAACCACGCCTGACACTCTCATAAGCCAAAGCCTAACCCAGAGCAAGGGCCTAACTCTCTTCAATTCTGTGAAGGCTGAGAGAGGTGAGGAAGCTGAAGAAGAGTTTGAAGCTAGCAGAGGCTGGTGCATGAAGTTTAAGGAAAGACACGGTCTCTATAACATGAAAGTGCAAGGTGAAGGAACAGGTGTTGATGTAGAAGCTGCAGTAGGTTATCCAGAAGGTCCAGCTGAGATCACTGAGGAAGGGGGCTACCCTGTACAGAAGATCGTCAATGCAGTATAAATAGCCTATGATCTAGCGGAAGAAAATGCCACTCTAGAGAGTCAGGCAGGCTGACTCTCTTGTTAGGGACAAATGCTGCTTGTGACTTTAAGTTGAAGCCAATGTTTATTTACCATTCTGAAAATCCTGGGGCCCTTAAGGATTATGCTAAATCTACGAAGCTTGTACTCTAGAAATGGAACAACAGGGCTGGACAACAGCACGTCTGTTTACAGCATGTTTTATCTAATATTTTAAGCCTATCATTGAGACCGACTGCTCAGAAAACAAAGAATACCTTTCAAAATATTTCTGTTCCTTGACAACGCACCTGCTGACCCAGGGGCTCTGATGGAAATGTACAAAGAGGTTGATACTGTTTTCATGCCTGTTAACATAGCATCCATTCTGCAGCCCAGGGATCAAGGGGTAATTTCAACTTTCAAGTCTTATTATTCAGGAAGTACATTTAGTAAGGTTATAGTTGCTATAGATAGGGAGTCCTCTGATAGATCTGGGCAAAGTAAATTGCAAACTTTCTGGAAAGGATTCACCATTCTAGACGCCATTAAGAACATTTACAATCCACAATCCATGGGATGAGGTCAAAATATCAACATTAACAGGAATTTGGAAAGTTGGCTCTAGCCCTTGTGGGTGACTTTGAGGGGTTCAAGATTCAGCAGAAGAAGTCATTGCCAAGGTGATGGAAACAGCAGAACCAGAATTACACATGGAGCCTGAGGATGGAGCCTGCTGCCACCTGAGGGTCAAGGTAGAACGGATGAGGAGTTACTTTTTATGAATGAGCAAAGAAAGTGGTTTTCTGAGCTAGAATATACTCCTGGCCAAGATGCTGTGAATGTTGTTGAAATGACAACAAAGGATTTAGAATATTACATAAACATAGCTGATAAAGCAGCGGCAGGCTTTGAGAGAACTGATTCCAATTTTGAAAAAAGTTCTACTGCGGGCAAATGCTATCGAACAGCATCTCATGCCACAGAGAAATCTTTCATGAAAGTCAGAGTGAATGTGGCCAACGTCCTTGTGGTCTTAGCTTCAGAAACGGCCACAGCCACTCTAGCCTCCAGAGGCCAGCACCCTGCTCGGTCAGCACCATCAGCATCAGGGAGGCAAGACCCTGCCCCAGAAATGAGACTCCTTGGAGGTTCGGATGGTGATTGTCACTTTTCAGCAGTGAGGTATTTTTACATTAAGGTAGATACATTGTCTTTGACACGATGGTGTCACACACTTAACAGACGACATTACAGGGTCAACCTAACTTCGTATGTGCTAGGAAACCAGGACACTCGTATGTCTCACTTTACTGTGGTGTCTGGAGTTGATCCCATAATATCTCCGTGGTCTGCCTGTCCAAGCTGCGGATGGACCCTGAAATCGTAACTGAAACCAAGCCGCACGTTTATATGAAATGTCCAGAACAGGCCAGTTTACGGAGACAAAGGACAGGTGGGTGGTCCTCAGGGGTTGGGCAGGGGAACGGGGTGTGATGGCTAACAGGTATGGGTGTTTTTGGAGAAGGGGATGAAAACATTTTGGAAGCAGAAAAAAGTGGTGAATTGTTCACTTCAAAATGGTTGATTGTACAAAATGGTTTTTAACTGAATAAGAAAACGAAAAGTAAATAAAATAGCAGAGCCAGGTCACATGAAGAGGAAATATGAAAGCATAGAATCTCTTGGGGGTGCACAGCCTCTTTCTGCCTGTTTTGGGGGTATAAGGGGATACCCCTAAGGATGGCACACAGGAGCTGGGTGAGCCCTACAAGGCAGGGACTTTCTCTTGAGGGACCCGAAGGTGTCTGTCTGGCCCATCTCAGCTGCAGGCTCCACAGGCTTTTCCTAGTGAGTAGTCTGGCCTTGGACAGGGTGACAAAGGACCACCCTCTGGGGCTGCTGTATGGCCTTTATCTCCCCTGTGTCTTCCTGGAGCTCCTAAACAGCCTGTAGCCACCTCCCGCTCAGGTTTAGCCTCTTCTGACCAGACAAATGAACAGATTTAAAATGACCCGCTGATAGGCGCTCGAGATGCCACAGGCATTTACAGACCTCACTCGAGAACTGCGTCTTCTTTTGTTCACTTGTTTCATAGAAACGGGTACATTTCCCCTTCCTCCCCCCGGCTCCCCAGCCCTGCCACAGTGACCCAGGCTGATCTGAGAGGGACCCGCAGCGAGAGGAGCCCCTGCATGGGACCTCACCTGTGAGGCGCAGAAGACACAATTCTTCCCAGTTCCTGCTGTTCTTACGGCACCACATAAAGTTGATTTAGCAAACCTTTTTTCCTATTGTGTAGTTTGTAGGTCAAAAGCGTCCCCAAACTTAGATGGCCTGACAGATGGACAGGCGGACCCACGGGTGTCGTGGGGGCAGAGGCTGCGGGGAGCAAAAGGAAAGTGAGAAGGTGGGCAGAGAGGAGCGAGCATCCTCCCGCCCAGGGAGAATGGGGCAGGGAGGGGTTTGTTTTGTTTGGGTTGTCATTTGACGAAAGACAGAAGAAGGCCCGAGTAGCCTTAGCTTCTGCATGGCTTAAGAGCGGGTTGTTATTTTTGAAACACAGGCAAGGAGCAGAACACGGGAAGGAAAAGCAAAGGGTTTCCACTGTGCCCACGAGGCACCCCGAGAACGCGCTGGGCAAGACTGGTCAGACCAGTCTGGGGTGTCTCTAGGACCAGACCCAACCGTGGGACCTTTCCTGGATGCCTCCAGGTGGCCAAAAGAACGAGACGCGAACCAGCCACATGTGACTGATTTGTTGTTAAGGAGGCCTGGGGGATGACAGGTTCCCTGGGAACCCAGCGCTGAGCACACTCAACCTGTGATCAGTGACATTCATGTGCCCCCTCCCCACGGCGCACATGTAATGACATCTACTGAATCATATGCTGTCTGCTGAGGGCCCTCCTAAGAGCTTTCCAAATAGTAACTGATTTAATCCACTCAACAACTATATGATCTGGGCACTGGCATTATCAACATTTCACAGATGGGGAAACTGAGACAGAGATGCCTTAAGACACCTGCCCAAGGTTTCAGTGGGAAAGTAGTGCTGCTGTGGTAAATGTGGAAATCAGTGAGAAAAGTGACCCTCTGTGACAAATCACCACCTAATAGCAAGAACGAAGCGGCTGCCCTGTGTTCAGCCTCGCTGTGTCCAGGCCCTGCACACGCAGCCTGTCCTCACTGGCCGGCAGTTAGTGTCTGTGCTTTAAGTAAGGGGAGAAACTAAAACCCCTGATATAAAGGAAGGGATGGAGGTTCAGAGCCCATGGACCTTGAACTGAATCTTGGCTCTCACATCTGTGGCCCCGTCACCTGGACACAAAAACGCCACAGCCAGAGGCACCCACAGGGGCTCACTAAATCCACCCTCAGCATGCCACAGCTACCCAGCTGCTGCAGTTTGGGCAGGGTTTGCTTGTTTCCTCCAAATTGCAAGTCAAAATTTGATCCCCAGTGTTGGAGGTGGGGCCCAGCCTGGTGGGAGGTGCCTGGTCATGGGGACAGATCATTCCTATGAATGGCTGGGTGCCCTCCTCACGATGATAAATGAGGTCTCCCTCTGTCAGCATCTGTGAGAGCTGCTTGTTAAACACAGCCAGTCACCTCCCCACATCCCACCCGCTTCCTCTCCTGCCATGAGATCTCTGCACACGTGGCTCCCCTTCACCCTCCACCCTGCGAGGACACAGCCTGAGGCCCTCACTGGAAGCACATGCTGGCTCAGGAGCCCAATAAAACTTTGTTCTTTGTAATCCTCCAGCCTCAAGTGAGCACTCCTTTATATTAATAGCAACGCCAGTTTGGCTGACATAGCAGCCCAAAGGCAGGTGGGACTTCATGGCTCTAGAATCCCGCCAACACGGTTAGGGTCGCTTCTCAGAGCACAGGACCCCTCTGGAATCTTGAGCAGGCAAGCCAGCCCTCCAGGCTCAAGCTCAGACCTTTTGTCTTAGGGTGTCTTCTCTGAGCACAGGACCCTTCTGGCATCTTGATGCTGCCCTGTGTAGGGGGGCACTGAAGCAGAAGCAGCATGGCCTCCCAGGCAGGCTGGGCCTCTGACAGCTGATGTTTCACGGGACACAAATTTATGCATGATTCAGCTGCCTTCGGGCCGTCCCCACCACCTTCCTGAGCCCATGTTGCTGCGTGACATTCTGAATTTGACTCTGAACTTTCTAGTGGAATTTAAAAAGGTTTGCAAGTCTGAGGGAGCACTGTCAAGCATCTTTCCTGGACTGGACGGCCATCTGCCTATCTCCTTTGGAGAAATACCTGTGCAGGTCCTCTGCCATGTTAAAATTAGGTGGTCTTCTTACTATGGAGTTTTCTCAGTGGGCACCCCTGTTACTGGGCTACATGACCCTGTGGTGCTTTGGGGTGTTCATGGCATGGGAGACACACAAGCAGGGTGATGGAGGTGGCCCTTGGCCCCAGGCTGGCCTGGTCACCCTCTTCGTGTCAGCAGAAGGAGGCTGTCTTCACCCCTCCGCTTCGTCAGGGAAGTCTGGAGCACTACAGTTCACAGAGGTGATGGGTATTGGGGAAGCCCAGGGCAGAGAGACAGGACCCCGCTTTCTAGGTCCCACTCTTCCACTTCCTGCCCGGAACCTTGGGCTGCTGGTCTGGAACTGGGTTATGCCCTGCACTTTTCTGCTCACCTTGTTGAAAGGCACAGGTGAGAACACGTGGGATGGTGTGGGAAGAATGTCAGCTCTTGCCATCTGCGTGTGCCAAGGGATTTGCTGCTCTGCTCCCTCCCCAGCATGAATACCCTGAATCCACGTCCATGGGCAAGCTCTGGTCTGGGCTGAGTCCCACTGCAAAGTCTCCCTGCCACGAGGGCTGATCACTGCAGGTTCTGTACCTGCTTCCACCAAGACACCACCGGGCATGCAAGACCTGGGGGCCTCAACCCTGGACCTGAAAGGGGAGGACCGAGCCTGAGAGGAAGGCAGGGCAGTGGGCGGCCTCGAAGGTGGGACCTCGCCTGGCGACAGGGCCTGAACCGGCTTCTCAGTAGGTTAGTTTCTAGTGAGGTTGGACTGGAAAGAGCTGTCTGAATGGAACTATCCGGGGAGGGGCATCTGGGGGCGGGGCTATCAGGGCAGCACTGTCTGGGGGCGGGGCTGTCTGAATGGAACTATCTGGGGAGGGGCGTCTGGGGGCGGGGCTGTCAGGGCAGCACTGTCTGGGGGCGGGGCTGTCTGAATGGAACTATCTGGGGAGGGGCGTCTGGGGGCGGGGCTATCAGGGCAGCACTGTCTGGGGGCGGGGCTGTCTGAATGGAACTATCCGGGGAGGGGCGTCTGGGGGCGGGGCTGTCAGGGCAGCACTGTCTGGGGGCGGGGCTGTCTGAATGGAACTATCCGGGGAGGGGCGTCTGGGGGCGGGGCTGTCAGGGCAGCACTGTCTGGGGGCGGGGCTGTCTGAATGGAACTATCCGGGGAGGGGCGTCTGGGGGCGGGGCTATCAGGGCAGCACTGTCTGGGGGCGGGGCTGTCTGAATGGAACTATCCGGGGAGGGGCGTCTGGGGGCGGGGCTGTCAGGGCAGCACTGTCTGGGGGCGGGGCTGTCTGAATGGAACTATCTGGGGAGGGGCGTCTGGGGGCGGGGCTGTCAGGGCAGCACTGTCTGGGGGCGGGGCTGTCTGAATGGAACTATCCGGGGAGGGGCGTCTGGGGGCGGGGCTATCAGGGCAGCACTGTCTGGGGGCGGGGCTGTCTGAATGGAACTATCCGGGGAGGGGCATCTGGGGGCGGGGCTGTCAGGGCAGCACTGTCTGGGGGCGGGGCTGTCTGAGGCAAGATCTACCTGGGCCTGGGCCTGGGCCTGGTCTTGGGCTGGACCAGGTGTGGCTGGACCAGGTGTGAGGAGGGCTGGCTTGGACTCCACCTTCCTGAGCCTGGCACGCAGGGGACTAGCCTAAGGAGGTAAGTCTGGCCCCTGGCAGTCTCTTCCTGCTGTTGGAAGCCACAGGCTGGGGTGCCTGGCATGGACTGACTTCTGGATAGCCCTAGCCTGAGACATGAGGGAATGATCTTGGGGCTTTCTAGGGTCAGCACACCAATACTTGATCTAGAACTTTGTACTAGAACTTTGGCCATCATTCCCTCCCAGAATTTCTGGTCGCCATACATTGGTCCAGTCATTCAGCAAACATTCATGCACGTGAATTCTGAGAACACAGCTCTGAACAAGACAGACTCAGCCCTGGCCCTGGGCTCTCACCGTCTTGGGTAGACAACAGTAAGCAAGAAACTATGACACAGGAAGAGACTTGTCAGGGAGTGAAAGTGTTCTAAGGAGCAAGGGCTTGGCCGGAGGCCTGAAGGCTGGGAAAGTGTGCCCTGTCTCAGACAACCAGACCAGGGTCTGGTGACATTCCCAGTAGCCAGGCAGGAAGGCAGAGCAACCCTGGACTCCCAGACACATGCACCTTGCTGTGAACTTCCCAAATACCATGAATCTGAGACCTGAAACAGCCTAGCACTCCCAGAAGCAAATAATGACTTCCTGCCACAGGACTTAGAAGAGAGAGCAGGAACATTTACAGACGGTCTTCCTCATCATTGGTCATTGTTAGGTTTCTCAACCAGCCTAACAGTCTGACCCCTCCGTCCCAAAAGGCTCTGGACTGTGGGGAGAGCATGGCCACTCGTAGAGACCCTCCCAGGCAGGGCAGGTGGTCCAGGCTTCCCTCAGATGCCAGCTCCTGTGTTTGCAACTGGACACGTCATAGCAGCATCCATGGGATGTTTTGAAGAAAGCACATGTTTCCCCCACACCATCACCTGACACAGTCATTTCATTTTCGCCTATGACTTCCTCTTATTGCTCTTTCAGCTCTGTGCTTGGCCTGGAGTCACAGGCTGGACTCGTAGGATAAATAAAATACAGTCCTATCCTGAAGCAGCTGTCTGGTCCAGGGTAGGGGACAAACAGATGGATGGCGAGGTGGAGATGTGTGCACTCCCCCATGGGCCTGGTGTGCAGGAGTTGGTCCCATCTGAGGACGCAGGAATACGTCTTGGAAGAAATGATACTTACACTGAGGCTTCAAGAGTTTCCCAAGTGAGAAAGGTGGAAAGGCATTTCAGACAATCTTTATATTTTTCAGGAGATAACTAGAAATCTGGATATTTATATGAAACCTCCAGACTTTTAACTGTTAACCAACAATTAAAATAAAAAGTACAAGCCAAACAAAACATGTCTTGGGGTGAAACTTAGGCATTTGGGCAGCCTTGCATCCTGGTTCTCGTGTTTGCATCTAGGCTTGTAATTATAGTATATGTGCAATTTTTTCCCACTTAACATGTCGTGAATATTTTCCATGTTTATGTAATCCCTTAAAAGCTATTTACAATGATTACATAACATTTGGGACGTGTCATGATTCACTTTACATTTTACCTCCTCTTAGATGCCCAGGTGGTTGGGTAGAGTCTCAGACTCAGCCCAAGCTGGTTTGTCAGTTCATTTCCCCCAGGAAGAGCCACTCAGATGGGTCAAATGTACCTGACCTATGTCCCTTCCCAGAGAATCACAGACATCTTAGGATTTTAGCACAGGAGGAGACTTTAGGGTTCATCTGTTCCCATCCTTTTATTTTTTCAGCTGAGAAAACTCAGACCTTGTCCAAGATCAAGGGCAAGTGTCTAATAATCCCTTCATGGTGAAAATGATTGAATTTCACTGAAATACATTAAAAAAGAGTTAGAGCATTCTTTTTTTTTTTTGGCCCTGGAACTGTGCTGAATGTATACACAATTGGGGGAGAACTAATACCTTTACGATATCAAGTCTTTTACCCCAAATATGCTGCATTTGTATACATTTTGTAATTCGTTCCTAGGTTATTTATGTATATGTATCTATCATATCTGCTCATTTGTTGATGTTGCTATTATAAATAGCATCTTTTCAAAACTTGTGTTTTCTAATTGTTGCTGCTTTATAGAAATGCAATTGAGTTTTGTGTATTGGTTTTGCATCCACTCACCTTATTTCACTCTCTTATTAATAATTTTCCGTAGGTTATTTTTGAGTTTTCTATGTAGCTATTTTCATCTGCAACTAGTGAGAGTTTTCTCTATGCCTTTCCTCCTTTATATTAAGTATTTCCTTTCCGTGTCTTTGGAAATCAATTAGAACTTCCTCTTTGATGTTATGTAGAAGTGAATGATATCTGATCTCAACAGAAATTCTTTCAGCATTCCTCCACATATGATTATTATAGGTATTTTCAGTAGATGCTTTTTATCAGATTAAGCAAGTTCCTTTCTATTACTCTGTGCTAAGATTTTTAAACCATGATCAGATGTGGAATTTTGTTGAATGCTTCCTTTTTGCATGCATCAAGGCAATTCCTGGTTTTTCCCCTTTAATCTGTTATTGTAGGAAGTTACATCAACAGATTGCCTAACCCAGTCTGTGTTCCTGGGATAAATCTGGCTCAGACCTGATTTATTACTGATTATTGACGATGCCAATTTTCCTTTTAAATATTGTGTGTGTTGCATCTGATAATTTGTGATAGGGAAACTTAAAAAAACTTACTTAGTTGTAGATACTTCAGAATTTCCTCTATGGTTTCTTCCTTGGCCTGAGAGTTCTTTACACGTATGTTTTTTAATATGCAAACCCACGGGTTTTCCCTGTTACCTCTTTGTTACTGATTTCTAACTGAAGTGCACCGCTGGAGAGAACGTGGTCTGTTGGCCTGAGATTAGGGGAGGTGGGAGTTTTATGATCTAGTGGGTCACGGATGTTTGTCCATATGCACTGTATAATATATACTAAATAGACGATGTATGTATTATATATTTTACACACAGAGTATACATATATACTATCTAATATTCATCTAGTTTGATTTTAAATGGAAAATTTAATCCATTTACACGCATTGTGGCTACTTACATTTTGGGGTTTATTTCTACCATCTTGCTACATGCTTTCAATTTTTCCTAATTTTGTTCTTTTTTTCTTCCTTTCTTATATGCTTTTAGATTTATCCTTTTTCTTTTTCTCATTCCATTTTTCTATCCTTGTACTTATATGAACGTGGTACACTGTATAGATTTTTTTATTGTTTATGAAAGCTACTTCAGTAAGATACCTCAATTAATAAAGTTTAAGATCTATCAATATTTTCTTTTTTTTTTTTTTTGTAGAGACAGAGTCTCACTTTATGGCCCTCGGTAGAGTGCCGTGGCCTCACACAGCTCACAGCAACCTCCAACTCCTGGGCTTAAGCGATTCTCTTGCCTCAGCCTCCCAAGTAGCTGGGACTACAGGCGCCCGCCACAACCCCCGGCTATTTTTTGGTTGCAGTTCAGCCGGGGCCGGGTTTGAACCTGCCACCCTCAGTATATGGGGCCGGCGCCTTACTGACTGAGCCACAGGCACCGCCCAGATCTATCAATATTTTCATTCCTCCAAAATGGTACAAGGATCTCTTTGATTTTCTTATTTTCCTTGTCCCTTCTATGGTCTTCTTGGAATCTTCAGTGAAGATATGTGTTAATCATGTACATGATAAATGCTTGTAATTTTATCTGTCAATTTGAAAAAAATCCCAGTTGAATTGTCTCACTGGACCGTCTGTGTCTTTCAAACTCTCTTTCATCTTTTCATCACCATATTTCATATCCAGGTCTGAAATTTCGTATTCATACCTTGGCAGCATTCTGTATCATTTACTCACTCAATCTTTTTCTGTCTGTATATAAGATGCTGCCTAACACAATCATTTAATCTTTTCATTTTTAAAATTGTCATACAGTAAGACTGGCTTTCATGGGGGGGACATACAGTTGTGTGAGTTCTCACGCACGTGTAGACCCATGTAGCCACTGTCACAGTCAGGAAGCAGGATCGTTCCACTCCTGTCCAAGCGCCCTGGTGCTTTTCTGTTACAGCCATTCTCTTCCCCTACTCTCGGTCTGTTCTTCACCGTTGTAAGTTTCTCATTTATAGAATGCCCTATACATGAAACCACACAGCATATAACCTTTTTAGACTCCTGTCTTTTGCATAGCATACTTACCTTTGAGCTGTTTAACTTGTTGGAAGGTCTGCCTTTTTCTTGCTGGCCGGCAGTGCATTGCATGGCTGTGCCTTCACTTGTTGGTTTGTCTTCCTGTGGACATGGTGGCCTCTCCTCGCGGTTTTAATTTAGACATCCTCAATGTCTAAGGATGTTGAACGACTTAGTATGAGCTCACTTGCCATCCCGGAGTCCTCTTTGGTGAAGTGGCTGTTGAAGTCCTTTGTGCATCTATAATTGGGTTGTTTATTTTCTTATTATTGAGTTTCCAGAGTTCTTTATATATTCTGGATGAAAGTCCTTTGTCGGATATAGGCTTTGCAAATATTTTTTTCCTCAGTCTGCAGCTCATCTTTTTATTCTTTTAACAGTGCCATTCTCAGAACAAATTCTTTTCCTCATCATGAAGGCCAATTTATTGTTTTTTCCTTCTGTGATTATGTTTCTGGTGTCATGTTTAACATGCCACCATGTTTTAACTTGCCCAGCCCCAGGTGACAAAGTTGTTCTCACATATAGTATTTTCTTATGGAAGTTTTATAATCTCATGTATTGTATTTAGTTCCAGATCTACTTTGAGCTAATTTTTACATAAGGTGTCAAGTTTTGGTTGAGGTTTATTTATTTATTTCTTATTACATGTGTATGCTCTGTCATCATTTGTGGGAAAGATTATCCTTTACCCACTGGGTTGCTTTTGCACCCTTGTTAGACATCACCTGGTCATATTCTGTCTGGGCTTATTTCTTGGGTTTCTATTCTGTTCTGTTGACCTCAGTCAGTAACACTTAGCCGATACCACACTGTCTTCATTTGTGTTGTATGGTGTATCTTAAACGGAGTAGTATGATTCATCTAAGTTTATTATTTTTTTCAAAGTTGTTTTTAGCTATTTAATTTCTTTTGTCTTTCCAAATAAATTTTACAACCAGTTTATCTATATCTTCAAAAAATCATGCTAGGGCTCAGCACCTGTAGCACAGTGGTTGTGGTGCCAGCCACATGCACCAAGGGTGGCAGGTTCGAATCCAGTCCAGGCCTGCTAAACAACAATGACAACTGCACCATAAAAATAGCCGGGCGTTGTGATGGGTTCCTGTAGTCCCAGCTCCTTGGGAGGCTGAGACTAGAGAATCGCTTAAGTCCAAGAATTTGCAGTTACTGTGAGCTGTGACGCCACAGCACTTTACTGAGGGTGACAAAGTGAGACTCTGTCTCAAAAAAAAAAAAAAAAAAGTCATGCTAGAATTCTGTATGGAATTGCATGAAATCTATATTAACTTGAAGAGATTTGACATTTTTACTATTCTGAGTTCCAATTCATTAAGACAGCATTTCTATTTGTCTTCTTTGATTTCTTTTATCAGTATTTGGCAGTTTTAAGCAGATAGATCCTGCACATGTTATATTTACACTTAAATATTTCACTATTAACTGTCTTAGGACTTATTGTAAATTATACTGTTTTTAAAATTTTGGTTTCCAGTTATGTCTTGATAGTATGTAGCAACATGATTAATTTTTTTATTTTTTTTTTTATTTTGAGACAGAGTCCCACTCAGTTGCCCGCAGTAGAGCTGTGGCATCATAGCTCACAGCAACCTCAAACTCTTGGGCTTAAGAGATTATTCTCTTGCCTCAGCCTCCTGAGTAGCTGGGACTATAGGTGCCCGCCACAACATCCAGCTATTTTTTGTTGCAGTTGTCATTGTTTTAGCTGGCCCAGGCTGAGTTCAAACTCTCCAACTTTGGTGTATGTGGCTGGCACCGTAACCACTGTGCTATGGGTACTGAGCCAACATGATTAATTTTTGTGTGGTGATCTTGTATCCTAGAATCTTTCAAACCTACTTATTACTCCTGGGAGTCTTTTAAAATGTAGATTTCTTGAGTTTTCAATGTAGATAGTGTAGACAGTTACGTTGTCTGAGGACAGAGACAGTTTTCTTGCTTTCTTTCCAATGTTTGCCTCTTTTATTTTATTTTATTTTATTGTTTTAAGATGTCAACGATGATGTTGAATAGGAGTAGTGAGAGTGGACATCGATGCCCTGTTCCCACTGTTTGGGGAAGGTTTTCATTATTAGATGTGATGCTAGCTGTATGATTTTTGCAGATGGCCTTTATCAGATAGAAGAAGTTCCTGCCTGTGGGTGTTGTGCTGAGAACTTTATCATGAATGGATGCTCAGTGCTGTCAAACGCTTCTTCTGTACATATACCACTTGAACTGTTTTAGGCCATTTTTATGTAGATTCCCTGGACTGATTTTTTTGTGTGTGTGTGAGACAGAGTCTTACTTTGTCATTCTCAGTAAAGTGTTGTGGCATCATAGCTCACAGCAACCTCAAACTCTTGCTTCAGTTTTTCATTTTTAGTAGAGACGAGACCTCACTCTTGCTCAGGCTCATTTCAAACTCATGTTCAAGCTATCCACCCGCCGTGGCCTCCCAGAGTGCTAGGATTGCAGGCATGAGCCACCACACCTGGCCATTGACTCGTCTTTTTGAGTATTGAACCAGCCTTGCATTCCCAGGATAAACTCCTCTGGGTGATGGTATATTATGCTTTCATATATTGCTAGAATTATTTGCTGATACTTTGTTGAGGACTTTTGTGTTTGTGTTTATGTAAGATATTGGTCTAGCATTTTTTGTCTTTCATAGTGTTTTTCTAGAATTGGTAATGGGGCAATGCTAGCTTCATAAAATGTGTTGGAAAGTAATCCTTCATGTTTTATTTTCTGGGACAGATTGTGTATAATTGATGTTATTTATTCTTTCACTATTTGGTAGAATTTACCTGTGAAACCATCTGGGACTGGAGATACATTTTTTGGAAACAAATTTAAAACTATGAATTGAATGTATTTAGCAGTTATAAGGTTATTTATTTAATCTTGAGTAAATTTTGGTAGTTTTTGTTCAAGGAATTTATCCATTTCATCTGAGATGTAGAAATGTGTATGTAGCATTGTTCGTAGGATTCCTTTAAGTCACTATGATGTCTCCTTTTTCTTTGTGAGTCTCCCTTAAGGGTCATCTATTTTACTCATCTTTTTAAAGAACGAGATTTTGGTTTTACTGTTTTTTTTTTCTTTTGTTTTCCTGTGTTCAATTTGACAGATTTCTGTTCTTGGCCTCTTATTTCCTTCCTTCTGCTTTCCTTTGGTTTATTTTGCTCTTCCTTTCCTAGTTCCTTAAAAAAAAAAAGGTTAGAGCACTGATTTGAGACCTTTTTATTTTCTTATATATAAAGCATTTAATACTATAAATTTACCTCTCAGCACTGCTGTAGCTGCAGCTAACAAAGTTTGATATGTTATATTTTCACTTTAAATTACTTCAAAATATCATCCCTTGAGACTTCCTTTGTGAGTCACTGATTATTTCTAAGTGTATTGTTTAATTTCCAAGTGTTTGGATATTTCATCTTTCTATTATAAATTCACAGCTTCATTGAATTATAGGATATATTTTGCGCAACTTAAATTCTTTTAACTTTGTTAAGGTCTGTTTTATGGCCCAGAATACAGCCTGTCTTGGTGAATATTCTAATCTGTTTTATGGCCCAGAATACAGCCTGTCTTGGTGAATATTCTATGTGCACTTGAAAATAACGTTTGTTGCTTTTTTGGATGGACCTTTCTAAACGTCATCTGGATGGATCTGTTCAGCAGATCTGGATGTCAATGTCATTGTCCAGTTCTTCTCTGCCCTTGATGGTTTTCTGTTAGTACTATTATTGAAAGGGGAGGGTTGAAGTCTCTGGTGATTAACTGTGGATTCATCTGTTTCTCTTTTTAGTTCCTCAGTTGGGTTTCACATCTTTTGAAGCTTTGCTCTTCAGTGAGGGATATTGGGCTTGTTGCATTAGTGGTGAAATGATCCGTTTTATTATAAACTAATGTCCCTTTTTATTCCAGAGCTCTTTTTTGAGTCTACTTTGTTTAAAGTTAGTATAACTACTCAGTGTCCAGGGAGTTTTTAATTTTAGTCATTACAATTTTTATTTCTAGAAATTCTTTTTTTTTCTAATCTTCCTTGTCATTATTTATAAATGTCCCCCCTCGATCGTGTTTTAAGCTTCACTTTTATTTCCTTAATCAAGTTAAACCACGTTTGTATTATTTCTTGGGTTTGGCACTTCCATTTTGAAGTCCTTGAGGCTTTGATTCCTTATTGCCACTGGCTTTTATTCTAATGTTCTGCCATTTTTGATTGAGAGCTACAAATTCTCCTTGAAACTTTATCTGTAGGAAGTTTTTGATGCTGGGTTTGAAGTTGCATCTGCTTTCATTCCCCACAGCAGCTCTGTGTAGGTGGATATCACGTCCATTTTACAGAAACCAAGACTCACCAAGGCTAAGGGACTTTCCCAAGGCAGAAAGTGACGGACTTAGGACTCGAACCCAGGGCCATTGATGCCAGAGTCTGTGTTCTTCCCCTGTTTTATCATGGTGAGTCTCTTCGTAGCTGCAGGAGCCCCAGATCATCATTGGGGTGCTGTGTATTACCTCCTAGTTGCCATCCTATGACACAAAAGTTGCCCAGAGTCAAATGATAGATAACATCCTGGCATGCCCACTGGTACCCTTGAATGGTGCACTCTTATCTTGGCTGCAAAGACGGTTCTTTTCTTCTCTTGTCCTTCCTCAGGGAGCTTTGTTTCTTTGCTATGGGCTGAAGAGAAGTCTGGATAATGGAGCCACATGTGCTACGAAGCAAGTAGTTTTTGGAGAGAACGATGATGATGAGAACGTGATCCTCCAACATGATGACGCATCTCACACTTTTGTGGGCTCGGCCTCCTCCTGTCTCCCAGGTGGTTCCCAGACATCAGCACACTGCCCAGAAGTGCAGGAGAAGTTAGCATCTCAAAGGTAAACTTAAAGAAACAATCAAGGCGAGATTCATTTAAGGTATTGTTAACCATTCTCAAGTAAATGTTTGGTGGTATTTAGTACAAATACCACCTGCCATCAGCACAGAAGGAAGAAGCCCTGGGCCCACTGAGGACCAGCTCCCATCTCCCACCTCCGATTGTGGGGTGAACTTTTAACATGGGAAATAAGAGCTGCACCCCCCCCCACTGTCCACTGAGGGTTGCTTGGAGCTGCAGCTCCTGCTGGACCTTGGGTGTCCCTCTCCGTCCTGGGTCTTGCTCACATCCTGCCCCCCAGGCCTGCCTTTCCCCAGAGCAAGCCCAGTGCAGACTCATACCAGACCACTGCCCTTGGAAGGATACCCAGAGCCCATGGTCCAGCTTCTGCTTCCTCAGTGCAGTCGGAAAAGATGTGCAGCTCCAGGCCCTGGAGGTGGCCACTGCTTCTTCCCACACTCCCAACCCCCACAGAAGATTCTGGAAGCTCATTTCTGGGCCTTGGGGAGTTGGCACATCCTGATTGAAGCTTTTCAGTGCCCCAGGCAGCCTCTCCTGAGTGATCCACTGCTCCCTGCAGTTGACAGCTCCTTGAAGAGGCCTCTGGGTGCCCTGTGGACAGTGGCACCTCCTTTGCTGCAGGGCCCCCTCCTCAGTGCCATCGTCCACACAGCTCATCTCCACTGGACATTCTGTCAGCTGCAGATTTTTTTTTTTGTTTGTTTTTAAATCCATCTCCCTTAGTGGAAGTGCAAGGTCTAGAAGACAGGGACTAGAATAGGGACTAGTTCCTGTGTGGGTTAGAGAGTGTCCTCACAAAGTCCATGTCCTTCCGGAGTCCAGTGACCTCTTGGAAATTAAGTGGTTGCACATGTAATAAGTTAGCATGAGGTCATAAAGGACAGGCTTCATAAAATGAGGGGCATTTGACCACAGAGACCCGGGGCAAGGCCGTGTGGACACAGAGACTGTAGTGATGCAGCCACAAGCCAAGGAACTTGGAGATTTCCAGCAGCCCCCAGAAGCTAAAAGAGGGAAAGGAGGACCCGCCCCCAGAGCCTTTGGAGAGAGCCTGTTGTTTCAGTCTGTTTCCTGTTGCTATTGCTGAATATCTGGGTAATTTGTAAAGAAAAGAAGAGCCCTGGAGGCTGGGAAGTCCAAGGTTGAGGGGCTACATCTGATGTGGGTCTCCTTTCTAGAGGGGCTCTCTGTAGAGTCCCCAGGTGGGACAGGGCATCACCTGGGGAGGGAGCTCATGAGAGTGCCACACTGGCTGTTGTGACAGATGACAGACCTGCCCTCAGTAATCCATTAACCCATTAATCCCCTGGATGGATTAATCCACCCATGAGCATAGCCCTTGTGGCCTAATCATCTCTCAAAGGACCCTTCTCTCAATGTGTCTGCATTCGGGACCAAATTTCCAATGCTTGAACTTTCGGGGGACACATTCAAACTGTGTCAGTGGCATTGCTGGCCTCCAGAACTGTGCCCGAACACACTTCTGTTGTTGCAAGCTCTCGGTGTGAGGTGCTTTGTCGCAGCAACATGGAATATGCCTTCTCAACGAAGGGATGGTGGGGGAGAGGCAGGGGCAGAGCTAATACACTGCACTTCTTGCTGGGGTCTGCTGTTCATGGTCCTTACAAAACGTGAAATCAAGCCCTGAGCCCAGAGGCATGACAGGAAAAGAGCGTGGGAAGCTTTTAGGACCATCCTGGGCCCCTCACAGGCAGCAGGAAGAGAGAAGGCTCCAGGGTTCTGAGCAGAGGTGCCCAGCGCCCTGCCAGTGGCCCACAGCCAGAGGCCCATGGCCAGTGGGTGCAGAGCACGGCCTTTGCTCCAGAAATGAGACCAGGGCAGTTCTTTCCTCCCGGCTGCAGATACTGGCAGAGAATTTCCTGGAAGCCACTGTGATATTTCAAATTGTTCCCTTAGGGCCTTCTTGGAACCCTCCTGACAATAGGAGCAGCCGAGCCGCACAATGACAGCACTGTTGCTGGGAAAGTTTTTCCGATTGTTGTTCATCAAAATCAAAAGCCCTCTAGTCTTGAAAGTAATTGAATCATCCAAAATATTTCTTCAAATGTCCCTCAGGGGTGACCCCACCCCCATCCCCTGAGATGCTGCTGAAGGTTTAGAAGCAGAGGATCCAGAGGCCTATTCCTGCAAGCGGAGCAGGCTGGGGACTTGGGGAAAATGTTCCCCCAACCACAGGATGGGCAAGTGCGGGGAAAGGCTCTTTGAAGGCAGACAGGCCCATGGTTTCGTCACGTGGCCTCCAGTTGTTCAGCGCTGCCCACTGCCCTTTCAAAGAGGATGGGCCACGCCCAGGGATGGGATTAGTCAAACATCTTTTCAAATGTTTTGGGTTCAGCAAAACCCCATATCTATTTGCCAAGTTATTTTTCATTTAATTATTAAGCCCTGGTGTATTCCAAGGGAAATGTAATCCTCATGTTTCTGATTCATCCGGACTTAATTCATCCACATGCCTGTGAGTGCTCTCCGGGGTCTGCGACGCCCCTGGAATCTCCTAAGAGGCTTTCTTACCCCCAACCCCACCCCACTCGCCCCTTGTAAACAGGAAGCTGATTTTTGCCAGCCTGGAGTGAACTTGGACACCATAAGGACCAAGCTCAGCTTGCAATAGAATTTCAAGAGGGTTCTCAGGGTGTTCAAACATCCTCCCTCCTGCTGCTGTGATCAGTCCCCACTGCAGGGCAACAGCCGGAAAGAAAAACACAGAGTGCTGGCTGAGGGCCTCTGGGGCCTGGGGCCTTCGGAGGGCCAGCCCAGCTTCTGGGGACAGGTGCAAGCGACAATCTGGCAGCCTCGCCTCCCTAAGGCTCCTACCGTTGGAGTGGGGTTCTGAGGTGGAGACATTAAAAAGCCAATCATGCTCCTGTTTTCTGCTCAGAGGCCTGAGCAGGCCTCGGGTCTGCCCCCACCTCCTGCTTCTATTCGACTGTCCCTGCTTCCCATGGGGTCTGGGATGCAGCTCCTGTCCTAATGCTAGCTGATGCTTTCGATACGGGGTGGCAGCCAGAGCACCAGAACACCAGAGACCGGGGCCCCTCCTGCATTGTGTGGGCTCCCCGTCCACCCACCCAGATTCACTGAACCTGGCTGGACCTCAGTTTCTTCACCAGTAAAATGAAGGCTTGACCTTGTTGGTCTTGAAGTCCAGGTTGATGTGATTGTTCTCTGAATCTAAAAGTTGAGGCCCTGGCAAAACTGCCCTTTCCATCTCTAATTATGCAGCCCCATGACTCACTTGTCATAAATCTAAGTCCCCGAGAAATGCTCTAAGGAGGTTTTATATGCTGGAACCAGATACCTTGTTCTGGCGGTCATAGGGGAGTGTTGGTGTCAAGAACAGGACCAAGGTTTTCCCTCTGGGGTTTCAGTAGGGACTGGGATAAAGGACTGTGGCAGGGTGTGGCCTGGAGGGTCCTCTCTGCCCCTGTGGAAACCCCGGGATCACTGCCACAGCCCTTGGTGGGGTGTGGGGGGAGTGGCACAGAAAGTTTTCCTAGACCCTAATCCCCTTCTTTGCCCAGCCCAGTGACCCACCAGGGCTGTAGGAGGTTGTCATAGAAGTGCAAGGGCACCAGCATTGTCAGCTCAGAGGAAATAGTGGTGACGCTGTGGAGTGAGTATGTTGGTGGGGGGAAGCAGAGGGCAGACAGAGGGCAGGTGGGTGCAGGTAAGAAGTGGAGGTGCATGGGGCCCCAAAGACCCATGTGCAGTATCTGCAAAGCATTGCATCATAGGAGCAGTATTTTTCCTACTTGTGGACCAAGCGGGCTTGCCTGGGGAGCCTGCAAGGGTCATCCTGAGGGGAGAGTCCATGGGAACGGGATGGGAGAAGCCAGCCCTGCACCCAGCGGCCACTTCCGGTGGCACTCTGCCCCCAGGGAATTCCCATGGAGCTGCCAGCGGGTGGCAGGGCCTTCCTGCCAGGCCAGCTCTGCCAGAGTAGTGGTGAACACCCAGCTCTCCCAGGGCCTTTGTCCTTTCAGGGCATTACAGTGCTCCCAGGAAGGGGACAGTGTCCTTGGATGAGGGGGATGAAGATGAGGGAGAGCAGGGAAAGAAAAGAAAAGCACTCAAAAGAGGCTTCTTCCTATTTACTGATTGTCTGCTTTAAACAGGGCTGGAGCACAGACCAGGAGAGGCCGACTTCAATTCCTCTGACCATGAGACTGGGAGGTCTGTCTGGGGTGGGAAGCCTGACACATGGATAGCGCAGTGTTGCGATGGCCTAGGGGTGGCCCTGCAGGCACGAAGCCCACATGCTCAGCTGCAGCGTCCATGCCGAGGAGCCTTCTGGCCCCAGCAGCAAAGCTTGCAAGTTTGTAAATTTCATATTTTTAAAGAATGATGTATTTACATGAAGCCGAAATCTACAAGTAGGTAAAAACGTGAAGCCGTGGCTTCCACAACTACCCATTGCCCCCTCTCTCCTCTCGCCTCTTCTGTCCCCTGAGGCTGGGTTCACGCTCTGCAAACGTGTTCTCTGCCCGCCTGCCTTTACGGCAGCGGTTCTCAACCTGTGGGTCGCGACCCCTGTGGGGATTGAATGACTCTTTCACAGGGGTCTCCTAAATACATCCTGTATATCAAATATTTACATTACGATTCATAACAGTAGCAAAATTACAGTTATGAAGTAGCAATGAAAATAATTTTATGGTTGGGGGTCACCACAACTTGAGGAACTGTATTAAAGGGTCACAGCATTAGGAAGGTTGAGAACCACTGCTTTATGCTGTTGTGGCAAATACTACCTCACTGGTGAGCCCTCTTCACGCCACTCTAACTGGGGTCCTACGAGTCTTCTGAGGGCTGCAGTCTGGGTCCAAGGAGCATACGGTAGGGCAGAGGAGGCACCTCTGGGCAGCAGGTGCTGGAGCCTGTCAGGTCACAGCAGCCCCTCCCCTCCTCCTGCTGAGCCTGGACCAAAAGCCGCATCCCCCTGGATCCTGGCTCAGCTTCCTCCACATTAGCTGGTGGCCTGTGAATCAGGCTCAAGCAACCCTGCTACTGGTCTGGTTGCTGCCGGGGGACAACGCAGGCTTGACGCTTCTGGACACTTGTCCAAGTCTCAGTCCTCAAACCTGGGCTCAGACAGGGTCCTGACATGTGAGAACTTCCTGCTTGAAGCTGTGCCCTGACCAGTCCTGCCTCCCCCATGCAAGTTCTCTGGCCGGATTGTCCTTAGCCACATGGAAAGGGGCTGGGCACTGGCCAGGGCCTGCCCTGATGCCCATTCCTCCCCTCTGCTCTGACCTCCAGGATAAAAAGACAGCTTGGGTCTTCCAGAAACCGGACTCCTCCCTCCCTCCCTCCTGTCTTTCCTTCTTCCTCTCCTTCCTTCCTCCTTCTCTCCCTTCCCCGCTCCTTCCTGCTTCCCTCTCTACCTTGAATTTTCTTCCTTTCTTGAACTAACCAGCCCCAAGTGGCTCCATGGAACTGGTACCTGAAAGGGGCAGTGGTGACTGTGACTTGTCACTAGTCCTGGGGAAGGACAGTCTGGAGGGGAGGGATGGCTGTGCTCACTGTCAATGATGGGAGAGGGACACATCAGGAGAGGCACCTTACCCATGACCCTGGCAACAGAGAGAAGTGAGACAGCAGGCTAGACGGCTCCTCAGTAATAACAGAAAAGACCTCATGGGGTGTCATCAGGGCCCTGCCTGCAGGCCACCCAGCTCCAGCCCCTTCTGGCAGCCCTGCCACATGGCCCCAGGAGCCTTCAGGCCCCAGCAGCTGCAGCCCTCAGCCCTTGGACCCAGTGGCCCCTGAGGCTCCCACTTCACACCGGAGCCACAGCAATTCCAGTGGGAAGAGGTTGCTGGGGGTGGCTCAGCCAGAGGGGCCAGGGTCAGACTTTGCCTGGGTCCTCTGGCCACAGCCAGGACTCAAGCTGGGGTCGCCATTCTCAGCTCTTCTCTTTTTCCACTGTGCCTTCCTCAAGTCTCCCACTTTTTTTTTTTTTTTTTTTTTTTTTGAGAGAGTGTCTCACCTTGTTGCCCCCAGCGTCACAGCTCACAGCAACCTCAAAGTCTTGGGCTCAAGCGATTCTCTTGCCTCAGCCTCCCCAGTAGCTGCGAGTACAGGCCCTTGCCACAACGCCTGGCTATTTTTTTGTTGTAGTTGTCATTGTCGTTCAGCAGGCCCGGGCTGGGTTTGAACCTGCCAGCCCCGGTGTATGTGGCGGTGCCCTAACCGCTGAGCTACAGGCGCCGAGCCCACATCTCCCATTTTAAGGACCACCAGCTGAAATCAGAGAGTCTGCAGGCAGTGCCCAGGCAGCAGGGTCACTGCCCCGCTCTGCTGAGTCGAGCCACCGAGGCCCAGGAAGGAGGAAATGCCTCCTTTAGTGGCCTCAAAGATGAAATCAGGGGACCCGGGACACAGGAGGCCTTTCTTCAGGGAGCAGGAAGGAGGAAGGAACAGGAGTGATTGGTATTTGTGCCCCTGGGCACCCACGCTGGGAAAGTCTGGTGGGGGCGGAGGCTCCAGGACCATGTCCCACCAACGGCTGGAAAGGGACAAAGTGCTCCTGTGGCTCACCTTTCTGCTCAGAAGTCAGAAGTTTCCGTACTTACTCACCAAACACCAACTGGGGTGGGGCCTGGGCCTCAGATTCAGAACCTCGGGGGGCTCTAGCACCCTTAATCTCCTCCGCATGGCACCTCAAGTTTAAATAAAGCACTCAGTATGGACAACATGGTCTAACGTTCAAAATCTTGATTTTGTCTAGTTGATTTGTAACATTAAAAGGAAAAGACATGGGACTCTCTGGTCACACTGGCCACTGGGCCAGTGGGCTTCCTGGGGTCCTTGGCATCCCTGGGTTCTGGGGGTTCAGCTGAATGGCGTGAGGCAGGGCCTACTCTTGTGCCGGCTGGGGACACGACGTGACTCTGGCACACACAGCATCTCCTAAGCTGCCGGGGACAAGTCGGTGCACTGGGCTGGTTCTCATACTCCAAGCCCTGAAGTGGTGTTGGACGACCTCCATGTGTCCAGACTCATTTTCTCACGCCCCTCCCCAGCCCGGCTGCAGCCCAGCCCCTCTGGTCCACACCCTCCCCACACTGCCCTCTGAGGCTGGATGTGCCTCTTGGGGCAGGAGGCTTCTCCCCTCTGCCAGCTGCAGCTCTGGCACCAAGCCCCCTCCTCCCTGGGTGCAGCCCACACTGATGTCCATGGGGCCCTGATTCAGTTGACCTTGCTTGTGGGTGTCTGGTCTTATCCAGTCTGGATGCTGATGGAGAACAGAAATCCTCTTTCCCCTTGTGCCAGATAACTCAGGATGGCCTTTTAAGTATGAAAAACAAAATTTCACTGGTTATAAATGCAATCCATGCTCATCGTGGGCAAGTTGGAGAATGTTCAAGGCTGGAAAGAAAAAAGAGTCAGAATTATCCATGCTCCTATAACCTCCAGATGACCTCTGCCTGGGAATCATGAACATATGTTTCAGTATTTTTTCTGTGTTTATGTATATGTATAATTATATATTTGCATATATGCATGTTATTTTAATATAATTGGTATCATAGTAACTAGCATTTATGATTGTCATTTAGAAAATGGTCCCTATTCACCCAGAACCATTTGTTAAATAGGAAATCTTTCCCCCAATTTGTATTTTTGATAGGCTTATCAAAGATCGAATGACGATAAGTGTCTGGGTTCATCTCTTGGTTTTCAATTCTGTTCTCTCTATTTTTGTGCCAGTACCATGCTGTTTTGATCACTATCGATTTATAGTATAGTCTGAAGTCTGGTAGCATGATTCCTACTGATTTGTTTTTATTTCTGAGTAATGTCTTGGCTATTCAAGGATTTTTCTGTTTCCATATAAAACGAAGTACTAATTTTTCCAGATCTTTAAAGTGTGACAGAGGTGCTTTAATAGGGATTGCATTAAATCTGTAGATTGCTTTGGGTAGTATAGACATGTTAACAACGTTGATTCTTCCCAGCTATGAGCATGGTATATTTTTCCATTTGTTAACATCTTCAGCTATTTGTTTTCTCAGAGTTTCATAGTTCTCTCTATAGAGATCTTTCATGTCCTTTGTCAGGTAAAGTCCCAGATATTTCATCTTCTTTGGCACTATTTAAAGGGAATAGAGTCCTCGATTATTTTTTCACCTTGACTATTGTTAGTATATATAAAGGCTACAGATTTGCGAGTATTGATTTTGTATCCTGAGATGCTGCTGTATTCTTTGATCACTTCTAGGAGTTTTGTAGTTGAGTCCCTGAGGTTTTCCAGATATACAATCATATCATCTGTGAAGGGTGACAGTTCGATCTCCTCTGATCCTATTTTGATACACTTGATTGCCTTTTCATGCCTGATTGTGATGGCTAAGATTTCCATTACAATGTTAAAAAGCAGTGGAGACAATGGGCAACCTTGCCTGGTTCCCGATCTGAGTGGAAATGATTTCAATTTTACTCCATTCAATATGATATTGGCTGTGGGTCTGCTGTAGATGGCCTCTATCAATTTAAGAAATGTTCCTTCTATACCTATTTTCTTAAGTGTTCTGATTCAGAAATGATGTTGACTGAAACTGGACCCACACCTTTCTCCTCTAAAAAAATTGACTCCCACTGGTTAAAGGACTCAAATTTAAGGCATGAAACTATAAAAATTCTTGGAGAAAGTGCAGGGGAAACATTTGAGAAAAAATTGGCTTGGGAGAATACTTTATGAGGAGGACCCCCTGGGCAATTGAAGCAACATCAAAAATACATTACTGGGATCTGATCAAACTAAAATCTTCTGCACTGCCAAGAACACAGTAAGTAAAGCAAGTAGACAGCCCTCAGAATGGGAGAGGATTTTTACAGGTTATATTTCGAACAAGGGTCTAATAACCAGAATCCATAGAGAACTCAAACTTATTAACAAGAAAAGAACAAGTGCTCCCATTTCATTGTGGGCAGGAGACATGAACAGAAACTTCTCCGAAGAAGACAGGCGCATGTTTGCAAACACATAAAAAATATTCATCATCTGCAAACACATTAAAAAAATTCATCATCTTTAATCATCAGAGAAACGCAAACCAAACCACTTTGAGAAACCATCTAACTCCAGTAATAGTAGCCCACATCACAGAATCCCCAAACTACAGATGTTGGAGTGGATGTGGAGAAAAGGGAACACTTCTGCACTGCTGGTGGGAATGCAAACTAGTATGTTCCTTTTTTAAAGAAGTTTGGAGAACACTCAGGGATCTAAATGTAGACCTGCCATTTGATCCCGCAATTCCTCTGCTAGGTGTATATCCACAAGACCAAAAATCACTTGGCAATAAAGATATTTGCACCAGAATGTTCATTGCAGCTCAATTCATAATTGCCAAGTCATGGAAGAAGCCTAAATGCCCATCACCCCATGAATGGATAAATAAATTGTGGTATATGTATACCATGGAATATTATGCAGCAGTAAAAAAGATGGAGACTTTACCTCCTTTATGTTTACATGGATGGAGCTGGAAATATTCTTCTTAGTAAAGTATCTCAGGAATGGAAAATAAAATATCCAGTGTACTCAGTACTACTATGAAACCAATTTATAATCACTCACACTTTCTTTTTTTTTTTTTTTATTGTTGGGGATTCATTGAGGGTACAATAAGCCAAGTTACACTGATTGCAATTGTTAGGTAAAGTCCCTCTTGCAATCATGTCTTGCCCCCATAAAGTGTGACACACACCAAGGCCCCACCCACCTCCCTCCTTCCCTCTTTCTGTTTCCCCCCATAACCATAATTGTCATTAATTGTCCTCATATCAAAATTGAGTACATAGGATTCATGCTTCTCCATTCTTGTGATGCTTTACTAAGAATAATGTCTTCCACGTCCATCCAGGTTAATACGAAGGATGTAAAGTCTCCATTTTTTTTTAATGGCTGAATAGTATTCCATGGTATACATATACCACAGCTTGTTAATCCATTCCTGGGTTGGTGGGCATTTAGGCTGTTGCCACATTTTGGCGATTGTAAATTGAGCTGCAATAAACAGTCTAGTACAAGTGTCCTTATGATAAAAGGATTTCTTTCCTTCTGGGTAGATGCCCAGTAATGGGATTGCAGGATCAAATGGGAGGTCTAGCTTGAGTGCTTTGAGGTTTCTCCATACTTCCTTCCAGAAAGGTTGTACTAGTTTGCAGTCCCACCAGCAGTGTAAAAGTGTTCCCTTCTCTCCACATACACGCCAACATCTGCGGTTTTGAGATTTTGTGATGTGGGCCATTCTCACTGGGTTTAGATGATATCTCAGGGTTGTTTTGATTTGCATTTCTCTAATATATAGAGATGATGAACATTTTTTCATGTGTTTGTTAGCCATTCGTCTGTCGTCTTTAGAGAAAGTTCTATTCATGTCTCTTGCCCATTGATATAAGGGATTGTTGGCTTTTTTCATGTGGATTAATTTGAGTTCTCTATAGATCCTAGTTATCAAGCTTTTGTCTGATTGAAAATATGCAAATATCCTTTCCCATTGTGTAGGTTGTCTCTTTGCTTTGGTTATTGTCTCCTTAGCTCCTTTTCAGTTTAATGAAGTCCCATTTGTTTATTTTTGTTGTTGTTGCAATTGCCGTGGCAGTCTTCTTCATGAAGTCTTTCCCCAGGCTAATATCTTCCAGTGTTTTTCCTATGCTTTCTTGGAGGATTTTTATTGTTTCATGCCTTAAGTTTAAGTCCTTTATCCATCTTGAATCAATTTTTGTGAGTGGGGAAAGGTGTGGGTCCAGTTTCAGTCTTTTACATGTAGACATCCAGTTCTCCCAACACCATTTATTGAATAGGGAGTCTTTCCCCCAAGGTATGTTCTTGTTTGGTTTATCAAAGATTAGGTGGTTGTAAGATGTTAGTTTCATTTCTTGGTTTTCAATTCGATTCCAAGTGTCTATGTCTCTGTTTTTGTGCCAGTACCATGCTGTCTTGAGCACTATGGCTTTGTAGTACAGACTAAAATCTGGTATGCTGATGCCCCAGCTTTATTTTTGTTACAGAGAACTGCCTTAGCTATACGGGGTTTTTTCCGGTTCCATACAAAACGCAGAATCATTTTTTCCAAATCTTGAAAGTACCATGTTGGTATTTTGATAGGAATGGCATTGAATAGGTAGATTGCTTTGGGAAGTATAGACATTTTAACAATGTTGATTCTTCCCATCCATGAGCATGGTATGTTCTTCCATTTGTTAATATCCTCTGCTATTTCCTTTCTGAGGATTTCATAGTTTTCTTTATAGAGGTCCTTCACCTCCTTCGTTAGGTATATTCCTAGGTATTTCATTTTCTTTGAGACTATGGTGAAGGGAGTTGTGTCCTTAATTAGCTTCTCGTCTTGACTGTTATTGGTGTACACAAAGGCTACTGACTTGTGGCCATTGATTTTATATCCTGAAACATTACTGTATTTTTTGATGACTTCTAGGAGTCTTGTGGTTGAGTCTTTGGGGTTCTCTAAGTATAAGATCATGTCGTCAGCAAAGAGGGAGAGTTTGACCTCCTCTGCTCCCATTTGGATTCCCTTTATTTCCTTGTCTTGCCTGATTATATTGGCTAGAACTTCCAGCACTACGTTGAGTAGTAAAGGTGACAGAGGACAACCTTGTCTGGTTCCAGTTCTAAGAGGAAAAACTTTCAGTTTTTCTCCATTCAGTAAAATATTGGCTGTGGGTTTGTCATAGATAGCTTCAATCAGTTTTAGAAATGTGCCACCTATGCCTATACTCTTCAGTGTTCTAATTAGAAAAGGATGCTGGATTTTATCAAATGCTTTTTCTGCATCTATTGAGAGGATCATGTGATCTTTATTTTTGCCTCTGTTAATATGGTGGATAACGTTTATAGACTTGCGCATGTTAAACCAGCCTTGCGTCCCTGGGATGAAGCCTACTTGATCATGATGAATGACTTTTTTGATGATAAGCTGTAATCTATTGGCCAGGATTTTGTTGAGAATTTTTGCGTCTATGTTCATGAGTGAGATTGGTCTGAAATTCTCCTTTTTGTTTGGGTCTTTTCCTGGTTTTGGTATCAGGGTGATGTTTGCTTCATAGAATGTGTTGGGGAAGATTCCTTCTTCCTCAATTTTTTGGAATAATTTCTGCAGTACAGGAATAAGCTCTTCCTTGAAGGTTTGATAGAATTCTGGAGTGAAGCCATCTGGACCAGGGCATTTTTTGGTTGGAAGATTTTTTATTGTTTCTTTGATCTCAGTGCTTGAAATTGGTCTGTTCAGGAGCTCTATTTCTTCCTGGCTGAGTCTAGGGAGAGGGTGTGATTCCAAATATTGATCCATTTCTTTCACATTGTCAAATTTCTGGGCATAGAGTTTCTGGTAGTATTCAGAGATGATCTCTTGTATCTCTGTGGGATCAGTTGTTATTTCCCCTTTACCATTTCTGATTGAGGTTACTAGAGATTTTACTTTTCTATTCCTTGTTAGTCTGGCCAATGGTTTATCTATTTTATTTATTTTTTCAAAAAACCAACTCCTTGTTTCATTAATTTTCTGAATGATTCTTTTTTTTTCAATTTCATTGATCTCTGATTTGATTTTGGATATTTCTTTTCTTCTACTGAGTTTAGGCTTAGATTGTTCTTCTTTTTCCAATTCCATAAGATCTCTTGTGAGATTGTTGATGTGCTCTCTTTCTGTTTTTCGAATGTAGGCATCTAAAGCGATGAATTTTCCTCTCAAAACTGCTTTTGCAGTATCCCACAGGTTTTGGTAGCTTGTGTCTTCATTGTTGTTATGCTCAAGGAAGTTAATGATTTCCTGTTTTATTTCTTCCTTCACCCATCTGTTATTCAACAGAAGATTGTTTAATTTCCATGCCTTTGGGTGGGGTCGAGCATTTTTGTTAGAGTTGAGTTCCACCTTTAGTGCCTTATGGTCTGAGAAGATACAAGGTAAAATTTCAATTCTTTTGATTCTGTTGATATTTGTTTTGTGTCCCAGGATATGATCAATTTTGGAGAATGTTCCATGGGGTGATGAGAAGAATGTATATTCTTTATCTTTGGGATGGAGTGTTCTATATGTGTCTATCAAGCACAGTTGTTCTAGGGTCTCATTTAAGTCTCTTATATCCTTGTTTAATTTCTGTTTAGAGGATCTGTCCAGCTCTGTAAGAGGAGTGTTAAGGTCCCCTATTATTGTGGTATTATCAGATATCATATTGCTCAGACTGAGTAAGGTCTGTTTCAAGAATCTGGGAGCATTTAAATTGGGTGCATAGATATTTAGAATTGAAATGTCTTCTTGTTGTATTTTTCCCTTGACCAATATAAAGTGACCATCTTTGTCTTTTTTGACTTTAGTTGCTTTAAATCCACATGTATCTGAAAATAAGATTGCAACTCCTCTTTTCTTCTGAATTCCATTTGCCTGAAAAATTGTCTTCCAACCCTTGACTCGGAGCTTTAATTTGTCTTTTGAAGCCAGGTGTGTTTCTTGCAGACAGCAAATGGATGGCTTGTGTTTTTTAATCCAGTCAACCAATCTATGTCTCTTTAGTGGGGAATTCAAGCCATTAACATTTATTGAGATAATTGATAAGTGTGGTAGTATTCTATTCATCTTATTTTGTGAGAGTCCATTGTTTAGTTTTATCTTTTGCATCAGTGTGGAGGTTTGGTTCTGTCCTTTAATTTCTGAGTTCTTACTTTGCTGCTGATCTATTGTGGTGGTCAGTGTGCAGAACAGGTTGAAGTATTTCCTGTAGAGCTGGTCTTGTTGTGGCGAATTTCCTCAATGTTTGTATATCCGTAAATGATTTGATTTCTCTGTCAATTTTGAAGCTTAGCTTAGCAGGGTACAGAATTCTGGGCTGGAAATTGTTCTGTTTAAGTAGATTAAAGGTAGATGACCATTGTCTTCTTGCTTGGAAAGTTTCATTAGAGAAGTCTGCGGTCAATCTGATGGATTTGCCCCTGTAGGTCAACTGGCGCTTACTCCTGGCAGCTTGCAGAATCTTTTCTTTTGTCTTGACTTTGGACAGGTTCATCACAATGTGTCTTGGAGAAGCTCAGTTAGAGTTGAGGCGACCTGGGGTCCGATATCCCTCTGAAAGCAGTGTGTCAGAATCTTTGGTGATATTTGGGAAATTTTCTTTTATAATATTCTCTAGTATGGCTTCCATTCCTCTGGGGCAGTCTTCTTCCCCTTCTGGAATTCCTATAACTCGTATGTTGGAACACTTCATAAAGTCCCATAATTCTGACAGTGAACGTTCTGCTTTCTCTCTCTTCTTTTCTGCCTCTTTTACTATCTGAGTTATCTCAAAAACTTTGACTTCTACCTCTGAAATTCTTTCTTCTGCATGGTCTAACCTGTTGCTGATACTTTCCATTGCATCTTTAAGTTCCCTGATTGACTGTTTCATTTCCTTCAGCTCTGCTATATCCTTTTTATATTCTTCATATTGTTCATCTCTTATTTGATTCTGTTTTTGGATTTCCTTTTGGTTATTTTCCACTTTATTAGCAGTTTCCTTCATTGTTTCCATCATTTCTTTCATTGTTTTCAACATGTGTATTCTAAATTCCCTTTCTGTCATTCCTAACATTTCTGTATAGGTGGAATCCTCTGCAGTAGCTACCTCATGGTCCCTTGGCGGGGTTGTTCTGGACTGGTTCTTCATGTTGCCTGGAGTTTTCTGCTGATTCTTCCTCATGGATGATTTCTTTTATCTGTTTCCTTGCCCTAATTTTCCTTTCACTTCCTCTTGCTCTTTAAGTTCTCGTACCTGTGGACTAAGGGTTACAGGACCAGAAGTGTGAGAAGGTTTAAGAGCAAAAAAGGGATGAAAGAAAGGAGGACCGAGTGATAAGAAAAAAAAAAGAAAAATAGAGAAAGGAGAGGGGGTGGGTAAAAGGAATATTGACAAAAAGAAGAGAGGCACAGAAAGAGGGAGACAGAGCAATATAGGTGTACAGTAGGGTACTTCGATACAACCTTTAAAAAAAACCACCTTCTGGGGGTGCCCGGTTGGGTCGTTCCCTTGAGGTCAGCAGCTCTTTGCTAACCTGATCAGACACAGTACCCCACCTCCACCAAGTAGAGAGGAAAGACAAAAATGCTATAAATCAAACCAAAACAAGCAAACAGAAAACTTTACGGGATAAAATTGGCTGGAAAAACCAAATAATAGTGTTAGAAACACTAACAAAAAATGAAGTTCTAATTATTGAAATAGGCAGCAATGGGAAATTATAATTAAACTAGAAAAATTGAGAAAGAAAAAGGATCTGTATGGAAAAGGTTGAACTTAAAAAACAAAACAACAATCAACAACATCAAAATAAACAATAAAAAAAACCAAACCAAAAAAAAAAAAAAAAGAAAACACAACCAAAAACAAAGCAGTATGTATATGTTATTGAATATTGTCTGGGCAACACGTGGTCTTCTGGGGTATGAGATGTTAATCACAGTTCTGATATGACTGGAGGCAGCTAGTTTCTTAAACCCCAGCAGGTAGACACCCTAAATCTCTCTTCAGCCTACTTAAAAGGCACTTTGAACTTGTTCACTTACTGAGCAGAAGCTTTCTCAGGGAAGTGCTTGTCGCTGGAATCACTGCTGAAGTGGCTATTCACTTACCCTGTGTGCCAAAACTGGTCTCCCTCTGCCCCCGAGGGTTAGGGCTGCAAGGCGGCTCAGACCCCGCCCTTAGGCTACTTGGTCGCTGGGTTACCAGCTCCCACCCAATTCCAGCTCTGCGACCCTGAGGGCGGAGCTTGCCGGGGCAGATCGCTCACAATGTCTGCCTGTGACCCAGAGACAAACACTATTAGCTCCGTCTGGCTCAGCGGCTCATACTGGGGCCCTAGACAAAGGCCAAAGTTCTCCGCACTCCTGCTCAGGCTCTCCCCAAGGCAGTTCAGCTGAGTGCCAAGTCCAAAGACACCAAAACAGTTCACAGGTAAGGCCTTTCTGGTTTGCAGTCTCGCTGCTACTGAACTTACAGTTGCGGGCGGGTTTAGACGGATTGAACACACGTGACCACTTGCCGGTTTTCCACTGTTTTAGTCCTCCTCTTGGGGTCCAGAAGTCTCTCGCTGACTCCCTATATCCTCTCAGGGGTGATGATAGGCAGATCCCACCAGCCAGAGATGCCTGGAGTCCTATATCCCCAGACTCACGGTGCCCAGATGCAAGAAAGCTGTTACTCGGCTGCCATCTTGCTCCGCCTCCCCACTCACACTTTCATATGAGAGATGAATCACAATTATAGCCCAGGATAAAGGAGGGAAGGGGAGGGGATGGGAAGGGAGGGGGGGAGTGGTTCGATAGAGGGAGGGTTAATGGTGGGACCACACCTACGGAGCATATTGCAAGGGTACAAGTCAAATTTATCAAGTATCGAACACAAATGTCTTCACACTGTGATTAAGCAAATGAGGTGAAAGCTATGTTAATTAGTAGGATGTGAGCACTTCAATTTGTACAAATAATCAATTCGTTGAATCCCACAAAGGCATAAATGTATTCATGATCTATGTATATATGACTTAAAAAAAATAAGAAAATGATTCCTATGATGTTTTAGCTGCATTTTTAAATAAGGGAATGAATGAATGAATGAATGAATGAATAGGGGAAGGCATGTAGGATTGGCTGCTGACGTCACCCACTAGAAACGTCCAGGAACATGTCCTCTGCGAGGACACAGGAGACAGGGACACAGGAATCAATGATTCCTTCTGCCTCTGACTCAGGGAACCTGGTTCACCTGCACTGGGCCAAGCCTGGGGGAGCCCTTCTGCCTAGACCACAGTGTCAGTGTGGAGGTGGGGAGAAGTTTGCTTTCCATGGCCCAACCCAGAGCGGGCAGGAGCCAGCCAGTGATACCACCTGCTGGAAAGATGCTCCAGCTGAGGAAGGAGCCCACTTGGCAACAGAGGGCTAGCGCGGGAGAGAGTCTGTAAGGGAGGCTGGACCCGGCGGGAAGGGGTTTTACAGGCTTGGAGCATGATTGCTCACCTATGGCCGAGGGGTCAGGGTCCCCTCTGGCAGGTACAGCCTCACCTCCGGGGTTGGCCACTGACTCCTGGACCCAAAATGGTCCAGCAGGTGCCACCCCTGAGCAGTGAGGAAGGCGGTGAGCTGGCCCGAGCCTGTCTTGCTGTTGTCCCTCCTGGTCTCAGAGCTGTGGGAAGGCACTAAGTGGAGGTGGATGGGGTGGGGGTGGGGGGGTCTGACCAAGCAGAGGGACGCACAGCATCCGCCATGGAGTTCAACACCAGCTGCGGTCGCCACCAACAGTGCAGGCTATGTGGGGTCAGGTTGTGCTCCCCATTTTTATTAATAGACTTTGTTCTTAGAGAAGTTTTACATTTATAGGAATGTTGAGCAGAAAGTACAGAGAGTTCCCAGGTGCCCCCTCTGCCCCAGGAGTCTCCCGGATATCAGCGTCTTGCTTCGGTGTAACATACTTACTACACCGGTGAGCCAATATCTGCATGTTGCCCCCAACACTGGGGCTCACTCCAACTGTGTTGTAAATTCCACAGGTTTTCCCAAACGCCTGATTCCCTGTCCTCACCATTAAAGTGTCATCCACGGTAGTTCCCTGCCATAAAGACCCTCCTCTCTGTGCCTCCCTCCAGCCCAGACGGCCCGATCCTTTGTCTCTGTGGGTTCCGCTCCCCAGCAGGTCCTGGAGTTGGGCCCTGCAGTGTGCAGCCTTTTCCGGCTGGCTTCCCTCCCTTAGTGACAGCTTCTAAGTTCCCCCCCGCCAAGTGCCTTTTCACAGCCTGCTGGCTCATTTCTTCTTAGTGCTGAGTGATAGTCCCCTATCTGGATGTCCCACAGTTTGTTCATCCATTTAACAACCAAACAATGTCTTGGTTGCTTCCAAGTTGGGTGATTTTGAATAAGGAGGTTATAAACCTCCAAGGACAGGTTTTCTTGTGGACTTGGGTTTTTAGCTCCTTTGGGTGAATATGAAGGAGCGAGACCACTGGACTGTGTTCCCAGTAAGACTGTTTAGCTTTGTAAGAAAGTGGGTTTTTAAGAAGTAAAAAATGAATGACATTTTAAAATAGGAAACAAAGGGCTTACCCTTTATCCCACTGGGACGACCTGTCTCTGTCTCTTCTTTGTACTTTGAACTTGGGAGCTCAGCGTGGCCCCTGGAGCCTGGCACTGCCATGGGTGGGCCTGAGGGGGACGCTGCTATATCTCTGACGGGACGGCAGCTCATCCCCGGGACAGGGTGGTAGGACCGCCCCCACCTTCCCGCCAGCTCGTCCCTGGTGCGCGGGGTGCTCACCTGCCACCCGGGCTGCTCTGTTCTTATCCTTTCCTGTGGCCTCATGGACTCTGGGACTCACATTGGGCATCAGCCAAATCGCTGGGATCATCAGGGTTCCTGCCAAGGCCAACCCCAAATGAGGACTTGGGGGCAGAGAATTGGTGCAGCAGGGGATCTCAGGAGGCCCAGGAGGGATGGAAGGGAAAAGCCCATGGTGAGTCCCCTGCGGCCGAGGACTCTGTCCCTGGAGGGCCAGGTGGTTGTTGAGGGCTGCCCTCGGGCACTGAGTACGGCAGCTCCAGGGTGAGCAGAGGAACCTCCGCCAAGGAGCAGGAAAGGCAGCTGCAAGTGGGAGCGGAGTGGACACAGGGGACTTGGGGGACATCAGGTGCCACCTTCTGTCCCTGGGATACCCTGAACCATCTCCCTCTGCCCACAGTGCCTGCCCCTGCTGGTCTCGCATAATGAGCCGGGGGGAGGTGTCCTCCGTGCTCCTCATTCTCCTTCCGGAATGTTCTACCTCTCTCCTACCCCAACACTCAAGTGTTGCGCTGGGACTGGAGGAGTCTGTCTTCTGCTCCGGGGTAATTTACAGAGTCCAGGTTGTCTCTCACTCCTGGGACAGCTTTGGCCCCCAATTCACCATCCCTAGCCCACCCTCCCTCCATTCTCCCATCTCAGGTCAAGTGTCCCACCCAGCACCTCGATGCTCATGGTCCCTCACCTGTTCCCCCCACCAACCCGCAGCCGCAGCCCCTCAACCCTCCCCCTGCACTGGGACTCCCCTTTGTGTCCCCCTCAGTGCCCTGGCAGTAGCCTCTTCTCCTGCCCCTGCACCTGGACATGGGTGTGGCCAGGGGTGCAGCTGGGCCGACAGTCTCACCCAGTTTCCTGGCTCCGACTGGCCAGCTGACCTTGGTGCCTGGTGTCCCCTCCCTGACTAGGCTTGCCGCCTTCTCTGTCTTCTGTGAGTCTCCAGTCCCCACCATGTCCCTGGCTCTCTGTCCCCTACTCTCCCTGGCTTGGGAACCCCTCCGTGCAGGGCCCGGACCCTCTCCAGAGAGGCCATCATGGAGGTAACTCTTCCCTGGGGGCCAGGCATCACCTCTCTGCTGGGTTATTCCCACTAGCTGATAAACGTGGCCTCACCTTAAATCACAAGCGAAACCTCATGGACCCCACTTCTCCTTCCGGCCACTGCCGCCTGCTGCATCTCTGTTCCCTTTTGGGACAGCACTTCCCCCTACCCGCTGCCTCTCTCTAGCCATTTGTGAGCAGCTTCGCCTTCCCCCACCCTGTGGCCTTCCTGTCACCAGAACCGAGGGGCAGTCCAAGGCCTGGTTTTGCCTGTAACCCATTCTGGCCTCCTGGATCCTCACACCTCCCTTTGCCCTCCTTTGGAGTTTCCATTTAGGCAACTTCTTAATTTCCAGAGCTGTAAGCAGCAGAGCATCCCAGACCCAGCTTTCAGGCCCCCTCCCTTCTCCCCAAGCCGGGGCCTTTACCCCCTGTTTCCAACTTTCAGACACCTGCCGTCCAATGAAGGCTCTGAATTCTTATTTGCAGCTTTGACCTCCCTTCTGGACTCCAGAACTCTAAGGCTCAGCTGCCTACAGTTCACCCCCACAGCACTCAGCATCATTTATCTAGAGCTACAGTGTCGTCCTCCTGGTCAGAAGAGCTCATTTCAACCTTTCCCTGTCTGGGGACGGGGTGGCCCTACCCCCTCTGACCTGGCTCCAGCCTGACCATAACCTGGACACCCCTCCTCTCACCCTTGTAGGATACCCTCAGGTCTCCCAAAAGCTCTGTGTGCTGCCCACTGCCTGCCCCAGCCTCCATCTCTCTCAGCTGTCCCATGGCTGTGTCCGCCCACTGCTCCCAGGCCACTCTGAACAGCCAGCAGCTGTTCTGCAGGATTCTTTTAGAATATCAATTTGGTCACCAACTCCTGGGCAATGGCATCTGTCCACCCAGATTCCCCACTGAGGTCTGCAACACATCTGGCAGGCCCTGGGTCTCTGGCTGTCACTCCTGAGTGACCTCCCTTGCTCCGCTGCTGCAGCCATCTGGGCCCCGTCATCTTCCTGGACTCTGCCACATGCTTGCACCAGACTTCCTCTTTCCTCTGTGGGGTGGTTCCCCCGTGGCTTGGTCTCCATTTCCCCCAGTCTCTGCTCAGAGTTTATCTCAGTCCACCCTCACCCCTGAGAATGTTGTCTGTTTCCCTCTATCAGCTGTGGCACTGAACAGTCCCCTTAAAATGGAGCAGCTCGATTCCAGGAAGTGACTCAGGGCCTTAGGTGTCTTTCGCATGTGGCTCTGCCACCCCTATGGTCTTGGAATGCTCTCCAGTTCCCTGCCGCCAGCTGGTGGTCAGCAGAAGAGAGAAAGGCTTGGGCATGGAGGTCTTTGTGGGCCAGGCCCCAATATGAGGCACATCACGGTACCACTATTCTGTTGGCCAGGACACAGCTGTGGCCACAGCTAAGTGCACAGAGGCTGGGAGATATCTGCCAGTGGAGTCCCCAGGAAGCATGTGGCTGGCTCTTCCACCTGCCCCACCCTGCCTCAGTTTTTCCTTTGGGAATCTTTGACTTATTTATTTATGTCTGTCTAGCTTCCCAGCCCCACGGAAGCACAGACGCCATGAGGGCGGAGGCCTGTTTGCTCTGTGCACTGTTGTCTGCACTGGGCCATGAGCAGCCTGGGGACCTTGGCAATGCCCATGCAGCAGCCATGGGGCTGTTGGAAGCCCAGTGACTGACTGAGCTACATGGCTCTGGGCCACAGTCTCACGTCTTGATGTACGAAACTTGGACTTTAGGGCCTACTGATGCCTTTTTACTGAATTTACTTCACCTTCACCACAAAATATCTTTCACGCAAATTTCAATTCCTCATTTACACAAATGAACCTGACTGGGGACCCAGGAGAGAACTTTTGCTGTAAAACTCCAAACTCTGTCTTGGTTTTCGGGACCACACCTTCACTTTATACCTGAAGCCACGTAAAGCTGCATAGCTGTGTCTCCCTGGTCTGTGAACTATTCACGGGGATAGTCTCTTTCTTCCAAATCCCTTTTCAGAGAACTTTTGTTTACAAAGGTGAGTTTCAAATATTTCATAGACAGGACAGGGGCCAGCCAACCAGAACCCTGACGTGGGTCCTGGAGTCTCTACTGCCTTGAGCTAAATGCTAACAGTTTAGTTACCAAGAAGTACTATGTGCCAGCCAAGCTCTGTGGATGCAGGGACGTATTCTGACAGCCTACACAACCACCCCCGAGGCCCTTGGACTACCAGCATGATGCTGAGTGAGGGGGTGACCCCGAGAACAGGTGGCTGGACACTTAGGAAGAGCCTCTGCCTCTTTGTGGGGAGAGGATTTGGGGGACCAGCATGGGGGGCGTGGGGTAGCCAGGGGTGATGGCAGAGGACAGGCCAGGTGGGCAGGTCCCAGCTATGGCTCTATGCCTGTGCTTCTTGGAGCCTAGAGGGTCCCTCCTCTATAAATCATGGGTGACGGTGGAGCCCCAGCCTCCCAGTTTCTCTCACAATCAGACTTCACAGACACGAGAAGTCTCCATCAAGGTGGGTGGGGGGTGGGTTACTGTCATTTCCTGAGAGAGCCCTTTGTTCCAAGTGGACTGTAAGCTCCTTGGGCATCCGTGGTAGCTGTGATGTCTGTGTGGACCTGATCGAACAGCTCACTTGTTCATCCCTGTCACCTTCTCTGTCTCTGCCCCTTTCTCTGGACTTGTTGATGCCTGCCTATTTGGGGGGCTATTGAGAAGACTAAACGAGAGAGAGTGAGCAAAGCACAGGGCCAGGACACAGTGGCTGTGGCTGTGTCACTGAAGTCCCCTTAAAATGTTCTCACGGCCCCCGCTCCCTGGTTCTGTCGTGGGAATCACGCGAGGTCCACACCTCCTCCAGCCCCCAGGAGAAAACGAACCGGGTTCCTGGAAGAAATCCACGCTCAATTTATCTATCTATCTATTTACTCAGCCACTCGTCTGTTTATTTCAACTCTAACATCATCTCATTAGGGAGGCACCAAGAGGGGAAAAAAAGTGAAATTGATACACGGTCCTTTTTAAGTGGGGAGCCGGCCGCCTGTGGCCTTGGGGGAGAGGCTGCTTTCTGATCTCCTTCCAGCATGTGGGTGCCCTGGGGCTTCTGTGGAGCTTTCTCTAAGATCCCTCTCCATACCAGGCCAGCCACCTCTATCCTTCACCACATCAGGGGGAGACTGCACGCTGCTTCAAAGTCACAGCGACGCTCTGCAATTGGAAAAATGCATGTTGTGCAAAGTATCAATTTAGCAGCTAGTTTGATTGGCCAGGCTGGGCGGGCCAGCTGGCCACATTTCTGCTCAGGAATGCCATATGGCCTGGAGTCCAAACAAGGCCTGGCTTCCGGTCCTGGATCAGGTACTAAGAAGCTGGGTGACCCTGGACAAGTCCATGCTCCTTCTGAGGCCCTGGTTTCCTGGTTCTTAGGTGGAACCCTTCTCCAATCTAGGAGGCATTGATTGATTGGTTCAGACTATGTGGAAGACCCAGAAGAAAAAGAAATCAAATGTTGGGATTCCCAGCTCTTGAATTAATGGTGGAACTGGTAGCAAACCTATCCTGGGGTTCCCTATCAGTTTGGGTCCTTTTGGTGCAGGAGACAGAAAACCCAACCCAAAGTGATCCCCTCACCTGGAAAGTTTGGTAGCTGGTGGGCTTCGGGTGTAGTTTAAAAGGGGCTCCGTCTTCTCAGTTCAGTAGTTTTCTTTTTCTTTTTATTTTTTTTTTGCAGTTTTTGGCCAGGGCTGAGTTTGAACCTGCCACCTCCGGCATATGGGACCAGCACCCTACCCCTTTGAGCCACAGGTGCCACCCTCAGTTCAGTAGTTTTCTTGCTCTGCCTCTTTGGGTGCTGTCATCAGGCAGGGTTGCCTCATGGCAAAAAAGTAGCTGCCAGAGCTTCTGACTTTGCAAACACACCCCTCACTAATCAGAGCAAGAAAGAGGTCTAAACTGAAGAAGTCTTGAGCCTTGCTTTGTCTAGACAAACCTGGGCCAGTAACTGTAGCCAGGGAAAGCTGGTTGGTTGGCTGAGTCACTTCTCATCCCTAAAGAAGTTGCTCTGGCAAGGGGGTTGAGATGATCATGACTGACTTAGACCAATCAAAGCCCACTTCTGAGCTCAGAGCTGAGGGGATCCTGCACAAACCACTTTGCTATCACAATCAGGCAGTCTGGGGAGAGCCAAACCTGTGATGGGGCGGGGGGGCTCCTGCCATCAGGATGTCCAGTCTCTGGCCTGGGGCTACATATTTGGCCTCCTTCTGGGATAACCTGGAACCTGGGCTCCTGGATGTGGCTCCAAAGTGCCAGTGCTCCTCTCTCCATCACTGTGGCTTTGAGCAAAGCTAAGCAGGGGACGCACATTTATTGATTCCCTACTGTATGTCAACTTCAGATGCCTGTATCGTCTCATATGTCCTCACAGCAGCATGGCAATGTGGGCCATCGGCCCCGTCTCCAGGTCAGGAGACAGATGCAGTGAACTCAGGTGATTCCTTCACTGTCCCCACCAGTGAGCTGCAGAGAGGGTTCTCCTGGTAGAATGTGGGCAGACTGGGCCAGCCTTCGACTCCATAGAGGCTGTGAGCCATGGAGGGAGGGCTTGGAAGAGGAATATTCTAGAATCAGAGATGGTGGGTTATGCTGATGAAGGCATCTTTCAGATCATGGCATCCTGGAGTGGGGGAGAAGCTGAGGTTTTAGTAGCAGAACAGTTGATACCACAGCTACTGCTTATGCCAGTGGCTCCCCGCACTGCCAGAGTCCCTCGGGAAACAGGAATGCTGCTACCTGTTAAGTCCTGTCGTGAAGGGCTAGTTAGTGCCTTGGACCTCCCCAGACTCTGTGAGCGCACCCCGCCCTGGCCGCGGTGCGCGCAGCCTGCAGTGCCCTCCTGTGTCTCACGGATACTCACAAACTCCTCTGGCAAGATCCCATCAAGACAGCAGACAGCGCCCACGTGGCCACCCTCCTCTCCAAGTCCCAGGAGATGGCAAAATAAATGGCATGGACATCTCTCAAGAAAGATCAGCACTAGTGGCATTAGTGGATTAGAAGCGTCAGTGATTCTTTTTTTTTTTTTTTTTTTGAGACAGAGTATCACAACGTGGCCCTTGGTAGAGTGCCGTGGTGTCACAGCTCACAACAACCTCAAACTCCTTGGGCTTAAGCGATTCTTCTGCCTCAGCCTCCCAAGTAGCTGGGACTACAGATGCCCGCCATAATGCCCAGCCATTTTTTGGCTGTAGTTGTCATTGCTGTTTGGCAGGCCTGGGCTGGGCTTGAACCTGCCACCTCCAGAGTATGTGGCTGGTGCCCTAGCTGCTTTAGCTACAGGCGATGAGCCAGGGATTCTTGAAAGGTGGGAAGGAAACAGGATTAGCTACAGAAAAAACAGCCATAGTCCCAAAGCATTTGTAGACGGCTGCTGTGGGGACAGAGGGCTGAAAAGGGGTGAGGCACTCACTGCCAGGGGCCCCCAGTTCTGGCTTTCCTGGAGCAGCAGGCAGCAGTGGGGATGGCCACTCCTTGGCGTCGATGAGTGCAAATGCTGGCCCTGGAAAGGGGACTCGGCCCCCTTCCCACCCAACATCATCCGTGGGGGGCAGCTTCAGACCTCTGGGGGCTATGGGCTGGCAGTCCCCACGAGACCAACCTGGCAAGTGGATATCTGCTGGCATTTGTGTAACAAGAAGATCAGACCCAGAAAAGAGGAAAACCAGCACCTGTGGAAATAAAGTTACCAGAGCAGAATGAAGAGGATCTTAAATCCCACACACTAACCGTTACCATCTCCAGGCGATGCAGAAGGACGTCGCTAAAAAGAAGCAGTAAGAGATGTTGGGAATTAGACATTTGATCGTCAAAAAGAAAAAAAAAAATCAATGTATGGGTTAAACAGCGTAAGGAATGTGGCCAAAGAACAAATTCATGAGCTGGAATTCCTGACTGAAGGACTGTCCCAGCATCCAGAGGGAAAGACCAAGAGGATGTCTCACATCCGCATCTGGAACTTCCAAAAGGAGTGAAGAGTGACAGACACGGTGACAATGGGAGAAAGGGGAGACCGTCCCTGCGTGGGGGTGGGGCGTGAGTCCGCAGAGCGCCGCAGTCTGCTCCGCATCAGCAGACAAAAAGGAGAAGAGATTCTACAAGAAAACTGAAAGGTGATTCACTCGAAGATTTCAAATTTGTGGTATAAATTTCAGGGGTCCAACGTGATATTTGGATATGCAAATGTACTGTAACATGAGTTGCAGGTAAACAACTCAACCTCCCCTTGTCTCCCAGCCACGACCACGGACGCGTGGAGCACCTGAACCCACGCTCAGAAAGTTTCAGTGAACAGCACAGTGCCACGAAGCCCGGTCCTCAGCCGGGCCGCGCTCCCTGGATTCACGCTGCCTACCTAGCTGCAACTTGGTATTGTTTTACTTATATTTCCTTGTCCGTGCTTCCCCCCACTAGAGATTTATCTGGGAGACTCTTCAGGACAGCATGGATACAATATCTTAAAGTCTTCCGAGAGTAAAAACAGGTCACGTCTGAGGAAGCGAGCATTGGATGGACATACCAGGCCACATCAGGGCAGTTGCTGGGAGTTTTCAGTTTTGCAGGGTACTGGTTGAAATCCTATGTTTCACTGAGGCTGCAGTGGGGAAGTGACCTGCCCGTGGTCACCTGCCTTGGCCCAGGTAAGTGGGGTATTGGAGGTTTAGATGCAGATGGAGTTTCTTCCCCTGGTTCAGTATTTGTCACTGTGCTGGATGACAAAAATCCAACATAATCTCTGTTGTCAATGGAATTCATGTCTTCACAGAAGAAAGGAAGATGTGTTAAATTGTAATCGTGGTGAGTTCTGCAAATGCTGCCTCATGGAGCTGACTGTCTCGGGGGTCAGGGTCTCAGGTTTCCCAGAGGCACTGATGATCTAGCTGAGCTCTGGAGAATGAACAGGGATGGGCTCTGAGGACAGAACCAAGTTGCAGCAGACGTCTGTCTCCCCTTCTTTTCTTGTCGTGGTTTTTGCTGCCTGAGGTCTGAGCCCCTTTCTGCTGGGTCATCCCTAATTCATGAGTCTCAGTGGGACTTTGATCTGGAGCCGGGCTGGGTGCTTGGGGAAGGGTGTGGCTGAGGCCGAGGGAGTGACACATCCTTCCAGAGACCACTCCTCTGTATCCTGTAAGGGGCTATGTCCATCCCCTGCCCAGCATCGGGACAGACAGCCATTCAGGGGGCTGTGCATGCCCCCTGCCCAGCATTGGGACAGACAGCCAGTCGGGGCTGTGTGCGTCCCCTGCCCAGCATCAGGACAGACAGCCAGTCAGGCAGGCAGGCAGGTGTCTGTTCCACACCGGATGCCCAGGCCTCCGAGTTCTCAGGACATCAGGGGTGTCTCTTGGTGTCGGCAAACATCTGGGCACTGCCAGGCTTCTCAGGGTTGAGGGAGCTGTTCTGGACCCAAAGAGACACACCAGGGAGCTTCAGAGAGCCCAGGATGGGGCTAGAGGAAAAGCCAAGGGAACCTGGGGTTGGCTGAGTGTGGATAGGGAGAGGCCAGCGCTGGAAGGATGCTCCAGCCAGCAAGATTGCAGCCCCAGGAGAGGAAGACTTTCTCACAGCCCAGGGTCCCCGAGTGGGTAGGCAGCCTGCAGAGGGAGGGCGCCTCCTGTCCCCAGGGCCTTCCAGGGAGCCCCTTCCCTGGCCTCAGTGCTTCCTCTCAGGCCTGACTCACTCCTCTCTGCATGAGAAGGGTGTTATCCCAGCTCTCCCCACGGGGAGGGAAGGAAGAGGAGAGGGAAGAAAAAAGGGAAAGGATGGAGATAAGGAAGGGAGGAAAGGAGGAAAAAGGCGGGGAGGGAGGGTGGAGGGGAGAAGCCAGCTCCCAAGAACACACCCAGACACCACTGGAGGGAAGGCTGGGTGCCAGCGCAACCCGGGAGGGGAGGCGCATGGAGGCCACGGAGCTCCCGCTGTTCTGCCTGGCCAGGGCCCTGGGCACCCCCCTGTGCAGGACACTGATGGGCACCCCTGTGGCCAGGCCAGGGGCTGCTGTTGATGGTGGGTGTGGGAACTGGGGATGACCACCCTTGGGCCGTGGAGGACGCTGTCCTGCCAGGTGACCTGCCTGGGGTGCTTGGTGACCAGCTATGAAATGGCAGCCCCTCTGCTGACCCAGAAAGGTCAGTGGGCTGTAGCCAAGGCCGAGCTCTAAAATGCTCGGACTCTCAGGGAAGGATTTGCCATAGGTCTTCCTGCTGCCTCCAAAAAGTAGGTCAGGGTCTTGGGCTCAGTTTCAAGTTCTGAGTGTCATGGAGTTCAAACAACTCAGTCACTGCAAGATGCATCTCTCTCAGGTTGTGTGAGGAGGATGAGTTTCACCCAGGAGCTGTGTGTGGGACGCCTGGCCCTCAGGTGTGACACCGTCACAGGCAGCATCTGAACATAGATGCTCCAGAAAGTGTCCAGCTTAGGACAAAGTCCTACCAGTATTTGCTTCCCTGGGCTCCTAGATCTGTCCCTGCCCCTCAGGGTGGTCTCAGGGATCTCCCAGCCCCACTTGGGGGGTGGGCACGTCCAGCTACTTGAATGCTTGGGTGCACTTGGGAGGCCACCGGGTGGATTAAAGACACCCCAATTTTGACTGTCCAGCCAGAGCCACAGCCTTAAAGAGCACACATGTGTTGGGCACTCGCCATATGGGGTGAATTGCTTCTTCTGGCTATTGGCTGAGGTGCATGCGCTGTGCACCTGGGGCTCCCAGGACAGACGCCCTGCAAAACCTGATCTGGGAGAACGTGCCACAGCCAGGCTGTGACGTCAAAGGCACCTCACCTCCATCACCCCACAGTCCTAGAGGATTCCAAATGTGGCTCGTGAGAGTGGGGTCTGGGTTGAGAAAGCAAAGGCCCCGCATGGCTGAGCAAAGGGCATCCCTCCCGCTGAGCCCTAGCCTCCATCTCCCAACCACAAGGACAGCTGAGGGCCATGGACAGCTGTGGATCAGACAGGTGGGCAGGGATCTTCATGTTGCCTCTGCCAATTGAATGGACAAGTTGGCCACTAACTCTTAACATCCCTTTCTTCTGGATGGGGGAAAATGACACTTGGAAAATTAGTGAAACAGAAGGACAGTCATGGTTCTCCTTTGCCAGCTTCTGGTGGGGCTGCAGGAAGGACCAGAGGGACACATGTGCTTCCTCTGACTTTGGCTCCTTGGACGGCACTCAGGACCCCCAGTGTGAGCTCCCAGCACATCCCCCTGCAATGGGATCGTGATGACGCATGAATGCTGTTTCCAAACAGATGCATCAAGCCCCTCCTGCGATCTGCCTTCTGATTGGGAGCGGAGAGTGGTTAAAAATAGCCCCACGGCAACCGGGAGCCGCCTCCGTCATTGATCTCATTAGGACAGTTGGCAGGAAGCAGACAGAAGTCCTCACGGGATTATTCCTCCAGCCACATGTGATGCAAATAAGTCCAACCTCAGGAGTTTGGCTCAGAATATGGAATAACTACATTATTTTGCAGTCATTTCGACTTCATGTTACCGCAGAATGTTTAGAATTATGGGTATCACTGTGTATTATTCAAATATTTCCATCAAATTTCAACTTGGGGAATTTCTCCAACTGTGAAAGGAGATAAGCCCCAAACTCCACACTGTGTCTGGCATTGCTCGCACAACAGCTCTTAGTGGGAGGCCAGAAGACCCAACTGGAGTCAGGTCTCGGCTTCTAACCCCTTCTCTTTGCACCTGGATGCCCGACTTCCAGTCTGTAGCTCTGAGAGTTTTGCTGAGACACATTTCTGTCCAGGGGCAGAGCTGATACATTTCAGATCCTCCACCCGAGCCCTCCATGTGCACAGGGCTGCTAACTCCTGAGGTCCCAGGGATGCCCCCACTTCTTGTGAGCTGAGCCCAGTCACCATTTGCCCTGAGGCTTCCTTGGTTCCTACTAACTTGGTGTGACCGTTTCCCAAGGGCCGAGCTGCTACATCACCAACAGGCACATACCTGATGGAAGACGCTGGAGATGTCACCAAATATTGCTGGGTCTGTTGGCAGAGAAGAGAAGTTGTCACACCCAGACCTTCAGGGAAGTGAAGCTGCAGATGGGTGGGTGGTGGAGCCACTGGGCAGCCTTCTTTGGCCCCATCTGACTGGTGCAGTGGTCACAAGCCAGGTTTCACAGAGCCTCCAGAGGGTGGGTTCTCAAGGGACTCAGTGACCCAGACAGACCTGAGGGTGGGTCCAGGGCTACTTGGGGGATGCATGTGCTGTCTGTCCAGGTGAGATGCTGACTAGGTGACTCCTATCCCCTCTGAGGCTTGTTGGTGGTGCAGGTGTGCAGGATCAAGGTGACCTCCCATTGCTGGGAAGTTCCTCTGTCCTGCAGAGATGCTCACACTCCTGAAACAGCGCTCAGTTCTGGGACCCCAGCTCCTGACCCCAGCCCAGAGGCAGGAGCCCTGCACTGTCTGGACAAGAGGGGAAAGCCAGCCCGTCCCCACCTGCCTCTGCTGCTGGAGGGTTCCAAAAGGAAGTAGCAAGACCTTGTTGGGGGCCTCAGAGTCCAAAGTGAGTAGTGACTGATGGGAAAAGACTTAAAGTCCTGGACACCGACGTGCAGCAGAGGCCCTAGACTCATTAAACGTATCTGGCCTCTGGACCACCCTTCTCCTCTCCCAGCCTCAGTTCTGCCATCTGTAATATGGGATATTTGGCTCGAGCTGGGGTGCCTGCCATATTCCCCATGTTCTGGTTGTAAATACATTTCTCAAAAAAGTACCTGGGTCCGGCCTTGGGGCCAGCGGAGGGAGAGACAGGCAAGGCTGGCCGTTGTGATCTGGGATGTGCTCAGATGAGGAGGCCAAAACTTTGTGAAGTGAGTTGAGAATTGGAATCTCGCCTTCTGGGATTTTGAGATGTACCACGTGGGGTCCTTGGGAATGTGGGTCTGTCTGGCTTTTGGCTTCCCTGCAGGTGTGGGTAGGATGTGGCCACTGGAGGGACCTGACATGAGTGCCCAGGGCTGACCGTGCTGACCACGTCCACCAGAACTCAGGATGCTGGCAGGACTTCACCCAGATGCTGTCCACTCTGCCCTTCTGGGTGTCCATGTGGCTGGCTCTGAACATACAAGGGTTGAACAAATGAACAGAAAGATGCATTGAAGTGTTCAGGCTCTGGCCAAATCCTTGACCCTCTCCATTCTCAGCACCCATGTGCCAAAGGCCTGATCCTGTTAGTCTGGGCTGAACTGGACCCAGCTGTCCATAGGGAATGGAGGCTGACACCACCTTAGGTACTAAATAATGCTAGGAAGAACAGCAGACACATGCCGCTAAGGAATCCCACTCTGCCCCACGTCTTCCATAAGCCCTTCCTCAGTTGGGTGCACTTGGGGTGGGAGTGGCCTGGCAGCATCAGCCGGGCTCCCCAACTCCAGAGCCCTGTGGAGAGAGCCGGGTCTGGGTCCTGCCGCCTGCAGGTGGCTACCAAAGGCTGGCTCTGCCCAGTGGTCTGAACTCGGGTCTGAGGGGCTCAGCTGGCACCATATCTGGGCCCTGCCCAGCCAGCATGGACCCAAGGACCATGCGCCCAGAGGGGCAGGAGGGCTACTCAGAGCGAGTCCCTGTTCCCCTGCGCTGTGATGACCTCTCCCTCCCGCACTCTGAGCTCGCTAACAGAGACCTGCTGGACCCAGCCCTCGGAAACGTAGCAGGAAAGAAGGAAAGCTGTCATCTGACACAGTGTGGATGGATGCAAGGTCACTGCGTGACATGAACTAAGCCGGGCACAGAAAGACGAACGTCGCCCATCCCCATGTCTCAGGGCTCGTCTGCGGGAGCGGAAAGATTGACCTCAGGCCAGCAGAGAGCAGAGTGCGGGTCACCAGCGCCTGAAAGGACGGTGAGGAGAGGGTCGTTGATGGGTACAAATGTGCCCTGAAAGGGGAGGAATAAGTCCCAGTGTTTGATAGCACAGCAGGGTAACTTTACTTAACAACCATTTAATGTATATTTCAAAATAGAGGAGAAGATTTGAAATGTTCCCACGCAAAGGAATGATGGATTCTGGAGGTGATGGGTGTGCCAAACGCCGACTCTGTCATCACATGCTGCGTGTGTGTGTGTCATAATACCACAGTGCACCCCACAAGTGCGTTCGTTATGTTAATTTACCAATAAAAAAGAAATTTCCAGTTTGATGGAAGTATTTCAAATTGTATATAAAACCAGCACATTGTACCCCATAATGGCATTAATGTACACAGCTATGCTTTAACAAAAAAAGGGAAAAAATAAAAAAGAAAGTAAAGAATTCATTTCAATTTCAATAAACAGTGAATAATATTTTAGGGTCATCATGCCTTATGCAATTCTAGGGACATATATTGTCATAGACTCACACTAAACATTACCTGCTGTTTCTTTGGCCCCTGAGTACCGTCCAGCAGCCTTGCTCTCATGGGCTCTCCACCCACACGGATGCGCTTTGGGTTCCTAAAGCCTGTTTCCGATCACTCCCTCTCCCTGCAGAAGTCCTCAGCTCTTTGGAGCAGTAAATATCTGACTATATGCTCCCAGGATAAAGCTGTGTATAAATTCGTACTTTATGTACATATACTAATGTATTTTATCTTTTTTAAAAAGTATTGTCTCTTTGATTTTCCTCTGGACAGGTAGTAATCATTTTTTTTTTACAAATGAGAAACATGTTTATTCAGGAAACAATTTAGCAGCTCTCCTTTAGAAGAATTTTACACACTAAGACAAGAAGTACATTTCCAATCAATAAGCTACATAGGGTGCTTTACTCTACAACTGGAAAGTTGCAGAAGTTTGTGACATGCCACTATAAATGTAAGTATTATTAAAAATTACAAATTGTTGGGCGGCGCCTGTGGCTCAAGGAGTAGGGCGCCTGTCCCATATGCCGGAGGTGGCAGGTTCAAACCTAGCCCTGGCCAAAATAAACCAAAAAAAAAAAAAAAAAATTACAAATTGTTTGGTGATTATTTTGATAACCTCTTGAGCAGCAGCAATAGTATGTGGCTCAGCAGCTCCATATCAGCAAAATTCATGAATATAATCATCTTTCATATTCTTGAAGGAAGCCAGTGAGACAAGACTTTAATTTTCCTATAGCTTCTTCAACTTGATAGTTAGATATCCCTGGATACCTACCATGTTGTTTATGAAATCTATCAACAGCCCGTAACATTAAGCACAACACTATTTCATTATCTGGATTGTCCATGCTGGAAATGATTTCATCCTTGTTAACTGTGTCCAAACCACATTCTTCAGCTAAGGATCGACATCTTACCACTCGAAGAAATGCAGAATTGCTGCAGAGCAATTTTAATTCTTTCTCTGAAATGGACTCTGGTGCCAATGGACTGCAGCAATTTGGCTACATGATTACCCACAGCAGGAGCATCTTTCTTTTCTTTTTCACAGTAAAGTTTTGAAGTTTTATATATTTGCTTGAATCTGCAATCATATCAGGAATTGTGCCCCGAACAGGTAAATTTCCTTGACCTTCTTTGGCGACAAATTCCTTTAAGGCACTCGCTAAAATCCAAAATGGTGGAGTCTGGTGATATTTATGCAGCGATCATCGTTAAATACATCTTCAATACTGCTTGGGACCTGAGTTGTATTTAGTGCCGTATTCACATTTTTAATAGCTTCTTCAACATTCTCTTCATCTTCTGGAGCCCCATTTTCATTCTTTAGAATTTGTCATAGAAGAATTCCAAATGGCCACGCTCTGACAGGTAGTAATCTAAATTTTACTTTACTCTTCCCCCCCTCAATTTATTGAGGAATAATTGATAAACTAAAATTATATCAAGTCAAGGTGTACAAGGTGAGGATCTGGTAAACATACACACCGTGAAATGATTATGCTGGTCAAATTAATTAGCATACACATCACCTTACATCGCTGCCCTTGTGTACATGGGCGAGGGGCAAGGTACTAAGGTATTTTGTGATATGGAGAAAAGAAATTAGTTGCTAGTGAAGTTAACATAGCCCTGTGACCCAGCAATTCCACTCTTCAGTATTTATCCAAGAGAAACAAGTGCAAATGGGTATGGGAGGTACACCCCCAGAACACACAGGGAAGCTTTCTTTATGACAGTGCTGAACTGGAAATAGCTCAGGTGTGAACAGGAAAACAGACACAGACTGTGGGATAATGAAATACTCTTTAGCAATAACATAGAAGAAATCCAAAAACACTAGGACAAGAAACAAAGTTCTGGCTCTGTGACTTCACCTCATCCATGGTGTTGTCAAACACAAAACGCCCAGTTACAATTGGATTTCAGGTAAACTATGAATAATTTTTTATGTAAGTCCCAAGATATGTCCTGAATATTTCACAGGACACACTCATACACAAAAATTTCTCTATTTTAAATGCAAATGTGTTTGGGTGTCCCGTTTGAATTTTTTGCTCAATTCTTCAAACATTATGGGGAGGGGCGTGAAGAGGCCCTCTGGATGGGTGAAAGGAAATGTACACATATAAAGATCCGTCAGCCTTAAGATTGGTTTATATGATTATATTTGTTAATTTCCCTGTATGCAAATTAAACCTTAATAAAAAGGTGTAAGATGAGCCCTTCCTCAACCCGATAAAGGAGATCAAAACCAAAGCAAACAACCCCATGGCTGATTTCATACTTGGTAGTGAAATAGTAGATGCTTCCCCCTAAGATCGGGAGCAAGGTAAGGACGTCTCCTGTCGCTCACGTCTATTTAACATTGTGCCAGAGGTTTTAGCCAGGGCAATTAGGCAAGAAAAAGAAATAAAAGGCATCAAGACAGGAAGGGAAGAAGTAAAACTCTCTCCACTTGCAGATGATCTTACACGTGGACAATCCTAAGAAATTCAATAAAAAAATAATTAGAATTAATACATAAGATCAGTATTGTTGCAGGGTAATGGGATCGCTGTACAAAAAGCAGTCTTTTTTCAACACACTAGCAATGAGCAAATCAAATGTAAACCCATGGTCAACTGATTTCTTTTTTCAATTCCCCGGAAGTTATGGAGTATAGTTAATTGATTTTTGAGACGGGGCTCAAAGCTACTCAATAGGGCAAGAAAAATGATTTCAACAAATGATATGGAAACTATTGGATATCCACATGTGAAAGAATGAATTCAGACCCCCTACCTCATACCATAAGCAAAAATTAAGTCAAAATAGGTCAAAAGCCTCCAGGTCAGAAGTGAAACTATACAACTTGTATTCTTAGATTTAACACCAAAAAACACAAGTACCTGAAGGAAAATAGATAAAATGGAATTCATCAAAATGAAACACTTGTGTGTTTCAAAGGAGACAATTGAGACCAGTGAAAAAACAACCCTTGGGATGGGAGAAAATATTTATAGATCCCACACCTGACAGGGGATTAGATCCAGAAGATACGAAGAGCTCTTCAAGTCGACAGTCAAAGGCAACTCAATTAAGAATGCACAAAGGACTTGAAGAGACATTTCTCCAAAGAAAATACACAACTGTCCAGGAGGTCCATGAGAAGATGCTCCACTCTCAGCCATTAGGGAACTACAGCTCGGAATCAGAACAAGATACCACCTCACAGCCACCAGAATAACGAAAATAAAAAGGTGGTGGCCGCAAGCGTTGGTGAGGGCAAAGAGAGACCAGGACTCCCGCTCACTGCTGCTGGGAAGGTGAATTGGTACAAGTACTTTGGAAAACAGTTTAGCAGTTCCTCAAAATGTTACATGGGGAGTTACCGTGTGACCCAGCAACTCCACTGCTAGACACATGTCCAAAGCGTGCACCCCCAAATCATTTGTGCATGAATGTCGGCAGCAGTAAATAGCCAAAATGTAGAAACAGCTGGGGCGGCGCCTGTGGCTCAAAGGAGTAGGGCACCAGCCCCATATGCTGGAGGTGGTGGGTTCAAACCCAGCCCTGGCCAGAAACTGCAAAAAAAAAAAAAAAAGTAGAAACAGCCCACCTGCCCCCACAGTGAAGGACGGGTAAACAGACGTGGGTGCAGCTGTACCATGGAGGACTATTCAGCCATAAGGGAAAGGAAGGACTGACCCTTGCTACAGCGTTGTTGAGCCCTGAAGACGTTATGACAAGTGGAGGAAGCTGGACACACAGGGCCACACGCTGCCTGGTGCCATGTCTGTGCAGTGTCAGAGTAGGCAGGTCCACAGAGACGGGAGATAGATTAGTGGTGGTCGGGGCTGAAGCGGGGGGGCGGAGGTGGAGTGGTGGGTACTGATGGGTGGGCTTTCTCTGGGGGGTGCTGAAAAGACTCTCAAATAGACCAGTGGCGATGGTTGCACAACTCTGACTATGCTCAAAACCACTGAACGGTGGACTTTAAATGGACGATAGTATGGGGTTCAAGGTTACCAAAGCTATTATTTAAAAAAAGGTCTGAGGAAATAAGGACAAATGTCAGACACTTCTACCCGCCCCAGTGGCTGGTCTCCTGGCTCTGGGCATGAGGATGTTCTGCCCAGGGAAGCCCAAAGACAGCTGAGCACAGAGGCCCTCGGTGCTGTGGGCTGCCCGCTTTGTCATGCTGCCCGCACCCCAGGGGGAAGGACCCCCACCTCCATTCACCCTCATCTCTGGCCTTCCCTGGGTCCTAAGCAACTGGACTCTGACAGGAAAAGCTTCCTGGGGAGCTGCCCCAGGGTCCCAGGATATGGTCAGAGAGGCCACGGGTGGACAAACCAACCAGGCTGTCAAGACTAACACTTCATGGGAAGCAGGATGGTCAGGGTCCCAGCCCAGCTCATCGGGGCACGTGGCTGCAGGTGGGTGGGGGACAGGGGAATCCAGAAGTGCCTCCCCCCACCAAGGGAGGCCCCTGCCTCATGCTGCTCACTTCTGCCTGATTCTCTGAGGACTCATACAGGCTCAGAAACAGTAGGGTGTTTCAGGATCGGAGAAATGCAAAAGGATGCTTAAGAAGAGGCTTACAACCGAGGGCTGATGGTTTGTGGGCTCCGTTGTGCCTTGTGGGAGGAGGTGGCCGTCCTGAGGCTCAGTCCACCCTGGGAATGACTTTCTCAGGGAAGGCAGAGCCACGGCAGCAGTGGTAAAAACTTGAAGATGGAATTTAAATGTAGACTTATTTCTAATTATCCAGGGCTTGGTGCCAAAGCCAACACATCCAGATAATGAAAAGCATTTTAAGTTTCACCTGTCTGACATCCTATGTCATGGAGATGTGGGTGGAAACAGGGGCCTGGGCCTGGGATCTTCTATCTGGATCATGCTTCTCCATCCGCAGTGATTTTGCCCCCAGCAGCCTCTGGCGATGTCACAACCAGAGGAACTGCTACTGACCTCCTGTGGGTAGAGGCCAAGAATGGGACAAAACACCCTCCAGTACTCAGAACTCCGTTTCTGTATCTCCTCGCCCCCCAGCAAAGAACGATTTGGCCCAAAATGTCAACAGGGCCATGGCTGAGAAACCCTGACCCCACTCTCAGCAGGGACAGAGCACAGACCTTGGCAGAAGGCGACTGAGCACAGCAGGTCTCCAGATGTGACAGCTAAAAACATGTCAGTTTTTCTTTCAGATCATAAGAGTAGAGAAAATTTGGAGAATGCAGGAAAATACAAAGAAGAAATAAAAAATCACCTGCAATTGCAGAACTGCTGTGATAAACCCCACCAGGGTCAAGGCCAGCAGACAGCTGGTGGGGGGAATGAGCCATTTCAAGCAGGAGAGAATAGCTCGACAGTTCATTTTAACCTCAGTATAAATGTACAGTTGACCCTTGATCCTTGAACCATGCAGGATTTAGGGACACTGACCCCTGTGCTGCCAAAAATCCACTCATGACTTTTGACTCCCCCAAAACTTAACTACTAAACTTAAACTACTTAACTACTAAAGCCTACTGTTGATTGGAAATCTTACTGATAACATAAACGGTCCATCAACATGTATATTTTGCATGTTAAGTGTATTATACACATTCCCCACCAAGGGCCTCAAGGCCACATGTGACCCTCCAGGTCCCTGGGTGAAGCCCCTCAACCCAACCCAAACCTCACAGAACGAATCCCTTTATTAACAGAATTTGTTCTGTAAAATTTTGATTAAGTCAAAAGGCTGCACTCAAGGACCTGGAACTATACTCTTACATTAAAGTAAGCTGCAGAAAAGAAAATGTTATCAAGAAAATCACAGGGAAAAGAAAATGTGTTCACCACTTGTTAAATGGAAGTGGAATCTCACAGGCCTTCACCCCCAGCACTGTCTTCATGCAGAGGGGACGGAGGAGGAGGGAGGGGAGGGGCTGGTCTCGCTGGCCATTCGTTCTCTCAGGGGTGGCTGAGGCAGAAGAAAAGCCACGTGTAGGTGGATCCAGGTAGCTCGGACCCCTGATGTTCAAGGGTCCATGGTACCTTCATCTGAGGTAGGTGCTGCTCGGAGTTCCCAGCTCCCTTCCACACTCATCTTCAGATCCAGCTTCATTAAGGTGATGTGTAGCTTATAGACACCAGACCCAACCTAAATCAGGATTTTTCTAGAATTATATGAATGTTGATCATAATTGTTTCCAGCTGCCTCACCCATTACTAAATTGAAACTATTTTTTTAAAGCAACTTTTCAGTATCAGTGTTTCCTAAAGTACAAAGCTTCATTTTCTTAAAATTAATAACTGCCTTTTAGGATTTGGATTTCATTGGTTTATGTACTAACTAGTGAAACAATTAAGTTATATACAGTCAGGCCCTCCCCTGCCCCGTATCTATGGGTTTTGCATTCATAGATTCAAGAAAATTTGAATCAAAAAGGTTTGATTAAAAAAACCCAATACAACAATAAAAACGAATACAAATAAAAGACTGATTCAGTACAATAACTGTTCACGTGGCCTTTACATTACGTTAGGCACTATAGAGGGTGACACGCCCATACTGCGCTGTTTTATGCAGAGATTGACATTGGAGGGTCTGAGAGTTTCAGTATCCAGGGGGTCCTGGAACCAAGCCTCCCTGGGTTCCAAGGGACAACTGTAGTTGAGACTCTGAGCGCAGAGCATCTGCAGGTTTGTGAACCCACTGACCTGGGCAGGCAGATACAGGTGGGAGCAGGTGGGCAGGGTGTCCTGGAGAGCAGGTGCCAACAGTCAGCTCCATGTGGGCATCGGCTGAGACCTCTGCAGCCAGAGTGGAGTATGAGGGCCGACATGGCCAGTTGGCGACTTAGAGACCAGGTTAGCGGAGGTCGGAGAGGTGGTGGTGGGTCAGGAGACCTGCTGTCTGTGGCCTCCTGGCCTTTGTTTCTGTTCGTGTGAACATGCTTTACAGAATCGGAGTGTGTTCCCTGCTGTTTTGTAGCCTGACTTCTCCGCTTACTGGGACATGTGCTCCCTGGTTACCCATCACTGCATTGTGATGGGCAGGGGGAGAATATAGCCCTCACCTTTCACCCCAGATTCTGGGGTCTGGCTGAAAAGAGAAGGCCCATAAAGAGGGGATGGTGTGGAGGTGGGGATAGGGAGGGGCATGCTTAGAGCCCTGACTGCCAGAACCAAGACTTCCCAATAGGCTGCCTGGGCACTGGGGCCTCTGGGTGAAGGTGGTTCCAGCACCACGTGCTGTCCTAGACAGCAAGGTGGGCCCTGGCACTGCGGGGTACCTCTCCTGGGCAGCTGGGGTGGTCAGTCTTGTGTCCACAGCTAGCCTTCAGGTTGTCTTGGCTTTGGAAATTCTCCTCTGACTGCTTGGTATGTGATGGTGATTCTTTGTCATTGACAAAGTAAAATCCACTCTAGAAAAATCCCCGGGCTCTGGTGCTTTCCACACTTGCAGGGGATTTCAGCGCGCATGGGCAGGCAGTCTGTCCTGCTTTGACAAGCAAGTCCTGTCGCCAGTGTTGACAGCATTGTTTGGGCACCAGTGGGTCCTTCACAGCAGTCCTCACCTCCCCAGTCTGCTGACTCAGCTACACCTTGGGTCCCTGGGGTTGGCAGGGCCCCTGAGAGCACCTCGCTCATCCAGGATTAGGCCATAGCCTGAGTGGGGAGTGAGCAGCTTCCGCCTAGCCCTGTCCTCCCAAATGCTGCGAACGCACCCCTCTCTACCTACCTCTATCCGCCCCTCCCTCTATCCACCGTCCACCCATTTCCCAACTAGCCATGTTCCTGCTGGTCTCCTATCCTCCCTCAGGCCCTTCCTTGCATCTGATCCCCTCCCCTCCCGCTTCTTTCTTTCCCTCCAGCTGGTACTTGCTGAGTGTCTGCTGTGTGCCAGGCCACGTCAGACTCTGGGGCATCAAGGGGGCTCCGACCCTGCCTTGGCCGCAGTTTGCTCCCGGTCTAGGTAGAGAGACAGACCAGGAAGTGTGGACTTCCCTGCAGGGTGGTGGCTGCCCAGGTGCTGTGGAGCCCAGAGGAGGGTGCCTGGCCCTGGTTTGGGTGAGCAGGGACAGGGGACACTAACCTTGAACTGGGAGGAAGAGGAAGCAGGAGTTGGAGGGTGGCTGGGGTGGACGCATGTCCTTGAGGGACAAGTGAGGCGGGGGACCTCGGACATCTGGGTGGGGCACTGTCAGAGGCAGAGCCAGGCAAGAGTGAGGGTGGGCTTTGCGGCTGGAGACAGAGTGCTGAGATTGCAGGCAGAGTCACCACGCCTGGCTCACACTTTTAATTTTAGAACAGTTTCCAACTTGCAGAGGAGTTACAGATGCAGGCAGAGAGCCCTCGCGTGCCGCAGACCCAGCACCCCTGTTACGATCATCCAATCCCAGGAGGGTGTGTGTCACAATCAATGAACCGGTGTCAGTGGTCATGGTTCTTCAGCTGTCCCCTAGGCCTCTCTTCTATCCCAGGACCCACCAGGACCAGCGTGATGCCGAGTTGTCCTTCTCCTTAGCTCCTCCTGGCTGTGCCAGTTTCTCAGTCTTTACTTGTTTCTGATGCCTGGATAGTCCAGGGAGGACGGTCAGGTGTTTTGCAGAATGCCCCTCACTCAGATGGGGTTGTCCTGGGTGGATCTCATGATTGGACGTACAGGGGAGGAGGAGCACGGAGGGAAAGCACCCTTCTCACCACACCTGGTCCAGGGCAGGTGACGTCAACATGGCTTATCCCTGTGCTGTTATAATCTGACTTGCCGTCCTGTGGTCCCCTTTTTACTGACGAAGACAGTGTGGCTCACAGAAGTGATGAGCCTGGGTGGGACGGGGAGTGCAGACCCGGGGCCGTGCTCCCTCCACCTCCACCTGCGTCTGCACTTGTGCCATGGCCCTTTGGGAGTGAGGTTCCCAGCCCCAGTGCTGGGGTTTTAGGCACCCTGGGGTGTCAGTTGTCCCCAAACAGTCACACAGCCTGCCTACAGTGGCAGCGGCCCTCTCGGTGGAAAGATGTGCCATTCCTGTGGTGTCCTTCTGCAAGCTCCCCCCACCTCCCTACACTCACCTCCCCATGGGAAGAGTCCTGCTATCCTGCTATCCGGAGGCAAGTCCAGCCCCCAGCAGTGAGGTCATTGTTATTTATGGGATGGCCATGTTGCCCAGTGGTGTTTGCACACAAAGGCCCCGGTCTGGGGCTGTGCCATGCGGCCTGCGTTCCAGCACATTCCTGCGGCCCTCAGCCCAGCCCGGACAATAGCTTGCCCTCTCTCCTTTGCCGGCCTGCCCCCTGTGAACAGAGCTCTGTTGACAGCCGAGGCTGCTCTCACTCCTGAAGAATTCCAAAAATGGAACAATGTACGCTGGGCCTGGGACGCTCCGGCAGCTGCCCGGAGCAGGGCCCTGGAAGCCTGTGGTTCGGGGCTGCCTTTGTAGCCATCCGTTTGGCTGGCATTTCAATGGAAACCCGGGGTGGAGAGGGGTGGGGGGCAGAGAGAGGAGAGGAAATAGGGAACACCCAAACCACCCGGGCAACAGGCCAGCATTCCTCTGGCCACACGGTCCCTGTGGTGGTGAGGAAGCTGCAACCCTAAGGTCAAGCAAATTGTGCTGGCCAGGTCTATGCAGGCGCTGACCATGGCCCAAGGCCTGGGAGTGGCTCCCCAGCTCCAAGCTTGGCCCTGAGGCAAGAGTGACGCACCAGAGAAGGGGACTGGGACCCCTAGGCCTCTGCTTCCCTGCCCAGGGCTGGGCCACTGTCACCCACCAAAGATCATCTGTCCTCAACCCAGATAGGGACCACCTGTCCCTCAGGACAGCTCTTCCACATCACAGCCTTAGGGACAGCCTCAGAAAGCCCACTGTGGCCCAGCCAACGGCTGTGCCTGGAAGTCACTTTCATCGTCCCAGGGTGTCTCCATCTGGCACCACGGCCAGATGATTCTTTGCTGTGAGGCTGTCCTGTGCCCTGTTGGACACATAACAGCCTCCCTGGCCTCTGCCCTCTGGATGCCAGTAGCAACCCACCCCCACCCAGTGTGACAACCAAAGATGTCTCAGGCATTGCCAAATGTCATGGGGTGGGGGGGGCACAATGGCCCCAGTTGAAAAGCCCCAGATCACCCAATTGAGCCCGTGGTAGCTTTAAAACACAGTTGTAAGTTCTCTGACTCTCCACTTCTCATCAGGTCTATATCCTTCCTGCTAGCTTGTGGGTGGCTTGTGCCTTATTTAGCCAATAAAGCGTGGTGAGGGTGACACTGTGTGATTTCCCAGCTAGGGTCGTAAGAGGCCATGAGATGTCCACATTATTTGCTCGCTCCTAAAGTCCTGAGATGCCACATACAAAGTCTAACTTCCTGGGACAACCATGCTGCAAGGAAGCCCAAGGCACACGGGGAGGTCGGGGGCAGGCCTCACGGCCCTTGCTGAGACGGATCTTCTCCACATTACCTCAGGCTGGGAACTGGGGATGTGAGTGAGCAGGTGCAAGGTAGCAGGTTCCCTGCCCAGCTGAAGCAGGGGACCTTGTGGGACAGGGACAACATTACTGCTGTGTTTCGACTTTGTTCCTGATTTTACACCACTGATGACATCCCTGCTGTTTTGCACCACTAAGATTGGGGTGCTCTGCTGTGTGGGAACAGGCAAGCAGATGGAGCCTCCCAGCAAGCCTAGGCGCTCATAATCTTACTTGGCAGAGAGACTCAGGGATGTGCCCAAGTCACACACACAGGGCCAGACCTGAATTCTACTTCACCTTGCTTCCAGAATGCTCTATCCCTGAGGGTTCACCTGTAGTCGTGGGCATCCGTGGTGTCGGCCTGCCTGGCATGCGTCTCAGCTTTGCCTGGTCACAGCAGCCTGATTTTCCTGGGGCAGCCACACCCCCACTCTGCAATCAGTGTTGGAGTTCAGCAGCGCTGACTCCACCCAAGGTCCAGAGGTGGACACCTGATTTAACCCAGCGCAGTCAGGGCCTGTGAATTCCAGGGCTTGGGTTCAAACATTTGAGTGTGGGAAGCTCCTGTTTGCTTGGACCAGAAGGAAAGGAGAGAGAGAAGAATCTGCCTGAGAATGTTACCAGCACAGAGGAGAGCAGAGCTGGTGGGTGGAGGAAGGGAACCAACATTCTGGTGATAGCTCCTGGAACCGACTAGGCCTGAGGCTGTTACACTTCAGGTATCTCTCTCCTTTCTGTACCAATTTGAGTTGGCTGTCACTGCAGCTGAAGGTTCTAGACCAGCCCTCCTTCTCCACCCAGCAGCATGCAGTGGTCAGGAAAAGGAAGGCATTGGGAATGTCACGGCCACCCAAACTCTATTGAGCTTGCTACATATTGCCAAAGCCTGGGGGAGGGAGAGAGCAAGGCCCTGGGTTTGCCTGCCACCAGCACCGTCACCCCGGCTGCTCCTGCCTGTCCTGGGAGCTCCTGTCACTACTCCTGCCGCCTCTTTTCTTCCAGAAGCACGTGGCATGCCCAAGAGGCGCTCAGGGCCCCCATGTCCACGTGGCGGGTGCAGGGAGGTGAGGACAGAGATGTAGGAGCTGCGCTCGAGTCCACACCCTTTGTGCCTCAGTTTCTTTTGTGAATGTTTGGGCTATGGGATCAGCAAGCTCATCTCTTTCCTGGCCATGTGTTCATTCTGGATGTCCCTGGAACCCCAGAAGGCCCAGGGAAGGTGAGGCCACTGAGGCCTTGAGAACGATGCCCAGTAGCAGCAGGACATCTGGTTGGAAAGACTTTGGAAACACCCAGGTTTCATCAGACCCTCACAGGTTGTGCCTTTGCAGGTGGAAAAGATGTGCAAAGCCCATTTGACCCTGAGTGGTCCTGCAAATTCTGCAGAGGTCAAAGACACACTACCTCCCGTGGAAGATTCTCAAGGAAGCAGCCCCTGTGTGTGCCCATGCACACCTGTAATCACCGCATGTGAGCATCTAGTCAGGGCTGGTGAGGTGAGGCAGCTTCTCCCACCTTCTGGGCTCTGGGACAGGCTTCCTGGCCAATCTCTGTCCTTGCCCTCCTCACCTTGTACCCCACATCCTAGTGTGTGGCTTCCAGCCCCAAGGATTGTGGCAAATCTCACATGGACATAGTAATAGGTCGGAAAATCGTCACAAAAGTGCCACAGGTGAACTTTCCCCACCAGGTCTCTCAGGCCCCAGCTGTCTGATTCCTGTCTATGCTTTCTTGCTGGAACTGGGGATTCTGGAGGAGCACAGTTACTCTCCCCATGGTTCTTCCAGGACAGCTGCACCAACAAGGCCTGTCTCACTGATGCCAGAGTGGGCTCCCACCTGCCAAGGGTCACCTGTTGCTCAGTGGGGCACTGGAGCCCAGGCCATTGGCTTCTCCCTTAGGACTATTCCTCCGTTACTACAGGTTGGAGGCATTCCAAGGGGGCTACTTTCACACCAGGGCTAGTTCACCTCAGTAGCTGCGGGAAGCCCCTGGGGTTTGCCCTGAAAGACCAGGTTGCGGTCAAGGTCACTCTGTGTATCTGGCAGCCTGTGGCCCCTGGCCTGGGCCAGCCCTGTGCTCTGCAGAACAGTCAGCCTCCCAGGGCTCTGTCCCCTCAGTGGGGGGTGGGGCTGGCCCGGCCACACAGGGAGGAACATGGTGAAGCAGCCGGATGGCGTCGCCGTGAGAAGAACAATCGGACGATGACAATCAAAGGAAGGTGAAAGATCTTGTCCCAGTGCTTCCTGTGTCTGTGCGTGGTGGACTTAGATGGACACTGATAACGCTGCCAAGAAGTGGTCCTACGGCAGGCAGGGGGACCACCCAGGCCACTCCAGCACAGTGCTACCACTTCCCCATGCAGAATTGGGGTCAGAGGGCAGAATCTGGGCCTTCTGTGGGTCCTGCGGTGGGGAGAAGGACTCACTCCCTGCTCTGGGCTCCCTGTTCAGATCGTCACCATCTGGGTGACAGTATGCAGGTGACAATGACAGCTGGAGAGCCATACTGTCCATGCAGGGGCTGAAGGGGTGGGTGCTGCACAGCCCAGAGGCCCAGGACACAGGGGTTCCCAGGCTTCTCCCAGGGCAGAAAGCTCCTGACCTCGTCCCCATGGAGATTCCCTGGCCTCTGCTTTGGCTTGTGGAGGAGGCGGAGATGGTGAGGGAGGGGGAGATGTCAGGGAAGGGCTCCAATGGAGGTTCTGAGCCACCCTGTACTTCCCTACTGGGGATACTTCACCTTCCAGAAAGTTCTTCTCATAGTGCTCTGGGAGCCCAGAGGTCACCTGACTCCTTTTTTGTACCAACCCCCATTGGTGACTGGAGCACCCCCCTTCCCGTCCCCCTCCACGTGCCACAAGACAGGGCTGAGCCAGGTTTGAGGCATGTTTATAGCAGCTTTATTCACAGTTGCCAGAACTGGGAGCAGCCCAGATGCCCTACGGTAGACGGATGATAAATAAACTGTGGTACCTCCGGACAATGCAATATTATTCAGTGCTAAAAAGACGTGAGCGAGCAAGCTGTGGGCAGGCATGGAGGAAACAGACGCCCATTGCCGGTGAAAGAAGTTAGTCTGGAAAGGCAACACGGCATGTGATTCCAACCCCACGACATACTGGAAAAGGCAGACCTACAGAGACAGTCAAACGATTAGTGGAAATGCACAGAACTGCTGAAGGATTAGTGGTCGCCGATGGAGGGAGGCAGGTGGAGTGCAGAGATGTCTCCACCTCTCTACTCTGTGTGATACTGTGGCAGGGACACGGGTTGTTATATTTATCCAAACCCAGGTACGTGCACCACCAAGAGTGAGCCCTAAGGTAAGCTCCCCACCCCACTTTGTTAGGTAACAACATATCACAATCGGCTTAGCAATTTAACAAAGGTACAAAACTGGGGGGTGGGGTGCTGGTGTGAGTCTAGGAAGCAGGCATATAGGAACTCTATTCTTTTGCTCAATTTTGTAGTGAGCCTAAGACTTCTCTAAGAAATGGTCTACTAATTTTATTTTTAAAAAGTACATCTGAGTGCACTACTTGCCCGCGTCACACCCTGCACAGATTCTGTCACTGACAACAACATTCTTCAGACTTGATACAGCTCAGACTCTTTGAAAAAAAGGTTCCCAGGGCCAGGTGCAGTCACTTACTCATATAATCCTAGCACTCTGGGAGGCCGAGGCAGGTGGATTGCTGACTCACAGGTTCAAGACCATCCTGAGCAAAAACAAGACCCTGTCTCTAAAACTAGCCAGATGTATGGCAGGCACCTATAGTCCCAGCAACTTGGGAGGTTGAGGCTAGCCATGAGGTTGCTGTGAGCTGTGACAGCACAACACTTTACCGAGGGCAACAAAGTGAGATTCTGTCTCAAAAACAAAAAAAAGAAAGAAAGAAAAAGGAGATTCCCATTGGTTTCTGGTATTTCTAAAACCCCTTTTCTGCTGGTGTTATGAAAATAGTGCAAACACAACATCAGGATGAGGTCCTGTGCTGACAACTCTCACACAGCCCCAGAACTGAGACACGCTGGCAAGTCACATGCAGGGCTGCCATTACCAAGGTGATCCCCATTGAAAACGCAGGTGAGTTTGCTTTACTTACTGTGCTCTTGGCTGTGCAAAAGCTTTTTAGTTTGATCAGATACCAGTAACGGATTTTTGATGTCACTTCAATTGCCCTGGGGGTTGTCCTTATAAAATATTCTCCCAGGCCAATTTCTTCAAGTGTTTTCCCTGCACTCTCTTCTAGTATTTCTATAGTTCCATGTCTTAAGTTTAAAGTGCCCATAGATCCATGAATGGATTAGCACATTGTGGTATATGTACTGTGCAGCCGTAAGAAAGAGGGAGACTTCACATCTTTTATGTTTACCTGGATGGAGCTGGAACATACTCTTCTTAGTAAAGTATCCCAAGAATGGGAAAAAGTATCCAATGTACTCAATACTACTATGAAATCAATATATAATCACCTACACACTCATACAAATGGTAAAACATAAGTATAGTCCAGAAAGTAGAAGGGAAGAGGAGAGAGAGGGGAGGGGAGGCGGGAGGAGGGAGGCTATCTGGGGGGACCTCACCTTATGTGCATGATGCAAGGGTACTTTTCAAAACTATTAAGAAAGGGTATAGTTGTGATGATGTGTTGATCAGTTCGATGTAAGCATTTCACATTGTATATCACATCAGTATACTGAACCCTGTAAATGCATCAGTGTACACAGTTAAGATTTAATAAAAACAAAAAACAAACGAAAAAAAAAAAGAAAAAAGAAAATACGGGTGATGGGAGTGACCTTCTGCTGGGTGTGAGGGACTGTCATCAAGGTGAGTGAGGACTGGACCCTCTGGGGGGTCTTTGATGCTGGGATTCTGCCCTCCCACCTGCCACTTCTCCCTCCACGGCAGGGAATCTTCTCTGAGATGGTGCTGTCACCAGGCCTTTCTGCTGACACTCTGCCCTTGTCTCCGCTCACAGCCCTGAGGTCTGAAGAGGAGGTCTCGGGGTGAGCATGCCGGTCACCATAGTCACAGCAGCTCCGAATGACACATGTTTATTCTCTCGTGGTTCTGGAGGGCAGAAGATTGACATGGGTCTCGCAGGGCTGAAATGGAGGAGTCAGCAGGGCTGGTTCCTTTGGAAGGTTCAAAGAGAACCAGTCTTCTTTGGCTCATGGCCCCTTCCTCCGTCTTGAAGCCTCCATCCTCACAGCTGCTTTGCCGCTCCCTCCTGCCCCCTCTAAGCGCACTTGTGACTCCACTGGGCCCACCTGGATAGCCTATGCTTGCCTCTCCATTCCAGCCCTTCTTTTCTTTTCTTTCTTTCTTTTTTTGGGGGGGGGGGTGGGTTGAGACTGAGTCTCATTATGTCACCCTCGGTAGAGTGCCATGCTGTCACAGCTCACAGCAACCTCAAACTCTTGGGCTTAACTGATTCTCCTGCCTCAGCCTCCCAGGTGGCTGGGACTACAGGTGCCCATCACACCATCATTGTGTCTCCCCAGAGGACCCACTCTGGACTCGTTGAAGGTCTCCTGGCTCTGTTGTAGGCTCTTCCCAATCTATTCCCAACTGGGCAGCCAGGCTGATCCTGTGGAAATATGAGGCCAGGTCCCTCCCCACCCCCAGCGGTTCCTGCCCCAGAGTAAAGACAATGTCCTTCCAGTGGCTGGTGAGGGCCACCATCTGCCCACACTGCTGGCTCCCATCACTTTCAGACTCTGGGCCTCTGACATGCTCCTGCCGTGGGGCCGGGGTATTTGCCGTCCCTCCTTCCTGGGTGTCTTTCCTTGACATTGCCCTGAGTCTCGGCCCCCAGAGCTCTGGATCCTTCCGCCCTACTTCACCCACAACACCTGTCACTTCTAACAGACGTGTCCCTTCCTTGTTTTTATTTTCTGGCCTGTCTCCCCACAGTAAAGCAGCACTAGTTTTTTTCTTAGTTTGCAGGCAGAGCAGCACCTAGCTGAGTGGGTTTTTAGTCAAGATTTGTGGGGTGTGTGCAGGAATGAGTGCTTGAGGCTGGCGGAGCAGCAAGGGAGAAGTTGGGCACAGGACACTGGGCTGGAGCGTCCAGGCAGAGGGGAGACCCCTCCCAGCTCAGCTCACCAGGAGGCCAGAATACCCTCTCTACCCTCTCACCCCATGACTTCTCCTGGGTTAGCTCCACCATTAAGGAGCCTTTTGTAACAAACCTTTTGTTCATCATTCACTAAGCAAAAGTTTACCAAGGGCTGGTCCTAGAATGACAAGATGCTTTCTGAGAGTCCATGTTCGTGGTGGGAAGACCCAGGGGTGGGGGGCGTTCCTGGGTCCAGTGATCAAGCACCTGTTACATTCTAAGCACGTCATAGGTGGTATCATTTTATCCTGACAGTGTATCCTGCAAATCCCTACTTAGCTGTCCCCTCCTCTGTGCTGTGACCCAGATCCCCACCCTCACCCTTTGAGCCACCGGCTGAGCCCTGGACACTGCCAGCTGCCCTCATCCACCCTCCCAGGATGGGGCACCTTCTCAGGCTCCTCACTCATCTCTCCCGCCAAATCTGAGGCTCCAGGAGGTCAAGGCCTGGGATCTTCGATGTCTTCATGTCTCAAGCAGCTGGTGCACAGCAGGTGCTCAGAAAATGCGGGTAAAAAAAAAAACGGATGGCTGGCTGGCTGGCTGCATAATGAGGGGATGAATGAATGAATTCCGGGGGAGGCCCCTCTCTGGCAGAGGCGGCAGGAGTGAGCTTGGAGAGGTGGGGTTGAGGGGTGGGGGAGGCGCCTTGCTCTGAGCCCAAGGGGGCTGCAAAGTCTGAAAACGGAGGTGGGGGCAAAGCGGTAACACTGGCCCCACCGACTGGGCACCTGCGGCGTCCCAAGCCTCGTGCAAACAAACATCCACTCCTGGACTCTCCCAGCGACCCCATGAGCTGGGTGCTCCAGGGTTCCCCTTGAGTGGAAGGTGCACTGCTAGTAAGTGGTAGATGGGCTTTGACATGAATGATCACTACAGGCCTCGAAGGCCTGGCTGAGGTGACTGGACTCCATTCTGCAGGTTACACTCTCAGCGTGCCCACACTGCCACCCTGCCTTGGCCTCAGCGACCCTACCTCACTGGCATTTGCCTTTTGCCATCTGTTTCAATTTCTTTGTTTTCAGATGAGTTTTCATCTGGGAAGAAACAAGGATTCATTAGCTAATAGTATTTCTAGTTACTGCAGGTACTAGGGAGCCATGAATGGTTTTAGAGCCAAGGAAGAAGTTTCATCACCCAAGGATGAAAGTGTGTCCCTGTCAGTGTTGGCATGTTCTTGGCTCTGAAGCTCCTTTGCCTTCACTGAGTTGACTGTTGACTGTGTACTCCTCATGTCCTGTCCCTTGGCAGGCCTGGAAGACTTAGAACCCTGCCCTCCAGAGATTTCAGCTCTGGGAAAAAGGTCAGTGGGCAGAGCCACGGGTGGGAGCCTGTGTGAACAAGGCTGAGGACTCCGGATAAAGTCCTCCATGTCCCCTGTGAGCTCGTATCAGGGCTGGGGGACATGGGAGCTGCGTCAGGCTCTGCAGACAAAGCTCTAGCCTGCGCTCTGACCCATGCTGGGGCGAGCCTCCCCTAGGAGTTCCCAGGGTACAGAGCCAGTCCACACTCCCCAGGTCCTGCTGGGTCACTTGGGAATGGCATCCTCCACCCTGGGGTTGCAGCCACTCCTACTCATCCAGCCTGGCCCTGGAAGCTCGCTCTCATCACCCCCTGGGAGTGTCTAGCCCCAGGGGCTGAGAGGGGCCAGGTGGAAGGCCCACACCAGCCTGCTGCCTGCTAAGAGGCCCTGCCATAGGACTGTCGCAGAGGATGGCCATGCTCTTTCCTGGTCAGGGCCCTTCTGGAGGAGTGGCCACAGATGCCCAATGCATTTAATTGTGCCTTTTGATTTTGCAAGCGAGACTTGCCCCTGACCCCCAGGGGGAGGACACAGTGTGTGGATGCCTCTTGGCCCTCGGAGCACCCGCTGCCTGGTGCATCCGAGTACACAGCCGCCTCCCCGCCTGTGGCCAGAGCACGTCCCCACTGCTGGAGGCTATTCTCACCGGGCTCGGCCTCGGGCTCAGGGCTAAAAATACCCTGGGAGCACTCATGGGAAAGCTGCCCTGGGCTATTTCAGTGGTTTCATGCTGTAGGCGTGGGGTCCCAGCATGAGCTGCCAGGGCAGAAGGGCGCTGCCCCATGCACGGCCCAGGCCTCCTGTTCAGCCTTCCTAGGGCCTTTCTTGTCCATGTTAGGAGTCTGTGGTGCCCACCTGCATCAGTGTCCAGGGAGGTTAGAAGGCCCCGGGAGTTTCAAAGTCGCTCATGTCTCGGAGTCTTGCTCTAAGTGGGGAGAAGTGAGTTCCCCAAAGCCACAGCATGGTCCTTGATGAGGAGACCACTTGGCGCTATGGGAGGCTGGTCCAGCTCTTGCCAGGGGGCATTTGGGTGCCCCAGGCAGGCTGCTCTTACGTCCCGTAGGCTTGCTTTTCACATGATTGTCCCACAATTTCGGCAGTTGACAGGACAGGCTTGTGGCCCTAGTGTGGGAATGTGAGGCCAAGGCTGTGAGATGGGAGGGCCAAGGTTGGGAGAGCCTGGCTCCACCCAGCCTGCCACCCCCGAGTGGGGCCTGGCCCTCCTGAGCGGGGGCATCTTGGTGCCCGGGCATCCACGTTGTCTCTTCTCAGGCCCATTCCCCATGCCCAGTGCCCCCTGTGCCATGCCAGTGACTAACAGGCATTGTATTCTCAGCCTGGAGGTCATCACTGCTGGGCTGCCGCTGCGGGTTTGCACCCATTAACTGTATGTCCCCAACAACAGAGCCCTGATGTGCGAGGATGATGATCATCCCCGACAGGCCGCACAACGTGCCATTGTGTCGGGCCCACCCTGGGCTGGTCCCTTAACTGCCTCTGCCTGGTGGGACCTTCTGCAGAGCTGGACAAAGGCCTCTTCTCTGTGCCCTCCTGATGCCCTGGGAGAGGTCTGATGCCCACCGCAGGGGCTCAGAGGAGCAGCTGGGGGCTGGAGGTAGCCCAGGCCCGCTTCCCACTGTGGACTACTGCAGCCTGCAGAGCCCGGACTGAGGAGTGGAGATGGTCCCATCGCCTATTACAGTGGGACCAGGCCAGGCAGTGAGGGATTTACAGGGCAGGGAGCTAGAAGGCAAGGAGACCCTCCCAACCCTGCCTCTGGACTGGGGCTGGAGTCTTGGCCTGCAAGGCCTCAGGGTCTCAGGCAAATCTCCTCCACTTCTGTGCCTCAGTTTCTTCCTCCGTCAAATGGTGATTTCTGAGGCACCCTCATCTTGACCTTCACGGGGACCTGGGAGGACAAGGGACACAAACTTCATATGGACATCACACAGCCCCTGCCTGAGGACAAACCTAAGGCCAAGCCAAACAGCCCTCTGTCCTCATGTGGGTCCTGTCCATGTGGTCCTTAAAACATCATCTTCCATTTCATAGCTGAGAAAATGGGGCACAGGGAGGGTGGGCGCTGTGGCAGAGGAGCAGTGCCAGGCTTGGGACGGGGCACAGGGAGGGTGGGCGCTGTGGCAGAGGAGCAGTGCCAGGCTCAGGATTTCCATCTTTGTGCTCATGAGTGACTTTTCCGGTGCCCCTCGCAGCCCGCACCCTCCTGTCTTTCCCATGGCTCCTCGGGCTCTCCGGGGCCCTCTCTCCACCAGTCCTGTGCTCGCCCTTCCCTCCCCCTTTCCTCTTCTCTGCCAGCTCCAAGCACCGCACCCATGCCTCAGGGAGGCAGCTCAGCCTCCAGCATTCCTGCCCTGTTTTCATTTAAGGGACACCCCCAAAATACCCAGCCTGCGGGAGGCGGTGGATGCCCTGGGCCCCCTGGGAACACACTTGAAAGCCTTGGCTGGGCCGCGCTGGCAGGAGCAGGGAGTGCAGAGGCGGCAGAGTGGGACAGGGCCCAGGACCCCCCAGCACAGCTTTTCTGGTTAGCAAAAAGGAGGAGGCAAGGCAGCCAGGCCAGGAGGGGACCTCAGGAATGTGGTGGCTCAGGGATGACACCCACATTTTCCTGCCTGTCTGGCTCCCAGCTTGGGGGGGCAGGGAGGGGAGCAGGAGGCAGGGCCTAGGGTGCAGCTGGGGAGGGGGCCTAGGCTGGCTGGAATCAGAAGCCCTGCTGCTGAGCCCCAGGCCTGCCATCCATCTTGGGGGCCTGTGGAGCTCCTCCAGTGGCTATGCCCTTCCCTGAAGGTGACCCCTGGGCCTGAGAGCAGGACCTACCACTGTCTCCAGAAGCTGCCCCCTCCCTTCTCATCCTCAGTCTACAAGAAGATGACACTTCCCTCAGGAAGCCTTCCCATGGTGCCCTGGGGGAAGGGTGGGTGCCCCTCTGGGCTCCCAGGGACCACATGTCCCCATGGGAGCATGGTGGCCTCCGAGTGGCCGTCAGCCTGGAACCCCCCTCTTGGTGGAGGTGCCTGTGGTTGGCTTGTGCCATTGCCTGGTTCCAGAACTGCAGGCCAAGCTCTGGAGGAGATACCAACAGACCCCATAGTAAGCCCAACATCTGGTTTTGAGGTGATCTGAGTGGCCTGTGGGCACAAGCCCTGCCTGGGGCTCAGCTTCCCAAAGCTGTGCCATCACCTGAGTCACCTGAGTCACAGATCCCGGGCCCTGGCACTGGGGCTGAAGCAACACAGCTGTCACCAGGGTAACTGCATGCTTAGAGTACAGGCTGGGCCTTGGCCTGGGAGGCCTCTGGCTGCATCTCTCCAGACAAAGCTCTCCATCTCTCTGGGCCTCAGCTTCCCTGTATGTCAGATAAGAAGATGGTGGCTTACCTGCCTGCCCTTGTAAGCTAAGCAAGGGTCCCTGTTGAGAGGCCCTGATGCCTCGGGGCCCTCAGGCAGCAGCACCTTGATGTAGTAGAGCCTGGGGCCGCAGGGAGCGGTGTCCACTCCACAGTTGCTGGTGAGCTCCCTGCTGCGGTCAAGGGTGTGGCAGGGGCCACAGGAGGGGCTGTTCCCACCGTCACCTGCAGGCTGGTCCAAGAGGGCCCCAGCTGGGCCAGGCCTCCTGGCTTCAGCAGGCAAGCGTGTCAGCAAGAGTCCCTGGAGGGAGCCCCGCTGGCCCCGTGGCCTGCTCACAGATACTGCACTTGCCTCTTGACCTCAAATATTGGCTCGGGCAGGTGGAGGGGTCAGCGGTGCTGGCTGGGCAGCTGGCGCCGGTCAGTCTGCTGCTGAGTCACTGGGGTGGGGGTGTCTGCCCGGGCCAGCTCTGCCTCCTCACACTCCCCAGGTGAAGTGGGGGTGCCTTGCAGCAGGCCAGAGTCTGCATAGGCACCTGCTCTCCAGCCCACTGCTTGCTGGGCAGAGACCCCGGTGTGGGATGGAGCCTCCTTTGTCTCTCCTGGTGTCAGGGATAAATATTTGTCAAACGAAAGTTGTTTGAGTCCAGCAGGTCAGTGACATCCTAGCCCTGACTCCAAGAAGTCCTGGGTCCCTGGACCACTCATTCTCTCATCTGGCTGATCTCAACTGAGAGGGTAAGGAAACCTTGGAACCAAGAGGTCTGGGTCCAATTCCTGGCCGTGTCACGTTCCCCATGCTCCTGGAAGAGACCCTTCACCTCTCTGACCTTCTGTTTCCTCATCTGTGGCCTGGGTCCTGAGGCACCTACTTACTGGCAGGTTGAACAAGATACGGTGTGCACGGAGCTGGCCCCAGAGGCCCTGCTGCGCACCCCACCCCTATACTCAGCGCTTCCTCTCGGCTCAGGGCTGGGGAGAGGAGCAGGTGGGGGTCAGGGATAGGAGCATACCCCCCTTTCCTCAAGGAGCTAGGGGGGTCAGCCACAGGAGATGACACGGGCACACACGTAATTCTGAATCACATGTGCTAGAAGATTCTCCACACTCGGAGCAAAGGAGCCCGTGACACCTCTGACACTGTGAACGGCTTCAGAGAGGAGGTGACCTACAGGTGGCCCTGAGCACAGGATTTGATCCAGGAGGCTGAGCCACAAAAAGCACAGACTGAAGAGGGAGGCCCCAGGAGCCCGGGACCTTCTCCCAGTCACCAGCCTCCCAGTGCCACCTGACTGCTGAGCTTCAGCGGTGTCAGCGTGCACCAGTGTCACAGAGGGCTGTCCCACAAGGCAGAGGTGGAGGGGTGCCTGCTTCTCTTTCCAGAAACTGCGGGGCCTTCTGTGTTGTATTTCCCACCAAGTTCCTAAAATCTGTTCACCGATGAGGAGGCAAAAATACCATTAGTGACTACTGCTGGGAGGCAGGGCAATGGCCTGAAGCCGTGGCATCTCAGGCTGCCACAGGGACAACAGGGCTGATCACTCCTCAGCCTATTGATTTGCTAATATTTTGCTTGACTGGTTCAATCTTTCATTCACTCATCACTCAAAAAGGACGCCAGAGCAAAACCCTTCTGGAAGTAGACAAGAAGTCAGCACCACAGTGGCAATTGGAGGTCTGTCCCTTGTACCCACTCTGTGTGCCCCATATGGGGACTGGGGCCATCCCCTCTCTTCTTGGAGCCTCAAATGCCCAACACCAGGCAGCAGGATGGTGTGACTCTTGGGTGGGTCCTGCCTGGCTCTTGGCTGAGCGGGCCTGCACCGTTTCCAGACTTTGCTCTGTCACTTGTAGGCTGTAGAATACAGGATGGAGGAGTCAGGTGGCACCGGAGAGGACCCTTGCATCCCTGAAGCCAACCCAGGGCTCATGGCAAGCCCATGTGTTCCTAATGTCCCTTTCCTTTGAAATTGGGAAACTGAGGCCCAGAGAGAAGGAGCTGGTTGTGTGGGGTCACCAAGTGAGTCGGGCATCACCCAGAAACCCGGCTCACCTGCCTCCGCAGGCCCTTGGCTCTGCTGCCCCAGACAAAGGGTCTTCTTTGAAGTGCCTCAGACAGAGCCCCTGGTTTCCGTGCCGGCCCACCAGGAGGCACCCGCCTCGGCAGCTGTCTTCATTTGCTGCCCCGCCGGCCAGGCCGACCGGGCCTCGGTTTATTGTCAGCTTCCTTGCCAGGAATATGCTTGAACAAATGCTGTAAACAAATGGAACAATTGCAGACCATCACGCTTGGATTTCTCTCTAATATGCATAAAACGGGGTGCGGCTGGGGCTGCCTGCTGTGCGCCTCTGCCAGGCAAAACCTCCCCCCTCCAACCTGGGCTGACTGCGCTGGCTCTTTCCTTCCTTCTGAGCCCGTAGGCCTCTGAGCTCCAAGGCCACAGACAAGTCCCAAGATTATTCTGCCTTCAGCCTCCTGAGCTGCTCTGTGAGGAGTCTAGGAACCTTCCTCTGGAGATGGTTTCTTCACTTACTTAGCAAACACTGATCTAATGCTTGCCAGGGGTCCTGCTGCTCCAAAGCCTGACCAGCGTCCCCATTTTACAGTCACAAGATCCTGTGAGGTAGGGCCTATCTCTATCCCAGTCTAGAGAGAAGGAAATTTAAGTGTGGAGAGGTTAGGCAACAGGCCCAAAGACATACAGCTGATAAACAGAAAAGCCAGTTTCTGTCCCGGCCGTGGGCTCCAGAGTACATGCCATGGGCAGACAGAAGCTTGGGGCAGACCAAGGAAAGAGCAGACTGGTGTCCTCCCTGGGAAGGTCTGAGAGTGGGCAGTGTTACCGAGGCTCCTGGGATCAATGGGTGCCAACATTTCCTCCTTCTATGGGTCTCAGAGGAGTTTGTGACAGCCAATTGTTGGGGACTAATTATGTCCCCTCTAAAGTTCATGTTGACCTCTGGACCCTCTTGCCCAGGAGAGCAGAGGAAGTCAGCTGGACTTGATTTAGATATAGGGTCTTTACAGATGTAATCAAGTTAAAACAAGGTCATTAGGGTGGGCCCCTATCCCATCTGACTAGTTTCCTTATAAGAACAAGAGATCAGGACACAGACACCCATGGATGACCACGAAAAGACATAGGGAAAAGATCTCTGTCTGCAAGCCAAGGAGAGAGGCCTCGGAGGAACGGCCTTGAGACATCTTCATCTCTGCCTCCAGGACAGTGGAACGTCTTGTCATGGCAGCCACAGGAGCTAAATCAGTCAGCAGCGTTCGAGAACACCCAGGCAGGGGCTGAGACAGCTTGGAGTCGCCCAGGGTAGGGTGTGTCTTCAAACAGTGGCTGGAACAGATTTTTTGTTACTGACATTTCTTTATAGAATGAAAATACAGAAAGTACTTAAACAAGTCTGAGCGTAGCTCTTAGAGAGGTGACCTGGCTATCAGTTTCCGTGGCAGGTCCGATTTGGAAGACACGGAGGTCATTCATTCACTCAGTTTACCAAGCACATACTGTTTCCGGCACCAACTCTTTTGCCCTCTTTTGACAGTGTTGAGATTGAAACTATATAAAGGAATCAGTCAATGTGTCTTCCCTCTCTCCCTCCCTTCCCTCCTTCCACTTATCCGTCCATCCATTCACCCGTCTGTGTATCTACCCACCCACTTTCCTCCCTCCCTGTGTAAAGAGCTGACCACCTCAGAGCTGGCGAGGACCTCACTCGCTGTACACGGTGCCTGGCCCCAGCCTTCCCTGCAGGCCTGCCCCCCAGGGGCCCCACGACCTCCTTCGGAGCCCCTCTGCTCACGGGTGCTGAGTCCGCCTTCCACCCTTGAGAACACTTCTCTCTTGCCCTGGGGTGCTTGCTGTACTTGGGCTGGCTCCTCTGCCTGGGGTGGTACTTGTCACAGGGCAGAAGCTGCAGTGTCTGTCCCTGCCACCAGCCTCTCTGCAGATCCCACAGACTGCACATGCCCTGGTCAGGGATGGTCCTTGAGCTGTTCCAGCCTAGACTGTCAGAGAAGCCTTCCGGGGGTGACTGCTGGGTCCACAGGGCTTGGGGGGGGGCTCTGGACCCTCCTGCTTAGGAGAGCAGAGGAAGTCAGCTGGACTCTAGACCTTCCAGCCCCCACACCCGCCTTGGCTGGATCATACTCAGATATCCTAGGGTGTGACCTCAGAGCTTCTGGTGGAAGCCCTCCCTCCCCCCATCTGAGTGGGAGGGACCTTCACAAACCCCATTTGAAATGGCAGCGCAGTGTGACAGCCAGATCCTGGAGCTGACATGCAATGTGACCCGAGGTGAGTAATGAGGTCTGCTCATTCCTGCTGGTTCCTTAGTTTCCCCATCTGTAAATCTGTCAAATGGGACTCTGATGGTACTGGCTGCCTGGGTCATTACTCTGAGGATTGAAGGAAGCAGAGCTGGCTAGGGGCCTGGGGCACTGCTCCGTGTGGACAGATGGGCTGCACTCGCGTTTATAGTGTCCCCAGCTTGGCCGCCACCCAGCCCCACGTCCTGCACACAGCATGTGCCAGCTCACAGAACCCACAGGCGCTTGGCAACCCCTGGGCTCCCCAAGCCTCTTCTGCTCATGGAGCTGCCCTGGCATCCCATCCACGGTGCTGCCTCATGCCCAGCAGGGCCGGGAGTAGTCCCTGTGGTGACCTGCATGGTAGGAACGAAAGATGAATCCGAGTGACGGTTTCACAGCGATGCAGGTTTAGGGTGCAGACTCAGCTTACACTCGGTCCCAAGGGTGGGAATGCTGGGGGGTGGGGGGGAGCGCTCAGTGGATGTCTCAATTAGCCCCAGATTCAGAGAAGAGAAAACAGAGGGTCTGAGAGGAGCCCTGCAGCCCTGTGCAGGCCAAGGGAATGACAACAGTCACTCTAGCTGGAGTTCTGGGTGCCCATGAGATTTGCAGCCACCCCCCCAGGGGGCCCGAGATCCTCTCCAGGCCAACACAGACTCCTGGGAACACTCCCTGGGAAGCTGCTGGGGTCCTGGGATGTGCTTGGGGTCAGGCCAGCGAAAGGGCCTTGACCGGTGGTGGGAACCAGCTGCTGGCTCCAGCCTGGGCTCGCTGTGTGGCCCAGCCACACCATGTCACCTTCCAGTCCCTTTGCCTGCCTGCTCCCCTCCCCTGCCCGCGCCTGGGAGAGAGCCAAGGCCAAGGCAGCCAAGGGACGCGGTGCCCACAGCTGTCAGATAAAGCCGTTGATTCAGGCACAAGTGGGGCATCCAGATCTCAGCAGTACGGCTGTCATCGGCAGCACCCAGAAGCAGTTCCCTTCAGTCTTTTTTCTGTCCCTCCACATGTGCATGCCCCTCACTTGTTATTTTAAAAATTACACCACTGTATTGCTTCTATAACTTTGTAACTTCGTATTCCCACATAAGAACGTATTGTGACATCTTGCTGCTTTGTTAAAAGTATTCCTTTTGGGAATGTTAAAGCGTATCCATTTGGGAAGGGATGATGACCACCCCGCTCAAAACAGGGGCGTGAGAAGGAGAGGATGGAGCGGATAGGTGAGATGGAAGGGACAATGCCTCCCCCGGGTGTCTGCTCCAGTACCTCTGAGCGCCTGTGCAGAGAGCCAGCAGGAGGGACAACCAGCCGGCAGCTTCCCAGCCTCCTCTCCTTTGCTGGGGCTGTTCCTTCTCCTAGTGTCACCATGCCACACGGCAGCTCTTGTCATCATGGGGTCTTCATTTATCTAATCACCCCAGCTACAGTGGGGTCCTTCCGTGGCAGCCTTCCTCACACCCAGTCTACTGTGAACAGTAACCTGGTCATTTATCAGAACCTCTCCTATTCCTGCCAACTAGAAGCTCTGTTTGGAAAGGAATTGTGCCCATTTTGACCCGGCCCAGGGCAGACAGGTGCTGTCAGATAGGCATTGACTGAACCGTTCCTTCCTCCATCCCACTCTGGTCAACTGAGGCCACAGGCTGAGAGGGGCTCTGCACTTGGTGTGATGAGCTGATTGTTCTAGAACAAGGGTCTCAAATTTTCATTTTGCACAGGGTCCTGCTGGTCTCACATCCTGCCTATGAAGGTTCTGGGCAACTTACAGAGGCCCGAGAGGGAGTCTCCCAACATGGCCCTGTTCCTCCCCTGGGCTCTGTTCTATCTGTGGGGTGCTGGACTGTCTGGCCACCAGTCTCTGTCTCGGAGCGCCTGAGTTAGGTGAAGGCAGGGCTGGACACACTTGTGTGATCTAAGTAAGTGTGACCCTCTCCTGGAATGGGGCCTTGGCGTTGTCGTCCTGGAGCTTCGGAGGATGGGCATCCAGTGGTGGCGGTCTGCCTGGGCTGCCTGAGCCTCCTCTCCCCTGGGATAGAAATGACACTGTGTTTGAGGAAGGTGGGGTGTGGAAACGCCTGCATTCTGGGCTCAATGTGCTTTTGATATGTCACATGACCTTGGGTGCTCATTGAATTTAAACTGAGAAAATTATCTGTTGCAAAGCTCCCATGAAATCAAGGACAAAAGATGCATTATAAACTGTAAAGGACCATGCACGTGTGTGTGGGTCCAGGATTCGTGAAGCCTCAGGCTACCTGGCTAGGTGTCAGACAGGACGGTGCAGAAGGCAATGTTTTGTAAAATCCAAAGGCCTCCACGTGCTTTTCCCATGGGGCGGTCACTCTTCTGGGTGGATGTGACACACATGGGCCATTCTTGGGGGTTCCATGGTGACATGGGCATGGTGTGAACTGGAGGAGGACTCACGAACCAGCTGCTCAGTCTTTGGAGATGTCCCTGAACCTTCCAGAGCCTCATTGAGAATGGAAGTGTGTCTGCCCAACCTGCCCACCTTCAGGGTTGGGACTGGGAATCTAAAAGGCTTTGCAAAGACCAAAACCCTCATGTGAGTCAATAATTCTCACTCAGTCCCCGCAGCCACTCAGAGGGATGTTCTTTCTTTTCCAGAACATTCTTCAGGTGAGCAGGGAAAGCCCCCCAGGCCTGGCCTCCCCTCTGAGACCAGCCTCCAGCTGGGGAACAGTGGGGCCTCTTCCTCACCAGCTCAGCAGCCCAGCCTCACAGGAGCCTTCTGACGTGCCCATGGCCAGTGTGTGTCCCCAAGAAGCACACCCTGTGGCCTAATTTGAGAAAACAATGGGCTTCAATCCATATTAATGACCCTGGAGGGACCCGTTTGGTGCCTTTGTCTGTAGTGAGCAGGCTGTAATCAGCGGGGCTCCGGGGGCTCTGGCCTAATTTGGAGGGACAGGTTCTATCATCACCCTTGATTTGGGTGACCCAATCTGACAGGCCCACGACCCCCTGTATGGAGTGTCCACGTCAGAGACGGACTTCTTCCCAGAGGCCCACCCTGGCAGTCCGGGGAAGGGGAAGGGGGAGGGGGAGGGGGAGGTAGAGGCCAGGGGGGAAGTTTAGGGTGAAGCAGAGGTCACAGCCAGCCCCCCTGCTCGGGTAGGCCTGTGATCGTGGCCCAGGGAGAAGCAGGGTATTGATTAGATCAGTGAATGGTGTGGAGGTTGCTCCCCCCGGGCACGCGCTCCCGACCACCCACCAGCAAGCGTCTGCTGCCTGCCAGTGCCGGGGTTGGGTGGGGACTCTGGGATCGGCTGGCTGCCTAAAAGGGGCCAGACAGGAACCCAGGAGCTGGCTCTGGGGACAGCCAGGCAGGGCCCAGCCACCCCCACCTTCCCAGGAAGGAAGAGAATAGCAGCATTTCGGCTGGCTCTTGCCTGAGATCACTGAGACATCTCTGCAGGTTTGGGCTATGCCATCCTGTTGGTGCTGTTTGAGCACCTATTGGGGACCAAGCATCACCTCATGTGGTTCTTCCCTCAACCTTCAGAGGCCGCAATCCCCACGCCCTAGGTAAGGGGACCTATTCAAGGTCAGGAGTGGTGAAAGCTGACAAGGCAAACCCAGGGACCAGCCCCTATGCCCCGGATCCTGTCCAAGCCCACACGGAGCCCTTGGCGCGCTCCCCAGGTTCTGCCGTGCAGGCCCGCTGGGTGCAGGCGGGCTTCCCCAGAAGTGGAGGCTGAGACAAGGATTTCTGTCTGGTGTTTGTTATGGGCTGAATGCTTGAGCCCCTCCTAATTCCAAGTCTTGTGCGTGGGTGGGTGGGTCAGGGATTGTGCCCACCAAGGAGGTTTTTGTACATCTATTCAAGTGGGACAACAGAACACGCAAAAACAAACTGTCAGTGGGGTCAGTCCCTGATCCCCCACTGGAATGTGACTGTTATAACCCCCATATGATGGCCTTTGGAGATGGAGCCTTTGGAAAGTAATTAGGTCACGGGGGCCCACGACAGGATGAGTGTCCTTATAAGGACAGACCTGAGAGAACCGGTTCTCTCCCTATGCTCTGCCAGGTGAGGACACAGCGAGAAGACGGCCGTCTGTGGCCCAGGAGGCCCTCAGTGACACCACACCTGCTGGGTCCCCAGTCTTGGACTGCAGTCTCCAGAAAGAGAGGCTGTTTCAGACACTAGCCTGTGGTATTGCTTGAGCTGTCTGACTGCCCTGGTTCCTGGAGAGAGCTGGTGTTCCACAAGCCAGGCTAAGCTCAGGTGTGGACTGACTGAGGCGTCTCAGATCCTGGGGCCAACACTCCCTGGGCACCTTCTTGAGGTATTGGTGGAAGCTCCATGCAGGGTATCAAACCTCTGCTCCTGGATGGAGTTCAGCTTCATGGGGGCAGAAGGTTCCACCCTGGGGAGGAACTGCAAAGCTTTGCGGCCAGGGAGTGTGGACCTGGGAAGTTGAAGGACAGGGACCCCCAGTGTGCTCTACCACAGCGGTATCGTCTGGGGTTCCTGTTTGCTTTCAGGGTCAACTCTGTACTCCTCGGCAAGGCAAGGAAGGCAGGCCAGGATCTGGCTCTGCTCCCTCCTCCTGCCTCTCTCCCAGACCAGCTGCCCCTTTGGCCCTGCTGTCCTGACACACTGGTCCAGCCTTCTCTAGCACACCCTGTTCACCCTTCCTGCCCATGGCCCCCTCGTCTGTGGAGCCTTCCCGGACCCACTTCCCCACCTAGGGATCCCTCATGACCCTGGAGCCCACCCTTTGGACCTGCTCTGCTGTCCCTCCAGAGTGGCCTTCTGGTCTGATGTGCCCTCATCCTGTCCACTGGAAGAGAGACTGTTTAGGTCAACAAGCTTTGCGGGTCCCCAAGGGGTGAGAAGGTCGGTAAGATCATCAAATAATAAGTAAGATAATTAAAATACAATAATGTGCCTTCTCAACCCTGGGGCCCAGAAAAGCGTCTGGCACATGGTGGGCACATTCCTTCTCTTAACCCCACAATTGAAGGGTAATCAGTCAAAGGAGATGTGTGCACAATTCCTATTCTGGAGTTTTCTGACCAAGAAGAAAGGGGATGTTTACAAATATGGTCAACCTGTGTCAGCCAAACACCCAAGCCTTGGCCCACTTCCTAGCTGTATGCTCAGTGGGGCAAGACCCAGAGGGAGCAGAGCCTTCCTCCCCCAACCCTGCCCACTGCCAAAGATAGTTTTGGAGATGAGGTTGTGCTACCACCAAATGAGACAGCCTGGTGTTATTTATTTGATTTAATTTAGTCCATTTCAATTCAAACTCAGTTAATTCAATTCAATGCAATTCAGTCTTATCTAGTCCATCTGAGCAAGTTTTCTGTGTACCTCTGAGGGGTGGCAGGCTAGCTTGCACTCAAGGGCTAGCCCAGACCCTATCTGCAATGTGAAATGCAGGGGAAGTATACCTCTTGTCTGCCTTCTGGGCCTCCCCTGCATAACTCTCAGGGAATGAGTGCACGATGAGGCTTGGTACCTCCAGCCTGCAGGGCTCCTTGAGTTACCCTCTCAATGCCCCTGTCCTGCAGGCTGGTGTGGCCAGTACAGGCTTCACAGGCCAGGCTGGAATGAAGACAGAATGGATTCTGGAGAGAAGAGGAAAAGACAGCAACTGTGTAAACAGTGGCCACTTCACTCCCCAGGAAGGCAGAGGTAATCAGCTGCTACGTAACAAACCACCCCAAAACACAGGGCTTAAAAGAATGCCCATGTCTGTGGCTTCACTGATGAGGCTGGGCTCAGCCGAGTGGTTTTCTGTTTTGGGTTGGGTTCATTTGTGTGTCCACTGTCAGCTTCGGGGTAAGTAGGCAGCTTTGCTGGTATCGCCTGGTTCTCCCTTATTTCTGGGCATTGGTTGGGACATCTGGGTTGTCTTGGCTTGGCTCCATAAATCTATGATTCTCCTATAGGCTGCCAGGGCCACGCAGAGGTGTGAGAGACCACGCACAGAGCAGCACTCAAGGGCCCCAGGGGCCTGGAGTCAGCACTTGGCCATTGTCACCATGTGTGGTTGGTCAAAGTCTCAGAGGTAGTCCAGATTCAAGGGGTGAGGAGATACACTCCCCTTCTTGATGAGAGACCTGGCAAAGTCCCATCACCAAAGGTGTGGATGGGCAGGGTGTTTGCCCTCAATCTATTACTTCAGACCTGCCAGGAGAAGTCCTGCCATATTGCCTTTACCCTTTGACCTGGCAGCTCCTAGACCACACACAGCCTCAGTGACCCTGTCCTGCTGGTCCCTGTCTGCATCCAGGCCCACATGGGCAAACCCTGTGAGAATGCTGTATCCTGGTGTCCAGGCTTAGGCCCCACACTGGCCAAAAGGCTCCTATGTGGGATCTCAGGTTCCCCTCAGAGGATGATGTCCCAGGCAGGGCAGGTCCTCAGGGACAGGCCCCTCTTATTGGGTCTTTCAGGCTAACTGGTAAACTGGCTTCATTCTTCCTCAGGTTACGGTGAGTGGGAACCTCAGGAGCCTGGGGACAATATGTGACTTTATGGCCAAGGCTTGCTCCAGAGTGGGCCCTGCTCCAACTCCAGCCCAGCTTTTGAGAACCTGCAAGAGGAGAGTCTGGCCTGCTCTCAGCCTGCTGCTCCCTGCTGCTCTCATAAGGGCAGGCCTCTGTCCACACAGGCAGGAGACTGGGCCTCAGTTTCCCCATCTATGCTCTTGGCAACCAGGAGGCCACAGCAGTGAGGAGTGGTCATAACACAGTGTGCTGGAGCCAGGCTGGGCTGGGCTGGGAGGCTGTGGGATTATCTGGTTGGTCCCAGTTTTCCAGAGGTGTCGAGTGTGAGTGTGCAGGCCCAGCCTCACCTGGCTGGCGAGAGGGTAGCTAGACTCCTTTTCAGGCCTGCAATTCCCCACACCCTGGGGTCAGTGTCTTCCTGTGGAGAGTCCCAGGGCCAGCTCTTTGGCTGTGACCACGTGGTCAAACAGGGCCTGCCTCAGGAGGGTTTGACATTCAGCTCAATGCTGCGTTATCTCCCTGGAAAATTCGTTGTTTTTGAGCAGGGGCTGGTGTGTTCATTTTGTAGGGGGCCCCATAACTTATGTGGCTGGTTCTGCTTGTGAGCCCAGTGTCAGATGGCACCCATACTGCTGGCAGGCTCAGGCCCCCACCCCACCCTCTGGTCTTGGGCTGGGTCAGGGTCCCCCAAGGACTGTGGCCTGGTTCACAGCCCCAACCTACTTCTTCTCAGTTCCTGAGAGTCCCCGGGTTTCAGCTCCGGCCTTGAAGGCCAGCCTCCCTGCTGCCCCCTACCCACCCTGTCTGTAGGCCCCCCTCCCACTCCGTGGTAACCTCTGGACCAATAGGGGGAGGGGCCAGCCACCAGCCCATCAGCCGCTCGCCTGTCCCATGGGCCAGGTGGCGTGGTGGCTGCCGGGCGGCGCAGGCCAGCTTTCATCCCAGCCTGAGAAAGCCCTTGGGCTGCTTTATCCGGGCCCAGCCCCACGCCGGCTCCTGAGAAGTATTGAAGGGGCATTACTCAGAGTGACACATTCCATTTCCCTCAGCAGGGACAATGAGGAAGACCCAGTTCAGGAGATGGCGCTGGCCTTGTGCGCGGCTGAAGGTTTTTTGAGAAAAATGTAATAGATCACAATAGAGCACTTTGTTGTCGTCGAGGGCATTGGGCTGGGGCCGGGACGCCGTGGGCTTCATCATTCCTTATGATGAGAGGAGATTTAGTGCCCTCTTTCTTTACTCTGTCAGGGAGAACAATGTCGGGGAAAAGCGGAGGTTTCCCATTATAAATCACCATAAGCCCCATGGAAATCCCTCCCCACCCTGGGGTTTGAGTGGGCAGACACCTAGTACAGGGCCCCATAGCCCAAGCTGCCTGTGGCCGGCTCCAGGGCCGCCTGGACAGCGGGCGGGCGGGTGGGCGCGGGGGCCGGGGGCCGGGGGCTTGCGGCCTGGGGCCTGCTCAGCACCCGCCATAGCCTCCCCGAGGCCCCCACCCGTGGGAATCGAGGCTCCGGAAAGGCCTCTGATCTCCACCCCGAAAAGCAGGACAATGTCATGGAAAATGAGAACGGCAAGGCCTGCCCATCCCATCCAAGGAAGAATGGGGTACTTGGAGCCCCCACCTGGGGCCTGGGGATCAGGGCATCGGGAAGAAACGCCGAGTGTCTGGCTCAGTGACTCCATCAAGGTGCCACGAGCAGGAGGACCTGCTGGTCCGGACCCTGGCCTGTGTTCACAAGGAGAAAAATGAAGTCCAGTGGGAGGCAGAGACCTGGGCCAGCCACACAGCAGCTGGTGATGGAGCCAGCCAGGGCTAGGACCCAGGCCTCCTGGGTACAAACCTGCCTCCCGCAGGCTACTGAGACCAGCCCTTCCTTAGAGCAGTGGGTTCCAGAAGTGTGATCACAATGGTGCAGGGTTTGGAGGGATGGGATCCTTATCTACCTTCCCAGCAGGCTCACCTGGGGAGCTGCTGCTTCCTCACCTGCCTGCATGCACCTGCTTTGGGCCAGAGCAGAGAAGGTAGGGCAGGGCCTAGCACTGGGGGCTCCTGACTCCACCCAACTGGTGGCAGGGTCCTCACAGAAGGGCCACTTTACATGGCCCTTTTGCCAAAAGACAGCACTTTTTGATTTTTGAAAGTTCTTGGGTGTGAATACCATAAATTATTGCAACCCTCCCAGTGGGGGCTGGGGCAGTACCCCATCCAAGCCAGGAAACATATGACTATTCACTCTAAAGGGAACAGAGTGACAGTCTCTGGTGACAGTCTGGAGATCTGCTGCCCAAAATTCCAGGCTAGGTCAGGTTTTGATGCCAAGTAAGTTATGAGAAAATTCTGGGATTCAGAGTCTTCTGGAATTCAGAATTTGGATCCATGTCATGAGTCTGCATGACCGTCAGTCTGCCTGTTTCTGGTTCATGAAGCTTGGCCCCACGTGCCACAGCTTTGTCACTCTTCTGGCTTCCCCATTCTCTCAAACTCATACTGTCCAGCTGGTGCCATGCTCCCTCTGCCTTACTCCTGGTTATCTGGAGGAAAACGAGTTTCACCTCTGCTAACAACTCCCCATGTGACCTTGCAGGCCCAGCCTACCTACAGAAAAGGGCTGCCCCTGCGCCTCCCTGCAGGGCTGTTACAGGGTCACATGCGATCAATGTGTGGAATTTGTTCAGCACCTGGCCTACATTGCTGCCTAGGAGTCATCATTACTGCTGCTGTCCCGGGAGGATCACAACTCACCTGCCAAACAGGCCAGGCTGGGCCTGCAGCGGAGCCTCCTGCGGCCCCAGCTATCCCCCAGCTGTGCACAGTCACTTCTCCCTGACTGTGCCAGTCTTCCCCGAGTGCCCTTGCTGTCATGCCTGCTCTGTGATTTTGGCCTCTAGGCTTTTGTTCATATCTTCCGCTTGGCTTGACATTCTCGACCCCATCTTCACAGGTTCTGGAACTTTATTCCATCAGGTAGCAGCTCAGTCACCCTGGTCTGTGACTGCAGAAATGCAGCCCTGGTGCCCACAGAGAGTGTCCAGGTGCTTCCAGTCAATGGCTGGATGTGCACATTGCTGAGGGTTCAGGAAGCAACCCCAAGGCCCCTGCCTGGACCCGCATAGATAGAGTCTCTGCGAGGGGCCCAGAAACCTGCCTGCGTACAACCTCGGGCCATCTTACAATTAGCCGTGGCCACGAGCCCAGACTCTCTGGTTCCTTCTGTGCTTTCTCTGATCCCACCTCCGAAAAGGGACATCGACGGCATCTCACTTTAAGTAGAATAAACTCAGCCTGCTTCTCCTGGTCTACCCCTGCCAAGGTCATCTCCCTCCCTTTCTTCTCCTCTAGGCCCCAGCCACCATGGCCAGATCTCGAACGGGCAGATCACGTCCCCAGTACCAACTCAGTGTGTAGCCTGTGGCAATTGCTGGTCAATGCTTATTAAATGCTGACTATCATTAAATCTGTAACACTGCTCTTGCCCTAAGGAGTTCTGTGCCCATTTTCCTGGTGACTGCAGGTGAGCCTCTCTTGGTGAGACCACTAGTGCCTCCTAATATCTGTTGCCCAAATTTTTATTTGACTCGACTATCTTTGACCCGAAGCAGCGATTTTCAACCCATGTGCTCCAAAAATTTTTTAAAAACATTAAATTTTTTTCAAAAGAAGGAAGGTCAAAGCATAGTAAATATATTCTTTTATTACTCTTTTTTTTAAATCAACATAATTTAAGTGTTCCATTGAAGTTTAACTATAGGTTCAAGTGTGCCGTGAGATTAAAAAGGCTGAAAAGCACTGCCCCGAAGGCTACCCCTACCTTCTTGAAACTCCTTCTTTTCTTGGCAATACCTTCCCCTCACCCTCTCCAATCTCTGCTGTTTTATCTCAGCTACGCTTTTCTCAAGATTCTGAGTCTGGCCCCGTGTTCTAGAACCAGGGCAGAGTAAGGTTCCAGAAAGTGGGGTCACCAGCTGATGGCTTTTCCCAGGCCTAGAAGCTGAGATCAGCAGCCCTAAATTTGTACCTTGCGGGTGTCTCTCCACCTGGGTCCTGGCGGTGGTCATAAGGGGTGGCCCTGACCTTCACTCTTCACGGACCTTCCTTGCTAACTGTGCAGGTAAGGCCCCCTCTGAGTGGACGGGAGGCATGTGGCTCGTTTTCTTCAACTGCAGCCTCCTGCTCACCAGAGGGCTCCAGGCATCCTCACCCGTAGGCCACGGGGCTGATAATCCTCCCAGTGGCCACCACGTTCCTCATTTACACGCTGTGAGTTTGTTCTCAGGTCAGTGCCCACCACGGGACACGCTGGTGGGCTTCGGTTCTCAATGTCCTGTTACTGACTTTTGTCCTGTCGTGCTGGAGAATCCCCGGAGAGCCGAGGGGGCACTTGCTGCCCGTCGTGGCCTTCCTTTGGCCTTTCCCTCTGTGTGAGGATTAGCTACAGGCCGGACTGCGAGGCAGAGGGCTCCTGAAGCACCGTATACCAATCCCGCTATGAAAGGTGTGGCCAGGGGTCACCTCTGGGGCCCCAGCTTCAGTAACTTGTTGGCTTTTGTTCTCTCCCTGATCCCCAGCTCCCCCCCTTCCTTTCCTGTCCCTTCCCTCCACCAAAAGGCCAAAACTAAACACTTGCCTAAAGGTCAGGTTCATCCACTTTTACTTTTGTTTTTGTATTATTTGGCAAACAATGGCGCAATATCTCCTTGTTGTCCTGATTTGCATTTTTTTGAGTTAACAATGAGGTTGAGCCTTCTTTGTGTGGTGTGGACTGTTCAGTCTTTGGTTTCTCTTCCTGGGCTCAGGTAGGTTTGCGCTCTCGTCCACCTTTGAAGGTGGACATGGCCATGTGACTTCTTTTGGCCAAAGAAGTGCAAGTGGAAGCAATGTGTGTTACATTCGGATGGACTGTTAAGACCCAGTGTAGACCAGGCAAAGTGGCTTACGCTCGTAATCCCAGCACTTCGGGAAGCCAAGGTGAAAGGATCAGTTGAGTCCAGTAGTTCAAGATCAGTCTGGGCAACATAGCAAGATACCATCTCTATAAAAAATAAGAGAAATTAGCTGGGTATAGTAGCTCATGCCTGTAGTCCCAGCTACTTGGGAGACTGAAGCAGGAGGATCACTTGAGCTCAGGACTTGGAGGCTGCAGTGAGCTAGGGTCAGGCCACTGTACTCCAGTCTCAGAGACAGAGCAAGAGCCTGTCTCAAAAAAATAAAAGGAAAACACCAGTGTGTGTTCACTCCATCCGCTGTTTCCTGTTTCTCCAGCAATCTCAGAGCCTATTCTGAGATGGAGCTTCCAAAGCCTCAGTCCTTGACTGCTAAGAAACGCCACTGACCCTGCCTGACATGGACTGTTAGCGAGAAATACATTTTTGCGGTTTTAAGCTCCTCAACTATGGGGGGGGGGTCTTTGTTACTATAGCATAAAGCAGGCTGTTCCTTATACACTGGCTCCTATATTTCTGACTTTTTTTTGCAGTTTTTGGCCGGGGCTGGGTTTGAACCCGCCACCTCTGGTATATGGAGCCTGTGCCCTATTCCTTTGAGCCACAGGCACCGCCCAATATATATATTTCTTACTTTTTTCAACTGTCTTTTTCTTGTCCCTTGAAATTTTCTATTGATTTATAGTATTGCTTCTTTATTCATTCTTTGGACCTGTTATGTTAAAAATATTAGCTTCTAATGATGGAATTATTTTGTCATTAGCTGAAAATTTTAAACAGGTGACTGACTCTAGTATTTGACTACTGTCAGAAGGAATGGCATAGATTCAATTGTTCCAGAACTGGAATTGTCATTTTCAGCACACCTCTTTCCAGGTTTAACTTAGCACTACTGATTCAACTTGTGGGGTTACCGTGGGTACGTGTTTTAACCACTTTATCTCTGAGGGTTCTCCAGGAAGTTCCAGTGTTCAAAGATTGGTGTTCTGCTGGTCCTAAGAGTTCTTTCATCAATGCCTTTTAAAAATTAACCAGGTTTGGCTGAAATTACAGCAGTTTTTTTCTCAAGGCATGTGTTGTAGAACACAGCTCCACAAACCCAATGTCTGGAAAACACAAGATCTGGAAAATATAGTTTCACAGCCAGAGAGTTTAGGGAGACCTGTGTGTGCATTTGGGGAAGGGTGAGCTGGTTCACAGCAGGACAAGCTGTGTAGGAAGATCCGGTGAATCCTGGGGCCCATCGGTTCCTCACCTTCTTTTGCTGTGAGACCCCTTCCTGTATCCCAGGTCAGCACAAGCCACCATGTGGGAAAACTACCACTGGGAAAGCTTATCTCAGGAGGCACTCCAGGGGTCCTCCATCACTTAAATTTGATCAAGGCTTAGACACAGAGCCCAGATTATTTTATGAGGGCCCCCATGGCTGCTGGTTAACCCCTGCTCTGATGTGGGTGGCTTCCCTGTAGTCCTGTGGCTTGGCAGACCACCCTTCCACCCCGCCCCTGCCTGAGGATTGACCTCCGCAAGCCACCTAAGTTTCCCGCATCCAGAAACTTGCCAGACTGTGCCCCAGGTTTGCACAGAGGACAGGTAATCCCCCTCACCTGGAGCCAGAATTCTCCAACTTTGCCACACGTGAGAATCCCTGAGGAGCTTTAAAAACTCCTCCTGCCTGGACCGCACCCAAGACAGATTAGATCAGAACTGGGGTGGAGCCCAGGGACCCATACGTTTGTGAACTCCCAGGTGATTCCAGCCTGCAGCCAAGTTTGAGCACCAGGCTCCAAGTTGGTGCTTTTGTAACTTAGTCCCACCTGTAAGGTGGGTGGGGAATTTGCAGAGTCTTGTGAGTGTGGGGAGTTTCAAGGTTTAGATTCCAATGTGCTCCACCCCCAGACAGAAACTGTGTTCAAGCTTCTGCAAGCCCAGCCACCAACCTGAGCAGGCTCATGTGCCCTGGCTTATCCCTTGCAGGGGTCCTGAGATGTACTCCTGTTCCTAAGGATGCTGTGAGAACAGGTTGGCCAGAGGCATCTGTGTTTGTGCAGGGATATTGTCCAGCTGCAAACATTGTGAAGATGATCTTGATAAGAAGCTCCTTTTCTTTTTTTTTAGAAGTAACTATAGCTCAGTGTCACCCAGCAGCTTGTTAGTTTCATCCTGTGATCCTTATAAATTGAACCACATGGTATGTTTTCCTTTTTACCTTGGCTGCCAGGGAACTCAGGGTTAATTTTGCCACTAAACCAAACAGCATGCATGTGGCATATATTTGGATTCTTCTTCATCTTCTGTTTCTTCCCCTTATTTTCCTCACCCACTAAAAATTACAATGTATCATGTGTTTTTTGTAAGCCAACTCTTTATAAGAAAAAGTAGGGACATGTAAGAACACAAATGAACGAGTGAAGACGTAGGCTCCCTTTTCTCTGGTTGATCTTCAGATGTGGCGTTTTTGGCTCTTCACTCTGTGACACTGTGCAGGTGCAAGCCCCACCTGCCACCCACTGCGGGCCAGCCTCCTCCCTGTTGCCCCTGGCCAGGCAGATTGCCCCGTGGTCTGCAGGTTTCTTGGTCCCAGCACACAGGTACTCCACACTGCATGCTCCTCAGCCCTCTGCTCAGACCAGGCCTCCCTCCTCCTGGCAAAACTAGCTGTCAGGTACAAACTTTCAGAGCCACTCACGTGATGTTTCCTGGCATTGTGGCTGCTGCCCCAGAACTCTCCCTTCCACCAAATGGCACTCCTATTTCTCTCCACATGCCCAAGAGGGAGAGAAACAGGGCGGGAGCCTCAGGGGTGGGGTGGTCTGACAGCCAGAGAGATGTCTGCTGAGTGCCCACAAGGCCTGTGCCCAGGCTTCATGTTTCTGAGAGGCTGCGTCTCTCAAACTCTGGTTCCGTGCTAGGTGGGACCCTGTGCACAGCCCAGGTACCTGCGGGCATCATGGGCTCAGAAGTTCTCCTGGAGATGCAAGCAAGTTGAGACAATGTCTATGGTGACCCCTTAGGGCATTTTTGCCACAGATTATAAATTGTCCCAGCTTTCACCTGGACCCCACTACTTAGGTGCTGTGTGACTCTGGGCAACTTCCTGGCTCTCTCTGTGCCTCCTTTTTCTCATAAGCAAAACGGGTAAGAAGAGCAGGCCCCTCATGGGGCAGGAAGTAGAAAAGGCATAAAGAAGCACAGAGAAGCTGGCCTCACAGGCAGTGAGCACTCGGTAGCCATCAGCCATATATGCACTGGGGTGTCTGCACCCCAGAGTGGGAATTGCCCTGGGCTGAGAGCCAAGCAGGCAGGGGCTCTGAGGCCAGGCTCCGCTGTGTGCAGGCAGCCCCTGAATTCTGCTGGGCCCGTTTTCCTGCCAGTCCAATGGGGCCCAGGTGAGACTCACCTTGCAGGAGGGTGAGGCTGAGGTGAGAAAGGTGTGCCTGTGCCCTGCAGCGGGCCAGTATGTGATGATTTGGGGTAGGGGGCTATTTGGGGCTTTCCGCCTTCACCCTCCCAGGCTTCCTTTCCTTGCCCCACAGCCAGGGGGTTCCCAAGCTCCCTCTCCTGACCTCAGCTTCCAGCTTGGAATTCCAGAAGCCATCATGGACCCGTTTCCTCCACCCCGGCTGAAGACCTGGAGGGTGGTTGGCTGGGCCCTACGTTGTCAACTGCCGGGGCAGCTGGCTCCAGAGGCTGTTGCCATGGAAACCCAGACTGATGTTCTCCCAAACAGCTCGATTATGTGTGGTTTTTGTGCCGAATGTCCCAACTGAGCAGGCCAGGTCCCAACTGAGCAGGCTGGGGAGGGATGGGGGCTGCAGGGCAGCCTCAAGGAGGGAGTCCCCTTCAGGGGCCTCAGCCCTGCCTTGGCCTCTCCTCAGGGAAATGGTCCAAAGACACAGAGATTTGGGAAGAGAGAGGAAGGGTGTGTTTGGAAAAAATGTGCTGAGGTCATCAGGTTTGCTTTCAGAAGAGCTTCTGTGGGAGGGGACGGGTCCAGCTTGCGCCTCTCCAGGAGCCGGGGAGGTTCCCGCAGACTGGGGTGCCCACTCCCAGACCAGCCACTGACACTCAATGTGAGGGGACCCAAGAGGTGCCCAGTGGAGGTCTCAGCCCATGCACAGGACGTGGGGCTATTGTGCAGAGGGTCTCCAACTTCTCTCACCTCACGGAACTTCAGTCTGCTTATCTGTTGACTGGAGACAGCATTCCTTGCCCGGCTGGGGCCAGGTGGGAAGGTCTAAGCCAAGGGGTTCCAGAAGCTGGATCAATGGCCTCCTTTCGGAGAGGCTAGGGAGTCCCCTGAAGGGCAGCAGGCATTTTGCAATAAAAGGAATTATGCAGTGTACCCCAAGACATAAGCTGTTTTGCTTCTAAGAAAGTTACCGGAGCCAGACTTAATAAGACCCAGGCACCTTGCTTCATGGACAGTTAGGTGCAGGCTGCAAAGGGACTGGCTACCAGGGATGAGCAAAGTGGGGAATCTACTCAGTGGGGGCCCCTTGCTGCCAACATGAAAGATTCTCTGACTCCTGAGCACTGGGGTAACTGTGAAGGACTAGAAATCAGGCCCAGCCAAACGGGGTCCCTGTTTGTCCTGTCCACATGAACCTAGAGTGTTTGATGGGTGACTAGTGCGTGTAGGGATCGACTCACGAGCTGTACCATCTCTTGGAAAAATCTTCTAGCAGGACGGGAGGGAGGGAAGGAGGCTTTTCAATGGCTCAGAAGTAATTCGGCACATTCTAGGCAAGGACAGCAAATAACACCCACGAGGCGCCACTCCCCTCTCATGCGCCGCAGACCTCACTGCCTGATGACAGCACTCCTTCCGGCAGAGTCTAGACTCTCCCTCCCAAACCATCCCCAGCCTGGCCACCCCCAGCCAACACCCAGCAGACGGGTTTGCATGCGAGGCAGACCCTTTTGCCATTTCTGTGCCAGATGTTGCCCTGTAGCAGCAGCGTCTGCAGATGCCCCCAGCCCCCTGATGGGCAGCGGCCAGGGCACTCACGCTCTGGCCTCCCTGAGTGGGGTGTCCCTCTGCTGTCCTAGGCAGTCAGCCTTGCCAATAAGTGCAGAGCAGCCTTTCTCAAGCTCTGTGTCAGTAAATAGCCCAGGCGTCCTACAGATTCTGACTTGGCAGATTTGGGGCTAGCCTCAGACTCCACCTCTCTGATCAGCTTCCCAGGTCACACCAATTTTAGGGGACCATAATGGGCATAGCCAAGGCTCAGACAGCAATGAAATTATGAAATGGAGGCAAGAGAATGGAAGAGGAATAATTCAAGAAACCAGAGACTAAAGCCTATGCTGGCATTTCGACTTGATGAGGGTGGTGGAAGAGGTTTTTCTATCTTACAATGAAGAACCAGGGTCTACCTACAGAGAGCTGCAGTATCATTCTCCCTCATTATTCAAGAGAGTTGCAGGATCATTCTAGCCTTTGTTCCTTCTCTGTATTCCCAGACTCCAGCTGGTAAGAGGGAGAAGAGGAAGAAGTTTGTGCCTTTGAAAAAAGTCACCCCTTCCAATGGCTTGGGGGAACTGGGCTGGCTAAGGCCAGGCTTGGATCTCCAGCTCTGGGCAGGCATCAGCCTTCCCCCATAGCCATCCCAGGCCAGGCTTGGATCTCCTGCTCTGGGCAGGCATCAGCTTTCCCCTACAGCCACTCCAGGCCATGCTTGGATCTCCTGCTCTGGGTAGGAATCGTCCTTCTCCCACGGCCATCCCAGGCTCTTTATTCTGAGGACCAGTTCCCTTTTCCAATGTAGGAAGTACAACCTCTGGGAATCTGTTGCAAACCCATTGTTCCAGGGACCATAGTTGTATAACAAATGACCCCAAATTTAGTGGCACAAGACCTCCGTTTGTTATGTTCATAGCTTCTGTGACACAGGAATTGAGACAGAGCATAGCAGGGGAGGTTCTTTCCCTCACATGTCTAGCAACTGTTACTGGTTCTTGGCTGAGACCTCCATTGAGGCAGTTGGCTAGAACACCTCCATGTGGCCTCTTCATGTGGCCTGGGCTTCCTTACAACATGGTGACTGGATCCCAAGGCTGGGACTGAGAGTAAGAGGGAGAGTCAGAGAGCTGAGGTGGAAGCTGCCTCATCTTTTGTGACCTTGAACATCACACTGCTCTGCCTCTGCCATAATCTACTCAAGGCAGTTTCAAAGTCCTGCCCAGGTTCAAGGGGAGAGGAAATAGACTCTGCCTCTTGAGGGGGTGACAGGGCGATGGAAGAGCACATGAGCCTGGAAATATTGTTCTGGTCATTTGGAAACTATAATATGTCCAGGCCGTCCTCTAGACTCTGTAATTTATTTTCCCACTGCTGCAAAATAAATTCTTCCTTTTACCTACATCCACCTGTCATCCCATCACAGCATCAGGCTCCAAGTCCAAAAAATCACCCTCTCCCCAACCTTTGGGTGCATGATAGTGTTCAGAAGTGGTTTTCTGGGCACAGCTACTCCATGCAGCTTCCCAGGTAGAGTTACTCTTGATCTGAGAGCAACTGTCAACCGAGAACAAATTACCTTCTCCTGACACCCAAATATAGAGGTGGGACAGGCACCTTAGAGCTTCCAGTTTAGAATACTTAAGTATGGTAAACACATGGAAGTAATTTGCCCATAGCATTTCTGAAATCTACACAGGCACATGTTGCCAGATCCCTGCTAGGGATCCTTCCTGCTGCCTGAGGGTGAGTCGCTGTGGCTTTTGGCTGTGATCTTCAGGCTCTTTATTCTGTCTTCTGAATCAGCCTTTTTCTTTTCCATAAAAAAATAGCCCATGTTTGTGGTTGAGTCATTTTCTCAGCCTGCTTCCTTCCCATAGAAGATTTGGAGTCCAAAGATCTCCATTTACCTTGTACCATCTCTGTTTCTTTTAGTCTACGATGATACAATCACTTTAAAAAACTTTGTGGTTTTTTCTAAGGCATCAATATATAATCTGCTCTGCTAGACAAGAGCTTGGTTCACAGATGTCTTCAAGATAAATTCCTCTCCACTTTGGGCTTCCTGTGAGTCTACAGTAGGACGTTGCTTTGAAGACTTATGAAGAACTTGTAGGATAAGAGGACCTGTGAGGCATGCATTTAAGGTCCTTGGAAGGACTTTTCTTTGCTGGACAATAGTCTGTGGCTCCACTTTAGCTCTTTATGAGATCTTTCCAAAGGCTCTTACAATTTCCATCTGCATTTCATCATTGCTCCGAAGGCTTTTCTTAATCTGAGAATAACGAAGAAACTGGGAATGAGCAACAGTTTGATTTAAAACCCCAGCAAGTCTTGGATTCTTCACATTTAATGGCTCTTTCCTTGGCTTGTCTCCATTCTCTCACTTTCATAAGCAGCAAGAAATCCGCCCACCCCCAACCCTTCACCTAGGAAGTCAGCCTCAGGTATAGTGGCTGGACTCTTCCATAGACCAACCCTCCCACTGATACCAAATGTGAACTTTGGAAAAAAATTAAAACTATCCAAGGATTTTGGAGAGTAAATGAAAGCAGAAAAGTTGTTGAATAGAGTAAAACCTTGAAGTAAAGATGAGTTCTTCACGGTCTGTGACTTGTTTCCAGGGCGGGCTGCGGTGTCAGAGCAACGTGGCATGGACAGGAGGCTAAGATGCCAAGAGAAATCCCACCACTTTTCTGGCAGCACAAACCAGGGAAATGAGCTCAGGCAGTCAAAGCTGACACTGGAAAGTGAAGGAGAAAACTCAGGGGGAGAAAAGAGGATCTTCTAATTCTGCATATACCCGCTATGTGAGTCTCAGCATGACCCAGAACCATACATACATGGACAGACTTGAGACCAGAGCAAAGGCTTACACAATTGAGATTTCAACCACCATAAGGTAAGACAGAGCTTACAGTATTCATCTAACCAGGCTAATTGCTAACTAAAACAAAATGTCAAACATTCTTCAGTGGAATATAATGAAACCCAGAATCAACACAACCTAATATTCACAATGTCTAAGATATAATTCAAAATCACTTGATACACAAAGAACAAAAAAAAGTAACTCATTAACAATCAATAGATGGCAACTCCTAATGGCCCATATGTTGGAATTATCAAACAAGAACTTTAGAAGAGCTTTTTACAATTAGCTCAAGGAGAGAAAGAAAATACACCAAAAATAAATGAAAAAGTGATCAATCTCAGTAGAGAATAAGAAGTATAAAAATGACCCAACAAAAAGGAAATTTTTAACTGTGATATAGGATATTTTTTAAAAATCATATAGTCCAAAAGAAGGCAGGAAGGGGAAAATGGAAGAATAAAAAACTGAGGGGACAAATAGAAAATAATAATAATACGTTAGATCTAAATCTAACCATGTCAGTAATTACACTAAATATTAATAGTATAAACATTTAATTAAAAGAAAAAGTTATCTGAATAAAAATGGAAAACTCAACGATATAAGAGACGCATTTTAAACATAAACACAAGTTGGCTGGGTGCAGTGGCTCACACCTGTAATCCCAGCACTTTGAGAAGCTGGGGCAGGAGGATCACTTGAGCCCAGGAATTCAAGCCAAGTCTGGGCAACATAGCAAGATCCTGCCTCTGCAACAATAAAAAACCAGCTGAGCACAACTGCAATGTAGTGATTGTGACACTACATTTCAGCCTGTGTGACAGAGTGAGATCTGGTTTCAAAAAAAAGACACAGGTTGAAAGTAAATGGATAGAAAAAGGACATGCCACATACCATGTCACCAGTGAGCCTAAGAATGCTAGCTTTTTCTGTAGAGTTTCTGTACCAGAAAAAATAGACTTTAAGACGAGGTCTAATAATTGAGGTGAAAAGGTACATTTCATAATAAGTAACAGAGCAATTCATCACAACACTTTTAAGTGTTTATGCATCTAATAATAGATCAAAATGCATAAGGAAGATGGAAGGAATCAAAGAGAGAAATAAACAACTTTATAAACATAATATTAAATTCCTCCTCACTAAGCAATTGATAGAAGAATAAAATAAATCAACAACGACATAGGTTATTTGAAAAACACTATTAACTCCCCATCTATAAATTAATATTTATAGAAATGTTTTTCAAACATTTTAAATTTTTAATCATTATGAATGTATAGGGTGTTCATAAAGTTCCTGTGCTGAACTTTATGGACACCGTATAATAGTTAGAAATATTTATGGAGTAAACATGATATTTTGATATAAGCATAAAATGTGTGTAATGATCTAGAGACTGCTTTTACACATGGTGCATTCTCCAAGATGGACCATATGTTGGTCCATAAAAGAAGTCTTAATAAAATTATAAATATTGAAATACTACATAATAACAAGAATATATTGAAATACGTCGGATACAGTTAAAATAATAATTAAAGGGAAGCACATCTTTTATTTACTTATTTATTATTTATTTATTTTTGAGATAGAGCCTCAAGCTGTCACCCTGGGTAGAGTGCCATGGCATCACAGCTCACAGCAACCTCCAACTCCTGGGCTCAAGGGATTCTCCTGCCTCCGCCTCCCAAGTAGCTGGGATTACAGGCACCTGTCACAATGCCCGGCTATGTTTTGGTTGCAGCCGTCATTTTTGTTTGGCAGTCCCAGGCTGGATTCAGACCCAGCAGTTCAGGTGTATGGGGCTGGTGCCTTAGCCACTTGAGCCACAGGCTCCAAGCCAAGGAAGCACATCTTTAGATGTTTATATTGGAAAAGAAGAAAGGTCTAAAATCAATAAACTAAGATTCCACTAGAAGGCTGGAAAAGAAAGAGCAAAATAAACCAAAGGTAAACAAAAAGAAGGAAAACCGAAAGATAAAAGCAGAAACCAATGGAACACAATACAGAAAGATAATAGGAAAAAACTGACAAAGCTAAAAGCTGGTTCTTTAAAAAGATCAACAAATTTGATCAAAAAGAGTGAGAGGGAAAAAGAGTGAACACAGATATCAAGAATAAAAGGAGGGGCCATTAGTACAGATCCTATAGACATTAAAAAGATAAATAAGAATACTATGAAAAACTTTATGTCAAAAATTTTGGCAACTTGGATGGAATTTTAGAATTCCTCAAAAAATATAACTTAACAAAACAGAAAGAAAGGTCAGGTGCAGTGGTTCATGGCTGTCATTCTAGCACTCTGGCAGGGCAAGGTAAGAGGATTGCTTGAAGTTGGAAGCTTGAGACCAGCCTGAGCAAAATGAGACCCTGTCTCTACTGAAAATAGAAAAATCAGCCATTGTGGTGGCCACATCTGTAGTCCCAGCTACTCAAGAGACTGAGGCAGGAGATTCACTTGAACCCAGGAGTTTGCAGTGAGCTATGACAACGCCACTGTATTCCAGCCTGGGTGACTAAGTGAGACCCTGTATCAAAGAACAAACAAACAAAAGCCCCAAACCAAACAAAAAACCCAAGAGAAAAAGAAAGAAAATGAATCTAAAATTCTCTACCTCCATTTAAAAAAATTGAATTTATCTTTCAGAGAATGATGACGGAGTCTGCAGAGATCACCCCAGAAGCAGGAACTATCACATCCTTCCCTTTTCCTCTTCTGTTATTGCAACCAACATAAGGGCTATTACTACCATCATAAATAAGCAAACAACAAATAAGTAAATAAATAATTCATTATAAAAAACCTTCTGTATTAGTTTCACATTGCTGCTGTAACAAGTTACCACCAATTTAGCAGTGGCAAAACAACACAGATCTATTCTCTTATCCTTCTGCAGATTAGAAGCTTAAAACGAAGGTGTTGGCAGGGCTGTGTTCTTTCCGGAGGCTTCAAAGAGGAATCCATTTCCTTTCCTTTTTGACTTTTAGAGGCCACCTGCATTCCTCACATAACTCTAACTTCCTGCTCCCACTGCCACAGCTCCTCCTGCTGACTCTGATCCTCCAACCTTCCTCTTATGAAGGCTCTTTAGATTCCATTGTGCTCACCTGGTTAATCTGAGATACTCTTCCCATCTCAAGAGCCTTAGCTCAATCACATCTGCAAAGTTCCTTTTGTCACATAAGGCCACATATTTATAGGTTGTGGAGATAAGGATAAAGGCCATTTGGGGGGGGCTCATTCATCTGCCTCCTATAGTGATATAAAGTGATCGTTTTTAATGGGTCAGGGATTCTGACAGGACGCAGTGGAGACAGCACATCTTTACACTATGATACCTGAGACCTTCGTTAGAAGATTCAAAGGCTAGGGGTTGACACCAGCTGAGAGTGTACTCACTCGTATGTCCAGCAGTTGATGTGAGCTCTGGGCTGAGATTTACCTGGGGCAGTCAGCTAGAACACCTGCACAAAAGTTTCCTGGACTTCCTTACAACATGGCAGTTGGGTGTCAAAGGTCATGGTTTTGATAGAGAGGATGGGGAGCAAGTTGTATCACTGTTTATGACCTAGCCTTGGTAGCTCATCTGCTGGGTTCTCCTTGTCAAGGTGATCACAAAGTCCCACTTAGTTTCAAAGGAGGGAATAGACTCCATCTCTGAATGGGGTGTAGTAGTGTGCATGGGACCAGAAATACAGCTGTGGCCATATGTGGAAACTCCAAATGGCCAGAGCCGATCAGTGGTTGAGACCAGGAATTGCTGCTTTTTTATGAGTCCCAGGAATTGTGTTAAGTGGGCAACCACCCCATGAAATAGACCCAACGCATAGTGACCGATATCAAGTATCTACTCAGAACATGCTTTCCTTGTCTCTACGCTGTTCTCATTGTGGGGGTCTTGCAGTTTACATGGGTGAACCTGAGCTCGATCCTCTCCTTATCCATCTCTTGGGCCAGGACCCCAGACTTCAGTCAGTTCAGTGACTGACTACAGATTGGTACAGGCCAGTGGGGTGCAAGAGAATGGTTCCTCAAGTTTTCTGTGGCGAGATTTCTTATTTGTTCAAAGAGAGCTTAGGAGGAAACAGCCTCCTCCCTCTGGACATTCCCCTGAGCAGGTGTGAGGTGGGGTGAGCGGCAGCAGAAGCAGAACAGGGCAGAGCCAGGATGCTCTGCAGTAGATGTGGCACCTGGACCACACTGACCTGATGCCTTCCTGGCCCTACATGGCCAGTTGCAGCAGCCAGCACATTTCTCAATTGTTTAAGCTAGTTTAAAACAAGCTTCTGGTTGCTGGGAGCTGTAGGGATCCTTACTCACATATAGTATTCTGCAGCTGATTGCACTGAGACCCAGAGAGGTGACCACAATGCTCAAGTGCATAAGGATCCTGGGAGATCTTGCTAAAAGGCAGATTCTGACCTGGTAGCTCTGAGGTAGGGCCTGGGATATCCCACAGATCTAACAAGCTCCTGGTGAAGTGGATACTGCCAGCCCAAGTGCCTCACTTAAGGGGTGATAGGCTGAGGGATGTGCCCAAGCCACATAGCTGTGAGCCAGAACCAGGTTGCAAACCTCCAAGCCATCTTCTCTTTACCACACCCTTGGAGCAGCCTGAAGCTACCTGTCTTCTCCATTCACATGTAAAATGGCTGATCCCAGGAAGTCACTGATGTAGCCCAGGACACCTGCTTCTTGCCATCTGAGGAACCCTGGTGATGTCTTAAACCCATAGGAGGCCACCTGCCCTTGTCACATGTTCAGTACACACAGATCTGAAACTGCTGGGTCCTTGAATAAGGGCAGCATTTCCCTAAATTCCCTTTTCATAAACCACCGTGGGAAGGATCCTTTATAAAAATGCACATTTCCAGGCCATGCGCAGTAGGGGTGGGGCCAGGGAACTTGTATTTGTCACAGCACTTTGGGAGTTTCTTATGATCGGGCAAGTCTGAGGAACTCTGACATTGGAGATGTGAAAACATGTTATTTATTTTTGCCTAGGATATATTATTTTGCATTACAGTCAATATTATTATTCCTGTATTACAGAATGGGAAACTGAGGCACAGGATGATTTCTCTAATCCATGCCAGACCCTGAGTCTGGTAAAGGGGTTGGAACTGGAGCTCAGGTTGCTGGGCTGACCTGGCTTCATTGCAAGCCTTCCTGAGAAACACATGAGGACAAGCAGCATCCCTGAGCTCCTGGCCCAGTCACAGCACAAGCGTGCCCTTCAGGTAGTGGGGGCCCAAGACCAGGAACACAGAACCAGTGTGGGTTTGGGCCCTGGCCTCTGCGTGCTTGGATTGGACATCTGCATCCTTTCTTGTCTCTCAACTCTGCTGTGGCAGTGAGTATGAGGCGTTCTTTCCCACGTGGAAACCGTGGGCTATTCATCCTAAAGGATCAAGGGTGTAGGACAGGATGTCCAGGATCTCAGTTCTCAAGACAGCGTCCCTTTTTCCCAGCAGGGGTCAGGGTGGTTTGTGTGTGTGTAGCTTTGTTACTCATCACAGACAGTGAGATGCGCTGGCTTACCTGCTCTGTGTCAGTTCACATGGTCTGTGTCACCTCACATGGTCTGCCTTGGCTCACATTGTCTGCTAGACTGGCTTCCTCTTCTGGGAAAAAGCACAGATAAGGTGTGACACCTCATACTGCATGGGCAGGAGCTTCAGGGACGCTGGCTTCCCCAGTGCATAGGAGTGATAGCACAATTTGCAGGTAAAGAGTACTCCCGTGGCAAAGGAGGCACAAACTCACGCTGCAGGTTAGCAGTTGCATTGTCCTGGTTTCTAAGACCTTTGTCCTAGGTAGGCCCAAGTTGTCTGAGGCGATATTCCTACATCAAGCGGGCTGCTGAACTGCTGACCTCCAGGGCCACATGAGACTTAGAATCAAATTGTGTGATTCCAGATAAAACATGCAGACCCTGGAGTGCAGACCCACCAGGGAGGGTCCTTGTGTTGGTTCCTTGTATGTGTCACCTTGCTTCGGCCACGGACACTAGTGTCTGGTCAAACATTATTCTAGAGGTCACTGTGCAGGTATTTTTCAGATGAGATTAACATTTAAATCAGACAACGTTCTGTAAAGCAGATGTCCCTCCATAATGTAGGTGGGCCTCATTCAACACATCTGTGGTCTACAAAATTACACAGTTAAATCAGTCGTTGGCTTAAGAGAAAAAGACGGAGGTCCCCAGAGTGGGAAGGACTCCTGTCAGGGACGGCTTTCAGACTCTGCACCATCGACTCTCCCCTGGGTCTTTTTTCTCTGCACACACACCCTTTTGGTTCTGTTTCTCTGGAGATCCCCGACAGACAGTGTTCTAGCATCTCACAGGGCCATCCTCATAGGCTGACTCTGAGGTCCCAGACTGACGACGGGGCATAGGACTCAGGGGGCGCACAGACCAGTTCATGGGCACAAACGTGGCCCAAGGCCAACTGAAGAAGCCTTTTTTGACAAGTCCAGTGGATGAGTGAGTTCTGGGGACAGAGGAACAGGGATCCGGCCCCTGCATCCCCAGAGGGCACCCCTGCCTCTGCCTTTACCTGTGGAGCTGTCAATCAGGGGAGCTGTTGGGAAGAAGGACTGGCCCCAGGCCTCTGTGACTCTGGAATGGCTTGTGACTCTGTTTTTCTTGGAGGAATCTGAACTTGTGCCTTTGGTTTCTCACTGACGGCCACATCACATAGAGCCACACTTGGAGGCAGGGGACAGGAAGCTGGAGCACAGTGGCTTAAATGGGTGGCTGGTGTGGCAGCCTCACCTTGCCAGTGCTGGTCTGGGTTCCTTCTGCTTCTCTGCCTCATCAGCCTCAGCAGGTGACTTTCGTCCTCATGGTCCCAAGATGACTACTGTAGTTCAGACATTGCTTCAGGCTTTCTTTTGGGAAGATGAACAGGGAAGGAATGGGAGCATAGCTAGATGAGGACTGCATGCCCTCTCAGGAAGCCCTGCAGACTTCTGCGTTCTGCCAGCCAAAGCTGAACCTCATGGCCAGCCCTGACCACAAGGGAAGCCAGGAGATAGAAGGCGTTAGCTGGTCACAATGCCTTTCTGGACAACATTTTTATTCTCTTAGTAGGAAAAGAAACGTCTGGTGGGTCACGAGTGATGTCGGTCTCACATATATTTGATAGGTAACAAGGAAGAGTGACTTTGAACATGGCACAAAAAATATTTTCAAAGTCCCCTGCCAGCAGTCCCTGTTCCCTGGAAGCTGTGACCACAGACTAGCTCCCCCTCCCCTCACTGCCTCCAAGCCCCAGTCGCCTCGCTTCCTGCCCCAGTTCCTGCCTTCTTCCTCTTACTTTTCTTCCCCGCTCTAGGACATCCTTCTGTGTCCAGAGACTCTGGACCTGGACAGACTGGTTCCAATCCTAGTTTTGTACCTGGTGGTCGTGTGAAGACCTTACTGGCCCTTGTTGGCCCCCTCTGGACAATAATAGTCACAGGAGAGAATGGGACACCACGTGTCAGAGGCCCAGCCTGGGGTCAAGCACACAGAAAATATTCCACCCACACAGTATCTGTGACTGTTGTCATTGTGGCCAAGGTCACTGTGAGAGGCTGAGGCTGGGGCTGGTCACCCCTCGGTGTTTTGTGCAGGCTGGACTAGGCTCAGGGGAGGCCATCGGGGAGGTGGAGGCGCCCTGTGAGCTTCTTCCTGTAGCTATGTGAGGGCCATGATCTGTAAGCCGCTGACTACCTGGTGTGCCTGGGCAATAGACTTTACGTGCTGCTGTCTGAGCTACACAATCCGTGAGTTCTAGAATTTGCTTTTGTTTCTTCTCTCTCTCAAAAAAAAAAAAAAAAAAGGAAGTGGCCTACGAAATTACATAGTTAAAACCAATTTGATCTTTCCTTGCTTCTTTCATTTTTCCTTCCTTCCTGCTTTCCTTCTATGCTCCCTCCCTTCTGCCATTCCCTCTTTTCTTTCTTCCTTCTATCCATCTACCCAAACATCCATCTGCCCATCGCTCCATCTGTCCATCCATCATCCATCTGTCCACTTATCCATCCATCTATCCATCATCATTCATTCATCATCCATCCATCCACTGATCCATCCATTATCCATCCATCCATCCATCCATCCATCCATCCATCCATCCTCCATCCACCCATCTGCCCCATCACTCCATTCCTCCATCCATCTATCTACCATCTTACCATCACTCCATTTCTCCATCCATCTGCCCTTTCTTTTTTTTTTTTTATTGTTAAATCATAGCTGTGTACATTAGTGCAATCGCCTGTACCCATCCATCTGCCCTTTCCTTCCTTCCTTTTGTCATTTGGCTCCTGATGTCCAGCTTCTTGGGCTCTACCCAGACAACCTTGAGTTGGGGACACAGTCACCAGGGGCATTCCTAGCATGAATTACTGCCCCCGACATGAGCTGGGCTGTGGCCTAAACAACTGTCCTTTGGAGAGAGAGCCCCAAATGCCCCACTGCTGGCCTAAGGAGCTTCTCCTAGAGCAAGCGTCCTCTTCCTCCTAGAGCAAGGCTACAGCTCCCACTTGGCTGTGTTCAAAAGGCTGATGGGGGTCTTCAAGGGACACTTCCCCCCCGTGCCAAATAACCCACTAGTTTCTTTACTGGTGACACTAGTTCCATTACCAAACTCTACCTCATTTCCTGACAAATTTTCCAACCCCGAACAAAACTAATCTTATCTAGTTCCATCTCCAAGAAGACTGTCAACCAGCATCAGCAGAACTTTCAGGAAATCACTTATTGTGGCTAAAATTTGCCCTTTGAGAACTGTTTAGAGCCCCAGGAAGCAACAGCAACATGCCTGGAGACGGCACACAAAGCAGGTCCTGCCCACCTGACAGGCCCGGCAGGGGCTCCTTTCCAGGAGAAAGTTGCAACCAAACCACTCTCCAGCTTGGTTTTTGCCTCATGCTCTGACTGCTCAGCAGCCCTGCTGGGGCCCCATTGGAAGTTCCCTCATCAGATCCTCCCTCCCAGGACTAATGGGCCTTGAACAGCCTCCTGACCAGTCCCCACTGACACCAGCCCTGGGAGCCTCAGGCTCAGGATTGTGGGGGTGGGGGTGCATGGAGAGGCAACCCAGTGTCTGGATCAGGGGAGCTAAGAAAGTGTGAGGAGGCTTCCAGGGAGAGCTCGTCCTCACTGCAGAGCCGGGCCTCTCCACGGCTGCCTGAAAGGAGAGCTGAGGCCAGAACTTACAACTTGCCAAGGATGAGCGCAGAGGTGGCCCCTGCATGAGGTGGGTGGGCTGCCAGCCAACATTCCCGAGTCCTCACCTGCCCATCCGCCCGCAGCGGGGCTGAGCACACCCACCCTGAATCTTGGAGCGAACAAAAATAAATAAATAAGACAAAAAAGGATCCCACCAGATGCCAAAAATGAAGATAACACGGGAGGAAGTTTATTTTGATGAGGAAATCCCTAAATGCTGTTGAAACTATGCTTGGAATGGCTAATTAGTGCTTGGGGAGCTTTGAAGGAAGCACTATCTGGCCGCGTGGCCGCCCTGCCAGCTTTCCCTGGCACTTCTCTCTTATCTGCAGGAAACGGCTAGAGCTTCTGAATCCGCAGCAGTGCCCAGAGCGCAGCCGTGACTCACGCCCGGGTGGCCGGACAAGCCTGTGGTGGGGACGCTGCAGCAGCAGCGTGGGTCAGCCTTCCCAGAGCTAGGTGGCCACATGCCCCCGAAGCTGTGGGAAGAGAAAGTTCCCTGGAATGCACACTGGCTCTGCCGTGACTCAGGCTCTAAACTCGGGAAAATTTACCCAAGGAAGGGGACAGGCGCCTTGAGGAAGCAAGAGGCAGATAGTGTTTCCAGGGCCCAGGTGACACTTGGCTTTGGCCTGACCCTGAGTGCCTGGCCAGTTGGAGCTTCCAGATGCTCTGTCCTCCTTGGAAATAAACGTTTTCCTGCAGGGCCGGTGGTGGAGCCCTGGACACAGGAAGACAGGGCTATTTTTAGAGGCAAGCCTTCAGAGGTAGGCTCAGCTGACCCCAGCCCCTCCTGCCCTCTGGCTCTGGCAGGAAGAGCTGTCGGAAACGGCTGACTTGGAGGCCTGCAGAATTCTGCTAATTCTGCCCCCACTGGTAGGCGGGGTAGATAGAGACTCAGCCAACCTTGAACCCTGCCAGACCCAGAGCAGAGACCACACAATCCAGATGGTGGTAACTGGGGGTGGCTGCAGGACACTGCATTTGCTGCCTGTTGGTGGCCAGACCACAGGAGCCATTGTACCAGAAGCGCTGTTCAGGCTAAGCATGTCACATGACTGGCTCTGTTCTTCCTGAAAGACACAAGCTGGGTTTAGACTAGGGACAGTCCACCTTTCAATGTCCATAGTGACACAAAGGGCTCAGAGACACTACCCTGGCCTTTTAGGCTCCACAGAAGGATGGCAGAGGGTGTTTGGGCCTTTCATCTCTGACCAGAGGCCTCCCAGTCCCTGTCCTATAGGGCACAGCTGCAGCCTCCCTGTGCTGCCTGGTTCCTCAGAGACCCAGATGAGCCACCTGCCAGTGGTTGCACACCAAGGTGCATGCCAGCCAGCTGCGTACGTTTGCAGTTTTGGATGCAAATGTTCCAAAAAGATGCAATATCCACATTCTCCATGCTCTTTAGCCTCCCACACATCCCTCTACCCCCCAATCTAACACTACATCCCCTAACCTCGGAAATCAAAGGCAAGAGTCATGGGGTTGAGATGGAGGTGGAAACCACAGGGTTGGGGAAGATGAGGAAGAAGTTTTCACTTCCTCACCTCCTAGGTTCTATGTTTAGAATTTCCACTTTTCATTTGGGCAGAGATTTTCCTTGTTCTAATGAAATGATCCTCCACAGCTCCGGAAGGAGTTCTGGGCTGTGTGTTTTTCCCATGCTCTACCTCCCCAATCCAAATTTCCTTCACAGAAGATAAACTTCTTCAGACCCAACAAGGGATCTTTCCTGGTCATTTTCTTCCATTTTGCACTGTAAGGTGCTTTCCCCGTGATCCTGTCTCTTGGGGGCCACTGAGAGCTGCTTAGCTGTCTCTGAAGGGCACAGGGCACCCTGGAAAGGGGTGCAAATCTGTGAAGCCAAAGGATTCTCTGTGGCAGGCCAAGGGAGGGGGTGTTTGGAAGACCCTGCAAATGTTGGCTCCTGCCTTGTCTTTGCTCCATGGATGAGCAGTGGAAATAAACTCCTTGTCCCCTGCTGGGAGAAGCAGAGACTGCCACGGTGGTAGGAAAAGAAGCTGGGGGACTTGCTGTTCACTATAGCCTTATTATAGGTGGGGAATTACAGACCAAGAAGGTGGGGACCTGCCAAAGGCCACAGAGTCCGTGGTAGCAAAGGAAGGCCCCAGAAACAAGGTCTTCTAGCTCTGGAGGTTGAAGACTAACGACCACTAACAGATAGTTCCAGCTTTCTGCTTTCTGGACAAATAGGATAGTTCTTCTAATTCCCCTTAAAATCAGGAGTGGCCAAATGACTTGCTTGACTAGTGAGTAGAAGCGTATTGGGCTTTTGTGAGCAGAAGTTTGAGAACCAGGCTCAGTCTGGTCTCCCTGGCAGTGAGATATTGATACTCCATTAACCTGGGTCCCTGGGGCACTCTCCACCCCACCTTGAATGTAGGGCATGAGAGAAAAATAAATCTTTGTGATCTTAAGTCAGGGGTCAGCAAATGCCAGCTTATGGGCCAAATTTGGCTCACCACCTGACTTTGTCAATAAAGTTTTGTTGGAACACAGCCCATTTGTTTATGTATTGTCTGCAGTTGCTTTTGTGCCAAATGACAGAGCTGAGGAGTTGTGACGGAGGCTGAATGGACCATAAAGTCTAGAATACACATAACTGGCCCCTTACAGAAAAAGGTTGCAGCCCTGCAGTCATCGGGACTGCTTGTTACGGTAGCATGATCAAGTCCATTCTGACCCTTTCTAATTGTGCCCATGATTTCTGAATGCTATGTCATGAGCTCTAACATTTTAAGACATGCTACGCTTGTTTGGCACGTGAGCGCTTCAGAGCCATTTCCACTGGCTGGTGGTGGAGCCTCCATTACAGTTGCCATTCTGCGTGTGAGGAAAGGAAGGCCCAGGGAGCCGAGTGATGGGAGGCAAGTGATCCCTCTGAAGTTACCCAGCACTTCTCTAGGCCTCTGACCCCACATTAAAATGGGTCACCGAGTATTTGTAAGTTCTACCTGAACTGCTGAAACCAGACCACAGAGGCAGACAAGGAAACTGTTTCTACCCCCAGCACCTGCGGTATCTGAGAACAGCTGGAGAGAAGTCCATTCAGCCCAGGGAAGGAGGACTGGTGAGATCTAGCTTCCCTCAGGCAGCCCAGTGCCTCTGTCTGCTTCCTTGCTTTGTGCCTGGTGCCCCACCTTCCAGGCCTCATATGGCCTGGGAGGGCCCAGCCATGGAAGGCAACCATTGCCTGGCCTGGGGTGCAGGTGCCACAGAGTCAACTGGGTTAGGCCCAAGGAGCGGAAGGCTGATGGGGTCCTGCCTGGGAGAGGGGCACTGGCAGCGACACACCCTCGGCCTTCCCTGTAGCCCTGGCTCCCAGCTCCCGGATATCATACTTCGCATTCCCCAGCATGGTTCCGACAGGCCCCAGAGTGGGGAGTCCTCGAGGTGGCCGAAAGTTTGAACAGCTGCAGCCCCCCCAACTATCTCCAGTGGCCATGTGTTTTCCTTTCTTTCGTTCTCTTTCTCTTTTTTAAACCAACCTCTTGGGCTTATGTAACACACTAGGAAGTCAAAAAGCCAAGACTCATTATTGACAGCCCTGGAGGGGTTTGCGAAACACTTGCTATGAGGAAATCTTTCCATTGAGAAAAATTTCCTGAGTGTTCATGCTTCCCGTGGCTCTGCTGTGTCACTGGGGGTGAGGTGGCTGGAGAAGGGGGTGTCCTCAAAGCTCTGTGGCTCTGTGTCACTCAAGCCTCTTTTGTCCTCTATGTCACTGTTCCTTTCACCACCAATAACCGATGCTGAGCTGGACACCTGCATTGACCCAGGTGCTCCTATGCCCACATTCCTGAGGAAGACAATGAGGCTGGGGAAGAAGACAGGGTGGTGAGGTCAGGGTCCAGCCAGCAAGTGCCTACACCTAACACCCCGTGGGCAGGTGCAATAGCAGACCCCTCCCTCCCATATGCGATGCGACCCTGCCTTCAGGTCCTGGAGGCACTGTAGGACTCCCCCCTCTCCCCCCATATGCCACCCTGTGCAGGAGTGTATTTTTTAGGCCACTTTGCTAGACTCTAAAAGGAAGGGGCAGCTAGCTAATCTGGCAGATGAGCTGGAGATGAGGCCAGTGTTCCACTCTCCCCTTTTCCTTACAGAAAGCTGACATGCAGGCTTCTGAGTCCTTCTCCGCCATGTTGTCACCTGGGCCCAGGAATCTACAGATCCCAGGGCCAGGTTTCAGGGTCCAGAGGCCAGCAAACAGCCATCTTAGAAGTATCCTCCCGGGCGGGCACTACAGCCAAGCCACCCTCTCCTACACAAACGCGCCTTTCACCGAGTCTCGGGAAACCCGAGACCATGTAAATCCAGAAAAAATTGTGCGGGTCTGGGCCACAGCTACAGACTGAGACTAGGCAGCTGAGGGGCCCCAGCCTCGGAGGGAACTCAATGAATTTGTAGGGGAACTGAAAACAGATGATTTCAATCAGCAGGGAAAAAAATGACTTCATGGCCACAGTTGACTGAAGGAGGCAGCGTTTGCCTGCCAGGCCCAGCCCAGGAGGCGCTTCCAGAACGCTTGGCCCCTTTCGCAGCCTCCGGCTGGGGTCTTCCTTGCGTGGGGCCATCGCTGCGCAGGCCGCAAGACGACCGCGACCCGGCAGAGCCGCCCTGACCAGGGACTGCAAGGCACAGAGATAACCCTGCGCCCCCGCCCCCGCGCTTCCTCTCCGCGCGGCTTTCATGAATGGCCCCGCTTCTCAGACAGCCGATTGGCTGGAGCCCCGGACGCAAGGCCCAATCAGCGGCCGCGGCCGCCTAGTCTCCGCTCCGCGTGGGGCCTTCATCCTGCTGCCATGAATGGCAGCTTGGGCCGCCAGCAGCCACCGCCTACCTTGCAGGGGCCCCCTCCTCCAACAGAGGAGGAGAAGGGGATTTTCTATTTTTTTATTCTCCAGATTGTTCAGGGTTCTGGTGCAATTGTGTCATTCTGAGGCTTGGCTGCAACTCCTGACAATAGCTCTTGGGCTTCCCTGAGTCAAGATCTTGTGACACTGAAAGGGCCTGCATGGTTAGAAATGAATTTCTTCCCCTATGGCCTAGGCTGGCTCCAATTTCAGGGAAAGAATTGCAGCCTTCCAGCCTGAGCAGGCAACACTGGTGGGGACAAAGGCAGGGCTGGAGGAGGGGAGGCAGGTGGAGCCCTGTCCTGGCCGGTGCAGGGGGTTCCTGACATGTGCAATCTGCTGGGAACTTCTGCACATCAGAGGAGCTTGGTTACCCGTCTTGGTCACTGGCCTTGTCCTAGCCTCACATGCCCATGCATGTGAGGACTGGGGCCCCGGTAGGGGAACCCAGTCATTCCATTGCATTTCCTGTTAAGTAGGAAAATATGTTCTGTTTTCTGATGTTATAAAGAAAGCATGTGTTTACAAATGCTCGTTAGGGAGAGCATGGTTAATAGGCCCACTTCCGGCCTCCCCTCCCAGATGAAGTGATTATGGGGCTGACCGAGCAGGGCCCACTCTTAATGGGAGGACCCCCTGCTCAGGAAAATCAGACTTACCAGAATCCGGAATCCAAAGCTATACAGAAACCCTTTTTGCTCTCTTGCAAGGTAAATTGAGGCCAGGGCGAAGAAGGTCTTGAATGCCAGAGGGAGGAGGTATTTCAGCACCCTAGGGAATCATGGCAGGTTGGTGAGAGAGGAGTGGGGTGTTGGAACATTTCAGAGAATCAGCTCTGTCCTAGTAGGGACTTCTCTGTGCGTGTGTGTGGGGGGAGGGTGGGGCTGACCCTTTGTGGAACTGCCACATCAGGACTGTGCAAACTGCTTCCTGTGGCTCCTGGTTATTGCTCTTGGTGTTACCCCCATTTTTAAAGATGAGAAAACAGATGTTCAGTGTAATCTGAAAGGGTTCTACAATTTGGGAGTAGCAAGCTCAGGTGCCACATAGCCACAGGGACTAACGCCAGGCTTCATGTAACAAAATGCAGACAGATCGCTGAGCACCGTGCCTGGAGCTGAACCACTGCTGCAGAAGTTAAGATCAGAACTGGTGAGAAATGTTTATTCTCAGATTTCTACAAGCAGACTTTGGCCTCTGGGGTTGTATGAGTCCATGAATGTGCCATTGGGGCCGTGTCTAACCAACTTTCAGGTTTCCAGTCATAGCATTTATTTCTGCCAGTGGTCGGCCCAATATCTGTTTTGTTTCTTTAAATTAGGCCCAAGTGAGTTTCTAACCAACATCTATTTTTGTCTTCTAGCTCAGCTGTTTGTGAAATTTTTGGTCTTTGTTCCCATTTGTATCTTAAAAGTGATTGAGGACCCCAGGGAGATTTTGTTTCATCTGTTGATATTTACTGTGTTAGAAATGAAAACCTAGACACCTGCGAAACACACAACCCGACGAGCGTACGTTCTGTTAGCTATCAGAGTGATGGGGGCACCTTGGGGCGTGTGGCCTCTGGGAAAGAATGAAAGGAAAACAGACAATTCGTGTCCTAGTGTCTTTGGGAAAATAATTTTGACCTCTCAGACTTCCTGAAACCACACTTTGAGAACTGCTCCACAGATGGGAGTTTCAACTGGGCAGTGGCTACCTGGCGAAAGCTTCATGTTCCAGCCACGGAGTGCCCCAGTGATGGGCTGTGTGCTGTCCTCTGCAGGGTTGCAGTGTGCTGTCTGTGCCTGGCATGTGTCACATGATGGCTCTGTGGGCACAGCGGTTGTGTGCGGTGGCCACATCTTGCCTCCGAGCAGCAAGCACTGCCCCTCTCTCCCCCATGTACAGGCTGGGGTACAGATGGAGCACCATGGACCTTGTAGACAGGGCAACTCTCAAGGGCGAAGCAGGCTGGGTGACCAGTATCATGCTGCCAAATTAGTCTCGGATCATCTGCCTGGGCTCCTGGGAGAAAGCCAAATGGACAACCTGGTTTCTGCTACTGTATCTCGGGGTCTCTTGCTGTTCCTGCCTAGCCTGAATCTTGATCAGCACATCAATCAGATCAGTCTTATGCACCTGGTGGACTCCAGCTTTTGTTCTGTTTGCAAGAAGTTGCATGAACTATCCCTGAAAGCTCTGTTGAGCCTTTAGGTCAGCGGTTCTCAACCTGTGGGTTGTGACCCACAGGAACTGTATTAAAGGGCCACAGCATGAGGAAGGTTGAGAACCACTGCTTTAGGGGAAGCATGAGCTGGTGAAGCACCTGGTACCAGATGAATTTCTTTAGCACTCATTCATGGAGATGTTACTGCAGTGAATCAAACACAGTCCGGAAGAAGGAAGCAAGGTCATAGCTTTGGGGGAGGAGGGAACTGTGGAACAGAGCTTGTGTGAGTGTCCTGGGGCTGCCACACACACTGCCACACATTGGGCAATTTAATGCAACAGAAACTCTCTCCTGGAACTGAGGCTGGAAGTCTGAGCTGGTGGTGTCTGAGGCTGTGAGTTAGAGTCTGTCTTGTGCCTCTCTCCAGTTGCTGGGGGCTCTGTCCTTGTGGTTGCATCACTTCAGCCTCTGCCTCCATGTCTCTCTGAGCACAGCAGGAGAGGGACAGTGAGCCCTCTCCAGGGTCACCACCAAAGGTGCCCACAGGTTCCCTGGCTCCTTGCATGGCCCAGAGGCAGCATCACATAGTAGCCCCTGTCCCTGGTCTCTCCGCATCACTCCTCTTTTTAGAAGGACACTTGTCCTTGGACATAGGGCCCACCACAGTCCAGGGTGATCTTATCTTGAGATATCACTTCATTATACCCACAAAGACCCCTTTTGCAGACAAGGTCATATTGGCTGGTTCCCCTTTTGGTGTGTGTGAGGGCAGCATTTAGCCACCATGGGGCTCTGAGTGGAGGAGATGGGCCAAAGGTGCCAACAACCAGAAGGCTTCTTAGACGAGAGGGTTCTGACTTGGGTCTCAAGGGGCATCACTGCTAGGGACTTGGAATGTGCAAAAGTGTGGGGCCTTGATAGGCCTAGGGCAGCCAGGGGGAGTCTGATGGAGGGGATGGAGGGGTGGAGGGGGTGGGGGGGAATGAAGGAAATGGGGGAGAGGGGATGGGGGCAAAGAGCCGAGGGTCTCAGGATGAGGCTGGGCTGTTCGTATGTGGGGCCTGAGGCTTTGTCCTGCAGACCTGGAGCCCCAGGAGTCCTCCAGTGGCAGAGAGCTTCCTGCAGGACCAGGGTGGGTGAATGGAGCCCTCACTAGGTTCAGAGATTCAGAGCTTGTCCTGGGAATGGGTGCAAATGTGACATACAAGGGGTAGAGGGGGAGCTGTAGCCTTGGTGTGGCCCGTGCGAGGACTCTGGGGGACCTAGGGGATGTCAATATACACAGCTATGATTTAATAAAAAAAAAAAAAGAAAAGAAAAAAGAAGCCAGCATGAAATTTAGTTGGTGGGTCCTGCTGCATTCCCAAAGAATAGAGGCGGCCCTGAGGGGCACATGGCTTCCCCAAACGCAGTCCTGGTTCCTTGGGTACCAGCGGGGGCCCGGGGGCCAGTTGCATATGTTCTCTGCTTTGTCTCCAGGCCTAGCCTGCTCTTGGCTGCCAGGACCTCCCAGGAGCACCCCCATACTTCGCCATCCCGAGAATACCTCTTCAGGCCCCAAATACCTGTCCCCCCCTCCCTGCCTAGAACAACAGGGCCTGTCAGGGTTGTGGGCAGGGCCAGCCCACCCTCTAGACCCTACCAGGGCCTCACCTTGGTCCTAGAGCCAATTTCTGGCTGATCAGGAAAAAAGAAGACCCTTCGACACCTCGTTTCTGGAGAGGTTGAGGTTTTCACATGGGGCCACACCTGAGCCAAGCTGCTTCTGCAGCCTCTCTGCTCACCTCTGCACTTGCTGGAGCTGACTCAGTTTCACATCCCGCTGGATGTCCTGGTGCAATCCCAGATGTGTAGCCGGGCCTCCTCTAAGTGCCAGACACACCGAGGAAGGAGTCTGATTACACCCTCCACAAGCTGGTGCACCTTTGACCTCTCCTTGGAGGGTTAGTGGAAAAACATGGGAAAAGTATATCCACGGGGCCTTCGTGGGGGGCCCCCATGTGATTGGGCCTGAGTTTGGGGCTGGAGCTGTGGTGCCCTGAAGGCTGGAGTCCCTCTGCAGACCACCTTCTTTATTTGGCGAAGTGAAGTCTCTTTCTGGTGGGTCAGGTGTACACTCTGGTTCGTGTGTGGGAAGGTGGCCCGTCCGAGACCCAGGGCAGTGAGGGAGGGAGGATGAGGTGTTCACAGGGGCGCTTCAAAGGGAGGGCTTGACCTTCCTCTCTGCCCCTAGACCCTCCGTGAGGGTCACTCTGGCAGTGCTTCCTGGCACCTCCGGGCTCACTTTCCCCGTCTTGCTGTCTTTTCTGACATGTGTCCAGCCAGCCGAGGTCCTGACAGGATTTGGGGGAGAATATCACTAAAAAGAAGACACATTAGCGTCTGGAACCCCCTCCTCAGCTGCCCCACCAAGCTGGGCTTGAAACTGGGAAGGAGTGTCTGGGGCGGAGAGTTCTCTGCCTCTCTCTGCCTACCCAGCCCCTCGCTCCTATCCCCCTCTCTTCCTCTCTTGCCTCTCTTCCCCCGTCTCTCCAGAGGGCTCCTTTCCTCTACGGGCAGAGCAGCCCGGCCCTTTGAATGGAGCCCTGGGAAGCTCAGGTCCCTTGCCGGCCCCTGGTTAATTAACAGTGAACACTGTGGCCTTGGGAACCAGGCGGTGGGCACTGAGGGGCTCAGAGGGAAGGGCAGGAGGGCCCGGGCAGACATAACAAGCCTGGCTGGGGCAGGGGTCAGCAGTGTGAGTGGCTGGTCACATTCCTGGGACGCCAGGCCTGGGAGGGCTGGGAAGCTGTTTGTCCACACCTGTCCAGCCTGGTTGGTGGGGGGGAAGGCAGCCAGAGTCCGGGCAGCCCTGGGGCTGTGCAGCGGCCTGGCGAGTGGGTTGGGTGTGTGAGCCTTTGTGCTGCATGCCTCACCAGCACTGTCCTCCCAGACAGAGAAGGGCACTGTGCCCAGAGTCCAGCAAGCCTGAGGCCTGACCTGTGGGGCTCGTCCAAGTGACTTCACGTCTGTGAGCCCTGGAGAGTGGCGGTCATGATGCTAGGTGGTGACACATGTGAGCTGCTAGGTCCACAGCACCCCGGGACACCTGGACACCATGGTCCCGGTGCTGGGCTGGGATGAAAGGGCATTCAAACCCTGAGCCGGCTGGTAGAGAAGCACATCAAACCCGGTGTGGTTGCAAGCAGCCCTGCGCTGCGCCAGACACCTGCTGAACACCGACCTTGCTGCTGTCCTGCCAGAGGGGGAAAACTGCAATGGTATCAGTGAAGAACATTCCAGATAACTGCCCCTCCTTCCTGGAAGGTGAGCCTGCTGCACACACACAGGCTGGCCCCAACTCCACCAAGGTCTTCATGGGGGGAGTGGTGTTGAGGATTGAGGAACCGAGCTCTAGTGTGTTCCTTGTGCACATAGCAGGCCCCGGATGCAAACTTTTAGAGAGTTCTGAAAGCTTTAGGGAGATGCCATGTTCCTTCAAAACCTAGAAAACCTTCACCAAAGCCTTGGGGGGATGCCCTGTGCCTGGAAACTGGTGCCAGACTCCTGGGGTCCTGCTCGCTTCCCGGGAGGAGGACTCTGGCGGGTAGCTGCCCTCTCTGAGTCTTATGCTTTTTATCACTATTTTTTAGCACTTGTAAAATGGGTGCAAGGTGAGAACTCACCTCACCAGGGGCATGAGGACTGTTTACATAGACGAGAAGAGGCAGTTAACAAAGGTCCGTCCCCATCTTTTGGCTGAAAACGCAATCTTTAGGGGCATTTTTCAGGGTATCTTTCCAGAAAGAGCTCTGCACGTTAAACTCGCACACTCTTAAGATTCAACCACTTTTGCTGTGGGAGAGGCACCAAGGGTGAGACCAGACTCCAAACAGCAACCTCTTCCCCAAACACACATCAAGAGCTCACTCGGACAGCAGGGTCACCCTGAGATGGGCTTGGGGGGCTTTCTGTGGGTGTCAGCATGGCCCGACTGAAGTCTCACAGGAGATGGAGGGGACTGGTCACTGCAGGGTGTGTGTGGGTCTAAAGGATGACCCATGCAGCCCCTTCCCAAGGGTGCAGGAGGGAGCTGGCTCATAGGTGCACAGTGTTTGTGAGCAGTGACAGGCACCGGTGTGCCTGGCACCGTGGTCTGGTGCCTTGGTCTTTTCCCCTCCCAGCTCTGCACCACATCTGTGCTGGGCATGTGCTGAAAACAGGATGAATGGGCATGAGGGTCAGTTCTCCATGTCAGCAAGGCTCCGTGTGGCCTGTGCTGCCCGCCCTGGCCCCCCACACGGCCGCCTGTTTCTGCTCTTCCCCTCTGCTGCTCCTATCACTCAGGCCCCTTCAGGAAGCCGTCTCAGACCGCCTCAACAGCGTCACCACTCGAGCAACACCATCACACTCTGTTGCTTCCTGCATTAACTTGGCGGGACCACCAAGCACCACTTGTGAGCCTCTGTGTCCAAACATCCCCTTTTCATAAGGCCCAGTTATATTGGATTAGAACCCACCCTAACAGCTCATCTTAACTCGGAGAACTTGGAAGGGTCCTATCTCAAAATAATGTCACCTTTTGTGGTACTGGGGACTGAGATATCCACACGTGAATGTTGGGAGGACATCTTATCTTGCGCCCTCATGCTCTGGGCACTCCTGGCCCTGCAGGTAGCTGCTGGCCTGGTTTCCACCCTTTCCTCCTCCACAGGGACCTGAGCCCCCTCAGGGCAGGGTCTTTGTCCCATTTGCTGCAGTGTCCCTGGTTCTTAGGGTGCTGGCGTGCATTAGTCACTTCACAGATTGTCACTGAGTGGCTAAGGAATCCATGACACAATGTAGGTGCAAGGCCTCTGTGAGTCACCTGCCAGTTGGTGGCTGGGTCAGTTACTCTGAAGCTGCTCTGTGACCTGGGCAGACGGTCCATGTTCCAGGCCCTTTCCTGAGCCAAGCTGCCCTGGTACCCAGGGGCCCTGAGTGGAGGGAGGGTTGCCTGGGGGCCCTGACAACCCCACACCTAGAAGAAGAATCCAGGGCTGCAGGGTGACAGGGACGCAGCCCCACATTCTCCTTCAAGTCACTGCAGGTTGGGCCTAGAGCTCCGGCTGTGCCTGGTGTGATCTGACACTTGAGATAACCCCAGAAGGTTTATCTTGAGTCGGTCGGGCGTCAGCCAATTCCTTCTGGATGGGACACCTTCCTTCACTGTTACCTGCCTTTCCAAATTAACTTCCAAGTGGCCTTTGTCTGGCAAATTCCACTGGATTATGCAAGAGGGGACTTGCCAGAGAATTTGGGGCCATCTAAGACTTCTGAGGAAGAGGCGCTGCTTGGGGGGCAAAAAGGCCTTCCTTGTCTCTTCCTCTGAATGTGGGGGATCAAATTCAAGTCAGCTTGTGTACTTCCAAACACTGTTTTTGCCCAAGTGTTAGCTCGTTCAAGGGCCAAAAAAACCTCAGAAGAGAGTGACAGAAGAAGTAAAGGACAAACACAAGGGGGGAGCAGAGAGGGCAGCCTGTAAGGGATGCAGCTGGCCCCTGAATGGACCCTCCCTCCTGACTGTCCACCCATAGGGAAAGAAGGCAAACCCTGACTTGTGTCTGCAGCTCAAATTCTTGACATCCGGCCCAGGACAAGGATGTGGGCAACCACTGATGGGAACCATGGGAGGTGTCCTCGCTAGTGGCTGAGCACTCACTCCAAGGCATTTGCTCCTGGACACCCAGGCTCAGAGAGGGAGCGTGAGCTGCCCAAGATCACACAGCAGCAGCAGAAGTGCTAGGGCTGTGAAGCCCACGTTCCTGTTATACCCACTTGTAAGCACACACCCCACCCCCCATTGAATGCAAGGCTTCTAACTTCCAGGGTGTGACCACTAAGCCAGCAGGCTTCAGGTCCTGACTTCTGGTGTGGAGTCTGATCTCTCCTCTCTGCCCATTCCCCTAGGGAGTGATGGGAAAGGAGTATTTGGGCCCAGGGGGTTGGACATCAGGATATCTGAGAGGCTGCCCCAGCCGCTCCTCTGGAGCATGGCCTGCCCACCCTTCCTGAAGGCCCCCAGCTTCTCCCCATTCCTGAGCCCAGGCCTCCTGCTGGCCTTTGTCTGGCCTTGGGTTTCACAGGCAGCTTTGGTCTTTTTCTCGCAGGTCTCAGGTTTCACCTCTTGCAGGGAGGATCCTTCAACTTCATGAACCAGTGACCTCCTGGGAGGTGGGTCCTCCCACCCTGCACCCTCAGGCCCTAGGAATTCAGTCCTGAGCCCTCCCTCCCCCAGGGCCTAGGCCTGGAAGTAGAAGGACCAGGCCAGGGAGTCCAGAGGGCCCTGCCTAGACCAGGGCTGGGGTGGGGGACACCCTCCAGGGTGGGGACCAGGAGGCATCTGGACCTGCTATGTGGCTTCCTCAGATGATGTGAGCATTTATTTATGATTTCACAAGTGGAGAAAAGGAAAGAAAATTTCAGAAAGTCTCTGCAATTCCGCAAATGTCACAGAAGGTTGAGCCTCCAGGCATTGACCTCAATGGCCTGGTGCAAATCTCAGCTCCTCTCACCAGTGGCTGTGTGGCCGGGGCGGGGGAAGGCAGCCCTTTCACCTCCCTAGCCTCAGTCTCCCTGTCTGTCAAATGGGGGTGCAGTTCCAGCCTGGCGCCAGCCCCTCCCGTGTTCCCACCCTCCCCTTTCCAAAGACTCCCACCACGGACCCAGGGCCCCCTTCTCTGGGCCACGCCCTTCTGCCGGCACCTCCTCCCCACTTCCCCTGAGCACCCCTCACAGGCTCATGGAGGACTCAGTGCCTGTGTGAATCAGGCACGCCTTGGGGCTGGGGACACGGCGGGGCTAGAAGGCGCCAGGATCCCTGCTGTCCAGGGCTTTGGTCCCATGGGATTGGGGGGTTCCTTGGTTTCTTCTTTTTCCTCCCTGCCCTTCTGTCCTCATCGGTTCCCATGGATTGAACATCCTCAGGCTGATGACTTCCAAATTTGGCCCTGTAGCCACGACTTCTCTGCTGAACTCCAGACCCACATACCCGGCGTCCACTTGATCGTCTTACCCCCACCCCCACCCCCAGGGTCTCCTAGACGTGTCAAGCAGAACGTGTCTAAGTGGGGCCTCTGGATTTCTCTCCCCAGGCCTTTCCTGGCCATCCCAGCTGGTCTCCCCTTCTGGGTGAACCCCACCTTGCCCCTCCATGAGCTCCTTGGAGCATGGGAAGCTCCCTGCCCACCCACCTGTGCTGCTGGGAGCTCATCTGCAGACCTGCACAGATTGAAGCCCCAGTCCAGAGAGAGGCCTGAAGGTACCAATGACACTTGCGAGACACGAAGCGGGGGTGTCTCCTGGCAGGAGAATCAGGACTTGTGAGGAGGCTACTCCACTGTGAGGTTGAGACCCAGACCCCTCCAGGGAAGACATGGGGATAAACCACATCTTCCCAGCCCCAGGGTGGACCCCCCAGTGGCTCCCTGAGTCCCAGAGCCCCGTGTCCCCAGGATGAAGCCAATAGAGGTCCTCTGGGGGGTGGGAGGCAGCAGGTGGAGAAGACCAAAAGGGAGAGAGAGATGAGAGGGTGGGCCCCCTCTGCAGTGTGAGGGGCTCCACATGGTGGGCATGAGGGGGTCTGGTGAGAGGGTGGGGCCCTCTGCGGTGTGAGGGGCTCCACACAGGAGGGTCTGGTGAGAGAGTCGGGCCCCCCCTGTGGTGGGGCGTGGTGGGGCATGGCGGGAAGGTGGGGAGGGGCTCCGCACAGTGGGCATGGAGGTAAGATCCCTGCACGTGGTGCCCATCTCTGTACTGGAAGAGTGTCCATGACCAGTTGAGAGTGTGACCGTTATTTGTTTTCCTTCTGAGAATGGGCTGCACCTGCCTGTTTTCTACCTGGCTATGGGGCCTGGTTCGGTAGCTACAACGGCACCCACGGGAAAAATGAGTGTGGCTTTGCCCCCCTTGACAGGAGAGGAGACAGAGCCCTGGAGTGAGCAGCAGAGAGGATGGGGAACAGTCCCGCCCATTGCCCCCCGTGACCAGGGAGGGATGATACAGGTGTGTACGCACCAGCGGCAGGGCTCCTACCACCCAATCATGTCCTTCTTGGCCCTGAGCCTGAGTCTGACCCCAGGCAGGTGTCAGTAGAGCTTTGTGGAATGAATAAATGCGTGACTGAGTGTGAGTCTGGCATCTTCCACTGATAAACTTCCCAGGACCACGGCAACTAGTGCCGGAGGTGAGCTGTGATGCCGTGAGCACTCCCTCGGGGGGGTGCAGCCATCTCTCCTTGAGGTCAGCCCCAAGGCCCACGTCTTGGAGGGAGGGGGCCTGGTGTGGGGGCAGGTAAGCCCTGTCCTGTGGCTGATGCCACCTCTTCTTGCTCCTCCACTCAGCTGCCCCCAAGACACGGCACCTTAGGCTGTGCTGACGCACAGGGACCTGTGGCAGGTGCCCCTGGCAGTGAGAACTGTGCTCGGCCTTCTGCCCTGACCCTCCAGGTCCCCACCTGTAAAAGCAGGGTGAGCACAGCTGATTACTGTGAGGCAGCACGCGCTTTCTGAACAGCACTCAGAGCAGGGCCTGGTGCCATTCCCACGGTGTCACCTCCGCCCATCCTTGCAAGAACTTTATAAGACAGGTGCTGTCATTATGCCCATTTGATAGTTTGGTAAACTGAGGCACAGAGAGGCTAAGTAATATGTGCAAAGTTGCGAGTTGGACCCGGACAAGCCAAGCTCCATTTATATTTAAAAGGCAGCCTCTGCCCACCAGATTCCCTGGGCTAGGAGTGGGGAGTTGGAGACCCGGCCCTCCATAGTGTGCTGTGTGACGAGCAAGCCAGCGGCCCTCTCTTTTGGGGCCAATGTGTTGGTTTCTTCAGCTGCTATAACAAAATACCACAGACTAGGGGGCTTCAACAACAGAAAATTATTGTCTCACAATTTTGGAGGCCAGAGCCCAGTTCAAGAGCAGGGGGTGTAAGCGCTGAGGGTGTGAGACAAGAGTGTCCCATGGCTCTCTCCTGGGCTTGCAAGCTGCCTTCTTCATGCTTGCGGGGTGTCCTCCCCATGTACGTGTTTCTCTCTGTGCCCAAATTTCCCACTTTTAAAAGGACACCAGTTATATTGATTAGGCCCACCCTAATGACCTCAAGTTAATTACCTCTATAAGGACACGTCCTGGGGCACAGAGCTGAGCGTTACAACATAGGAATCTGGAAGGAGGGGGAACACAATTCAACCAGTGACAGCCACAGCTGACAAGTTACTTTCCATCCCCATCCTAGAGGGAGGCTCAGAACAGTGTCCTCCAGGACCTCGACAGAGTTTTCTTTTATTACATGGGGCCCCAAATCTCACACTCAAACTTCGGGCTGCATGGTCGTTCCTGGGAGGTCCTGACCACACAAGCCAATGGCCTTGGGGTTATCCGCGGGCCTTCACCTTCCTCCTGGATTTCAGTCACACGCACTGATCCCACCCCAGGTTTATTTTGCTGGGTGTCAGGCAGGAAGAGAGTCAAATTCCAGGGCACACGTCCGATGAGCATCCTGGGACAGGCTGCAGTGCCACTTCCTGCGCTTTCCGGGGGTCTGTCTGAACTGGAGAAGGCCCTGGGGCAAGCGCCCAGTCCAGCCTGGAGGCCGCTGAAATCAGCACTGGTCTCAGGAAACTGCGTTTGAAAGCAGAAATTCTTTCCTGAGAAAGGGGAAAAGAAAGTCCCTTCTCAGCATCACCTCTGGCTGCTTCTCCTCCCGTGACCCCGACAGAAGCGCCCATTTTACCTTGGAGGTGAGTTGGGGGGAAGGCACAGTAAAACTTCTAGTTATGCTTATGACAAAAACAACACCTTGCTTTTGACCTTGATAGGTCTCCTGCTGCTCCTCAATCGTTAGTGGCTTATCCTGGGTCAGGGCTGATTCCAAACATTTCAGAACCCCGGACATCTCTCCTCTTTCCTTCAAATGATGGTTGTTATTTGTTCATTTCTTTATTTTAGTAACATGAGTAATATCTATGCATGCCTTAGAGAGTATAGGTGATCCCAAGGGGAAAATAAATCACCTGAACCTACCGCTACCCGTAGCCTGCATCAAGGATGAGAATGAGTGCTTCCATTCTTCCCTGCACACTCGTGTGCACGTGTGTGTTTACCTTGTAGTATTTCTACAGGTGCCGTTTAGGACTCGTATCCAACTTTAGCTCTTTGCTGGCACAGCATCCCTCCTGCTTTCTCTTCTTTTTTTTTTTTTTTTTTTTTTTTGTCTGAGCCAGGGACTCATTCTGTCGCCCTGGGTAGAGTGCCGTGGTGTCATAGCTCACAGCAATCTCAAACTCTTGGGCCCAAGTGATCCTCCCACCTCAGCCTCCCGCCTAGCTGGGACAACAGGTGCCCACCAACTGCCTGGCTGGTTTTCTATTTTTAATAGAGATGGGGTCCCACTCTTGCTTAGGCTGGTCTTAAACTCATGAACTCAAGGGATCTTCCTGCCTTGGCTTCTCAGAGCACTAGGGTTACAAGTGTGAGCCACCACACCCGGCCCACTTCTTCTTCTTCTCTCTCTCTTTTTTTGTAGAGACAGGGTCTCACTTTATGGCCCTCGGTAGAGTGCCGTGGCGTCACACAGCTCACAGCAACCTCCAACTCCTGGGCTTACGCGATTCTCTTGCCTCAGCCTCCTGAGTAGCTGGGACTACAGGCGCCCGCCACAATGCCCGGCTATTTTTTGGTTGCGGTTTGGCCGGGCCGGGTTTGAACCCGTCATCCTCGGTATATGGGGCTGGCGCCTTACCGACTGAGCCACAGGCACCACCCATTCTTCTTCTCTTTTTAATTAATAAATTTTATTTTTTGTTTGCAGTTTTAGGTTGACAGGAAAATTGAAGAGAAGGTACAGAGAGTTTCCTTGTCACTCCCTGCAGCCCCGGTTACCCCTGTGATGAACATTTTGCACTGGGATGGCACATTGTGACAATCAAGGAACCGAGGTGGACACATTATTATCGATGAAAGCCCCAAGTTTTCACTGGGGTCACTCTTGGTGGTGGACAGCCTATAAATTTTGACAAGTGTTGAGATGACATGTACCCAACCATCACCATATCCCACAGAGCGGTTTCATGGTCCTAAACGTCCCCTGTGCTCCACCTATTCGTTCCCCTGCCATCCACAGCCCCTGGCAACCCCTGATGTTTTCACCGTCTCCGTGGTTTTGCCTTTTCCAGAACGTCATACAGTGGGATTGCATTTTCAGATTGGTTCTTTCATTTAGCGATGTGCATTTACGCTTCCTCCAAGTCTTTCCATGACTCGTTAGCTCATTCTTTCTCATCACAGAAAAATATTCCCTTGCCTGGATTATTATTTATTCATGGTCAGCTTATCCATTCCCCCACTGAAGGACATCTTGGTGGTACCCAAATGTGGGCAATTATGAATAAAGCTGCCATAAAATCCGAGCACCCGTGTTTCTTGGGGACTTAAGTTTACAGCACAAGAGGGTAAACACCAAAGAACACAGCCACTGGGTCCCACGGTGTGAGCCTGAGTAGCTGTGTGACACGCACAGGCTGCCTCCCTTGGGGTTCTGCCCATGGAAGGGCCGACTCCAGCCTGCTTCTGCTTCAAAGGTGGTCCCGTAACTAACAAGAGGATGTCTTCCTGCGGGCCACACGGAGAGGCTCAGGCATGTCCACACAATCCAAGCTGATCCAAGGAGGGTTCCACCTGGGACCTCTGCTGGGGTGGTCGGAACATCAGCTGCCCCCGTCAGAGGGAATCACTCAGAACTCTCTGGTGGGAGGAGCACCAGCAAGGGAAGTGAACACAGAAAACAGCCGGACAGTGGAAGGAGACGGTGTCAGGGTGCCATCATTTTCACCCCCTTGGCTGGGTGGTTCCTGAAGCCTAACAGCCGGGCTATCTAGTGACAAGAGTCAGCACAGGGTGGCACCTGTGGCTCAGTCGGTAAGGCATCAGCCCCATATACCGAGGGTGGTGGGTTCAAACCCGGCCCCGGCCAAACTGCAACCAAAAAATAGCCGGGCATTGTAGCGGGCGCCTGTAGTCCCAGCTACTTGGTAGGCTGAGGCAGGAGAATCGCTTAAGCCCAGGAGTTGGAGGTTGCTGTGAGCTGTGTGAGGCCACGGCACTCTACCCTGGGCCATAAAGTGAGACTCTGTCTCTACAAAATAAATTATTTAAAAAAAAAAAAAAAGAGTCAGCACAATCCCAGTTTTGCTTAAAAGTGGGGGTTTCTGTCACTTGCAGCCCAAACTCCTAAGATAGGTGTTTGTGCATGGACCTTTTTCTATGCCAACGTCTTCACATGCATATCATCATTTGAAATGGGCAGCTCATTTTAAACATTTGTGTTAGAACAAGGTTAACATACAATAAAGTTGTGCCCTTTTAAGGTACACGGTTATGTGAGTTTGACAAACACAGTTGTGTAACCACCTGCACAATCAAGACACAAGCAGTCCCCTCACCACAGAAATCTGTTCAGGCTCAACTCTCCTTCCCTGGCTCCTGGAGACCGTGGATTTCTTTCCCGCCCTACAGTCTTACCCTCCCCAGAACATCATGTAAATGAGCCACACAGTTGTCTCTTGACGTGATGCGTTTGAGGACCGCCTGTCTTGTCTACTCCTTCGAGTGGCTAAGCAGTATTCCACGGAGCAGATCAACGGTTTGCTCACAGTTCTCCAGTCGAAAGGCATTTGTGTTGTTTCTGGTTTGGGGGGATTGCGAGTCCAGCCTCTGCATACATCAGCACAGGGGTCTGGGCGTATGTTGTCAGCACCTCCTCACCTCCAAGGAGGCACCAGGACCCTCAAGTCAGAGCAGCTGGGCCCTGGGAGGACTCACCCTCACCACCTCACTTCCAGAACTCAGAAATATGCTGGGAGTGAGGAGGAGAGCTGCCCAGAGAATTCCCTCTGCAGTTAGCTGAGAAAGGCCTCCAGAGAGGACCAAAGCCCGCCACACCCTCAGGGCCGAGAGTCAGGCATCCCCAGGTCCCCACACGCAATGTGGGATGATTAAAATCGACTGATGAACACCCCTGGCAGGCGCCTCTCCTACAAGTATAAAAACATCGTACCTGTATTCCATTCTGATTGGTCAATCAGAAATCAATATTAGTAGCTAAGAAAGAGAAAAAGTATCCCACGGTACCAGGATAGAAATAATGTTGGCAATAATGATTCCCTAATGAGCCAGTGAGTCCTTGGATGAGTCTGACACTTCATTTGCCATTTTTTTCAGGACTCGATGTTGCAAATGTGCCTGTCCCCGGTGTCACCATGAAGACACTCAAAGCTGGCATGCATGCTCTAGAGCCAAGGGAGGATCACCCCTTCTGTCTGCCCAGGACCCCACACTCTGCATTAGCTCCTGAGCAGGGTTGACAGCAGTTACCCCAGAGGGACCATCACATCATCATTCTGTGGCTGGGCCCCAAATTCACCCTGGCTCTAAGCCAGGGCTTCCTGGCATATCCCCCATTCTGTTGCCGGCTCACAGACAAACCCGGACCTTCTCCTCACCACCCCTCCATCTCACCCTGGCCGGGGCACCCGACACAGAGGGAGGCGCCAGCGCTGGTCTACCTGGCTAGAGATGGAAAATGCTTTGTTTGGATAACATCCAGCTGGGAAAATACTGGACCATTGAGTGTGCCAGGAGTGACACCTCACTGGGAGACAGCCAGGGCTGGGACCCAGGACAGAGAGACACACAGCAGGCCATTGGCAGGGCCTGGCCAACAGCAGCTGACCAGAGAGAGGCTTGGCCAGGCTCAATCCTCCCTCCTGCAAGGGGCAGACCAAGCAGCCACTGGGCGGCTGGGTTTTCTTTTATGAGTTTGCTGTGTGGATGGTTTCACCTGGGCCTGTTCAGATCTCAGTGGGGGCGGGGGGGGGGATGTGTCCACTGTCCTCTCTCCCCACAAATTCAAGCCGCTACCCTTTGCCTGTGCTGTGTGGTGGCACTGGGCTGTGAATGCGTTCACATAGATTTCACTAACCCCCAGAGAGGTGTTCTCCCCGCCTCGTCTTCCCCTGAAGAGACTTCTCACATTTCTGCACAGGGGGTTGAGCGTCTCTGCCTGCCAGTGCTCCTCAGCTACAGGGATGCTGGAGTGAACGGACCATGTCCCTGCCCCGGGAGCCAATGTCCTGCAGTTCAGGGACGTGAACAATGACCAAGTAAGCAGTGTGGACCCTGCTAGTCGGTGGTGATACGTGCTCTGAAGAAAACACACAGGTGGCCACTTCGGGTGGGGACACCTGAGCAGGGACGGAAGGAGGAGACGCAGATGCCAGTGTTTGGGGAGATGCTTCAAGAAAGCACAAAACTCCAGAGGTGGGAGCTTGATTGGTCAAGAAATGCAGGGATTTCAGTGGCATGGGGCAAAGTGACCCTGGGCGAGGATGCTGACCACCAGTTGCCTGAGTCTCTGCAGGGGCAGAGTGGGGCAGAGGTGGAATTATTAGCTCTGGGCAGTATCTCCAAGACCCTGGCTATACAGTGCTCATTTCTGTGTTGTTTTCCATACAGCCTGGCCTGGCTGATACTTGGCCACCACAATTATACTAATATAGTAATAATCCTCAACAGCACTTCCCAAGCACAGTCTGCCCTTTGCAGAGTTAACCTGATTAACACGTGAGTGAGTGCTGGCTTCACCACACCCTCGCCAGCACCTGGTGTTCTCATTTTAAGACACGTTTTGCTAACTAGTGGTTATATGATGACAGCTCCCATTGCTTTTGCTGATTTTAAGTGGACTATTCAAAATGACATATTAAGAAAGGCAGTCTTACCATCAGTGCAGAAGTGTTTTCTTTTTTCCACATCCACGCCAACATCTATGGTTTTGAGATTTTGTGATGTGGGCTAATCTTACTGGCAAACTAATACATTCCTTTTGGAAAGATGTTTGGAGATCCCTTAGGGATCTAAAAATAGACCTGCCATTCGATCCTGCAATTCCTCTACTAGGTATATATCCAGAAGACCAAAAATCACTGTATAACAAAGATATTTGCACCAGAATATTTATTGTAGCCCAATTCATAATTGCTAAGTCATGGAAGAAGCCCAAGTGCCCAGTGACCCACGAATGGATTAATAAATTGTGGTATATGTACACCATGGAATATTATACAGCCTTAAAAAAACGGAGACTTTACCTCTTTTATGTTTACATGGATGGAGTTGGAACATATTCTTAGCAAAGTATCTCAAGAATGGAAGAAAAGGGCAGTACCTGTGGCTCAACGGAGTAGAGTGCTGGCCCCATATGCTGGAGGTGGCAGGTTCAAACCCAGCCAGGGCCAGAAACAGGAAAAAAAAAGAAAGAATGGAAGAAAAAGTATCCAATGTACTCAGCCTTACTATGAAATCAATTTATAAGCACCCACACTTCCATATGAATGCTATAAGCCAACTACAGCCCAAGATAAAGGAGAAAGAGGAGGGGGGGGAGAGGGGTGGACAGGTGGAGGGAGGGTAATTGGTGGGACCACACCTATGGTGCATTTTACAAGGGTACAGGTTAAAGCTACTAAGTGTAGAATATAAATGTCTGAACACAATAACTAAGAAAATGCAGTGAAGGCTATGTAACCAGTTTGATGAAAGTATTTCAAATTGTATATAAAACTAAAAATCATTGTACCCCATGATTGCATTAATGTACACAGCTATGATTTAATAAAAAAAAATAAGAAAGGCAGTCCTAAGTAAATTTTAACACCAAGTTTGCAAAATTAACTTGCAAATTCTGGCCCCTCTGCCTGTCTTTCTACCGTCACTGTACAGAAAACTCCCCTCTCACAGCCCCCTCCCAGGTGTCCCAGCACCTGGCCTGGGTGAGCTGATCTGGGAGGAGGTGTGGATGGCTGAGCTGCAATGTTACTGCCAAGGATGAATTTTAGTGTGTAATTTATTTGTGGAGAATGACATTGATTCACTGCATGCAGCAGGGCTATAAAGTAACCCTAAAAATACATGTATTCAAGAAAATAGGTCAGGTGGGTGCCTCATGCCTGTAATCCCAGCACTCTGGGAGGCTGAGGCCGGTGGATCACTGGAGCTCAGGAGTTTGAGAAAAACCTGAGCAAGAGTGAGACCCTGTCTCTACTAAAATAGAAAAACCGGCAGGGTGTTGTGGCAGGCACCTGTGGTCCCAGCTACTTGGAAGACCGACGCAGAGGGATCGCTTAAGCCCAGGAGTTTGAGGTTGCCGTGAGCTATGATGATGCTATTGCACTCTACCCAGGACTCAGGGTGAGACTCTGTCTCAAAAAAAAGGAAGAAAGAGAAGAGGAGAGGAGAGGAGGTGAGAGGAGGGGAGGAAAGAAAAGATTGGAAGCGTCTGGTCAATAATGAAATAGTTTGTATACAGGACATCCTGAGATGCTCACCAGGGTCTGGGGGACTCTGAACTGCCTCATTTAATGGCATTTCGTGGAGGAGAGTCTGGGATTCAGGGCTTGGTGGCTGCCTGTGGCCACGTGGCCCAGAAGGCTGCTGGACTCCTGTGCTTACCTCCTGCCAAGCCCACGTGTGCACAGCATGCTGAGCTATCTGGTTACCCACAGTTTGCCTTCTCCTATGGATAGGGAAACTGAGGCCCAGAGGTCAGCCACAGGGTCAGGGCGAGGTTGGGCCTGGAGCTGGGCTCTGGCCTTGTCCAGCAGCTCCCCAGGTAGCCTGCCCTGCCAGCCCTGGATGCCCCACCAGGATCTGGGATCTGGATGGTGGCCACTGGCCCACTGGGCCCAGATTCCCACAGGCCTTGGCTCTGGGTGTGGAGGCAGCACCCCCACCCGAGAGCTGGCCTGCCCATTGCAGGGCCGGGCTGGGTCCTTTCTGCTGAGTCACTAGCAAGGCTCGGGCCTGACCACAGGACATTTCTGAGATTCCAGGGCTGGCCCCACAGAGGCAGGCTACAGCCCTGCACAGGTCCGGCTTCTCCCAGCCCAGAATCACAGCCTGGCGGAGCTGAGAGGGCCCACGGGGAGTGGAGTCCTGAGGACAGAGGCGGGAAGCAGGGGCAGCATCCCCTGCTCACACCCTCTACGGGGTCCCAGAGGCACAGCATGGGGTCTGCCTTCCAGGTCCCAGCCTGCTGCAGGAGGGAGATGAAGCCTGAGAATCCGAGGCTGAAGACGGGGCTCAGAGCTTGCTCTTTTACAAGCTTTTGCATTTTCTCCCGGTTGAACCATTTAAAACATTGCAATGTGTAATAATTCATTTTCATGTTTTAAAATTCAAAAAGTGTGGAAGAATGTGCACTATGGTTAGAGAAGCCTCCCATCCCAACCCCAAGACCCCCAGCTTTCCTCTCCACAGGCAGTCAGGCCTGGCCGTTTCTGTACTTCCTGTGCAGGGATATCTTACGCTTATGCCACCAAATCGCTATACTGTCCCCGGAAAGAGGCCTTCATACCTGCCTGTCACATACACATGTATTCATGCTTTTATCCCACAGGAAACACATCTTTGCCAATGTTCATCTTTTGCACTTAGCTTCTAGAAATTGCTGCCAATTTTGGTGACCAAGATGAGAAGGTACAGGGGTTCATGTCATCGGTAAAATGTGACCAGGAAGCCCCCGGTGCCCGGCAGATTTCTCGGAAGCCTTCAGTGACTCCCCCAGAGGCAGACAGGTCCCCTTTCCATTTTCTGTCTATCCTAGCAGGCTCTTGTCCCTGAGGACCTGGGGTTGTCACAGACTGATTCTGGGGGGCTCCCTGCACCTCAGGTATGCACAGCTGTTCTGGGATACTGAGCGCCGGCTTCTCTGCTCCTCAGTGTCCCCAACACTGGAGAGAAAGCGCTGAGCAAATCTGGGCATTCCAGAGTCCCCCAAAGACGTCCAGGCACAGAAGCAGAAACCCAGAACCAGGTGCCAGCTGGACCACCGCCCGCTGTGCATCACGGTCCAGCGCCGTCCTGCACCTCCTGTGACAAGTCCGCCTGTGCCGCAGCCCACTGCAGGTTGGAGACACCTGCATGACAAGTGGGAAACAGAACAAGGCACACAGACCAGAAAGGCCATCAGGTTACATCACTGAACACTCAGGGCACATTGTCGGCCTGTCTCTCTGTCCTAAAGTGACATGATTTTGCTATGAAAATTCTAATCCCATCAGGGATTAAAAATATAAAATGTAAACATATTTTAATATGGCTTGTTTCTTATCCCTTGGTAAAAATTAAAGCTTAATTTAAAACATTTAAGAATTTTTTGTTGTTGTTGTTTGAGACAAGAGTCTCAAGCTGTCACCCTCGGTAGAGTGCCGCGGCGTCACAGCTCAGAGCAACCTCAAACTCTAAGCGATTCTTTTGCCTCAGCCTCCCAAGTAGCTGGGACTACAGGTGCCTGCCACAACACCCGGCTATTTTTTTGGTTACAGTTGTCATTGCTGTTTAGCTGGCCCAGGCTGTGTTTGAACCTGCCAGCCTGGGTATGTGCGGCTGGCGCCCTAACCACTGAGCTACGGATGCCGCCAACATTTAAGAGTTTTAAGTTAACGCTGTAATTTTTACACATTAGTTTATAAAACATACTCAGATCTTTCACATTAAGATAGCTTAAACTCAAATAGGGTAAGGTAAAATACTTTAATGCTTCAAATGGTAAGAAGATTTTTGGTTAAAGAATGCAAATTTGACACGCCCACCTATCTTCTCTCACTCCAAGACCCCACTGAAAAATGAAGAAGGGATTTTTAAAGAGTCACAAACTCAACAGAATAAACAGACTGAAAGGCAAAAGCAACAAGCTAAAGGCAGATAAACGAGAGGTTTGTCAAACAAAACTCACAGGAGGCCATTATCTTACAGTCTAAAGTTTAGACTAAGTTCTGGACCAGGCCCCAACAGAACCTCAACTGACAGTCCAAATGGGGCCATCCATGTGCAGACCCAAACTAAATGGTTTGACTTTCCAAGAAATCAGGAAAAAGAGACAACAGCCAATTTCCCAAACACTCCAGCTTAAAATCTGCTATCAGTGATAAGTTCCCTGTGCTTTAATCCTTACACAGAAAAGGTACCTAAAGGAACCTGATATTAACTAATTAGCTCTTTTTCTGTTGTTCTCCTGTCTCCAGCTTGTAAGAAAAGTATCTCTGAAACGACGGACATGCTGGTCCTCGTTGCTTCTGCTGTTCACAGTGTCTGCAGAGCCGGTCTCTCCTGTTCAGCTCATTGGAACTCTTATACTATTTTTTAAATCAAGCATTGCCCATCGCTTCTCGGCCTTTTGGCTAAGATCAAGTGTAAATCAAGCATTGCCCAATTCCAGAACCTCCATCAAGCCAAAGGTGATCTTCAGACCCCAGTTGCTGAATCTCCGTCAGGCCCATGGTGTTCTTCAGGCTCCAGCTGTTGTCACTTGTTTTTTTGACAGACACTTGCCGTTTCTCTACCTGGGTATTGGATTAACCAGCACCCAAAGGTGACTGCAGTCAAGTTTGTTGTTTAAAGCGCTTAAGAAAAGTCTACGCTGAAGCAGGAAGTCAAATGTAAAAAATCAAATTTGCAAGTTCATGGGACCTCAGCCTCAAGTGGAAAGGTTTTCTTTGACTGATGCTGTAAGAGGCTGGAGCAGCAGAAGCGCAGGAAGGCGGCTCCTGGGAGGAAGGTGACGGCCCCTCACGGGAGCCACTGTCCATAGGCAAAGCTTAACTACCTAGAGCAGGCGTCTTCAAACTGTGGCCCGCGGGCCACATGAAGCGGTGTGAATTGTATTTGTTCCCGTTTTGTTTTTTACTTCAAAATAAGATATGTGCAGTGTGCATAGGAATTTGTTCATAGTTTTGTTTTTTTTTAAACTATAGTCCGGCCCTCCAACAGTCTGAGGGATAGTGAACTGGCCCCCTGTTTAAAAAGTTTGAGGACGCCTGACCTAGAGTTTTATTTTGCAAGAAAAAAATTCACAATACTCATACAAAGATAGTGTATGCTGCAGTAAGCCAAAAAACATTAATATATGCCACCCGACATGACAGCCCCTCTAACAATTGCGAGACGCTAAAAGGTCACTCCGGGAGCCAAATGTTTAAAATATATTTATTATTTAAAATCATTACAGAATAAACTGTCCTAAAAAAAAAAAACAGTGTTTATACTTTTCTCCTACCCTTTGAAAAACTTTTTAAAAGTTAGAATCTTTCAAAAAAAAAATATATATGTGGTCCCGTCTTCTTAAAAAGAGAAAGAAAATGCAAGGGCTGAGTCAGAGGTGTGGGATTCATTGCAGCCTTCACTGTCCATCTCACGTTCTCATTATGAACCCGGTTTCTCCATCTCGCCATCATCTGAAAAAGGGCTGAGACTGAGTGATTTCCGTTTGGGCAACTCAGAGGCCTTCTGGGCTGACTGTGTGACTTTCAGCCTGTCACAGGAAGGTGCGGCTGGAAGGACGATGGCACCACCATTCAGGCCGGGACGGCTCTTCCGTTCCTCCTGCCTTCTCCCACACCAGTTTTTCTCTAATCTGCGCCATTTCTTACGGTTCCTCCGACATTATCTTCCTGAAACAGAAATCAGACTATGACACCCTGATGGAACCTTTTATATATTCTGATAATGTGTAAAGGGTAGCTTCTGATAGCTGAAGGTCCAAATTCTATAACAAGACACTCAAAGCTGTTGATAATCTGAGCACAGGCAACCTCCCTGGTCAGTTTCACTTCCTGCCATTGTCCTTCCTAAGCCAGAGTCTAAATTATCCTCATTCTCCTAACACCCACCCCGTGCTGGCGCACAGGCTGTGCCCCGAATGCCTTGAACCTGTGTAATCTTTGTCCTTCAAAACCAGCTCCAACATCACCTCATCTAAGAAGGCCTGCCGCACATCCTGCAGCCAGCTGGAGCTGGCCTTCTCCTGCCGTCAGGCCCTCTGCCCTGGTTCTGTCACCGGCAGTGGCAAACCGGCCCGCCCACCTATGAGGGGTCTTCAGAAAGTTCATGGAGTGGGCGTGTTATGAAGATGCAAGGATTTCAAAATATTTTTGCACCAAAATAAACTTGTACTAACTTGTCCCAGCATATCTGAGCAGGATCTAGTTTAAGGCACTAAGAAGGATAAGGCGTCATTTTGAAATGAGCCCCTATCAAAGCAACACAGATTCTGCTAAAACTGAAGCAGAACAAACATCAAATGGATGGTAATGCTTGGACGGGAGGATGGGGGAATCATCCATGCTTTATGAACAACTGATGGGGACAGTGCCCTAAAGAGACCAGCATTTCACAAAAGGACAACATGTTTTAAGAAAGGCCAGGGCGATGGGGCAGATGGCCCTGCAGACCATCCGCAGTGACCACAGCTAAGACCACAGACCTCTCAACTTGTTCAGTTTACACAATCCTGACGGGGAAATTAAAGTTGAACAAATTCTACACTTCATGGGTCCCCAAACCATTGCCCCCAGATCACCCAAAAACAAGAGCAAAGCGTTCAAGGGAAATTTTCAGCAAATTGGATCAAGACCCCGAAGCATTTCTTTGGAGATGAGCCGGCGTTAGCAGCGAGCTCCCAAGACAGGAAGCCGGAGGCAAAACTGATCTGCTCCCAAGTCTCCAAGCAGAACAGAGATGACACCCCCACTTGATACGAATAGCTATTTGCATTTTGGCAAAACGTGGGCTTGAGAAAACCCACCTCATCTCCTGTAAAATGTGACCCTTGCCTCTGGAATTCTTGCAAGTTATGCTGTATGTGGAAAATGTGGAGTGTGAGCGGGGTAGTTTGCAGTTAACGGGTTTCCATGTGACAACTTTGCTTTTTGGATCTTCACAAATATATTGTACCCCTTTGAGGTCCCCTACTTAAGTGTCTCCTCACTCCTCCCCACAAGTTCCCATGGAACACGGGGGAAGCCAGCTCATCCTCCAGGACTGTGGCTATTAAGGAGTGTGTGTGCTTTAAGGCATTAAAAGTGTCAGTTTGCAAAACGTAGCCATGGGTAGCATGACCCTGCCCAGGCTTTTATTCAACTTGTGGCCTGTCCTCCTTTAAGTCCAGGAGGGGCTGCTGCTCTAATTAGTGCCATCACCTCCTCTGTCCTGCCTCCTCTGGCAGGTCCAAGTCTGGCGTGCCAACCCGTTCTGCAGATGGTGCCCAGCGTGACTTCTGCAGCCACGGCCAGAGCTGACCCTGGGACTGGGCACCAACCTGAATGATGACCCTTCAGGGCCTGCCTTGGGCTTAACACGAGGAAGGATTGTCATGGCCTCATTTCTTCGTGCTGTGTCCACTAAAGATAGACTGGACAGAGGGCAGACAGTCCTCCACAGCGAGCCATGAAGGAGGTCATCCCAGGGGCTTCAGGGCGGGACTCCCTCAGAAAGAAGCTCTCTGCTGCCACTCTGCTCCCAGGCCCCCACACCTGTGTTTGGGCAGGGGGTGCAAGAGGCCAGTGGGCCATGGGCTATGTGGCTGAGCTATTGAAAAAGAGCTTGAGCCGACTGCCTGTGTGGAGACTCTGCGTCGAGTCACCTCTACAGGCCTTGGGTTCCTTATCTGTAAAATTGGGGGAATAGTAGTCCTCTTCGCCCAGCTTGTTGAACAACTGAAGTAAAATCATCCTGACAAAGCGCCCGCCCCATGCCCACAAGCAGGAAGGGCTCCGTGTGCCCCCGCCTTCCCTCTTCTGGCCGTTCCTGTTGCAGACCGGCCTCCTGGGGGAGCTGGCTCCGGGTGGGGGACAAATGTGCGCTAGGAAGATCATGCCAGCCTCAGGTGTGATTTCAAAACCTTCTAGTGGTCACATTTGAAAAAGTGACAGAAGACGTGAAATACATTTTAACAACACATTTCATTTAACCTGGTATATCCAACATACCATTAGGACACACACTCACCATCGTGACTGTTAGCAAAATCCTTCCACCTGCCTTTCCCCACGGGGGCTTCAAGATCCTGTGTGCGCATTGTCCTTCCAGCCCGCCCCAAGGCAGACAAGCCACATTCCAAGTGCTTGGAGACCAAACCGGACTAGTGGCTGCTGGACTGGGGGACAAAACCCTATAGCCCCCCACCAGTCCCACAGCAAAGAGGTGGGACAATCCCAGCTCAAAGCCTCAGAAAGCAGGTTCCCACATCTTGCACAAGCAGAAAAGAGAGTGACCCTGGGAGCCAGGGATAGGCAGGTGTGCCCCTGACAGAGTTCCGGCAAGGCACACCACAGGCTGCCCTGGCATCAGGTGTATCTGTGGACCTCTCACACGGTGACAGATGACCTGAGTGTCACTCTTCTATCTGACTACTGCCCCGCCCAAGCAGCAATCTGCCTGCCTGAATCTGCAAGTGGGCCTTGGGGACACGTCTCCATCAGCTGAGACCTGCTGCCAGCAGCTCCTCATGAAAGGCCTGCCTTGTGCGCTTGGGCGTGACTAGGACACCAGCAACGTCACCTGAAGCCCCTTCTTATAAATTCCAGTTCCAAAGTTTGCAGTTATCGGGAGGAAGTCTCCAATTGCTAGCTCACATGTGGGAAAATATGTAAGCAACCGAGAGGCCCTTTTGTCTGGGCCTTGGAGGGGGTCAGTGGCCAGGAGGGAGTGTGGCCTGTCCCCAGTGGCTGGGGCAGAGGAAGCAGCTGCGTTCAGGTTTAATGAAGCACCATGAATCATTACCACCCAATGGGCACAGATTCCATAAATCACCTGCAACAGGCTGGGCCAGTTGTTTTTTCTCAAGCCAATACCTTGATGGGGCAGTGGACTTGGGAGAAGCCAGGCTTGGGGGAGGGCTCTGGGGGCAGTAAAGGGGCCCACCCAGGGCCCTCACCCCCAGGGACCTGCCAATCAAACCTTATTCTTTTAATTTACTGGAAAACAAGGCCATAAAAATGAAATTTGTGCTAATAAAACGCCTGAGATTCTGAGGAGGAAAATGTGGCTCTGAGACCCCATTCATTTTTACCCTTGAATCTGAAAAGGAGTCTGGGGAAATGCTCATTTTGAACTTGTCATACGTCCTTCCTGCTTCTGGGTGCTGCAGCTTGTCTCAAATTCCTCTGCTCAATAAAATGAGGAGGAGAAAACAAATCACATCACTTCAGCAAAACATAAGTTTGATTTTTCCTGATTAGCAGAAAAGTATTTGCTATTTAAAAAGACATGTCATATCTTTTTTTAATTCTTTTTTAACATTCCCCAGCCAAAAAAAAGGCATTTGGGAATATTAGCTCAGCTCAGCACCTAATTTGAAATGACCTCATGTTTGTTGATGGACTTGGAGAAACAGGCCTTAAGCTGCATTTTAAGAAGCTGAGATGTGTGCGCTGACTTCTATCTTCTAGGGATCTTACCTCCTGCTAGATGGTCCTCTGCCCTCACCTCCTGGAGTTCCTGGGGCACAGGGGCCCACGGGTGCATGGCTGGAAAACTCAGTTGACCCTTAAGGGGGGTGACCAGGCCTTTGCCTTCCCCACAGGACCCTGCCACTCCCACCTCCTTGCTGTCACTGGGCCACTGTCAATCTCTTTTGGGAAGGGTGTCTCAGCCTAAAGATCTGGAGCCTCCACTGGGTGTAAAGGTGGTTGGGGTGGAGATGGGCCTCGGGGCTTCCCAGGACAGGCCCTGCATGTGGCCTCTGAGTGTGCGTTTTGATGACTCCACAACAGCCACTTGCTATCCTGTCATGCTCCTCTTCCTCCCCAGAGAGGGGGCAGGAAACCAGGGCTTGTGGGCTGCAGGCCTCTTCTCCCTGCAGCGGGCCAGCCCTGCCCCACTCACAGGGCCGTCTGCTACTGTCAGGAAGGTCATGTCTTGATGGCCAGGCCCAGGGTCCGCCTGAGGGTCCAGGGATCCCATGTGTCCCCCACCAGGAGGGTGGGCTCTGCAGAAAGCCAAGCCTGGACTAGGGCCACAGCAAGACAGAGGCTGGGGAACCTGCTGTGGCCCCTGCCTCAAAAACCTCTCTGGCCTAAGTGGGCATCTGGGCCCCTCTCTGGAAAAAGCCACTGCCAGCCGTCTCTGAGGGTCCTCAGGGTCCCCACTGGGCTGCACGTGGGAAGGGGCTTAACAGGAGGGCAGTGTGTTTCCAGCTTCACAAGGTCAGCTGAGCACAATGGCTAGGACATCAGTGTCCTGCAGGGAGGAAGGCCCCTGCCTGGCCTCAGCCCACCCCAGCCTGGTAGAGTGGCAGAAAGAATATAGGCTGGCTGTAGTGGCGGGGCGGGGGGCGGGGGCAGGCAGCACTCTGGGGCATCTCGTGCTATGCTCTTCATGCACGAACACAGGAGAAGCTCAGGTCTCCATGGTCCAGTCACGAGCCAGGCTGATTTGTGTGGTCCCACTGCTGGCCCCGTGGGGTGGTGCCAGGAGTCCAGCCCATCACCATTGCCACGTGGGAGGAGCCCAGGCTGGGAGGGATAGTGATGTCCCTAGCTGGCCTGGGTGAGGCACCACCGGGGCCGATGGCAATGCTCCACTCAGACGCCGTTCCCGGGCCTCTATCTTCCCAAACCCATGCCGTCAGGGTGTATGGCCAGCAGTGGGGTCCTCATCCTCGAGACCTGTGGCTTTGCTAGGGATCTGAGACTGACCACGACTCATTCCTTCCTTCATTCAGGAGTCAATGACAACAGGGTGTCCCAAAAGTCTCCCCCGAAGTGACCATACATAGGGAAAATGGGAAATTGTAGCTAACTATAACTTTATTTACAAAATATCCATTTCAAAATGTTACAAAGAGGTGTCTGACATGTAGAGAATATTTTGTAAATATTTGGTAAAATTTTGTAGTGAATATTTTGTAAATAAAGGTACATTTAGCTACAATTTCCTATTTTCCCTCTGCATGACAATAACTTCAGGGGTGAATATTGGGGCACCCTGTATTAATGAGCACCTATTGGGCATCCCAGATTATTTGGGCAACCTGAGTTGCCAAGTGTCTGGGAGCAAAGTCCGTGGCCTCGGGGGGCTGTCAGTGAAGCTGCAGGTGGAGCAGCACTCCAGAAAGCTGGGGTACCATCCCCGCTGCTGTGGGGGCCTGGATGGCATCTCAGAGGCCCTGGATGGGGGTGAGGTGGAAAGACACCAGCCACACAAAGTCATCTGACCTCAAGTCTTCCAAGTCTCTGCCTCTGATTAAGCCCTGGAGCCTTATGCTGGCCTCCGAGAAAGGCAGGTGAGTTAATGCCTTCTACACACCAGGAAAGGGAGTCTCGGAGAGGTTGCTTCACTTGTCTGAGGCCACGCAGTGGGCAAGGAAAGTGAGCGACAAAGCTGGAGATATGAGGCTAGCTCCCTGAGAGTAAGCCCAGGGTGGGAGGCAGGGGGGATCTTAAATCCAGATTCCTGTTCTGCTGCTGGCCCAGAGGCTTCTGCTTAGACATTGGAGGGCCCGGCAGGAGCTCCTCCCAGCTTCCATCGCTCTCCCCAAGCAAAGCCCTTTATTGAGTAGGTGCTTGTGATTAGGACAATCCATCTGTGACCTCAGCTTTACTGAGAGGATGAAAGCCATGGGGCAGGAGGGGGCAAAAGGGCCTCCCCACATGCTTCACCAGGGCCCACAGTCCCCCTGCGAGGCTGCGAGTGGCATGGACAGTCACGGCTGGAGTGCCAGAGACCAGCCAGGGCCAGAGCAGAGACAAGACCTCCCGAGTTCATGTGCACCCCACCCCCTTGCTCTTGGAAAGTGCTCTGGGTGTCTTGGGAGCCAGGCCACGTGCTGGCAGGTGAGGCTGGGCCTTGTGCACTGCCTGACACCCTCTGACTTCACAGCGCCTCCAAGGGCTTCCCCAGCAAGTTGGTGTGTTGTTGGAGGGTATCAGAGCTCAGGCTTGGGCCCTGGGCTCCTGGGCTCCACTGCTGGGCAACCTTGACTCACCTCCTCTGAGCCTCAGTTTCCCCTCTGTACCTACAGTGTCTGCCAGAAAACTAGGCCTGCTACTGGAACTCCCCTGGAAGGTTCATGTGAGGCCTGGCCTCTTGTCACACTCAGAGCAAATCAGACCTCCTGGTTCTGGACTTTAGTGGGGAAAATGAGGCTGCGCCCTGTGGCCCTCACCTGCAGCACTGGGTGTGTGAGTGGGTGTGGGCTGAGGGCCTGTGGGGTGGGGACCCTGGCCCACCTTCCCCTGCCCCCTTGGCCTCTCCTTGGCTCCCCAGGCTTCCTCCCCTGGCCTCCAGCCCCCCAGCTTCCCTTCCTTGCAGGGCAAAATGAGCAACTGCCTCTGTACGTTTCTATTTCTGCGCCTTCCGCTTCCTGGCCTGTGGCTGGCTGGCCGGCCGGCTGCTTCGGAAAGTTCTGGAATCCACAAGGCCAGCTGGTTCCCGGGAGAGGATGTGGGGGCCTCAGATTTCCTCCTCCCTGGCAGCCCTGTGGGCATCCCAGGGGCCAGCACCCCGGGGTGTCAGGGAGGCCAGCAGATAAGAGAAGGAACCAGGGAGCAAATGAATGAGCGAAGAGAGCAGAGCAGCGCCGCCTGGGACGGCCGGGCTCCCTCATGGCAGGCAGGCAGGGCTACTTCTCTTGGTCATTCCCTCATCAGCATTTCATGGGGTGCTGGGCAACAATGCTCTGGGCTCTGAGTGGACAGACATGAATATTGTACTTGCCTTTTTCCTTGAAATGGCCCACAATGGGGGGCTCTATCGCTATCACAGTTTTTCAGGTAAGAAAATGGGTCTGAAGTGATTTGCCCAAATTTACACAACCGAGGAACAGCCCGGAATTCAAAGGCGGCACTCCAGAAGCTGCGCTGTTCATCACTCCCTTGACTAAGTGCTGCTGATGCTGTGTGTGAGTACGAGAAAGAGAAACAGAGACAGAGAGGGGGTCGGTAGTCACCACATGTCTACATTGTAGAATGCCATTAAAAAAAAAAGACTCGAGGCGGAGCAAGATGGTGGCCGAGTAACAGCTTCCTTACATCTGGGCACCGTGAGTCTGGGGAGATAGGACTCCAGGCATCTCTGCTGGTGGGATCTGCCTATCATCACTCCTATGAGGATACAGGGAGTCAGTGTGAGACTTCTGGACCCCAAGAGGAGGACTAAAACAGTGGAAAACCGGCAAGTGGTCGCGTGTGTTCAATCCGTCTAAACCCGCCCGCAACTTCCACAGGCACAAGAACTTAAAGAGCAAGAGGAAGTGAAAGGAAAATTAGGGCAAGGAAACAGATAAAAGAAATCACTCATGAGGAAGATTCAGCAGAAAACTCCAGGCAACATGAAGAACCAGTCCAGAATAACCCTGCCAAGGGACCATGAGGTAGCTACTACAGATGATTCCACCTGTAAAGAAATGTTAGGAATGACAGAAAAGGAATTTAGAATACACATGTTGAAAACAATGAAAGAAATGATGGAAACAATGAAGGAAATAGCTAATAAAGTGGAAAATAACCAAAAGGAAATCCAAAAACAGAATCAAATAAGAGATGAACAATATGAAGAATATAAAAAGGATATAGCAGAGCTGAAGGAACTGAAACAGTCAATTAGGGAACATAAAGATGCAATGGAAAGTATCAGCAACAGGTTAGACCATGCAGAAGAAAGAATTTCAGAGGTAGAAGACAAAGTTTTTGAGATAACTCAGACAGTAAAAGAGGCAGAAAAGAAGAGAGAGAAAGCAGAACGTTCACTGTCAGAATTATGGGACTTTATGAAGCGTTCCAACATACGAGTTATAGGAATTCCAGAAGGGGAAGAAGAATGCCCCAGAGGAATGGAAGCCATACTAGAGAATATTATAAAAGAAAATTTCCCAAACATCACCAAAGATTCTGACACACTGCTTTCAGAGGGCTATCGGACCCCAGGTCGCCTCAACTCTAACTGAGCTTCTCCAAGACACATTGTGATGAATCTGTCCAAAGTCAAGACAAAAGAAAAGATTCTGCAAGCTGCCAGGAGTAAGCGCCAGTTGACCTACAGGGGCAAATCCATCAGAGTGACCGCAGACTTCTCTAATGAAACTTTCCAAGCAAGAAGACAATGGTCATCTACCTTTAATCTACTTAAACAGAAAAATTTTCAGCCCAGAATTCTGTACCCTGCTAAGCTAAGCTTAAAAATTGACGGAGAAATCAAATCATTTACGGATATACAAACATTGAGGAAATTCGCCACAACAAGACCAGCTCTACAGGAAATACTACAACCTGTTCTGCACACTGACCACCACAATGGATCAGCAGCAAAGTAAGAACTCAGAAATCAAAGGACAGAACCTAACCTCCACACTGATGCAAAAGATAAAACTAAGCAATGGACTCTCACCAAATAAGATGAATAGAATACTACCACAATTATCAATATCTCAATAAATGTTAATGGCTTGAATTCCCCACTGAAGAGATATAGATTGGCTGACTGGATTAAAAAACACAAGCCATCCATTTGCTGTCTGCAAGAAACACATCTGGCTTCAAAAGACAAATTAAAGCTCCGAGTCAAGGGTTGGAAGACAATTTTCCAGGCAAATGGAATTCAGAAGAAAAGAGGAGTTGCAATCTTATTTTCAGATACATGTGAATTTAAAGCAACTAAAGTCAAAAAAGACAAAGATGGTCACTTTATATTGGTCAAGGGAAAACTACAACAAGAAGACATTTCAATTCTAAATATTTATGCACCCAATTTAAATGCTCCCAGATTCTTGAAGCAGACCTTACTCAGTCTGAGCAATATGATATCTGATAATACCATCATAACAGGGGACTTTAACACTCCTCTTATAGAGCTGGACAGATCCTCTAAACAGAAATTAAACAAAGATATAAGAGATTTAAATGAGACCCTAGAACAACTGTGCTTGATAGACGCATATAGAACACTTCACCCCAAAGATAAAGAATATACATTCTTCTCATCACCCCATGGAACATTCTCCAAAATTGATCGTATCCTGGGACACAAAACAAATATCAACAGAATCAAAAGAATTGAAATTTTACCTTGTATCTTCTCAGACCATAAGGCACTAAAGGTGGAACTCAACTCTAACAAAAATGCTCAACCCCACGCAAAGGCATGGAAATTAAACAATCTTCTGTTGAATAACAGATGGGTGCAGGAAGAAATAAAACAGGAAATCATTAACTTCCTTGAGCATAACAACAATGAAGACACAAGCTACCAAAACCTGTGGGATACTGCAAAAGCAGTTTTGAGAGGAAAATTCATCGCTTTAGATGCCTACATTCGAAAAACAGAAAGAGAGCACATCAACAATCTCACAAGAGATCTTATGGAATTGGAAAAAGAAGAACAATCTAAGCCTAAACTCAGTAAAAGAAAAGAAATATCCAAAATCAAATCAGAGATCAATGAAATTGAAAAAAAAAGAATCATTCAGAAAATTAATGAAACAAGGAGTTGGTTTTTTGAAAAAATAAATAAAATAGATAAACCATTGGCCAGACTAACGAGGAATAGAAAAGTAAAATCTCTAGTAACCTCAATCAGAAACAATAAAGGGGAAATAACAACTGATCCCACAGAGATACAAGAGATCATCTCTGAATACTACCAGAAACTCTATGCCCAGAAATTTGACAATGTCAAGGAAATGGATCAATATTTGGAATCACACCCTCTCCCTAGACTCAGCCAGGAAGAAATAGACCTCCTGAACAGACCAATTTCAAGCACTGAGATCAAAGAAACAATAAAAAATCTTCCAACCAAAAAATGCCCTGGTCCAGATGGCTTCACTCCAGAATTCTATCAAACCTTCAAGGAAGAGCTTATTCCTGTACTGCAGAAATTATTCCAAAAAATTGAGGAAGAAGGAATCTTCCCCAACACATTCTATGAAGCAAACATCACCCTGATACCAAAACCAGGAAAAGACCCAAACAAAAAGGAGAATTTCAGACCAATCTCACTCATGAACGTAGATGCAAAAATTCTCAACAAAATCCTAGCCAATAGATTACAGCTTATCATCAAAAAAGCCATTCATCATGATCAAGTAGGCTTCATCCCAGGGATGCAAGGCTGGTTTAACATACGCAAGTCCATAAACGTTATCCACCATATTAACAGAGGCAAAAATAAAGATCACATGATCCTCTCAATAGATGCAGAAAAAGCATTTGATAAAATCCAGCATCCTTTTCTAACTAGAACACTGAAGAGTATAGGCATAGGTGGCACATTTCTAAAACTGATTGAAGCTATCTATGACAAACCCACAGCCAATATTTTACTGAATGGAGTAAAACTGAAAGCTTTTCCTCTTAGAACTGGAACCAGACAAGGTTGTCCTCTGTCACCTTTACTATTCAACATAGTGCTGGAAGTTCTAGCCAATACAATTCGGCAAGACAAGGAAATAAAGGGAATCCAAATGGGAGCAGAGGAGGTCAAACTCTCCCTCTTTGCTGACGACATGATCTTATACTTAGAGAACCCCAAAGACTCAACCACAAGACTCCTAGAAGTCATCAAAAAATACAGTAATGTTTCAGGATATAAAATCAATGTCCACAAGTCAGTAGCCTTTGTATACACCAATAACAGTCAAGATGAGAAGCTAATTAAGGACACAACTCCCTTCACCATAGTTTCAAAGAAAATGAAATACCTAGGAATATACCTAACGAAGGAGGTGAAGGACCTCTATAAAGAAAACTATGAAATCCTCAGAAAGGAAATAGCAGAGGATATTAACAAACGGAAGAACATACCATGTTCATGGATAGGACGAATCAACGTTGTTAAAATGTCTATACTTCCCAAAGCAATCTACCTATTCAATGCCATTCCTATCAAAGTACCTACATCGTACTTTCAAGATTTGGAAAAAATGATTCTGCGTTTTGTATGGAACTGGAAAAAAACCCGTATAGCTAAGGCACTTCTTAGTAATAAAAATAAAGCTGGGGGCATCAGCATACCAGATTTTAGTCTGTACTACAAAGCCATAGTGCTCAAGACAGCATGATACTGGCACAAAAACAGAGACATAGACACTTGGAATCGAATTGAAAACCAAGAAATGAAACTAACATCTTACAACCACCTAATCTTTGATAAACCAAACAAGAACTTACCTTGGGGGAAAGACTCCCTATTCAATAAATGGTGTTGGGAGAACTGGATGTCTACATGTAAAAGACTGAAACTGGACCCACACCTTTCCCCACTCACAAAAATTGATTCAAGATGGATAAAGGACTTAAATTTAAGGCATGAAACAATAAAAATCCTCCAAGAAAGCATAGGAAAAACACTGGAAGATATTGGCCTGGGGGAAGACTTCATGAAGAAGACTGCCATGGCAATTGCAACAACAACAAAAATAAACCAATGGGACTTCATTAAACTGAAAAGCTTCTGTACAGCTAAGGAGACAATAACCAAAGCAAAGAGACAACCTACACAATGGGAAAGGATATTTGCATATTTTCAATCAGACAAAAGCTTGATAACTAGGATCTATAGAGAACTCAAATTAATCCACATGAAAAAAGCCAACAATCCCATATATCAATGGGCAAGAGACATGAATAGAACTTTCTCTAAAGACGACAGACGAATGGCTAACAAACACATGAAAAAATGTTCATCATCTCTATATACTAGAGAAATGCAAATCAAAACAACCCTGAGATATCATCTAAACCCAGTGAGAATGGCCCACATCACAAAATCTCAAAACTGCAGATGCTGGCGTGGATGTGGAGAGAAGGGAACACTTTTACACTGCTGGTGGGACTGCAAACTAGTACAACCTTTCTGGAAGGAAGTATGGAGAAACCTCAAAGCACTCAAGCTAGACCTCCCATTTGATCCTGCAATCCCATTACTGGGCATCTACCCAGAAGGAAAAAAATCCTTTTATCATAAGGACACTTGTACTAGACTGTTTATTGCAGCTCAATTTATAATCGCCAAAATGTGGAAACAGCCTAAATGCCCACCAACCCAGGAATGGATTAACAAGCTGTGGTATATGTATACCATGGAATACTATTCAGCCATTAAAAAGAATGGAGACTTTACATCCTTCGTATTAACCTGGATGGACGTGGAAGACATTATTCTTAGTAAAGCATCACAAGAATGGAGAAGCATGAATCCTATGTACTCAATTTTGATATGAGGACAATTAATGACAATTATGGTTATGGGGGGGAAACAGAAAGAGGGAAGGAGGGAGGTGGGTGGGGCCTTGGTGTGTGTCACACTTTATGGGGGCAAGACATGATTGCAAGAGGGACTTTACCTAACAATTGCAGTCAGTGTAACCTGGCTTATTGTACCCTCAATGAATCCCCAACAATAAAAAATAAATAAATAAATAAATAAATGAATAAATAAAAAATAATAAAAAAAAAAGACTCCTTGTCCCTGTATCCAGTCCTGCCTTAGGGCCCTGGTGAGACTGGGCAAGTATCGGGAGGTTCTTCCGGGCTTGGTGACAGCAGGTGTTGCAAGGTTAAGGGTGTGCCGGCCCCTGACGGAGATCTGACCGTTGTCACACACCCCTCTCAGCCCCACTGGGCAGGTACGAGGCAGCCAAGTTGTATGATGGGCACAGTAGGGCTGGAAACCCACGCAGGACGTCTGGGGAGCAGCCCCCCCCCACTCATCACTTCTCAGGGCTGGAAATGATCCCCTTAAACATTGCCCCCAGCAGTCCTGCCCAGAGATGCAGAGACCAGCCCTAGCTGCTTACAGAATGGGATTGTTCTAGCCAAGTTTTTCTGTCACCTGTTTTCCCACCAATTGGTGCAGCAAGAGAGTCTTTGCACATCCATAAATACATGAAGATTGGCATCGTCATTTTAACTATCTCACTGTGCCCATTTTCTGGTGTGTCATTTTATCGATTCCCACGTTAGCGGGTATGAATGTTGTTTCCAATTTTCCTGTTATCAACAGCTCTGCGCAGGGCAACCCTAGACAAACACATTTATGTGAACAGCTCCTCGAGCTAAGTTCCTGGAGGGTTCGCAGATTCTGCCTGTTGCTTCCTACAGGAAGGACAGAGGGTGGACTCAGGGCTGTGCTGCAGGGTTACGGGTTATGCAGGAGCCTTGTTCTTTCTTAGTTTTCTTTTTCTTTATCTGACTATAAAAGTAATACACTTCAAGCAGAAAATCGAGGACGTGTGTGAGAGGTAGAATAAAGAACTAGAGACTTCGGTCATGTCATTAGCCTGGCCTTGTGTTGTTAAGCAGTCCTTAAAAAGGACTTGTGCTCACTGCAGAGAACTCGATGACCTGCGGCACCCAGAGTTCCTGTTTGCAGCTGGTGTGTGTGCACTACAGAGTGTTCATTGCAGACACGGACATGCCATTCTCCGTAATCAGTATCAGATTGAGGTCTCCGTTTCATCGCTTGCATTTTCACTTAACAGCAGATCATGATTATTTCCCCATGGCGTTTAGTTTCTGAAGACATGCTTTTTAATGGCTGAATAATATTTTATAGAGCAGGTTGTTAATAAACGATCTGTTTCCGCTGTCTCCAGATTGTAGGTATTATAGAGAATTCATGATGTACATTATTGTGCATAAGTCTTTGCACACATGGGAGGGTTTTCTTAGGGTGAATTCCCAGAAGTGAGATACGAAGTCTAGCCTCACATTGCCAAATTGTCCTCCAGAAAGCTGGTACCAATTACATCCCCATCAACGCTGGGAGAGAATGCCGCCACTGATAACTGCAGAGTAATGTATTTTTTGTCAATGATGAGTGCAAGTGAAATTTCATTTCTTTGCTCGCTATTGAGAATGAGCACCTTTTTATAGGATTGTCAACCATTTGTATTTTGCTATGAAGTTCTTATTTATCTGTCAGCTGGTGACCTTGTAGCCTATTGATCTTAGTGATTTGTATATTAAGAATATATTAGTCTGTTGTTTTATGCGTCAGGATATTTTCTTGGTGTCTTTGGAATGATCACTTTATTCTTTTTTCTTAATACAGAGTGGCCATAAAGTTCACATGCAACTTAAAATTGACAACTATTATAAATTGCATGTGAACTTTGTGGCCACCCTGTATAAGGGGTTGGTGTGTAAGCAAATGTCTCAAGCTTCTTTATGGCGACTATTTTTTTTTTTTTAATTTGGAAAGGTCTTTCTTAACTAGCATTTGGTGAACTGTGCATTTCTCTTTTCCACAGCAGAGATAGCAATACCTGGACTGGAATTTGGAGTCTTCAGTGTAGAGTCAGATGGTGAACCACCAGCCCCAGGCATGCATTTACTTACCCAGGGGAGAGGCCCACCATAAGGGGCTATCTAAGGGACGGAAATGGCCTGTGGGGTGATCCTGCCTGGGTGTGCACAGCAGAGCCTGCCGAGAGAGGGATGCTCTTCCTGGTTCTATGCAGAAGGTGGCCCAGCTCAGCAGACACTGTATGGATGCTGTAGCCTGATAGTCCAGGGGACGCTGGGCCACCCCCTGGACAGAGAAGGCTGCAGCTTTGGCATCATTCAGACCCCTCCTTCCTTGGCCCCCAGATGTGGCATCACCTAGACAGGGGGCTGCAGCGGCAGAGCCAGAAAACTCTCTTCACCCACTGGTGGCAGATACCCCTGGGCTGAAGGCTTTACCTGGGGACGGTGGCAGGTCAGGTGTGCACACTCTGGTGGCCTCATACATGCCTGGTGACACACAGGGGACATTCCTCCCAGCTCTGGGCTCTCTGTTTTGGTTCTCTACTTTGCAATTATTCATGTGTCCCTATGTTCATTCATTCACTCACTCGGCAGGACTGAGGACTCAGCGATGGATGAACTCGGAAGTGGATGATGGAAGAATCAACCCGCAGCAGGTGCATAACATAAGCTCAGCCAGTGGGAAGGGCATCAGAACCAGACAGGGGACAGAGCAGGGTTGTGGAGGGGGAGATGCGGGACGTTTTAAATTTGGGGAGAGGGGAGTGGAAAGGCTTGTTCAGCAGAGACATTTAAAGAAGGGTCTGGCTGAAGTCATCCAGCCATGCAATGGTCTGGAAGCAGTGAGGAGACTGGCCGCAGCTTCAGTGGATCCCAGCCCCCTTCTCACATCATTCTGTCTTCCGTATGGGTCTGGAATGCTGCCTTCGTGACATACCCAGTTGCTGTGCACAGAGCAGGAGCTGTTCCGCAGCATTTTATTGGAGTCCATTTGAGGCCCCCGCCTGGGAAAGGGGTAACAGGCAGGGAGAGACAGGGCTAGGAGTTGGGGGTGTGTGAGGGTGTGTCCTTGTGTTAGGGCTAGGGTGAGGGTTAGAGTCGCTGCCTTACTGGTCACGTCTAGAGGTACGAGACTTCCAGCTCCATTAAGATAGCCAACAACGCTGTGAGGCCTGGTTCTCATATTTTGTGGTAATCCCGGGACAAACAAGCATTTTGCTTCTGCCCCCACGCCCCAGGTGCCATGGGTCTGTCGCTAAGAAGAGCTGCCTACCCAGGGAGGGTGGATTCCTGCTTGGGGGCTCCACCCAGCACGACAGTAGGATTTTGCAAAGGGGCATTGCAGGAAGACGCGCTGTGTGGGGAGGTCCTGGGAGCTGGGAGCAGGGTGGCTCCCTCTGCAGGCAGAGAGTCCTTCCTCTTCCCCTCCATAGGGAGCCCCCTGGAAATGGAGCTCCACCCTCCATCTTGAAAACTGCACATGTTCAGAGGAAGGCCAGGGCCCTCAGGAGGCCCCCAACACCCTCAGTGGGACAGATAGGGTATGGATGGGGCAGGATCTTCCCGGGGTCCCAAACAAACACTGGCAGAGGATCCTGGGCCTGGCGGGAGGGCAGGTATAGAAAGTGGCCATGGGGGACCTGGGCAGGTGTCCTATGGGAATAAGCGTCACTTGATTTGGTTGAGGGGAGAACTGTGTTTTAAGTTATATCAGCAGATAAAATCCAAATTATTTCTCCCCAGAATACAAATGGATTCACCAGGACACAAATAACTAAAGTCAGAAAAGAAAGTGGTAACAGCACTACCAACCTTACAGGGATAAAAGGGGTCTAAGATAGTAGATGCTATGAACAACGGAGCACCAACAAATCTGATAACCTAAAAGAAACGGGCAAATTCCTTGAAACACACAAATTATCTAAACCGACTCAAGAAGAAACAGAAATCTGGTAGACCTGTAATTAGTGAGGAGATGGACTCTGCAAACCTGCCCAGCCAAGAAGAGTCCTGGACCTGATGCTTCACGGGTGAATTCTCTCCAAATATTTAAAGAGGTATTAACACCAGTCCTTCTGAAAGTCTTCCAGAAAACTGAAGATCAAACACTCCCTAACTCATTCTATGAGGCTGGCATTACTTTGAAACCAAAGCCAGATAAGAACATCACCAGAAACAAAATGACAGACCAATATTCATCAATACTGATGCAAAAATCCTCTATAAAATATCCGCAAATCAAATCCAACGGCATATTGAAAGGATTATTCACCATGACCTAGTGGGCTTTCGCTCAGGAATGCAGGGTGGCTCAACCTAAGAACATTACCAGTTTGATGCATCACATTAACAGAGTGAGAGAAAATAAAGACCCACATGACCATCGAAATTGTCAGTGGAAAAGAACACAAACTGTCAAATAATTTGAAAAGGTTTATTCTGAGCCAAGTATGAGTGACCATGGCCCAGAGCCATGCTCAGGAAGCCTGGAGCGAGTGGACTCTCTGTGACTGGGTTACACTTTGGTTACATTTTAGGGAGAAAGGAATTACACATAAAGTCATAATCTATACATGAAAAGGTATATATTGGTTTGTCCCCAAAAGGCAGAATATCTGTAAGTGGGGAATCCAGGTTATAGGTGGGTTTAAAGATTCTTTGATTTGTTGGTTACAGAGATGAAGCATTGTCTAAAAGCTTGGAATGTTTTCAGTTAAGATAAGGAAGTTTGCTAATCAGAGACAAATCAATAGACATACACTTGGGCTCCCGAGACCTGTTGGGTAAATTGAGGACCTGCAGGTGTGGTTTAAGCTTATCTTGCATAGCCTTAGGCCTGTTAATGAGTTACCAAAGACACCTCCAAGAAGGTGACCCTCCCTTCTCATGTCCAACAACTCAGCTTTAGGGTATTTCTGGGGTCCTCTTAGCCAAGAAGGGGTCCAGGCAATTGGCCAAAGAGCTTAAGATTTTATTTTAGGTCACTGAATGATCATGGATGTGGACAAGGCATTTGACAAAACCCAACACCTTTCATGATAAAAACTCTGAGAAAACTAAGTAATAGAGGGGAAATTCCTTAGCAGGATAAAGGATATTGTGGAAAACCCATAGCCAGACTCATACTCAGTGAGGAAAGACTGAAGCTTTTTACTAAGATCAAGAACTTCTATTCTGGTACTGGATATTCTGGCCAGTGCTATTCGGGCAAGAAGAGTAAATAAAAGGCATCCAAATTGGAAAGGAAGAGGTAAAACTATCTCTATTCACCAGTGACCTGATTCTACGTACAGAAAATCCCAATGCACCTCCCTTAAAGTCACTGTACCAATAAATGGATTCAGCAAAGCTGTGTGGCATGAGACCAGCACAAAACTCAGTTGTGCTTCTAAACACCAGCAATGGATAATCTGAAAAGAAAATCAGGAAAGCAATTCTATTTATAGCATAATCCCGAATAATTAAATACTTAGGGAAATATCTAACCAAGAAAAGGAAAGACTCAAATGCTGGAAACTATGGTACAAAACACTTCTTGAAGAAATGAAAAATGTCTAAATAAATGAAAACACATCTCATATTCAGGGATAGGAAAACCTAACAGTGTTAAGTTGATCGATAGACACAATACAACTCCTGTCAAAATTCTCGGAAAGGGAGAAGCCAATCCTCAAATTCTTATGCTTGTCAAGGGGCCCTTAACAGCAAAAACAATCTTGAAAAGGAGTGAAGTTGGAGAATTCCCACTGCTCCACTTCAGAGCTTGCTTACCAAGCTACCCTAATTAAAACAGTGTGCTGCTAAGGTAAGAACAGATATATGGACCGGTGAAATAGAATAGAGGGGCCCAGAAATAATCCCTACATATATAGTGAATTGACTTTTGACAAAGGTGATAAGACCATTCAAGGAGGAAAGGACAGTCTTTTCAACAAGTGGTGCAGGGAAAACTTCATATCCACATATAAAAGAATAGTGTTGAGCCCTCTCTTACACTGTATAAAAAGGTTAAGTCAAAAGGGATCAAAGACCTAAACTAAAGAGCTAAAACTGTTAAGACTCTTAAGAAGAAAACACTGAGAAAAATCTTCATGACTTTGGATTTCACAACAATTTCATCGATGTGACATCAAAAGCACAGGAAACAAAAGAAAAAGAAGTGAATACATTAGACTTCATAAAAACCAAGACTTTTTGCATGATCAGACATTATTAAAAAGTGAAAAGACAATCTAGCGAATGGAAGACAATATTTGCAAATTACATATCTGACTAGAGATTCATATCCAAATATGTAAAAACACCCTACAACTCCACAACAAGAAACAAGACAATTCAAAAGTGGACAAAGAACTTGAATGGATGTTTCTTCAAAGAGGATATACAAACGGGCAACCAGCTCATGGAACATCACTAATCATTAGGGAAATGGGAAGTAAAACCACAATGAGATATCGTCTTACACCTACTAGGATGACTATTTCTAAAGGGAAAGAAAAGGAAAACAGCGAATGTTGGCAAGACATGAAGACACTGGGACTCTCAGGCACCGCTGGCAGAGACGTAGAATGTTGCAGCCCCTGTGATTCCTCTGTCTCCCCGGTTTGGTTGTTTCTCAAAAATTTAAACATAGAACTTCATATGACCCAGCAATCCACTCCTGGATATATACTCAAAAGACTGGAAGCAGGGACTCAAACAGAAATCTGTACTCCAGGGTTCACAATTGCCAAAAGGTGGAAACAACCCAAGTGTTCATCAGCAGGTGAGTGCATAAGCAAAATGTGGCCATGGAAAATTATTCAATCATAAAAATGAATGAAATTTTGATTCATGCTACGACATGGATGGACCTTTGATAAAAACATTATACTAAGAAACATAAGCCAGCTACAGAAGGACGAGTCTTTTATAATGCCACGTCAAGGAGGCACCAAGAATAGGCCAAGTCATAGAGACCGAAAGGAGAACAGAGGTAGAAAAGAGGGAAATTAGGGACGGGACAACATTCTGAAGATGGATAGTGGCAGTGGTTACACAACACTGTGAATGTCTTTTATGCCCCTGAGTGGAACACTTACAATGGTGAAAATAGTAATATGATTTCATGTATATTTACCGCAATAAAGAAATAAGAGGTGGATTGCTACAAGGATGGATTGTTCATCTCAGACAAAAAGGAGGCTGTTGGCCACCTCTATCGTGCCTTCTGCCCCAAGCATGTGTCTCCGGCACCCGGAGGCTGTGACCCAGCAGGTTTGAGGCGATGTCTGAGCATAGACAGAGAATATGAGGCGTGTGCAGGGAGAGGCAGGGGCTTCCCGTGTGATAACAGTAGTAATTAGCAGAGAGGCTGGGCAGGGTTAAACCTGGGGCGACCTGGACCCTGGGGCTCTGCTGCCCTGGCTGGGAAACCCAGGGGTCCTTGCTATGGGACAAGAATCTCAGAGCAGGAAGCAGAGCTCAAGCAGGGTGGGGCGGTCATCACACCTGGGCTTGGGGTGGGGCTTGATGTTCCCCTACAGGGGAGCCACAGGGACGGCTGCTTTTGGGAAAGTTCTGCATGCCACAAAGTTCTCTTACTTCCCCCAAATCAATCTCCCTGCCTCTCCCCACCCACCCACTCCACCTGCTAGTCCAGTTTTCCTTCTTGTAAAGACAGAGGAGAATGTCCCTCCACAAGACCGACGTCCATTCATTATCATGGACTCCATGTGTGAGGACACCACCATTTAGCCACTCCACCGTGGATGGCTGCTGGAATGGTGATTCTGGGAACATCCCCACAGGTGTCTTTTGGGGCACATTTGTGTGCTTCCTTGGGTGTTCGCTGAGAGGCAATAGCTGGGACACAGGGCCGGCATCTGTGGCTCTGCTGGACACCAGCAAGCCTTTCTCTGCAAGTGGTGGTGTCACTTGCCTCACCGCTGTGTGTGGGTGTCCCTGGGGGCTCTATGTTGTCCCCACACTTGACGTGGTGTCTTTTTCAGTTTAACTTCTCTGGTGGGTGTGGTAGAGGGTCTCTGTGTGTCTTTGCTGCAGAAGCCCCATGGTGGTCCCAGTTCTGTCCCAAGCAGAGCTACCTGGGGCTGCCCTGTCCCTGTCTTGTGGCTCCACTTTCCTTACTGTGACGTCATCCCACACCACCTCTTTGGCAGCCACATGATGTTGTTGATTTGTTTTGAGTTCATCATTGACTTAAAGTCAGAGACATCCCCTGGGGACCCAATTACCTGTCTCCTACTGTCCTCAGGCACACGGTTCCGGGGACCACATCACCTCCAGTCCCAGGGCCTGAGGGACCTCCAGCCAGGTGACTCTGTATGAGTAGATTGGCAGAGCCCGGGCCAGGCCTTTCCAGTCTGCTCTGTCGTCACAGGAGGACCAACAAGGCCCGGGCTTGACCTGCTTTGTCAACTGCTGAAGGCCGGTGAAAGTGGATTTCTGTGGTCCCTTTCGAAAAACCTTTGCTGTGGGTGGGATTGGGTTCTGGATGCACAGTGGCCAGGCCCTGTTGCCTGGGGGGCATACCCCTGCCACACCTCTGATTGGCCCACCCACCTGTCCCTCCCCCTGTAGCCCTGCCCCCTCCACTCAGGGCCCTGACCTACCTGGCCTTTGCCTCTGTGTTGCCCGTGTAATCTCTCCCCTCTTTCCCTCCCTCCGTGTCTCCCTCGCTCTGGGGCTCTCTGAAACTCTTTTCTCTGATGTGGCAGGGCTGTCACATCTCCCTCCTCGGGATGAAGGTTCCTAAGAGGCACATGACACCCCATACAGAGCTCACCCCAATCTCAGGCACCGGCTCCAGCACCTGCTCCAAGGGCCCATGGTGTCCTGGGCCCTCTGCCAGCAGGGGACACACACAGCTTCATGCTCAGCGTTTGCCAGGGAAACAGGGTGTGAGCCTGGTATGTGGGCTCCTCAGCACAGCCCCTGCCATCTCTGCAGGGACCACAGCCCCAAGGCGCCAAACACCGTGCCAGGCCTGGAGGAGAGAGCACCTCACGTTCTGTGGGAATTCAGGCTGAGAGGGAGCCTGGCCATGTCAGTGGGATGGTAGCATTTTCCATGACCTCCTCTGCCCTCGCTCCTGTGCTGGGCACACTGCACGTGCGGATCTCCAAGGCTGCGCTGAAGGGCTTGTTACAAGCAGGGGAGTGGAGGCACGGGCCTGCCATAGAGGAGGGGGAGGGGCTTGAGTCTGAGTACACTGTCCCCAGGCTCTGGGAGGAGGGCAGGGGCAGCCCCTAGAGAGGATGGGAGCGGGGGGTTAGGAAGAGAGGAAGGTGGGCCAGCCACACCCTGAAGATTGGGAGGAAGCACCCCGGGAAGGCTGGGGCGGGGGGACCAGGGCACCTGGCAGAGGGACCTGCCTTTGCCTCTGAGGTGGAAGTGGGTGCATCTCCCTGGAACAGCCTCTGACTCACCCTCCCAGCCGGGCAGCCAACTTGCCCACTCCACTCACACCCCATCTATCCATCCAGCCCACCTGCCCCCTCCACTCACACCCTCCATCTATCCCTCCATCCCTCCCACCTGCCCCCTCCGCTCACACCCTCCACCTATCCCTCCATCCCTCCCACCTGCCCCCTCCGCTCACATCCTCCACCTATCCCTCCATCCGTCCCACCTGCCCCCTCCGCTCACACCCTCCATCTATCCCTCCATCCGTCCCACCTGCCCCCTCCACTCACACCCCTCCATCTATCCCTCCATCCGTCCCACCTGCCCCCTCCGCTCACACCCTCCATCTATCCCTCCATCCAGCCCACCTGCCCCCTCCGCTCACACCCTCCATCTATCCCTCCATCCAGCCCACCTGCCCCCTCCGCTCACACCCTCCATCTATCCCTCCATCCGTCCCACCTGCCCCCTCCGCTCACACCCCTCCATCTATCCCTCTATCCAGCCCACCTACCCCCTCCACTCACTCCCCTCCATCTATCCCTCCATCCATCCCACCTGCCCCCTCCGCTCACACCCTCCATCTATCCCTCCATCCAGCCCACCTGCCCCCTCCGCTCACACCCTCCATCCAGCCCACCTGCCCCCTCCGCTCACACCCTCCATCTATCCCTCCATCCAGCCCACCTGCCCCCTCCGCTCACACCCTCCATCTATCCCTCCATCCGTCCCACCTGCCCCCTCCGCTCACACCCTCCATCTATCCCTCCATCCGTCCCACCTGCTCCCTCCACTCACACCCTCCATCTATCCCTCCATCCGTCCCACCTGCCCCCTCTGCTCACACCCTCCATCTATCCCTCCATCTATCCCACTTGCTCCCTTTGCTCACACCCCTCTATCTACCCATCCAGCCAGGCCCCTGCAATGGTTAATTTTATGTGTCAACCTGACAGGGCCACAGGGCACACAGATATTTGGTCGAACCTTATCCTGGGTGTGTATGTGAGGGCATTTCTGGGTGAGAGGAACATAAGATCCACAGGCAAGTAAAGTGAAGTGCCGGCTCACCCATCCAGGGCATACATAGGACACATCGGGCGCCCTCCCCAGATCATAGAATGTTTTCCTGTCCGGCTGCCTTGGCCTGGGGCGTCCTGGGTCTCACACCTGTGGCTTTCAGACTGGAACCATGCCATCAGCCCTCCCACCTCTCGGTGGGCCCGGGGCAGGTCTGGGGACATTGTAAGCTGATTTCTTACCATAAATCCTTCTATATCCACATAAAGCTAGTTGCAAACCCTAACACTCCACTGCTCCGTCCACATCTGGAACTCTCTTACCTCTTCTGTGTCCTAGGTCCTGTGTTGTTCACTGGGACTCCAGGTAGACAGGGCAAGTCCTCAGACAGAAACTAAAGGGGACAAAGGCACCCTTCCGTGTCCACAGAAAGTTACAGACCCTACGAGGCACCCAGGCACACACTCAGTGCACAGGCCGGTCACAGATCTCTGTGTCCATACCAGACACACACTCACAAGTGTGCCCCCGATGAGCAGTCCGCTCACACCTGCCGCCTGAGCTGCAGTACATGCCCTGTGGACACATGTGGACACCCTTGTGTGTGTGTTACATATCTGTGGACTTGTGTGGGGCCCTCGAGCAGCACACACACCTACACACACACACACACACGTGCACACACACACATTGCCCCAAAGCCATCTGTGGTGCTGAGTATTTTCCACGTTTCTCACTGCTAACCAAAGTCACCAGTTGGAACTTGCTTAATTGCTGCTATAGAAAAAGCGCCGTCAGCAGTTTCAGACTCATGCCAGCACGCAGGGTGGGTGCCCTCCAGTCCTTGGCTGCCTGGTAACCAAAACCCAGGCCCGGCCTCAGGAATGCCGGGCAGTGGGAGGGAAAGGGAAAAATGCTTTCACCCCGTAATTTAAGCATCTCAGAGTGTACATGGCACAGCCTGGTATCGTCCGAGCCCTGCCTGCCGTGGGCATGTGAGGGGCTGGCGTGGCTGGTGTGGCTGAGGGTCCTGGAGTCAACCTTGCCCCCATATCCCACCGCTCGTTCTGACTTCCTCATGCCATGCCCCCCCGGCCCCACTGAAGCCCCCAGCTGTCAACCCCTGTCCCTCCTGGAACTCCTCCTGGGGCTGCCTCACACAGGCTGCTCTGCAGGCCCTCCAAGTCATCCTTTGTGCCAAGTCTGCCCTCAGCTACATGGAGCCCTCCTGCTCATCCCTTCCTGCCCCTTGGGCTCAATGAAACCAACCCAGGGTGGCCAATGTCCTGAGCGGGAACTCTGAGGGGGGAATCTCACGGCAGCCACATTCCCAGGACAAGGTAGTGGGGATCTCAGTATTCCCACCACAGTGAGCAGGTCACAGGGAAGGAATGTGGCCACAGAGTGTGACCCCACATCAGCCCATGGTTAATACCCCCAAGCACGTCCCCTCCTCTGGATAGGGCACTGCCTGTCATCCAGGTGTCCCTGTGCTCCACCTGTCCCTCCCACTGACACTAGTCCTCTGGCAGTTTGTTGAATGAATCCCGTTCTTCCCTATCATGGGGCTTTTGCCCAGCTGTCTTGGCCCACTGCCCCGACCCCTGCTTCAGTCTCAGCTCCAGAGTCACATCCCCAGGGGATGTCTTCTCCACCAGACAGGTCTCTCAGTCACCACAGCCTCTCAAAGTCCCAGGCAGCACTGTCCTGTGCCGGCTTCTTGATGTGGACACCTCACAGTTATCTGCATTTAATTTCTATTTGAGTAGTGCCTTCTCCAGTAGACACGCTCTCCGTCACAAAAGCTGCTCAGGTGACAGGTGACACAAAAGCTGCTCAGGTGACAGTCGCTATGTGAATGCAGGAAGGGGCAGGGGTTAAGCTTGGCGGGGGTGGGCTCGCCTGCAGCCCTCACTCCATTGCCTGCCCTCGTCCCCCTCTCTCCACCATGCTGTGCCCACCTCCTCCTTCAAGCTGGTGTCATTGGGGCAGCAGCCACCTGGAAATGGAGCTGCTCCAGCACTCCCCAGGGTGCCGCCCCAGTCTGTGCTGCTCCTCCCACTTGGGCTACCCTTGCCCCAGTGTGTGTGCAAATCTTGTCCCTCCTTCCAGACCCCCTGAAGGTGCCATGGGACCACCTGGGGCAGGTGCACAGGTGGGGACCCCACAGAGTGCTTGGCCACGGGGATAAAGGAGGCACTGAAATCAGCCCCCATCCGCTCACTGTTGGCCTGGTGGGGGCTGTGTCCCCCCCTAGCATGTGGCCAAGGTCAAGGTGTCCCAGGGCTGTCCCTTCTGAGGCCTCTCCCCTTGGCTTGCAGACTGCTGCCTCCTCCCTGTGTCCTCGTGCGGTCAGCCCTCTGTGCATGCCTGTGTCCTGGCCTCCTCTTCCTGTAAGGATCCCAGTACTGTGGGACTGAGCCCACCCTCAAGGCCTCTTTATAACCTGATGACCCTTCTACAAACCCATCTCGCAGGCTGAGATGCTGGGGCTTAAGGCCACCGCTTGTGAATTTCTGGGGTCACAATTCTGCCCATCACACGCAGCTTTTAAAAAGTCACTCGCATGTGCCACGTGGGCCAGTGCGGGCTCTGGGTGCCACCTCCTTCTTGTTCCAGCACCTTCTCCCATCCCAGCCTCCTTTGGCCCCTCAAGTGCTCTGTCCAAGTGCCCTGCTGGCCCAGGACAGTCCTATTTGGGTGTTAGTGTCTGATCCCCCCACTAAGCCCGGGAGCTGCGGGGCAGAGGTCAAGTCTTACTCCTCTGCAGGCCACTGAGAGGACAAAGGTCATCTGCTGGCCAGCGTGGGTGTGCTGCTCTGTGTCCTGGGCTGTGGGGGTGACTGTGTTCTGCCCCTGCTCTGCCGAGCTTCTGGTGAGGGGTAGCGTGAACGGCTATTTACACGAGACTTGTCTGACCCCCAGTAAAAGGGCCACAGAAGGGACCAGCACAAGGGCTGCGGCTAGCTCCTCAGGGGTAGGATTTGCTGGGTGATGGGTCCACTGGGAAGGACATAGGACACTCTTATTGGGTTGGATTCTGCCACCCAGTGTTCACTGTCCTGCCTTTGGATCATAGCACCCGAGTGAGTCCCTTTTTGGCATAGCTGGGGGACATCATCCATGAGCCCGGCTTCTAACAGCCAAGGACGACCATTGACTTCAGCGGAGCTCTTTGGACCTTCTCTCCTGGGATATAAAATCAGAGGTGATGGTGACAAGAACAGAAAATAGGAATGGTGGCAGCCGCTGATGCTGTTATCACACACACCTGGGGGCAGATTAACATGGGGCCCCACAAATGCAGGAAGGGCCCCTGCGGCCAGCACCTGAGCCGTTCAGTCACCTCGGAAAACAGCAGGGAAATCCCCCCAAGCCCCCTTCTCTAGACTGGCCCTGTGGTCACCCTCCACCTCAGAGAAAGAGACAGAAAATCACTGCTCCTGCACTGCGCCCAGCTGCCTGAGGCCAAGCCGGAGTTTCCCAGCCTCCACACAGCTGACATTTGGGGTGAGGCTGTCCTGTGCCCAACTGGACGCCAGGGCCAGCCCCACCCCCTGCCCTAGCTATGACAGCCACAAGTGTCTCAGGCACTGCTATGTGGCCCCTGCTGCACAGCCTCTCCAAGTTGAGACTCTCTGATTCAGCCTAAGTGTCTCTTGCTGTAACTGAACACTCCAGAAGGGCCACGAGGCAGGAGGACTGAGGCAGAGGCAGGCCTGTGCCCTGCGTTCCTGAGACTTCTCGGCGAGCTGTGTGGGAAAAGCTGGCTCCAGCTGCTTTCTGGAAAGATGTTTGGGGGAGCCATTATTTTGCCCCCGTGAGCATCTTTTGCCTTTCAAGAATAAGTTTCCTGGCTCTTCTTTCTGGGCCTCCCTAGAGGAAAAGAGGCACTCACTTGGGAAGCATGTGCCTTTGGACTATGGGGACAGATGGTCAGGGGTGCTGTTTCTGAGGAGTGGGTCTAGCGGGTCCCCAGGGAGGGGATTGGGTTTGGAGGAAGAACCAGGGGTCCCTGAGCAACCTGACAGAGGGGTTTCACAGGCAGCAGGCCCAGCTGGGGGGTTCAGACTCCCAGGTCCCGTCTCCAGGGGTCTCTGGCTGCCTCTGTCCTGTGGTCCATCCCCAGGGCCGGGATCCACTCTGGATGACTCTGTCACTGAGGGCAGAGTCCTCATGGAGTCCAGCTGTCCACAGCGAGAGGGAAAGTGCCTGGGACCCTCTCACTTTTGGTATCAGGGTTGGAAGCGGCAGACCCCCATCCCTCTTCCCTGTTCACATGGAGACTCTGGTCATCTGCCATTTCCCCATGTGGCCAGCTGCCCCTGGTCACCTCATTCTCTGGCTCCTTTGCTCCTGCCCGTTTGTGCCAGCCAAGCAGGTAAGCACCTGGTCTCCAGTCCTACCTGTCACAGTCTGGTAAAAAGACAAAGATCCTTGCCCCCACGTGGAGTTTCTAGTCCAGAGGGCAGCCAGGCAGGAAATAGGGGCTCGAGCAAACATGTAAATCAACCGATCCACACCTCTGCCTGGCTTCTCCAGGTTGCTACCACAGAGGGGACAGGAGAGAATTCCACTTCCACAAAGCCTGCTGCTCCGGGGAGGCCCCAAATCTCTATCTGGTGTAAGAAGCTGTAGGATCCGGCGCAGCCCAGGACTGTGCTCTTTCCCACAGTGCTCCTCCCGGACCTCTGGGGGACGGGTGCAGAAGCCACCGTCTTTCCCAGGCCCAAGGAAGGGCAGAGGGCAGGCCCTGCAGTGTGGACAGCCGGCCACTGTCTCCTTCCCCACGGCTTGGGGGCCAGTGTGAGGGGACAGGCTGAGATAGGCAGCCCTGAGGAATTTGCCAGGTCCCCAGCTGGTAGGCCTCAGGAACCCCTCCTGCCACCTGAAGGCTCCCCTCTTGTTCCTGGGTGCAGGTGCCCTGGCCTCACCAGCTCTCCCCTTTCAAGTCTCCTAGCAAGCCATGCTCTGTGCCACACAGGGCTTTTGCATAGGTTTTTCTGTCTCTGCAACACTCACCTGCCCCCAGAAGCTATCCCTCCTTGCTCCTCCCCGCAGGCCGCTCCCTGTCTCAGACCAGCTGCGCTCCACCAGGGCACACTGCAGCCACCAGAGTAGCCACCATGCATCCTCCCAGTGGCAGATTGTTGGAGGGAGATCAGGAGAGCAGCCATCCCACCCAGCATGGGCCTCACAGAGGCTTAACAATGAGAGAGCAGGAACTCCTGGCCCCCTACTCTCGTGGCCTGCTCAGGCTTAATGTGAGAAATAGGGGGCTCTGGTCTCTCCAACCACAGAGCCAGGACACCCCCTGTGCCGGGCCCTGGGCCCTCCAGGAGGACACCCCCTGTGGGTTAGTGCTGGGGGCTCCCTCCACAACTAGCCGTGACTCTTCCCAGGGCCTGCTGCCCTCCCTGACATGGCTTCCTTGTCCCCTGCAGGGCTGTCCGGAGGTCTGGGAACAGATTAGCGGCTACTGTGAACTACAGGCCCTCACAGGGTTTGGTAGAGCTAGGCTCCCTCTGGATCCCTGCTGCCATGATGCAAGTGTCCATCTGTCTCCCCACCGGATGTGGACAACACGCGGCAGGCCTCAGAAGCTCACTAAGCACAGAGACATGCACTGCTGGGACGCGCAGAAGAGGCCCAGAGACACCCGGCGAGCTGCCCCAAATGGTGGAAAAGCCAGCCCTGGTGGTGATGGTTTTACCAGGCGACTCTGCATGTGCGGCCCCCACCCAAGTGTTTCCCAGGCCTCTTCTGCCCTTTCCATGCCCAGGGCAAAAAGAGAGGCACAGAGGGGGGTGTGACTTACCCAGGGCCACACAGCACACGGTGGGGCCTGAACCACAGGTCAGTGTCACCCATGTCCCATGTCGGTGTTCTGCTTGCCATCTTCCTTCCCTCATTTTCTCAACAGAATGAACTTTTTTTTTAATTAGGTACAATTTACATGCAGTGGAACGGCCAGATCGTAGGTGACAACTCCTCACCTTCCTCCACATGTACACGCCTGTGTCAGCAGCACCTGACTCAAGGTCTGAAATATCCCCATCAGCCCAGAAGTTCCCTCATGCCCCTTCGTAGTCTGTGCTTCGACCTCCACACACCAGGTCTGCCTGTCTGGGGCATTCTCTCTGCCTGGCTTCTTTTGCTCAGCATGCTGTTTCCGGGACCCCTCGGTGTTGTGTGTATCTGTGGTTTGTCCTTTGTCCTTGCGAGTAATATTCCAGTACATGGACCTTCTGCATTTGTCTGCTGGTGGACATGGGGGTGAGTCCAGTGTGGGGCCATGATGGGGAAAGCTGCCATGAGCCTCCATGTACTAGGAGCTTCTGTGTGGACGCCCACATGGATGTCTCCTAGGTTGTTGCCCTGGAGGGGTTTGTGGGGTCATTGGGTACACAAATGCTTAGATTTATAAGAAACCATAACTCGAATGCCTTTTAAAAATTGCTGTGGAATGTTGCCAACATTTCTAGACGCAATGACGAGAGAGAATAGAATGAACGCTAGGAAACAGCCAGACTCGGATGGCCATGAGCAATCCGCGGTGTTGCTGCATCTGTAGCATTTCATGAATTCGGCAGGACTGGCTTCTGCAGATAGAGCCCTTGTGGGTGGCTGGGGGAGGCCTCAGCCCAGAGGAGCCTCACCCCCACTTCTCAGGGACACCAACCTTGACCACTATCCTCCCTGGGCTGATGGGTCCAAAGAGGCTCCCGCCCACTCTCAGAAAGCCCAGAAGGGCAGCCAGTGTCCTGGTTGGGCTGGACATGAAGCTAAACAGGATGAGATAAGCAGCACCCCTCACTGGGTCCCCTCCCCTAGGGTCCAGGAAGCCTGGGCCTGCCTCAGTATCCCTACCCAGATCATGATCCTGAGCCCATCATCCACCGTCCTGATTTCTCCCACCTGCTGTCTAGGACAGCCTGTTTTCCAGGCAGTGACCTGGGACCCTGCTTGTGGGGGGGAGGTGGGACTGCACGTGCACACAAATCCTCAAGTCAGACCCCCAACAAGACTTGCCCACTCCCCGCAACCCAGCTGGGTGCTCCCCAGGCCTCCCCACAAGCCTCAGGGCTCCTTGGCTCTCCTGGCCGCCCCTGGGATTCTATGCCCTTGCAAACCAGTGTAACAAGGAGGCCAGGACTGCACCTCCAACCGCCTCTCCTCAAAAGACATCGTTTGCACTCCATCTCCCCTCTAAAGACGACGGCGCGAGTTTTGCAGATTAATAAACAGGGCTGCCGCGGCCAAGCATGAAGCCTCCATCACGGTGCTTTGTATGCCCCCCGACCCCAGCCGCCGAGCCGGGACCCCGGCTTCCCAACAATGCCCGCCCGGCCTGGGTGGCACTGTGCGATCCCACTTGAAAAGGCCTTTCGCTGGGACTGCCTTTTAAGAAGGGGACAATTGGCAAGGGGCCTGGCGCTTACTCATGCAGAACCACAGTGAAAAGTGCTTGCAGCCGGTGTCAGGGGTGGGCAGTGCCCAGAGCAAGGGGCCCCGCGCAGGGCGGTGGGGAGTCTGTCGCTAGGAGACAGGCCCGCCAGGCATCTCCCCGGGGCCCCTTGGGGCTCCCTCAGGAGGGTTGTAGTAGCCCAGCCTGGTCCCCTCGTGTATTTCTGTAGCTCCACCCGGAGGTGCTGGGAGACATGGGCAGCCGTGTGCCCTCTCTGGGCCTCTCTCCTCCATGGGTGGGGGAGATATTCCCAGCATCCTTCGCTGCTCTGAGATGGATCCTATCTCCCATCTCGCCCTTTGCTTTCCACATGCGCAGCCCTACCCAGCCCCTTCAGAGCTTGACTATTTTCCTCCAGTCCCCACCCTGTTTTCTCAGCAAGCCTCCGCTGCCTGAGGGACCCAGAGAAGCTGCCATCAGACCTTCCCTGTTTGGTTTCCAAACGTTCCACCTGTGACTCCTGTCCTCCCTTGAAGCTAGCCTTCTCTTCATCACCAACACAGAAGGGGTGAGGGGGGCAACGGGAAAGGGGTACAGCCCTGGCTCTGGTTGTGCCCAGAGAGCTCTCCAGGCAGGGCCTGGGTCTTTGAGGTAGGATGGTGTTGTTTGAGTTACTAGAACAGTCTCTGCCCACCTGAGGTCCCTACCCAATGCTCCAGCCACCTGGCTCCTCCCTTATTCCCAAAGGATCTCAAAACTCCATGTCCACCCCTCTTTGGGGATTTAGCTCTCTGGTGAGACCTCGGGGCCCCAGTCACAACCTGCATGGATGGAGGCCTCCACCTTCTCTCTCTCAGTCTTGGCTCTGGGTTGTTTGTCCAGCTACTGCGAGCGCTATGTCCCATTGCAGCTCATCCTACCTGCCCCACCCCCCCACCCTCTCCTCTCACTGCTGACCCTTCTGCCCCTTTACCTTCACACCAGTCTTGTGCCCCAGGTCATTTTGTTCTCATCCCATGCACTGAAGGAGATGGAAGGACAGAGCAGCTCAACACAGCCCTCCTCCCCACCTGCCCGGACCCAGCAGAGGAAGAGCCTGCTGCCCAAGCTGAAGATAGACAGAAAGAAGCAAAGTTTCCAGAATCTGGAGCTGTAGGACAGTTCAGAGTGGAGGGCCATGTCACATGCAGTACCCCATTTTCTTGTGAAGGAGGGAATGCTGGTGAGCCCTGAAACTGGGGGCCCAAGAGGCCAGGCCCAGCCCTTGCCATGGCTCTGGTTTTTTTTTTTTTTTTTTTTTGCAGTTTTTGGCCGGGGCTGGGTTTGAACCTGCCACCTCCGGCATGTGGGGCCGGTGCCCTACTCCTTTGAGCCACAGGCACTGCCTGGTTCTGGGTTTTTTTGTTGTTTATTTTGTTTTATTTTTATGGAGACAGAGTCTCACTCACCCTGGGTAGAGTGCTGTGGTGTCATTGTAACTCACAGCAACCTCAAACTCCTGGAGTCAAGTGACCCTCTTGTCTCAGCCTCCGGAGCATCTGGGATCACAGGAACCTGCCTCTACACACAACGAGTTTTTCTATTTTTAGTAGAGACAGGGTCTTTTGCTCTTACTTGCTCTTACTCAGGCTGGTCTCAAACTCCTGAGCTCAAGCCATCCACCTGCCTCAGCCTCCCAGACTGCTGGGATTGCTGGCATGAGCCACCATGCCCACCTGCTATGGCTTTCTGCATGGTTCTGGCCTCCGTTTCCCCCTTAGGAAAGTGGGCTGCCACATTCTCTGTTCCCTGAACTCATTAGCTGGTGGGAAGGGGTGGGCCTGGTGTCTTCCATCCTCTGTCCCAGCAGATTGGGTGGAGGAGCACAGAATCGCGGCATTAAATTGACCTGAAGATGGTGGGAGCAGGGAGAAGAGAGGGTTAATCTCCCAGAGGGGTGTGCCCCTACCTGCTTACAGGAGCTCATGGCTAAGTGTTCAGGAATTTCATGAGCTGGCTTCTAACCATGGCCATTCTTGACAATTAAATTATACAAACAATGGCATAAAGGAGGTTACAAATAAACGCAGTAAGTACTCAAAAGTCATCACTTCTGAAGTATTTTGCTACATTTTACCATGACCTGTATCTTTGTGGTGGAAACCTGAACGCCACTCTGGGTGCAGTGACACGGGTAGCCTGCAATTGGCCATCACTGGAGCATTTACACTACGAAAGTGGCAAACATTGACTGATTGCTTTGTTGACTGTCTAGAATTAAGAAAGTGCTGGAGAAAATGTTAATAATGCAAATTAAACTTGAAAGTGTGTCATTCTATAGCCATTACACCATGAATAGCATAGAAAATGGAAGAAATATCCTTCTAGTATTCAAAAATCATTACCCCATTCAGCAGAGAAATATCTCCCATTCTTGACAAATGAGTAAAGTTTCTGATATTACATCTTAGTTATTTTACTTAGGTGTTACTCATGGAATGAAAATGTCAACCCATAGAACTACACTTACTCATAAATTACACCCATACAGTGGCTATGGATACTGAGTTCAGCAAAATCAACAAAAACACTGAGTGAGAATCAACTGGCTAGGTGAAATCTACAATAGACAACACAGTGTGCTTTATTATTGTTTGTGAATTTGGGTCTGGGCTCTGGGGAGGGCTTCCCAGCAGATCTGGTTGCTTGTGAACCATAATGGATCACCAGAGAGAATTCTAACTCATGCTTCAGAAAAGTAGCCAGTCCTAAGTGCACAGTGCAATGAATTTTTACTAGCTAGTCACATGTACATAACTGGCCCTCAGACCAAGGAACAAAACATTGCCAGAGTTCTGACACCTGCCTGTTTTCAGTCCTGCTCTTCCCACTAATGGTAAGTCCCCTCTTGACTTTGATCCCTCTGGATAAATTTCACCATTTTTGACACACAGGGTACCTTTCTTAGTGTCTGGCTTCTTTTGCTTGATGCTATGTAGGTAAAATCCCTTTGCATTGTGTCATGTGGACTATCCCTTATCATCGCTGCTTAATATTCAACTGTGCAAATATTCCAAGGTTTATTTGTTTCATGATTGGTGGACATCTGAGTTGTCTCCAGTTTGAGAAAACTAGAACTAGAGCTACTACAAATAATCTTATGAGTCTTTAGGAATATACTTGAGCACTTGCGTAGGGCCTATATGCAGGAATGGAATGGTTGGTCTTAAGTTATCATGTGGTCAGATTTAGCAGATTCTGCAAAATGGTATCCAAAGTGGTTGCACCAATTTATACCCCACCAGCGCTCAGTGAATGTCCTAGATCGCCTCCAACACTTGCTATAATCTGTCTTTTTTCTTCATTTTATTTTAACTATTCTGGTGAGCATACATGGTATCTTACTGTAGATTTAATTTTAACTTCCCTGACAACTAATAGAATTGAGCACTTTTTCATATGCTTATTGGCAATTAGAACAACTTCTTTTGAGCAGTGCCTGTTCAAGCCTGTTGCCCATTTTTCTGTCAGCATGGCTGTTTTTTTTCTTTATTTTGGTATGGAGGAATTTTTTATATATTCTATGTATTCCAGAGTGCTTGTCAGCCTACTGCACTACAGATAACTTCTTCCATTCTGCAGGTTGCAGTTTCACTTTCTTCCTGATGTTGTTCAGTGAACAAATTCCTTGATGATCTTAACACAGCTTAACTTACATTTCCTTTTACAACGGCACTTCTCATACACAGTTTAAGAAATTGTTGCCAGCCCTGGAGTGGAGAGGATGTTCCCTTATGTTTCTCCTAAAACCTTCACATTTCAATCTGAAATCCACCAGCAATTGAATTTTACATACGCCATAGGTCTGAGGTTAAGATGTTTGTCCTTACAGATTCTCTGTTAAGTACACTTACTGAGAAGACCTGTAGGGGCACCTTGTCATCCCCTGTAACTTTGTGTCTTTGGTTCTCATTCCATTGATCAAGAGGGCTGCCCAAGTGAAAGCTTTGCTGTCTGAATACTTGGTGTCTGCACCTGCCCTAATGTCTGCTGTCAGCTCTCTGCTTTTGTTCTTCAGCACAGAGCTTGACTATTCCTGGCCCTTAGCAATTTCCCATGAATTTTGAAATTTGCTTGTTAATGTCCAACAAGAGGGACTTTGCCAGGAAAATATGGGGGTGAAGCAAAGCGTGTTCCAGGAAGAGGAAATTGCTTCATTCAGTCCATTTTCCTGCGTTTAGCACCTCTTTTGTTCTGGCACTGGGAAGCCAGGGTGCAGCAGATTAGCATCACACAACAGCCCTGGGAGGTAGGTTCGGTTTTCTCTGATGAGGAACCTCTCACCTGGAGGGAAAAATCACTGATCCACGATCACACAGAGTAAGTGAAGAGCAAACGCACACCCAGGCCTAGCTGGGGCTGAAGCCCATTCACTCACTCATCATTCCACAAATACTAACTGACACCTACTATGTACCAGGCCCTGTACTACTGCCACAATCCTCATCCCTACCCCCTACCTCACCCAGACTGCCCACAGGAGAGACAGAAGTTTGCAAGATGGAGAAAGCGAGAACATTCCAGGCTGAGGGAATAGCACACGCAAAGGTCCGGGGGCATGAGAACACCTGGTGTGTTCGGGATTCGCAGGAGAGTCCTTCTGACTTGAGCAGGGGCATGAAAGGACAGAGGATGGCAGAAGGTGGGATCCAGAGTGAAGAGCTGGCCATTTCTGGAGCTAATGCATGCCAGGGCTGGCAGTCTCCATGGAGGAGGATGAGGCTGGAGGGAAGTTGGGGGAGCATACTTATTCTGAAGGGGCCAATCTTGCTAGAGGTGACAGTGGTTGTACCAGATGGGGAGCAGGGGGTTGGAGAGAGGCACAGTCAGTAACACACAGGGAGGAAGGACAGGGCCAGAGCCAGTAGCAAGGAGAAGGGTGCAGAGGGAAGAGAAGGATTGGGGCAGAAGCAGGCTCTCTGGACACCTTGAAGGCCAAGCCTAGAGGAACTCAGGCTGGGTCAGCAGAGGGATTCAGGCTACACTGGTCATGTGGCTGGATACTAAAGCCTGATCCACATCAATGAGTGGTGGGGAAGATCCCTGCACTGGGTAGGGACTTGAGGTCAGCAGTCCCCCCTCCTAGGCACTTCTGCCTGAGCCTCCAGGCTTCAGCATAGGCTCCTGCACATAATATGTGCTCCATAAATGAATGATTGAGACTCATGCCATCTCCAAAACATTATTGTTATTTCATTTGTTCCCTTGATAGCCTCAGGGAAAAAAGAGGCTCTAAGAGAGGATGAATAGTCCTTGGCCACACAACTGCAACCCTCCTTACGACTGACTACTCCCAAGGTCAGAGCAGCCTCCTTTGTCCACTTTGCCCCACGGGGCCATTCCCACTAATACCAGGCATACCTGAGAGCCAGGCCTCTCCATTCATCAATCCAGACAAGACTGGATAGAGTTTGAGGTCAGCAAGGATGGTGGGAAACTCCTGCCCCTTCCTCAGCCACCACTCTGGTACTCATCACAGCTGTGGGAATGGAGGTGCAGGGAAGGAAGGGCTCACCCAGGGTTCCAGCTCATCCCCCTCCCAGCTCCCTGGGCAGGGCAGGTTTCTCAAAAGGTTAGCTCCACATACAGGCGTGCAGAGCCCCGTGTTCAAGAGGACCCTTGGTGGTGTCACACTCTGCCATCACTGTCTTGACATTCCTCCTTGCTTTGGAACCAGGGCAGCACATTTTCACTGTGCACTGGGCCCCACATATTGCCTGGCCTGGCCTGCGCCAGCCACCTCCTCCTGCCAGGGCAACAGGTTTTCCTTTCCCTTGAAGTCTCTCATCCACCCCAGACACAGTCACTCTAATTACACATCAGGAAGTACACAAATAAAAGACAGGGGGAAAAAGGAACAGTTGAAACTTTCCTGGTGAAAATGAGGCTCAATTTAGATTTGACGTCAGGGCATCTGTGTGCCCTTGTCAATACAGAGGAGAGTAATGTCAGGCAGGCTGTCGTGAGGGGCTCCCAGGTGTCTCCCCAAGAACCTGCTGCCCATGGACAGTACACAGAGGTGCTTAGAGTCACACTGCCACCCTTAGGCCCCCATGCAGGAGGGCATGGGGAGGAGGTGGCTAGAGCCCTGGCAATGCTGCTCCTGGCTGGGGGGGCTGGGAGAGTCTGTGCTAGTGGCTAGAGTACCCTCTTCAAGCTGGAACCTGGTGCAATTGGTGCTGTTTTCATGGACTGTTTCCTTGGAAGGAAACAGATGAGTGTGTAGTAAGTAACAGCTCGTTATTTGGGTACTAACACCCATGGCTCCCCACTGAATCCCCCACCCCAGCTGGCTGAAGCTCAGCTGGGCTCAGCCTTAACTATCCTCAGGGGCATTTCAGACACAAGACTGACTCCTGGCCCTAAAGGAACCACTCTGGGGTGGTCCAGAGGAACAGGAACATCTCTTGCTGATGCATGCAGGACCAGGGCCCCCAGGACCATTGGGCAAAGAATCCAGGGTTCCACCAGAGCTCCTCATGGCAAGAGGAAGAAGGTGCCTGGCTGGCCCTTACAATGGGAGCTGGGGACCTCACCCCTCGGACCCCTTCCTGCCATCTATGGGCTACTCTATCCTCATGACCTGGACCTTAGGTGGCTATGATGGACCCTGGGCATGGGACACACAGCAGCTCCTGGGACAGCTCCCCCCAGGCTATTTTTCCCAATGGAATATTTTGCATGTTAGAAACCACAGGGATTCTGGGTCCAAGTCACCTAGGGCTAAGGGAGGTATATCACTTTCCCTGGGTAAGTTGGAAATTTGGAGGGGACTAAGCTAGGTTCCTTACCCTGAGGGCACTGTCCTTGAGGTGGGCTGCACATTGATAGAGATGCCAATAGAGCCCAGGGCACAGAGACCCTCATCTAGCCCTTCTTTCTCATCATCAGCTTCAAGGTGGGCTGTCCTGCTGATGGCAGAGGGGGGCAGGTTTTTATTTTTGTGTTCATTGTCTTTGGATATAGGCTGTCCCAGGGGAGAATGAGACCTTAGGCAAGGTGACATTGTACAGCTAAGACAAAGTCCCCAGAGGATGCTGGTGGCTGAGAGCTATGCCTTCAACAGGCTGACCTCAGGCTCCTTCAGGCAAGCAACTCTAAGAGGATTTGTTTTTGACATGCCCAGTGGGTCCTGACGGTCATGGCCCATTCCCACACCTCCTTTCTGTAAAGGTCTTGGTCTGATGTGAGGCCACATGGGACCCCAGGCTGGTGGATCAAACATTTGGTAAGCATGCTGGTGGTAATACTGGCTGAGGTATGGGAGCAGAAAGGTAAACTCATCCCTGAAATACGTGCTAATTTCAATCTAGATGAATTTCTGGTCTTTCTAGTCAAAGGGCTAGTGGTCTCCTAAAAGAAGGTATCATACAGGGAATGGTCAGCAAAAGCAGTAGCTAGAGCAGACTTAGTAACTTAGCACTCTCTTCTCTCTGCACTTCTGGAAAGGTGGCTATTGAGTTCCTGTGGGTCCATGGGGGATATAATGGGTGAGTAAGAAATCAGCCTTTGTTTTGAGCTTCTGAGGTGTGGTATCATCTGTTATTGCAGCACAACCTACCCAATCCTGACTGATATGCCACCTGTCTAGGCTCCACTGTGCTGGGGGTTCTGGTGAGCTGAGGGTGTTGGGTCTCAGTGCTTGAAAACAGAGCCTCAAAGGCCTTGAGGCATACCATGCAAACTGCACGTGCTGGGCAGGCTTTACTCCTCTCATGACTTGGTGACAGACCTGAACCATTTGTAGGACCATCTGTCATTATCTTTAGCATCATCGGGCTGTCCTCCTTCCTCCCCACCCTCTGTCCTTCTTCTGTGTCTTTCTTCCCAGTAAGTTCAGGAGTGGCTGCTGAGCACTCACTGTGTTGAACTATTTCTCTCCATTTCCTGGTTCAGTGCTTATAACAGTTCTACCAGGCAGGTATATAAAATCCATGTTCCAGGTAAGGGCTGAGCACTCACTGAGTGCTGACGACTGTGCCCCAGTCTCATCCCCAGACCAGCAGCTCTATTCTGGGCCATCTGGCACTTGGAAATTAAAGGGCCCTTTCTGCAGACAGTGACCTGAGCTATTGGCAGGCAGCCATGATTATGCCTCCCATTTGTCACAGGCAGGTGGGTCTCTTTCTCCTAGGTTGGACCCACTACAGTCACACAAGTAGTGACCTGGCCCTCCCCTTCATTGATTCTTCATCATGAATCACCCACACCATCATGCACACCCACCCTTACAGGCTTTGTGTCCATCTTCATGCAAGTGAATCTGGTGGTAATAATCCAAATCCCCTTCACCCAATAGAGCAATGGCTTTGTGGTCACTGGTGCCCTAAGTCCTGTGGCTGTTTATAAGCTAAAGATTCCAAGATGGCGGGCGGTGCCTGTGGCTCAAGGAGTAGGGCCCAATATACTGGAGGTGGTGGGTTCAAACCCAGCCCTGGCCAGAAAACTGCAAAAAAAAAAAGATTCCAAGATGGCAGTAGGGTGTCTGAAGCTCTGGCACCAACTGGCCCTCACTGAGTGCTTCTCCTTGGGGTCTAAAGCTTGATGCCATCAGGCCAGGATATGCCAGTGGCCAGAACCTCCAGGCACCCAGACTGGCCCTTACACTTCCTGGGCTGATCAGCCTCTTGGGGAGCTCAGTCATCCTAGTCTTCTCTGCTCTTTTCTGGGGCCCCAATTCCCCCTGGAGGGAGTGGTCTGGTTCTCCAGGCTCTGAGCGGGTTGTCTTGAGAGCCAAAGAGCTCACAGGGCTGGGAAGGGGCCCTAGGAATGTGTCTAGTAGCAGTTTAGCCTTCCCAGACCCTACTCCCAGCAAGTGGTTACTCCAGGCCAGCCCCAGGGCAGGGCAGAAACCAATACCCTGTCCTTGTATGTAAGCCCCAAGTGTGGTCTGGCTCCTGGCTAACCAAGCAAGTCCCCACACAAGCCTGAGTTCTAGCAGAGCCACCCAGGGCCCCTTCATCGGGGTCAAAAAGACAAACAGCTCTGCAATAAAAACATCCCTGACTCCAAGTTTAGACAGGCTGGGCCAGGGCAGAGAGACCCCAAAGGGAGCCACCTCAACAGTGAACAACTTGCAGGGAGCTTCCCCAGTGCCCTCTGGCTGCTGGAAAGCCAGCAGAGACAGAGGGTGTCTGTGCATGAGGGCCAGAGCAGAAGCACACAGGCTGCTTTCCCAGCAGAGGACTCTGGACCCACTACACAGGCAGGGGGTGGGAGGCAGACCTAGGGGAAGAATCTGTCCTCCCCCACTCTGCTGCTGGGTGACTTCACCAGGTTCCTGTGTTCTTGGAGTCGGGGTTCCCAATGAGTAGGCAGTGATGCCAGGCTTTGACAGCAGGTGGATGAACAGGCCATCCCACTTGGGCCTCCTGGGCCCAGAGAAGATAAGGTGCGCCAGTTTTAGTGAGAACATGGCCTTTCAATCACTGGTATTTGTGATGGTGGCTAAAGTTAGCACTTGTGTGTCAGACACTCTTCTGAGGGCTTTTCCTGCCACCTCATCCTGCTAACTCATCAACAACCATGATTTACTAGGTCCAATGACTATTCCCACCTTGGGGATGTGGAAACTGGGGTCCACATGAGGCTCCTTGCAGTGACAGAGAGAAATTAGGTTTCTGGCCTGGGCTTTCCACCACTGCAATGCTGTTGCTGAGTCTTCTGGGGATTACTAGAATCAAGCTTTAAGAGGAAGAAAAGCATTTTATATAAAGTTAGAAGGGCATCTGCTTATTGAGCACCTACTGTCTACCAGTCAAATGTTCTCCTACCACTCCTTCGCCACCTTCAGCATTAGCACCTACATCAGCTGCAGAAATACCAGCAGCACCAAGATCTCCAGCATCATCACCGGCTTCACCAGAAACATCAGCATCTCTAGCAATAGCAGAACTATCACCAGCATCTCCAGCATCACCATCATCACCAGCAACACCAGCTTTACCAGCACCACCAGCATCTCCAGCAACACCAACTTTACCAGCATTGTCAGCACCACCAGCATCTCCAGCATCACCAGCTTTACCAGCACCACCAGAATAACCAGCATCACCAGCATCTCCAGCATCTCTAGCATCTCCAACATCACCAGCATCTCCAGCACCTCCAACATCTCCAGCATCACCAGCCCCACCAGCATCTCCAGCATCACCAGCCCCACCAGCACCTCCAGCATCACCAGCCCCACCAGCATCACCAGCATCTCCAGCATCTCCAACATCATCAGCATCACCAGCAACACCAGCTTTACCAGCACCACCAGCATCCCCAGAATCTCCAGCATCACCAGCTCCACCAGCATCTCCAGCATCCCCAGCATCTCCAGCATCACCAGCTCCACCAGCATCTCCAGCAGCAGCATCACTCTCATCCCAGCTTGCATTTACTGGTGCCCACCTCTGTGCAAAATGGGAATCCTGGGCTTTCTGAACATGGCCCTATTTCATCTTCCCAGCAATGCTTTGGGGAGAGATTTTTATCCATTGTCTACAGATGAGAAAAGAGGCTAGAGACTGTCGGCCCATCATTCTGACTTTAAAGTGATAAGGTGAGGGATGAGAAGGGAAAGAGAGGGAGCAGGTTGGCCAGGTAGGGGAGATAAGAATGATTTAAGGTGGTAGATGTCAACTTGTGTCTGCCTCTACTGGGAAGAAGGCCCTTCAGCCATGACCTGCCCCATGGTGACCAGTTGACCAGCCTAGTACATGTGGCGAAGATGAACTTTGAAATGGCTGAAGGGTGAAGGCCAAACCCTAGGGACACCATAGCCCTTGTGACACAGGGGTGAGCTCCTCAGCTTTGACTGGCTCAGGGAGTCTTCAAGGCTGAGGGGCCCACTGTCTCAGGCCTCAGGGCTAGGAGGACCTGGGGGGGTGCAGGGGGACAGATATGGAGGGATAGGCAGTGGCATGAGTTCTAAGAGGCCGTGGCCATCTCAGCCTCCAGAGTTGCCCAGCCCAGGGCTCTGTACATAGTAGGTGCCCAATTAATGAGTAGGGGCTGCCTCCTGTGCAGGCCAGGCTGTTCCTTTCTGCCTGGGTTTCCCTGGTGGTAGGAGAAGCTGTGCCGGCCGCAGCCTTGCATCTGATAGGAATAGCCTATTATGGACCTGCGCCTGGTTGTGTGTATCCACCATGTGTGGCCAGCCTGGCCATGGGATGGGAGAAGGAGGTTTCCCACCCCAAAACCACCCCTGGTGCCTGGGCCTTATCTATTCTAGAAATCTATCAAGCATGGTGGTCTCCTGGGACCCTGGAAGGGAAGCAAAACCCCTTGACTCTCTAAGGAGCAGCCTGTGGGGAGGGGTGTGACGGGGAGGCAGCAGCATGACATAGGTAGCCCCGGGAAGTCGGGGTCCACATGCCCCTGGGGAGTCATTGGGGTGGCCATGCTGCTGGATGGCCAGCATCATTCCAGAAATAGTCCCAATGCCCCTGCCCTGCCCAGTCTCCTAAGGCTCCTGTCACAGAGAAGTGGCCATTCCCTGTCGAGGCACTCGGTGGCCACGGGAGGCTGATACTCATGGGTCCCTTCTCCTTTTGCCCAACTGTTTTTAGGAGGGTGACCAACTTGTCCTGGCTTGCCTGGGACTTTCCTGGTTTTAGCACCAAAGTCACTTATCCTGGGAATCCCCCAGTTTCCACAAAAGGGATTGGCTGCCACCTTCATCCTACAGTCTCTGCAATGCCACCCTCAGTACCTGCTGAAGATGCAGAGTGCTGTGCCCAGCGCCAAGGACACTGCTCCTGCGGCACTGGGATCTCACTGAGCTTTCTGCTGTTTACTACAAGGAGAGTTTTACCCAAATAGTGACGTCCATTTTCAGTTCCAGCTCCAAACAAGGAGCTGCACGCGGTCCTCCTGTGTACAGGTGCGTGCAGGTGTGTGTGAAGTGGGTTCTGGCCTGTGTGGGCATGTGCCTCATCCTCAGAGGCCTGCCCTCTCTTACCCTGTGACCTACACTTTGCACTTCTAGGGCAAAGGTGAGGACCCCATGTATTAGTTACTATCCCATCCCTCCCATACAGCAGGAAGCAGGAGCTTCCCGGAAGCCTGGTATTCCCATCTAGCCAGGACACTCCAGCCTGAGCCAAGATGACAGTCACAGTGACACCAGCAGCCTGCACACATCAGGGTCTTGGAGTGCCTAGGCCTATTAGACCCTCACAGCAGCCCAGGGCCGAGGTGACGGGCACAGCTTCTCTGTGCATCCCCATAAGCATAAAGACATGTTTCTTTCTCTCTGCATGTCTACCCGTACACACATAAGCACACATAAGGACGCACACATGTGCCCATTTTTCCACTGACCCATTTGAGATGAAGTTGGAGACATGTTGTCTCTTGAGCCCTAGACACCTGAGTGTGGACAAGGACACAGGCATGAAGCATGGGGCGATTACCGAGATCAGGGTGGTTTTCATGGATACGACTCTATCGTCCAACCCCCGAACCCTGTGCACTGTTCTGTCCGTGTGGGATCCAAGCCCCGGAGCATTCAGAATCACATCTCTCTGGTCTCTCTGACTCTGGACCAGTTCTCAGCCATATAATGTCTTTGCGTGACCTTGGCCTTGACTTTTTGAAGAGTACAGGGGGTTACTATGTGGAATTCCACTACTGGGGACCCCAGCCTTTCTGTGCATGCCCAGCCACCTGCTGCCCCTGCTCCCCTGATGCCCACTACGAATATGGGACCTTCTTATCCCCCCAGGGCCTTTGGGGCCCATATCAATCACTCCGAGATCCATGGGCACTGATGTGTGCCAGCTCCTCTGCTGAGAGCAGCACATATGTGGAACACCCTCCACACTGCATTCTGGGAGACAAGGTGACACTCTCCCACCCCATAAGCCCAGAGCAGCCTGAGGGCCCACAGCAAGAAGGGCAGAGTCAGAATTTGACCCAGATCTGCAAACCTCCAAAGTTGCCCTCAAAGGCAACTCCCAGCAGCTCAGCACAGCCTTGGCCAGGCCTAGGGGCCCAGGCACCCCCCTCCCCATACCCTGTCCAGAGGAGGAGCTCAAACACCCTCCAACCCCTGCAGGCAACACCGGAGGCCATCTGGGATTGCCCCCCAACACTACTCCAAGACCTTTGAGCCACCCTAGATGGGGTCAGTGCTACTTAGAGAAGCAGCTGAGCTCAGCACAGAGCTGAGACCCCTGAGCGGGGCAGGAGAGGCTGTCAGCTGAGCATCACTGTGGCCCTGAGATTAGAGCCAGGCGTCCCCAGACTTGACACTCAGCATCTGCACAGCTATCAGCCTACCCCGGTTGCCTCATCCATATCGAGGGGTGAGGAGATGAACGACTCTCTTCAGAGGCCATTGTAAGCCTTATGTAATCATTCATTCATGCATTCATTCATTCAGCAGGTAATTAAGGAGAAGCACCTGCTATAAGCCAGGTGGTGTGCTAGGCCAGGAGGAAGGGGTCTGACCTGGAAAGGGCAAAGGAGCTCTAGGCCCTAGTGAACATACACTCTGGTGGGTGGCTGGCCGCAAAGGGCAGACGAGCAGGTGTCAGTGAGCAGCCAGCGACCAGTCAGGGACCGCAGGCCTGGGAGGCCCCACAGGCCCATCTTGGGGGCTGACCTTTGCGTCCACAATGGAGGCCTGGGGACAAGATTTCCTGAAGAGGGAGGTAAATTTCATTGCAATGAAGGGTGCAGGGAGGTAAGCATCCCAAGCAGACACAGATGGGGCCCTACATCATTGGCCTCTGTGTGGCATCGCCCTGGCCTTGGGCAGGTGGGCTGGGATGCCATTTTGAGGTCAGGCTGGAGGCCTGCTTCCCATGGGCCCAATTTAGGCTTCTCATCACACTTTGGACAAAAGAAATCCAGGCTACTTGGCCAGCAAGACCCCACGCCAGTCCAGCCCTCACAGGGAGCAGCATAGGTGCAAGCCAAGGGCACACACTAGTTCAGAGTTCTAGACTGAACCACGGATCATGCTCTCGTCCCTGTTGGCAACACAACTTCCTCACTGCCTGGAAGGCCAGGTTCAAATTTCAAATTCTTGGACTTTTCATTCACACCTTCTGCTAACCGCCGACTCTTGTCTGCCCCTTGGACACTCGGCGGGTACCGGCACTGAGAGGCAGCGACATGGGCATCAGGCCAGGGGCTAGCCTCCCAAGACCTCAGCCTCGGCTCCCAGTGCCCATGCGTCCTTGACCTTAGAACTCCTTGCTCTATGCAGAGGGACTTGCCTAGGGAAGGCTGAACTGAGGCTCCCTAAAATAGGGTCCAGGAAGGAGGTTGTGCACACTGAGCCCCAGCTAACTCTCCAGGGTTTCCCAGCGTATCTCTGTGTTCCCAAATTCCCCAGAGACACAGACATCCCCAAACCCTGCTGTCCCTCAGATCCCCACACCTCAATCTCCCTGCAGGCTGCAGCTGAGGGGTGGGCGGGAGGCCCTGTTCAGATCTCTTCACACCTGTTTCTCCTCCTCACAAGTGATCAGCTGGGACATTCACACTCTAATCCCAGGACCTGTGAATATGTCACCTTACCTGGCAAAGGACTGTGTGGGTGGGATTGGACCACACCTGGGGTTGGTGAAGGGGCAGTGTGAGTCAGTCCTGGGCCCAGGACAGTAGTTGCTGCTGGGACCACAGACAGGAGGAGGGGGAGGATGCCGGCTCCCGAGCACAACTCTGCACAGTGGGGCTGACCTCAGGCCGGGCCACCCAGCCCAGGTACCGGCCCTGGAGCCTCGTGCCACCTGGCCACTGCACCCATGTGCTGGGATGAGGGGCTTATACTTTTGCTAATGCATAGACAGTGTGAAGACAAGGGAGCTTTCCTTGTCACTGGGCAGTGACCCTTCTCCACCTGCCCAGGGCAAAACCCATCCTTTTCTGGAATATGAGTCTGCAGGGAGGGCCCTGTCAGCATCAAGTGTGGCCTCTCTAGGTGATGCCTGGGAACCCCAGGGAGTCGTAAGCTGATTTCCCTTGGACAAAATTGGAGGAAATCAGTCGAGTGGGGCTCTGTTTGCCCAAAGCCACGCTCTGTGTCCTGACAGTGCCTGGACTCACCCTGAGCCATCTCCTCTCCCAGGGGTCTCTGGGAAAAGGCCATGGCCATGGGAGGCCCTGGAGGCCCAGGGAGGGCCCCACCCTTTCCATGTGGCCTCTGCAGGACATTACCTCATCCCTCATGGGGCAGCTCGGCCCCTGGCCAACAGATTGTGCTGGGAATGTGCTTCCTGCTCCTTCAGCTCTGCAGGACAGAGTGCAACATGCAGACACAGCAGCCCTGGGGGGTCCCGGGGCTCCTGCCTTTCCAGCCTGGGCAGCCCAGGGGTGGGCACGGCTCTTCTGGCCACGAGGTCCACCCACTGATGCTCGCTCCACCCACTCAGTGAGTTTGGGAGCAGAGAGGGGCCTCTGCCCAGCTCCAAGATCTGCAGGAAACTGATGCAGCAGAGGAAACAGCATGGGGTGAGGAGTGGACACAGCGTGGAAGCAACTCCCCCACCCCAGCCAAGCACACAGCACCCGAGGGGGTGAGCCAGGGAGGAGCTCCTGTGGCCTGAGGTGCCCTTTCCTGGGCCCAGGGAGGCTGCTGGGGAGGAGGCCACAGGAACCAGGCCTGGTTTCCTCTACAGCTGCAAGATTCCAGGTCGGGACTGCAGCTGAGCAAATGGGTGACAGCTGGTGTCCCGTCCTTCCGAAGGCTACCTGCTGCCCCGCCTAGCATCCCCACAATGGGTGTGGCCCAAGAGGTCAGGTCCTGCCCCCACTCAGCCACCAGCAGCTCCCATCCGGCAGGCCCTGCCCCAGGCCCACCGTCCCGACACTCCTGTGCTGTGTTTATTTCCTGAGGCTGCAAAGCACCACAGATGGGGTGGCTCACACAGCAGAAACACACCAACTCGGTCCTGGAGGCCGGAAGTCGCAGATCAAGGTGTTGCAGGGACAATTCCTCTCAAGGCCTCTGCCCCCGGCTCGCACACGGCCACCTTCCCCTGCCTGCGTCTGCGTCCTGAGCTCTTCCTACAAGGACCACCCCAGTGACCTCACTTGAACTTAGTTGCTTCTGAAGATACTTTCTCCAAATGCAGCACATTCTGGGATGCTGGAGGGTTAAGGCCTCAACCAATGAATTTGGGGGGAGACATAACTCACCCATAAAGCTCCCCAAGGAAGGAGAAGACCACCATCAGCTCATTCACCCACTCATTTACGCCACAGATATTGGTTAGGTGGCCCTGCTGTGGAGGGGTGGGTATAGCCATGGACAAGGTGGGCTGGGGTGGTCCCCAGCCTTGAGGGCTCACAGGTGGGCAAGGTAGGAAGGACAGAGATGGGACAAGGAAACACACAACCCTGAGTCCAATGAGTCTGGATTCATCCTTGACCCCTTCTTCTCCTGCCTCTGGGCCTTCCAGAATCTTACGGCCTGTCCACACAGCTGCCACTCTGGGCCACTCCACATGCAGTGCCTGGCAAGGCTGCTGTCCTTGTGCTCCCTCAGGCCCTTAAGCACAGCAGCTAGGGGTCCTGCCAACCTACATCAGACCCCAGCCCTCACCTGCTCAAAGCCCACCCAGAGTGGCTCATTTCCGTCAGAGCACATGCCAAGAGCCCCACACTGGCCTGTGAGCCCCTGCCTGGGGTAGCTGTCACCTCCATCCTCCTCCCCATACTCACCCTTTCACTTGCTCCAGCTCGCTGCCTCAGGGCCTTTGCATCAGCCTCAGTCCTCTCTGCCTGGACCGTTCTTTCCCAGACACCCTTATGGCTCTTCTCCTCCCCTTCTGAAGTCGTGAGTGGGCCGCCCCAACCACCTTATTTAAATTCCGTCCTGCCCTGGTTTTCTTCCTGAACTTACCACCTGTTGCCCATGCAATTTTCTTCTTTATTTTGCTTGTTGTCTTTCTCTCTCAACTAGAATATCAGCTCTGGGGGCAGAAAGTTCTACCTGTTTCTGTCCCTGCTGTGTGCCCGGCACCTGAAACAACACCTGGTACTTAATCCCCGAATGTACATGATAAGGAATTGGGTCAATAAACATTTCTATAACCATCCAGACGGTAAATATCCTTGGCTCTGTGTGTCTGGAAGCCTCTGTCAAAACTCCCCAATTCTGCTGTTGGAAAGCAAAGCAGCAGAGATGATCCTCACATGAACAGATGTGGCTGCATTCCAATCAAACTTTGCTGTCTACGGCGCATGGCAGGCAGGAGTTAATCTGTGGGCTGCGGTTAGCAGACCCCTCTTGATGCTCCACAGACCCCTCCCTCTCTGTCCTAGCTCCCTCCTATCTGTGTATCCATAAACTCCTGGTGCTCGCCAGACCCAGCTTGATGCTGAGGCCACTTCTAGGCCTGTTCTTGTAACATGGACAAGTGCCGTGTTACCTGCTGGTCATAGGCAGAGGTTGCATTATGCACCCAGAGTGCACTGGGCCTCTGCATATGTCTGGTATCCGCAGACTCTGCTACCATCCCCATTACAGGTATGGAACTGAGGCTCATAAAGGTGAAGTAACGTGCCTACGAGGGCACAGTAGAACAGGCATACTCAGACAATGTCTGTCCCCAGAGACTTCCCTGAAAGAAGGGGAGGATCACTGTTGGGTTTTGAAGGATGAATAGAAGTTTGCCCAGGGTTAGCAGGTAAAGTGGCACAAGGTACCAAGGTGGGAGTTGCGGTGGGCGTTTGGGCAAACATGGCTAGTAGGAAACTCTAGAAGCATAAACTAGGAAAATAATGGAAGAAAACCTTTCAGTATTATCCCAGTCTCCACACACAACATGAAATAAAGACAGTGAGCGGCCATGGAGGCTGCTGGGGGTCAGACTGAAGACCACGACTGCTTCATTTCCTGAGGTATTGGAGCCAGGGACTGATCTGACATTCTGAGGCCGACTCAGCAGACATTGGCCCAGATTCTCTACTTTTTCACCCACAGCTATGGCTATTGCTGCTGTGAGGACCTGCGGGACCCAGCCCTTGGGACCGCCCAGGCCTCCTGGCTCATGTGGCCTCAGAGTAGCATCCAGAAGCTTATGCTCAGGCCCTAGGTAAAGCACAGAAACCCACGTTCACGTGCTCAAACTAAAGAGGGCATTACTACAGGGTGCAAAGGGCATGTTCTCAGGCGTTGGGCTGGAATTGAGTCCCTCCTGCCAAAAAATGTGTTAGTAGTCTCACCCCTAGTGGTTCAGAACATGGCCTCATCCAGAAATGGAGTCTTTATAGAGGTCACTGAATTAACATGAAGTCAGGGGGGTCCTAACCCACTAGGCCAGGTGTCATAAAAGGGGGAAATTTGGCAACAGGGAAAGGTGGCACCAGGGACTGGAGTCTGTGTCTGCAAGACAACGTCTGCTGAAGGTGACAGAAAGCCTCAGCCAGGAGAGGCAAGGACAGATCACCACCCAACAGGTTTGGGAGGGAGCATGGCCCTGTCCAGACGGTGAGAGAATAAGCTTCTCTTCCTGAAGCCACCCAGTTGGAGGTTCTCTGTTACGGCAGGACACTCCTGCAACAGTAGCCTCAGACTGGGGTCGGAGGTCACTGGTCCTGGGGGATCTGGAAACACACACAGGCTCTGCTTCTCTCTCCTTGTCACTGTCACTGCATTCTGCCACTTCTCTGCTACAGGCTTCTGATTTTGCTCTTCCTCCTCCCACACGGTTGGGCCTGGGCCTGCCCTGACTCCACATGGCCTTTCTGTGACAGCTCCTTGCCTCTGCTGACAATCGCCATTGCATCCCTGAGTTCAGATTCTGAAGAACCAGCCTGTCAGGCCACTGGTCAGCCACAGTGGTTGGTTGGACTCATGTGTCCCCTTTCTTGCCCAAACAGCCTTTGCCAGGGAAGATGTGTGTCCTAAGTCACTGAAGCGTCCCCTAGCAACCAGAAACACGTGACTAGTCCCAAGACCCTGGATGACTAGGTGGCTGCTGGAGGCTCTGGGGGAGGAGCCTGCCTCACCTTTCCCAGCTCCCAGTGGCCCCAGGTATTCCGTGGCTGTGGCCAGATGGCTCCATCCTCTACCTCCGTCTTTGTGCGGCCTTATCCCTCTGTCTCTGCATTGTCTGTGTGTCTGTCATGAAATTCCTTTGGCCTCTGTTTTATAAGAGCACTTGGTACTGTGTTTAGGGGCCCTCTGCCCTGGTAATCCCCTCCCAGATCCCTAACTTGAGCAGCACGCGCTTTCTTTCAGGGGACCTCAGAGACGCGTCCTCTCTACCATCACAGTGGACGGGCATCACCATGTGTAGCACCTAACAAACTGAAGACAAAATCGCCCATGGAAAACCAGGGGGAGCTTCACAGAGTTGTAAACTTAGACGCTCCCATGTTGAACACTGATGAGAATCATGCAACCTAACAGGAGACCCCCATTCAACAATGAGTGTCATTTCCAGACTCTCACATGTCCTCCAGAGCTACGAACATTCTGAACATCTTAACAGCAAGTGCGACAGAAATGTGGAGAAACGGGAATTCACACGTCACCAGGGCACAGCTTCTAAGTTGCTTTGGAATTTTGCCTTTCCTGGTGGAGCTGAATCAAACATTTCCTATTACCCTGCAATTCCGCTCCTAAGCCCTGGCCCTCACCCTCACAGGGACACGTGCACCAGAGAGGCCACTATGGCATCTGTAAGGGAAAATGTGGACACTGTCTGAAATGTCAATCAGCGGGAGAATGGATGAATAAATTGTGCTGATGTCACATAATTAAATACTATGGGACAGTGAAAATGAGTGAACAGGAGGTGTCTGTGTGGTCGGGTTGCTGCCCAGTCATGTGATACTCTGAGATGGAGACATAGCAACCAAGTGCAGTGTGGGGTCCTGAAGTCCCAGGATCCTGGAACAGAACAAGGACGTTGTGAAAAGACTGGTGGAATCTGAATAAAAGTCTGTGATTCAGTTAGCAGTGGCCCACACATGCAAATGTCTTAGTTTTGCTAAATGGATTGTGGTTGCCTAAGATATTAGGATTAGGGGAAGCCAGTGGGGGGTACCCAGGAACTGTGCAATCCTTGCAACAGTTGCTCCCGTAAATCTGACATCATTTCAAAAGGAAAACTAAAAGCAAAAGCAAGTTCCAGGCAAGTGGACAAAATGTTAAATTACTTGTGCAAGGGTGACACTGGTGGAAAATTGTTTTATAATTGTTTAGGGAGCATAAGAAGTGACCATATGAAGGAACGTTGAGGTCAACAATGGTGACGACAGCGTCATGCTTCCCTGAGGGCAGCAAGGAAACTCAGAAGGGTTTCCAACCACTCGGTATTGTTGTATTTTTCTTCTTTCTTCTTTTTTTCTTTTCTTTTCTTTTTCTTTTTGAGATAGAGTCTTACTCTGTCATCTAGACTAGAGTGCCAAGGTGTCATAGCTCACAGCAACCTCAAACTCCTGGGCTCAAGTGATCACCCTGCCTCAAGCTCCTGAGTAGCTGGGAATATAGGTGCCAACCACCACACTCAGCCTAATATTTCTATTTTTAGTAAAGACAGAGTCTCACTCTTGCTCAAGCTGGTCTCAAATTCCTGGACTCAAAGGATGCTGTCACCTTAGCCTTCCAGAGTGCTGGGATTTCAGGCATGAGCCACTAGGCCCAGCCCTGTATTTTACTTCTCCAGCTGGGTCAGGGTGCCCGGGTGTTCATGCTATGATTCATTACACCTTTGGTGTACCTGAACTATGTCATAACAGTTTTGTGGACTTCCGTAGGCCTTATGTAGCCCCAGTTCCTCATTGTACAGCAGGGTCTCAAGAAGGCAGCAATAGAGGGGCAGAAAGCAGCTTCCAGCTTCCAGTTGGAACCTCTGGTCACCACAGTAGACACCTCTGGGGCAGGCTTTCTGGGTGCAGGCCAGAGGTTACAACTGTTCTAACACATCTGAGGGGCCCCCCAGGCACCCCAATATGCCTCGCTCCCTTCTGCCTGGCTCCCCATCCCTGAACCCACTCCATGCCCAGCCTCTGACCTTTGCCTTGACTTTTGCCACTAAATAAGGAGAAAAGATAGCCAGTGTGCCCTGGGGGTGGAGTGGGGTGGTCCGTCTGCCTGTGTGTGCATGTGCTTGTGTGTGCACGTCTGCATGTGCATGTGTGTGGATGTGTGTGCACTCTACCCACAGGCAGAGTTTGAGGTGCCCCAATGGTGTGGGGGAGGAGGCGGTTTCACTGACATAGGTTGCCTCCCCTCATATGGAAGTTAGGCATCTCATGAGACAAAACCTAAGAAATGAAGGAAAATTTAAAAAACAAATGAGAAAAATAACCACACATCCACTCCCCCTTCCTGACATAATCCCTAATTACTCACACCCCAAATTTTCACTCCATTTCTTGAAGTACAATTACTAGGACAAAGTGAACGAGCAATTAAAGACTCAAAGCAAAAGACCAAAGGTCTCATCTTTGGAAAATGCACACACCTGTACACACACATATATACACACATACACACATATAAATACAACAGAGATTGTGAGCGTATGCACACATCCAGGGAGGGAAGGGGATCATTTCTGTAACTCAGTTTTATTTCTTGTAAAAATCCTATCTCACCAACTTTCTGCTGAATTTGACCTGAGTCGCTTCACCCTGAACTTCATCATTAACTCCAAAAGAGGTCATTTCATCAGCCCCGCCAGTCTTCATCCACAAAGAGGCAACCTCCGGCTCAGCAGTAGCAGTTGGTGGCTGCCATTTGGACTTGGCTTTTTGCTGGTGCCCACCTGCCACACAGACGTGCTCCATGGCATTTTGTTGGCAGAGACCTTCTGGTGAAGAGCGGACACCCCTACAGCAGGAGGTGGAGTGTGCACTCTGAGGTCCGGGGTGGGGACTCCCTGCACGTCCGGGGCTCCGCGGCTCCCTCTGCCCCTGTGTCTGGGCTGGACTGATTCTCACAGATAATTTTGCAGGGATGATCTCCACACTGTGGCTTGTTGCATCTGTTGGGTCATTTCCGCACAGAAATCCCTGGCTGAGGGCTGCGTTTCATGGCTCTGGGTGTGGAATGTGCAGTTGTTCCCCTGGCAAGGATCAACAGGAAGCAGGTGCTGGCCGTGCTGGGGGAGAGTGTCCAGCATCCCCTCCACGCCTTGCCTGCCTCCTCTGTAAAACAGGACAAATAATTCTGACCTCACAGAGGAATCAGTGACATAAATATAGGGGCAAACATTCCTTAAATGTTTCAATCCCAACTTTTCGCTGCATTCTATTAGTGGGGAAAAAAATGAGCCTACATCCCCAATAAAATGTATACTTATTATTTCGATTTGTGTACATGTACTTGTACCATAACAATAAGTTATAAATATTAGAAAACACATAAAAATCTTGAAATTAAAAATAATTTAAAATTTTTTTGAATCCACCCATTCCATTTCTTTAAAGGTTAAAGGGCTGGCAAGGTTTTCTGTTTCTTCTTGAGTCAGTTTTTGGTATGTTGTACTGCTGTAAGAAATTGTCCATTTCATCTACATTTTCAAATTTATTAAGTGCATAGTGGCTTTTTTAGCATGGACTATATTTTAAATATCCTCTAAAGTGCCTGATTTGTTCCCTTTTTGATTTGTTTCTTTTCTGTTTTTGTTTCTCTGTCTCTAATTTAATCTTTCTGGGGCTTTGTCTCTTGTCAAAGATCCAATTATTGGCTTTGCTGACCCCCTCTGTTTCTCTTTCCCCTTTTTTTCCCATTTCATTAATATCTTCTCTGATTGTTATTTTTTCCATCTTTTTACGTATATTGGGTTTAACCTGTTCTTTTCTTCCATTTTGTGGGGTTGTCACTCAGCTTTGTAAAAGTTTACCCTTTCTTTTTTTTTTTGAGACAGAGTTTCACTATGTTGCCCTCAGTAGAGTGCTGTGGCGTCACAGCTCACAGCAACTTCAAACTCTTGGACTTAAGTGATTCTCTTACCTCAGCCTCCCACGTGGCTGGGACTACAGGCGTCTGCCACAACACCTGGGTATTTTTTGTTGTTGTTGCAGTTGTCATTGTTGTTTAGCTGGCCCAGGTTGGGTTCGAACCCACCAGCAAACCCGCCAGCCTTGGTGTATGTGGCTGACACTGTAACCACTGTGCTACAGGCGCCAAGCGCCCTTTCTTCTTTTCTAATACAAGTATTTTAGACTTTTAACTTTTCTTTAAGTATCACCTTCACTGTTGCCCACAAAGCCAATGCATAGTATTTCGCAACCTTTCAGTTATAAACATATTATTTTCATCATATTTCCTTCTTTTTTCTTTGAATGACAGTTGACCCTGGACCATCAAGGGTATGAACTGTGTGTACCCACCTCCTGTGGATTTTATGCCATGTCTGCCACCCCGGACACAGCAAAACCCACCCCACTCCTCCATCCTCCTCCTCAGCCTGCATGAAGAGGAGAATGAAGACCTTTGTGGTGGTGTACGGCCACTTAATGAATATCTTTTCTCTTCCCTGTGCTTTTCATGACATCTTCTTTTCTCGAGCTTACAGTATTGTAAGAAGACAGTGCCTAAGACACAGTACATACAAGATATTTGTTCATTGACTGTGTTCCTAAGGGGCTTCCAGTCAACAGTCGGCTACAAGTAGTTAAGTTTGTAGAAAGTCAGAAGTTATAGACAGATTTTTGACTGCACGGGGGGTTGGAACCCCTGAGGGCCCAGAAGCGTGCCATAGAATTTTCAAATGTGTAGATGTTTTTGAGTGTCTTTAAGCGAATTTCTAAGAATCTCGTTGTCCTTGGAAACTGTATTCTGTATTATATCACATATTAGAATTTGTTGAACTTCTGTGGCCTAGCGCGTTGCCAATTTTTATAAATATCCCATGTGTTCTTGAATACACAGAATATGAATTTAATTGTCAGGGGCAGGATATGCTCGTGTCCCTTAGCTCAGGGTAGTTTATATTCTATTTAACAAACACTTAGAGAATGCTAACAATGGCACAGACTTTGTTCTAAATGGTTTATAAATACTGAGTCATCGAATACTCAGAGCACTCCTGTGTGGGAAACATAGATGACCACCACTTGGGAGATAAGGAACCGGGACACAGAGATGCTGGGGAATTTTCCTGAGGTCACACACATAGCCAGTGAGTGACAGAACTGGGATGTGAGCCAGAAGTTTGTCTTCCGAAACACTGTTCTACACTGTGGTATTCTAAATGCCTAATCCTCTCTCTCTTTTTGGGGGGTGGTGGTGGTGGTGTGCGTCAATACAAACTATCAATACTTGCTAGTATTGAAATCAGCTCATTAAAATATCATTCCATAATCATGAGTTTGTTTACCTTTGCAATTATACCATTTTTGTTTTAAACTTTTTTTTTTTTTTTTGAGACAGGGTCTCCCTCTGATGCCCTGGGTGTAGTGCTCTGTCATCATCATAGCTCACAGCAACCTTAAACCGTAGATTCAAGCAAGCCTCTTGCCTCAGTCTCCCGAGTACTTCAGGCACCTGCAACAGCACCAGGCTAGTTTGTTTTCTTCTCTATTTTTTTTTTTTTGAAACAGAGCCTCAAGCTGTCACCCTGGGTAGAGTGCTATGGCATCACAGCTCATAGCAACCTCACAACAACTCCTGGGCTCAAGGGAGTCTCCTGCCTCCGCCTCCCAAGTAGCTGGGACTACAGGCACCCGCTACAACACCCGGCTATTTTTTGGTTGCAGCCGTCATTGTTGTTTGGTGGGCCCAGGCTGGATTCCAACCAGCCAGCTCAGGTGTATGTGGCTGACACCTTAGCCGCTTGAGTCACAGGTGCTGAGCCTTTCTTCTCTATTTTTAGTAGTGATGGAGTCTTGCTCTTGCTCAGGCTGGTCTCCAACTCCTAAATTCAAACAATCCATCCGCCTCAGCCTCCCAGAGTACTGAGGTTACAGGCATAACCCACTGTGCCTAGCTGTTTTAAATATTTTTTAAGGCCATACTATTAAATGTTAACTGAGTGGAGCACTGTAACATCTCCTTGGCAAGTTGTACCTGTCTGCCTCTAATACATTTTTTTTAATCATAAAGACCATTTAGTTCTGCATTAATGTAGCTGTGTTAGATTCCTGTGGTTGGTTTTTGCTTGATGCATATTTTTCACCCTTTAGCTTCGATCTCTCTGGCCCTCGTGTTAGAGAGTCTCTTATAAACAGCAGGCAGCTAGGTTTTGTGTTTCCAGTCAGTCCTTACAAGCTCTCTCTTTCTTTCTTTTTTTTTTTTTTTTGTGGTTTTTGGCCAGGGCTGGGTTTGAACCCGCCACCTCTGGCATATGGGACTGCGCCCTACTCCTTGAGCCACAGGCGTCACCCCAAGCTGTCTCTTTCTATTTATGCTTTCAGTGAAGTCATATTTATTGTAATTAATGATGGGAATGTTTTTTTACCATCCCTCTGTTTATGGTCTATTTCCTATGATTATTATTTTCTTTTACCTTGTATCAGATTAATTGAATGTAATTTACTCCTTTTGTACCCCTTAGAAGTTATATAATAAGCTTCTAATCTTTGGAGGATTAATTTGTGTTTTTCACAATCATGTTTGACTTAAAACTGTAAATTAAAAATCTCCATTCAGTTGCTGAAGAATGTCAGGAATCAGAAAGCTTACCTCTGATGCTCTTCCTCTTGTTTTATTACTTTTATGCAGCATGACTACTGTATCTTTCAAATTATGTATTTTTATCATAATAACAGAATCTTTACTGTCAATGTTTGTTTAGATTTGCTCACAGGTTCATCAAATTCTTCCCAGTTTTTTAAGATTAGTACTTCTTTCAGTGGAGATATGATTTAAGTGGCAAATTCTATTTTAATTTTTTTGTGTGTGGTAAGAGTAATTCATGTAAGATCTGTTCCCTCAGTAGATTTGTAAGTGTGTAATCCTTGTTGTACTACTGTACACTCAGTTGTTGTTGTCTGAGGCATACAGCTGATGCCTGGAACTTTGCCATCTCACAGAACCAAAATTGATACTTGCTGATTAGCAAAGCCCCACTTCTCCCCTCTCAGCATCCCCATTCTGTTCTTTCTTTCTTTATTTCTTTTTTTTATTAAATCATAACTGTGTACAATAATGCAATCATGAGGTACAATGTGCTGGTTTTATATACAGCTTAAAATATTTTCATCGAACTGGTTAACATAGCCTTCATGGCATTTTCTTAATTATTGTGTTCAGACTTTTATATTCTACATTTAGTAAATTTCTGTTGTTTCCTTCTTTTGAAACAGAACATAATTATATTTCAATACATAACTTCTGTCCAACCAGAAAATAAAACACCTCAATAAAATAAATAAGAAAAAAATGGTATTTTGGCCAGGGCTTTGATTGCAATGCTTGATATATGAACATCCTTATCACAAATGAGCACTTTGAAATCACTAACAAAGCAACTGACATTACGAGGGAAGTGAAAATAAAAGAAATAATAAAAAAATCAAATAACACAAATGAGGAATAAGGCTGTATTAAGATGATGTAGCTCAACATCATTAATAGAGAAAAAAGTAATTCCTTTGTAATCTTACATTAGCAATGATTAAAACTACTGGCATCTGAGCCTTGTACACATTTAGGAAGTCTGGGTGGGATTTATTGGTGGGATGATACAGTACCGTAGGTTTTCTACGTAGCAACATGCTCCTATAAACTTGTTCTTTGCTTCTGTAAGTTTGACTGCTTTAAATATTGCATGTAACCATCCTCCTGTGACTGGCTTACTTCACTGAGCATAAGGTCCTCTGCTTCTTCATGTCGTCACCTCTTGCAGGATTTCTTTTTTTTTGTAAGGCTAGATAACATGCCATTGCCTGGACACATTGTCTATTACACATCTATCCATCCATGGAAGTGAGCAGTAAATTTGCCAATGTGACTTGGTTCAGACGCACCGTTTCCCGCCCTTGGCCTTGGGTGGCAGTGTATCTGCTACTTGAGGTCCATTTGACCATCATTTTTTCCCAGTCTTAGAGTTACTTCTCTTGTCTTCTGGCTCCTCTTATTACCATCAGCCCAGTGGGGCTCCCTTGTATGGAACCTGCTCTATCTTACTATCACGTCACAGCTTCCCTGTGCCCTGTTTGTCTCCTCAGCCCTGGATGCCACCGTGCTCTACCCAGCCCCCCACCTTCATCTTCTCACCGAAAGTGTGCCTCCCGACAGGACACCAGGGTGGCTATAGGCTCCTTGCATGTATCCCTTCTCCGAGGGTCACAGTCCTGCCCTGCCTGTTGACAAGGTGTTAAAAACCATACTTTCATGCACTGTGTCCTGGTTTCTAGTTGCTTACAATGGGTCCTAAGGAAGTGTCCTTGAGAAGGTGAGGGGTGTGCTCCCTGTTTCATCCAGCCTTTCCAACATCTTGGCCAAGACTAAGAAGTCCAAGCCACTGAGCCCTAATTTCGAAATGTTTCTGTTTTATCTTCATGGTGCCTTGCCACATCATCACGTTTTCAATTTTCTTTCCTGTAGCTCTTTGGACATTTCAGACACGTCATTCGGCAGTGTCCACCTGAAATCCCAGTGCCTTGGAGGTTTTAAACTCATCCCACGCCTGGTGGGCTGGGCGTTCCTCCCTGTGAGTGTTTTCTGATCCTGAGCTCATCTTCAGGGAGACTTTACAGAAATCCTAGACGGTCCTGAAGTCTCTCTGCCGAGGTTTTGGTTTGGATTCTTCTAGATGCCCCAGGGGTGACTGGTCCAGCCTCTGTCTCTCCCTGATGTGAGAGTTTCCAGGCCACAGGTCAGTCTGAACCCCCCGAGGACAGACAAGTGCATGTGGGTTTCTGTGTCTCTTCTCCTATCAGCTTCATGTTCATCTCCCCGAGCCAGTGGGCAGACTCACCTCCTCTACCCAGAGAGGGAAGCATTTTGTGACTTCCAGGTTCTGTGAGGGTCTCAGTTCCAACCCTGTTCCCAGTGGGACTAGAGCCCCATCTCTGGCCCTTCCATGGCTGCCCAGCACGGGCCCTGCAGTCATGCGGCCACAGCCTCACCTCGCGAGCTCCTGCCCCGCTCTCAGTGTGCTCCTCATTTCTGCCCCGGGGATTTTCCCGGTTTTCTTGTGCCCTTCCGTTATGCACTTAGGCGGATGCTTGTTAGAATCCACGCAGTGCTTCTGCGCTGGTGTGGAGGACGGGCGTGGGGCTAATCTCTTCCATCTTGCTGAGAGCGGAAGACTATTGTTTTCTACTCACCATACCCTCATGCAGGGGGTCCTGTTATTGCCCCGAGATTTATAGATGAGGCTGCTGAGGAGCAGACAGTTTAAATAACTAGACCTGAAATCTATAGCTTGCAGATGGAACACAGGCTGTCCAGCACCTGAGTCCAGGTTTTTTCCCCTGGTCTTACTGCCTCTAGGGGCCCCAGGTGCTTCCAGAAGGGCTTCCAGAGAAAATAAAGGATGCTTCTAGGTGTGGGAGATAAAAGAGGAAGGACGTACGTGTATTTCAGCTTCTAGGAAGTGTCCTTAAGAAGGTGAGCGGCGTGCACCCTCTGTCATCCTTGGTCTCATACAATATGTGGGTTATACTGAAAGCTTACTGTTGTTGATCTGAAATTCGGATTTCACTGGGTATCTTGTATTTGTGTCTGCTGAACCTGGCACCCCTACTGCCCGCTGAGGTTGGGAACATTTGGGCGGACGCCAGACAGGCTGGTGTCCTGACACAGCACTCTCGGACGCAGACCCCTGTGCATCTGATTGAGGGGCCAGCGCGGCCTCCCACAGTCCACTGTCCCTCGTCCAGGGCCCGCCACTGCCCCTGCTCAGCCCAAGCAATAGCAGCCCCAGCTCCCGCTGCTTGGTGCTATCTGGAGGGGGCAAGGTCTCATAACTGGCTTTTTCCAAAGCAGAGGCATCTCCCTGGGATCCCCAAGAGGACATGGGCACATTCCTCCTGTGTAGAGTGGAGGGAAGAGCCCTAGATTAGCAGTGATTACAGAAACAGACCTACTAAAAGGAGAGGGAGCCCAGGTGGGGTCGGGTAGGATGTGCCTCCCGCCTAGGGACACTCCTGACACCATCCTGAGCACCCACAGCTGGGGAGAGGCGGTTACTTGGGCTGGCTTCCCAAAAGGCCATTTCTCAATCCATGTTCAAATGTCAAGAGTATCTCCTTGCGCTCAGCATTCCTACTTCTGGGAACTTATGGAATGGAAATGTTCCAAGTGCAAGGACAGCAGGTTCAATGATGTCCATCCCGGTGGAGGTATCATACTGGAAACCTGGTGGAATTGTCAAGGTGGTGTGATGGAATCACAGGCAATCTTTATTATGAAAATGGCCTTGTGAAAATCTATTTGCAGACATGTGAGATACTCGTGATCTGATTTTGAACAAAAAAATTACACAGCCCATGAGTAGTAATGACCATTATCAGGTGTGGCCATGTGACATACAGATAAAGAGAGAAAAGGAAAGGGAGAGAGGGATGGAGGGAGGGAGGATTGCAGCTTCCAAAAACCTTCCTTAAAAAGCAAGTGACATGCACCTTCTTCAGCTCTTCTTCTAGTGCTGCCTGGAACTTGGATATGATGGCTGGAGCTCCAGCTGCCATTCTGGACCAAAAGGTGAGGACCATAACTCCAGGATAAGGACTGAGGGAAGAGTAAGGATACTCAGATTTCTGAAGGCTTTGTAGGGCAGGACCGGCTGCCATTCCATTTCTACACTTTTGCATGAGAGAGAAACCAATTTCCATCTTATTTATACCACTGCTATTTGCAAAGATGTCTCTTGCACTTAAACCTAATCCTGACTAATATAAGTTGTCACTTTAGTAGGTAAGATTTTGGGGGATTTCTAGATTGTTCTTTTGTTTGTTTGTTTCTTTTATGTTTATGTCTTAACTATTTGTCTATCATTTATATAATTTCAAAACATTTTTTCAAAGCAAATAAATAAATAAATCTGGCAAATATCCAGCTCTTAGCATGGGGGAGCCATTACTCTAAAATCTTTACATGAACTGTCTTATTTAGTCCTTGTAATGGACCATTTTACAGAGGAGGAAACTGAGGCACAGAACAGTTAAGTCACTTGTCCAGCACTCAGCATGCAAGCAGCCTGGTCACAGAACATGACTCCTAGGGCCCCCCTACTTCCCTGGGGTCCTCCAGCCTCAGAAGCCACCCCATGCCCACCCCTGCCTTCCCCATTGGGCCGCCTGAGGTCCTTACCTGGACCTTACCAGAGGAGGGTCCTGGCTATTGAGACTGCAGGGTGCAGGCAGCAGAAGTTGACACTTTCCTAACCCTCTTCATGCGTTCTACCAGTATTTCTGAGTGCCTACCAAGCGCCTGCTACTCACTGGCACTGGGTACGATGGTGGACATGGACCCCAGCCTCGGGACCCTCAGTCTAGCAGGTGGACAGACATTATAAATAGGCAGCCCTGTGAGTCAGTGCTGTCACAGCTCCTGGGCCTGGGCTGACCCTGGCCAGCGAAATCAAGGAAGGCTTCCTGGAAGGTGGCATGTGGTCTGGGATCCGAGGCAAGAACACAGTGACCTGTGACCGCAGGGCCACCAGCCAGTGAGAATGGCACAGGCAAAGATCCAGTGGTCCAAGGAACGTGCCAGGCATGCCCACGACACACGCTCATTTCGTGCCCACGACAACTTACAACCCTCCCTCCGCCAGCCCCACCAGAACAGTAGTCACTTCCCGAGGGGAAGGCCATGGAGCCGTGCTCTGCCCTGGGCCACCTGCAAAGAGCAAGGGGCCCCGGAAAAGCAGCCCATTCATCCTTCTGCCCACAGAGCCCTCCCACCACCCAGGGACCTCAGTCCCCACGCCTCACCTGCTCAGTCCCCGAACACCACAGGACGTAGCCATGAACACCCCCCTTTCTCCAAGGCCAAACTGAGACGGGCAGCTCAGGGAGAGGTCAACGCTGTTTCTCTGTCCTGTGACCTGACCCAGCCCCCAGAGTGTCAATTACCCCTCTGAGGCTGCCTGGGGCCACTGTACCTGGCCACCCTGTACCAGCTGGAGGAGCCAGGCTGGGGTAACAGTGCTGCTCTCAGCTGGTGGGACACAGCACTCTCCACACTGGTTGCCGTGTCCCCTTGGGGCTGACCATGCAGGCCAGGCTTCCTGACCTGCTCCAGACCTTTTGTCCCACCCGGGCCCAGAGAAGCTTCCAGCCTCCCGGTTCCTGCCATGAAGATCTGAGGCTGAGCTGGTTCTGAGAGGCCTTGAGCCTGATCTGGGGCCCCACTGGTCCTGAGTCACCACTAACTGCATGGATTCTTGTTTGAAAATGTCACTCATATGTGTCACCCCCCCTCTTGTCCCTAGTTCAACTCTCACATCAGGTGCAATGTCCTTCTAATAACAGGGGTTGTGCAGCCCCAAACTCCCGAAAAATTTATCTGACCTCCTCACCCTCCCTCTTACCCTTCAGTGGCTCCCTAGTGCCCTCAGTCCAAACACTGCATCCACTTCCAAGGTAGCCACACAGCAGGGCCCCTGCCCAGGTCTGGGGCCTCAGAGGTTGGGACGGGACATCTGCTCCACGTGCAGCCTCGCCAACCAGGTTTCCAGGGTACTCAGGTGTCTACCTGCCCCCAATGGAGGGGGCAGGAGTGAGGGGGTGAGACTTCCAGTCTGTGCTCCCAGCAGCAGTTTCAAAAGAGTTTGTTTTCTTTCAAAACAGAATCTATTGAGCTTCTGGCCAACCAGCGGGTCTGGGGCCAGAGCCCAGGGAAGTGAGCACTGGGTGCTGAGTTGACATCACAGGCAGGCCAGTGCCCACAGGGGTGCAGCCAGACCGCAGGCTGTAGGCAGTGGGGCCTCCCCATGCTGAGCCAGTTCTGACATGGGGCTTCTGACCTGACCCACCCCTAACCGAAGGCCCAAGCATCCCTGAGTCTCCATGCCCCCCGTGGGCTCAGTCCATCCCAGGGGCCACCTCAGGGTAACGGCACTTGTGCCCACCTGGCCTTCATGCCACACACTGGGGCCAAGATGGCTGGGTTCTGTCCTCCTGCCCCAACATGGACATCCTTGTGGCAGGGCTGGGGGAGCATGAGCCCTTTGCCATGTTTATTTGAGGGCCGTGTTGTCATTTGCCTCAATGATTGAATCTTCCAGTCAAACTTTGAAACCATTTCCCTGTCTTTACAGGGGAGGGAGTAGACGTTCACAGCGTTTATTGGCTGCATTCCATGGTTCAATCTCTGTTCCTTTCCCCCTCCTTCCTTCACCATCCTCCCTCCCCTTCCACAGTCCACTAGTAGAATCCTACGCTGGGCATATACCCTCCCGGCTCAACACTGCATTTTCCAGACTGTCTCATAACAAGTCAGGGTCACAAACAAGTTCTGACCAATTCAATGGTTGCTGAAGCTGCACGTGCCCTCCCAAGTCACACCCTTGATGGGAAGAGGTATATCCTCCCCTCCTCTTTGCCCAGGTTGGACTCAAGACGGAAGTTGCTTATTGAGGACGGCAGAGCAGGAAGATGGGAGGAACCTGGCCCCTGGCAGGTCGGGACACCAATCAGCCCCGGGCTGCCTATCTGGCCTTTTACGTGAGAAATTAATTTAGAGGCTGAGCTGCTCAGGTCTCTTTGTTACGCAGCTGTGTAACTAACTGTAACTAATACAGGACTGCTGAGCTTCCAGCCAGCCTCTCCATGTGCTACTTTGGCAGGTGGGCCCCAAGGTGTCGTGCTGCCAGGGAAGCACACAGTCCACCATGGCACTGCTACTGGACTATCACATTCAGCCCAGGACCTGACCTGGGCAGGGGGCTGGCACGGCCCGAGAGCCCAAGAGCTGGACCAAGAGCTGTGCACTTTGGAAGATACAGAAGAGGAAAGACACCAATGTTTATTGAGTCGTGAAGCTGGTGGGGTGCTGGGTGGGCAGTGGTCTCAGTCCATCCGTGTGGTCTTGGTCCATCTCTTGGGCAGCTGCAAGGAACAGGACCTCAGGCCAGGCCCATTCACTTTGCCTGTGTTCTTCTATTTGTAACAGCTTCACTGAGCTCTAATCACACATGATATAGTTCACCATAACAAGAAGGGCAGTGCAAAGGTCCTTAGTGTGTTCAGAGCCCTGCAGCCAGCACAAGGCCAACATCAGAACATCGCCATCACCCCCGGGAAGCTCCCCATCACCCCTCCCCAGTTCACCCACTCCCCACACTCCCCACACACCCCTGTCCCTGCAACCACTGCTCTGCTCTCAGTCTCTGGGCATCGTGTTAAACGGGATCATGTGACACCCGCAGGCCTTTGGAATCGGCCTCTTCCCCCCAGGGTGGTGTTTCCAAAGTTTGCCCTGCGGCAGTGTGTGCCAGCGGCCCTTTCCCTTTCAGGGCTGAAACACGTTCCCTTGTAGGGACGGACACACTCTCATCTGTTCCCCAACTGTGGACGCAGCACCCTCTCCATTCTGGCCCTTGTAAACACCGCCGCTGGGAACGAGGATGTGCAAGTCCCAGGAGGGCAGATGCTTTCAGTTCTCTTGGGTAGATACCCGAGACTCGGGTCAGTGGGTCACATGGTAATTCCAGGGAGACTTCTGGGTTCATTCTGCACTGGGTGCCCTCGGGCAAGTTCTCAGGCAGGATGGGTTCTGCCTTCGCTGGTCAGTAGCACAGCAGGGAGGCGTGTGTGCATGTGTGTGTGTCTGTCTGCATGAGCGTGTGTGTACGTGTGTGTGTGTATGTGTGTGTGTGTGTATGTACATATGTGTACGTGTGTGTGTGTGTGTGTGTGACAACTGCCACTCTGCAGGAGATTCTGTGGTTAGTGCCTGGCACCTGAGGGGTGCTCACAGACATGAGTCCTTCTCTGGGCAGGTAGCGGGTACAAGGCAGAAATACGCACAAGGACTGACACGCACAAGGCTGATGTCGCCCTGCCCTCAAATTTGTCTCCTAACTCTCTGGACCTAGCTGAGGGGACACAGACCTGCCCACCACCCCTGCCTGCCCTATCTCAGCCCACACTCACCCCCTGTGGCCCTGGGTTATCCAGGGGGTCACAGAACCCTCAACCCTCCCCCACATCCCCAGCAGAGTCTGGAACTGGTCCTGAACAGCCAGGGGACTTCAGGAAGGGGAGTCTGGGCTTCTCCCAAGGGTATCTGTCCTGACTCAGGCTCCTGTCCCAACCCCAGGTCACCCTCTCCTCTCCACGTCCAAGTGAACTTAGCCCTGCTGCATCGTTGGAAGGGACGTCGGCCTGTGTGGGTGGCAGTTGGTATGTGAACCCAAGGCCTTCGGCACCTCTCAAAGGCCCGCGTGGCTCCTGGACACCACTGGTGGCCCTGCCCTGACCCGGGCCACCTTGGGTGTAAGCTTACCTGAGCCACCTGATTCAGTCCCCACAAAGCCCCTGTGAGGCAGGCACTGTCATTTCTCCACTTCACAGATGAGGAAACCAAGGCAAGAAGAGAAGAAACTTTGCCCAGGTCACAGCTGAGAAGTCACAAACCCAGGCCCAGCAGATGCCAGAGCCCACTCTTACTTAGGAACCCCTGACTGACCTTCACCACCCAGAACAACTCTGGGGGCCAGAACCCTGTACAGCCCTCTGCGGGACAGGGCTCATGCCCCGCTGGGCTGGGGAAGAGACAGGAGCCAGGCAGGGGCAGAAATTGGCCCAGCAAGCACCAAATCCAGTCTGGAGGTGGCTCCCCACTGCATCCTTCTCTGACATTCAAGATGAAGCTGCAGGGGTGTGAGTGCACCTCCACCCTGTGAGAGCAGGGTACCCCCATCTGGAGGGCAGCCTGGGACAGGCAGGGTCCCTAGATCCTCAGCCTCTGCTCTGCCTTGTTCTCACTGTGTGACCTAGAAGATGCCATGTGTCTTGAGAAACTGTTTCCTTCTCTATTAAATGGCAAACTTATCATGGGTATCTTGTAAAGGTTATCACTATTTAATGCTCATAAGTTGTGAGCTTACTATTTGCTGAGCCCTATGCTGAGCGTTTAATAACAATTTGTTCACTTAACCTGAAATTTGAATCCAGATTGGATTCAAGAGCTGACAGTTATAATTTCTGCCTCTTCCCTTCATAATAATTTAACATCTACCATTTTTTTTATTGAGCATTGACTGAGTTTGGCAGCAGGTTATGATTTCATGTGACTTCTTGATCTTTATGACAACGCTCTGAGTAAGTATCATAATCTCCACTTCAAAGTAGAGGAAACTGCAGCTCAGAGAGGGTGAATCACTTGCCCAAGGTCACACAGCTGGTTTGTGGCAGAGCCAGGATTTGAGTCAGGCCTTTGTGACTCTACGAGCTATGCACATAGCCACTGTGTTCTGTGCTGCCTCCTAAATGCCCAGTCTGGTGCCCTAAACTGGAAATAGCTCAGTTGTCCATCAGCAGTGTGTGTGTATACACAATACTAAATTGAGAGCTTACTAGATATAGGATGCAATTAAAATTGTAATACTAAAGCCATGTTTGGTTTCTGCAATTATAAGAGATACAAGATACAATATACAAGGTAATAAACATTATCAGTATATATTGAGTATTACAATTTCAATACAGTTTTTTTCCTTTCTTAAAATGTGTATATATTTTTTGGCACCCTGTTTATGTGTGTATGTGTCTGTAGAGATTGAGAGACAGAGATTGTACCATCAGCCTCCTTGCTCTCAGGTCTTTGAACTCCACCACTGGCTTTTCTGGGCCTTTCGCTTGCAGAGCTGTGGAACTGCTCAGCCTCTGTAATCCTTATGAGCAATACCTTATGAGCCAATCAATTTTATATATCCTATTGATTCTGTTCCTCTAAAGAACTCTGACTATTCCACTGGTGGTTATGTGGTTGGGCACGTACGGATGGGTCAATTATAATATTGATCTGAAGCAATATTCTTCAGATCATTTTAACAGAATTTAGAATCTACGTAACATTAAGATTACCCATGGTACAATGCAAAAATTATTTGACGTACAAGGAGGTGGGAAAATGTGACCCATTCTCAAAGGGTAAAACAGTCAACAGATGCAAACGCTAAGAAGACTCAGACTCTGGAATTATCAGAATAACTTAAAGCATCTACAGTAACACTATTCAATGAGGTCAAGGAAAACACATTTGAAATGAGTAAGTAGACAAAAAAATCTCAGCAGAAGACGGTATTGAGAGAGGATATAGAAAGTTTAGAACTAACAAATAAAATACTTGAAATGGTTAAAAATCACCGGATGAACTCAATAGCAGAGTGAAGATGATAGAGGCAAAAGTCAGTGAACCCAGAGATCAATGGTCACAATCCAATCAGAACAACACAGAAAAAAAAAAAGGTTGAGAAAGGAAATGAACAGAACATCAGGAATCTGTAGAACTGTATCAAAGATCTAATACACTATAATTATAGTCCAGAAGGAGAAAAGAGAGATGGGAGCAGAAAATTTTTAAAAAACATTATGACCAAAAAGCTCCCATATTTTAGTGAAAGACATAAATTTACAGATTCAAGAAGTTCAGAGAAATTCCAAACAAGATAAATTAAGAAAAAGCATGCAAGAGGGATGGAGGGAGGGGGGTGGGGCCTTGGTGTGTGTCACACTTTATGGGGGCAAGACATGATTGCAAGAGGGACTTTACCTAACAATTGTAATCAGTGTAACTGGCTTATTGTACCCTCAATGAATCCCCAACAATAAAAAAAAAAAAAAGAAAGAAAAAGCATGCATAGACACATCATGAGCAAACTGATGAAAAGCAAAGATAAACAAAAGAAATCTTGAAAGCAGCTAGAGAAAAAGACACATTGTGTAACAGGGAACAATACAAATAACCTCAGATTTCTTATTAAAAATCACAAAGGTCAGAAGACAGTGGAACAGCATATTTAAAGTGCTGAGAGAGTGTGTGTTGGGGGGAAAGCTGTAAACTCAGAATTCTACTCTACAGAAAATATCTTTTCTCTTATGTTCTGTAAAATGCAGATGACCACTCAAAGCAAACATGTATTCATTTGTCTTAGAGACAGTATCTCACTATTTTGCCCAGGCTGACCCCAAGGGACCCTCCTGCCTCTGCCTCCTGAGTAGCTGAGACTCCAAGCACATGCCACTGTGCCTGGCTGCAAACATTTTAACATTGTCTGATGGCGTTTGGCTTTGGGTGTGCATGTTTGTGTGTGTGTATGACAACTACAAATTAAAAATGGAGGGTGGCACACTGCTGTTCGGACTGCAAACTAGTACAACCTTTCTGGAAGGAAGTATGGAGAAACCTCAAAGCACTCAAGCTAGACCTCCCATTTGATCCTGCAATCCCATTACTGGGCATCTACCCAGAAGGAAAAAAATCCTTTTATCATAAGGACACTTGTACTAGACTGTTTATTGCAGCTCAATTTACAATCGCCAAAATGTGGAAACAGCCTAAATGCCCACCAACCCAGGAATGGATTAACAAGCTGTGGTATATGTATACCATGGAATACTGTTCAGCCATTAAAAAGAATGGAGACTTTACATCCTTCGTATTAACCTGGATGGAAGTGGAAGACATTATTCTTAGTAAAGCATCACAAGAATGGAGAAGCATGAATCCTATGTACTCAATTTTGATATGAGGACAATTAATGACAATTAAGGTTATGGGGAGGAAGCAGAAAGAGGGACGGGGGGGTGGGGCCTTGGTGTGTGTCACACTTTATGGGGGCAAGACATGATTGCAAGAGGGCCTTTAATTGCAATCAGTGTAATCTGGCTTACTGTACCCTCAATGAATCCCCAACAATAAAAAATAAAAAATAAAAATAAATGGAGGGTGGCAAAGGGACCTACATGTTATCAAGTTTTCCATATTTTACATAAAATAGGACAATATTAATTCTAATTAGACTGAGAAAATTTAAGTAGGTATATTATTATTCCTAAAGTAATCACATACACAGAAAAAAATACAGCCAAAAAGCCGATCGATAGATTGAAATGGAATGCTAAAAAAATTCAGATACTCTAAAAGCATGCTGGAAGAGGAAATAAAGAATCCCCAAATAGAAATGATTAACATTAAATGTTAACATTCTAAACACTCCAGTGAAAAGTAAGAGATTGACAATATGGATTTTTAAGAAGCAAGACCTAATTATGTGCTATCTACAAGAAAGACACATGTAGGTTCCAAGTAAATAAATTGGATAGGATACCTGCCTGCAAAGAATAAGTGCGAGATGTCTGGGTAGTTATATTAATATTAGTTAATTTAATACTAATAATAAGTTTTAAGACCATGTTATCAGAGATAAAGGGAGATGTTTCATATACCAAAAGGGATGACTAGTCAGGAAGACATGAAATTACTGGTTTTTGTGTGCCTAATTACAGAGCCCTAGCATACATGAAGCAGAACAGACAAAGCAAAAGTATGAAATATGCACAAATTCCACAATCATACAGGCAGATTTAATACCCCTCAGAGTAATTAAAAGAACAAATCTACAAAAAATCAGTAACATCGTAGAAGGTACAGACAACAGTGTTCATCCCTTCGATCTAATCGATATTCTGCTACATGCAGATTGCAGAGTACCTGTTACTTTCAAGTATACGTGGCTCATTCACTAAGAAAGACCATGTGCTGAGTCAGAAAACAAGTCTCAGTAAATTTAAAAGAATAGAAACCCCACAGACTGTGTCCGCTGACAACTGAATCTAGTTAGAAATCAACAACAATAAGACATCTAGAAAAACCCCAACATCTATAAATGATTCATGAACCTACCGATGACTCATGAATTCAAGATGAACTCACAAAGGAAATCAGAAAATAATTTGAACGGAATGACAGTGAATCGAATCACATCAGATCTGAAGGACATAACCAATACAGGGCTTGCAGGGAAACTTAGAACTTCAAATACTTAGATTAGAAAATAAGATCAATCTAAAATCCATTACCTGAGGATCCACCATGGGAATCTAGAAAAAGAATAGCAAATTAAACCAAAATTAAGTAGAAGGCAGGAAATAATAAGGGCAGAACTCAATGAAATGGAAAACAGACAGACAAAAGAGGGGAGAAAAATAACCCAAAAAGCTGATTGAGAAAAAAATCAACAAAATCGATACATTCTTAGCCAGGCTGTTGAAGTAAAAACAAGAGAATATAAATTACCAATACCACAGATTCTACAGAGTTCATGAACATTTTTATATCAAAAATTAAACAGACAAATTTCTTTAAAAATACAACTTAAATTAACACAAGATGAAACAGAGTATCTGAATAACCCTACATCTGTTAAAGAAACTTAATGCACTATTCTAAACACACACACAAAACGTCTGAAAAGGAAAATCCAGATCTGGATGGTTTTGTTGCTTAATTTGATCAAATATTCAAGGGAGAAACAAACTAATCTTAAGGAGTATTTTCAGAAAATGAAAGAAGGAGGAATTTTGCCCAACTCATTTTTAAGGCCAGCATTTATAAGGCCCTCATACAAAACCCTGGCAAAGACATTTAAAAACAAACATGGTAGACTAGCGTTCTTTATGAATATAGAATACAAAAATCCTTTTAAAATATTAGCAAAACAAGTCCTACAATACATAAAAATGATAATATACCCAGGGATAAGTAGAGTTTAATCCAGGAATGCAAGGTTGGCTAACCATTTAAAGGTCAATCAATATAATTCATAATATTAATCAAATAACCTTGAGAATTTAAAATTGATATAAAAAAGCATTTGATCAAATGTTATGCCTGTCACAGTTCTTAAAATTCAGCAAACTATTAATAGGAAGGAACATCTTCAAATGAATAAAGGGGCATCTACAAGAAAACTATAGCCAATATTATGACTAATTGTGAGCCTGAACGTTTTTCCCCTGAAGATCAAGGAACAGGTCAAGGTGCTCACCTGCTTTGACAATATCTAGTTAACATTGGACTTGAAATCCTAACTATTATCAGTGTAACCTGGCTTATTGTACCCTCAATGAATCCCCAACAATAAAAGTACTTTGAGTGCAAAAAAAAGAAAAAAGAAATCCTAACTATTGCAATAAGGACAAAAAAGAAAATAAAAGAAGAAAAAAGGCTATAAAGTTACCAAAAATTGAGAAAGAAGAAATAAAGCTTCCTATTTGTAGCTGCTATGATTACAGTGGAATGCCCACAGCTGACCACCTCCCTACATTGATTGTTTCCTTAGTTTGACCTAATTTTCATTGACTGGACATGCACCACATGTACATATCAGTACAGTAGGCCTAGTTCCTGATGTGGACCACCTGTATATGTTGACCAGTTTGTTACAGTCACTTGGGGGGGTGGGGGGATCAACTTAGAGATTCTATATATTATAGAAAGTCCCAAGAAACCTACAAAATAACCATTAGAATTACAAAGACCTTAACAAGGTCACAGGATACTGAAGTTAATATACCCAAATTAATCATATTATACAACAGCAGCAAATAGTTGTAAAATAAAAAAAAATTAAATTCCATATAAAGTACCACCAAAAAACCCTCATAAAATATTTAAGATTAATCTAACAAAAGACAAGAAAGACTCTATTCTAAAAATTATAAAATATTACTGAGAGAAATTTAAGACCCAAATAAATTAAGAGATATTGCATGCTTATAAACTCAATAGCCTCAAAACTTAATAGACTCAATATTAAGGTGATAATGGCTCACAAATCTAGCTATAGATTTAACACAATCCTGATAAAAATTGACGAGCTCATTCAAAACTTTGTTTAGCAATGCAAAGACTTAGTAAAAATTTTTTAGAAAAGAAGAGCAAAGTTGGACAACTTATCTGATTTCATGAAATAATTGAAAATCTGCAATAACTGAGACAGCTCAGTATTAGTGTAAGGACGGACGCATGGATCTGTGGGACAGCTCAGTATTAGTGTAAGGACGGACGCATGGATCTGTGGGACAGAACGGATAGTTCAGAAATTGACTCACACACACAGGTTCGATTGATTCTTGAACCAAAGTGCCATGACAATTCAGTGAAGGGGGGAAATAAGAGCTCTTTCTAAAAATGGTTTGGAGCAATTATATTTCCAAATGGCAAAAAAACAAATAGAAATCCTCACTTAAAACTGTAAGATTTCCAGGTGAAAGCAGAGAAGACACTAATTGTGATCTTGGCGGGTAGGCTAAGATTTCTAAAATTAATAGAATACCAAAAAATCACCAAAGGTTAAAGGGAAAAGTTAACATATAGGTCTTCATCAAAATTAAAAAATTCTGCTCTTTGAAAGACACCAATAAGAAAATAAAAGGGTTAATCACAGTCTGAGAGGTAATATCTACAGCCCATTTATCAAACAAAGGATTCTTACATGGAATATGTAAATAACTGTTACAACTCAATAAGGCAAGAAAATGGCAAAAAAAAATAAAAAAGGACTAAAAGATTAGCATAGGCTCTTCACTAAAGAAGACACACAAATGGACACACAAATCATTATAGAAATTCAGACTGAAACAAAAATGAGACGCCCGGACACAGCTCTTAGGATAAGTGAAATTAAAGAGCTGTATAAAAAGTGTAGGTGTGGAGGACAAAGTATATGCGGGTGGGAGTTTCAACTGGTATCACCACTTAGGAAAAGTTTGCTAGTTTCTTAGAAAGTTAAGCATAGGCCTGTCACACTACCCACTGACGCCACTAACTCAAGAGAAATGGAAACGACAGCCACACAAAAATCCGTATACAGGGGCTCATAGCAGTTCTGTTCCTAAGAGCCCCAAACTGGGGACAACTCAAACGCCCATCAGTGAGTAACGAATAATCCAAACCCTGGTGCAGTCTGCATCGTACCCAACGCACAGTGGAACTAAACCCTGGTGCAGTCTGCATCGTACCTAAGGCACAGTGGAGCTAAACCCTGGGGCAGTCTGCATCGTACCCAACGCACAGTGGAACTAAACCCTGGGGCAGTCTGCATCGTACCCAACGCACAGTGGAGCTAAACCCTGGGGCAGTCTGCATCGTACCCAAGGCACAGTGGAGCTAAACCCTGGGGCAGTCTGCATCGTACCCAACGCACAGTGGAACTAAACCCTGGGGCAGTCTGCATCGTACCCAAGGCACAGTGGAGGTAAACCCTGGGGCAGTCTGCATCGTACCCAAGGCACAGTGGAGCTAAACCCTGGGGCAGTCTGCGTCGTACCCAAGGCACAGTGGAGCTAAACCCTGGGGCAGTCTGCGTCGTACCCAAGGCACAGTGGAGCTAAACCCTGGGGCAGTCTGCGTCGTACCCAAGGCACAGTGGAGCTAAACCCTGGGGCAGTCTGCATCGTACCCAAGGCACAGTGGAGCTAAACCCTGGGGCAGTCTGCATCGTACCCAAGGCACAGTGGAGCTAAACCCTGGGGCAGTCTGCATCGTACCCAAGGCACAGTGGAGCTAAACCCTGGGGCAGTCTGCATCGTACCCAACGCACAGTGGAGCTAAACCCTGGGGCAGTCTGCATCGTACCCAAGGCACAGTGGAGCTAAACCCTGGGGCAGTCTGCATCGTACCCAAGGCACAGTGGAGCTAAACCCTGGGGCAGTCTGCGTCGTACCCAAGGCACAGTGGAGCTAAACCCTGGTGCAGTCTACGTCGTACCCAAGGCACAGTGGAGCTAAACCCTGGGGCAGTCTGCGTCGTACCCAAGGCACAGTGGAACTAAACCCTGGGGCAGTCTGCATCGTACCCAAGGCACAGTGGAGCTAAACCCTGGGGCAGTCTGCATCGTACCCAAGGCACAGTGGAGCTAAACCCTGGGGCAGTCTGCATCGTACCCAAGGCACAGTGGAGGTAAACCCTGGGGCAGTCTGCATCGTACCCAAGGCACAGTGGAGCTAAACCCTGGGGCAGTCTGCATCGTACCCAAGGCACAGTGGAGGTAAACCCTGGGGCAGTCTGCATCGTACCCAAGGCACAGTGGAACTAAACCCTGGGGCGCTCTGCATCGTACCCAAGGCACAGTGGAGCTAAACCCTGGGGCAGTCTGCATCGTACCCAAGGCACAGTGGAGCTAAACCCTGGGGCAGTCTGCATCGTACCCAAGGCACAGTGGAGGTAAACCCTGGGGCAGTCTGCATCGTACCCAAGGCACAGTGGAACTAAACCCTGGGGCGCTCTGCATCGTACCCAAGGCACAGTGGAGCTAAACCCTGGGGCAGTCTGCATCATACCCAACGCACAGTGGAACTAAAAGCTGGTGCAGTCTGCATCGTACCCAACGCACAGTGGAACTCTACCACCCAGTGAGAAGGAGTGAATTGTCCATACACACCACACGGTGGATGAATTTCCAAACAACTGCGCTAAGAGAAAGAAGCCAGACCAAAAAGTTGAGAAGGTATATTCTCTGTGATTCTGTCTGTCCCCAGCTGAAGAAAACACAAACTAATCTATTGTGAAAGAAAGCAGACAGGTGGTTGCCTGGGGACAAGTCTGGGATGCGGGTGGACTGCAGGGATACAATGACGGGAGACTCGGGAGAGGGCTCATAGCCTTGATTGTGTCCATGGTCCCATATATTCCCCTACACCCCACTCCTGACACTGTCCACTGTACACTTCGAATATGCAGTTTATTATACTTGCAGTACTCCTCAATGAAATCGAATCAGAAATGTACTGAGCCATCTACTTGAATGTCCTGTAAGTTATACATTAATAAAAAGGCAAATATCAACTAAAAACGCATTTTGATCATGCATCCCTCTCCCCCTGGCTCTCTCTGCTGTCCCCAAATGAATCCTTCCGTGTTCCGATTGCCCTTGGGATGGAAATTATGCTTCCCCACCCTCACTGGGCTGCCTCCAATATCCTCCAAACATCACATCCTGCCCCAGTTCAAGACTGTCTCATCTGACCACCTGGAACCCTGCTGGGTTAGTATGGTAGGGCTCCCCTAACCAAGTGCCACCACACGGCCGTGGGCACTGACAGCCTTGCATTCTGGAGGCTGGAAGTTGAGACCCAGGTGTCTCAGGGTTGGTTCCTTCTGAGCATCTCTCCTTGGCTTGCAGACGGCATCTTCTCCCTGAGTCCTCACCTGGTTGTCCCTCTGCGAAATTTGCATCTGAATTTCTCTTGTTTAAGTCCATCAGACACATTAGGTTAGGGCCCACCCTGATGACCTCACTTTAACTTGATTACAAAGCATTTAACTCCAAATCAGGTCACTGCACGTTGCTGGGGTCAGGATACTAACATACACATCTGGAGGCCACAGTTCAGACCTACACTCCCAGCCCTTCCTGAAGGGCCTTCCTGAAGACCCTCTTCCTCTCCCGGGGCACCCTCTCCAGCTCTTCTCAGCTCACGCCCTCTTTCATCATAAAGCATTTCCAGGACCCACAAGGCCAGGCTGGCCCTTTCAGAAGATTCTCTGGATGTCCACCGTGTAGCACAGACCAGTGGTCCCTGCTGGGCTAACCTTGGCCTTCCTGCCAGCACCATGCTAATGCAGTTTTCAGTGAAACGCCATGTCCTGGCTTTAGTGGACCATATCTAGGGCCCCAGAGAGTGTAGATTGCTGTCTGCACCCTCTTGGCTAGAAGGCAATCACACAGGCTACTGCAGGCAGGGGCAGGGTTCCAGGCTTCCTGGTCTCTCTGGTCATTTCCACTAGAAGTACTCAGGGCTACACCTGAAGAAGCCCCCAGGGATGGACGGCAAGGGGGGCCCTTGGCCTCCCAGAGCCTCAGTGTCCCTAGCTGGAGCACAGGATGACAGTGGCCCCTAGGTGCGGGGCTGCGAGAGTGTAAGTTGCATGTGACAGCTGGTTATCAGTCTTGGCACCAGGACCGTCAGCACTAGGGGATGGAAGCTGGTAGGCAGAGGGGCCTAGGGCCAGTCCCACCTCCAACCGACCAGCTGGGATCCCAGAGTTGGTGAGTTGTCTCTTGGAAATGCTCTCCTTGGGCTCCCCAAAAATATGAAGTGAAGTATATACAAGGCCAGGGTGAGCAGTTAAAAATAGACTCTTCAGAGAGAGAAATAGAATAGAGAGTTTCTACAATGTATTATTCAGAAGGTGTGGCCTATGCCCCCCCCCAAGTTAGTAGATATGGAAATTAAAAACGGGCAGGAAAATGTACCACATTGTCGAGAGAAAACAATAAAAACTGACCCCAAGGTAATTCATGGGCCGATGAGACCATCACAAGGACACAGAAAATATTAACCACAAAATTTATAATATCGATACGTCAACTTCACCAAATTTAAAATCTTCTGTACTTCACAAAACACGGTAAGGAAACTGACAGCAAACCGCGGACTGGGAGAGAATATTTGCAACCCACGTCTCTGACAAAGGAGGTTTATTCGGACTCTCTAAAGGACTCTCATAATGCAATCATAAGATAAACAACCCAATAAAAATGTGGGCTAAAGGTACGATCATCCACTCCACAAAAGAAGATACCTCCCTGGCCAATGAACACATGCAGTGCCGCTCATGGTGTGAGTAATCATGGAAATGCAAATTAAAAACCACAGTGGATGCCACTTGACACCCACCGCGGCGATGGGAAAGGTGGGCAGAACGGAACGCTGGCAAGGTCGCAGGACATCTAAATTCTCATACATGGTGGGTGTGAAGTCTCATACAACCACTTGGAAATCATTTGGCAGTTTCTTACAAAGTTAAATGTATCATCTTTACTCGAAAACCCACTCCTAGGTATTTCCCCCAAGAGAAATAATATCCACCCACACAAAGAGTCATACATCGCAGCAGAGACTGGTAACAAGCCACTGTCCCTCAACACATGAGTGGATAAACAATCTACGGACATATTTGCAATAAAAATAGAACAGAGTGAAGATGCACATGCCCTCGTGCAGGGCTGAGCAGAAGCGAAGGGCAAAGAGCCCAGGCCTGGGGCAATTCCATCTGCAGCAGGCGAAGCTAACCCTGCTAAGGAGGCAGATCAGTTGTTACCTGTAATGGGGAGTGGGCAGGTTGATCGCAAAGAGATATGAAGGAACTTTCTGGAAGGCTTGTCTATCTTGGTAAACATGCTGGTTACCCAACTATGTATGTTTGTCGACTCACTGAATGGTACACTTACATTGGCTGGTTTTACCATATGAAAATTACACCTCAACAGAGCAGATTTTAAAAACTCCTTGGGCTGTACACTTAAAAGATGTACAATGTAGTAAATGTAAATTACACCTCTGTAGAGTTGTTTTGCCCTAGGCATGGGGCTGGGTGTCTTGTCTCTCCTCTCTGCTCCAGGACTAAACAGCATGACACATGCAGAAGTTTGTGTGCCCAAATCCAAATGTCATCTTGCGGGGCTTGGCCAGGCCTGGGGGCAGGACAGCAGGGCCAGCATTAACCTAATGGCAACTCAGTTTTTGGAAGCCACATCCCAGGCAGTTTTTGCCATAGTAACAAACTGTCCCACCTTTCAGAGGCTAAAACAACAAAGGTGCATACCTCACACACTCTGCATGGGTGCACAAGTTTGCCCTGTGGTTTCTCTTCAGGGTCCAAGCTGAACGCACAGCCCTTGGTGGGGCACGCTGTTCTCATGGTGACACCCCATGGCTCCTAAAGCCTCCACTCAGACCAAGTGCCCACCTTATTCCACCACAGTAAGGGGACACACGGTCCAGCAGCACAGGGATGGGGTCAAAGGCTCTGCTACACGAGCACTGACGAGCCACAAGGTAAGAGTGACATTGTCCCATCTTAGAGAGAAGGGACAGCAACTGTTGGGAACAGAAGTGTAGTCTGCAACATCTTCTAGTCAGCTTTGACAAGGCAAGAAATCCACGCTTTGCTCTCTACCTGTGTCCTCCGTGTCTCTCTCTCCACTGGGTGGGGAAGAGCAAGGAAGAGGATGATGAGTCACTCACCTTTCCATCCTTCAAAGCCCCAACCCTGCTCTCCACCACCAGGTCCCCCAGGTGCCCTGACTGTTCCCAGTGTCTGGGCCCAGCAGGTACAGTGTCAAGATTCCAGGGAAGCTATGCTCTGACACCTGCCTATCAGGAGATTTCCCCACCAGGTCCTGAACAAAGGGAAGTCCTGCCACTAAAAAACATGTTTGCAAACAGTGGCATCATCTCATTCAGTCCCACAGCCCTCAGGAGTGGGAGCTTTTGTGTCCAGAGAGATTAAATGACTCACTGGGGTATACCCTGCTGGTGCTGTGGGGAGTTGAAACATGAGCTAGACTTGTGCGTTCTGAGACTCTGCCCCATCCCTGAGCAAGGCCCATGTTGTGGGAGGCTGACTAATGGCCCCCAAAAGATGTCTATATCCTAATGCCTGGAGCCTGGGAATATGCAAATAGGGCTTGGCAGATGTGAATAAGTGATGGATCCTGAGCTGTGAGATGAAGCAGTGGGGCATGAGAGGTAATCACAGGGTCCTGAGGCAGAGAGGCAGGAGGCAGGCAGAAAGGAAGTGATATTATGACACGACAGAAGCAGATGTGGGGAGGAACTGGGAACACCACACACAGCTGCTTTTAAACACAGGGAAGGAGCCCTAATCCAAGGGATGCAGGTGCCTTCAGGAAGGTGGAAGGAGCAATGGGTGTCCCCCGTAAGACTCCAAACTAACCCACCTTCTAGACACCTTTATTTTAGCCCAGGGAGACTGATTTCAGCCTTCTGATCTCCAGAAGTATAAGAGAATAAATGTGTTACTAATACCCTGTTTCCCCGAAAATAAGACCTACCCACAGGAAAGATAAGACGTCCCCTGAAAATAAGACCTAGTACATCTTTGAGAGCACACCTTAATATAGACACTGTCTTATTTTCAGGGAAACAGGGGAGCTGCTACATTTGTGCTAATTTGTTTAAGTGGCCAAAGGAAACTAATACAGGTGCCAAGCAGTGGGAACCTTTCTCAGCAGCATGGAGCTCTCCATGATACAATCATATCACCTAAGGCATTAGACTGTCACAGCCCAATAACCTGGTAGGTCAGCTGAAGGACAGTGGGCTTGGAGAGGTGAAGTGACATGGTGGAGCCAGGACTGAATGGTGGAGCCACCACTGAATGGTGGAGCCAGGACTGGGTTCATGTCTTTGGCCTCAGTGGCCACAGTACCAAGACCTGGATATTGGATCAGGGTGGAGGGGGCATGTGGCTTGGGCTGGCGAGCAGCAACTGCCTTTTTACCTGTCCAGCCCCCATTCCTAATATGCCTAAAGCCAGCTTTCATCCTCTCCACCCATGAGTGCAGTTTTCCACTGATTCACTGACCTACCCCATATCCAGACAATAACTGCCTCCTTCATCTTGGTCAGCTGGAGTTGGTTTCTTTTCCCTGGGCACAAAGAACCACAACTGAATCCCATGGGTGCCCCAGGGGTGCAGGGGAACTTGGGACCTCCTCTGTGGGCAGCCACCTGCCCTACCCCAGTCCCCAGCCTCCCACACCATGGGGTAGATAGAGTTGAGCAATATCACCACTAGAGTTCCTACCTATGTTTACTGCAGGGGCCTGGTGGGTTTATCCAGCCCACACCAGGTGTCCTGGGATGGCACCTGCCCTGTGGCCTTAGAGTTGCTAGGTGAAAAATTTATTAAATGTCCTTGTAGGACAGAATTGTCAGGGGGAGAAACACCTGGCTATAGATTGGATTGACAAAGAGACTCCAGGGACCAGAAAGACTTTAAGATACAAGATTTCTATCTTTGGCCCAAAGCAGGAGGGAAGAGCTAATTGGGAAGGTGGGGCAGAGAATCAGAGAAACTATGTTTCCTGAGTGCCCCCCACAGGTCTGCCAAAGTTCTAGACTTTTGGTCCATTTTAGCTGTCTTTATGGCCAGCCTGTCAGGGAAAGGCTGTCAGTATCCAGTGGAGTAAATAGTAGCTTAGATGTTTTTTCCCACCCCAATTTGTATACAACCAATTAACAGTGGGCCCATAATTTTAAGTCCCGTCTTTCTGATCTCAAAACTCATGCTCTTTTCACAGCACCTCACCTTGAGAAGGCCTGAAGCTGCTATCAGGACCACATCTGGCTACTGCAAGCCAGGCCAATTCAGCAAGTCCATATTGAGCACCGTCTGGGTAAGGGGCTGAGCAGAACTCGGGGGAGAGCCCTCAGGTCTTGAGATCTGTCCCAGGTAGATGACCATTCAAGGGGGCAGACAGGAAAAACCTGTCCTGCTGCTGTGAGAAAAGTAAGGCCACGTGAGGGAGCTTGTATATGGGGGGACAGTTCAGGTTATTGAACAGATGAAGGGGGAACGCTGTCTGAAGGAGGGGTCATCAGAGTTGGTCATGAAGGGCAGGAAGGATTTTTCTCAACTACTAAATTGGAATGATAATAAAAGCCTCTCACTGCACACATATGCACACATGTACACAGAAATAAACACAGTAGATATATAAATAGCATGAAAATCATAAGCACAAATGTTGGGAGGTGGAATAAAAGTATATTACTGTAAATTTATTTTATTATATGTAAAGTAGTATAATATGACTTGAGGATAACATCACTCAATGGTAGACTGTGATGAGCTAAAGAGATATACTATACACCCTTTAGCAGTCACTAATATAACACACACAAAAATTATAGCTAATAAGCCAACAAATAAGATAAAATGGAGGAATGAAAAATACTCAGTTAATCCCAAAGAAAGTAGAAAGTAGAGAAAAGGAAACGAAGAACAGGTAATACAAATACAAAATGAAACATGGTGGTAGAATTAGATGCTATCATATCAACAATCACATTAAATGTAAACGTCTAAACATCCCAATTAAAAGGCAGAGATTGACAGATAGAATAAAAAGGCAAGACCCAATTATATGCTATTTACAAGAAATCCACTTTAAATATAAAGGCATGAATAGCTTTAAAGTAAAAGGATAAAAAGGATGTATCATGCTAACACTAGTCAAAAAGAAAAAAATGGAGTTGCATTATGAATAGCAAAGGAGATTTTAGAGAAAAATATGAGCAAGGATAAAGGCTCATTTCATAATGACAAAGGGGTTAATTCTCAAGTAGACATAACAATTCTGCACCAAAAAAAAAAAAAAGATCTTTTAAACACTTGAGGCAAAATAGATAAAACCATAATAAAAATAGACAAATCCACAGTTAAAGTTGTAGATTTCAACAACCCTCTCTCAATAATTGATATAACAAATATTAGTAGGTCAATGAAGATGTCGAAGACATGAACAGTACCATCCAAACTAAATCCAAATTGGGGGATGTTTAGAACATTTCAGAATATACATTCTTTTCCAGTACACACAGAACATTTCCAGAGATATACCACATTCTGGGCCATAAAAACATCACAATAAATTTAAAAGAATTCAAGTTATTCAATATGTATTCTCTGGCCAAAATTGAATTAAACACTAATAATGGAAAGATATCTGTAAAATATCCCCCCCCCCAAAAAAAATTTGAAAACTAAGTAGTATTTCTTAATAATCCAAGGTTTAAGGAAGAAATCAAAAAGGTCATTATAAAATACAAAATATTTGAGATATACGAAAATGAAAGTACAACTTATTTAGTTAAAACAGAACTTAGAAGGAAATCTATAGCACTAAACGCCCCCTGCCTTTACTACCATAAAAAACTAGAGAAAGGAGAGCAAATTTAACCAAAGAGAAACAGAAGAAAGGAAATAATAAAGATTAGGGTAAGAATCAGTAAAATAGGAGATAGAAAAATACTAGAGAAAAATCAATAAAACCAAAAGCTGGTCATTTGAAACATCCAAACCTAATAATCAGAATAAAAATAAAGGAGACACCCACTAAAAATATAAGAAATGAGAGATGTGTCATCACCACTGACAAGAGACTTGACAACTTAGATGTAATGGACAAATTCCTTGGAAAACACAAATTAGTAAAGCTCACTTACAAAGAAATAGATAACCTGAACTGTCCATGTTTTCTAAACAAGTTAAAAACCTCCCCATAAAGAAAACTCTAGTCCCAAATGATCTCACTGGTGGATTCTACCAAACAGTTAAGGAAGAAATAATTCCAATTCCACAAACATTTTCAGAAAATTTAAGAGGAAGGATTACTTCCAACTTGTTTTGTGAGGTCAGCACTACTATAGTATCAAAATCATGCAAAGACATTGCAAGAAATCTACAGACTAATATTCCTCATGAAACAGAGGCAAAAATTCTAAAGAAAAATTTAACAATCAAGTCCAGCAATATATAAAATGAATAATAACAAGACCAAATCTAGTTTATTCTAATGCAAGATTGGTTTAACATTAGAAACAAACAATAAATTCACAATACTATTGGGAAAATATGATATTAATAATTTGAAAACACATAGTGTCTCAATAGATGCCGAAGAAGCATTAGCCCAAATCCAACATTTATGGCTAAAAAAAACTCTCAACAAACTAAGAATGAAAGAAAACTTTCTCAACCTGATGAGGGACATCTATAAGAAAATTAATATAACACTGATAGCGGAAGACTGAAAGTTTCCCCTCTGGGAGTAAGAATAAGGCGAGGATATCCTCTTTTCCCACTGCTACTCAACATTGTGCTAGAGGTTCTTGTCATTGCAGTGAGCATTTTAGAAGATCAAATAAAAAATGCCAAAGGGAAAAAAGGAATGGAGGGAAGGAAGGAACAAATGGAAGAAGGAAGGCAGAAAGGAAGGAAGGCAGGGAAGGTGGGAAGGAGGGAGGAAGGGACGGGGAGAGAACTCAGACTGACGGAGCAAATAAATCCGTCTTTATTCACAAATGACTTGATCATCTGCAGAGAAAATCTTATGGAATCTATAAAACAGCTGCTAGCGCTGGTCAGTGAGTTTAACAAGATTGTAGTACGTAAGATCCATGTTCAAAAACCAGCTGCATTTCCATAATAGCAATATAACATAATTTAAAAAGAAACATTTGTGATAGCATCAAAAGTATGAAATATACGCATAGGTAGGTCTGACAAAAACAGATGTAAAATTGAACTTTGCTGCAGAAATCGAAGAAGACCTAAGTGGAGAGATAAATCACATGTATAGGTCAGAAGATGCCAGTTCTCTCAGAACTGATCTGCAGATTCCAAACAGTCCAAATCTGAATGCCGGTAGGTGTAACCCAGCCGTTGACTTCTGGAGACGTGAGAAGGGAAAGCAGGAGCCCGTCCATACAAAGACTTGCCCACGGATGCTCAGAGCAGCTTTATCAGAACAGCCCCAAACTGGAAACAACCCAGCTGTCCATCAACATGTGGACACATAAAAACTAACCGTGGTACAGAATGAACTATTTGTATAAACGACAACATAGAGGAATCTCAGAATAATTATACTGAGTGAAAGGATCCAGGCAAAATAAGTAGGTTCCATCTGATCCTAGTTATATAAGATTCTAGAAAACACAAGCCGCTGAACAGAGCAGTGTTAGCCTGGGGACGGCAGGGGCTGTAGGATGCGCACGGGAAACTTTGGGGGCTGTGAACGTATTGATGACCTTGATTGTAGGGATATTTTCATGGCTGTATAAAATGTCCAAACTTACCCAATTGTACACTTTAAACATGTACAGTTTATTGTATGTCAAAAATGCCTCAATAGGGCGGCGCCTGTGGCTCAAGGAGTAGGGCGCTGGTCCCATATGCCGGAGGTGGCGGGTTCAAACCCAGCCCCGGCCAAAAAAAAAAAATGCCTCAATAAGGCTGTTAAACAATTGAAAGGGAATAAAAATATCTCTTTCTAGTGTAAAGAGGAGAGGCAAGAAGGCTGTCTACGGCATGATCCTGATAAAATCCCTATTTGGACCAGCATTTGCTAGCTGTGGTGCTGGACAGGAGGCTGCTGGGGTCTAGAAATCAGGCACTAGCCTCCTTCTCCAAGGCCACAGGGTGTGGTGATTCTATATCTCCATCTTCAAGCCTCAGGGACAAACAGAAGTGGAGGGAGGAGAGACCACAAAGAGAACGTCCTGGCTCTTGTGAAGCCCAGACTCAGCTACGCCTGGCCCCTTTTGTCCAAGTCTGTGGAGTTGGGCTTCTGTCAAGCAATGGCCCAGATGCCCTGACTCTCAGAGAGAAGTCACAGGCCCCCTGGCCACACTCAGGGGTGGTACAAACCCCAGAGAGAGGGGTCTCCCAGGTGGTTCTCCTAAAGCAGTACACAGTGTCCCCAGGTACAGGGTAATGTGCCCTGTTTGGGCCACCTGGACTGCAGCCACAGCCCCGCCACTCAACGCTATGTGACTGAGCAAGTCACTACCTTCTTCGTGGCTTGGCTTCCTCCTTCCTTGGCCCTCCACCATCACACAGCAGCTTCATCAGCCCCGTAGCAGCCTCACAGGTGGACTGAAGCAGCACTCCTCCCTGGGAACGGCACAACCTTGCCTGGGTTCCTGGACACAGAGACCTGGGGCCATTCTGTGCCACCTGCCCCTGGGAGCCAATGGCCAAGCCTGTCGGGCACAGAGCTTGCTGCTTCTCAGCACACCCTTTCCCAGAAGCAGCCTGGGAGGCACCCACAGAACCTACTGTCCCAGAGGCAGGCACAGAGTGTACCAGTTGTGTCATTGGGCTTGGGAGACAGGCCCCAGAAGCTAAAGTAGGTGACCCACTGGCCTGCTTTGCCCAGTCAGAGGAGATGTCCCAGGATGAGGACCTTCCCAGGATAAAAACCAACCAGGAAAGTCCCAAGCACATGGGAATGGTTGGTCCCCCTAACAGATGCAACATGCCACCTCCTCTTCCTCTTCCCCTCCCCCAGCCGTTCTTCTCTAAGAGGGGTGGAGTCTCTGCTGACTATTAGAAAGCAACTATTCCTAAAAGTGGGGCCCTCCCAGACTTTCTCTCCCATCTCCAAAATGACTTCTTTCCATATGAACAAAACCCAGGGCATCCTGCCCTGTGGGCTTTCCTGTCCCCAGGGAAGGGCAGAATGCATCCCCCAAAACTTTAAAATATTCATATGCTTTGACAAACCAGTTCCCCTTCTAAGAATTTACCCCACAGAAACAACTGGACACGGGCAAAATATGAACACAGAAGCGTGTTCCCAGCAGTGATGTTTAAAATAGTAAAAAATGGACAACTTAAATATGCATCCTTGGGAACTGAGGAAATAAGTTTATAAAATACACAATGGAGTTGTTTTATAAAATCGGGGAGCTGTTCTGTATCTGGAAAGATCCCAGGAGATGCTGGTGCCTGGAGAAAGCAAGTTCCGGAACAGCAGGAAACATTCTGTGGGCAGAAAATGGGGTGTTCGCACCTGGGGAGCCTGGGAGAATGTCCGTGGGGTGTCTCTGGAGGGTTACCTCGAGGGGCACCAGGTGTCTACCAAGGGATTTTATTTTTTACTTTATTCCTTGCATATTCTTATGTCATTTAAATATGGGTCATTATGAAAGTTTTGAAATACAGCAAAATTAAGAAACATAAAATCCATCGGGATAGTAACAAATGAAGTCCTCCCAGCAATACGGATAAGCCGAGGAAACTGAACCTCACATTGGTGAGTCAGGGCACTGCCCACTGCATCTCCTGGAAGTGAAACCATGGACCAAAACACAGTTCGTCTCAAAACTTTCTTAGTGACCCATGTAGAGTGAGATTTTGTATAATCAACAAAAGCAGTCACAGTAATTTAGTGCTTATACCAAAGTTTCCCTACAAAAGGGCCACCTGGGGCTGTGTATTGTGGGGGGACAGCAGGTCTCAACCTCTGTCACCTGACAGTGGGACCAGGGGCTGGGTCAGCCCCAAAATATTCCCTGGAAAGAGAGAGCAAGCAGCCAGATGTAGGTCTGACAAGGCTTCCATTCCCACACTTAGTAAATTTTGCTTTCTTGGGAAGATTCTGGAGATTCTAGAAGACGAAGGTTATCAGGATAGGGAAGGACTGTGGTTTTTGAAGTCCAGGCCCCAGCTCGAGGCTGTCCTGTGGCCTGTGTGATGTTAGGACTTGGGAGAGGCTCAGACTACTTTTAGGCATGACAGACTGAGGGGATCTTTGCCACTATCAGCTTCTCTCCCTCTTCCTCTTTCTCCCTATCTTCTTCCCATTCTTCTTGTCTCCGTTTCTCTTATAAAGTCACCCTTAGGTTGTCCGTGGCGGGCAGATGCCCTTCAAGGGTAAGGAAAATAAGGTTGGTAACCCTGGGCAGCGCTGTGACTCCGGAGCCAAATGACAGCACCCCCTGCTGGCCCAGAAGAGAAGTCCCAGGGAAACTCCACTTGGCCCAGCCTGCATCAGATGCCCCTCACTGTGAGCAGGGGAAGGGAGGTCCTGGGGTTGCCGGGTCCTTCCAAACCACATGGAGGGGAAGGGAAATCATGCACAATTCTCCAAAGGGAAGAGGTACAGCCACCTGAACCAGAGAAATTCTGCTGCACAGGAAAAAGTCACAGGTGCCACAATCCACTACAGAGCATCCTGTAGATGCTGTGGTCTGGTGTGGTCTGCACAGCAGCCACGGCCAGCACGTGCTCAGAGACCCACAGCATCCCAGGATTAGAGTTAATAACAGGCAATCACTGGCCTTGGTACTCAGATTCCTAAACTGTCTAGAAAAGAAGATAATATTATTCTCCCTTCATTGATGAGGTCCAGAGAGACTAGATGAGTTGCCCCAATTCACTAGGTAGTAAGTAGCAGAACTGGGCCTAGCAGTTAGATCCTTGGACTTCAAAACTTCTCTTTCTACTTTTCTCTTGGGCTGAGGTTGTGATGTGTCACCAACTGCCTTCATCTCTACCATCATCACCATTGACATCCTATTACCTCCACCATCTCCACAACTACCATCATCACCACCTCCACCGTCATCACCACCTCCACAACCATCACCGTCATCACCACCACTACAACCACCATCATCACCCCACCATCACCATCATCACCACCTCCATCATCATCACCACCTCTACAACCACCATCATCACCCCACCATCACCATCATCACCACCTCCACCATCATCACCACCTCCACCATCATCACCACCTCCACAACCACCATCATCACCCCACCATCACCATCATCACCACCTCCACCATTATCACCACCTCCACCATCATCACCACCTCCACAACCACCATCATCACCCCACCATCACCATCATCACCACCTCCACCATCATCACCACCTCCACAACCACCATCATCACCCCACCATCACCATCATCACCACCTCCACCATCATCACCACCTCCACAACCACCATCATCACCCCACCATCACCATCATCACCACCTCCACCATCATCACCACCTCACAACCACCATCATCACCCCTACCATCACTATCATTACCACCACTACAACCACCATCATCACCACCTCCACCGTCATCACCACCTCCACAACCATCACCGTCATCACCACCACTACAACCACCATCATCACCCCACCATCACCATCATCACCACCTCCACCATCATCACCACCTCCACCGTCATCACCACCTCCACAACCATCACCGTCATCACCACCACTACAACCACCATCATCACCCCACCATCACCATCATCACCACCTCCACCGTCATCACCACCTCCACCATCATCACCACCTCCACAACCACCATCACCATCATCACCACCTCCACCATCATCACCACCTCCACAACCACCATCATCACCCCCACCATCACTATCATTACCACCACTATAACCACCATCATCACCACTACCATCGCCATCATCACCACCTCCACCGTCATCACCACCTCCACAACCACCATCATCACCACCACCATCACCACCTCCACCATCATCACCATCTCACCACCTCCACTGTCATCACCACCTCCACCATCATCACCACCTCCACAACCACCATCATCACCCCCACCATCACCATCATCACCACCACTACAACCACCATCATCACCCCACCATCGCCATCATCACCACCTCCACAACCACCATCATCACCCCCACCATCACCATCTCACCACCTCCACCGTCATCACCACCTCCACCATCATCACCACCTCCACAACCACCATCATCACCCCCACCATCACCATCATCACCACCACTACAACCACCATCATCACCCCACCCTCACCATCATCACCACCTCCACCGTCCTCACCACCTCCACAACCACCATCATCACCCCCACCATCACCATCATTACCACCACTATAACCACCATCATCACCCCCACCATCACCATCTCACCACCTCCATGGTCATCACCACCACAACCTCCACCTTTACCATTATCACCATGACCATTATCACCGTGACCATGACCACCACCACCACCACCTCCACAACTACACCCCCACCATCACTGTTAGAAATGACCTACCATCATTTCCAGGATCACCACCATCAAAAGCAGCATTGTCGCCACAGCAACAAGACAAACATCATTACCACCATCTGCCAGGCAGTTCATCATGGAGCCATCATTCTTAGCTGTAGACATAGCCAAAGAACTGTGAACCTAAACTGAAAAGGAGAAGTTGGTTGAATCAGATTTTCCAAGTGGTAACTCCTTTCATGGAGGCCAGGACTGTCTGGGCCCAACTCTTCTGTGGCCGGAACCCAGAATCCTGCTCACGGCATTGAAATGTTTCTCGGAGATGGCTGAGCTGATCCCAGAGGCCTGCAGTTGTGTTTTTGGGAGAAACACACATGAGTCACTGGGGCTGACATTCTTTGGGATCTGACGAGGTTTCTACTTTGGGGACCTGCTGACTTTGACTCAGCAGCTATTTCCTCAGGCAAAGCCACAAGTGAAGCTGGGGACACCACTCCCCCCAGTCATTTGTTGGGGCCACTGAACACTGGAGTAGATGCTTGAGGCTTTGCGTTTGGTCTCTTCTTGAATTCTTTCTGAATTTTGAGATGGAACTCAGCTCCAGGGAGATAAGGGCCACACCCTGAGTACACACTGAGTGACAGGTAAAGCAGTGCTTGAGCCCAAATCTGCATGACCCCAGGGGCTCACGATCATCATTGTCCCTGGCTATGACCACACTGTCACCAGGCTGGCCCTTTGGCCTGCCACTGCGTCATGGACATGGGAGCCCTGCGCCGAGATGGGCTATCTGCGGATTTCACCCAACTTTCCAGGAGAAAAGCTGGGTGCCCTGGGGAAGCAGGCCCCAGTGCCGGGTTTGGAATGCCTTCTTAGGCTGCCATAGGATCGGGGTTGTCATTCATGTTTCTACTAGGAAGGAAGTGACTCAAGTGGGAAAACTAGGCTACAGGGGAACCGTGAGGGTGGGCAGCACCGCACCCATACCCAAGGCTATGTCCACCCTTAGACTGAAGGTAAGAGGAAAGAAGCCACTGCCATAACTGGAAGGATCAGTCCTAGAGAGGGGGGAGCCTGAGAGAAGCTGTGACCTTCAATGCAGGGACACAGCCTTCCAGGGCTTCTCCTGATGCCATGACATGGCTTCGCTTTCCTTTCTCATGTTTACCCACAGCCAGGGCTCTCCCAGCAGGAAGCAGAGGGCAAGGGAGCTGAGGAATGGGATCCACTGGGCTCAGCCCTGAGGATAGAAGGTGGGACAGAGGGTGGACCTAGAGAGGCAAAGGAAGGAGTGTCCAGCACAGGGTGTCAGGTTTTAGGATCTGGACACTTGTGCGACCCTGTTCAGCCAGGACTGAGCTGCTCACTGGGCTTCCGTCTTGTTCTGTGGCTCTGTCCTGCCCTGGAGTGGGTCACTGTTACCCCTCAGACTGCAGCAGGGTCTGTCCAAGCAGCTCTATCTCTCCCTCCCACTCCCCTGTCGCACCTCCCCTTCTTTTCTCCAACATTCTCTCCATCCCTCAAAATGTCCCCACTGCTTCTTATCCAGACTCAGCTCGCGTCAGTGTAGGAATAAGAGGCCAGGCAGAATCCCCCAAAAAGACTTTGGGAAGGCAGGACAGGGCCCTCTGCTCAGCACTGCCTGAGGAGGATGCAGCCCCAGGAAGCGGGACCATCCCTGCCCTGGCATCAGCCTGTAGGGAACAGAGTAATGATTCCCCTGGGTGAGTGTCTGACTTTCCTTGGGGTAGGAGGCTGGTATCAGAAGGAGAAATATTCTTGGTTTGGGAAACCAGCAACATGCCTAAGCCAGAGGCTGAAATACCACAGGAAGTAGAGGTAACCATCGGAGTTTCCCACCAAAACTGGGGTGCCTTTAGATGGGGCAACAGTTGGATAAAGGTGTGAAGACAGGTGTGCAGAAGGCAGGAAGAGCAGGGCCTCCATCTAATCTCAGGTCTTATGGTAGGTCTAGAAGTCCTCAGGAAGCTGCAGGTGGGCCTGGGTGCTCCCTCTAGGGACCAATGTGCACACAGCTCTGCCTGCATGCACCCCGTTATCCTGGTGGTGTGCACCGCTTCTACAAGGAGCTCTCACTGTTGCCTTCCCTGTGAGAGACCAGTAGGAGCCCGAGAATCCTTGCTGGTGGTAGTCATCCTACAGAGCCATCCCTTCCTTCCATGGAGCCTGCATTTCCGTTGGGAATTCTCTAGGCTCCATCTCTAGCACATTAGCGCACAAACACATCTGCCTTCCTGCCCCTCGGCAGCCTTTGACATTGACTTTTTTATAAAAAAGTGAGGGGGCTGGAGAATCGCTTAAGCCCAGGAGTTGGAGGTTGCTGTGAGCTGTGTGAGGCCACGGCACTCTGCCGAGGGCCATAAAGTGAGACTCTGTCTCTACAAAAAAAAATAAAAATAAAAAAAAAAAAAAAAAAGTGAGGGGGCTGTGTCTCCAGGCTCTAGGAGATGCCATGAACCTGCTACCCTGCCTGCTGTGCTCAGAGCCTGCCGTGCTGCAGGGAACACAAGCACCGTGTCTGCACAGAGAGAAAACATCTCACTTGGGCTTAGAAGATCACCCAGAGGAGATGACAATGTGCTAACATCTGAAGGGTTGCTAGGTAAAACATCAGGGCACAGTGGTCACACACTGAGTGAGGGCTCTAAGACAACAGGGACCTAACAGTCATCCAGGAGTTGCAAATGGATCTGTGTGGCAGGAATGTGGGGAAGCAGCCAGCAGACTTCAAGAATTTGCCAGCCAAGATGACATCTGCAGTGTTTTATGTCATGCATGCTAAGGTCAGATTAATAGGTTTAACAGGGTCCTCTGGCTGCTGGGTGGGAAATGGGTCAGAACAGAGCAAGATTGTATGTTGGGGCTAGGTGTGGTGGCTCATGTCTATAATCCCAGCACTTTGAGAAGCCAAGGCAGGAAAATTGCTGGAGGCCAGGAGTTCAAGATCAGCCTGGGCAACAATACAGACTCATCTCTAAAAATAATAATTTTTTTTTAGACACAGTTTCACTTTGTTGTCCCTGGTAGAGTGCCATGGCATCATAGCTCACCTCATCATAGCAACCTCAAACTCTTGGATTCAAGCAGTTCTCTTACCTCAGCCTCCCAAGTAGCTGAGACTACAGGTGTCTGCCACAATGCCTGGCTATTTTTAGAGACAGGGTCTCACTCTAGCTCAGGTTGGTCTTGAACTCATGAGGTCAGGCAATCCACCTGCCTCGGCCTCCCAGTGTGCCAGGATTACAGACATGAGCCACTACGCCTGGCCTTAAAAGTAATAATTTTTTTAAAAATTTAGTCAGATGTGGTGACCCATGCCTGTAGTCTCAACTACTTAGAAGGGTAAGGCTGGAAGAGGTTGGAGGCTTCCTTGAGCCTAGGACTTAGAGAGTGCAGTGAGCTATGATTGTGCCACTATACTCCAGCCCTGCCCAGGCAACACAGAAGGACCCTATCTCAAAAGAAGAAAGAAAGGAAGAAAGGAGGAAGGAAGGAAGGAAGGGAGGGAGGAAGGAAGGGAGGGAGGGAGGGAGGAAGGAAGGAAGGAAGGAAGGGAGGGAGGGAGACTGGAGGTTGGCAGGTCAGCAAGGAAGTTGTCAGGTGGCCCCAGTGAGAGCAAATAGTGGCCTGCACCAAGACAAGGGTAAATGAGAAGGAAAGTTCAACAGATCTGAGGGCTCTAATGAACACAAAAGGAGCCAAATTTTCTGATAAATTATCTGCAGGGAGTGACAGAGAGGGTGGTAGTAGAAATTCAGTTTGGAGAGATGAGTGGATTGCAGTAAGTCTCCAGATGCAGAGCATAGGAGAGGAAGGTTTGAGATAAGGTGTTGAGTTTCTCATTTCTGGTCATGGCATAGTAATTAGAACTGCATCAGCCATAAACAATCACAAAACTGGACAGAAAATATGAGGCCAACATTGTATCATAGATAGAACAAGACTATAATCTATAAGAGAGGAGAAAAACATGAGATGAGGCCCATGATTTCCCTATAATCTAGAAGAGAGGAGAAAAACATGAGATGAGGCCCATGATTTCCCTGGACCTGTGTTTGGGGACAATTTCCCAGTCATGGTACAGTGAACCAGGATCCAAGTAGAACACAGCCATCCCACATAACCTGGGAGGCAGAAACTAGAGTTTGGAATGGCTGAAGCACCTGGAATCTGCAGGGTGAGGCCCTGGAGAAAAAGGGAGATGCAGGGAGGGAGGAGAAAATATTTTATTTTTATTTTTATTTTATTTTATTATTATTTTTTTTGAGACAGAGTCTTATTATGTTGCCCTCGGTAGAGTGCTGTGGCGTCACAGTTCATAGCAACCTCAAACTCTTGGGCTTAAGCGATTCTCTTGCCTCAGCCTCCCAAGTAGCTGGGACTACAGGCGCCCACAACTCCCAGCTACTTTTTTGTTGCTGTTGCAGTTGTCATTTTTCTTTAGCTGGCCCAGGCCGGGTTTGAACCTGCCAGCCTCAGTGCATGTGGCTGGCGCCATAACCACTATGCTACGGGCGCCAAGCCGGGAGAAAGTATTCTATGAGTGGGTCCCTGGGTGTTGGTGAGACCACCTGAGGCTAAACAAAGAACACTTTCTGCAGAGTTGAGAGTGGAACAGAGATAGTAGATGTCAAGCAGTGCTGGGGAACTTTGGGGTTCTTGCCCCATCAAAGTGGAAAGAACATATTGACACACTGGGTACCAAGCTACAGCACTAGAAAGGCCTCATCTTGGTAATTGGACCACACCTTAGAGTAAATCCTACTGTAGACCTTCCCAACAAGCCTAAAGCCAAGCCTCAACAAGATTGTAGTTTGGAGTTTGAGTCTCATCAAGTTAGAGAAATTTGGGGTACATTATGGACTTTCCACAGATGTGCCATGACAAATAATAAAACCAAGACCATACACATACAAATAAGCAGCCAATAATTGAACTGCCTTTTCGAAGCACAATATCAGAATCCAGAGTTTCTGCAAGTGATCACTCACAATATACAATAACATAATCAATAATTACCAAATATGCTAAGAAACAGGAAAATGTGGCTCATAGCCAAGAAAAAGAAAACCAGGGAGTAGAAATCAATCCTGAGATGACACAAATATGATATTTAACAGAAAAATCTTTCACAGAAATCATAAATATATTCCAAAAAGTTAAAGAAAAATATTATTAAAAAATTAAAGGAAAACATGATCTTCATAATGGAGCAGATAAGGAGTCTAGGCAGAGAAAAGAAAACCACAATAAAGATCCAAATGGGAATTCTAGAACAGAAGAGAACAACTGAAATGAAAAATTTATTGAATGAGATAATGAATTAGTCAGTTTAAGACATGCTACAATGTCTATAGGATATCTTAGTAGAGACATTAATACATACAGTTGGAGATATGGTCCTGAAATTCAGGACAGAGATCAGGCTGGAAAATAGGTAGTTGAAAGTCATCATCCTGGAAAAGAGAACAGAAGAGCTCCCATAGGGAGACTGTGGAGAGTGGTATGACTTTCTCTTTGCTTCCATTGGAGAAGTAAAACACGCACGCACACACGCATGCACAACAAAGCACTGAGCTCCAGAAAGGCTATGGGACTGCAAACAACTCTCTCAATCCCATCTGTCAGAGAGCCCCCCACACTGAGCCTCAGCCAACCATGCCCCACATGACCCCCAATTACTAATAACAAGCTTCTGAGGGAGCACCAAGGGGCCTTAGGGATGTTCTCTGCCAATTAGAATTGCTCTGAGAAAATAGCTGTGAAGTGGCCTCCTCCCACCTCCTTCTACTCTCACAAAACATGCTCTGTGATCTTGCTTGATTCTGGAATCAGCAAGGCCTCCATGAGGCCCATAATCTCTGGAACTTGAAGAGAGGAGTAGATGGTGGCAGCTATCAGGAGCTGCTCTGGCAAATTCTGGCAAGCTGGGGCCCAGGGCCTGTTGGAACGAGAAACAGGAGCATAGCTGCTGCAATGGGGGTGATAAACTCCCCATCAGTGGGCGGTAATTGTTAACAGTAGTCCTTATCTGTGCTCTCACCATGTGCCGGCACTGTGCTAAGCATGTTGTATGAATCATCGTAACATCTCAAGGAGGCGGAAAGTCCCATTTTCCAGGTGTACACACAAAGACTTAGAGAAGCTAAGTGACTACCACAAGGGTAAGATCCAAAGTGTAGAGATAGGATTGAAAACCAGGCAGGTCTCTCTCTCCCCAGAACCTGTGATTTTCAGATCGAGGTGTTGAGACTGAATATATGTCTACCTGTTCTTTAAACTTATATCTTCCAGTATCTGGAAGCGGTTGGAAGTGGCTCACTGTCTTCCCCATTGCTCAGGCCAAACATCTGGGATGTCTTCCCTTCTCCCACCAAGGCCAATTCATAAGCCAACTCTGTCATCTCTACCCTGGAAATAAATCCTGGACCTGTCCCTGCCCTTGCCAGCCCGGTCTACTGCGATGCCCTGCTCACTGCCTTCCTGCTTTCCATTCTTGCACCATCTGTTTAGCTCCACACAGCAGCCACAGTGACCCTTTGAAAACATAGTTTGGACCAGTCATTCTCCCACTTAACATCCTCCCTTGACTTCCAACCTACTCAGTACAAAACCTATAACTTTTACCATGGCCTTCAAAGTCCCGTTTCTCCACTGCCACCTCAGTGACCACAAGCCCCCTTTTGTATTCTGCTCCCAGTATTCAAATCTTTTTAAATTCTTGAACACCCTCAACTTGGTTTCTGCCTCAGGACCTTTGCACTTACTATTCTCGTGTTTTATCCAGAGCTTCATATGGCTGACTTCTTGTCACTCATGTCTCAATTCAATGTGATCCCCTCATCAAGTCTTTCCCTGACCACTCCAGTTGAACGCTCCCCACCAGATGGGGCACTCTGTTAACCTTCAAGAAGTCCTCACTCTTAAAGTGTTTTGTTTGGGGTTTACTTGCCTATTTTCTAGATTCTCAAGTAGAGTCCAAGCTCCATAAGGGTAGGGATTGTGTCCTGTTTCTTGTGGTATCTGCAGTACCTAATACAATCTCTGGCGCAAAGAAACACTGATCAGGTGAGTTCATTTGGTTTGACTTGTATGATCCCAAAGTTCCATATTCTGATTCTGTTATTTAACTTTCTGTTCATCCATCCATTATTCATCCATCCACATACCCATCCATCCATCCGACCACCCACTCAACTGTACATAGCACACAAACACCCACACACCCATCCATCCATCTGACCACCCATCCATCCCACGTACCCACTCTGTGCTGGGTGCTGAGGACCCAGATTTGACCAGGATATGAAGTCTTCCCTGGAGAAGCTCCATCCAGGCTTGTCCTTCTGTTCTCGCTGTTCCCCACTCAGTAAGCTGGTCTGCGCAGGAACTGCATCACTCTTGTAGACAGACCCAAGTTAGAAAGTAGGAGGCTGCTCCTATTTGTGGATAGATCTACACCCTCTTGGGCCATGCTGAAGAATTACAAAGTACAGAGTGACATTCTGAGGGCCTGATGTAAGTGCGATTTTTGTGCTACAAGATGAGAGGAAGGAACAAGACAGTGCCTGGAATAAGAAAGAAGTCTTCCTGAAGGAGTTAGGGCTAGAGCTCATCTCAGAGGAAGAGCAGGGCTGGGAAGTATGGTGCAGAGGCAAAAATGAGTTCAGTAGAAATGTGGGCTGCTGGTGGGAAAGCACAGAGAACTCCTACTCATCCTTCAATACCCTGCAGGAATGATACCACATTTGAAAAGGCTTCCCTCAACTGCCCACCCCCACACCAGACTGAGATAATAACAATGGCAATGGTGATGCCAATAACCATCACGATAGTTGTTAAACACCTCCTATGCCAGGCATAGTGCTGAGGACCCTGTGTGCTTTGTCTCATCTGACACCACAGAAATTCACCATCGCACCACCTTGTCCCCACTTTTCGGGTGAGAAACTAAGGCTTAGAGTGAGTTACTAGAACCCCTCCCCTCAACACTTGGTCTAACCTTGTTAGATACGGAATTTCCCAGAGTCACTGTGGGAGTTTGTCTTCTGTCTGTCTCTTGTACACACACTCCCAAGTACCACCATGGCAGGGACAGTGTATTTCCTGGGTTCCTGGAGCCCAGTAGAGGAGGTGGCCCAGTGCAAACCTTGTACAAATGTTGAATGGATGGGTGGGTGGATAGAAGGATGGATGGATGAATGGGTTGGCGGGAGGATGGATAGATTACATGGATGAGTGAACAGGTGAGTACAAAAAAGGCTGGATGAAGGGATAGATGTATGGATGGATGGACGGATGTGTGGATGGGTAGAAGAGAGGATGGGTGCATGTGAGGATGGAAAGCCAGATGGATGGATGGATGGACAAAGGAGTGGGTGGGTGGATGGGTGGTGTGAACAAGGGTCCTGACACTTTCCAGCCCTCCACAGTGGTTAGTTTTGTGGCTCTCAGTGTGTCCCATATAAAAATGGCATTATTGTGTGAGGGCCACGGCCTAGCCCCTCTTCCCCATGCACAGTCCTCTCTTCTTGTCATCCTCCAGTTAGGGCCTCACATCCCCCATCCTGTTTCGGGGCTCAGCTTTCCAGGAGGCTCTAGGAAACCTAACCTCCACTTGCCCCTCCACTCACAGGTGCTGCTGGCTTTGGCCTCCCCTTCCTCGGCTTTTTTAGTTGAGCCCCCCACCTGGCCCCCACCCATGCAGAGCCGGCACCCGTCCCTGCAGCTGTCCACACTGACAAAGCTGGGACTGTTCGATAAGGCTGTGCCAGCTGGAACAAGACACTTCCCGTCTGACGGGAGCTTCTGCACGGAGCCTGTGGGCAGCTGTCAGCTCGGGGGACGTAGGACCGGATCTGGGGGCTGCTCCAGGCTCCCTCCCCCCTCGCTCCTCTGGGCCAAGCCTGGGGTCCCAGAATTGGCTCATCAGACAGCAGTAAGGAGCTAAAACAGGGTCTTTAGCTGCCTGAATCCTCTGGGACCCTGATGCCCCTGTCCCTTAGGAAATCCATCCTTTCAGGTGCTGGACTGGTGGCTGGGGACTGGTAAGATTTGCTGGCCCTGACCTGGGGTCAGCCCACAGTGACAAGAGGAAGAAATGAAGGATAAAACCTGCGGCTGGCAGTGCAGCATGGTCACCCCGTGCCAGATGGACCCCAGTGTTGACCTCCAGGGAGGCCAGAGCAGGGGTGCTGGCCAAGTCAGTCCCAGGATGAGACCGTCTGCCGAGGGTCTCTAGGACAGTGAGAAAGTCGCTCACCTGGCCCTTCTGCTTGTTTCTTTCCCAGCAGGCAATGATTTCACAGCTATTACTTGAATACCTGCTATGTGCCAGGTGGGGACACATACAGCCCCAAGTCCTATCACTAGCCTCCTCCTGGGGCCAGCCCTACAGCCCCCTAAGGTGAGCGTGCCAGCCCAGACCCCAGCCTGGCAGCCCCAGCCTTCCCTGGCTCTGATTCCTTCTGCAAGACTCTAATTACATCCTGGGAGAAACAATTAGAATGAAACTATGGGGTTTTTTCTCCCCCCAAGGCCAGGCCTGTTTAATAACTTAATTAAATAAACAGAATTATAATTATAATGTTAATATTTCCTTTCTGTAATGCCGGCACATTCTGCTGGAAGAAGCTTCTCTTGGGAAAAGGAGTGTCTCCTAGCCCCTAGCACTCCGCTGGTCCAAGGCTGGCCGCCCACCGGCCTCTCTGCCTCTCTGCGGGTCTCCCTGCCCGGGGGCCCACCCAGTGCTGGGGCCCTGCAGAGCTGGCAGGAAATCCCACTGGGGGCAGAGCCCCGTCCTAGCCAGCCCAGTGTTTATAGTCGGCTCAAACCACACGATGAAAATTGCTCTGAAGCTCCTAATCACACATTTCCTTCCTCAGACCATTTTCTTTTGACAGTCAATTTCGAAGGCGTTCACCACTTAATTCTCCCTAGGCAGGAAGGAGGGAGACGGAAGGAGGCTGTCCTGCCAGCCTCCCTGGGGGGGCCGGCCTGGGAGTGGGTAGGGACCTGAAGCCCCTGCTGAGGGGCGGGCTGGGCTAGGGGAATGTCACCCCCACCTCCAGCCCCAGTGGCCAGATGGTGGGGAGTGAATGAATGGGCTCCTTGAGCCGTGTGTCTTGGTCAGTAAAATGACATGAGGAGGACCCACTGCAGAACAGTGGGGTGGGACCAGCCGGCGCACATCGGGACTGAGCCACATTAGGCTCTGCGGGGAAGAAACATGGCCTGGAGACAGAATTCTCCCCACTCCCGTTTCCCTCTGTGCACCAGCTGCCCTGGGGCCAAGCACCTGCTTGGCATCTGACTGCCAGAGCAGTAAGACCTGAGGAAGTGACTTGGTGTCTGGTGACTTGATTTCCAGACCCAAAGGCAGGATAATGACCGCAGCTCCACCCCTGGGTCACCATAGAATCCCTGAGGGTTCTATGGCTTACCCCTCGGGAGGCAGAAGAAGGCTCATCAAAGGCTGGCAGTTGTCCCCAGCGGTCACTCTGGCGGTGGCTACATGTTCATGTACTTGGGAGACTCGCTTGGGCTCTGGTTTCACCTTCCTCACTGTAGGGCCTCCAGCGAGTTACTCCAGCTTTCTGAGCTGCCGCTTTCACTTGGGCAGTCTGGACCCAGTGCCTGTGTTGCTTGGGACGGCTGGCAAGTTCATGCACGCCCAGCATTGCCCAGGGTCTGTACACAGTCAGCATGACAGTCAGCATGACTGTCCACTCCTTTCCAAGCTCTGTGCCGGCCTGGGATGGTCCTGTGCCTGCATCCCAGGCTGAGGCCAGGACATGATTTCTCTGCCTGCATGTTCACTCCTGTCCCCACACCCAGGTCTCAGGACCCAGTTCTAACATCACCCAGCTCTTGAGGCCTTTCTCTGGTCTCAGGCCAGGGCTGGACGGGCCCCCACACCCTATTCTCAGCACTTGACCCCGTTCCTGGGCATTGCTCTCATGCTGGGATCCCAGGGGCCTCGGTTCCTGGCATGAGGGACAACGGGTTTCATCTGTGTGGCCACCAGTGCCGGATATCCTGCAGGCCTTTTCCCCACATGCCCTGGGAAGCTGCAGGAAGACCAGGAGCAAGGCTGGGTGTGGCAGAGGGAAGATTGACTCTGTTCTGTGAAGGACACACATGGGCTGGACTGAGAGAACCAGCCAGCCAGTGCTATGCAAAGATGACAGCAGAGCAGGGCCCGGGGTGGCGGGGGTCTCGAGGACGAGATGGATTTCCACAGTGTGGAAGGAGGCTGAGGTGATGGGATGAAGTGTAAGAATCTGAGAGCTGGATTCAAGAGACCCAACAGTCAGGACTCCCAGGATTGGCTTTGGAAAAACATGTCTGGTGGTGCCCATGTCTGAGGCCAGGCCCCTTCTCAGACCTGGGGTTGGCACTGGAGGCCCAGGATGGCGTGGGGAACATCCCAAATTCAGTTTAGGGCAGGTCTGGTTGGGTGCCTTGGAACACCCAGTGGTGACAGTGAGTAAGTGGTGGGGACAATTCTTTAGATCTCAGTGGTGAGACCAGAGCTGGGACCAAGACCAGGCTCCATCCCCTTCCCCCCGACACAGGGTTCTTTTCAGTCCTCCATGTGGTTTTCCAAGAGGATACAGAGTAGACAAAGTCCAAAGAGGACTGTCCCTTTGAAAACATGAATCCTTTCAGCTGTTTTCCTCTTGAATCATGGGCAAGAGCCCAAACACTATACATTTTTTTTCTGGTGAAAAACAACAGCAATCTTGCCCTGGTCACCATGACTGTGAAATCGGAGGCAGCAGGCACAGGGCTCTTGGAGCATTCCTGGCCCACTGGCCTCCTGTGTTGGATGGGCCAGAGCAGCCCGGACACCAGCGACCCTCTGTGCCTGGGAGTGCCAGGTGCTATGGGTGGGTGGCCTGGCAGGGGCCACAGGCCTGGAGCTGAATCAACAGCCCTCTCTCCTCCAAGACACCTCTTAGGGAGGAAGCTTGTTCCCTCCATGCCAGAGTCACCAAATGAGCACTAGGACCCCAGATCTCTCCTTAAGCCCAGAGCTGCTACCAAGCTGCCCAAGGTCCTAATTCACCCTTGGGAGCCCCATGAACAGCTGTACTTTGGCACACCCCAAACAGAGCTCACCTCTTTTCCTCCCTTCTCCTGGGTCCTTCTGTGAGTAGTTGCTCCAGCACGAACAGGGGGACGCACTGAGATCTGGAACTCCCCAAGCCTTCCTCCTCCAGCTCCGCCCGGGTGGCTGCCCCAATCCCAATGGGCATTGCGGGTCCCCCTCCACCTGTCTCAAGATGAGTCTTTCAAACAGGACCCCAGTGACATCACCTCCTGCTCCTGCTGGCCGAGAGATCCCAGTGAGTGTGCCTTGACACCGCCAGCGTCCCCTAAGCCCAATAACACAAATATGCAGGAGGTGATGACAATGACAGTGTGGCAGGCCCTCTTCCTGGCCAGGACAGCGTGCATGGCCCTCCTGGAAGAGGCGGCCCCTGAGCTGGTCTCATGGGAAAGGGAAACTGAATCGTGAATTTTGAGGTTGGGGCCGAGGAAGGGTGATGTGCAGGAGGCCTGTGCTGCTCCCAGTCAGACTGCGACGACCTGCTGACAGCGACAGTATTTACAGTCCCCTCCTGTACACCAGATGCCACACAAGCACTTTGACAAGAGTTCCCTTGTCAGGGATCTGAGGTCCAGAGAGGCTGCCCCTGGCCAGGGGTGGGAATGGGGGTGCAGGGCTCTTGCGGGAGGGCTTGAGGGCATTTGGGGTGCCAGAAGGACCTCAGTCCTCAGTTTCCCATCCTGCCTGCTCTGTTTCTGGACTGATTCTTTCTTCTTCAGGGCAAACATCAAGTTTGCCACTTGTGATAGTTTGGGCATTGGGATGTTTGGGAAAAGCTGCCAGGGTTCCTGAGACAAGTGCCGGATTCCCATTGCTCTAGGGAACCCCAGCCTCCATCACAGGCAGGGAGGGCACACATGGCTGTAGAGAAGGCCAGGCCCCTCTCTCAGGGGGCCGATAGTCAGCAGGGCTTGGGTGCTGGACAAGTCAGGGGCAGGACACTTTCCTGATAGATACAAGTCTTGGGCGCCAGACCCAAGGATGTCTAGGTGGTACGGCCTGCTGGCCTTGCACACAGGGCCCTGTGCAGGTGTTCACCTGCTTCTGAACCAGCACATCCTAACTCAAATGGCTGCTTCTGTGGCCTCTGGACCCTGCATCCAACTTCTGGTAGGAAAGGGAAGGGGTGCCCTGCAAGCCACCTGCAGGCATCCCACACCCATTGGTGCGATGGGAACAAATGACTCTGAGCCCCTGACTGTCCCCCAGAAACCAGCTCTGTGTCTTTGGGTGAGGCCTCTGGTCCCCCACTTGTGATATTCAGGGTGCTCCAGAAAGGAGAGCATTTCTCTGCCGACTAACATCCCCAAAAACCAAGAGGATCTTGGACATAGCCCTAGTCACATGTCTGGTGTTCTGCCACACTGGCGCCATTCGGAAGACTGCATGCTCTGTCTGGGCAACCGCCACCCTGAGAGGGATCCAGGGCGGTGCTCGGCATGAGAACACCCAGGATCTCTTGCAGGCCTCTGTCCAGCTGTGTGACTGTGGGCACGTCCCAGGGCCTCCCTGGGCCTGGGCCGCCTGTCTGTGAGGTGGGGCTCCACCACCCTCGCAGCTCCAACCATTCCAGTTGCTCATTTCCTCTGCCCTACATGGAGCCACAGAAGTCATCTGCAGTGTCTGCTCAGGGCCCTGGCTCACTCCTCCTTTTAAATGGGTCAGTTCAATACTAAAACAGCCAATGTCTCCTGAGATCTCACACTGTGCAGCTACCTTACATAAATTCCACGCCTTAGCTTATTTATGTGATATTAGCTTACACATATTAGCTCACTTAATTCTTAAAGCAGCCATGAGGAAATTATTACTGTCATCATTCCCATTTTACAGATGCAGAAACTGAGGCTTAAAGAAATTGCCCAAGGACACACAGCAAAAGGCCTGAGCTCAGAGGCCCTGCTCTTACCTACAGTGCTACACGGCCTCTATTCTGATAAAGTAACAAAGGCCCAGTGAGGCCAGAAAACTGCCAACGGTTACACAGCGAATCCTTGGCTATGTACACACACAGTACTCAGCCCCCAGGCCTATCTGTGTTCTTGCTTCAACACCCCCATAATCCAGGCCCTATGTCTTCGGGGCAAAACATAGGAGAGCCACACAAAAGAAATTTCTCCTGCCTTGAGCTACTTGTGAGGTTCCTGCAAGAGATTAATAGAATCTTACCAAGGAGCCCAATGAAACACGCCAACCCACCAAGTCAGCCAGGAATCGGCGGGACTGTAAGTTCTATCACACTGTAATTAGTTGAATCTCCTTTTGTAATCTTGGGGATCCATAACTGAGCACCGCTTATCACCAGGGCGGGGGGAGCAATCAGCTGCCTCTCCTATAAAACTGTGAGGAGTGAAAATGTCCTACGGCTCCCTGGGTTGTTTAAAGAGGAATCACCAATGCAAAGACACAAAAAAAATTAATGGAATTTCAAACACAAAACAAACGTAGCGTGTTGGGATCCAGAGTTTCCAGGAGGGAGGGATGTTTTCAAGGCTGCAGAGCCAGGGTGTCATCTGGCCCCAACCACCCTCTCCTTGGGCAAGAGCCGTGGGGAGCAGGTGAGAGATGGGGCTGGTGTTGCTGTAGGTCCAGCACGATGCCGGGCCAGCTGAGTGCACGCAGAAAGTGGAGAATGAATGGGAGAATGAATGAAGGGAGTAGGATTTGCTCATAGGCTTCACTTCTAGCCCAGTCTTACCATCCGTCAGGAATACCTTCCCCTCTTCCTGCTTCTCTGCCTGGGAACCTGCTGCTCAGCCTTCACGACTCACTGCAAATATCCTTTCCTCCAAGAAGCCGCTCAGGATTTCCCCCCAGCTTTGGCTGCTGCCTCCTTAAGCTCCTGGGGCCGTAGTCCACAGGTCCTTTCACCATGTCCATCAGCCTTTGTGTGCCCCTCCTCAGTCAGGGAACCTCGGTGGGGGGACCTCATCTGCCCATCTCTGTGTCCCTAGTGCCAAAACGCATCAAGAAAAGGATATAGAGTTTGCAGAACATTCATCTCCCTTGACCCCTGCCCCTGGTTCCTTCTTAACCCAGCAGCCAGAGTGATTTCAAATCAGACCATCTTTCTGCTGCTCCCTGATCTGCTCAAGCAAAAATCAACATTCTAATAAAGTCCTGTAAGTATTGGGAAAATCAACCTTACCCTTGGGAAAAGAGGGGTTTTCTACTGGACGCAGCTCCCCAGAGAGGTCAGCACATCCTGAGCCTCCAGAGGCCCCTTCTCAGTGAGCACCCCCAGGATTCCTCCTTCCCTCACCTTTCTCTTTCCCACCATTCTTATCACCTCCAGGACACGCCAGATGATTTTTGTCAGAGTTACTGCCTCCTGCTAGAATGCACATCCCGAGGCCAGGGACCCCTGAGGACAAGGACCCAGATCTCTTTCGTTCACTTACAAATCCCCAGTGCAGAGCGGAACCTGGCACTGAGTAGATGCTGAGAAGGGGAGGAATAAAAAGGATGGGAGCTCTCACAGGTACTGGCCTCCCATGTCCCGGGGTCCTACACACTGAGACCACCAGCCCCAGCCCCACCTCCGCCAGGGCCCAAGATGCCAGGCTTCCAGCAGCTGCCCTACCCAGCAGAGACCCCCTGCAGGCCAGGCCACCACTTGCGGCACTCTCTGCCCATTCCTGGGTCCCTTGCAATCAAGGGTCACTATTCTGGGTCCCCAAGTTCCCAGCACAGCCCAGAATCTGCCTTGGAGAGATGCCCACCTCCCAGGAACAGAACTGTTTTCCTCATGGCCTGTGATACCAGGACTCAGACCTGCTGGAGGTGAGCCTGGCAGGACTGTGGGTCATCCCCAAGTTCCAGGAGGGACAGAGGAGCGCCCATATCACACAAGGCCTCAGAGGTGATTTCCTGCACCCCAGCGGACACAGAGACCTCGAGCCTTGCAGGACCCACCCCAGACCTCACAGTGAGCACATCAGAGGGACAGGGAGCAAGCCAGGGCTGCCCACCCAGAGCTGGCCTGTCCACTGTGACAGGACCATGGGTCCTTCTGAGGACAGAGGCCAGCCTTGCTGTGGCTGGTGAGAAGACAAGGGTGGAGGCAGGGTAGGGGCAGGCAAGTCACATTCCTCTCCTCATCCCAGTGAGGTGGGGGGCCTAGTGTCCCCCAAGTTTCAAAGTGGCAGCTCAGGGGCCTTGCCATCCCAGGGTACCTGGCCCAGTGAGGGGCTAGGGGGCTCAGAGGGCATCTGCTCCTTCCTGGGAGGACACTGTACCCAGCCCTCCCTCCTAAGCCCTTCAGGATGGGACAGGCTTGAGTGCCCCACATCCTTGGCAGCTGCCCGAGGAGATTCCCGGGAGGTAGCCTCAGGGGATGGACACTTATGAATGGAGGAATGTGTGGTAGGAGGTGACACTGTGACTCAGAGTGACTCAGCTAGAGACTGCCAGGGACCTGCTGAGCAGCTGTCTGCGGCCACGGCAGCCCCTGGCCCACCCGCCCAGGGCAGAGGCCCACTCTCCTTCCCTCAGACTGGCTCACCAGTTGGCTTCACACCCAGATGTTTAGAAAATGGTGGGGAAGAGAGTACCTGGTGAGTGCCTAGGCTGAGTCCAGGAATGCAGTGGGGGAGGGCTATGAGCAGGAGGAGAGAGGCTGTGGCTCTGCCCCCTCTCCCTGGGGCACCTGGGAGCCCCCGCCTGCCATTCTTAGAGGCCCACCTCATCTGTCGAGGCTTCAGGCTCCAGACTGGGAAAGTGAGACCTGGAGGGAAAGGACTGGCCAAGGCCAAGCAGCTGTTAAGGCAAACTAAGAGAAGAACCCAAGTCCTCGCCTGGATCGTTGATCTTCAGTTGGTAGAGGACCTGGGCATCACTGATGCACACTGATGCCAGGTGGCCCCACAGAGGTCTCTGCCCACCTTCACGGCCCCAGGAAGACCCCAGAGCTTATTCTATTGTCTATCAAACCACTACCCACCCACCACCCATTGTCCATGGTCCCTACATCCATCCCTGATTTATCCATCCATCTACCATTTAATTTGTTCATCCATCCATCTATCCAACTCTTCAGTCTCCCATCCTTCCATCCACCTATGCGTTGTCCATGCGTCCATCCATCACTTAACTTATCCATCCATCCAACCACTCACTTGTCTGTCCCTCTTAGACCCTCCACACATGGGTCCTCCATTTATCTTTCCACATGGCCGTCCAACCAGCTGCCCACCTGACTCCCAGTCTTCCCTCCTCTCCAGCCATCAAGCCCTGTTCCTGTAAGCAGGCCCCAGTGACTCAGACAGGCGTGGCCATGACCTTCAGGTGCTCATGGTCTCAAGGGACAGGCAGGACCTGGACCCAGAAAGCTCTACACCAGGCAGAACTGCCTCCTGCCCCCTCCACAGAAGTGTCCTCAGTCCCGCTCTTGCAGCCACTGGTCTTCATCCCTCATCATCCTCCCGCCAGCCCACTCAGGCAGGGAGGAGGCCTGGGCTCCAGACTCCAGGGCAGCGGTGAAAAGTGCACTGGTCACTTCCTGCCTGGCCTAGCTCAGCTCTGGAGCTTCTAGGAGTGTTCTGTGGCCCTTGGCTTCAGGGCCTAATTAATTCTGGACCTGCCTTGTGCTTTGAGATCCCTGGATAAGAGGGAATTCCAGAGGGGCAGCTCAGCCTCATAAAACTGTAATTGACTGTGCTCTTCCTGTTGTGTTTTTATAATCATAATAATACCCTACAGCTTTTGCATTTCAAAGTGCTTTGCCCCTGTGATCTGATTAAACTCCCATAACAGCTGTGGCTGGAGGGTCAGAGCCTGTAGGGAGAGACCCCTGGACTGTAACCCAGGTGACCTACATGCACCTGCTCCAGACCCCACACATGACCCTGGATTAGACTCACCTCTGAGCCTCAGTTTCCTCAACATGGAAGGGGAGACAATACCATCTTCGTGGTGGCATGAGGTTGAGACGGGCCAAACACTGTACCCGGAGCACAGTGAGGCTGGCTGAGTGTGCGGGGCTGCAAGGGCTCTTGGCCACGTCTGGGAAGATGTCCAGGTGGCTCCACCTGGCTCTGAGGCTCTGCCAGTCCCTGCCCTCCCTCCAGCCCCTCCTCCCCTCCCCTCTGGTTGCCCTGGATGATACCTTCTCATCCTTCAGGGCTCCAACTCAGATGCCCCCTTTTCCAGGGACACTTTCCGCCCCCAGGCAGGCCGGCTTCCTTCTCTGAAGCTTCCCTGTAGAGGCACTTGGCACCTGCCATTCTTACCATCTGGCTGCCTGTCCATTTATCTCCCCCATCAGACTGGCAGCTAAGGAGAGCAGGGCCATGTCTAAGTCACTGCTGTGCCTAGGGTGCCAGTGAGGCCTGGCCTGAGGGCCTACAGGATTGTCTGATGAATGGAGAATGAGTGATGATGCTATGACCCTAGGGCTCCTTGTTGGTTTCAGAGAAACTACTCCTAGGAGGAGACACATGGTTGGGTTTGAGAGACTCCACCCTGATGGCGCCATTTTCTTCCCACCCCTAACCTCCCCTCTCCTTCCACCCACCCTAGCCTAAGAGGTGGAAGCCCAGAGATAACTGGGCAGAGGCAGAGACTGCTGTCTCACCATGGCCCTGAGTGTCCCCATTCTGTGCTGGGACAGGACTGGCCAGTGAGGCCAGCGAACGACCAAGACCCTCTGTCCCCAGGCCCCAGCCCTGTGGAGTTCCTGCTCCCGTCTCCTCTGTCCCCCAGGAGACCAGGGCAGGGACTCCACAGGAACCCTGTGAATTGTGAACTCAAGCCCCTTAAACCCGCTGGCACCCTCACTGCCTCCTCAAACCTACAAACACCCAGCAGCTGGCCGCAGGGCCAGGGGCCACAAAGCCTGGGCAAGACGCAGGGATTGGGAGTGTCCTGTTTTTGTGAATGAAACTGCAGCCCAGCTTCCTTCAGCTTGCCACGCCCTGAGGTCTCACTTGACCACTCTGTAACCTCCAGAGAAGAACTCACAGAAAGGGGGAACTTCAAAATGAAAGTGTGAGTCAGACAGGAGGAGGAAACGAGGAGAGAAATCCTCCTTAGATTTCACTGAAGCCTCCACCTGAGACCCAACCTGGGTCAGAATTGCAGCCTGGGCTGGGCGCCCACCTGCAACCTTGGCCTGTTCCCCACACTCAGTCCCTGCCCCTTCTAGCTCAGTCCAGGCACCTGCACCCTATCTGAGGCCTCTGATGGGGATAGCTTTGGGGGAGTCCCTCCTTTCACTCGCAATTACTCTTTCATTCACCTAATGTGGACAAAAGCCCTACTACCCACCAGGCCTGGCGCCGTGAGCAAGCTGGCAGTCCTGGGGGGCAGTTAACACGCCAGCAGATTGAACAGAGTCTGGAGGGGAGGGGTTCTTTGTGCTACAAAGGAGCACATGGGCTGCGGTGGCTGGGACTGGGAGGAATTGACCTGGAGCTGGCCTGAAGAATGAGACAGGACCACCTGAAAAGCCAAGGGACATGAATTACAGGTGGCAGGAAGGGCTGCCCTGGAAGCAGCATGTGCTGTTCTAGAAATGGCAGACATCACTGCGATGAAGCACAAGGAACGAGGGACCAGTGGTGAAAATAAGGCAGGACGTGCAGGACTCAGGGTGCCCACAAAGACCCCCTCACGCCCCCCCACCTTCTGGCCCCAGAGCTGGGGCAGGGGTTGTGGCCACATGGAAAAAAAAGTGCTGAGTGTGGGGTCTCCCACCCAGTAGACCACCAGCTTTGGGAAAGTCACTGGTTCTCCCCACTCAGAGCCAGCAGGAACTCCCCTCCATCTTGGGGATGGACCAGTGATCGAGGGGCCGGGGCTTCTCACACCCAGCCAGAGACACCCCCCGAGCCCCTCCGCAGGCAGATTCTTCCCCTGCAGCACCCCCTCCTTGCCTGGGACCACTGGGTTCTGCTGTCTCTTTAAGGGGACCTGAGTCAGAGAGTTAAGAATGAGACTGACTCACAGGAGGGGGAGTCACCAGGCTGGCCAGGTGCCAGGGCTGCGGGCGGGAGAGGAAGCCGAGTGACCACAGCTGCCTGTGCGCGCTCTGTGCGATGAGCAGAAACCACAAAACCCCCTTTGAAATTCCGCCGTGCGGCTCGACTTGTGTAATGAGGTTCCCCTCATAATGGGGGCATTCAGGGCCCTTGGGGCCTGTGGGGCTGGGGGCCTGCCCCCCAGAGCCAGCTGATGGTGATGTCATCTTCCGCTAGGATTTCCCCCCAACCCCCCGCCTGTTGATTAAGGACTTAAAAAAATGCACCAGGAAACTAAAGTGAGAGCCAGAACGGAAGTCTTGGTTTTATTTATAGTTGATAACTTACGTCTGGCAGGCTCCATGGGAGGCACAGCAGGGAGGATAAGAAGCCCAGAGGAGCAGGCAACAGAAATGTCCAAACCCTGGGCTAATGTGAAGGCTGACAGCAAGCCTAAAGCTCCTGATTCTGAGTTCCCCAGCAGCCAAAGCAAAGAGGGGACAGGGTGCTGCAGAACGACCTTACAGAAAGTGGGGCCATGGAGCCTGAGTTTGGGCAAGCTATGAGTGAGACCTTACTTAGACTCTGCTTTCTCACTGGAAAACCAGAAGAAAACATACCATGCCACGCATCCAGCATAGTGTCTGGCTGAGTTTCAGGAGCTCTGCTGGTACAGGCTCTCCAGGTAGACAGCACAGGTGCCTCGTGGCCCACACCCGAGTGCATGGTCACTACCTTGTTTCTCCGAAAATAAGACATCCTCCAAAAATAAGACCTACTTATAGGAAAGATAAGACGTCCCCTGAAAATAAGACCTAGCGCATCTTTGGGAGCACACCTTAAAATAAGACACTGTCTTATTTTCGGGGAAACAGGGTAGTAGACTGCAGCAACCTTCCTGGGGCCAGCTGGGTCTGCCTCCTTGTTCTGATCAACCCAGTTCTCCAGGGGCCACCACTGATGCACCAGAGTCAGCCTGGAGACTGAACCTGGCCTTCCTGGCCTGAAGCCGGCTAGGGAAAGGCCCAGGACGGCGTGGGTCATCATGGTATTCCTGACACCCAGCTTGTGCCTACACATGGTAGACACTCAACAAAAACTGTTTAGTGAAGGGAGAGGTCGGGAAGAATGGGAGGGAGAGGAGCGGCGAGGAGAACGGGTAGAGAGTGCAGAGGGGAAGAGGGGACGTGGGCCTCAAGCAAGTTGCTGAGCTTCGCTGGGCCTCGGGGATTTTAGAAACAACCTCATAGAGTTGTTCTGAGGAGTAAGTGAGCTGGGAGTAGGAACTACTCTGCACACGGAAGTCCTCAGTAAGGAGGATGAAGGTGATGATGGTGCCTGCCTGAGAGAGAAGAGACGGGCCTGACCCTGCAGTGCATGGTCCCCGCCTGCCAGTCCTCCCACCTTGCACACAGCAGACTCCCATCCAGTCCAGAGCGGCTGCCCTGAGGCAGGCCCAGGCGGGGCCATGGGGGTGCAGCGGAGGTGGTCAGGCCTGCTCGTCCCCTGCCATCAGGGGAGGCTCGATTCAGCCCCCAGCCCAGGGTGGTACAGAGTGCCCTTGGCACCATCAACAGTCCTTATTGAGGTATGTGCAGAGACCTTGTTCATCTACGGCCATGTCATTTCCGTGGAGAGCCAGGCTCTCGGAGCCCCTCCATGCATTTCCAGCAGAGGCCTTGCCAACGCCCGCTAGAAAGGCATCTGCCTCCGGGTGAGCCACGTGCCACTCTGGCACCTGCCACCCCTGCACACACTGACTCCCAGAATCCTTTTTTCTCAGTGCCACGTGGTGGCATATCCGTGATCTGCCTGGCCTGTGGCACATCCATGTCTTCTGCCTCCTGGTTGAGCCCGACACATCTGGACACCCTCATTTCACCACTGTTTCTTTCTTTGTCCTGAGGAAACTCCAGCAGCAAACGTTACACTGAGATATGAATTTCCACAGAGACACAAATGTCCCTCCCATCACAACATAGCCAGGCCCGGGAGACAGAGTTGACCACAGTGGGGCCCCAGCCTGGGAGCTTTCCACAATGTCCCACTAGAAAGGTAGGCAAGAGTGGCCAGTCCCTGTCCCTGGGGGATAGACAAGAAACAAGGAAACAGACAGTGATAAGCAAGAACGTTGGCAAGTAGTGTTAACTAACGCGAAGGAAGCAGATCCAGGGCTCGGAGGAGTGCCACCTCTGGTTAGGGACAGGGCTGTCGGGAAGGACGTGCAGAGGGGAGGAAGGAAGGGAGGATGGGGATCAGAGGAGAAGACTGCTCCAGGCAGAGGGAGCACTGCATGCAGAGCCCCCAGGAGCCCTCAAGCTGGGGTAGGGACCGTGTGTGGATAGGACATAGACTCAGGGGTCCCCGGGGGCCCAGGGAAGGAGCCAGATGTCCTAAGTGCCAGGGGGAAGGCACTGAGGCTTTAAGCATGGCATGGCATGACATGGCTGGATTTGCTATCTGAGAAGAACTGTGCTGCTCCTGAGTAGAGAGAATGGAAGATTCTTCTGCAGCCCACACAGGATGACACAGACCTCCTTGGCCAAGGGGAGGATGATAAGCAGCCTCTCTGCACCTGGGCCCCATGGCCTCCAGGGTGCCCTGACACCTTCACCTCCCAAGCACCTGGGGTAGAAAGTGACCCGCCCAAATCTGCTGGGCAGCCCCAGTCTCACCCTCTCAGGGCACAGAGCTGCAGAGGCCAACGGGGTACCAGGGTCCCCAGCCCCAACTCTAGGGAACATGTGCGTGGCAGTGAGCAGGCAAAACCCAGCAGGACTATCTTGAGTGGGGGCTGGAGGCCTCAGACCATGGGCTGGTCCAGCTTTGGCCTCGCCTTGGGCTGCAGGTGGGGACCTGGGCAGCTTGGCAGAGGCCCTGGCCCCTTGAAAGAGGGCTATTGTCCCACTCCCTGAACACATCCTGGTCTGACCCTGCAGCCCTACAAGCCTGGTCTGGCCACCCATGGCTCTCATGGGATGACGACCCAACCTCATAACCCCATCCCTCTCCACCTACCCAGTTGCCATGGGCTCCCCTTTGCTCTGTTTCTCTCCTGCTCAGGGCCTGCCAGGGCCCAGACACCTCACTCCATGTCAGACCCAAACTCTCCACCGCACCCAAAGGCAATGGGCAGAAACATCCAGGAAGCAGATTGTGGCTCGGCAGCTTCAGAGCTCCCCAACCGGAGCGGCATAGCAACTGAACAGGCTGCCTCTCAGGGCTCCTCAGGTGTGATGGCTGAGGTTCTCAGTGGGTCTGAGTGTTGCAGTTGGTGAAAGGGCCAGGTTCAGTGGTGATAACATCACCTGCCCTCTATCCAAGGTGGGCAAAAGTCACAGCTTCTGGTGAGAGAGACCCATGGACACCTGGCTTTGGCTGGTCTCAGCCCTGGCTCCCCATCACTTGGCCTCTCCAAGGCTTACTTTCCTCCACTCCAGGGTATGGGTTTGTGGGGCAATGACGGGAAGAGATTCATTCAAGGCAAGAACTCAGGAGGGAGGAGCCAGCCTGGGTGGGTGGGGCTTCCTGGTGGGTGGAGATTTCTCCCCTCCAACATTCCTTCTTCCAGGTTAAGGTCAGGGTGGAGTCAGCACACATTAAGTCCTGACTTGGATGAGTCAGGACCCCTGGGCTCATGCAGTCCCTACTTGTAGGGTCCTACAAGCCAACTCCCCTTAGTGATCCTGAAGCCACACAGGGAACAATGAGGCTGGGGTCCCATTCATTCATTTGTTTACCTACACCTTCTTAGGTAATACTAATAATAACAGGCCTAGGAATACAGAATATTCTTAAGGGTTTCCTCTAGACCAGGCACTCCAAGAGCAAGTCACCAAACCCATGTGACCTCCGTGTGAGGGGATACAATTGCTGTCCCCACTGAACAGATGAGGAGCTGAGGCTGGGGGCCTGGGAGCTGGGGTACACCCACACACTGAAGGGAGGCAGGTGGGATGAGGAGTCTGCCAGCCCAGGCCTCTTGCTCACATCTTGGGAAGCTCTGAAAACGGGGATTTGTTGCCGTCCCACTCTTCACCCACCCCCACTCCACATAGTACATTGAGCACTTGCTAAGCGTCAAACCATGCAGGTGGGATGTACAGGAAGGAGCCCAGCCCCCACCCAGCTTGCCAGCCTTCTGAGGTCAATGCCAGTGTCAAGCACAGACACCGGGAAAGAGAAAGAGCCCGTGCAAGACCCAGAGGGGAGAGGGCAGCCATGTCAGCCTGTCCACTCCCAGAGGGGGCTGCAGCCCTGACCAGCCCCAGACCCCAGGACCTCACGGACATCACAGGCCTTGTCAGGGCCTTGGACTTTATCCCAAAGGTTGGATCCCTGTGAGTTGCCAGGACAGGGACATATTTGCCACTTAGTGGAGGGAGATTGGAGGGAGAAAAGAGAAGGTTCCTGTGCTCCCCTGGGGGGAGATGGTGGTAAGACAGAGGTAACTCTGACAGGACTGTGGGGCAAATTTGAGGGTGATGCCATCCAGTGAGATGGAGAAATAAGGGTGATACAGGAGGGATATTATGCTAAGCTGGAGATGTCTGTGGATAGCTGCAAGATCTGAGCTCTCCAAACCCCATTGTCTATTTCCCTCCAGGGAAACAGAGGAAGACTCACCAGTGCCCTACTGGGGCTACTCCTGAGGACCCTGCCCATAAAAGCCCTCTACTGGCCACTTGCTGAGGACAGACCCTGATGTCCCAGTGTGTCCCCATTTTACAGATGAGGAACTGAGGCCAAGAGCCAGGAAGAGCCTGCCTCAGGTTATCCAGTGAGGTAGAGATGGAGGGGGCATGAGACCTCAGAGGTCCTGCCACGCAGATCCTCTCCGAAAAGCCCCTTCTGAGCAGAAGATGGAGGGCGTGGTGCAGGAGGTTTCTCACCCATGTTTGTCTACTGTTGACATTTCAACAATCCTAGATTCTTTGGTCCCCCTCAGCTGACTTGAGACTCAGTCTCTCCGCACCCTAGCTCTGATTAACAAAGCATATCTGTTGGGCTGGGGTCTGCCGCTGTGACCCCTCAATAGTCCAGCTGGATTTTGCTGGGAATATGATGGTGACTTTAGAAATCTAGACCAGTCTCTGCTTAATTATCTCCCTCTGGCTCCATTACTCAGGGCACCCACCCACCTGATAAATTATGACCAGCTGACAATGGTGACGATGATGGTGATGTTGATGATGACGGTGACAGTGATGATGGTGGTGATGATGATAAGGGTGAGCACCACAGGGGACCAAAATGAACCAATCCCTGTTTCTATGCACTCTGGAAGAAGACTCGGAAACAGTGACTGGTAACAGGCAGCCACAAAGGTGAGCTTGATCCTACTGTGATACTTTGAGGGCACCTCTTCGTGCCACATCCTATGCTGACCTGTCCTCTGGGCTCCTGGAATCCAGCAGAAAAGATTCTTAGCACCCAGGTCATTTACAATATAGTATGATCGGAGCAAAACACGGGGCTGTCTGAATTCTGGGAATGTGGGCCCAGGAGCAGGGGACTTTGCTCTAAGTGCTTCCAGGCAGCCCAGACAGAGGTGACAGGTAGATGCAGAGGCTGGAGTGGACATGGTGTGTCAGGGAACCTCAGCTGTTCAATGTACAAGGTGGGCCACCCTTTGGGAAGGAGCCCCTGGATCCTGTTTCCAGACAGGGTTCATGTCTTAGCTCCAGTCCCTTCCAAGACTTACTCAGATGGCTGCTTAAATAAATGCAACACTTTTACAGCAAAATTTGCAGATGACGAGCTGGTAAACAAATGACAGCCAAAGGAGAGCCCAGAAGATGAGAGCAGTGGCCATAAAGCTGGGAACTGTGGGCCCACAGGTCTGGGTTTAGGTCTCACAGTTTTCTCAGGCTATCAGAAGACCCTGGGCAATGGACAGAGCCACAGGATGTTTTTATCTCAGGACATGTCACAAACTATACAAAAAGTTAAATGGCTTTGTCCAGTTGCTTTCATAATCTTTTCCTCAAACAATACTTGAGTTTCAATTTTACAGCAGGGCTAGCTTATGCAGAGCACACCTGCCACGGCCTCCACAACTGCACTGCTAGCAGGCATGACTAATTGATCACAGAATGCTTGATTATGGATAAAGGTGTTTGGAATCTGAGCCACTCTCAGTTGGGATGGACTCCCAACTTTGTCACGAAGCCTACCTGAGGCCTGCCAGGGTCTGACCCTCCTCTTTACCCTCTGGCCACTTTTGGCAGAGCAAAGCCACATGCATCATTTATATCCTGAATCAGAGTGGAAATGTAAATGTATGGTGAGGCACTTATCTGTCCTGTCTGATGCTCTGTCCCAAGGTCAAGGACAGTGCCTAGCATGCAGAAGGTGTTCAGTTGGTGTCTGCTGGGTGAAGGGGCACCTGTGGTCCAAACTGCCTTCAGCTCCAGCCTATCATGACCAGGACCTTCTCTTGGCCAGTTCACATCTCAGCTACCTTTTTGGCCCCTCTGGTTTCATATCTGTCCCCAGCAAGGGGAGAGCATTCGAATTCAGCAGTTAAAGAATTAAGGACTGGAGAAGTTTCCCTGGAGTTTCAAAATGAATGCTGAGATAGATTTCTAGATAAATGCAGACTGAGTGATTGAAGGTGGGGCTGGCTCTCCCTGGAGCTCTCCACACTCCCCAACTCTACTCCTTCCTCCAGGGATTAATTGGTATCAAGAGAGGACTTTAGGAAATGGTCATGTTTAAAGGCCCCTGCTTAATGGTCCCTTTAATTAGAATGGGTTTCACTTGACACCGTCTCTGCTGACCCGCAGGGGAGGGCAGCCCCTGCCCAAGTGAACGTGCGATGACCCAGGCATTCCCGCGTCCAGGCCGTGCCCCGCTTGTGGGCTCACTCATCAGAGTTCAAAAGAATGGCTGTTTCTGCAGCAGAACAACAGCCAGAGCCCAGAGTCACTCCCCTCAGTTCAGGCACCCCTGTGGGAACCTGGATCTGGGACATTCCTCTGGACAGAAGAATGTGCACACAGGGGACCACTGGGCCCCTGCCAAGCCCAACCACTCAGCAGGCTCAGCAGGCAGAGCATGAGCGCTGGGGAAGACCAGGCTCGGGCCAGGTCCCGGGGCTGGAGTAGGGGTAGGCACAGGCCTGCCCTTGGGGTGCCCCTAGCCAGGTGAGGAGGTGGTCTCAGGAGCAGAATTACCAGCACGGGGGTGAGGGACATAACGGCAAAACCAAGATCTGGAGCAGCCCAGGGGAGGGACCCAGCCCCACCCAGGGCAGGGCAGGCAAGCTTCCCAGGGAAGGTTCCTCGTTAGCTGGACCTCGTAGTCTGCATGAGCTAGGCTGTGCCACAGCGAGCCTCAGTGTCTTCAAGCAGCAAAGGTCCCTTCTGCACTCCTGTCACCATCCAGAGTGTCAGCAGAGGCTCTGTTGGTGTGTCTGCTCCAGTGGGGAAGCAGGGATCCAGGCTGCCCCTGCCATGTGGGGAGTGTGGAGACCTCATATCCAGTTCTCACTGTCTCCGGCTGGAGTAGCCTGAAGGAAGTCAGTGCCACAGTGTCACAGTTTCGGGGAGGCTGGGGAATGAGGTGTGGGGACCACAGAGACTCTCTGGCACATACCTGAGGTTGAAGAGTCAGCCAGGGAAGTGAAGAGTCAGCCAGGGAAGAAGAGGGAACTGCCTGTGTGAAGGCCCAGCAACAAGAGAGACCTGCAGGGCGGCCAGAGAGTGAAGAGCACAGGAAGGGAGGACGGGGAGTGGAGGCTGAGGCAGGGAGTCGCCGGGGAGTTTCTGGAAGGCTATGGTGAGCAGCAAAGACACTATGAGGGGGCCAGTGGGAGCCACTGAGTGTTTTAGGCTGGGAGTGGCGTGGTCAGATCTCACAGGAATAGGCCTATAAGAATGGCCCTACAGACCTAAGCCAGGACTGCACAGAGGTAGCTGCTGTCTGGAGGTCTCTGGGTCTTGCCACAGCCCTGTTACCTGGGAAGGCCCGACCCCTGACCTGTGAAGCCCTGGCCCAGGCTGAAGGGCAGACCCGTTACTGTCTCTCTCCGGGATGAACGTTGGTGTCTCAGATAAGATATTTAAGAGCAGTTAGGATTGTGGGGACACCCCATCGGCCAGGCTGAGGCTGGGCAGAGCCTTGGGTGAAAGTGGGCCTAGGAGAGCCCAGGCCCACCGGAAGCCTTGTGGGGAAAGTGAGTGCAAAGAGAGGGCAGTCCTGGCCCTGACCCCCATGGGCCCCACCCAGCAGCAGACCCTGCAGCCACGGTAGACATGGCATCTGCAGAAACACCTGAGGCAGTGTCTGGCCTCTGGCTGGAGGGACCTTGTTCCCTCTAGCCCCGGATCATCATCCATAGCCATTCACTCATTCATTCACTCATTCATTCATTTGACAAGTGTCTACTCTCTACCCCCGTGGGAACCTCTGCTGACTCCAATAGATACAGCAGTAACAAAAGGACAGGGCCTTGCCCTTGGGGAGCTTATTCTAGTGGGAAAATCAGACTGTGAACAGGCAAGGAACTAAATCAATACTGACTACATATGACAAATAAGGATAACAGCCCAGCAAGGAAAAGTCACAGAGACCCCAGGACGCAGGCAAACAAGCACAGAAGGCCCATCCCGGAGGGGACCCTCGGGATGAGAAGGAGCCATCAATGGAAAGTAGTGGCAAAGGCAGTCCTGGCAGAGACAGCAAGTGCAAAGGCCCTGGGGCCAGAAAGGCCCTGAGTTGTGGGAGGTGCCGGCAGGGATGCTGCGGGAGCTGTGTCCACAGAGGCCCCGCAGCAGCTGGAATCCGGGCTTTAATAGGTCCTGTGGTCAGCAGCAGGTGGGAGTGAAGGAGAGCAACAATGAGGTCCCAGGGAAGGGTGGCCATGGTGACAGGGAGCTGAGAGGCACGGTGGTGGAGGGGGAGGAGATTGGCCTCAGGCCTCTGGCGATGGCTGAGAGTGGGTGGCTGATGCAGGAGTGGAGAGGTTCAGGCCTGCGCACCTGAGCAGGGAAGGCAAAGATGGGGCAGGGGAGGGGCTGAGACCAAGAGCCTAACGGGCACATGCCAGGTGCCCCTTGCCCCACGCCACCCAGGGCAGGTAGAGTCTGGATACATGAACTCCGAGAGGGGCTGACGGGAGATTCAGAAGGAATGCAGCTGGGAAGCGCCCCCGCCCCAGAAGGACAGATCCTCCATCTCGCCCACTGCCCGCCTCAGCAGCCTTGTTCTTGCATGGCCAGAAGCCGGCCTCGGACCAATGCTCTCATCTCTGTCTGCAGGGGTCCCCCTGGCCTGCTGGGGGGTGTTCAGGAGCTGATGAGCCCCCCAGAGAAACAGACTCACCCCTTTTGTCCCCACTGCGGCCTTCCCATTCCTGCTGGGTCAGGCTTTTGTGGATGTGCCCAGGACGGTGGGCCCCCAGCAGCTTCCCATGTAGAAAGTTCGTTTTAAAAAGCACCTGTAGATTAAGCTGCAGCCATGGGAGAGATGAGATAAACCCGAAGACAGTGAGAGGAGGCTTCCTGCAGACATGCACACTAATCAAACATGCCATGCCATTCACCAAACCTAAAGAGGGGTCGGGAGCTGACAGGCCATCCATATGTGGCGGGGCCCTTCCCATCTTGCAGGGCTCAGAGAGAAGGGACAGAGAGCTGTGAAGGCTCCTGGGGTACTTGGCCCCAGGCAGTGGAGGGAGCCCTTATTATCCCACTGTACAGATGGGAAAACCGAGGCATGAAGCAGTTCAGTGAAGTCCCCAAGGCCAGCTAAGTAGCCAGTGGCAGACCTGGGGTCTAATCCAGGCTGTCTGCCCGCAGAGCTCATGTTCTCACACCAGGTGACCTGCCTGCTTGAGGTCACGCAGCCACTCTGGTCCGAGGGCTTCCTCACCTTCCCCTTGGCAGACGGTAGGAATTCCAGAGCCTTCCGCCTCCGGAGAAGTTATCAGCACATATCTGAAATTACACCTTGCGAATCTGTATTTAATTCTCCCCCTGCTATCATTTTCCTCTGGCAGTCCTGGGCATGGACATTGCAGTATGCCCCGGGGTCTCACCATCAGAATTGCCAGGATCAAATGGTAGGTCCAGGGGGCCTTATCTCAGAAGACAGGTGGCAATTAAAGTATCCTGTGCCACCATGTTGAAATATGGCAAGGGCCATCAGCCCTGGTCCCCTGCTGAGTGGCAGGCCAGGGTCAGGCTCAGGCTGACCAAGGAGTGCCATGGCTCTGGGCCTCAGAGGACGAGTCAGGGAGCATCTGCGTCCCCCATGCACCCCGCTGTTTCCCAGCACCATCATCATATCTGAAGTCCATAGTGGCCCTGTGAGCAGACCTTCAGCCCTGTTTTGTAGATGAGGAAGTCGGAGAGGATGAGTCATCTGACTCGGGCCACCCAGCCAAGAAACAGCAGAACTGGGACACAAACCCCAATATGCGGATTCTTGTCATTGCTTCCACAAAGACGTCTTGAGTCAGGCTTATTCGGAGCCAGGTTCCAAGAGAGGGGCTGGAAATAAACAGATAATAAGGCTTCACGACTGCTCCCGACTGTCTCATGGTCTGAGGAAAGCGAAAACAGCAACTATTCACTCGGAACATGACAGAGCCTTAGAAAGGAAGAAACTCCGACAGGAGCTACCACTGGAGGAGCCATGAGGACGCCACACTGAGAGAAGCCGTCCGGCCACCACCGGTGAGCCCTGCACGTCCTTGATCTGTGGGGTCCCTGGAGCCCTCAGATTCGCACGGAAAGTAGGTGGTGGGTGCGGGCCTGGAGGCAGGGCTGGGCAGCCAGCGTTCAATGGGGACAGAGCTTCAACTTTGGAAGATGAGAAAGTTTTGGAGATAAATGGGGGTGATGGCTGCACAGCAGTGCAAATGTATTTAATGCCACAGAACGGTACAGTAATCAAAGGTTAAAACTGTAAAAATTTATACTGTGTGTATTTTACCACAATTAAAATGTTTTTAATTTAAAAAAAGAGAAACCGCGTCATTCACTGGTTCTATAGCAGTGACAGAAAGGCCCCGTCCGGGGGCTCCTGTCAGCTGGGCCCAGGGCTGGGTGAGAGTGTGTGACTGAGTGTGAGTGTGTGTGTATGTTGTATGAGTATGTGTGTGTGTAAGTGTGCATGTGAGTATATGCGGGTGCATACGTGAGTATAAGTGTGTTAGTATATGTGAGAGTGTGAGTGTTTACATGTGTGTGAGTGTGTCTGGGTAATTGTATGTGAGGTGAGTATATGTAAGAGGGAGTGTGTGAGTACATGTGAGTGTGAGTGTGAGAGTGTGTGTGTGAGTGTGTCTGGGTATATGTATGTGAGTATATGTGAGAGTGAGTGTGAGTACATGTGAGTGTGGGTGTGAGAGTGTGTGTGTGAGTGTGTCTGGGTGTATGTATGTGAGTATATGTGAGAGTGAGTGTGTGAGTACATGTGAGTGTGGGTGTGAGAGTGTGTGTGTGTGAGTGTGTCTGGGTATATGTATGTGAGTATATGTGAGAGTGAGTGTGTGAGTACATGTGAGTGTGAGAGTGAGTGTGTGTGTGTCTGGGTATATGTATGTGAGTATATGTGAGAGTGAGTGTGAGTACATGTGAGTGTGGGTGTGAGAGTGTGTGTGTGAGTGTGTCTGGGTGTATGTATGTGAGTATATGTGAGAGTGAGTGTGAGTACATGTGAGTGTGGGTGTGAGAGTGTGTGTGTGAGTGTGTCTGGGTATATGTATGTGAGTATATGTGAGAGTGAGTGTGTGAGTACATGTGAGTGTGAGAGTGAGAGTGTGTGTGTGAGTGTGTCTGGGTATATGTATGTGAGTATATGTGAGAGTGAGTGTGAGTACATGTGAGTGTGAGAGTGAGTGTGTGTGTGTGAGTGTGTCTGGGTATATGTATGTGAGTATATGTGAGAGTGAGAGTGTGTGTGTGTGGGTATATGTATGTGAGTATATGTGAGAGTGAGTGTGTGAGTACATGTGAGTGTGAGAGTGAGAGTGTGTGTGTGTGTCTGGGTATATGTATGTGAGTATATGTGAGAGTGAGTGTGTGAGTACATGTGAGTGTGAGAGTGTGTGTGTGCGCGCGTCAGGTCATGTAAGAAGGTGTCCCTGCAGGCAGGTGCTGACACCCAGGCAGAGGCCCACACAGGCTAACATGCTGCAACAAAAATAATGACAGGGACAGCCATGGCCACCTCAGAGAGCCGGGCACAGTGCAGGACACGTTGCACACATCCCACTCTGTCCTCAGCACGGTTCTCCACACAGTTACTGTGATCCTATCTGACAGAAAAGGAAACCGAGGCTCTTGACCCACTAGTAAGGGGCGGAGCAGGATTCACACTTCATGTTCCAGAGATCTCTCGGCACATCACATGTGACCCAAACTGAGTGGCTTAAAACCGTAAGCATTATCTCTCACAGCTCCCGTGGGTCAGGGGCCTGGAAGTGACCTGGGCGGGCGGTGCTGGCTCCGGTTCCCTCAGGAGGCTGCCATCTCATCTGAGGCTCAACCAGAGCTGGAGCACCGGCTTCACGATGGCGCCCTCCCAGGGCTGTGGGCAGGAGACCTCGGTTCCTTGCTCCATGGACCTTCCCATGGGGCCACTTGAGTGTCCTCACAATATGGCAGATGTCACGATTGAAGAAGGCAAGACAGAAGCCACAACACCTTCTGTGACACGGCCTTGAGATCATATCCTATCAGTTTCAAGGTCAGCCCTGTCCATGGTGGGAGAAGGCTACACAAGGCTGTGAGTGGCAAGAGCTGAGGACCGTCAGAGGCCACCTTGAGCAGCTACCTCCCCCATGCCCGTCCAAATCTGCCGGGAGCTTGCACTCTGCTACCAGGCCGGAGGCTGCTGGTGAGAGGTGTCAGGTGTCAGAGGTGTCCCGAGATGCTCTGGAAGAGAGGGGCATGCCAGGTGGGAGCGCCGTCCTGAGAAGAGATGGAACTGTACCGTGAAGGCAGGCATGGGCTGTGTCTCCAGTGAGGGGAGAAGCTCAGACTCCGCCATCACCACATTTTGGAAACATGGAGGATGTGTGGGCACAGGAGGCGTCCTTCTGGGCACATGCTGGCAGGAGCACACCAGGGACTTGTGGGTAGGGTGAACAGGTGAATGGCTACCCTTCTAGCTGTGGCAGCAAGAGCTGGATGTTGGTGTCGGACAGACATGAAATGTGTTTTCTGGTATGAGTAAGCCTCCCACATCCACTCTGACCCTCAGTCTCCTCCTTTAAAATGCAGCAATTGTTTCTCCCACACAAGAAAGAGGATAAAGCCACATGTGTCAAGGAGCCTAGCACATACCAGAACCTCAGCCCAGCCCCAGCAGCAAGAGGCAGAAGCCTCCACAGCTCAGACCAGGCCTTCCTGTGCGGCACCGTGGCCAGGGCAAGCAGCACTGTGCAACACGAGCACCCCGTCCCAGTTCTACCAGAGAGCGCGGACCCTTTCATTCCCACAGATGCAGGTCGGTCAGACCAGTCGCTCCCTCCTGGGTGTGCCTAGGTGAACGGGCCAGCACCGCCTGGCTGCTGGAACCTCTTTAATGAGAGATGATCTGGAAAAATACTTCACACCTCTTTTCTCACATTCCAGCAGGAAAATAACATTGAACATCGAATGCCTCTTTCAAGAATAGCTGACAGAGGAAACGGCCCTTCCTTTATCTCAACTGGAAATTTTGTTTTCCTTTCACCAAAAAGATGTAAGCAGCGCTGCTCAAATCAAAAAGGAATGTGTGGTTGAAAACGGGTGGGGAGCTGCTAATTAGAAAAAGGCCTGGATGAATGAAAAATGGCAGAGAGATTATTTGTCATTAATTTGGCATTCAGTAATCACAGGCAAAACAAACCTTTCACCCTAAGTACAATCAAGACAATTAGATAGTGCAGCCTCTGCAAGAAGAATTAATTATATCAATAACATATACCGTTTCTTTCATCCATTTCACGTCCACAGTGACTCAGCACAGGGGTTCTGGTGTTACTAGTGATGCTCCAGGGACATGGAGAGGTTGATGAACGGGTCCAAGCTCCTGCAGCTGATAAACCACAGACCCACAATTCAAGTCTAGCCGAGGACTAGCACAGGCCCCTGCTTCCCACCACTCTGCCTCCCGGGACAGGAAGAGCAGCTGTCTCCGGCTGGATAGGTGCAAAGCCAGCAGCTGCTAGAATTTATTTTTGAACAACTTGTTTCTTGTCACTTCATATCCTTGCTTTGTGCCCACTCCACAAGTTCAAGGCTTGCACCAGGAACTTTGGGAACATGATGGACATGCAGGTAAATCAACAGGTGAGCAGGTGGGCAGTGAAGTGAAGGGGTGCACAGAGTGAAGTGAATGGATGGATGACCAAGGCAGGACGCCGCGCAGGTGCCCAGGTGGACAGGCGAGAGGAGAAAGGGTGGGTGCTGCACGCGTGTGTGGCTGGGGGACAACAGGATGGGCTGGATGGGTGAGCCTAGGGGCTTGATGGGTAGGTGGGTCCAGGCAGGCAGTGGAATAAGTTAGTGGGCAGGGCCATCCCACTCTCAGGGCACAAGAATCAAGTCCCCACTGCAAGCTTGACTCTGCTTCCACAGCCATGAGCCTGCGGACAAGGGGGAGATTGACCCAGGAAGGACTTGGTCAGTTGCTGCCTGAGAGGACAGATCTTTCTTAAACAGTTGCTACCTTGAAATTTACCATCCGAGAGGTGGGAGGGACCATAGAGCCACACTGGTTTTATAGCAGGGGCCCAGAAAGTGGGGGAAGCCTACCAGCGCCCACACTGCCAGGCCAGTGTCAGGGCCCACCCCCCGCCCCCAGCTGCTCCCTTGGCCTCCTGATTATAACCTTCCCTTAGGCCCCAGCCTGAGCTGTAGCCTGCCCATCCTCACCACAGCCCCAACGGAGGGGGAGGAGCTGTGGGCTCTGAGTTGCCCTGAGACTGCCGTGACAGTGCCAGGCCCCTGTGATGGGACCAGTCATGGTGTGGGTTCTGCTAAGTGGCTGTGTGGCCAGTTCCAGGGGTCCTCAAAGACAGGAAGCCCAATAGCCCTCAAAGGCCTGGGGAGCATCAGAAGCAGAGCAGACAGTGACAACTGATGACCTGCAGTGGCCCCAACTGCTTGGACGACATATCCTGCACATGGATTGTTGCGGCACTGAGCTGGGTGCTGGGGCCTGGGTGCCCCGAACCTGCATACAGCTGGCACTCAATCTGTGTCTCTTGAAAGGGAAGGACAGTACTGCCCTCCAGGAGCTCCTAGGATGGTCACTTTTCTCAGGGTGCCCCTGGGAGGGGTGGACCTGGCAGACCCCTGCATGGCTGAGGTGTGGGGGTCCCAGCTTCCTTCACCTCCTCTTTTGTGAGAAGAGCCACTTGCTCTTGGTCACCCTGGTTTTGAGTGAACCAGGACACTGACCTTCCCCCAGACCATTCTGGGCCAAAGATCATTGAAAAGAACACGGAACAAAAACCTGGGGACTAAAAACATTGTGTTCCCCTGGCACCTCCACCCCGCAGCTGGGAGTGTGTCTGCCATCTTGCCCCCTTCTAGCATATCCTCTACAGGTCATTTTGGGGACCCACTCACCCCCTGCTGATGGTCTTCCCCTCACGTGCTAGGGGGCGTGAGGAGCTGACTGCGTCATGTTCCAGCACCTGGACAAGTGCTGGCACATAGTTTGCTGAATGAATACACACCGGGACCACAGAGCACAAACTTGAACCTGAGCCCAGATACCGACTGAGGCTGTGTGACCTGAGGCAAATCACTTAACCTCTCTGAGTCTCAGGTTAACTATTCTGTGACATGAAGATTAACAAAGTAAGATCACCATGAGGATTCAGTGAGCAATGTGCGTAGAACGCGTGGCACGGAACAGGTGCCCAGCTGCTGTGCCCCCAGGTGGTGGACTTCCAGCTCACCTGTGCGGGGCTCAGGCCCCGCCTTCCTCTCAGCTCCAGCCTCTGGCAGGCAACTCCAGCAGCCCCAGGCACGAGGGAGCGTGGGAACTTCCTACAGCGTGTTTGTCTTGGGCTGCCTGGGAGGGGCTGCCACCTCTGTCAGCTCCACATGAGCTCCTGCCAGGTCGTCAGCGTGAAAGGGAGGGATTGTTCCCGTGACCTTTGCTTTCCTTGTCAAAGGTGAGTTGAGCCTAGGACACAAGCACAACCCCTCCCCAAAAGGCCAGGCCAGCCCCAGTTCCCCACTCTCAAAGGGGCTGAAGGGGTCACCTATGCTAAGGGAAACCACAGCCCTGTCCCTGCCTGCAGGTATGAGGCTCTGCAGCCACAGCTCCTCTGTCCCCACTGTCCCCTACCCTGAGACAGCAGCCAGCTAGCGCTCCTTCCCTGCCTGCTAACTCTACCTCTCCCCAGGTCTTCATTCTCCTCATCCCCATGGTATGAGGACCCAACCCGGGGTGTGGGGCTCAGACATCAAGCACCCCAGACCAGCTGAGACACCCACCCACCTACCCAGCGCAAGGAACCCTCTCCTCCTCCCACTCGCACTGTACCTGCCCTGGGAGGGTGTCCCCCATGCTGGTCTCTGGAGGTGGCCACAGGTCTCTGTGCAAGTTAGAGACACCACCAAGTTTTTATCACTCTGCCTCAGCCTCCTCTGCCCCTGACATGTGGCTGAGAGTCAAGGTCATCCCTCTCCCATCCCCATCCCTACTGCCCACTTTCCCTGCTTCCCTAGTAGCCACAGGTGTGATCTTCCAACAGCTGGGGAGTTTCCCATAGACCAGCCACACAGTAACCACTGCAGGCAGCACGGCTGGGGTTAAGGGCAGCCTTGGATCACAGAGGCTCCATTTCCGATTTTCCAGAAGATGCCGATTATTAATGATCATTGTTCTTTCCTTCTGGGGCATGAAAAAGTAGGTTTAATTCACAACCGGAAAAGCAGCAGGTCAAGGTTCTCAGAGTATGAAATGTCAGCCTCCGGCGGCAATGACATTCACCCAGAGGCTCTAAAAATAGATGCAAAAACAGAAGCATCGGCCTCCAGAGGTGGGAGAAACAAGGTGAGCTTGGGGCTGAAACAACGCTCACCAGTGACGTCTGCAGCCACATGGCAAGGCTGAGCTTTTCCTTTTTCTTTTTTCTCCTTGAGAGACAAAAAGAAAGTGAACTCGAGTCAGCCAGAGGATTTTACTCTTTTAAGTCTGACCTTCTACATGAAATTCAGGTAGAAAGAAAAGCTGCTTGAGATATGACCACAGGGGCAGAATTAATCACCACTTAGCCCAGAGAGTGTTCATTGCCTGTCCAGCTCCTGGCCAGCCCCAGAATTGGCTATCTAGTGGGCTAGAGGCATGGTCCAACAGCACGCTAGTGATGAAGGAAATGTTCTGTACCTCTCTGTACCATCTGATACTCACCAGCCTCTAGTAGACAGCGAGCTCTTGAAATATGGCTGTCGCACATGAGCAACTGGATTATTCATTGTATTCTATTTCCGTTGATTTAGATGTAAATTGCCGTATTTAAATGGTAACTGGTGGCTACCATATTGGACAGCACAGTGTGAGGCTCTAAGGGAAAAAGAGCTGCAGTTGATTAGCAGTATCTGCCAGAGACTGAGGCTAGGAAAACCAGGCATGACAGTGCATTGCCAAAGGACCAGGGATCTGGTGTGACCCAGGTCTCCCGAGGCCTAAGTCAGTGATTTTGGTACCTGCACAGTTTCTGTGTTTAGGAGAAAAAGTGTCTGTGAAGTTTAATGTCACCCCCTGCCCTCTGTCTCACGGTCTGTAGTCCAGGCAACTGCAAGCTTCCTAACCGGTCTCCCCACTGTGAGTCCCTAGTTCTAATCTACTTCCTACACAGCAGCCAAAATACCAACACAGCCCCATGTGACCTTTCTTGAAACTCTTGGTCCAATACCCCCCATGGCCACCTCTTGGGCCCACCCTTTTCATTTTTTTCCACCTCCCCCACCCCCAGCAAAGACCTTATCAGTATACTCTGCTCCACTGCATAAGAGGCCCCAAAGGCAAGGGCCATCTCTTGCCCCACCTTGGCATTCCCCACCCCAAAGTACAGGCCCTGAACAGGCCCCACTGGGGGCCTCATGTCGTGCCAGGAGCATCCATGCAGTTTTTTTTGTTTTGTTTTTTTAGACAGAGTCTCAAGCTGTTGCCCTGCGTCGAGTGCTGTGGCATCACAGTTCACGGCAACCTCAAACTCTTGGGCTTTAGCGATTCTCTTACCTCAGCCTCCCAAGTACCTGGGACTACAGGTGCCTGCCACAAAGCCCAGCTGTTTGTTGTTGTTGTTGCAGCTGTCATTGTTGTTTTAGCTGGCCTGGGCCGGGTTTGAACCCACCAGCCTCGCTTGGTGTATGTGACCAACGCCCTACCCTCTGAGCTACGGGCGCCGCCTGCACCCATGCATATTTTCTTACTTTGTCCTCACAGTAGTGAGATAAGTACCATTATTTCCCAGTTTTGCAGATGAAGACTCTGAGGTCCAAAGAGTGAAGAGTTTGTCCAAGGACAGGAGAGAAAACAGCAGATCTGAGACTCACACCTGGGGAGGTGTCTCCCTCAAACTTGGCTTCAGCAGGGGGGCTGAAGGTCACAGAACACCCAGTCCAATATTTTTCTCACTGTTAACTCAATAAACATTAGGTGTGAAAGGGAGGGAGGAATAAATGGGTGGGTGGGTGGTGGATGGGTGGATGGATGGGTGGGTAGGTGGATGGGTGGTGGATGAGTGGATGGATGGATGGGTGGTGGATGGATGGATGGATGGGTGGGTGGTGGATGGATGGGTGGGTGGGTGGATGGATGGGTGGGTAGGTGGATGGGTGGTGGATGAGTGGATGGATGGATGGGTGGTGGATGTATGGATGGGTGGGTGGGTAGGTGGCTGGTAGATGTGTGGATGAACGGGGTAGATGACTGGGCACATAGATGGATGGTTGTATGGATAGAAGATGGATAAATGGATGGGTGGACAGATACATATGTACGAATGAATGAAAGGGTAACGAAACACAGTAAAAAGTGAGGTAGGAGGTCATGAATAAGGAAGGGGGTGAGACAATGGTTCACCTTTGCTCTTAACTATTTTTCAGGTATATCAAAAAATCAAATCATGCAAAAAATTCTTCAGGCTTTGGTTTTTAGAGAGATAAAGTATGGCTATGCACATGGAGCCAGCCCTGGGCCCTGCAGGGCCTGCTTCCCATCCTCCCCCTCCTGGCCCTAACTCCCTCTCCCCGCCCCACCCCTGTTGGCTCACTGAGCTCCTCCCTAATGCTGCTTTCCCATGGGAAGTCTGAGAAACAATAGCAATTTCTTCTGAATGGGACTCTCCCCTGAGCCAAAGAGTAAACAGGAGCGAGCAAAGAGCTCAAGTCCATGTGTGACTGCTCAGCGGGGATTACATAACCAGGACATACCTGGGAGAGGCACTGATCCAGGGGATTTTAATAGACAGAGGGGAGGCCTGGGGTGGGAGGCTGGAGGGGGAACGCCCAGTGCAGGAATGGCTGTGTAGGCACCCCGAGGCTCTGGAACCGGAGCCAGGTAGCTCAGGGAGGGAGGACATTCAGTGTCACTTGCTGAGGGCTTTCTCACACTATGATAGGCCTTTTGAATGATTGTTTTGTCTGATCTTCACAGCAGCACTATGGGGTGTGTGGTTTAGTTATAGTCCCTTTTATAGATGAAAAAATGAAAATGAGGCACAGAGAGGTACAGTCATTAAGCAAAGTCACACAGCAATTGCAGAAAGAGCTGGAGTATCAGCCCTTGTCTGGCTCCAGAGCCTGCAGGGTGGATGGAGCTGTCTGGCCTGCTCTTTCCCATCTTCTCTCCCTTCCTAATGGAAGAGAATCTTCTATCAGGCCACGTATCCATTTATTCTTTCTCCTGTCCCTCCATCCACCCACCCAGTGTCCAGAGGTCTTTCCCTCCCTCCCCACTGAACCTGAATCAGGAGAGGGGCCAGAGAGAAAAGTCACCACTTGCTGCCTGCAGAAGAGCCGGTTTCTGCTGAGGAAGGGACACAGGGAAGTGTCCACTGGCAATATGTACAGTTTGAACATGTCAAGGTTGAGCCCTTCCTGCAGGCAGGCAACTGCGTTCTGCTTTCACACAGGAGACAGTTCCAAGCTGGGGCCCTTATTCACCTGTGACAGAGAAGAGACAAGGTCCTCAGAGGCCCACTCAGCATCTCTCAGGAGCCTCAGCCTTGGGACCAGGGGTTAGGGAGGGCTTCCCAGAGGGGCAGCCTCGAGCTGGCTGAGACAAGGCCCCCAGGAGTCCATCAAGCAGAGGTGCTAGGAGTGAATCTCTACCAAGTGATGGAGGGAGGAGGGAGAGGCTGCCCCCCGCCCCGGAGGCTGCCAGCCTCTGAGCTCTAGGAGAAAGGGACGGGGGAAGGCCCCAGGATGCCTGGGCAGAGCTTCAGCCATACCAAGGCCAAGAGGGGTGGAGAAAGTGCAGTTCTTCTCCTTCTGACCTCACATGGGCACCTCCCGCTCTCTGAGCCCAGCCACCCGTCTATAAAGTGAGGACAGTGGGAGGCACATCGGGTGCCTGGTGAGCCCTTAGAGCAGTGGTTCTCAACTGTCTTACTACATTGTAAATAAACATACATCTTTTATCTTTAATAACCGTAAGAACTTAGGTGTTCCTGTTCCTGATTTACACTGGAAGAAACCAAGACACAGACAAGTGACTGACCCAAGACCACACAGCTGAAATAGTACAGTTAGGATCTGGGCCAGGTCTGTCTGCCCCTGAGGAGCTATTTTCCATGAATGTGCTGCTCTCTTATTTCACTGCACTGTTTTCATCTACCAAGCAAGGGTAGTCACACAATCCAAGACGTGGCATCACTCTGGCCTCCATGACCAACAAATGCCAGCCTGTGGCATTATCAGTCCATAGATCCTTGACTGAATCAAAGATAGGTGACTGGACAGTAGATAGGTGGGCAGAAGGATAGATAGATAGATAGATAGATAGATAGATAGATAGATAGATAGATAGATGAGGTCCACATTTATGAGCGGGGCAGAACCTTGGGGTGAGAGACAAATGGATGGATGGATAGAGGGTAGGAGGATGACCTATAAGCAGATAAACTGGTACATGAAGTAACAGGTGGATGGGTAGATTAATGATGGATAAGTGGTTGGATGGATGAATGAGGGGTGAATAGGAAGATACAGATAGGTAGAATGGATGCATGATTGGAGCGATAATGGGTGAATGGTGGATCATGGAGAGACCATGGAGGGATGAATGGATGAATGATAGAGAGGTGGATGGATAGATAATAGATGGGTAGACAGGTGATGGCTGGATGGATAATAGGTGGGTAGACGGGTGATGGCTGGATGGATAATAGATGGGTAGGTTGGTGATGGATGGATGGACAATGGATAGATAATAAATTGCTAGATGGATGATGAATGAATAGGTGGATGGATAGATGAATAAGAGTTGGATAAATGGATGATGGCTGACTGGATGGATGATAGATGGGTGGATGGATGGATGGATGGATAGATGGGTGGGTGGATGGATGGATGGGTGGATGGCTAATGGCTGAATGGATGGATGATAGATGGATGGATGGATGGATAGATGGGTGGATGGATGGATGGATGGATGATGGATGGATGGATGGATGGATGGATGGATTTTGGCTGAATAGATGGATGATAGATGGGGGGATGGATAGATGGATGATGGACAAATAGATGGATGAGCAGGTATGGATGCATGGATGAATGGGTGGATAGAAAAACTTTTCAATGAATGGCCCAACTGTTGGATGGGGCGCTGGATGCATAAGAAAATGAATGAATAAACGAGCCAATGGACAAGAGGATGGCTACAAAGATAGTTGTAAAGGATAGAAGGCTGAATGGAGAAATGGAGGGAAGTTAGATGGTGAGTAGATGAGTAGCTCCCCTTCCAATCTAATTCTCATTGCAGAAGAGACTCTCAAACACCCAGAGCCTCTCCCAAGCTGAGAGCCCTGTAGTACAAGCACTGCCTGAATACTGGTGGGTCACCTCCTGGAGCCAGTGTCCCCTGTGCTGTGCACACAGCCCTGTGGCAGGTGGAAGGTGTGTCAGTGGCCTAAGCAGAGCCCTAGCCATGGTATGGAGGCTATTCTCTTCTCTTCTCCCACTGTGCCAAGCCACAGACTCCTAAGTAGCAGCTGTTCGTATACCCCATCCATTGTCCCTTCTTCCACTGGGCCTGGGCAGCTGCAGGTGTACTAGAAACCCCCTTTCCCACCCCACTGCAGATGCCAAGGAAAGAGCCCTGGACTAGAAAGAGGAGTCCTGGACGTACCCAGCTCTGACACTGACCTACCATGTGACTAGGGAGGCGACACTGTCTGTCTCTGGGTTTCTGCTGTCAGATTGGGGTGGAGCAGCAGAGAAGCTTGTTGCAGCCAGATGGAGACCTCCCCACCCCCAGCCACAGCCTGTGGTGCTACCCCACAACCCCAGGACTCTGGCCCCCACTGGCTGGGACCATCTCTAAAGGCCCTTCCAACTTCAGCAGATTGAGATCATGGCCCCAGAAACCGAGCACCATGGCCTGAGAAGGACAGGCAGGTGAGCAAAGAGAAGGGCTTGGTTTGTCCAACCTCCTAATCTCTACTGGCCAAAGGTATCCTTGGATGTGAGCTTGGCCAAGTCCTGCCACTCCCCAGGCACCACTCCCATCTCCACTCTGAGCCCATTTTGGAGGTTGGCATGCGTGAGGGGCTTGGCGATTTGTACAGGGTGGGAATCTGGGGGCTCCTGGGCCTGATAGGGAGGGGCTGCAGCAGGGATAGAGGAAGTCACTGCAGGCCGAGTATGCCCAGAGCTGGGCACGGGCAGTGCACTCCCAGCCTGGGAGAGGAGGAAGGGGGCAGGCCTGAAAGCAAGAGACCCGGGGTCCCTGCACAGAGACTGTATTCGCTCCTCCAGGCGCCTGTGCCTCGCAGGACAGACAGCTGGGGCTGGTCTCCTCCCACAACACTGCTGCCATCTCAGGGCCCCCATGGGCCCCAACTTGGAGGCCTGGGACAGGACTGGGAGGGACGGGGAGGAGTTGGGGGGCTCTCTGTTCCCAGCACAGCCTGCCCGGGCCGCCTGTCCCCACTGACGAGCCATCAATCGCTCCCCTGGGAGGCAGCACGCAGGCCCCAGACCTTGTCAATCTGCGAGAACAGACGAAGTGCGAGCTGGAGAGTTCCCACGCTGGCCGGCCACCATGGAGGGCCCCAGCACAGCATCCCTGCCCATCCCAGGCCTGGGCCCAGCTCCTGCTGAAGCCCTCTGTTCTCCTTCTACTCTTGGCTGCTTCCAGCATCTCCTAACAGAGCACAGACCCTTGCCGGGGTGGGGGGGGGAGGAGAAGGGCTCACGGGCCCACTAGAGACTGAGGAACTGGGCAGAGCCTCTAAGGAACATTCTTCTGGAAGTTTCTTGGGTTGTATGAAGGCTGAGGCAGTAGGGACCCTACTCACACCCACACTGCCACTCTGCCCCTGCTATGGCCAGGGTAGGGGTCCCCCCTTGGCCTGGTCACGGGCCTGGCACTCACTCCAACACTCCTTAATGGCTGTCAGGGCCCCACTTTTCAGAGCCAGTCTTTGTACCTGGCCAAGAGATTGAAAATGCAGACATTTTGTAGTGAAGAAAGCATGCTGAGAGAGGGTACGTGACTGGCCCAGGTCAGAGTGAGGACGGGAAGAGCTGGGCTTCAAAGCCAGAGCTGTGCCTTGCAGCCAGTACTGAATGAGTGGGTGAAGACTGCCAAGTCCACGGTCTGAACCTCAGAGACCCCGGCCGTCCCAGTCTGGGGGCTCCCACCCCTGCTCAGACACCCCCAGGAGGAGGACCCTCACTACTCACTTCCAGACACCTGCCTATTGTGACCTTCCCCCTGACGCACACCCTGCCCTCTGTGAGTCCAGGTCCAGCCTGAAGCTCACACAGATGAATCCAGCTCACCCCCCTCCACCACCAGGAGCAACCGTCAGGGCTCCACAGAGGGTTCTGAGCTAACCCCCAATCCTTCCCCAGTGCCCTGCACCCGCCTGCTCCCCTTCCCTCCCCTCCTAGGTGCTGCTGTGGCTCTCAGCTGGTCCAGCCCACTCAGTCTCCAGCCTGCCCCCAGGTCACTTCCAGCTCTGCCACCAAACAGACCTTTTTATTTATTTATTTTTTTATTTTTATTTTTATTAAACCATAGCTGTGTACATTAGTATGATCGTGGGGCACCATACACTGTGATGAAAATGTGTCAAACAGACCTTTTGTTTCCCGATGTTGCCACCATTCTTAGGCTCAGGGGCCCTTTCTAGGCTGCCCTGTTTTGCTCCCTGACCAGGCAGGATAAGAGGAGCCCCCAGCCCCAGTCTCTCTAGGACCCAGCAAGGGGACCCTGAGTGCAAACCCTGTGCTTTGGGAGGCCCAGGCATTCTCTTTCACCCCAGGGAGTGGATGCCCATCTGCAGCTTGGCGGATTCCCAAGCATCTTTGCCCTCTGGGGCAGTGGAAAAAGGGGAAGGTGGAAGCTGTGTCCAAAGCGGAGCCATCTGCAGCCTGACGGGTGGCAGCACCTAACCCACCTGCCAAACAAAATCCGCTCACCCCAGCACAAGGGCTGGAAGGAAGCACTCTGGTCACAGGGTCCTGCCTGTGTGGTGAAAGCACAGGCCAGTCCATCATCATTTCCAAATAATATTCCAAATCCATGTTAACAGGATCAAGGAATTCGGTGGGTCACGATGCCACAGTCTTTACAGAGGATTTTGGGGGCTTTTAAGCTCTCAGAGGAGACAGAGAGCTGAGTTGCTCAAACTGACTTCACTTCACACCTCCTTTTCCCAGAACATCTCAAAGGACTCATGTCCCCTAGAACCCCCTTTGGAAAACAGCCCATGGTGCCCCTGCAGTCCCCGAGTGCCTAGTTCCTGTGCTCCAGGAACCCAGAGTGTGGCTGGGGACAAGGCAGATGCCTAGAGAGCTCCAAGGCCCAGGTGTGGGCCCACACTCAGCGCTGGGTGAGTAGAAGGCCCCTGCTCTGCCTGCCGTGGCCTCTCTGGGGTTATTTGCACCAAAGGCCACAATGCCACCAAGAACCATGTGGGGGGACCCTGGACGCAGGGCACAGCTCCCCCTGGCCTGGCAGAACTTACAGTTTACAGCCTGGGGTAAAGGCTTCCAAGGTACCTGGAAAACTGGCACAGGGGGCTATACCACGTGGCAAAGGGTAAAGGAGCCCACCTGTCCCCATCCCCCTAATTCTTGCCCTCTCCTCTGCCAGGAGACACCATCAGTCAGGTCCCCCAGAACCCGGGAGGTCTGGCTGCCTCAGGGGGCGGGACCCAAGCTGCCTGCAAGTGGGCCACCACGGGCCACGGCTGTGGTGGGCACCCAGGCAGGCTCCATCCCGCCCCCTCCTGGGGCTCCCGGGGCGGCCCCCCTGCTCCGGGTCCGCCTCCTGACCCTGAGTAGCCTTTCACATTTCCCCAGCAGTGCCTTTGATCCGGGCTGGGATCCTTCTCTATTGATTCAGCGTCTAATCTGGTTTCCCATCTGATTTGCGAAGAACCTTCCACGCCTCTTTCCGCTTGGTGTTTTCCTAATCCTGGGCCCTGCTCACTTATCGGTCTCTCCTGAGCTCCCGCCAACTCCTCTTCCCTTTGACATTCCTGCTGCGTCTCCCGCGCTCTCCCTCCCTCCACTGCCAGCCTCCCTCCACTTGCCTCACCCCAGGGCTCGAGCTGGGCAGTCCTGGGTCTGAGAGTGCATCCTGCCTCCTGTCCTGCCTTCATTCGCCTAACCGGGTGCAGGGGCCCTGCACCTGTGGCCCTCTCCAAAAACAATGCTGCTTTCTGGGAGCAGAGAATGAGTCCCCAGCATTCCCAGGGGCACACACAGCCCACCACAAAGCCCCCTCGTCCACTGCACCCACTTCACAGATGAACAAACTAAGGCTAGGAGGTTTTTTTTCTTTCTGGTTTCTGTCACACAGCTGTGACTGTCAGAACAGGAATGGCTGCTTTTATGACTAATTCACAAGAAGTGTGCTCCAGGTGTCATCTGGGGGCCCTGGCACACTGACCAATGGCAGGCAGTTCTGAGTTTCAGGCCCGAAGGGAGCCATACTTTATAGAATGTGACCCAGGCTTTGCTATAATCTGGCTTGAAAAGTTCAGGTGCCCACCCTGCCCAGAAATACCCCGTCCACCTGCTGCAGGCACCCCAGGCAGCACCCACCCCACCACTGCACCTCTCCCTGCCAAGGCTCCCAGCATCTGACTCTGACACCCATGTGGGGATAAATGGCCCTGCTCTCAGCAGACAACCCCTGTGCCCCCAGCCCTCCTCCCATACAACGATGGGAGGACTGGGGACAGCCGGGCTTGGGCTTCTGGGCAGCAGCTGTGCACATGGCAGAAATACCTGGCCCCCCACAGGGACCCAGAACGGCCTTGGAGTGCAGCCAGCCCCATCCCTTCATGGTATGGGCAGTGGGAAAAGAGGGCACAGGAACCTGTCTGTGGTCGCACAGCTCATCAGGGATGGAGCTGCAGGGTGAATTTCTCCTGCCTTCTTACAACTTGGGAGGCAATTAGGATGGTGTCATCAGGGTCATGTCAGCTCCCATGCGTCCAGGAAGGGGCATTGCTGTACTGTTTCCAGAACCTGGAATGGGAATCCTTTCTCTATCGTGACCCTGGGCATTGAGTTGTCATTGTCTGCTTACTCGGATGTCTTCTTACCAGACTTTGAGCCTGACACAGCAGGTGCTCAATGAGTGTTTACAAAATGGATGGAGGGACAGATGGATGAAGGGATGAACAAGTGGATTGGTGTGTGGGCGTTTGATGGATAAATGAAGGGAGGGAGGGAGAAATGGATGGATGGGTGAGTGTGTGGCTGGATGATGAGTGAATAGGGGATGGATGGATGGATGGATGGATGGATGGATGGATGGATGGATGGAAAGCTGGAGAGTTGGAGGGATGGGTGGGTACATAGGTGGATGGGTGAGTAGATGGATAGGTGGGTGGATGTTTGGATGAATGAATAGATAGATAGATCTATTCATCTATCTATCTATTCATCAATCCATTTGATGGATAGATAAATGTGTAGATGGATAGATAAATGGATTGATGGGTGAACAGGTGGATGGATGGAAGGAGGGAGGTAAAGAGAAAGGGAGAGATGGAGGGAGGGAAGGATGAATGGATGAGTGGGTGGATGGAGGGGTAAGTGGATGGAGGGAGGGAAGGATGGACAGCTGGGGGATGGATGCGTAAATAGAGGGATGGATGGAGAGATGTGAGGATGGACGCACTGAAGCAAGCTCTCATCAGTGCCCATGAACGCTGGCGGGGATATGGTGCTGAGCCCACCACTATGAGGTCCTGATTATAGGGAGCTGGGGGTGCTATGCCAAACCTGCCGGGGCAGGAAGGGCAGGCCTTCAGCCCCAAGCCGGGGACCAGGGGGCCATGGGAGGCAAGGAGCTGAGGGGACCACAGGTTGGCAGGTGGGACCTTGAGCACCAGTGGAAATGGAGAAGTGCTAGGAGAGGGACATGCTGGCAGTGAACGTGGGCTGCTTCAAAAGCCTCTCCTCGCCCACAGTCATTTTATTCCGGAAAGGCGGGTGGTGGATGGCTACTTACTTTAATAATAGTTTTGTTGCCATAAGATTCCCATACCATGCAATTCATCTACTTAAGCGTTCTTAGCATATTCACAGAGTTGTGTGTCCATAACCACAACCACTTTTAGAACATTTTAATCACCCCAGAAAGAGTTCCCATTAGGAGTCACTCCCTGCCACCCATCCTCCCCAGCATTATGCAACTAGTATACTTGCTGCCCCGCAGGCGTCCCGCCCTGCACATTCCACGTAACTGGCATCACAGAGCAGGTGGTCTTTTGTGACCGGCTTGTTTCACTCAGCTGATATTTCCAGGCTTCATCAACATCACAGCACATGCGTCATTCCTTTTTATGGCTGAATAATATTCTGCTGAGTGGATATGTTCCATTTTACTTCCCCATTCATCAGTTCAAGGACATGTGAGCTGCTTCCAACTTCGGGCTACTGTGGATAATGCTCCATGAGCATCTGCATGCAAGTGCCGGTTTGAATTCCTCTTTCTAGCCCCTCAGACATATACCTAAGAGGGGAATTGCTGGCTCGTGTGCTGACTCTATGCTGAACCTTTGGAAAGACTGCCAGGCTGCTTCCCAGGGAGGTGCACCATTTGGCGCTTGCACCAACAGTGTGTGTGGGCTCTGATTTCGTCACACCCTCGCCAGCACCTGCTACTCATTTGTGTGGATAATGGAGACAGAGAAGTGTCCTCGCTTCCACCTCAGGCCAAGTGAGACCTTCAGGAGCCTCTCTTGGGGTGGGGGGACTGCAGGACCCTTTGAGCTTGAGATATGTCATCAGCTGGTGCCAGGTCTTGGCTGCAAGTGGCAAAATGAGGGAACCCGGGGCTGCCCCTGACAGCACCGCCAGAGCACCTTCAGGTATGGAGGGGAAGGTGAGTCACAGAGGATGGCCATGCAGGAAGCCAAGGTAGGTCTCTCCAGAGGACCCTGCCCACAAGGGTGAGGACCACCAGGGACCTTCTCCCTAGAGAGGAGCCCAGAGGGGCAGTCACAGGCTCACAGTTGGAGGGCCCCTTGCCTGTGGGAAAGGCCCACATCTGACACCAAAGGCACAAGCCAAAGGAGCAGCCCCAAGCCTGGGTGGGTCTGCCCATGATAGCCGCCAGCCCTGGGGCTGCGAACTAGGTGAGAGATTGATGCTCTGATCTACCCTGTTTCCCCGAAAATAAGACAGTGTCTTATTTTAAGGTGTGCTCCCAAAGATGCACTAGGTCTTATTTTCAGGTGACGTCTTATCTTTCCTGTAAGTAGGTCTTATTTTCGGAGGATGTCTTATTTTCGGGGAAACGGGGTAGATCAGATGGCATTTTCCACTTCCCGTGAAGGAGACTTTTTATTAACACATAAAGTGGGTGAGGAGAACTGTGGATTTCCCCCTACCAAACATGTGCTTCACCACCTAGGGGACCCTTCCCTAGCAGAGATGAGTATTTCAGAGGCCTGGACAGAAGCAGGAAATTACCACTGCCCCACGTCACCTGGCCAGGTTGGGTCACCCATCTTCTGGAACACACTTGGTGTGAGAGTGGACGATGATGCAGACTGGGAGTCAGCCATGAGGCCCAGTCCTCCAGCTGAGGGTCACAGAAGGCCCAAAGGTCCTGTCCTCCCAGGCCTGGGGCTGACCCTCTCATCCAAGTTGGAGCTGGGTCATGGGCATCATGCTGATGTTGGGACGTGGATGTGAACAATCTCTCAAGGTCAGCCAGGGACCAGAAAACAACCTTTCCCTTTGCAGAGGATGCAGGAGGTGGGGCAGGAGGCTGGGATGCCGGCCTCATCCTCAAACTTCTTCTAGTCACCCCCCGAAGCTGTCTTCATGCAGCACTTTAAGTCGTAGCAGCCCCAGGAGTTCTGAACGCACTACAGCTACTGCAGGGTGGTAGAGTGGGGAACAAGGGGGAGGAAAACACCCTGATGCCACCATCACCTAGCAAGTTCCAGATATTCCTGACACCCCAAGCAGAGTATAACAGCAAGTCTAATCTAGAAGGGACCTACAAGCACATCACACTTAGAGCCAAGCCAGACTCTGGAAATTTCCACAAGCCAGGCTTGCAAACCGATGTGACCTCTGCCCCCAACCCCCAGCCCTGGAAGAAGTGCTTTCTAGACACTGTGTTGTCATGTGTGATTGATTTTGCTCTGCTTTTCCCAGCCCTGCCACATTCCAATTTCCTAATCTTGGTGAACGGGCCATGACATTTTTAGAAATAAGTTTAATGAGAAAAGCATAAGATCCCTAGGAAGAAAAATGACAAAACGTAACTGAAGAACGTAGCTCAAGCCCTGAGGAACTGAAGAGTAACGTTCCTCAAGAAGACTTTATTGACACAATTGGTCAAGCTTCAAGGATCAATTTATTCTTTTTCAGTCAGAATCCTAAAAGGAATCTCAGTTTTGGTTTGTGTTGTTTCTCTTAAAATTAGATGAAATTGTCATAGTTTTGAAATTGGACCATAGGAATCTGATGCTCACATGGAAAAATCAATCTGCAAAAAGTGTCAAGATAGCTTTGGAAGGGGACAGAAAGAGAACTTTACTAACCAGATTTTGAAACCTACTCTGCAGCTACAGTAATAAAACAATGTGCTCCTGAGAGCAACAGATCAGTGGACCAAGACAGACAGCCCAGAAACTTGTCCCAGTATGTGTGGTATCTTAAAATATGACAAAGAATGGATTTTTGCGTAAAAGGGTTGGGACAATTGACCATGCATTTGAAAGAAACCAAAGTTAAATCCCTACCTCACTCCATATACAAAAATGACTTTCAAATGAATTTTAAGTTGCTCCAAAAACTATAAATGTATAGAGTATGATAAAGGAAAATATTCTTATAATTTCACAGTGCAGGAAATCTTCCCAAGCAAGATAGAAAACCCAAGAGCCATTAAGGAAAATAAAAATGGAATTAACTACATGAAACACAATTGTTAAAGTCTTCTAAGATTGTGCATTAGGAAAGCCACTCTGCGGCCAGAATGGGAGAAAGTTTGGAGGAAGATGCTGGCTGGAAGGTCAGGAGGAGTCTGGGGTAGAACGTGGCTGTGGTCTTGTTAGCATGTTCCAGGATGACCAGATGGTGGCCAGAGGGGTTAGAGAAATTGAACAGGGCTCATTTGAACTATTTATAGGCAGTGGGTTAAAGAAAAGGGTAGGATTATCTTGGTATTTAAAATACATATGACAGAAACAAGCTTTATTAGTGCACAAACATAACTTTCCTTTACCCCTTCCAGCCCTTGATTAAGAGAACTTTATCTTTGCCTAATCACATCATTCCCTTTCCAAAAGCAATTCTTGGTTTGATGGGAAATGGAGGTGTCTGTTTTGTCAGGTGAGTTGGGCTAGGTAGAACCTCTTGGAAGCTTCCACTCTATTAAGGAGATGACTAAAGAACCAGGGGAGGGAGGAATTAAGCACTAAATCTCCAACTGCTGTCACCAAGAGAAGACTATTCCCAAGGCTGGAGAGGGAGTTGGAATTGGGCGGGGGATAGCTTGGAGAATGAGGGAGCCGCCAGATGTGACTCCATCCCCTTGAATTTCCTTACTCTCTCAAATGCCCCCAAACTTCAGTGTGTACCTGAAGGCCTCATTGAAACACAGATTGATGACCCCCCACTCCTCCCGGAAGTGTCTTCTTTAAAAACAAAAAAAAAGTGGGCTTCTCTGTTACCCATTTTTCCATAAAAATTTTAGAATCATTTTCTTGGTAACATAAGACAGCTTGCTGGGATTTTGGAATCATATTGAATCTACAGATCAAATTGGACCCAATCTTAGTAATATTGGGTCTTCTGAGTCAAGAGCATGGCCTGTCTCTCCTTTACCCTCAAAGTGTCTATTCAGTGAGTCTAAGGAGAGGCCTGAGGCTTTGCCATTCTACCTGCTGCCCAGGTGATACTGTAGCTGCTGGTCTAAGGAACCCCTCTGAGAAGCCCTGTGTGGTTTGGGAGATGAGGCTATCTTGAGACTGGGAACACCTGGGTTGGGCTGGGCCCCAGACATCTGTTTTGCTCCCATGCAAATCGCAGAGGGTCAGCTCTATGGGATTTGCATACCCACAGCTGGTTCTTTTGGCTTTTCAATCTCCACCAGGTAAACAGCGCCAGGAACACACAGGTGTGCAAGGTCAGGAGCTACAAGCCCCTTATGGAAAAGGAGTTTTCCTCTAAGTATCAGATTCTTCCATTTGCTGCGTGAACTTCTCACCTGTAAGACTTCCCCTCCCAGGGATGTGCTCTCAAGAGATCTCAGAAACTCAACTCCAGGTCTGAAAATAAGGATCTCCCTGTGTATGGCAAGGCTAACCCCAAGGTGAATCCAGCCGGATGGCCTGAGGAAGGGCAAGATGCTGTGGTGAAGGCAGAGGTCTGCCAGGTTGTAGGCCCCCCTTTCTTCCCACCCTGATGAGGAAGATGAGAGCCAGCCCAGGCAAGGGACAGGCCTTCCAGGTAGAGAGAACAGCATGGTCAATGGCTCCATGGCTGACCTAGGACTCCACAGTGTCAGGCCATGAAGGTGGCACTCTCGTGGCCACCTCTGATGCATGCCTGTGACTCTGACCTCTCTGCTTACTTTATCTGCTGCTTTTCCTTCCACCTGAGCTCCTCTTTAGGAGGTGAAAAGTCCACTCAGGTACCCCTCACTGGTGCTGGTCCACGCAGAGATTGGCCCAGGCAGGACGGGGCAGGGGTGTTCAGGGCATGAGTTGGGGGACCCATAGGATGGCTCTGGACTAGCCCAGGAGGGGCAGCTTCAATCTCTTCTGGGGGCCCTGCCTGCTCTCCCACTGCGTGCAGAGGCTCTGGGGTCAGGGCTTGCCCCTGGGAGCCCTCACAAAGACCAATCCATGGTCACCCCTCTGTGTCCTAATCTCTTTTATGAGAACATTGGTTATACGGGAATGGACCCATCCTAATGGCTTCATTTTAAGGCTTTGTCTTAATTATTTCATTAAAAGTCCTGTCTCCAAATACAGTCACATGCTGAGGTCCTAAGGGTTAGGGCTTTGACACATGCATTTGGGTGAAAATAACTCAGTCCGTAACAGCATCTGTGTGCAGGAGTCTCCATCCTGCAACTGCGTGCCTGGCACCCCAGGCTCTCACATCAGGAGAGATGGGAAGGGACTCGGGCCCTGTCGGCTTCTCTCTTCTTCGTCTCCTCCATCCCCTCTTCCCTGACCATGTGGCCTAAATAAAGGGGTGAAGGTCACAAGTGAGTGAATGGAATGTGTTGAAAGAAGAGTGAATTGGGGCTCTCACTGAACAGAAGGGCCCAAGTCGGGGCAAGAACCCACCCAGAGCACACAGGCCAAGGTCAGGGCTGGGATCTCAACCTCTGGGTCCTTCTATCACCATTTTCTGCTTCTCTCTTAGAGACATGGCAGGTGTATTATTTATGATGAGTGTATTAGTTTCAGATTGCTACTGTAACAAATGACCCCATCATAGCAGCTTAAAAAACAACAACAACTGTCAATTCATTATCTTATAGCTCTGGAGAGTACAAATCCTAAAATTGAGCCATATTCCTTCTGGAGGCTCTCAGAGAGTCCATTTCTTGTCTTTCAGCATCTACAGGCCACCTGCATTGCTTGGCTGGCAGCCCCTTCCTCTATCTTCAAAGCACATCGCTCCAACCACTTCTTCCCTCGTCAAGTGTCCTCTGACTCAGACCTTCCTGCTTCCTAGATAAAGGAGGGCCCACCTGACAATCAGGCTAATCTCCCTGCCTCAAGATCACATCTACCAAGTCCCTTTGCCATGTAAGTTCACACTTTCACAGGGTCCGGGGATTAAGAAGTAGGGGCCATTATTGAGCCCTTCGCAGCAGGGGTTTGGCTGCTATTCACAGTGCCTTACAGACAGCACTGTTTCCATCTCAGATGGCCATCCACATGGGGGTGACAGCTTTACTCTAGGGAGCTGTTGGGGCCCGGGTTCTTTCCCCCAGCCTTCTAGGTCTAGTCTGGCCCCTGTCCACCAACCCACCGCGTCTACACTGTCACCAGGCAGGGATAACAAAACACTTTCTAAAATTTAAGCCCATTTGTTGCACCCTTCCCTTATCCTCTTAAACAGAAGCTGTGGTACTCATTTTCCTTCCTGAAAACAGACTTTCTGGGATGTCATACTCAGCCATGTGACCACTGCTTGAAGACTGGGAACCATGCTGAAACATCTACCATTTACCCGTTTCTCCATTCAGCAATCAAATGGACAGGCCAGAGGCCCAGCTGCTCCGAACAAAGCCAAGAAGCCTTTCTTGCTTTCAAGTGGCCAAATGTAGCAACTGCCAACACCTACAATGACAGCTTTCCCGTCTTCCGGTGGGATGTGCTTCTGGAGGTCTGCTGAACCCTATGACCAGTTGCCTTTGCACTGGTGCCTCAAAATGCTGCCCACAGTCTGGCTCTCCGGATGACTGCACAGGCGACGACCACCCTAGCAAGTCACCCCTTGCACTCCGCATTTTGTATGAGAGAAGTCCTCGTGCATTGAGCCATTGAGATGGGGAGGTTTATTTGTCATGGCAGAAAAAGCTAGCTTACCCTGATTACCATACCGGAGATGGCAAGTATGTAACACACACACCACCCCCTGAGACTGGCACCCAAACAGACATTACGAATCCACCTCAGCACTTTTTTTCTCATCTTCTCAGCACATGTTCCAGGCAGCCCATACCAATGGACCGCCTATGCCTATAGGATGAGTAAGGTTCTTCTAGCTCACAAATTGCCACACAGGTAATTGAACAATTTGACCAACCCCTCCTCTGACACACGCTGGCCAGACGGGGGAGGGAAGGGGAAGCCCTGCTCTTCGGGAGAACCAAAGCCCCTCACTGTTTAAGGCTGTCAGAGCCTCGTGTCTTCTCACCTCACGGCACACCCCTTCCATGCCTGACCCTCTTCCCGCTCCCCACCCCTCATCCCTCCAGAAGCCTCCATGACTTCAGCACCGCTGATGTTTTTCTCCCCTCCTTTCACTGCTACTTAGTGGAACCAAGTAGGAACTTGTTCCTCTGAAGACAGGAGGGGAGCTGCACTGTCCCACGCTGTCTCATTCCTTCTCGGGGTGTGCCCCAGCCGCAGACCCATGAAAGGCAATTTCCCTTTCGGTGTGGCTGCTTCCAGAGAGAATGCCAGGGCCCAAATCAGAGCTGTGCCTGGGCAGTCAGCTGCCTCCCCAAGTCTGGGATGGGGAAGGGCTGTCCTAGGACACGGGCTCCAAGCAGATGAACAGAGTGAACATGACTTTTTTACAATGGGGCTTTGATCTACCTAATGTCACAAGATAGGCTGGGCACAAATGCCAGGCTCTGTGTGACTCCCGGTTCCCACAGGAGCTGCCCTGTGCAGGTATTCACACGGGGAGATTCTTGGCAGGCCCTGGCCCTGGGTCTGTGCCCATCACAGACACAGCCGTGGCAATTAGGTTTTGGAAAATGGTGGGTGAGCTTTGTTTGGCCAAGTCTTCAGCCTCCGGCCAAAGGCGGCATGGGGAGGGAGTGAGGCCGGCCCGCAGCAGCGGCTGCCCTCGCGGTGTGAATGAAGGTGAGCATGAGGAATTCCTGTGGTCTGGGCAGCCGGCAGGGCACAAAAGCTGGGCTGGCGTCCTTGACAATACACACTCTGTCCCCAACTGATGGTGACCTTCTCCAAAGTGCTTCATGAATGGGCTGCCCTGCTCCCAGGTGTGTCCGAGCCACCGGCGTTGGAAGCACATGAAGAGGCTGGGACCGGGGGGAGAGTTCACAGGACATTTTGTTACACGGGTGCCCAAGAGGGTTGCCCTGGGGCTCGGGCCAGGCTGGTGAGGCTGCCAGGGGCCCATCCCGCAGGCTGTCAGGACGCGTTATCCCCACCTGTGCTCAGGAACAATGGTCACACCTGTAACTCGCTCCCATCCCCAGGCGGATGAAACAGCCCGCAGCTCCGGTTTCCCTGCCCGGCTCCCCCAGAGGCTGCGGCAGGATGTCCCAGCAGCCGGGGGAAGATAGTGGCAGTGGGGGCTGGAGGGGAGGTGGGGACTGACCTCCGCCAGCCTGGTGTCTGGTTAGACAGGGACATCCCGGTTCTGTCTGCTCTCACCTATTCCCAGGAGCTGTCCCACTCAGCCAAGAGGGCCTGCCTGGATAGGGCCCCACAGGATCCCTCTCCCAGAAACTCTGAAATCTGGACCCCCAGGGGCACTTCCTCTGCAGCCTCCCTCCCCTCTTCTCTACATTGGCCTCTCAGCATAGACAGCCCAGCCCCCAAGGTGCAGACCCAGTTCCGTATTTAATAAACACGTCGTCACTTTGCCGTTCGTCCTGCAAACACAGATACCAGCTTCGCCCTCATTCCACATCTGGGGATACCAAGACTCAGCGGAGAAGCTGCACGGCTGGTAACCAGCATCCCAGGCTGTGGACGCAGGCTCCTGGCGTCAGCTCACACCACCTACCCGGGGCTCTTCGGTGACTCCTGGAAGGGACCCTCTGGACACCCCTGCTCACTCATGCCCTTCCCACAGCTCGCCTGGGGCAGGAGCCAGTTCCCATTCTTCTCTGCACCCCAGCACCCAGGCCACTGATTGTCAGACTCATAACATAACTGGGAGCTTGCTCAGGGATGAGCAGCCTCTTTCCGGGCCAGGTCCATCCCAAATGCTTTCATGTGTGCCCCTGCTTTTCTTTCCCACATCCCCAAGTGGAGAAGCAGAGATGCTGTTCCCATTTTACAGATGAGGAAACTGAGGACGAGAGTGAGGAGGAGCCAGGCCGAGGGCCACCCCTGGCTTTCAGACTCAGATCCTCCTCTGCCTCTGCGCCAAATGAAGGAGGGAGAGACAGAAAGGAAGTGAGAAGGGGACATGGGAGTCGCCTGGAGGGGCCTCCTGTGCAGTAAGGGGACCACCAGTCCTGGCTGGCGACAGCCCCTCCCCCACTTTGCTGCCCCTCACCTCGGAACTAGTGGGGTTGATAACCCCACACAGAAATCATACCCGCAGGTGGCAGGTCTGGGTGTGTTTGTCACGGTGATGGAGAGATAGACAACAAACCACAGACGTGGAATTGCCCAAACCCCAGCTCCGCACAAAACCCTGCCTGTCCAATGCAGACAGATGTGAACCCGTGTGTCCTCAGCAGTAAAATATTTGGATACCAGAAGGCCAGCTCGCACATCAACAACAAGCCCTTTGTCCCAGCCAGAGGGGACAGGGAATGGATCCGAATTTGCATTTTTGAACACATCCTCTCGGAGACTACCTGAAGCTCGGCGTCAGCCGTGCCGCGCGGGCGTCTGTTGGTGCCGGGCTCTTGGCCAATGTGAGAGCCTCAGGAACAGAATAATGAAGAATTAATTTTCCCAGCAGGGCCCTTTCAGTGTCTGGGAAGCTCTCACACCTTCTCGGAGAGGGCAGCCACGTTTCCTCGGGAGGAACGCAAGGAAAATTGCACAATCAGTCTGTCAAGAAGCTGCATTCAAGAATTCGGGTGAGGCTGCTTCAGCTGCCCCTGCCTCCTTCAATTCACACACTTCCCCGTGGGCCGCCCCAGGTCCCCTGGCTCCCTGTTGCCCCGTGAGGGGACCCCTACACAAGAGCCAGGCTCGGGTCTGCAGCTGAGAGAACACGGTAGGAACTGGGCTGCTCTCCTCTATGTGCAGAAACCCTGTAACCACAACCTCACAAGAAGTCTGTTTGGCAGCTGCCCTAGACCCACTGTGCAGACGGACACCCTGAGGCTCTGAGAGGTACGGCAAGGCGCAGCACCAAGTACCAGAGCAGATGACCCAGCCCACAGGACAGGTGAGCATTGCACAGCATCAATGGGGACATGGGGCACAAGGTGTGGCTGGGGGCTGAGACCAGGGAATAAGAAAACACAAGGCCAACCAGCTGCACTGGAGGGAAAGCCAGTGGGAAGGGTGTGTGGTCAGGATGGACGCTCCTGCCTAGGCCACGCTGGGACCGGGCCCTCTCCACAGTAGAACTGCCTGAGAGGCTCCCAAGAAAAAATTCCCACATTATTTAGTCATAAGAAGAAATGAGCTCACAAGCAACAAAAAGACAAGGAGACATCTTAACGGGACATTGCTAAGCGGAAGAAACTAAGGTGCAGAAGCTACATGCGGTGTGATTCCCCCCTACACGACAGGCTAGAAAAGATGAACTATGCAGACAGTGAAAGGGTTGGTGGTTCCCAGGGGTCAGCAGAAGGGAGGGATGACGGGGGAGCACAGAGAACTGTCAGGGTAGTGGAAGTCTTTTGCTGGCACCATAATGTGAGTAGACATCATTGTTCATTGCTCAAAATCCACAGATTGTACCATGCAAAGTGTGAGCCGTAGTATAAACCATGAACTTTAGGTAATAATAATGTCTCAATACGGGCTCATTGATTGTGACAAACAAGCTTTGCTAAGGCAAGATGGTGGTAACAGGGGAAACTGAGACAGGGTGTGGAGGAAGAATGTGGATCACTCTATGCACAATCTGCTGAAATATTCTCTGAATCAAAGATATTTAAACAATTTTTGTTTAAATATCCCCAAGGCCCACACCAGGGCTGAGTACCATCCAGGACTCATGCTGAGATGGGTGTGGCTACTCGAATCTTTGTCCTCAGAGGAGTGGTGTGAGCCAGCCAGATTCCCAAACTGCCCTGCTGGCTGCTGAAGCCACAGCACCCAGCGAGGGCCTGGCACACATCAGGTTTTCAATAAATATTTGTTCAGTTTATGGATGTTTGGAGCATTAGAAACCCAGGTACAGGCTGGGATGAGGGACTTGAGTTCCAGAGGAATGGAGAGAAAGTAGTGGGGGGTGGGGAGCACTTTGGCCACTGTGAGGGACCCAGAAGAAGAAGGAGCTGGTGTTGCTGTTCTTCCCCCACAGAATGGGAAGAGGTCTGCCAAGGTCAGCTGGGCACACGGGACGAAAAGGTGAGTCAGGGATCAGACACCCAGGTGTTAGGATATTTCCAACATGTCTACCAGAAAAGCTGGATTTTGTATTTCTACGCTAGGATCCGTGGTACGAGAAGAAGCAGGGGGACGAGGAGCCCACCACATTCCACCTTGACACCCCGTCTCCTTGTCAGTATTACTAGGTCCTTCCTACTGCTGACTCTACTAGTCTAAGATTTAGACAGAAAAAGGGTCCTCCGACCAGTCCCTGCAGCTAAGCTCATAGGCAGTGTTTATTGCAACAGGAACTCTCCACTGCGTCTTGATTAAAAAAGAAGTTGAAGCCATTCCCTTGGATTTTATAGATGGGACCCTCACTTCGTCTGGGACATTTTGTGCAGTGGAAGCCAATCTCTTCTCACTGTCACCTATAAACCTCATGAGCTTAAGGAAAAACAGACAAAAAAATTAAGAGATATTGGTTGTTCACTTTTAGAAAATCGAGGAAGAGAAGAATCTAGTAAATTACAAACAATGATCAAGCACAACTATGTGCCTGGCACTGCACAATAGGTAAGGCATACGGTGCTGAATAAGAAAATCTCCCCCTCCCACTGAGGGAGACAGACATGCCCCACTACCAAGACTGCAGTCTGAGCAGAGCTTTGGCACTTGCATTTATTAGAAGAACAAGATACAATTTTCTTGTAATGCATGGAAGTCCAAGCCCTTATGCTAAGCACTTCACTTGCTCTCTTGCAGTAAAGTCTGATGAAAGAGTAAGATGTTGACACCTTCTTGCAGTGATCTCAAGTCAGTGAGGACGGGGAAAGGCAGAGGAAGATGAGAAAAAGGAGATGGTCTACACTGGCCACAGCTTCACAATTAGCTCTTAAGAGACAGGGTGGGGGCTCTTTAGAAGGGTTTCCACACCTCTGAATCTTAGAAGAGTCCCTTGAAGGGAGAGAAGCGGGAGGATTCATCAACCTGGCTCCATCTCATGTCTCCTTTTGTTTGGGTCAAGTTTAACCCTACGGTTTGTTTCATCCCAGAAGAAAATGTTCAGGAAGCTAGACTCCTTGCCTTGTAGAGTGTGTTTCACCAGAGTCTGAAAATGGGGTGGTGACCTAGCAAGGGTCAGGTGTCAACTGAGAGAGAAAGAAGCAGCGAAAGTAACCTGAGAAGGTGTGTAAGATTAGGGTGGAATACACCTGTGTATTTCATTGTATCACTCACAATGGCTGTAGGAGGTAGATATTATCACCCCCATTTCTTAGGTGGAGAAATTTAAATGTGGAATTTCAGCTGCCACTCAAGAAGGGAAATGTGACATAAGACCTGACTTTCTGCAAACAAAAAACCTATGAAAATGAACAAAATGTATGAAATCACTCTTTTCTGGTATTGGATGAAATCACTCTTTTCTAGATCAAGATTGTGGTCCCTAGAAAAGAGAAAAACATAGTTGAGCCCTAAAATCACACTTGCTTTCTGCCTGGGGGAAACTCAGACCACAACGCAGGGAAGGGTGTTCAGTAGTATTCCTAAGGTGAAGAGACACAGAGAGGTACCTAGGGTGGTCAACACAACTAGAATTTATGAGCAGGGCACTAAAACAGAAGGAACTATACAAAGAAAGAATTCCAAAAATATCCACAAGAGAACCCGGAGTCTTTCATTGGAAACTAAATCTACACAAGGCTAGGCAAAGCACAACTGCTGAAGAGCTGTAAGCTGAACGACGGCCAGGGTTCCATGGCTGAGACACATGCAAGTTCCTACCAGCCAGAGCAAAGAGACTTCATTGAATACCTGGAGCATGGAGTGGAGATCCAGAAGGATGATGCCCCAGTCATGGAGATAAACTACTCCAGCAATATGGGCTACTCCAGAACTGCCCTATAAAAGCTTTAAACAAGATTAAAAAGGATTAAACTGATCCACAAATTTACTGCCTACCAAAACAAATTTCAGCACGCTGTAAAGGAAGACAACAACATCAAAACTCAGAATGACGTGGCATAAATAATGTCTAGCACCTAAACAAAAATCACTAAACATACCAACATACAGCAAAACTTGACCCATAACCAGGAGAAAAACCAGTCAAAAGAAAAAAGGTCAGATGTGACAGAGATGGTAGAATTAGCAGGCAATGACTCTAAAATAGCTATTTGAGTATGCTCAAGAATTGAAAGGAAAACATGGCCATAATAAAAAAAAATTAAAGATACGCATTTTAAAATAGAACTTTTATATAATAGAAACACGTGGAAATAAAAAATACAATATCTGAGATGAAAACTTCACTGCCTAGACTTACTAGCGTACTAAATATTGAAGAATAAAAAAATCAGGGAACTCAAATTCATAGCAATATTGAAACTATCCAAACAGAAGCACAGAGAGGAAAGTAAAAAAAAAAAAAGTAAGTACAGACTCAGTGACCTACACAACACTACACCATGGATAAGTGGTACAATATCCATGTTGATGGAGTCCCAGACAAAAAGGCAAAGAAAGATAATAAAAATATTTGAATAAATACAGTAATGCATCAGATTTGGTGCAAATTATAAACACCCGTATGTAAGAAATTCAAAATGAATCAGAAGCCTAAACATAAAATCCAAAGTTATAAAAATTCTAGAAGAAAACTAGGAACTAAATCTTTTAACCTCGAGTTAGGCAAAAATGTCTTTGATAGGACACCAAAAGCACTATCTAGAAAAAGATTTACACAAGAAAATCTATAAAATAGGAAACTGATAAATGAGACTTCATCAAAATGAAAAACTTCTATTTATTGAAAGGTACTCTTTTTTAAATGAAGATAAGCCACATACTGGAAAAAATATTTATGAACCATAAATCTGATAAAGAACTTATACAGAAGATATTTAAAGAACTCTGAAAACTGAGTAATAACAAAACAAACTACACAGTTAAAAATTAGCCAAATATTTGAACAATCATTTCACCGAGGAAGATAATTGGCCAGCACACAAGCAAATGAAAATATCAGCATCAGCCATTAAGACAAGCAAATTAAAACCTCATTGAGATAATACTATAGACTTCTTTAGATGGGCCACATAAGAACTGACTATTCATTTATTTGGGCAGGGGGAACTTCCAATACCAAGTGCTTTGAGGATGCAGGGTAACTGGGAGTCTCCCACATTGTTTTTTTTTTGTTTGTTTTTTGTTTTTATTAAATCATAGCTGTGTACATTAGTATGATCATGGGGCACCATACACTTGGTTCATAGACCGTTTGACACATTTTCATCACACTAGTTAACATAGCTTTCGTGGCATTTTCTTAGTTTGGAAAACAATTTGACAGTTTCTTCTAAATGTATACATTTGTCATAGGACTCCAAATCCCACCTAGGTATTCACTTAAAATAAATACTTATGTCCATGCAGAAGCATGTATGTGAACGGGGATTTTTTTCTGTGTGTGACTTTATCCAAAATTGTCAGAACCTGGAAACGATACAAATGTCCTTTGACTCATCAACAGATAAAAACTGTGGTACAGCTATACCACGGAATGCTATTTAGCATTAAAAACAAATGAAATATTGATACAGTAGGGGAAATCTTGATACACACTGTGCCAAGTAGAAAAAGTCAAATTCAAAAAGGCTATACACTGTATGATTTTATTTTTGTGACATTTTGAAAAAGGCAAAATTATGGGGACAGAGACTAGCTCAGTGTTGGACTAAACTGAATTGTGTCTCCCAGTAGAGTCATGCGCTGAAGTCCTAACTCCCAGCGTGACCGCACATGCAGTCCCCATCTGATGCTGGTTGGACTTACAATTTTTGACTTCACAATGGGTTTATTGAGACGTAAGTCCATCTTAAGTCAAGAAGCTCCTTAGAACTCACAATGGGGTTACAGTTTCCACTGAATGTGGGTTGCTTTTGCACCATCATACAGTTAAAAAACCACGAGCTGAACCATGGAAAGTTGAGTGCCTTCTGCCACGTCACCAGTGTTAAATGCATTTTTTACTTAACGATATTTTAGACTTATGGGGGTAGCCGCATTGTAAGTAGAAGAGCGTCTGTATTTGGATATAAGACTTTTAGGAGGTAATTAAGGTTAAATGAGGTCATAGAGTGGTGGGGCCCTAATCTGATAATCGGATAGGACAAGTGTCCTTATAAGAAGATACCAAATATTCCTCTCTCTCCACCTCTGTCTCCCTCCCTCCCTCGCTCCCTTCCTTTCTCTCTCCTCCCTCTCTTTCTACTTCTCTCTCTCTCTTCCTCATGTGAGAACATAACAAGAAGTTCCTCTTCTTCAGGCCAGGAAGAGTGGACTCCCCAGACACCAACTCTGACGACACATCGCGCTTCTCCAGAACTAGAGAATATAAACTTCTGTTGTTTAACGTCTAAGCCCCAGTCTGGGATATTCTGTTACAGCCACCCGAGCAGACTAATACAAGTGGTTTCTAGGAGCTGAGGGTAGGGGTGGGGCATCCTGAGGGGTGATGGAAATGTTCTGTACTGTGACTGTGTAAGCAGTTAAACAATCCAGGTGCATGTCAGAGTGGACACAGCTGCACGCTACAAGGGATGGACTCCACAGTAGACGAGCTGTACCTCAATAAAGTAGCCAAAGGAAAACTACATGTTACTTACAAAGGGACAAAGATAAGAATGACGAGGACACCTCATCAGAAACTGAGTGTGGCAGGAACTCTGGGGCAGGAACAGATCTGCCACTGCACGTGCTGGAGCATTGGGAAGTGTCACAGAGGAGGTGCCCTGAGCTCAGCCCCAAAGGAGAAGAAGGCTGTCACTGGGCGGAGCATCCAGGAAGGGCATTTGAGGAGAGGGCGGCGGCAGCCCAGACCCTGGCACTGTGGCGCGAGAGGGGAAGTCCAGCCTCCGAGGTGGGGCTGGCCAGACGAGGAGCTGTGGCCAGAGGCAGAAGAGCCCAAAGCCCAGGCTGAGGAAGCCGAAGGAACGCCACCCAGGAAGGATGAGATACAGCAGCCTGCCCGCTATGGCTGGGCAGACAGCGTGTCTTCCTACTGGGGTTCTTGCTTCAGTCCCCAAGCTGACAGATGTCCCCAAAGCATCCACACTGTGTCAGAGAGCTGGGAACGTGGAACTGTTTGGATAAGCTCCCACACCTGGAGCAAGCAGTTTTCCAGACACATCTTCACAAGGCCCTCCCTGGTCCACTGGGGAGGACCTTGACCCTGCCTCCTGACCATACCCAAGTGCCGCTTCCTCACTCTGCCCCAGCCACGCCAGCCCCCTTGCTGTCCCTTCCACACACAGAGCAAACTCGTGCCTTAGGCCCTCTGCTCATACTATGCGTTGCGCCAGGTACATACAGGGCCCACCCTCAGATGCTGCCTGGATGCTCCCCATCCTGCTCCAGCACACCCCACCCCCAACACCCTGGCCCCCCACTTGCTGCTTCCTCTTGCTGCTTCATTGCCCTTTCCCCCAACAGAGGGGTCACACCAGGAGATTGGGCCCCCAATAAAGACCCTTTGAAGGCGTAGAGGACACCTTCTGGAGCACCCTCCACCTGAACTCTGGCTCCTGTGAACACCACTCGTGGCAACCTGATCTCTTGCCAGGAGGACAGAACAGGCCTGAGAGGGGTCACACCCAGCAGGGTGGGGGCCATAGTCACACCACACAGAAGGTCCTCCTTCCTGGGTGAGCTCTAATATGAGGATTCTGGAGACTCCTACTCCAAAGCCAAGAGGGGCAAGCAGATGGTAGCTGGTCTTGTGCCCACCCAGTAACACTACATGCCAGGACCTGTGCTGGGTGCAAGGGTCTCAGTGGTTAGCAGGATGGACGTCTTTGTTACCCTTCCCTCACTCACCCTTCACCACCAGCTCATGGTCCTCTACTGGAGACGTATAGTCAGCTGGACTGCCGCGGTGCCAACTAACAAGTAGTACAGCCATGGGCTGGGGATTCCATGGAAGTACATGGCCCAGCCTGATCCAAGATGTGGTCGGGACTGCTTTCTGGAACAAATGACCCTCTGCACAGAGGGACCTTCAATAAAGGAAAGATGATGGTGTGGCAGCTTGCCCAGGGCTGAGTGGCAGAGCCCCGAGCTCTGCACAGAAGTCCTCCCCAGCCTTAGCCCTGCCCTGTTCCTGTGGTGACTACACCAGGGTATCCTGGGTCTTTTCTCCATGCCCCATGTGTTAGTTACCTGTTGCGCATAGCAACTTATCCCAAATGCAGGGCTGAAACAGCAATAGGCCTTTGTTACCTCCCAGTTTCTGTGGATCAGGATGTGGGAGGGGCTGGGCAGTGCTGGTTGAGGGTGTCTCATGAGGTTGCAGGTAGGTATTAGCACCTACTGAAGGTATGACCAGGACAAAGGATCTGCTTCCAAGGTGGCTCCCTCACAAGGCTGCTGAGCTGGTACCAGCTGTTGGGGGCAGTGCTCCGTACCTCACCACTGGGCCCCCTGAGCATCCCTGTGTCATGGCAGCTGGCATCCCTCAGACAGGAATGCGTAAGGCCAAAGCAAAGCTCAATGCCCCTTTTTTACAGCCTAGCTGCACTTTATCACCTCTGCCTTCTCCCTCACACAGCCCAAAATGAAAGGACATTGCACAGGGTATGAATTCCAGGAGCTGAGGGACGTGGACATCCTTTGGGACTAATTACCACACCCCGCACCTGGCCCTGCAGGCTGAAGCAAAGGTGGCCCACTCCTTTGCAAAGCCTTCCTAGCTCTATCTCAGGCTGAGTTAAGTGTTCCTTGGGGTTTACATGAACTGGCCTCAACCAGAGAATGGATCCTGACCTGTTATAATTGTTTCTTCCCTGATCTTTCTTCAGAAATGGCCCTAAGAACCATGCAGAGCCATGTCTGACTCACCTATGTCCCCAACTAGAAGCCAGAGTTTGTTTCAGCATTATCTGTGGTTCAACAAGCATCAATTGGTTGGATGGATAGATGCATGGATGGATAATGGGTTGTTGGATGGATAATGAGTGGATAGATGGACAATGGATCAATAATGGGTGGATGGATGGATATTGGATGGATAGATGATGGGTGGATGATGGATGGATAATGAGTAGATAGATGGATAGATGGATGATGGATGGATAATCGGTGGATGGATGGATGATGGATGATGGATGGATAATAGGTGGATGGATGGATGGATGTTGGATGGATAGATGGGTGGATGATGAATGGATAATGAGTAGATGGATGGATAGATGGATGATGGATGGATGGGATGAATGGATGGATGGATGGATGGATAATGGTTTGTTGGATGGATAACGAGTGGATGGATGGATGAATGTTGGATGGATTGATGGGTGGATGGATGGATGGATGAATAATGGTTTGTTGGATGGATAACGAGTGGATGGATGGATGAATGTTGGATGGATAGATGGGTGGATGATGAATGGATAATGAGTAGATGGATGGATTGATGGACGATGAATGGATGGATGGATGGATGGATGGATGGATGGATGGATAAATGGATAATGGTTTGTTGGATGGATAATGAGTGGATATATGGATAATGGATCAATAATGGGTGAATGGATGGATGGATGTTGGATGGATAGATGATGGGTGGATGATGGATGGATAATGGGTGGATGGATGGATGTTGGATGGATGGATGGATGTTGGATGGATGAATGATGGGTGGATGGATGGACAAATACTAAAATGACCTTTCCTATGTTTCTCTTAAAAGGTATCTGATTGGAATTTTTAGAGACATCGAGCTAAGCAGGATGTTAAAATTCATCTACAGACACATTCCCGGAGCCAACAATGCCAGAGAGACGCCGGTTATTGGACAAGGCCTGGATTCCATGGGCTGAGAGTTCCCTACTCTCCCCATGACCTATATCCCCCTTTTGGCATGTGGTAACCCTTGCATGTGTGTGCAGGGGGCCACATCATAAGGACACCCAGGTGCCCCAAGTGTCAGGGAACTGCTGTCACGAAGCAGCCTGCCTACCTCCTGCTCAGGGGAACAAGTCAGCCCTCATAAGGCCAGCAAAGCCACACAAGGCCAGATTCATCCAGCATCTTCTTTTGGGCTGGACAGGGGTGGGGCCTGGAGATCCCTGGGGAAGGGGCAGGGGGGCATCCCCGAGCCCACCTCACCTGCCCACCTGCTCTTCCATCTGGTCTTTCCCAGGGCCCTCCCCTGCCCCTCTGCCTCCTTCCATCCCTCCCTCTTTCCCCAGAGGCCTCTGTGGGGACTTGAGAGCCTCACACACCCTGTGGTCAGGGAATTGAATACCTGCAACAGCTTTCATCCTTTCTGGGAGATGGGAAATCCTCTCTGAAGCAGATCCCCTTGCAGGAAGAGCAGTAATTCCCAGCCTCAGTCTCCACCGCAGGTCCTGATTCAAAGCTGAAGGGAAACAGCTTGATTCTGAGCAAACAGCGAGGCTGGGGACTAGCAGAGGCCTGGACTTGGGGAGCTAAATACTAATGCAATAGGGAGGGCCAGTTTGAGAACAAGAACACCAAATTTAAAATGGAAATTAAGTACAAAAATAGTGACAAAGAAATCACAACAAATGACAAATCTGTAAAAAGCTAACCAAACCATCAACACCAAAGGCAGAAAACAAGCCACGATTCCATGATTAATAACCCCCAGTCTCCTCTAGGACACCTTAGTCCTACCTTTCGGGCTACCCACTCTTGGATGACCTCTTTGTTCAACAATTTCTTTGTGAGATGATTTCCCACACAAAGAATAAAAGATGCTGCCGCCTTTCCACCCATTTGTTTAAAATGTGTTTATTACTTTTAAAAAAATGTATTTATTACAAGACGTGGACTCACGTTACTCACTCACTAACATGCAGGGGTGTGTAGCATGTCGTATCAACTCCACCTTCCAAGTACTTCAAATAAATGTATCTTTAAAATAGCAAAAAAAAAAAAAATGTATTTATTTGGGGCAGCTTAAGAAAGTTCTTTTCAATTGCAGGGCTCTTTATTGTCAGGGCCATATGTGAAATGTGCTCTGAGCTTTTTTTCCAGGAAGGGGTATCACTTCTTTGACATCACTCATGCCCTCCATGAGCATAGATGGGCAGCTGGCCACCTCAGCCAGGCCCTTTTCACCTCAGCCAGGACCAGAGGAGGAAGGAAGGAAGGAAGGAAGGAGGGAGGGAGGGAGGGAGGAAGGACGGACGGACACAGGGCCTTCCTATGGAAGGAAGGAAGGAAGGAAGGAAGGAGGGAGGGAGGGAGGGAGGAAGGAAGGAAGGACACAAGGCCTTCCTGTGGAAGGAAGGAAGGAAGGAAGGAGGGAGGGAGGGAGGGAGGGAGGAAGGAAGGACACAGGGCCTTCCTGTGGAAGGAAGGAAGGAAGGAAGGAAGGAAGGAAGGAAGGAAGGAGGGAAGGAGGGAGGGAGGGAGGGAGGAAGGAAGGACACAGGGCCTTCCTGTGGAAGGAAGGAAGGATGGAAGGAGGGAAGGAGGGAGGGAGGAAGGAAGGAAGGAAGGAAGGACGGACGGACGGACACAGGGCCTTCCTGTGGAAGGAAGGAAGGAAGGAAGGAAGGAAGGAAGGAGGGAAGGAGGGAGGGAGGAAGGGAGGAAGGAAGGACACAGGGCCTTCCTGTGGAAGGAAGGAAGGAAGGAGGGAGGGAGGGAGGGAGGGAGGAAGGAAGGACACAGGGCCTTCCTGTGGAAGGAAGGAAGGAAGGAAGGAAGGAAGGAAGGAAGGAAGGAAGGAAGGAAGGAAGGAAGGAAGGAGGGAAGGAGGGAGGGAGGGAGGGAGGAAGGAAGGACACAAGGCCTTCCTGTGGAAGGAAGGAAGGATGGAAGGAGGGAAGGAGGGAGGGAGGAAGGAAGGAAGGAAGGAAGGACGGACGGACGGACACAGGGCCTTCCTGTGGAAGGAAGGAAGGAAGGAAGGAAGGAAGGAAGGAGGGAAGGAGGGAGGAAGGAAGGAAGGACACAGGGCCTTCCTGTGGAAGGAAGGAAGGATGGAAGGAGGGAGGGAGGAAGGAAGGAAGGAAGGAAGGAAGGACGGACGGACGGACACAGGGCCTTCCTGTGGAAGGAAGGAAGGAAGGAGCGAGGGAGGGAGGAAGGAAGGACACAGGGCCTTCCTGTGGAAGGAAGGAAGGAAGGAAGGAAGGAAGGAAGGAAGGACACAGGGCCTTCCTGTGGAAAGAAGGAAGGAAGGAAGGAGGGAGGGAGGGAAGGAAGGAAGGAAGGAAGGAGCAATGAAGCCTGGTTCCTGGTGGCCCTGAACAGGAGACATAGCAGTAACTCCTCCCAGTCTTTCTCTTGGGGTCAAGAGAGACAGTATGGATGTTCTGTGAGGTTCACTTGGGCAAATGGTTTCAGGGGCCAGCACACAGCCCCACCAACAGCCCAGGAGCACCCTGAGGTGCAGGCACAGGAAGTTTGTGCTGAACTGTGCAAGGGACCTATGCAAATGAGGGGTCTACAGCTTGAAATTCATTATCCTTACTGATAATCTGTTGATGCCTCCTGCAAATACCCAGGGGCCCAGCCCCCAAAGATACCTCCAGTTTCCCCTCTCCAAAGGCAGGCCCCTAAGGCTTGGCCATAGAAGCAGGTCCATACCTGACATCTAAAGAAGCAGCCTGAACATTCTGCTGGAAGGGAGACAGAGAGTGGGCAGAAGAAAAGGATTTTGGAAAACAGTAATTCCTGGCCCTAAATTCAGGCTTTTGAAACCTGCAATTGCAGACATCCCCAGATGGAGGTGCTCAGTCCTGTGATTGAAGACATAGAGGCCTCATTGCAAGACAAGGGTTTCTGTTGGATCTTTAAGAGAATGTGGAACAGGGACTGAGTCAGCTTCTACCCCCAACAGCCTTTTGGAACTGGTAAAATCCCCAGTTTTACAGAAGTGAGAGAAGGTGCCCATGTGTAAACCCCAACTCAGACCCTGCCCCGCCCCCACTGTACATGTTCTGACCCTGCAAATTCTACCACTGCTCAGAAAAGTCATATGTCTGGGCCAAGCTGAGGTTCAATGTCACTCCCAAGTTAAGGATGTTGTCCATGAGAATATGAGAACCGGGACTAGCCACAAACTCACTCTATACTTCTGGACAGCTCCCCACTCCCCCACCCCAGCTTCAGTTTCTTTATCTGAAAAATAAGCATGCAGGAAGACATCTCTGAGTCCTCCCCAGCTCCGTGGAGCTACAACATAGCTGATCTTCATAAAATACAGCAGGCCATGTCACCCATGTCAGAAACCAGCAGGTGCATGCTCCCATGGCCTCCAACGCTAGCCATACATTTGGCTGGGATTCCAAGCTCCACCCCTGACCCAGCCCACTGTATTCAGGGACTCCTCTCCCCAAACCCAGTGGTGCATTCTCCCTGGGCCATTTGCTGTGCTCCAGACAGGTCTTGGGCTAGCCTACTGCCAAAGGGGTGTTCACTATTTCCACCCATGGGAAATTCCCCAGGCCTCACCCCCATCCCCATGTGGCATTAAGACACAGACTCCCTCTAAGAGAACTTCCCTTGCAACTGTGCCTGCAGGGATGTCAAACCTCAGTTTCACACACTCTAAAATGGAGACAACGAGATCCTTACAGCCTAACTTGAGATGAGCCCATGCGATCATATGTGAAAAAACTTGGCCCATGTTATCCCATGCCATGCCACATCCTGCCACATCAAAGAGGTAGCAAGATATTTACAGGGTGTTCTTTCCTTTTTTAACACAAGGTACAATTTACCAACTAATCCTACAGCAAAGCTGCTTCCTGTAGTAGCACATAGTAGGAACCTTGTGGGTGCTGGTTCAGGGCTGCCTCTGAGTCTTGTTTCTGACCCTGCAGCCTCCCTTATCTCCACTGTCACAGTGTCTTGGGACAGTGCTGACACATTTCTCAGGCCCGAGCCTCAGTGGCCACATGAAACATTGTCTCTATCACCTCTGGGGCACCCAGAGAGATGCTCACCTTGGCGCACCACTGTGCCTTGCAGGGGTTCATTTCCCCAATAAGGAGGCACTTGAGAATTGAAATGCTCCAGGTATTTGATTGTTAAACCCCACAGAGGCGCACATCCCCTCCTAATTTCTCTGGCCAGATGAAGCATGTCATTCACAGACATGGGAATGGTTTCCAGGGCTAACCTGAGCCAGCAATGGTGGGCAGCAGAAGCAGGAGAGAGCATATCAAGTGACCTGGGAAAGGAGCCCTCCCCACCCACCCACCTCCAGACCAGTTGGGGAGGTGCTCTGTGGGCTGGGGAGAGACTCCAGATGGGGCCCAATGAGCTGCACACTCAGGCAGGACACAGCTTTGACATTACACCTCCTGCTCAGGCTGTTTCTCTTTTGCCCTCTGTCAGCCTTACACCAGGCAGAGGGCTGTGAGGGTTTTTTAAAAAAACAAAAATCCCATACCTCTTTCAATTGTACTTATTCTGCTATCACTGAAAATGTGGGAAGAGGTTTACAAGATTTTTTTTTCTTTAACAATGAACACAAGCTGACAAGTAATTCTAGAACAAACCTACCTCCTATAGTTTCTGAAAAAGTCACTTCAACAAGAAAAGGGAAAATAATACTCTCTGATGTGGTTGGCTGCATAGTTCCTGACCAATCCAATCTGAATACAGAATGGCCTATATGAATTCATCCTTTTTTGTAAAGAATAAAGAAATCATGGGAAACCAGAGTCTCCTTCTCAGTCCACAGTGTCAGTTCAGTGTCATCTTCCTTCCCCACGGCTGCATCTTTGGTATGGACAAGGGAGAGCTGATCTGGAGCCAGAAAGTCTTGCTTCAGCCATGGGAGTGGACTTTGGCTCTTCCCTTCCCCTTGAAGTCCCATCATCCTCATCTGTAAAATGGAAGTCAGACTCCCTGCTGACTACAGAGGATTAATTCAAGATAATGATTTGAAGGTGACATACCCGCTGGATGTCCTGAAAAAGTATGATACAAGACAAATTGACTCAGAGGAAATTTAAGTCACAGTCACAATTCTGCCTAGATATTATCAGACTGAACAAAAGATCAAGACCCAAATACATGATTACAAGAAACCCACATTAGATACAAACATGCAAATAGGTTTAAAGTAAAAGGATGGAAAAAGATATAAAGAAGGATGTTTCATAATGCCAAAGTCTGTTAACCAAGATATGACCATCACAAATGAGTATGCATTCAGTAAGAGAATTAAAAATACACTAAGCAAAAACTGACACAACCGAAAAACAATATAAATCAAATCCATAATTTTAGTTGAAAATTCCCACACTTCTCTCTCACTAATTGGTAGGACAATTAGGAAATAAAGAGGAGTACAGATGATGTAACACTATCAACTGACTTCCAACTTGATCAAATTAAAGTTCTAGAAAGGAGAGTGAGGTCATAAAAGACAAGTGGCTTCTGTCTTATTCTCTCTTAAACCACCCATTCTAGAAGAAGCCACTGCCATGTCATAAGAGCACTCAAGCAGCCCTCTGAAGAGGCCCACATGGCAAAGAGCTGATATTTTAATATGACTGTAGCCCTACTCAGCATCTGGATTTTAGCTTTATCAGGAAAGACCTTGAGCGAGAGGTTCCCAGCTCAGCTTCTCCCAGATTCCTGACACACAAAAACTCTGTGACATAACATTCTTATTGTTTTAAGCCACTAAGTTTTGGGGTAAATATTTATACAGCAAAAGATGACTGATACAAAGAGAACAGAAAAAAATATGTGAAGAAGGGGTGGAGACAAGATGGCTGACTGAAGGCACCTTTCCACAGAGGCTCCCGTCCAGAAAGAGAGTTAAAGGACAGAAATTTAGCAAGTAACCTGGTGGATTAGAGCTGCACCAAGACAGAAGGTTGAAGAACACACATCAACCCCACTGAGGCGAGCTGCGACCACAAGGATACAAACAAAAGGTACAAAATCCATCACCAAGCGGACAGGAGTCCGCGTCCCCCATGAGAACGGCTCAGAGTGCCCCACAAACAAAGGAGCAGAGTTCAAACGTCCTCCCACTACACTCCATGGGACAGACCCCCTAAAAACTGGACCTACCTCCCCTACTAGGGTGCCACGGCATTCTCCTGCCAGGCATAAAACTGTATATATTCTCTACCTGCAAATCTGAGCTCCCAGCACTCCCCTCCACTCTCACTCTGAGGTCTGGAGGCCTGTCCCCCAGGAGTCCAGATTCTTGGGTGATTTCTCGAGGGGTGTGGACAGGGCCTAAACTGCAGCTGGTCAGTGCTGACTCTGCGGCATGGGAGTGAGGAGAGGATGGTGGGCTGAGAGGGAACTATACCGGAGTGGCAGTGCCCCGAGGTGCAGAGCAGCAGCTGTCTTTTGGCAACAAAAGGGCTCACTCCCGGATTTTCTGAAACCACACCCCCTGTCTCCCTGGGCAACCAGAGGAGGTCGGGCATCTACTCAGGTGGCAACCACCACAGAACAGATCTGGGACAGAAACGCAGGCCCCATGAGTAAAGGGTATGCCTGAGGTGGTACCGGCCTGGGTGGAGCACAGGGACTAGAAATGCATGCGCAGAGCCGGGAAGTTCCCAGGGCAGGGCTGACCCAGAGGACTGCTTTACTGAGCCTAAATGCACCCGGCCCTCAGGGGATCGTCAGCCTATAGACAAAGGAAGACAGGTGGCTAGAACTGACAGCTAACTGAATACAAACCTGCAGGAGCAAAGACAGGGCCTGAGGTGCAGGCTCTGGGAACTCAAAACATCTTCTCTTCTGCAGGGGAATTTAGCAGGGCCAGAAACAAATTCCCGCAAAGTTGTTCTGTTCTGTTCTGTCAGTAACATCAATCAGGGGTGGGGCTGGAACTGAGTGAACACCCCCCAGCCTCCATCAAGTGCCCGAGGTTGCCAGGCCTCACCTCCCCCTGCTAGATAGAGGTAGAGCACAGCAGCCTGGCCGAACAGAAATAGATTTCCTTGTGATTCAAGCAGGTTCAAACCCTTGGAGTATCTTCACTACAGGCAACTGGGTCACAGCCCTGCAGGGCTATCAGTTACTGGATGTGACAGAGGTGCAAGGTGGGGAAGGAGGCATCAACCTTCCCAGACTGATCTATTTGCTGGGTGGGTCCTTCTGACTCCCACAGAGCACCAGAGCAAGCCATATCTGAGTAGTCACCAGACCCCTGCTATCCAGTTGCCAGAGACCTTTTAAACTCTCCCACCTGAGACAGGTGCTGACTGAGACAATTGATTTGGACCTTTTGAACTAAGCCAATCGCCCGAGGACTATTCAGGTGGTGCCCTGGGTGTGTGGTTATAGGAAGGTTTGATTTTCCTTTTCCAATTGTTGCCAGTGGGAGGCAGGGTGATTTAATTGCTGGTATTTCTCCACAGCTGAGACTTCAACCCAGAGTAACTGTTTCACTAGGGTTGAACAGAGACCAGCTGAAAATAAGACAAAACCACTTAGCCCCACTACACCAAACAGGTCCCCAGTTTCTCAGGCCATAGCACCGTATGGGTCCTCAACAAAGCTCCAGGGGAAAAATCAAACAGTGTAAAACAATCATGGGGTGGAATCAGCGGAAAAACTCTGGTAACATGAATAACCAGAATAGATAAACCCCCCCAAGGAAAGATATGGCAGATGTAACTGAAGATCCCATTCATAAACAGCTGGCCAAGATGTCAGAAATTGAATTCAGAATTTGGATTGCAAACAAGATTAATAGAATGGAGGAAAACTTGGAATTAGAAATTCGGGGAGCAATGCAAAAGTCAGAATTAGAAATTTGAGGAGAAATTCAAAAGTTGTCTCAAGAATTTAATGAATTTAAAGACAAAACCACCAAAGATTTTGACTCCCTGAAGCAAGAATTTGCAGCCCTCAAAGATCTGAAAAATACAGTATAAGCCCTCAGTAACAGAGTGGAGCAAGCAGAAGAAAGGATTTCTGACATTGAAGACAAAGCCTTTGAATACTCCCAAACTCTCAAAGAGGAAGAGAAATGGAGAGCAAAAATGGATCATTCTCTCAGAGAGCTCTGGGATAATTCGAAGAAGGCTAATATCCACCTCATTGGAATCCCTGAAAGTGATGAAGTGGCCTCGCAAGGCACAGAGGCCCTTTTCCATGAAATTATGAAAGAGAATTTTCCAGACATGCCAAGAGATTCTGAAATTCAGATTTCAGAACCCCAGCATAACTCAATCCGAATAAGACATCCCCCAGGCATATCATAATTAACTTCACTAAAGTTAATATGAAGAAGAAAATTCTGAAAGCAGCCAGATGAAAGAAAACCATCACCTACAAGGGCAAGAATATTAGAATAACTGCAGATCTCTCTGCTGAAACCTTTCAAGCCAGAAGAGGGTGGTCATTGACTTTGAATCTCCTAAAGCAAAATAACTTTCAACCCCGGATCCTGTATCCAGCTAAACTGAGTTTCATTTATGATGGAGAAATTAAATACTTTAATGACATTCATATGTTGAAGAAATTTGCCATAACCAAACCAGCTCTTCAGGATATTCTCAGATCTATCCTCCATAATGACCAGCCCAATCCTTTACCACAAAAGTAAACTCACTCAGAAACTTTTGATCAAACTCCAACTTCCACAGTGGTGAAAGGATTAAAAATGTCCACTGGACTTTCGAAAAACTCGATACCCAAAATTTTACCAGACTTATCAATATTCTCCATTAACGTGAACGGCTTAAACTGTCCTCTAAAGAGGCACAGGTTAGCTGACTGGATACAAAAACTCAGGCCAGATATTTGCTGCATACAAGAGTCACATCTTACCTTAAAAGATAAATATAGACTCAGGGTGAAAGGATGGTCATCCATATTTCAAGCAAACAGTAATCAGAAAAAAGCAGGTGTTGCAATTCTATTTGCAGATACAATAGGCTTTAAACCAACAAAAGTAAGGAAGGATAAGAAGGGTCACTTCATATTTGTTAAGGGTAATACGCAATATGATGAGATTTCAATTATTAATATCTATGCACCCAACCAGAATGCACCTCAATTCATAAAAGAAACTCTAACAGACATGAGCAACTTGATTTCCTCCAGCTCCATAGTAGTTGGAGATTTCAACACACCTTTGGCAGTGTTGGATCGATCCTCCAATAAGAAGCTGAGCAAAGAAATTTTAGATTTAAACCTAACCATCCAACATTTGGATTTAGCAGACATCTACATGACATTTCATCCCAACAAAACTGAATACACATACTTCTCATCAGCCCACGGAACATACTCCAAAATCGATCACATCTTAGGTCACAAGTCTGACCTCAGTAAATTTAAAGGAGTAGAAATTATTCCTTGCATGTTCTCCAACCACCATGGAATAAAAGTTGAACTCAGTAACAACAGGAATCTGCATACTCATACAAAAACATGGAAGCTAAATAACCTTATGCTGAATGATAGCTGGGTCAGAGATGAGATTAAGAAGGAAATTGCCAAATTTTTGGAACAAAACGACAATGAAGACACAAATTATCAGAACCTCTGGGATACCGCAAAGGCAGTCCTAAGAGGGAAATTTATAGCACTGCAAGCCTTCCTCAAGAGAATGGAAAGAGAGGACGTTAACAACTTAATGGGACATCTCAAGCAACTGGAAAAGGAAGAACATTCCAACCCCAAACCCAGTAGAAGAAATGAAATAACCAAAATTAGAGCAGAATTAAATGAAATTGAAAACAAAAGAATTATAGAACAGATCAATAAATCATAAAGTTGGGTTTTTGAAAAGGTCAATGAAATAGATAAACCTTTGGCTAACCTAACCAGGAAAAAAAGAATACAATTTCTAATGTCATCAGTCTGAAATGACAAAGACGAAATAACAGACTCCTCAGAAATTCAAAACATCCTTAATGAATATTACAAGAAACTTTATTCTCAGAAAGATGAAAATCTAAAGGAAATTGACCAATACTTGGAAGCACGTCACCTTCCAAGACTTAGCCAGAATCAAGTGGAAATGTTGAACAGGCCAATATCAAGTTCTTAAATAGAATCAACCACACAAAATCTCCCTAAAAAGAAAAGCCCGGGACCAGATGGCTTCACATCAGAATTCTAGCAAACCTTTAAAGAGGAACTAGTACCTATATTACTCAACCTGTTCCAAAATGTAGAAAATGAAAGAAGACTACCCAACACATTCTATGAAGCAAACATCACCCTGATCCCCAAACCAGGAAAAGACCCAACAAGAAAAGAAAATTATAGACCAATATCACTAATGAATATAGAAGCAAAAATATTCAACAAGATCCTAACAAACATAATCCAGCAACACATCAAACAAATTATACATCATGACCAAGTCAGTTTTATCCCAGAGTCTCAAGGCTGGTTCAATATACGTAAATCTATAAGTATAATTCAGCACATAAACAAATTAAAACCAAAGACCATATAATTCTCTCAATTGATGCAGAAAAAGCTTTTGATAATATCCAGCATCCCTTCATGATCAGAACACTTAAGAAAATTGGTATAGAGGGGACATTTCTTAAACTGATAGAGGCCATCTACAGCAAACCCACAGCCAATATCATATTGAATGGAGTTAAATTGAAATCTTTTCTATGCAGATCAGGAACCAGACAAGGCTGCCCATTGTCTCCATTGCTCTTTAACATTGTAATGGAAGTTTTAGCCACCACAATTAGGGAAGAAAAGGCAATCAAGGGTAGCTATATAGGGTCAGAAGAGATCAAACTTTTGCTCTTCGCAGATAATATGATTGTATATCTGGAAAACACCAGGGATTCTACTACAAAACTCTTAGAAGTGATCAAGGAATACAGCAGCATCTCAGGTGACAAAATCAACATTCATAAATTGGTAGCCTTTATATATACCAACAATAGTCAAGCTGAAAAAAACGGTTAAGGACTCTATTCCATTCACAGTAGTGCCAAAGAAGATGAAATATTTGGGAGTTTAGATGCCCCATGATCATATCAATGTACACAGCTATGATTTAATAAAAAAAAAAAAGAAAATCTTAAGAAGGGGGGAGTGGATAATAAGAAGGAATAAATATTACTATTAATTTAAATATCAACAGTATTGAAGTCTATACCCTTAGTAATAAGTTAATCTGATAATCACACAAAAAAAAGAAATATTTGGGAGTTTATCTAACAAAGGACGTGAAAGATCTCTATAAAGAGAACTATGAAACTCTAAGAAAAGAAATAGCTGAAAATGTTAACAAATGGAAAAACATACCATGCTCATGGCTGGGAAGAACCAACATTGTTAAAATGTCCATACTACCCAAAGCAATATACAACTTTATGCAATCCCTATTAAAGCTCCACTGTCATACTTTAAAGCTCTTGAAAAAATAATACTTCGTTTTATATGGAATCAGAAAAAAACTTGAATAGCCAAAACATTACTCAGAAATAAAAACAAAGCAGGAGGAATCACGCTACCAGACCTCAGACTATACTATAAATCGATAGTGATCAAAACAGCATGGTAATGGCACAAAAACAGAGAAGTAGATGTCTGGAACAGAATAGAGAACCAAGAGATGAATCCAGCTACTTACTGTTATTTGATCTTTGACAAGCCAATTAAAAACATTCAGTGGGGAAAAGATTCCCTATTTAACAAATGGTGCTGGGTAAACTGGCTGGCGATCTGTAGAAGACTGAAACTGGACCCACACCTTTCACCATTAACTAAGATAGACTCACTGGATTAAAGATTTAAACTTAAGACATGAAACTATAAAAATACTAGAAGAGAGTGCAGGGAAAACGCTTGAAGAAATCGGTCTGGGCAAGTACTTTATGAGGAGGACCCCCCCCCCCCCCGGGCAACTGAAGCAGCTTCAAAAATACACTACTGGGACCTGATCAAACTAAAAAGCTTCTGCACAGCCAAGAACACAGTAAGTAAAGCAAGCAGACAGCCCTCAGAATGGGAGAAGATATTTGCAGGTTATGTCTCCAACAAAGCTTTAATAACCAGAATCCACAGAGAACTCAAATGTATAAGCAAGAAAAGAACAAGTGATCCCATCACAGGCTGGGCAAGGGACTTGAAGAGAAACTTCTCTGAAGACAGGCGCATGGCCTACAGACATATGAAAAAATGCTCATCATATTTAATCATCAGAGAAATGCAAATCAAAACTACTTTGAGATATCATCTAACTCCAGTAAGATTAGCCCATATCACAAAATCCCAAGACCAGAGATGTTGGCGTGGATGTGGAGAAAAGGGAACACTTATACACTGCTGGTGGAAATGCAAATCAATACATTCCTTTTGGAAACATGTTTGGAGAACACTTAGAGATCTAAAAATAGATCTGCCATTCAATCCTATAATTCTTCTACTAGGTATATACCCAGAAGACCAAAAATCACATTATAACAAAGATATTTGTACCAGAATGTTTATTGCAGCCCAATTCATAATTGCTAAGTCATGGAAGAAGCCCACATGGAATGGATTAATAAATTGTGGAATATGTACACCATGGAATATTATGCAGCCTTAAAGAAAGATGGAGACTTTACCTCTTTCATGTTTACATGGATGGAGCTGGAACATATTCTTCTTAGTAAAGTATCCCAAGAATAGAAGAGAAAGTATCCAATGTACTCAGCCCTACTATGAAACTAATTTATGGCTTTCACATGAAAGCTATAACCCAGTTATAACCTGAGAATAGGGGGAAGGGGGAAAAGGAGTGGAGGAGGGGGCAGGTGGGCAGAGGGAGGGTGATTGGTATATGTGAAAGGAGGGTATATGTGAAACTTAGTAAATGTAGAATGTAAATGTCTTAACATAATAACTAAGAAAATGCCAGGAAGGCTATGTTAACCAGTGTGATGAAAATGTGTCAAACGGTCTATAAAGCCAGTGTATGGTGCCCCATGATTGCATTAATGTACACAGCTATGATTTAATAATAAAAAATATATATGTGAAGAAATGATGGCTAAAATTTTTCCAAGTATAATGGAAACTACAAACCCACAGACCCAAGAAGCCTAATGAACCCCAAGCAGAATAAATGTAATGACACCTACACCAAGGCATATTATAATCAAACACATAATAAAGAGGAGATATTAAAAGCAGCCAGAGAAAAAACACACAATATGTACACAGAGATAAAGATGAGAATTACATTTTTTATTTATGGCCCGGTATATTGTCTATCATAAAGAATATGTGGGGGAAGTGTGTATTCTGTCTTTTGATGTAGACTTTTCTAAGTGTCACTGCAACCAAGGTGATCAATATTGGTACACAGATTTTCCATGTCTTCTCTGAGTTTCTGCCTAGTTGTTCTATCGATTGCTGAGGGAGAGTTGCTAAAATGTCCAATTATGTTTATGGACTTGCTTTTTGCTCCCCTCCATGCAATTTTGTCAAATTTTTCTTCATTCATGTTGAAGATCCATCAACAGATGTATTTGGACTACTATAGCTTCTCCATGGTGTGCTTTTGCTAGTTACTGAATAATTGATTAGATCTATTTTTATTTCATTATTATGAAATATTACTCTTTAGGGCAGTGCCTGTGGCTCAGTGAGTAGGGCACCAGCCCCATATACTGAGGGTAGTGGGTTCAAACCCGGCCCCAGCCAAACTGCAACAAAAATAGCCGGGCGTTGTGGCGGGCGCCTGTGGTCCCAGCTACTCGGGAGGCTGAGGCAAGAGAATCCCAGGAGCTGGAGGTTGCTGTGAGCTGTGAGGCCACGGCACTCTACCAAGGGTGACAAAGTGAGACTCTGTCTCTCTAAAAAGAAAGAAAGAAAGAAAGAAAGATTACTCTTTATATCAGTGTTATATATTATACTTTGTCTAGAAGTCTATTTTACTTGAGTTCAATATAACCACTTCAGCTTTCTGATGCTTACTGTTTGCATTCTATATCATTTTCCACATACTTATTTTCAATCTATCTGTCTCTTTGTATGTAAACTGTGCCTCTTATTGACAGAGATTGGGTCTTCTCCCTCTCTCTTTTAATGGCAGGTTAAATTCATTAGCATTTATACAAATTTTATATAGTTAGATTTAGGCATCTTTATCTTCTCTATTTTATATTCTGCAATGTTTCTCCTTTCCTGCTTTTTTGTTTTGTTTTGTTCTTGCTTGAATTTTTTTTAGTTCTAGTGGTCTGTTGACTTTTAACTATACCTATTTGCCATTAGTCACTAAAAATTATTTTCTTCTAACAAAGCCTACGAGATTCAATTATATTCCTATTCACAACAACAACAAACTCTTAAAAGATAAGATTTCAAAAGAGGGGGCGGTGCCTGTGGCTCAAGGAGTAGGGCACCAGTCCCATATGCCTGAGGTGGCGGGTTCAAACCCAGCCCGGGCCAAAAAAAAAAAAAAATATTTCAAAAGAGCATCAAATAATGACCAGCACCTAGGAACATATATAAAAAAAATATGTAAAACCTTTATGGAAAAAATTATAAATCTTCATTGAAAGATACAAAGGAAGCACTAAATAAAATAAATTAAGAGATATGCCCTGTTCATGAATAGGAAAACTCAACCCTGTAAACATGACAATTCTACTCAGATCAGTTTGTCTTCAAAGCAAATGTAATGAAAACTCCAAGAGGCTATTTCATGAAATTTGACAGTGATCCTAAAATTTATGTGAATGATTAAGGTGCTAAAAATAGAAAGACAGTCTTGAAAAAAACAAAGGCAAGGAAGAGAAGGAGAAAGAGGTAAGGAGAGAAGAGGAGACTGCAAAAAGGGCATGTCAGAAATGAAGATTACAACTTCTGAAATTAAACTGTTTTAGTATTAGTGCACGAACAAATTGACAGGACAGAATAGAGACACAAATTTTATGGACACAATAAGAATACATCTGTAGAAAAAGGAAACAAAGAAAAAGCTTTTAATACATGAATCCGGGGTAAGTGACTTTATAAAAGAAAGCAAAATAAACCTTTTCCTCACAAAGATAAATAAATTTCAGTCGATTCAAAGAGTAAAATATGCAAGGAGAATCCACACAATTTTAAAATAAAACCTAAGAGAATACCTTTATGACACTAAGGTAAAAGAAAAAAGTATTAAACCAACACAAAAAGCACAAATATGAAAAGATTGATACATGTAAAAAAAAAAAACAAAACTTTAGTATAACCAAAATTACCACAGGAAAATGAAAAGACCAGCTATAGAAAGGGAGAAGTTATATGCAGTGCTTATTAGTGACAGAGGATTTGGATCCAGGAATTTATGGATCCAAATAAAATCCATAAAAATCAAGAAGAAAAGTGGAAAAAATGAGCCAAAAATACAAAAAGTCAAAATAAAAAGAACCAGGACAGACACCACAACCTCATGGTGATCAAGGAAGTGAAAATAAAAGCAGTATGTGATGTCATGTCACATCCATCACCCTGGCAAAAAGAGAAGTCTGATAACATTAAATATGGACAACAGTATTGGAATAAGAATTCCTGTACGTTGCCATCACATCCGTGTTTTGGGCAGGAAGAAACGGAACAAGACAAAATGGTTCGTTCAGCTTATTAAACGGTTTCCCCAGAAGCCGCACCCAACTACCCCTATTACATGTCATAATCCACGACTCTGTCACATTGTTGCCACAGCCTCAAAGAAGGCTAGAAATCATTTTTTAGCTAGATCAATAATTGCCCAAATCGTGGTTTTTGACAGTAAGAAAGATTGGAGGGGGGGGTTTTGACAGTAAGAAAGATTGGAGGGGGGAGAGTGGCAAAAAACTGGGTCTCCGTCACAGTCTGTGGACACTGGACTAGTCCACAGCCAAAGACTCCTGGGTTCAATGTCATCTGCTAAAATCGCTGACCCTTTTGCCTGTGGCCCTAATCACAGCCAGCCACCTCTAGCAGTTTCCAGACCAGAGAACTCCAGACTTTGCAGGACTCCCTTCCTCCCAACTCCATCATCCAACAGCTTCTCTTTGAAAGGGTACCAGGAAGGCATCAGGAGCTCACCGCAGTTGCTCATTGGAGCTTCTCTTTGTAGGCACCATGATGATCACAGGGAGATGACAAAATCAAAAGCTCAAGCAAGGAGACCTACAGGAGACCGGGAGAGAAAGACTGGCTGGCTCTCTCGGGCCTGGGTTCCAATCTCTGGGGCACTACGTGCCACCGTGAATCTTAGGCTGGTGGGACAAAGGTGATGCCTGGGTTAGAGATCACAGCCACTGTCTGCCCTTCTGGCTACCCAGCAACCAACCCACTCACCCTTTTCCGGGCACCACAACCCAATTTTCCTCAGAAGAGGGCTCCTCCCACCCCAGGATCCCGTTTGAGGGTGCAATGTAGACCTTGTGACCCATACAAGCCAATCAGATCCAGGTCTCAGTGATTGGTCAAGGACATCAGGTGGCCAAATCACAGCCAATGAAATGCTTGCTAGGGAATGCTGGGTAAGACTCTGGCATCCAGCTGCTATACCTGCGGCCGGGAGTCGTGAGCCCAACCGGAGAACGAGGGTTGGAGCTGTGGATCCCAGGAGGATGTTGCCAAATGGAGAGAAGGGAGCCAGGTCCTGGGGCCTGTGGGGTCTAACAAGCTGTGTTCTATTTAGGAGCCAATAACTTTTGGCTGAATCAATTTTGAGTTGAGTTTTCTGCCTCTCACAGACAAGACCCCTAAAGGACACCAGGCCAGAGGGAGAGCGGAAATCAGCGGGCTGTGTGGGCGGCCTGGTGCCTGTGCCTATGGCCTCGGCTCAGTCTGCTGGTCGGGGGCGGAGGCGGCCTTCTTTCCCTGGACTGCGGCGTGATGGGCTTAATTTATCGTAGGAAACCCTTAACAGCGCAGGCGCTTTTGGAGAGTGGGTGACAATAGGCATAAAGCGCACATTTAATCCGTCTGAATGGAGGTTAGATTTACTGTCTGGGCCAGACGGGATTTTTGTCCCCAAGTCATCTCGGAGTACATTGGCCACTAAAGATCTCAACAGAAGACGAAGACAGAACAAAGGAAGTAAATTTTAAAAGGAACTTTGTCAAGGAGTTTTAGATGTTCACCAGATAGAAAACTGCGTCTGCCCTCACGGAAATGACTGTTAGATTTGCCCACTGGTTATGGATCAGAGGAAGATGCTAATGAAGTAGTTTAAATGCACGTTTGATGGACCCCGGAGAATGGGGCCAATTTCATACAAGCCTGCAGCAAGGTTAAGGAATCAAAGAAGGTGGCCGTCAGATTTGCTGTCGAGGACAAGGCTCCATTGTCGGGGCTGCCTTTTTCAGCCGTGAAGCATCTTTTTAACTACAGTGTTTACCAACGTGTACATCCTAGCCTGGCTGACTGGGCCTAAAGAATTTATGACCAGGAACAAACCTCTTATAGGGGAAAAGAAAACAGTTCCTACCAGCTGGGAAAGGTCTGTTTATGAGGGCCCTACAAAGCTGCATTAAGCGTTCTGGGCCTAGCCAGGCTCCATGGGGGGTGGGCAGCCGCATTGGCAAAGCCGGGGCCGCATTGCTGCCAGAAGGGTCTTGCCTTTGGAGAACAATTACAGCGGGAAGGAGGCTTGAGCGCCCTCTGAGCTTCCTGTCTGGTTTCAATGTGGTTTGTCTCATTTTTGTCTCCTTAAGACAGTCTGAGTCTGTGCCCTCCCTTCCTGTGAGCTTTGCACCATGAGTTGCAGGCCAGAGACTCTGAGAAATTTGCAGACACCTAGCTTGGTTGATGAGACACTTGCTGGCAGGACTGGCATTTGTGACCTGGCTCCCCAGCCTGAAAACAGGACACCTTCTCTAAACCCCCATGGTGGTAGCTGCTGACCCACGGCCTCAGCTGCCTGCTGGGCCATTCAGAGTTTGCTCACATGTGCTTTGCCCTAGCATGCTCTGCTTCCCTCAAGCAGACTCTGGAGCAGTGTCCTGGCCTTGTAGGAATCCCCAGTCATTCTTGGCATGAGCTGCCCCACATGTCACCTAGTCATCAGGCCTGTGTGCTCTCCGCTGGCTGATGTGTGCCCAGCCTTCTCTTTTGCTCTGCCTCCTCTCATCTCCCAGCCTCTGTCCCAGCTGCTCCCTCAGCTTACCACGGTGCTACTCCAAGTGAGGGCCCCAGACCAGAAGCATCAGGGTCACTGGGAGCTGGTGAGATTTATGCGCTCCCAGACCCACCTCACACCAACTGAATCAGTGCCACTGGGGCTAGAGCCCAAGGATGTATCTCAAGCTCTCAGATAATTCTTGTAAATGCTAAAGTTTGAGAGGTACTGTGCCCAGGTGGCTGTCCTGCTCTCCCTGGTGTGTGTATGTCTCTCTTTCCATCTCTATGTCTCCCCACCCCAGTTTGTAGGACATCAGGTCACACCCTGGAGGAGCAGGTGGCACCCTGGAAGTTTCCTGGAAGAGCAGGCAGCAGGAGGGGTCTCTCCATACTCCCACTCAGGCCTGTAGCTCAGGCCATTCCCAGCCTTAGTGTTTAGTGGCTGAAACTCTGGCAACTCTGGCAGGAGTTGAGGTCAGCTGCCCAGACAGGGCTTTGGAGGCTATATGAATATCCCTGGGCTGCTCCAACAGATGACCACAAGTAGGTGACTTAAAACAAGATTTATTCTCATGTTATTCTAGAGACCAGAAGTCTGAAATCAAGGTATCTGCAGAGTGGTCCCTTCTGGAGGCTCAGAGAAAATCTGTTCCATGCCTCGCTCCTGGCTTCTAGTGACTGCCAGGAGCTTTTGCTAGTAAATGTTAGAAATGGTGTTCTAACCCAAATCTGCCTGACCCCAGAGAAAAAGAGGCAAGGACCTGTTCACCTAGGTGAAACTCTGGAGCTAATCCTCTGAAGAGGTGACAGAGCCCCGTGCCACATGTCCACTAAGGGTGCTGCCATCACCTCTTAGAGACACCTCTCCCCAACCCCCATTAAGCCTGTCTTGTTCTCACACCTCTGAGTAGTCTTCCCTCCTGCATTGCGCTAGGGTTGGTCTGGGTGACCAACAGACCAGTCAGAAGTGATGGCTGTCACTTCCACATTTAGGTAATAGAAAACTGCAGCTTCTACCCCTCCCCCACCCTTTCCCCTCACTCTGAGGGAAGCACTCTGCAGCCCCACGGAGATGTCTGTCAAAGCCTCTGGCCAATAGCAGGGAGGACCCAAGGCCTGTCAGCAACCACGTGAGGGAGCTGGACTGGGTCCTCTGGCCCCAGTCAAGCTTTCAAATGACACAGCCCTACGAGACCCTGAACCAGAAACAGCCAGCTCAACCAAACCTGTGTGCTGGCCCTCAGAAACTATGAGATAAGTATTTATGGTTGTCTGAAGATGCTATGTTAGGGGACAGTTTGTACCAGCTGTCTGGTACCCTGGATTCTCTTTTAACAATTGGGAATATTGGGTCATTTCAGCAGGAGGGAGGTTCACTGGGGGCCACTGTGGCAGCTGGTGCTTGAGAGTTGCCCTAGAGAAGCCAAGTGGTTTAAACACCATGGCAACTTCTCTGCAAGGATGTGAGATGTCTCTCAAAACCCAGGGACAAGGACAGCAGACCTCTGGAGGTACCAGAGCCTCTTTCCCTCCTCTCTGCTTCCTTCATTCCTCTGCTCTGTGTTTCTTAGGGCATTTGGCAGGTGGGAAATTTCAGTTCTGATCAGGAGGCCAGCTCAGAGGTGACCTGACTGACAGGAGGGCAAGTGTCCATCCTGCCTCATCTGTCATGGCAGGGGGACAGGGCAGTGGACAGACCCAGAGCCACGGGTAGGACACCCAAGTTAGATTCTAAGAGAGAGAGGCCAGTCCTAAGACAGGGTAGGAGAAGAACAGTCAGCATGTAAGGTGACATATCCCTGTTTCAGATGGCAAGTTTACAGCCAGAGCAAGAGTTTAGGGTCCATATTTAAAAGGCATAAACTCATACCTCAAAGCACTGGGAGGTCTGCTCCCACATCCACATCCACATCCGCAGATGCTACCCTGTTTCCCTGAAAATAAGACAGTGTCTTATTTTAAGGTGTGCTCCCAAAGATGCGCTAGGTCTTATTTTCAGGGGACGTCTTAGCTTTCCTGTAAGTAGGTCTTATTTTCGGGTAATGTCTTATTTTTGGGGAAACAGGGTAATCACCAGCTGCCTTGTCTGATCCTTCCCACAGGTCCTCCATTTAACCTTAATTGTGCTCTATCTCCTTTGCTTGAGGAAGGGAAGGACTGGGACGTGCTAACACTTCACTTATTTAAACACTTGGTGCCTCGTCTGTCTCTCCACTTCAGATAGGCCCTTTGCCCAGCAGTCTGAGTTGGTAACTGCAAAGATGCATGAAGCTGGACTCAGAGGCTGCCTGTAGTGCAGCCCTGACTTGGGACTGAGCAGGGCCCAGTGGCCAGGAAGGGGCTAAGGGACCAGAGGAAGTCACACAGTGGGAGCACAGATAGGCCAGGGCCAGTGACAAGCCACACAAGCTCAAACCCCAAGCATGGGGAGCTCAGAGTCCTATGCCCACCACATACAGCACAAGCAAAAGCCACTCAAGATCAGCCTGTCAGCACCATCCCAGCAGTTCGTTCCATGCCACACTGGTAAAGGAATACCACACGGGCCAGCCAGCATGAGCCCCCTCACCCGCCACCCCTCTAAAACTGAACCAGACCCCACAGGCACAAGTCCTGGAGTTCCTCAAAGTATATGGTCAACACAACTCAATTAAAAACGGGCAAAAGACACGAACAGACACCCCACCAGAGAGGCTATATAGATGGCAAGGAGGCATGTAGAAAGATGCTTCACATCACTGGTTGCCAGGGAAACACAAATTAAACAACAACGAGACACCCCTACCCACCTATTAGGACGGCCAAGATCCAGAACGCTGGCAGTGTCGCTTGCCGGGGGGGATGTGGAGCTGTGGGACTCTCGTTCACTGCTGCTGAGCATGCCGGATGATGCAGCCACTTCAGAAGACAATTTGGCAATTTCTTACCAAACCAACCATAGTTTCACTATATGATCCAAAAGTCATGCTCTTTGTAATTTGCCCGACAAGAGTTGAAAACCTATGTCCTCATGAAAACCTACACACATTTGTCTATAGCGGCTTTATTCAGTCACCAAAACTTGGAAGCAACCAAAACATTCTCCAGGAGGTGAGTGGATACACAAACCACGGTACAGCCAGAGAGTGGAATATCATTCAGAGCTAAAAGGAAATGGGCCACCAAAGACCCACAGAAACTTTACGTGCCTGTTGTTATACTAAGTGAAAAAAGCCCACCTGCAAAGGCCACATGCTGAATGACTTCCAGCTACACGACATTCTGGAAAAGGCCAAACTGTGGAGACAGTGAAAGGAGCAGAGGTTGCCAGTGTGCGGAAGGGATGAACAGGCAGAGTACTAAGGGTTTTAGGGCAGTGAGACTACCCCACAGGGCACTCAAATGCTGGACACATATTGCTATGCATTTGTCTGAACCCATAACATGCACCACACCAAGAGTGAACCCCAGCGTAAACTCTGGACCTTGGGTGATAATGGCGTGTCGGCGTGGGTACGCCTGTTGTAACAAATGTGCCTTTGCAGTGGGGGTGTTGGTAATGGGGGCAGCAGAGAATGTGAGGGGGGAGGATGTATGAGAACTCTATTTTCTACTCAGTTTTACTATGAACTTAAAACTGCTCTAAAAAATAATGTCTATTTTTTTTTTAAACATCTGGTCAACCCTGCACATGACTAAGGAGGGATGGGAAGTTGTAGAGTGCCCCCAGGGGAGAAACAGGGAACTAGGTCCATGTGGGACCAAGTCTGAGCTCCTGCCCTCCCCGCTGGTCTCAGGAGCCGGAGGGACACTTAGACAATTTTGAGAAAGACCCTCTAGAGTCCAGGTCAGTGCTGGGTCGAAGGATGGTGTTGATGAGAATCAAGTTTCTGGGGTTTTTTTCCTTATTGTATGTCGTTTATTGTAAAATAATTTACAAATATCTTGCTGTCTTCAGTAATTCAAACAATGAGCAACAACTCCTTCTTCCAAAGACAGCAGTAAGCTAAAAACAAAATCAGCTGGCTGAATTTTCCTCCTTTACCTCTTGTCTGCGGACGGAACTTGATTTTCATTAATCCAGAGCTGCAGCACCGGAGATAATTTCAATCAACTCTTTGTGATGACAGCCTGGTGGGTGCGGCTGAATGTCAAAGTCAATTTGTCAATCATCTCAGAAGCGTGCTTGCTGGCCTTGTCCATGGCCGTCACCCTTGCACTCTGCTCACTGGGGTGGACTCCTTCAGAGAGTAGCAGATGATGTTTGCCAGGTTGTACTCAACACATCAGCATCAATATCGTTGTAGATACTCATGCTCTCAGCACTTGCAACGGTGTTAAGGGAGAAGGTGGGCTTCTCCTCTGTCTTACAGGAGATGACAGACCTGAACTGATTAAAAATGATAGACTCTTCATCAAACTCATATCCAGAATTTAATAGCGCGAAGGCAGTGACTGACGCATCTCCAAAAGCAGCAGGCTTTCTTCCCACTTCTTTGGATGTCACCAGAAACTGGTTGGAATGAGTCTCATGAAGTATGCCCCTGGTTTTGTCACCAATTCCAACAATCAGAACTTCTTTCCTGGCCACTGTGAGCACAGCCTCCTCATTTTTCATCTGGTTGGCAATTGAGGAATGGATAGCACCACGAAGTCCTCAATCGGACGACACACCAGTAAGGAGGCGCTTCTTCTTGTCTTCAGGCACCTTAATATCAGCTTTTTCACACAGAGCCAAAGATCCTACTCCATATACTCAAACCAGTTTCAGCTTCCTCTCAGCTCGGGCATATTTTGCTGCTGCCACCATCTTCAGAGACTTGGTAATTTTCTGTATGTTTTTGATGGACTTTAGTTGCCTGGTAATATCTTTCAAAGTTGCCATATTTCAAACTTGGACCCAGTGCAGCTGCACAGCCCCGGCCAAGAGCCCCACGATGCCAGCCTGAGAGAACATGGTGTTAGCAGCCGGGCTGAAGGTCCAGAATGAAGTTTTTGGTGTTCTTTTGTTTTTTGTTTTTTGGTGTGTTTTTTTTTTTTTTTTTTTTTGCTGACACCTGTTTTTCTGGGTTTTTACTGGTTTGGTAAAATAAGTGTAAAAGACAAAAAGCAGTTGTTTTTGAGCTTTTGTTTAGTGAAAGTCTTTCTTCAATAAAACCTCCCCCAAAACCTGATATGAAAAGCAAACAAAATCTCATCAGTGACCATGTTGTCCCCTGCTGTCAATGCTGCACTGGCCCCCTCATTGCTCACATGGTAAGATCGAAGCTATGTGGCATGGTCAGTTAAGTGACATGTCCAGGGATCCATTTCTGCCAAGGTCAAGTCTCATCTCTGGATACTCCCCTCCCTGAGCTTTCAGCTTCTGTAAACAAATAGTGCTAATAGTGAGTGCCCCATAGACATCAGATGTTTATTTTCTTTTTTTTATTGTTGGGGATTCATTTGAGGGTAGAAAGAACCAGGTTATGTTGATTGCATTTGCAGGATGTTTTTTAACTCCTCACCCTGCAGCTGTGGCCCCTTCCCTAGGGCCCCAGATGCCCTTCTGCTGTCATATCTTCTGTTGGACCACTCTTGCCCCCTGCCCTTTCCACCATCCCCAGGGTTCCCTCCTTGCTCCTGTGCTCTGGTCCAGGTTAGTTTGTTTGTGCCCCCCTTTGTGCCTCTGCAATGCAGCATGAGTTTCTTCTCACTTGCACTTGCTTTTTTTTTTTTTTCAAAATTTTCTCTTTATTAGGCACTAAGACCCCGAAATTCTTAGTTTCTAGCCTGGACACTGGCAAACTGTTGGCACTTTAACAATGAAAGGATGAGTTTAGAACGGACTTACACCTATATAGTGTCTCCTAATTTAAGGCACAGAGACCCCTGCAATCCGAGGGAAGAAAGGGCAATCTTTTCAATAAATAGTGTTAGATTGACCAGATAGCCAATGGGAGGACATGACCTTTTACCTCTAACTCACAACATGCACAAAAATTAATTTTACCTCCACCTAGAAGTAATAAAGCAGCCTCCCTTATCCTACATTATCCAGAGCAGTATCCAAAAAAAAAACAAAAACAGCTGAAATAGAAGATCTGAATAATACAGAAATGTCCAGGTTTCAACTAAAAATCACTCATCATACTAGAAAATAGGAAGACCTTAAACTAAAGGAGTAACAACAGTCAACAGACACCAACACTGAGGTGAGAGAGATGCTAGAATTTTCTGATGAAGAATGTAAAGCAATCATGGCAAAGTGCTGTAATTAGCAATTATGAATACACTTGAAACAAATGAAAAAATAGCCTCAGCAAAGAAAGAAAGAAGAAAGAAGAACCCAGTGGAAATGTTAGAACTGAAAGACATAGTAAGTGAAATTAAAAATTCACTGATGAGTTCAATAAAAGAATGGAAAGGACAGAGGAAAGAGTTGGTAAGCTGAAAGATAAAATAATAGGAAATACTGAATCTAAACAGAGAGGAAATAGAGCGAAATAAAAACGAACAAAGCTCAAGAGACCTGTGAAACTATAACAGAAGATCTAACCTCCATGTTACTGGAGTCTCAGAAGAAAAGGAGAAAGAGAGAAGTATTTTAAAAAGTACTCACAGAAATAATAGCTAAAAACTTCCCAAATTTATGACAAGACAAACGGGTTCAAGAAACTGAGCAAATCCTAAACAAAAATGAACCAAAGAAATCTACACCAAGACACATGCTCATTAAATTCTGGAAACTAAAGGCAAAGAAAAATATCTCCAAAGCAGCCAAAGAAAAACTGATAGAACTGAAAGGAGAAATAGACAAATAAAATTAAAGTTGGGAATTTCAATACCCCTCTCTCAGCAATTGATGAAACAACCAGACAGAAAATCAGCAAGGATACAGAAGCATTCAACACCACCATCAATTCCCAGGAACAAATCAGTGTTTACAGCACATTCTACCCAACAGCAGAAAATATACATCCTTTTCAGGAGCTCATGAAGCATATCAAATCTCAATAAATTTTAAAAAATAGAAATCACACAGAGTGTAATCTCTAGCCACGATGGAGTCTAACTAGTAATCAATAACAGAGAAATAATAGGAAAATCTCTGAACACTCTGAAATTTAAACATATTTCTAAATAATCCTGGGGTCAAAGAGGAAATGTCAGAGGAAATAAAAATGCATTCAACTTAATAAAAAGGAAAATAAAAGATACTGGTATTAGTGGAACACAGCTAAAGCAGTGCTGAGAGGAAAAATTATAGTACTGTGTACAATAGAAAAGAGGGAGAAACTTCAAAACTGTAAGTTCTCACCTCAAGGACCTAGAGTAAGAAGAGCAAAATAAAGCCAAACAAAGAAGGAAAGAAATAATAAAGACAATAATAAAGATCAATAAAATTGAAAACATAAAAAAAAATCTATGAAACAAAGACCTGGTTCTTTGAAGAGTGCAATAAAATTAACAAACCTCTACCAAGACTGATAAAAATCAGATGGGGGGAAGAGAGACAAATTGCCAATATCAAGAATGAAACAGAAGATATCACTGTACACCCTATAGACATCAAAAGCATAAAATAGAGTACTAAATAAATCTGACAACATAGATGAAATAAAAGAATTTTCATGCTTAATAAAATAACTTTCATTTAAAAATTTTTAAATAACATTTTTCCTATGAAATCAAGATACAAAGAACTTTTAATTTGTAACAACAAACTTTCTTAATACTTTGAATTCTTTCAAAAGGAGGGAGAGAATTTGAGGTAGACAAAATGGTAAAAGGAAAAGAATAAAGGTGAAAGAATTGCATATGAGAGGGCAGAAGAGAATGAGCAAAAGAAATTCAACCAGCAAAGGGCCCACCAACCGTTAATAGCAAAGCCATCTAGCCATAGGAAAATAGTGACAAGTTTTTGCCTTGTGATGAATTCATAACTCATTTAGGTCTTGTACTTCTCTAGAAGGCAGGACTGTTGGCCAAGGAGTAAGCACTCCTGATATTAAGCAGACAAGCTAAAGGAGGATGACACAACAGTGAAAGATACCTTCCTGCAGGGTCAAATAATAATTAAAAAAATCCAACTGGTTGAGGAAGATTGAAGGTGGTCACAGAGGAGTTAGAGAATAAAAGGTTTAAAAAATGAAAAGCAAAAATAAGAAAAGAATCAGAGCCTGAGAAATGTTTAGAAATACCCAGTACTGGTGATGGTAATGGTAGTGGGCATGGAACTGGGAATATAGATGGGCCATACGTTAGATTTGAGTTTGAGAGATAGAAAGTTTCCTTCCATTTTCCAGCTAAAGTAGAGTTGGAATTGGGGGTGCTAGAGGTAGGGAAGTGTGCATGAGGAGAAGCTGGCACTGCATATCTAGACATGGGTAAAAAGAGTGGGTCCAACAGGTCACTGGAAAGCATGGTACCCAGGGAGAGGCCCAGGAGAGTGCCCATTTCTATGACCGCTTCTTTGAGGATGAGATTCTATTTCATTCATGGAAAGAAATGCTCAAGATTTCCTTACAAGGAGCACTGGGACTATCCACAACACTGGTGTTTTCTGGGTAGCAAGGCTTCCTCGGTTCCTAATTACTTCTTGGGCTTTACAAAGAGGCACCACAGATATAGCTTGTTGCTCTGAACAGACAAATGGTCAGCGAGTCTGCATTTCTCCAACAAACAGGCAAAAACCAACAGTGATATATAAATAGAGGAAGATGGAGAAGGGTATCTTCCCATCTGTCTCAGTGGGATTCATGCTTCTTAAAGGGTAGAAAGAAAACATAACTTGACATTTATATCCCTATTACAGCAAATGGCTATTCAAAAAAAAAGTGCAGCAACATCTGAATTCTTCTAAAGAAAAAACATGATAAGACAAACCAGTGCTTCTCTGCCATCCTGCTGGAAAATGCTCTTGAACCATCCTATGATCGATGCTGTCCCCACCGTGTCTCAGCTGCATGGCCAACTTGTGGACTACTTCCTCCTGGTGATGCTTCTGAACGTTATTCTCCTTGTGCTGAGAAGGTAGACTGTGATGTTAGCTGGGCAGGAAACCACCATAATATAACCCACTCACTGTTTCAGCCCCTGGCTTTCTACAAAATAATTTCTTTTTATTTTTTTATAGATTATCTCATTTCTTTTTTTTTTTTTTATTGTTGGGGATTCATTGAGGGTACAATAAGCCAGGTTACACTGATTGCAATTGTTAGGTAAAGTCCCTCTTGCAATCATGTCTTGCCCCCATAAAGTGTGACACACACCAAGGCCCCACCCCCTCCCTCCATCCCTCTTTCTGCTTCCCCCCCCATAACCTTAATTGTCATTAATTGTCCTCATATCAAAATTGAGTACATAGGATTCATGCTTCTCCATTCTTGTGATGCTTTACTAAGAATAATGTCTTCCACGTCCATCCAGGTTAATACGAAGGATGTAAAGTTGCCATTTTTTTTAATGGCTGAATAGTATTCCATGGTATACATATACCACAGCTTGTTAATCCATTCCTGGGTTGGTGGGCATTTAGGCTGTTTCCACATTTTGGCGATTGTAAATTGAGCTGCAAGAAACAGTCTAGTACAAGTGTCCTTATGATAAAAGGATTTTTTTCCTTCTGGGTAGATGCCCAGTAATGGGATTGCAGGATCAAATGGGGGGTCTAGGTTGAGTGCTTTGAGGTTTCTCCATATTTCCTTCCAGAAAGGTTGTACTAGTTTGCAGTCCCACCAGCAATGTAAAAGTGTTCCCTTCTCTCCACATCCACGCCAGCATCTGCAGTTTTGAGATTTTGTGATGTGGGCCATTCTCACTGGGGTTAGATGATATCTCAGGGTTGTTTTGATTTGCATTTCTTTAATATATACAGATGATGAACATTTTTTTCATGTGTTTGTTAGCCATTCGTCTGTCATCTTTAGAGAAAGTTCTATTCATGTCTCTTGCCCATTGATATATGGGATTGTTGGCTTTTTTCATGTGGATTAATTTGAGTTCTCTATAGATCCTAGTTATCAAGCTTTTGTCTGATTGAAAATATGCAAATATCCTTTCCCATTGTGTAGGTTGTCTCTTTGCTTTGGTTATTGTCTCCTTAGCTGTACAGAAGCTTTTCAGTTTAATCAAGTCCCATTTGTTTATTTTTGTTGTTGTTGCAATTGCCATGGCAGTCTTCTTCATGAAGTCTTTCCCCAGGCCAATATCTTCCAGTGTTTTTCCTATGCTTTCTTGGAGGATTTTTATTGTTTCATGCCTTAAATTTAAGTCCTTTATCCATCTTGAATCAATTTTTGTGAGTGGGGAAAGCTGTGGGTCCAGTTTCAGTCTTTTACATGTAGACATCCAGTTCTCCCAACACCATTTATTGAATAGGGAGTCTTTCCCCCAAGGTATGTTCTTGTTTGGTTTATCGAAGATTAGGTGGCTGTAAGATGTTAGTTTCATTTCTTGGTTTTCAATTCTATTCCAAGTGTCTATGTGTCTGTTTTTGTACCAGTACCATGCTGTCTTGACCACTATGGCTTTGTAGTACAGACTAAAATCTGGTATGCTGATGCCCCCAGTTTTATTTTTATTACTAAGAAGTGCCTTAGCTATACGGGGTTTTTTCTGGTTCCATACAAAACGCAGAGTCATTTTTTCCAAATCTTGAAAGTACGATGTTGGTATTTTGATAGGAATGGCATTGAATAGGTAGATTGCTTTGGGAAGTACAGACATTTTAACAATGTTGATTCTTCCCGTCCATGAGCATGGTATGTTCTTCCATTTGTTAATATCCTCTGCTATTTCCTTTCTGAGGATTTCATAGTTTTCTTTATAGAGGTCCTTCACCTCCTTCGTTAGGTATATTCCTAGGTATTTCATTTTCTTTGACACTATGGTGAAGGGGGTTGTGTCCTTAATTAGCTTCTCATCTTGACTGTTATTGGTGTATACAAAGGCTACTGACTTGTGGACGTTGATTTTATATCATGAAACATTACTGTATTTTTTAATGACTTCTAGGAGTCTTGTGGTTGAGTCTTTGGGGTTCTCTAAGTATAAGATCATGTCATCAGCAAAGAGGGAGAGTTTGACCTCCTCTGCTCCCATTTGGATTCCCTTTATTTCCTTGTCTTGCCTAATGGTATGGGCTAGAACTTCCAGCACTATGTTGAATAGTAAAGGTGACAGAGGACAACCTTGTCTGGTTCCAGTTCTAAGAAGAAAAGCTTTCAGTTTTACTCCATTCAGTAAAATATTGGCTGTGGGTTTGTCATAGATAGCTTCAATCAGTTTTAGAAATGTGCCACCTATGCCTATACTCTTCAGTGTTCTAATTAGAAAAGGATGCTGGATTTTATCAAATGCTTTTTCTGCATCTATTGAGAGGATCATGTGATCTTTATTTTTGCCTCTGTTAATATGGTGGATAACGTTTATGGACTTGCGTATTTTAAACCTGCCTTGCATCCTTGGGATGAAGCCTACTTGATCATGATGAATGACTTTTTTGATGATAAGCTGTAATCTATTGGCTAGGATTTTGTTGAGAATTTTTGCATCTATATTCATGAGTGAGATTGGTCTGAAATTCTCCTTTTTTGTTGGGTCTTTTCCTGGTTTTGGTATCAGGTTGATGTTTGCTTCATAGAATGTGTTGGGGAAGATTCCTTCTTCCTCAATTTTTTGGAATAATTTCTGCAGTACAGGAATAAGCTCTTCCTTGAAGGTTGGATAGAATTCTGGAGTGAAGCCATCTGGACCAGGGCATTTTTTGGTTGGAAGATTTTTTATTGTTTCTTTGATCTCAGTGCTTGAAATTGGTCTGTTCAGGAGCTCTATTTCTTCCTGGCTGAGTCTAGGGAGAGGGTGTGATTCCAAATATTTATCCATTTCCTTCACATTGTCAAATGTCTGGGCATAGAGTTTCTGGTAGTATTCAGAGATGATCTCTTGTATCTCTGTGGGATCAGTTGTTATTTCCCCTTTATCATTTCTGATTGAGGTTACTAGAGATTTTACTTTTCTATTCCTCATTAGTCTGGCCAATGTTTTTTTTTTTTTTTTTTTTTTTTTTTTGTAGAGACAGAGTCTCACTGTACCGCCCTTGGGTAGAGTGCCGTGGCCTCACACAGCTCACAGCAACCTCTAACTCTTGGGCTTACGCGATTCTCTTGCCTCAGCCTCCCGAGCAGCTGGGACTACAGGCGCCCGCCACAACGCCCGGCTATTTTTTGGTTGCAGTTTGGCCGGGGCTGGGTTTGAACCCGCCACCCTCGGCACATGGGGCCGGCGCCCTACTCACTGAGCCACAGGCGCCGCCCGAGTCTGGCCAATGTTTTATCTATTTTATTTATTTTTTCAAAAAAACAACTTCTTGTTTCATTAATTTTCTGAATGATTCTTTTATTTTCAATTTCATTGATCTCTGATTTGATTTTGGATATTTCTTTTCTTCTACTGAGTTTAGGCTTAGATTGTTCTTCTTTTTCCAATTCCATAAGATCTCTTGTGGGATTGTTGATGTGCTCTCTTTCTGTTTTTTGAATGTAGGCATCTAAAGCGATGAATTTTCCTCTCAAAACTGCTTTTGCAGTATCCCACAGGTTTTGGTAGCTTGTGTCTTCATTGTTGTTGTGCTCAAGGAAGTTAATGATTTCCTGTTTTATTTCTTCCCATCTGTTATTCAACAGAAGATTGTTTCATTTCCATGCCTTTGGGTGGGGTCGAGCATTTTTGTTAGAGTTGAGTTTTACCTTTAGTGCCTTATGGTCTGAGAAGATACAAGGTAAAATTTCAATTCTTTTGATTCTGTTGATATTTGTTTTGTGTCCCAGGATATGATCAATTTTGGAGAATGTTCCATGGGGTGATGAAAAGAATGTATATTCTTTATCTTTGGGGTGGAGTGTTCTATATGCGTCTATCAAGCACAGTTGTTCTAGGGTCTCATTTAAATCTCTTATATCTTTGTTTAATTTTTGTTTAGATGATCTGTACAGCTCTGTAAAAGGAGTGTTAAAGTCCCCTGTTATTATGGTATTATCAGATATCATATTGCTCAGACTGAGTAAGGTCTGTTTCAAGAATCTGCAAGCATTTAAATTGGGTGCATAAGTATTTAGAATCGAAATGTCTTCTTGTTGTATTTTTCCCTTGACCAATATAAAGTGACCATCTTTGTCTTTTTTGACTTTAGTTGCTTTAAATCCACATGTATCTGAAAATAAGATTGCAACTCCTCTTTTCTTCTGAATTCCATTTGCCTGAAAAATTGTCTTCCAACTCGGAGCTTTAATTTGTCTTTTGAAGCCAGGTGTGTTTCTTACAGACAGCAAATGGATGGCTTGTGTTTTTTAATCCAGTCAGCCAATCTATGTCTCTTCAGTGGGGAATTCAAGCCATTAACATTTATTGAGATAATTGATAAGTGTGGTAATATTCTATTCATCTTACTTTGTGATAGTCCATTGCTTAGTTTTATCTTTTGCATCAGTGTGGAGGTTAGGTTCTGTCCTTTAATTTCTGAGTTCTTACTTTGCTGTTGATCCATTGTGGTGGTCAGTGTGCAGAACAGGTTGAAGTATTTCCTGTAGAGCTGGTCTTGTTGTGGTGAATTTCCTCAATGTTTGTATATCTGTAAATGATTTGATTTCTCCGTCAATTTTGAAGCTTAGCTTAGCAGGGTACAGAATTCTGGGCTGGAAATTGTTCTGTTTAAGTAGATTAAAGGTAGATGACCATTGTCTTCTTGCTGGGAAAGTTTCATTAGAGAAGTCTGTGGTCACTCTGATGGATTTGCCCCTGTAGGTCAACTGGCACTTACTCCTGGCAGCTTGCAGAATCTTTTCTTTTGTCTTGACTTTGGACAGGTTCATCACAATGTGTCTTGGAGAAGCTCTGTTAGAGTTGAGGCGACCTGGGGTCCGATATCCCTCTGAAAGCAGTGTGTCAGAATCTTTGGTGATATTTGGGACATTTTCTTCTCTAGTATGGCTTCCATTCCTCTGGGGCATTCTTCTTCCCCTTCTGGAATTCCTATAACTCGTATGTTGGAACGCTTCATAAAGTCCCATAATTCTGACAGTGAACGTTCTGCTTTCTCTCTCTTCTTTTCTGCCTCTTTTACTGAGTTATCTCAAGAACTTTGTCTTCTACCTCTGAAATTCTTTCTTCTGTATGGTCTAACCTGTTGCTGATACTTTCCATTGCATCTTTAAGTTCCCTAATTGACTGTTTCAGTTCCTTCAGCTCTGCTATATCCTTTTTATATTCTTCATATCGTTCATCTCTTATTTGATTCTGTTTTTGAATTTCCTTTTGGTTATTTTCCACTTTATTAGCAGTTTCCTTCATTGTTTCCATCATTTCTTTCATTGTTTTCAACATGCGTATTCTAAATTCCCTTTCTGTCACCTAACATTTCTGTATAGGTGGAATCATCTGTAGTAGCTACCTCATGGTCCCTTGGCAGGGTTATTCTGGACTGGTTCTTCATGTTGCCTGGAGTTTTCTGCTGATTCTTCCTCATGAGTGATTTCTTTTATCTGTTTCCTTGCCCTAATTTTCCTTTCACTTCCTCTTGCTCTTTAAGTTCTTGTGCCTGTGGAAGTTGCAGGTGGGTTTAGACGGATTGAACACACGCGACCACTTGCTATTTTTCCACTGTTTTAGTCCTCCTCTTGGGGTCCATAAGTCTGTCGCTGACTCCCTGTATCCTCACAGGGGTGATGATAGGCAGATCCCACCAGCCAGAGATCAAAATAATTTCTTGATAAACCACAACTCACCCAAAAAGAAATAGATAATTTGAATAGTTATAACTGCTAAGAAAATTAAGTTCATAATTTCAAACATCTGAAAACCATTATCCCGAGCAGTATCAAAAAATACTTCATTGGACAATTCTATAACTTCAATTCAGAGAGCAATTCAGATAACTTCACTGGACAACTCTACCAATTGTTGACAGAAGCAATGTGAATTCTATATGATCTCTTTTAGAAAGTAGAAGAGGCAGGAGCACTTATGAATTCATTTTATGAAACTAATGTCACTCTCATATCAAAATCAGACAAATACAGTATCTCAAAAAAGGAGGAAAGGAAGAAATAAAAAAGATCAACTGTCTTTATGAATATAGACAAAAATAATTTAATGACTATTAGCAAATGGGATTCAGCAAAATGTAAAGTGAATTATATACCATGATCAAAAGGAATGTATTCCTGGAATGCAAGTCTTGTTCAATGTTTTAAAAAGTCAATCAATGTAATCCATCATAGACTAAAGAAAAAAAATCATATGATCATATCAATCAATGTAGAAAAAAGCCTTTGACAATATTTAACATAAATTTATGTTTAAAAAAACTCTGAGATAGGGCAGCACCTGTGGCTCAACAGAGTAGACTGCTGGCCCTCTATGCCAAAGGTGGTGGGTTCAAACCCAGCCCCAGCCAAAAACTGCAAAAAACGAAAAAAACTCTGACACAAATAGGATCAGAGAGGAACTTTCTCAACTTGATAAAGAACATCTACAAAAATCTAACAATGAAAATAAAACTTAATAATGAAACACTGAATGCTTTCTTCTAAGCCTGGGAACAAAGACATCTGTTGTCCCCACTTTTATTTAATGTAGCGTGAAAAGTTCTAGCAACTACTATAAGGCAAGAAAGTGAAATAAAAGTCACACATAAAAGAAAGGAGAAATAAAACTGCTCCTATTTTCATATGGCATGATTATGTAGAAAATCTCAAGGAATCCACACAAACAATAACTCTTAGAAACTAAGATGTAAATTCAACAAAGTGACAGGAAACAAGATTAATACAAAATTGATTGTATTTCTGTATACTAGCATGAACACATGAACATCAAAATTAAAAATATAATGCCACTTAAGTGACTCAAAAATTAAATACTTAGATATAAATTTAAAAGTGTAAGACTTATTTGCAGAAAACTACAAAACTACAATGAAAGATAAGAAATAAAATGTAAATAGAAAGAGGAGCAAGATGGCAGCCGAGTAACAGCTTCCTTGCAACTGGGCACGGTGAGACTGGGGAGAGAAGATTCCAGGCATCTCTGGCTGGTGAGATCTGCCCAGAAACATCCCTTTGGGGACACGGGGAGTCAGCAAGAGACTTCTGGACCCCATGAGGAGGACAAAAGCAGTGGAGAACTGGCAGGTGGTTGTGTGTGGTGGTTCGGTCTAATCCCGCTGACAGCTGTAAGTACAGCAGCAGTGACATTGCAAACTGGAAAGGCTTTACCTGTGAACGGTTTTTTTGCTTTTTTTTTGGGACTTGGCACTCAGTTGAACTACCTTGGGAGAACTTGGGTGAGAGTGCAGAGGACTTTAAGCACTGTCTAGGGCCCCAGACTGTGCCACTGAGCCAGACGGAGCCAATAGTATTCAGCTATGAGCCATGCAGAACCATTGTGGGAGAACTGTCCCAGTGAGCTCTACCCTCAGGGTCGCAGACCGAGGTTCGGGCTGGAGACCTTGGGTGACTGAGCTGCCTAAAGGTGGGGACTGAGATGCCTTACAGCCTTGGCATACAGTGACACCCATTTTGGCACATTGGGTAAGTGGGCAGCCACTTCAGGAGTGATCCCAGTGAAAGTGCTTTCCTGGGAAAGCTTCTGCTTAGCCAAGGTGAGCAGTTTAAAGTGCCTTTTAAGTGGGCTGAGGACAGATTTAAGTTCTCCATCCTGGGGGTTTGAGAAATCAGAAGAGGCCTCCAGTCTCCATCTTGTATAGCTGTATCAGCATTGTGATTAACATCTCATACCCCAGAAGATCACCTGTTGCCCAGATAATATTCAGCAAGATATATATACTGCTTCGTTTTTGTTTTTGTTTTTTTAATTTCAACATTTTTCCCTCTAGATTTTTCTCTTTTTTCTTTCTTTCTTCATTTTTCTAGTTTAAATACAATTTTCCATTATTGCCTTCTTTTTTTTTTTTTTTGTTTTTTTTTGTAGAGACAGAGTCTCACTGTACCGCCCTCAGGTAGAGTGCCGTGGCATCACACGGCTCACAGCAACCTCCAGCTCTTGGGCTTACGTGATTCTCCTGCCTCAGCCTCCCAAGCAGCTGGGACCACAGGCGTCCACCACAACGCCCGGCTATTTTTTTGTTGCAGTTTGGCCGGGGCTGGGTCTGAACCCACCACCCTTGGCATATGGGGCTGGCGCCCTACTCACTGAGCCACAGGCGCCACCCCATTATTGCCTTCTTTAACAATTAGAACTTCATATTTGCTAATGTTTCTACCCCTATTATTTAGTTTTTCCCCCAATTTTATCCAATAAAGTTTTCTATTTGCTTGTTTTGGTTTAGTTTATAGCATTTTTATCTTTCCTCTCTACTTGGTGGAGGTGGGATACGTGTCTGAACAGACTGTCAAAGAGCTGCTGACCTCAAGGGAACCACCCAACTCAGAACCCCCTCTGGTCTTTATGGTTGGGTCAAAGTACCCTCCTGTACACCTATATTGCTCTGTCTCTCTTTTTCTGTGCTTCTCTTCTTTTTGTCAATATTCCCTTTTACTCATCCCCTCTCCTTTCTCTTTTTTCTTTTCTTTTTCTTTCTTTTCTTCTTCTTCTTTTTTTTTTTTTTCTTTTTTCCCTTCTTGCTCTCCAATCTTCTCATCCTTCTGGTCCTATACCAAAAGGACTCATCAAAACCCTAGGCCAGAGGCATGGTAACTTAAAGAGCAAGAGGAAGTGAAAGGAAATAGGTAAAAGAAAACACTCATGAAGAAGAATCAGCAGAAAAATCCTGGCAACATGAAAAACTAGTCCAGAGCATCCCCGCCAAGAGACTGTGAGGTAGCTACCACAGAGGATTCCACCTATAAAGAAATGTTAGAAATGACAGAAAGGGAATTTAGAATACAGATGATGAAAACAATGAAGGAAATGATGGAAACAATAAAGGAAACTGCTGATAAAGTGGAAAATAACCAAAAGGAAATACAAAAATAATCAAATAAGGGATGAACAATATGAAGAAGACAGAAAGGATATAGCAGAGCTCAAGGAACTGAAGCAGTTAATTAGGGAACTTAAAGATGCAATAGAAAGTATCAACAACAGATTAGACCGTACAGAAGAAAAGAATCTCAGAGGTAGTGGACAAAGCTCTTGAGATAACTCAGATAGCTAAAGAGGCAGAAAACAAGAGAGAGAAAGCAGAACATTCACTGACAGAATTATGGGACTTTATGAAGCATTCAAACATACAAATTATGGGTATCCAAGAAGGGGAAAAAGAATACCCCAGGGGAATGGAAGCCATTCTAGAGAATGTTATAAATGAAAATTTCCCAAATATCACCAAAGATTCTGACACACTCCTTTCAGAGAGATATCGGACCTCAGGTCACCTCAACTCTAACAGAGCTTCTCCAAGATACATTTTGATGAATCTGTCCAAAGTCAAGACAAAAAGATTCTTCAAGCTGCCAGTATAAGTGCCAGTTGACCTACAGGGGCAAATCATCAGGATAACTGCAGACTTCTCTCTTTTTTTTTTTTTAATTTTTTTTTTTATTAAATCGCTAGTGTGTACATTAATGCAATCATGGGGCACCATACACTGGTTTTATATACAATTTGACATATTTTCATCACACGTATTTTCATCACACATAGCCTTCCTGGCATTTTCTTAGTTATTGTGTTAAGGCATTTATATTCTACATTTAGTAAGTTTCACATGTATCCTTATAAGATGCACTGTAGGTGTGGTCCCATCAATTACCCTCCCTCCACCCATCCTTCCCCTCCCCTCCCTTTCCCCTTTCCCCATATTCTTAGGTTATAATTGGGTTATAGCGTTCAACTGCAGACTTCTCTAATGAAACTTTTCAAGCAAGAATACAATGGTCATCTACCTTTAATCTATTTATACAGAACAATTTCCATCCCAGAATTCTATATCCCACTAAGCTAAGCTTTAAAATTGACACAGAAATCAAATTATTTACCGATATGCAAACATTGAGGCAATTCGCCACAACAAGACCAGCTCTACAGGAAATACTTCAACCTGTTCTACACACTGACCATCATAATGGATCAACTGCAAAGTAAGAACTCAGAAATTAAGGACAGAACCTACTTCCACAATGATGCAAAAGATAAAAACAAGCAATGGACTCTCACAAAATAAGATGAATAGAACATTACCACACTTATCAGATATCACAATAAATGTTAATGTCTTGAATTCCCCACTGAAGAGGCATAGATTGGCTGATTGGATTAAAAAACACAAGCTATCCATTTGCTGTCTGCAGGAAATACCCCTAGCTTCAAAAGGCAAATTAAAACTCCAAGTTAAGGTTTGAAAGACAATTTTTCAGGCAAACAGAATTCAGAAGAAAAGAGGGGTTGCAATCTTATTTTCAGATACATGTGGATTTAAAGCAACTAAAGTCAACAACAAGAAGATGTTTCAATTCTAAATATTTATGCACCCAACTTAAATGCTCCCAGATTCCTGAAATAGACCTTACTCAGTCTGAGCAATATGATATCCTGTAACACTGTAATAACAGGGGACTTTAACACTCCTGTTACAGAGCTGGACAGATCCTCTAAACAGAAATTAAACAAAGATATAAGGGACTTAAATGAGACCCTAGAATAACTGTGCTTGATAGATGCATATAGAACACTTCATCCCAAAGATAAAGAATATACATTCTTTTCATCACCCCATGGAACATTCTCCAAAATTGATCATATCCTAGGACACAGAACAAACCTCAACAGAATCAAAAGAATTAAACTTTTACCTGTATCTTCTCAGACCACAAGGCACTAAAGGTGGAACTCAACTCCATGAAAAGGCATGGAAATTAAACAGCCTTGTCTTGAATGACAGTTGGGTGCAGGAAAAAATAAAACAGGAAATCATTAACTTCCTTGAGCATAACAACAATGAAGACACAAGCTACCAAAACCTGTGGGATACTGCAAAAGCAGTTCTGAGAGGAAAATTTATTGCTTTAGATGCCTACATTAGAAAAAAAGAAAGAGAGCACAACAACTGACTCACAAGCCATCTTATGGAATTGGAAAAAGAAGAACAATCTAAGCCTAAACTCAACAGAAGAAAAGAAATATCCAAAATTACATCAGAGGAGAGACTATAAACACAAATAATAAAAGTATATAATGTGGAATAAAGGTAAAAAAATTAAATCAGAGATCAATGAAATTGAAAAGAAAAGAATCATTCAGAAAATTAATGAAACAAGGAGTTGTTTTTTTGAAAAAATAAATAAAGTAGATAAACTTTTGGTCAGACTAACTAGAAATAGAAAAGTAGGGCAGCACCTGTGGCTTAGTCTGTACGGCGCCGGCCCCATATACCAAGGGTGACAGGTTCAAACCCGGCCCCGGCCAAACCGCAACCAAAAAATAGCCGGGCATTGTGGTGGGCACCTGTAGTCCCAGCTACTTGGGAAGCTGAGGCAAGAGAATCGCTTAAGCCCAGGAGTTGGAGGTTGCTGTGAGCTGTGTGAGGCCACAGCACTCTACCAAGGGCCATAAAGTGAGACTCTGTCTCTACAAAAAAAAAAAAAGAAATAGAAAAGTAATATCTCTAGTAACCTCAATCAGAAATGATAAAGGGGAAATAACAACTGATCCCACAGAGATACAAGAGATCATCTCTGAATACTACCAGAAACTCTATGCCCAGAAATTTGACAATGTGAAGGAAATGGATCAATATTTGGAATCACATCTCTCCCTAGACTCAGCCAGGAAGAAATAGAGCTCCTGAACAGACCAATTTCAAGCACTGAGATCAAAGAAACAATAAAACCTCTTCCAGCAAAAAAAAAAAATGCCCTGGTCTGGATGGCTTCACACCAGAATTCTATCAAATCTTCAAAGAAGAGCTTATTCCTGTACTGCAGAAATTATTCCAAAAAATTGAGGAGGAAGGACTCTTCCCCAACACGTTCTACAAAGCAAACCTCACCCTGATACCAAAACCAGGAAAAGACCTAACTAAAAAGGAGAATTTCAGACCAATTTCACTAATGAATATAGATGTAAAAGTTCTCAACAAAATCCTAGCCAATAGATTACAGCTTATCATCAAAAAAGTCATACATCATGATCAGTTAGGTTTCATCCCAGGCATGCAAGGCTGGTTTAAAAGAAGCAAGTCCATAAACGTTATTCACTGTATCAACAGAAGCAAAAACAAAAACCATGTGATCCTCTCAATAGATGCAGAAAAGGCATTCGATAAAATTCAGCATCCTTTTCTAATTAGCACACTGAAGAGTCTAGGCATAGGTGGCACATTTCTTAAACTGATCGAAGCTATCTATGACAAACACACAGCTAATATTTTACTGAAGGAGTAAAACTGAAAGCTTTTCCTCTTAGAACTAGAACCAGACAAGGTTGTCCTCTGTCACCTTTACTATTCAACACAGTGCTGGAAGTTCTAACCAATACAATTAGGCAAGACAAGGAAATCAAGGGCATCCAAATGGGAGCAGAGGAGGTCAAACTCTCCCTCTTTGCTGATGACATGATCTTATACTTAGAGAACCCCAAAGAGTCAACCACAAGACTCCTGGAAGTCATCAAAAAATACAGCAATATCTCAGGATATAAAATCCATGTCCACAAGTCAGTAGCTTTTGTATATGCCAATAACAGCCAAAATGAGAGGTTAATTAAGGACACAACTCCCTTCACCACAGCTTCAAAGAAAATGAAATACCTAGGAATATACCTAACAAAAGAGGTGAAGGACCTCTATAAAGAAAATTATGAACTAAGAAAAAGCCAGGAAGGCTACGTTAACCAGTGTGATGAAAATTTGTCAAATGGTATATAAAACCAGTGTTTGGTGAAAAAAGAAAAAGAAAAAGAAAATTATGAAACCCTAAGAAAGGAAATAGCAGAGGGTATTAACATAATAGAAGAACATACCATGCTCATGGCTGAGAAGAATCAACATTGTTAAAATGTCTATACTTCCCAAAGCAATCTACCGATTCAATGCCATCCCTATTAAAAACCAATATTGTACTTTTAAGACTTGGAAAAAATGATTCGGCGTTTTGTATGGAACCAGAAAAAAAACCCGTATAGCTAAGGCAGTTCTTAGTAATAAAAACAAAGCTGGGGGCATCACCATACCAGATTTTAGGCTGTACTACAAAGCCATAGTGCTCAAGACAGCATGGTATTGGCACAAAAATAGAGACAAAGACATTTGGAATTGAATAGAAAACCAGGAAGTGAAACTAACTTACAGCCACCTAATCTTTGATAAACCAAACAAGAACATCCACTGGGGAAAAGACTCCCTATTCAATAAATGAGGCTGGGAGAATTGGATATCCACATGTAAAAGACTAAAATTGGACCCACACCTTTCCCCACTCACAAAAATTGATTCAAGATGGATAAAGGACTTAAATTTAAGACATGAAACAATAAAAATCCTCAAAGAAAGCATAGGAAAATCACTGGAAGATATTGGCCTGGGGAAAGACTTCATGAAGAAGACTGCCGTGCCAATTGCAACAACAAAAAAAATAAACAAATGGGACTTCATTAAACTGAAAAGCTTCTGTACAGCTAAGGAGACAACAACCAAAGCAAAGAGACAACCTACACAATGGGAAAGGATATTTGCATATTTTGAATCAGACAAAAGCTTGATATCTAGGATCTATAGAGAATTCAAATTAATCCACATGGAAAAAGCCAACAATCCCATATATCAATGGGCAAGAGACATGAATAAAACCTTCTTTAAAGAAGAAAGACGAATGGCTAACAAACACATGAAAAAATGCTCATCATCCCTAATTATTAGAGAAATGCAAATCAAAACCACCCTCAGATACCATCTAACCCCAGTGAGAATGGCCCACATCACAAAATCTCAAAACTACAGATGCTGGTGTGGATGTGGAGAGAAGGGAACACTTTTACACTGCTGGTGGGACTGCAAACTAATGCAACCTTTCTGGAAGGAAGTATGGAGAAACCTCAAAGCACTCAAGCTAGACCTCCCATTTGATCCTGCAATCCCATTATTGGGCATCTACCCAGAAGGGAAAAAAATCCTTTTATCATAAGGACACTTGCACTAGACTGTTTATTGCAGCTCAATTTACAATCGTCCAAATGTGGAAACAGCCTAAATGCCCACCAACCCAGGAATGGATTAACAAGCTGTGGTATATGAATACCATGGAATACTATTCAGCCATTTTTTAAAAAGGAGACTTTACATCCTTCGTATTAACCTGGATGGAAGTGGAAGACATTATTCTTAGTGAAGCATCACAAGAATGGAGAAACATGAATCCTATGTACTCAATTTTGATATGAGGACAATTAATGACAATTAATGACACAGTGGGGGTGGGGGAAAGGAAGAGGAGAGAGAGGGAAGGAGGGAGGGGGTGGAGTCTTGGTGTGTGACAACCTTTTGGGGGCAAGACACAATTTTAAGAGGGACTTTACCTAAGAAATGCAATCAGTGTAACCTGGTTGCTTGTACCCTCAATGAATCACCAACAATAAAAAAAAAAAAGAAATAAAATGTAAATAAATGAAGAGATATACCATGTTCATATATTGGAAAACTCAGCATATTAAAGATATTAATTCTTTCTAAATCAATATAAAAAGATACTGGCTGATACACAGCAACTGCTATCAAAATCGCTGTAAGACTTTTTTGTATATGTACAAAAGATGATTCTAAAACGTATATAGAATAAAAAGGTATTAGAACAGCTAAAACAATTTTAGAAAAGAAGAATAAAGTGGGAATAATTAGTTTACTAGATTTCATGCTCAATATATAGTATTACAGAATCAAGCAATAATCAGTACAGTAATAAAAACTGCATTATAGTAGCAGACAATTAGGTAACCATTATCCACTGACCAAAATAGAGAACCCAGAAATAGATCCAGACAAATATACCCTACTAATTTTTGAAACAGTGCAGGATCAATTCAATGGAGGAAAGACAGCATTTATAATGAATAATGCTAGAACAACTGGTTATCCAAGGGCAACGAAATGAGCTCCAACATAAGTCTCACATCTTCTACAAAAATTAACTCACAATGGATTGCATATATGTGAAACCACAAAACTTTTAGGAAAAACAAAGGAGAAAACCTTTAGAATCTAAGGCTAGGCAAAGATCCCCAGCCTTGACACTCAGCGCATGATCTATAAAAGGAAAACTTGATAAATGAAGTTAATCCAAAATAGAATTTTTGCTCCGCCAAAGACTCTATTAAGAGGACGAAAAGATGGGACGCAGACTGAGAGAAAGTATTTGCTATCCACATACCTGACAAAGGGAAGTATCCAGGCTGTATAAAGAATTCATAAAACTCAATAGTGAAAAAAACGATCAAATTATAACATGGGCAAAAGATATGAAGCGACATTTCACTGACGAAGATATCCAGGCGGCACAAAGCCACGTGGAAAAATATTCAACCTCGTTAGCCTTTAGGGACAAGCACATTAAAACCACATGAGGCATCTATCACTAGACACCTATCAGGATGGCCAAAATAAAAAATAATGACATCAACTGCCAGTGAGGATGGGAAGAAACTGGGTCACTCAAGCATTGCTGATGGGAATGTAAAATGGTACAGCTACTCTGAAAAACAGTTTGGCAGTTTCTTTAAAAACAAAATAGCAAGAACTACATCACCCAGCAATTAAACTCCTGGGTATTTACCCCCAGATAAAAGAAGACTTAGGTTGACACACATTAAAAAAAAAAAAAAAAAAACTTATACACAAATATTTTATAGCAGTTTTGTTTGTAATAGCCCCAAACTGGGAAATAGCCCAGATATCCTTAACAGGAGAATCACTAAATGAACTGTAATATAGCCATAGCATGGACTATTACTTGTCAATGAAAAGGAAGAAACTATTAATACATACGGCCATCTGGCTGACTCTCCAGGGAATTATGCTGAGTGAAAAAAAAAGCTATTATTCCATTTATATAATCATTGACAGATACAACAATATGGGTGAATCTCAAAAAGATTATGTTTCTGGAAAGAAGCCAACACAACAGGTCACATCCTGAAGGATTCCACTCTTACGAAGTTCAAGAACAAAAAAGAACTAATCTACGATGATAGAAGACGAGTGGTTGACCTAGGGGGAGGATAGAACTCAGACAAGTGGTTGACCAGTCCTACTGACTGGGAAGGGGCCCAGGGAAACCCTCTTGGGCTTCACTACCTTGACGTAGGTAGTAGTTGCATGGATGTAGACACAGTTGATATCCACTGAGCTGTCCACCTAAGATGTATGCACATAACTTGTATGTATGTTAAAACTCAACTTTAGAAGATAGTTTTCAACAATAGTTTTAGTAAATGGATGAGATAAAGGGAAAGAAAATAAAGGAGGGGCTGAGCTCCATGGGTAAGGAGTATCAAACCCAGAACAGAAACTGACTCAGCCCCTAAAACCAACCCCTGTTTTCAGGGACCCAGGAGGCCCCAGAAAAAAGGGAGCACCCTGCAGATTCCTAGGCAAAAATCCTGCCCAGCAACAGGGCAGGTGGGGCAGCAAGCCTCTGTCCATAGATGTGGGCCCAGCCTTCCCCCACTTGCAGGAATGCCCAGCCTGACACGGGTCTCAGCCTGAACGAGCTCTCAGGGCAAGGCTGAGGTAGGGTGGAGGCCGAGGTGAGGGAGCCCAGCCTACTAGTGCTCTGGGTGGACACCCAACTGTAGGAGGGGGCTCCGTGGGAAGGCGAGGAGAAGCCAATCCCTGGCAAAACCCAGGTCTGCCCCAGGCTGCCCTTTTGCTGGCACAGAGCAGGCAGCTAATAAATGTCTGCTGAGCTGCAGTGAATTCCCAGGGCATGGAGACGCTCAGTGGCTCTGCTCCATTCCCGGGGAACTGCTCTATGAATTGACTCACTGATTGATTAATGATCAGGCTTTGTGAACTAGTTTACAAAGCACTTCTAACAAATAAAACTCAGGGTTCAGATCTTGGCCTCACTTCTCAATGACTGTGTGGCCTTAGGCAAATCACTTAACCTCTCTGTGCCTTCATTTTTTTCAACCAAAAAAAAAGAAAGAAAGAAAAGAAATGGGGATGTTACCAGCACCCTACTTCACAGGACTGAGTGAATTAATACATGTAAAGTTCTCAGAATACGTTTACCACCTGGCGCGCCCTAAGTCACACAAGCAGTCAGTGGTACAGGCAGGTCACAGAGCCATCTCTACTAGACACCCCAGAATCATTACACGGTGTCATTCACCAAATAGCTGCTGGCCACCGGTGGAAACTGGGTACTTGAAATGTGGCTAGTTTGAATTAAGATGTATCAGATTTTAAAGACATTTACCCTCCCCCAAAAAAGTGCAAAATGTCTCATTAAAGATGCTTCACATTACCTAAAGAGAAGAATTGAATATTCCCAACACAAAGGAAAGATAACTGTTTGCTTTAATGGATACCTCCTTACCCTGACTTGAGTATTATACATTGTATATATTTATCAAAATATTACATGTACTCCAAAAATGTGTATGACCATGACATGCCAATAAAAAATATATAAAAGAAGAATACTTTATATTGATCATGTATTGAAATGATAGCACTCTGAATATATCAAGTTAAATAAAATATATTATTAAAATACATTTTGTCCATTTGTTCTTCCTTTTTTTTTTTTAATGTGGCTACATGAAAATTTGGACATCACATGAGCAACTCTCCTTTGTGGTTTGGCTCAAATTTCCATCTGAAAGCTCAGCTCTGCGGAGTTCTATCTTTGACATTCCCTCACGGCTGACTCTCAACACCCTCTGGGAAGTCAAAGCTGAATTGTTCCTACCTGATCTGGGACTTAGCCCCTGTGTAACAGCAACCTGATATCTGATGGTAACGGGGTATCATTCTCCAGAAAAGAGGGTTCCCGCTAGCAAACCAGCTGCTTCCTGTCAAAGGAGAAGAAATGGGAACCGGGACCTCTGGGTATTGGCCTGGTAGCCACCTACCATCAATGTTCCTCCAAAATTCCTATGTTAAAATCCTGACCCCCAAGTTAATGGGTGTTAGGAGGCGGGGCCTCTGGGAGGTGATTAGGGCGCAGGGGCAGCCCCTCAGGAATGGGATTAATGCCCTAATAAAGGAGACCCTATAGAGAGACCCCCCCACCCGACCCCTTCCACCACGTGAGGACACAGTGAGAAAACGCCACATATGGACCAGAAGTGGGTCCTCGTCAGACGCTGAATCTGAGGGTGCTTCCATCTTGGATTTCCAGCCTTCGGAACATGAGAAATAAATTTCTGCTGGTTCTAAACTCTCCCTCCCCACCCAGTGACATATTTCAGGGCCAGGGACTGAGCATGTGCACAGCTCCTTGCACAGGTGAGTGCTAAACCTGCGAGCAGTTTGGGCTCCAGGGGTGGTGGGTGGCTGGTCCTGGGCACCCCCCAGAACCCCCCACTCCCAGGTACTTGCTCGCTGGTGGCATCTCAGCAGAGCCCAATCTGGCCCCTGTGATACCAAGGCCTCCCCACTGTACCCCCATGGCATCCAAGCTGCATGGACAAGCACTTCTTGGGGACAATGGGTTTAGCCAACAGTGGTGAAAAGGCACAGGATTAGGGTTAGCTCAGCCCCCTTCTGCACATACCTTCCCCTTTCCCTGTCCATGCCTCAGTTAACAGAGTGGGAGGTCTCAACCTGGTGCTCCCTGAGGTTCTCACTGGCCTGACTGCTAATTGAGTAAAAAATAAAACAAAGAGCCATGGATCGAGTTTGGTGCTTCCCAGGCTGGACCTGGGCCCCAGGCCAGGGGACACCCGCTGGTCCATGGTCAAACAGATGGGGACAGTCAAAGGGGCCGCTTGGCAAGGGCAGGCCAGACGAGGCTGGGCAGGCTGGCACCAGACAGGACAGCCCCATGGCCAGCCTGGGCAGCAGGGAGCCGTCTATAGGCTGGGTTGTGCTTGGGGGCCCAGGCCACCAACCCCGAGGCACCCCTCTACCTCCCCTCCTTGGGCTCTCTCTCCAGGAAGGAGGGCTCATGTCCCCAAGTGACCCACCTAAGCTCTGGAGCAGGGCTGTGAGATGTTGGCAGCTCATGAAAGCATGCAGCGGGGTACAGGCCTGCGGAGGTGCAGGCCACCCATGAACCAGCAGCCTCAGAGGCCCTGTCGACACCGCATCCTCAGCCAGCCCTCTGCAGCTCAGACCCCAGGGGCCAGGGCCAGAGCCAGAGGGCAATGGAGATCACCGTGCCTGAGTGGGAGCTGAGAAAGGCTCTGACAAGCAGGCTGTGCAGGCTGGCCATCCTGGGTTCAAGTCCCAGCCCCTCTTCTTTCCATCTGTACTATTTATTCTGAGCAAGCTATTTCCTCTTTCTTCCTGAGCCTCACCTTCTCCATCTGTGAAATGGCCATGATACCGGTATCCTGCTCTTAGGGATGATGTGAAAACTACTTATGGAAATAAGGCATAAGGAGCTCTTGCTAAAAGACAACTAAAACTAACAAATAGTAAGAAAAGAAAAGAAACTGCCCTGGTGTGCCTCTTCAGGAATCATAACCCACACTGGGCATCAAGAACCCGTGATTCCTACTGGAAGGAGACCCCTCCCTGAGCTTGTTGAGAAAGTGACCTACATTTGCCCCACTGGGCGCTCAGTCCCAAGGGCATCTGTGCCTCACCGAGGCTTAGCTCATCATCAGAATCCAGGCATCTTTCCTATTGGAAAGTTTTTATTATCTTTAAATCCAATTCTGGGGGGTTGAAAGTCACAAATTTAGTCTCCATGACTCATGAAATGTCGGCAAGGAAATGCTGTTGGGACTTGAACAGGGCGGGCAGAGATTTCCAAAGAGCAGGGTGGGTTTCTTTAAGCCTCTAAAAATTTCTCATTTCATAACCAGCTGACATGCATGCACATAAAGGAGGGACATTTTTCCCAAGGAAACGTCTCACACAGCCAGGGCCAGGCTAATTGTCCCACAAACGCCTTTCATCACTGCATTACATTAGGCCTGCTGTCGGCCGCCCCGCTGGGAGGGGAAGGTGCTCATACCCTCCCAGAGACCAAGTGTTTGTTTCTTTGGGTTCCTACTGACAAACTGTGGGCTGCTGATTTTCGTGGCCATTTTCAGGGCCAAGAGCTGTTCTGGGCAGCCTTGGGATGGAGGCAGGCTGGCAGAATTGCCAAGTGGCGGAGACTGCTTGTACCCTGTCCCTAAGTGCCAGCTCAGACCTCATCCTGCACTACAGGCTCACCCCACACCAGGCTCTGTGTATAGGGCCCAAGGTATGAGATCTCATTGCAACCTCACAGGAATCCCCCGAACAGGTATTCTTGTGCCCATACTGAAGACGCGAAAACTAAGGCTCGGAGACGAGAAATGACATTCCTACCACCTCACTCCCACAAAGTGGTAGAGTCAGTATTTGAACTCATGTCTGTCTGGCCCTACCAGCTGCCCCCTTCATCACTCTGCTGCCTCCTTAAGTCACCAACTACTATGTGGGTGACCGTGATCAGGAAAAAAGTGGGGACAACATGATCCCAGCCTGGAGGAACTTGCAACCTGACTGGCTGAGTGAATGAGTGATAAAGAAAGAATGAACATGTGAATGAAATGAGGCCTCTGCCTGTAAACTGGTACGTTTCCCTGTGCGGACTCCTAGTTGCTCTAAATTGGCAGAATCCTGAAAAGGTTTCAATGTGCTTTGGGATCTGCCTGAGCTTGAGAAAGGGCTTGTGCAGGTGACACGTTTCGGGGATCAGGCCCAGAAGCAGAGACCAGGGGTGTGAGTCAGGGCAGGAGGATGAGCCAATTTGGGTGTGTGTCATTGAGTTGGCACTGTTGGAGGTGCCTAGAACTGGTGTGGAGAGAGCGCCTCACCAGTGTCTGCCCAAGAGATGAGACAAGGGAGCGTTTACCCACCAGATGCCATCCCCACGGTCAAGGGTGTTCATAGAGGGTTATTGACACTCCCATGTTTCTGCATGAGTCAGAATGGCTGGGCAGTTCCCAAAAGGCATCATAACAGAGAGCTCCAGAGTGGGGCAGCACGAGGAGGCATTGTCAGGTTCTGCCTGTGTGCGGCCCCATGTCATGGGAAGGGCTGCAGTAAAGAAGGTGCACTGAGGTAACATAGGCAGAACACAAGAAATCAAAACAGGGCCCATTGGGACATTTGTTTATTCTGTCAATGTTTACATGAAACCCTACTTAGGAGACAAATAGATATGGGATAAATGGATGGACGAATGAGTGAGTGGGTGGCTGAGTGGATGGGGGAAGGATAGATGGACGGATGGAGAGGGAATAAGTAGACAGAGGGACGGATGGATAGGCACGGGCACATACGCATGTATGTATAGATGGACGGGTGGTAGGATGAATAGATGGATGAATAGGTGAATAGGTGGGTGGATGGATAGGTCTGTGCTGGAGCCCAGATTCCTTCTGTTGCTAACAGCTCAGCCACCTCTGCACTGGGAATGGGTCCAACCAACAAGATGAAATCTTGAGCCAGTTTGGAGCTGGAAAACCAGCCGACATGCGGAGACAAGCCTCTGTGTCAGATGCGGTTGGGGCGGGGGTGCCTGGAGGTGGGCGGTGGCTCCTGGCCAGGAGACACATGCTGTCTCCCGATGGCCCTGCAGGAGAGCTCCCAGCTCTGGAGCACGTGGGCCAGGGGTTGAGCCCAGTTCCTCTCCTTTCCAGCTGGCTGAACAGCCTTGAGTCCTGGCTTCTTTATATAGAAATGAGATTAGGAGTTCTCACCCTTGGCCATCTCTGCTGCAATAGCGTCCTCCTAGAGGAAGTTGTCACCATGTGCTAAACCTGGAAGCCCCTTCTCTGGGTAAAGAAACTTGACCTCAGCAGAGAAAGCTCTCCAAGGTTTCAAGTCACACCCATACTAGAATATCAGGTCACAGTAGTGGAATGAAAAGGTAGGCCACAGCTATGACTCCCCATGTGGCAGATGACTCCAAGATGCACACGGTGCTAAGGAAGACCCCCAGGCCTGCTCCAAGACTCCGCTCATCTGCGTTCTGAGAGCACCTCCAGATGTCAGACAGCTACAGTGGATGGTGGCTGCACCACCAAGGGGCACAGTCCGGGCTGTTCTCAGAAAATGGGATGAACTATCCAGTTCCCACGTGGAAGTGCCTTTGGCACTTGTGGATTGGGAGCATTGTCAGGGGAACAAGGTCCATCCCCACGAAGGCAGGGAGGGAGGGGAGGGGAAGAGGAAGAAAAGGAGAGAAGGGAAAGGGGGGAGAAGGAATGAGTTAATTTTTTTGATTAGTTGTTTAGTTTGCTGGTTAGTTGGTTATTTAGTTCATGTGTTGGTTGGTAATGTAATTGGTCGCTGGTTAGTTAGTTGGTTACGTAACTCGCTAGTTGGTTAATCCCTCGGTCAGTAAATGGCTGGACAATGGCAAGCCCCTGCCTGAGGCCCCCCTTCCAGTATCCCCTTTGGGTTTATTCTCTCCTCGGCCAGATCAAAACATGCAAGTTCGGTCCCATTCAAAGCTTTCAACAACCTCCGCTGTCCGCAGGACGGAGTCTGCGAACGCCTCTCGTGGACATTTGAAGTTCCCCATAGTTGAACCCCAAACTCCTTTGCCCACCCCTTCCCACCACAACTCCACAATTCTGGGTGCTTCCCTTGGCCAGGCCCTGCTCACGCTGGCCCTCACCCCACATCCTCCCCTCCATGCAGCTCACACTCACATCCTACTTGTGAAACAAAATGCAGCCCTTGGAAGCACAGTTTTTTGCAGGTGTGGTGGCCCACGTCTGTAATCCCAGCACTCAGGGAGGCCATGGCAGGAGGATCACTTGAGGCCAGGAGTTTGTGGGCAGCGTGGGCAACATAGCAAGACCGTGTCTGTATAAAAAATAGAAAAAGTAGCCAGGCATGGTGGTGTGAGCCTGTAGTCTCAGCTACTGGAGAGGCTGAGGAGGGAGGATCACTTGAGCCCAGAAGTTCAAGCCTATAATGAGCTATGATCCCATGACTGCACTGTAGCCTGAGGGACAGAACGAGACCTTGTCTCTTTACACAAAAAAAAGAAGAAGAAATTTACATTTTGAAAGAGTTTGTCAGGATAAAGGGGACATGGTATTCATTCCATTTCTCCTAAAAAAAACAGCAACACATTAGGCTGTATGTGCAGCCTGGTCTGGGTTTTTGTTTTGTGATGTGTGTGTGCTTGGAAGGCTGGAAGGCAAGTGATGGTCATCCCTAGACCTCGTCAGGCCGGCTTCATCAGCGACCCTCCTTCATGGTCAGGTCCATTCAGAGGGTTCATATAGCCTCCTGGGGGAGCATTCAGGTTGCAGTCAAGTCTGAGGGCTTCAACCGTGGCTGACTCAAGTACAAGTGGCATTGGGACCCACAGAGCAGGGTGACGTGTGTGTGAATGACCCGGCCATTTTGCTTCACCCTGTGGCCTGGACAAAGTCACCAGGGGCAGAAGCCACAACCCGGGCCAGCCCAAGCAGCCACGCCCCGAGGCCATGACTGTGTGCCTGCCTCCTGAGGCCTGAGTTTCCCCATCTGTGAAAGGGGTGACAGGAGCCACCCTCTCCTAGGGCTCAGAGGAGGCTGTGCATGATGAGGCTGTTGGGCTTGCTCAGGCGAGGCAGAACAGCACTCAGACAGCAGCAGCAGGGAAGAACTGCTCCACTCACAGAGGGACCCCTGAAAACTGAGGCCCTGATTCCTCCAGAGAGGGCTACAGTGCAGCTGGCAGGAGTCGCCCCACTTGCTTCCTAGGGCCACCATATCACACTGCCACAAACTGGGTGGTTCAGAACAACAGTAGCGTGTCCCCTCACACTCCTGGAGCAGAAGCCCGAAATCAAGGCTCAGCACAGCCACAGTCCCCACGCCACTCTCCACACACACCCCTCAGGCTTCTGGTGGCCCCGCGCCCCCTGCCCTGTGGCTGCATCACTCCAGTCTCTGCCTTTGTCTCCTCTGCGGCTGTGTCTTCCCCTCTTCTGTCTTTTATAAGGACATTTATTGTATTTAGGGCCCCCCAATCCAAGATGGCCACATCTGTTACTTTAATCCCATTTGCAAATCCCGATTTTCAAATAAAGTCACATTCTGAGGTTCCAGGTGGACAAGAATCTCAGGGAGACACAATTTGACCTACTACAGACACCCAGCCAGGGGTGGAAATGGTCCACCAGTGTCCTGAAGCCAGTGGGGTCCCCCACCCTCCTGCCCCATGCTCTCTGTGTTTGTGGGGTGCACCACCTGCTGCCCTCAGAGGGCTCTCTGAGAAAGGAATGTGACAGACACAGAGTGGAACAAACTTGGGGAGGAACAGTCTGGGGCAGAGCGTGCTGGGTGGGCTGAGTGCAGCTGCACAGGGGTGCAGGGCAGCAGGGCCGGGCCAGCACCAGGCACCAGGCCTCCAAGCACAGGTCAGTCAATCGTAAGGAGGAGCTGGGTTCCTTCGGATGGGCCTGGTAGCACAAGGGCCACCACAGGGGCTGCGTTGGGGTCCTATGCAGAGCTACCTGGGGCAGGGTGGGGTGCAGAGCACAAGCGGGAGTGGAGAAGGAGAGGTGTCTCCAGGGTGCTGAGCAAAGCTTCAGGCCTGATCCCGGGAGCCTCGAGGGGAAGACAGGCTCAGAGCCTCTCATATCTGTTCACCAGCCACACTTTGCAGGGAGGATGGGGACAGAGGCAGAGAGACCCACCAGGAGGCAGCACCCATCTGAGCACAATCCAGGACCCAGCGGGGACGTGGGACAGGAGGGATAATCCCTCAGGGGAGCAGAGTCCCGGCGCAGCCAGCGTGGTCCTGGAGCCCTGGGCAGGTCACTGCGTGGGTCATCCCGGAGACAGGCCTTGGCCTGGTCACACATGGAGCACAGTCACACGTGGAGCACAGTCATGACAAATATTTCACCAGGAGACTTCCTCCAGGAGGGGGAGAAGGGCCCAAAGGTCCCTTTGTCTTAAAACATTAATGTTCAACTTTAAATTGGGTTGGGGGACGGCGGAGGGGAAGAGAGGGAGGCGGGGGCAGGAGAGCCATCACTGGGCATCATTCATAAGCCACACACTGGGCCCTTCATCGGGCCCAAAACTCACCCTTGTGGCTACGCAAAGATTTATTGAAGCCTCAGCATGGGCTCATTTATTTTCCTCAAACTGATTTGAAAAGACCATTTGCATCTGCCCCAGAGGAAAAAAAAATGTGCATATTTGGCAAACTTTGTTTGAAAAATCTGCTTATCCCCAAATGAGTGACTGCATGTTTGGTTGGGGGTGAGGCTGTGTGGATTGGGGAGGGAGATTATGGTCAGATCCTTCCCTATGATCTGCTGGCCACAGAAAGCTCCCAGAGACTATGAACTCCATCTTCCCTTGTACATTGGCACCCACCCTACTATTTCGGTAGGCCCTTCCCTGTGAGATCGAGATCTCCCCCTGGCTTTCTCTAGCCCCATCAGGAGCATCTGTGCCCAGACATCTACAAAATGCAAAGAAAAGTGTGAAACAGAATGAGGAAAAAAGACAAAAATGTCAACCATCACCTCGCTTTGAGAAACAGTGAAAGTTCTATCTGCCCCCTCCAGAAAAGAGAGGAGTATCATCCATGAGTAAACTCTAACCTTTCTTCATGTCCTTAATATACAAAGAGCTCTTATAAATCAACAAGAAAGAAAAACACAATAGTCAAAAATAGACACAAGACACAATAGGGTAATTCATAAAAGCATGGTCAGTAAATAGAAGGAATGAAATGTTTCATTTTACCAACAAACTTAAAGCATACTTAAATCAACCAAAGTCATAGGCAATGAAAATATTGTTTTGCCCTGAATAAACTGGCAAAGATGCAAAAGAATGGTGATGAAATTTGGACATCAGAGGTACAACTGGGGGGACCTGCTCCTTTCCTGGAGAGAGCTCTGGCAACAGTGTGCTCAGGCCTGGCGGTGCTCCCTAACCCAGCAGCTCCAATTATGTGCACAGAGGTCTGGGTCAGAGGGACCCTGAGGCACTAAGCCTTATCTATTCTCCCAGGAGCATGCAAACAGCTCCTTCCTGTGGTCCCTGGGCACACAGTCGCTCGCCCTGGCAGCAGCCCTGGCCACACGCAGCCTTGTATTCCAGGAAGCGGCGGCCACGTGCCTCTCCGGGATGGCGGATGCTGCAGAGAAACAGAGGTGGAAGCCGCAGGGAGCAGACCGGAGCTTAAGTCTGGAGGAAATTCCAGGCAGCTAGACCTGCCTTGGAAGGCAGTGAGCCCGGCTTTCTAGGGGTTGGTGAGCAGAAGAGTGCCTCAGTCTCCCTCAAAAGCCACAACATCCTGCACAGCCTCACCCAAAGCAAACTTATTACCCAGAGATGGCAGCAGCTCCACCCACCACCACAGGCTACCCCACCCCTGGGACAATGACTTCAGTGCTAGGAGGACCCACGGAGAAGCCCAGGCCAACCCCTGGCTGACAGGGGTGCAGGGTTTGGGGGAGCTAAGGACAGCCATTCCTCCAAGTCAGTGTGCGGGCAGGAGAGCGCCACACCCTCACCATGTTCACCAAACTTCATCACAGAGGCCACATATCACCAGCTATTAACAAGGTTCTCTTGCCACCCTCCCACAGCCTGGCCCTGCCTATCAATACAAAAGTATCATGTGTGGCCCTTTATGCTCAGCAAGTCCGCACACTGTGGAGGCACAGGGAGAGGGCAGACTGGCTCCTGCCCTGAGGTAGGAAGCAGCACCTGTAATGGGGCCAGGGGAGCCTGGACAAGGGTCTGCCCTGATTTGGGAGGTCAAGGAGGGCTGCCCCACCAGGGGGGAACCAGGGAGCTGTGATTGAAGGACAAGGAGGGAGCATGTGGGGTCTCAAAGTGAGGGGAAAGCTTTCTGAGGAGGGTCCTCCAAGCCAAGCATAATTCCAGATAATTCTGCCCAGCACAGATGCCTGAGCCCCCACCGAGGGCCTGTGCATGGACTGCTGAAAAGGAACCTTCCTGGTCCTCTGATAGCCGCTGTGTTCTCATGTATGAGCCAGGCAATGGCGAGGCCCCTGCACCTCTGTCCTCACAAAATCCTCATCAGTTCCACTTCACTGATGAGAGGATGAGGCACAGAGGGCTGAGGATGCTTGTGAGGGTCACGCAGCTGGGAAGGAGAGAGATACAGATTCGTCGGGCTCCATCCCAGCTCCTGGCCAGGGCTCCCAATGTCTGGCCCCATCACCTGGCCACATACTCCCCATCCTTCCAGCCCCAGAGAAGGATCTCCCGGGAGGCCCATCTGATGTCGGCCATCTAGGCGTTGATGCTCTTGAGCACATGCCCAGGAGCCCCCAGACGTGGAATGGGCCAAGCAGCACTCAGGGCCACAGGTGGCTCCTTCACCAGCCCTGTCTTAAGGAACTGATTTTTCCTAGGGAAGAAGCTAAGGAATATGGTGACCCAGGGTGGGGGCTGCAGAGGGAAACAGTCACCCTATGCCCACTCCCGATCAATGGGCCAAGCCGGGGAAAACGGTAGGCACTGAATAATTATTTGGTGATTGACTTAAGATGACTCCTGCCACGGGAAAGAGGGGCCTTCAGTGTGTAAGTGAACACAGCTGTCCCTAACAGGTGACCTAGGAAGGTACCCTCACCCTCTGACACCTCCGGTGGTAGAGGAAGGAGACATGGGTCTTCCACAGAAGGGAGGTGGGATCCAAAGTCTGGGCCGCCCTAGCTGCAGGCCCGCACACAGGAGGCACTCAATACTTGCTCACTGAAGGAACACATGAGCCAGGCACACCCACCTTTCCTCCCCACTAGGGGCCGGTGGTTTCCTCACCTGAGCAGCCTCACCGGGTGCCTGGCACTGGGCCTGCATACAGGCGGTGCCAATTGAGCCCCTGACTGCTGAGCCCTGTTAAAGGGGATGGCACTCAGCGGGAGCCTCTGACCACCCCGCAGGGCCTGCGGGGGCTTCTGCAGAGCCTCCTAGGGCGGAATGTCGGGGGAAGCCCCCTCCCCCAGCAGCTGGCCGGGGGTCTCCAACATATTGGCTGGGACACAAGTCTGTGGAGCAACACAATTATTAAAAAAAAGAAAACTCTCCCATCCAAGACAAATGAATGAACCAAATGTGGTCTGTCCGGACAGTGGAAGATTATTCCATCCCAGAAAGGGAGAGAACTATGACACTCGCCACCACATGGACAAAGCTTGGGGACTCTTTGCCGAGTGAAACCAGCCAGTCACAGAAGGACAAACGCCGTAAGGATTCAGCTCATACGAGGGCCTGGCGGAGTCAAAATCACAGAGAAAAAAAGTGGAATGGAGGATACTGGGGCCTGGGGGGAGTTTTTGCTTAACAAGGACAGAGATTTTGTTGGGGATGGGGAACAAATTGTAGGTACAGACAGTGACCATGGTTCCACAGTGCTATGAATGTGCTTCATGCCATGGAGTTGCACACTTACAAACAGTTAAAAAGATAAACATGACATTATGTGATACGCTCTTTGACCGCAACTTAAAATAATAATAATAAAATGGTTCGGACCTCAAGAGGGCCTCAGCCAGGTAGGAGCTGTGTGGATGTGGACAAGTTCCTTGGCCTCTCTGTTCCCTGTGTCTAGAATGAGCATCCGGCAGCCGTCTTGACAGGGTTCCTCGGGAGCAGCCTGCACAGGTGCCAAATGACCACACGGGTCGTCCAGCTGTGGAAGAGAGAGCAGGGCCAGCCTGAACCGGGGCTCCCAGGGTCCAGGGTCAGTCCTGACGAGCCTGCTCGGGCTTGACACTCCATGCCTCTGAGCTCAAGTTTCCTCACCTGACAGCTGGGAGGTTAGCACCTGCCCCATCACCTCATAGGGCTGGCAGCAGGGGCCAGGCCAGCTGGGGACTGTCCCTCCGTTAAGAGCACCAGTCGCCACTTCCCAGAGAGCCTAAGGTGTCCTTGGCCATGCCTGTCTGACCTTCTGTCCCCTCCTTAGACCTGCGGCTCCTGAGAAACAGGTAGCACACCAGACCCACCTGTTTGCATATAGTCAGTTGCATAAACAAACACCTCTTTGAGACCAACATGTTCTGTGCCTGGACTCAGGCTGGGAGCCGAGTTCCCGAGAAGCAGGTCCCTTCTCTCAACCAGGAAGGTGGGCCAGAAATGGGATGCTTTGTGTGGCCCCACACATGAAAAGAACCCCCAAGCCCCCTGTGTTTCCGGATGCTAAAGTGGACAGAACTTACCAAGTCCCTGGCTCCTCAGAAGGAAGGATTCTCTCGAAGAGAGTGACCCAAGAAAGGGGAGAGAGGGAAGAAGGACAGAGAGAAGGTGGGGAGGAAGAATGGAGAGGGGAAGGCAGGAAGAAGGATAGGAAGGAACAGAGTGAGTCAGAGATGCCACAATACGCCGAAAGACCCAGCCACCAACATGTGCTTCCCCACGTTACTGAAACATGTTGTCTTTACAACTAAGAAAATGAGAGAAACTCTGCCAGAGCCGGGCCGCCCACATCAGTATTCATGACATCTGTCTTTTCCTATAAAACTCTCTGAATGAAGCCTCCCCCGGTAGAAAACGACTCTCTCCTCTCTGCCCGCCCTTTCTTTCCCCTCCAAAACAGATTGCGGGACAGATGATTGCATTGTTTTGTCCCATTTCCATCTGAAAACTCCCCTCCATGTTGGCCACTGGGCGCCCCTATTAAGGCCTGGGCACCGTGGGGCCACGTGGGGTGGCCGAGCCTCTGTCTCCCGCTCCCTGGGGCCTTTCCATCGGAAGAGGAAAAAGGACCCGGCAGACAAAGGTGCGGGACATAAATTAAGCCCTGGCTTTTTAAGTTCAAACTGAATTTTCTTTATTTTTCCACAGCTGTCAGAGGAGCCGGGTAGAAACCCAGTAATGCATGTTTAATGTATTAAAGGGGGGGGGGAGCAAACCGTCCACTCTGAATGTTCTGTCCGCCGACTTGCATTGGGGACATTATTTCGGGCCAGTGAACTCTGAGCAAGTCAAGTGTGGAGACATGGACAGAGGCCAGGGACCCCCACCAGTGGCTGTCATATCTACTGAAAGCCCACTTGTCATAGCTGGATGGGACAGGAGGGGGACAAACGTCTCCAAGAGCTGGAGATTGCCGCCAAGTCGGCCAGCTTCTCCCAGGCCGGCTGGTTGGCGCTGGCCTGGTGCTGGACAGACTGCAAGGCCGTATGGACCCACCATCTCGCCCCAGCCAAGTTGTGGGCACCCCGCAAGTTGTGGGCTGGGCACCCCTTTTTAAGGAGGCCAGACCCTCTGGATGAAACAGTAACGAGGGCCCAGCTTTACAGACGCGAGCCCAGGGTTAAGCCAGAGACCACGATGAGGAAACTGAGATGGTCCTTCTCACTGTGTGGGGCAGAGTGCATGTGGGACCCTAAGCAAGCTGCCAGGTTGCTAAGTTTACCTGTAAGTGAGAAGATCACACTGCCAGCCAGGGTGCTGTCCTTTCCTCTGTGACCGTCATTTTACCACAGACAGCGTGGCTTCCTTCCACGGCAGGGGAGAGTCACCCGGCCAGCCCGCCATCTTACCAAACACGCAGACCCAGATTAAACCTGTCCCCCAGGGAAAACCAGCCCTCTCACACATGTGCCTACCAGCCCTTCCTCAGCACCACAGGCTCAGCACCCACGGAATCACTCTCTCCAACCAAGTGCAAAGCAATGTTGCCAACATTGACCAGCCCAGTGTCCTCCAAAGGGAAGGGGCATTATCCTACCTGCGCTTGTCCAGTGCCCGGCATGATGCTAAACGCTTTCTCAGCATTGACTCAGTTGAGGAAGGTGGTGTCATCACCCCAGTTTTCAGAGAGGGCTGCTGAGGGTGTGGAAACAAGTGACTGAGCCCTCCAGCTGGGCTTCAGCTCAGAGCTGGGTCCCTGACGGTGTCCTCTGCAGTCCTCCCCCCTGCCTGCCATAGTCAGATGAGTGATTTGCCCTGAACATCTGCAATAGTCATAGAGCAAACGCCTCCAAGATCTGGCTGTTCCGCTAGCCGTTAGGTCAAAGGAAGGAACTTGGTCAAAGGAAGCAACTTGGCCACCACTGTCACAAGGTGGAGGGAGACCCCTCCGACAGTGCACGGCTGTGTGGAAACCATGCCACCTTCCCTCCTTCACATCACCAGCCTGGATGACGCCCCCCAGGGCCTCAGCCAAGAAGATAAGACACCCGCACAACAGTCAGGTTCAAATCTCCCTGTGACAGATTAAATAGGGTCCCTGAAAAAATCATCAGGGCCTGTTCACTCAAAGGAGGGACAACCTTACACTCCTGCCTGGCACAGACCTGGCAGCACAGAGCTCCCCTGCTCAGCCAGTACTCCCTGGAATTTGCTGGGTGATGCCCTCCCTGGCAGCATCCTCCCACTTGAGACTCCTTTGTGTCCACATGCCCAGCCCTGCCCCAAACTAATGTGCAACCTTGAGCAAGTCTTGTCTTCTTTTGGGCCTCAGTTTCACCATCTATAAAATGGGCCAATGCCTCCCAGGCTACCTGCCCCATAGGGTCACTGTGATTCCAAATGAGGAGAGTAGAAATCCCTAGAAAATATCTGGTGTTAAATCTGGATGCAAAGCAGAGCTGTCCTATATGCTGACCCAAGAACACAGAGAGAAAGGCCAGCGCATCCCCGGGCTGGCATCTGTGCTCCGTGTTCTAGGGGCTGCTTGGCCTCAAACCCCAGGGACCTCTATGAGCCCTTCTCTCTGGGCTCCCACCCTTGTGGTCTCCCTCTAAATGGTCTCCCTCTAGGTGGTCTCAGCAAGAAGCTCAGGCCAGCAGCTTGCAATGGCAGACAGCGTCCCAAAGCAAATCACCCTCAGTACATGAGTGTGGCTCAGAGTCCTCCCAGAAAGCTGTCGCATGGATTTCTGTTCCTGGGCTGATCTTCGGCCTCCCCCATGATGGGGACCAGGGCCTGGCTGGGCGTAGCTGAAACCATTAGGAGCAGAAAACAGCCCACACAGAGGGGAGACGATGGGCAGCAACCAGACCCTCCCTGGGAGGATGCGAGGGGGTCCTGCGCTGGGAGGAGCACCAACTGCCCTTTAAATTTTAACGCGCCACTCCCGTGCATCTCAATATGAAAAGAAATGACAGGAACACTGTCCAGGATCCACAGACAGCTGCTGCAGGCAGGGCTCTGCGCCAAACAGCCCACAGATTTCCACAAATCCATCCATTTTACAGGTGAGGAAACTGCAGCTCAGAAAGGGCCTGGGGGGGTGGGGGGCAAATCTTGTAGCCAGGAAACACAGGGCCTATCAGAGCCCAGTGTCTGTAGCACCCACCCCTGTGCTGCATCTGGGGTAGAAACGGCCGCCAGGGACGGTGAAGTCAGGCAGAGAGTGCAGAGCTCCGCTGGGGCAGGGCACCGGCGAGGCAGGACAGGAGGGCCCTGAACCACTTGCCCAGCCCCAAACGTCCACCTCCATGAACAGGCACAGCTATTTGGCAGCCCGGGGCGCCTGCCAGGCCAGCCTTGAACTCAGCTCCATACACAGCCCCCCTACAGTAAAGCTGCAAGGCCTCCCCCAGGTAATCCCGGCCTCCTCCAGGCCATATACTCACCTTCCCTCCAGGGGCGTTCCTCCCAGCCTCTCTCACCTGCCCAAGTGCACTTGCCTTGCAGCCTGGGGCTTGACTGTCACTTCCCCCAGGATAAACAGGACTTGGCCTCCCCTGGAATTCCCTTCTGCCCAGAGGAGCCCTTTCCTCTGTAGTACAAGCTCAAAAGACCCAACTGGCCTCATGACTTCTCTCCTCCAAAGCCTGAGACAGTCTCAAAGACATACAGATTGAAGCATGAGGCCACGCAGCCAGCAGGCTGAGGAGGAAAGGGGCCTTCGGATGAGTGGATGGGAGAGGAGGTCCTTTCGGGGCCTCTTGGGATGAGTGGACGGGAGGTGAAGCCTTGAAGGTACATGGTGGGTCTGAGGACCTGGAGTCCCTGAAAGGCTGTTAAGACTCCGGGTCCTCATCTGTAAAGTCGGGATGACGATGCCTATTCCCAGCAGGTGATGGTGATGTCGTGAATAAATGTTTGCAAAAATTCTGGCACACTGCCTGACGCAGAGCACACAGACACATGAACACCGATGTGCACACGCGGGCATGCACAAGGCATGTGCACATGCATGCCCGCCATGTACACACATACACACATGCATGTCCACCAGTACACGTGTGCACATACACACGCATGCACACATGTTCACAAACACATGCACACTTGTACACATACACATGTACATGTGTGCATGTATGTACACATGGACACGCACCTTGTACATATGTGCACACACGCGTGCACACACTGGATACTGTTCCTACCAGCATGGGAGACTCATTAGTGTACCCTTGGCTGCTTTTCTCCTTGGGCAAAGCTTTCAGCAGAGAAAAGATGAAGCTCCGAGCTTGCCACTCATCCTCCTGAGCCGACATTCCTCCAGAAAACTCCATGTTGCCCCCAAATGAGGAAAGAATGTCAACTCAGAGTCGGGCATTTCTGAGGGCAGGTCTGGCTATAGAATCAGACACTGACAGTCTGGGTGCTGCGGAGCCCAGTGCATGCTAATTGCTTTTCTGAATGATGCTTTTAGGGGCCAAGTGCAGGGCCAGGCCTGTGTCAGGACTGAATGGAGATACCAAAAGCAGCTCCTCTGGTTTTCCCTAGAGAACAAGACCAGGGCCTCCAGCCTCAAGCCTCTCCTGCCTCTCCTCCGGGAGACCCCCAGGAAGGCCCCAGTGCCCTGAGACAATAGCAGCACCTGCCAGCCACGCTCTCCCCGGGGAGCCCCAGCCCGTGCCGGAGGCCAGGCGCCTGGCATGAAGCCTTCATTGTTTTCCTTCCTCCCTCTCCTGGATCCATCGTGGAGCAACAGGGCAGCCCCAAAGGTCACCTCCAGGGTGCTGCCGGCCGCTCCTGGGCATCTGTCCTGGGCAGTGGGCAGCAGGAGGGGCCAGCCCAGCTATTATCTGGGCCCAGAGCCACCCCACCCGACAGGCAAGGGGCCCATGGTCCCAGAGCAATCTGCCCAGCTCCTGTCCCCCCATTTTTCTGCAGCACACAGCCAGAAACCCCAGTCAGAACTGAGGAGCAGCATCCCCACTCCTGGGGCATGTGGCTTCAGCCCCGCACCCCTCCCACGCTGCATTTGTTTTAAAGTTTGAAAAGTGAAATCCAGGTCTCCGTGCCCTTCGCAGTTCCTGCCGCAGCTTGGGCTCCTGAGCCAGCATTTAATACCCAAATGCCTTGAGCAGGGACTCCGAGAAGGTGCCTTCTCCTTCCCGCCCACCCTCCCACCCTCCCTCCTGCACCACAGTCACCCTCAAGGAGGCTGCCACCCCAACTTCTTTGGTCAGGTTGAAAGGCCTCAGGATGGGAACATCAAAGCCTATTTCCCTGTAAGTCTTGAAAATTCCACTGCAGTCAAGAATAAAACTTCACTTTTTTTTTTTTTTTTTACAAATGTTGCTAACAAGTGGATTAGCCAATCAAACATATAATTTGACCTCAATAATCCTCGAATAATATCAACCCGAATGATCCTGGGCCAAGGCTTGAGGCTTTTGGACACAAACCTAGTCTGGCGTTTCAGAACCAAACAGAAAGTCTGGCAGCAAGAACAAACCAGGATGAGTGACCTCTGCTCCTGCTTCAGGTGGACCTCCAGGCAGGCATCACTTCAGATGAGGGGAACGGAGCTGAAGATGAAAGGCCAGCTGCACCTAGGTGGCCTTACATGAATCTTACATGAATCTTCATTAAACCTGGCAAGGAGAGATTCAAAGCTAGCTGATTGAACACAGAATTTTGTTGTGAGGTTGTGCCGCATGGGGAAATCTGTGCTGCTGGCACCTCAGGACAAGGTTCACCCATGCTGATTACAGGTAAAGCCCAAGAGAGACCTCACCTGCTCATCATGAGGTGCCCCTGCCCACATCCTCCCCTCTCCTCAGGACCCAGCACAGAGCAAGTGCCCCATTGTTACTTGGAAGAAGATGGAGGGTGGAAGGGTGGGGGGGATGAGTGGATGGATGTGAGGATGGATGGATGTGAGGATGGATGGATGGATGGATGGATGGATGGATGGATGGATGGATGGAATGAAGGATGAAAGGATGGAGGGATGGAGGGATGGATGAATGGATGGATGGATGGATGGATGGATGGATGGATGGATGGATGGATGGATGGATGGATGTGAGGATGGATGGATGGATGTGAGGATGGATGGATGGATGGAATGAGGAATGAAAGGATGGATGGATGGATGGATGGAATGAGGGATGAAAGGATGGATGGATGGATGGATGGATGGATGGAATGAGGAATGAAAGGATGGATGGATGGATGGATGGAATGAGGGATGAAAGGATGGATGGATGGATGGATGGAATGAGGGATGAAAGGATGGAGGGAGGGAGGGATGGATGGATGGATGGATGGATGGATGAAATGAGGGATGAAAGGATGGATGGATGGATGTGAGGATGGATGGATGGATGTGAGGATGGATGGATGGAATGAGGGATGAAAGGATGGAGGGATGGATGGATGGATGGATGGATGGATGGATGGAATGAGGGATGAAAGGATGGATGGATGGATGGATGGATGGATGGATGGATGGATGGAATGAGGGATGAAAGGATGGAGGGAGGGAGGGAGGGATGGATGGATGGATGGATGGATGGAATGAGGAATGAAAGGATGGATGGATGAATGGATGGAATGAGGGATGAAAGGATGGAGGGAGGGAGGGAGGGATGGATGGATGAAATGAGGGATGAAAGGATGGATGGATGGATGTGAGGATGGATGGATGGATGTGAGGATGGATGGATGGATGTGAGGATGGATGGATGGAATGAGGGATGAAAGGATGGAGGGATGGATGGATGGATGGAATGAGGGATGAAAGGATGGAGGGATGGATGGATGGATAGATGGATGAAGTGAGGGATGAAAGGATGGAGGGATGGATGGATGGATGGAATGAGGGATGAAAGGATGGAGGGATGGATGGATGGATAGATGGATGAAGTGAGGGATGAAAGGATGGATGGATGATGGAGAGAGAGAGGAAGAGGGATGAATGGAAAGATGGATGGAGGAATAGAAAAATGGATGGAGGGAGAAAGGGAGGGAGGGATGGCAATCAGGCAAAGGTCAAAAATTGCTCATTCATGCCACCTCTCATGAGGGACATCCAGAGATAAGTCTTATCTCATCTAAACTCATCTGTGGGAAAGGTCTAGAGTCACCCAGCCATGGTGATGGGCCATTTCCCAGGTCCCTGGTGTACAGAGGGCCCCTCACAGTCAGGTTCACACATACCACCTCGCAGACCCTGCTGGTGCCTCAGGAGAGCCCCGAGTTTGTCCAGGTGTTGTCTGCTCTGTGCACCACAAGCCCCTTGTGGCACGGACCTGTGGCTGGTCCCTTCCATTGCCAGTGACTCGGCTAGACATGAATGTGAGGTGCAGGAAAGGCTGCTGAGACTGGGGCACCGGCAGAGGGACTCTCTCCAACAAAGGGCAGCCCCATGGGAGGTGTCCTGCCCCTTGGGACCTTGTGCTATCAGGACACAATGCTAGAAGGGGCTGCTATACCTCGCAGCCAAGGTGATCTCATCCAGATTGTGAGCACTTGGGCTAAGGCGCCCTGCAGCCACCTTTCTCCAGACACGTTGAATCCGCTCATCCTGAGACAAGTCTCCACCATCATCTGCCATCAACCCTATGAAGTCATCACTGATCATCATCCTCAAGTTTATGAGGAAGCTGAGCAGAAGCTTTCAGATCCAGTTGCTTCACCTGGGAGCAAGCTCGGTTGCTCCAGGGCACCCGGGGCCAGGTGCCTGTTAATACAGCTGATGTTAAAGAGAGAACTCAAAGTGGAGGAAGCTGGCTCCGAGACTCCTGACCGTAGGGCTCTGCTGCTGTGGCATCCTGGGAAAGGCAGAGCAAGGCGGACGGAAAACACATCCAGGGCTGCAGGAAGCTGGGGTGGAGGAGACACAAGGGGCCTTACAGGTAGAGAAGTGGAACACTGGATCTTGACCATGAATGTAGCTAGGTGACAACTTGCCTTTGTCGAAATTCATCACAGTGTACACCTAAAGAGGAGCACATGTTACCGCGTGTAAATTACACTTCCATCCCCTTGACCTTGTAAATTGCCCCCATGCCTCAGCCGGGGCTTCTGGAGCCAAGTCTGGAACATCCCAGGCCCCTCATCAGGGAAGAACCCGAGGTCAGCACAATCTTTTTGATCAACAAGTCTTTTCCCTAAAATGAAAACGAAATAAGTTTCTCTAAAAGTAGAAACCTAAAGCATAAAAAGGACCAAAGCAAAGACATTTTATTCTCAAACCAAAGCCATCCTTGAGAAGTCTGCTGGACCCCGGGAATGCATATGCCAGCGCCATGCTAACAGAGAGCAGGTTCCCTACATGGGGCTGGGCCCAGAGGGCATTCTGTGGGGGAGGACCCCTGGGTCTGTTGGGTCTGTGCACTTGAGGGCACCAGGCCACTGCCAGGCACAGGAAGGGGACTGTGCCATGGGCACCACCACATAGACAGAGACCACCAGGGCCCACGACTCCAGGCACCACCAAATGACAGTCTGGCCTGGTGGGCTGCTTCCCAGTAGACCAGAGAGGTGGCGGAGCACACAGGCTTCTGGGGCTCAAAGGGACTCCCCACACTCTGGTTGGGTGACCCTGGGCACATCCCTCTGCTCCTTGGTGCCCAGGTTCCTTCGAGTACAAAATGGCAGTAACAATACATCTACCTCGCTTGGTCTTTGCTGGTTAAATGGGATGATGAACATAACGAATCGGGCAGGTGTTAAAAACCCACGGAACATGGAGGCAGTGGCAGTTGTCCTCCCCGTTACCCCACTGCTAGCTCAGGGCTGAGGGTGAGCAAGTGGCCACGTGTCCCCTCACCCCTGTCCCTCCCCCCCAGCTCCAGCAGTCTCATCTGGTTTATATCGGGGGCCCGTGTGAGATTGGGCATGAAAGGAAAGCACTGGTGCTCAATGAAGTTTGAAAACCCTGGTCCCCAAGGCCTCTCTGCGGCCACCTGGGACTCTGACCACCACTCGCCTCGGGCCTGGAAACAGGCCTAACGCTGTCCAGGCATACAGAATCAAAGCTCCTCTGTTCCACATTTTCCAAGCGCTTGGAGGGTCTGTGAGGTCCTGGGAGGCGGGAGGACGGGAGGTTATAATTGGCCTCCCCTGGGCCAACATCACCTCTTAAGAAGGAGCCGCTCAAAGAGTGTCCAATTTCCCAACCCAGAAAGGCCATGTGTTTAATTAAGATCCATAAAAATGCAGCCGGCAAAACGTGAGAGCTATTTCATCTTTCACAGTCAATATGGGCATGTGTCTTACCTGGAAAAAGTGGTTTATGCAGAAAGAATTTCCCAAATGGGTTCCATATGCCTGCTTTCCCCCAAGCGGGGCCTTCCATGGGGCCAGGGCAGGGGACTGGGCCGAGAGCCCCCCTCCTAGGCACGGCCTCAGCGCTCACCCCTCACCGGCTGCTGCTGTTCAAACAGAAGACGTCATGGAGAGTGATATACGGTAGATTCCAAAGATTGTTTCATCCAGGGGAAATTGCTCCTGGAGCCAGCTCCATCCCAGGTAAGCCACAGAGACCTACTGTGACGTGAACTGTTCAACCTCCCTAGGGCCCTGACCGACCACTGATCATCAATTACTCCACAGCCAGTCCAGGCATCCAGCACAGGGCCAGAAGGGAAGGGGCCAAAGGTGTATCTGGTTGCATTTTCTATGCACACTTGACAAATGGGACCACAGAGTCCCAAGGACGGGACACAACCAGTCCAAGTTTACAGATTTGGTAAGCCAGAGTGGCATAGATTCAGGGTCCCCATTAAAAGCCAAAATGTATCCAGAAAGGGCAGAGACAAGTCAGAGGAGTGAAAGGGGCTGTCTTAATGCCTGCCCCATGATGGGAGCTCCCTCCCTCCCCATCCAATGTCACCTCCTCCAAGGGGCCTGTGGAGTGCCCCACCCCCACATGACTCCAGCTCCTCCCTCTGGCTAGTGCAATCAGTAGTACCAATTCTAGGAAAGCAGGGACCACATATGTCTGGCTCCCTGTGGTACGCCGTGGCTGGGGCATATATTAACATACAAAAAGTACTGATTTCATCATCACCATCACCATTGTCACCATCATCACCATCACCATCATCACCATCACCACCATTATTATCAGCACCATCACCATCATCATCGCCATTATCATCAGCATCATCACCATCATCATCACCATTATTATCAGCATCATCACCATCACCATCGCCATTATCATCAGCATCATCACCATCATCACCATCACCATTATTATCACCACAATCAACACCACCATCTCCATCACCATCATCTCCACCATTACCACCATCATCACTGCCATCACCATCACCACCATTATTATCAGCACCATCACCATCATCATCACCATTATCATCAGCATCATCACCAGCATCACCATCACCATTATTATCAGCACCATCACCATCATCACCATCACCACCATTATTATCACCACCATCAACGCCACCATCTCCATCACCATCATCTCCACCATCACCACCATCATCATTGCCATCACCATCACCACCATTATTATCATCATCATCACCATCACCACCATCATCATCACCATCACCACCATCATAACTACCATCAACACCACAATCACCATCATCATCGCTATCACCACCATCATCACAACCATCACCACCACCATCACTGCCATCACATCATCATCACCACCATTGTCATCATCATCATCATTACCATCATCATCACCACCACCATCACCATTATCATCATCACCATCACCATCATATCACTACCATCACCACCACGATCATCATCATCACCACTATCACCATCACTATCATCACCACCACCATCATCATCACCATCACCATCATCCTAATACCAGGGACTGCTCCAGATGCTCTATGTGGATTAACTCATTGCCTCCTCAAACCCTGTGAAGTAGGACTGTTGCTATCCCAATTCACAGATGGGGACACTGAGGCACAGGGGTTTAGAAACTGGCCTAGAGTCACACATATTGCTAAGGGCAGAGCTGGAAGACAGCACCAGAAATAAGCCCTGGATGGCAGACCAGCCTCTCTGAATGCATGGGGTAGCCCTCTGCTCTTATGCTTCATTTCATCTCAAGGCACCTGGCAAAGTGACTATGGTCATTCTCATTCTACAAGGGAGGAGACTAGGGCTAAAGGATGCCCAGCCACTTGTCCACAGTCACCAGGTTACATGACTTCCATTGGCCACAAGATCCCAGCCTCTGTTCTCAGTAGAGAGAGCATCACCTGACCACCCAGGGGCCTTGGGCCAGCACCTGCCACCCAGCTACTCCCAGCCACCCACTGCACCCTGGTCCTTCTCTTGTCCTCAGTCTCTTGTGCTCACACATGGCCCTGACCCTGTATCCTATGGCCTAACTCCAGCCCTGACAGGTCCTGAGTTTGGCTCTGAAAGGAGAAGCTACACCTACTTGGCAGATAAACCCACAGGGATCCTAAATGAATCTCTACCCCCAACCACCCACTCTTTATTCACTTAGTATTATGCCATTTACTGCTGAGCCTAATGCTCCTGTAGGTTCAGAAATCATCCAACAAGACCAAAATATTGGGACAAATTCTAGCCAAAGTCCCTGCTGAAGCTGTGACTTCAGGGTCTGGAAAGGAGGCTGTCAGGTAAGTGTTCCATGTGGCCTCTCCGAAAGAGCCAACACCCAGAGACTGAACTGAACCAAATGGAACTGAATTCTTCCTCTACCTGAGCTCTGCCTCAGTTTCCTCATCTACACAAAACGATCGGGCTCTGTCCCAGACAGTCCCCACTCCAGGGTTTGGGTGTCTGCCACTACATGACCTCATGTGTAATTCCCAAATGGTCCAAAGAACCCCTTCAAGTACCTAAAACAGAAATCTACGGGGAAGGTGTGTGACAAGGTTTTCAAAGCAGGTCACTTTGGTGCATTTCTTTGGGATTTCTGGGCAGCCTGCCAGCCTCTCTTTCCAATTAAATGCCCCATTTGGCCAGCTGGCGGGCCCCTGAGCTGGAAGAGAGAGGTGCCTGCTACCACCACTGTCTGGATATAATTTGGGGGGAGGTAGGCAGGAGAGTTCTTGAGCTGGGGGAGGGGACACACGGGAGATGTGACCATGGCAGAAGCACCCCACTCACCAGCTCCCCACAAAGGAAGAGAATCCACATGTCCCCCAACCCAAGGCTTCATGCAAAGGGCGCAAACTGTGAATACCTGTAGATGGGGGGACAGGAGGGGACGATGACCACTGGAGGGGTGAAGGGGAGTGTGGACCCTCCAGCTCTGAGGTACCTGGCCCAAGATGAAAATGTGGTAACAATAACACAATGTCTGCTGAACCGACCAGCTGTGGGGTCAGGGAGAGTCCAGGAGGGGCTGGGGCTGGCAGTGAAACCCAGCAGAGCCAGTGAAGGAGGCGGCAGAGCCCCTGTGCGTTTACACACGTGTGCACGTGTGTTTGTGGACATTTGCACACACATGTACAACTTGAAAAGAGCCTTTGAAGAAAAAAAAATAATGAAATGCCTATGAGCAAAGCCAGGTGCCCAGAAAAGAAGCAGAGGGGAGATGAAAGGCAGGAGGACCCCCACCCACCCAACCTCCGGAAGCTTCCACGGGGCAGGAGGCCTCCGGATGGCTCCCATTCTCGGAGGTCCGGCTGCCGGACTGCCATGATGCTGGGGCTCCGTGGCTGAAGCAACACGTCGAGTAGGGGCTAGCGAGCCGGAGAAGGCTATCCTGGCCTTGGTCTGATTACCAGATGGGCCCTTTCCCGTTCCTACAAAACAGGAAGTGCATCTGAAAACAAGACAAACGGCCGCCCTGCCTCCCTCCCGTCTGCTGTGACAGGCGAACACGGCGGCTGTCAGCAGGCCCTGCACGTGATTGATTCTCTGTATTTATAGCCCCAGCCCTGTTATCAGCTGTGCTATCAAAGGCTTAGCCGGGCTGGGCTGACCCCACCGGCTATTTCGATATGCCACTCCGTTGAGACAGGTCTAGCTCTTTAATTCAAGGTGACAGCAATACTATTTCATGTCAGGCCCAAAGAGACAGCTTCCTGTTTTGCAAAGGACCTGTGCCTGATTTCAAGGCAAATTAAAGACAACTCGGAAACGTCACCCCCACTGAAGGCTAAAGGCACCACAGCCTCCTCCCTGAGCCTGCTATTTCACCTCCAAGGCTGCTCCCACAGACCAGAAGCTGCTGGGAGGCCAGGGAACAGGATGCCTATTCTCCTCCCATTTTGCCACTTAAGTGCTGTGTGCCTTTGGCTAAGTCACCACCCTCTCTGTTTCTCAGTTGTTTTGGCCACACACCAGCTCTTCCATGCCATAATTTTGAAGTCTGAACTCTTCAGCATGGCCTTCCAGGCCCCTGACAACACTCCAGTCTCTCCTTCTCACTCACCCACACCCCAGTCAGCCTGAATGCCTCCCTGGCCTCAAAACCAGATCCACATGTCACCTCCCCGTGGTGCTCCTCACCTAGCAATGCCTCCCTGAACACCGCTTGCTGAACAAACGTCTGCCAGGTCCTCAGCTGTTCATCCCATTGCTATACCCTACAGTATGCATGCTGGTAGCATTCCCATTTTACAGATGGGAGGACTGAAGCTCGGGGAAGCTATGGGAGAAAGTAGTTGTACCAAGAATAAGATGAAGGTTCTGCCCAACTGCAGAGCCCTGAGATCCTTCTGAAGGAAATCACCCTACTCCGGGCCACAGGGTGCCCAACCCCACCCCCCGCTATCTATACCCTAGCCTACTTTTAAGGTTCAATGGGATTGCCGTGGGTCCATCTGCATCATTCAGGTGAGTCCCTACCTTAAGTCAGCTGACAAAGCAGCCTTTATTCTCTATCTGCGACCTAAGTTCCCCTTTGTCACGTAATCTAACACATTCCAGGCACATGAAGGGGACGTGTTTGGGGCTGTCATTCTACCTTCCTGGACACCTGGTACTGTCCTCCATCTTTTAAAGCAGAAACAAGTAAGCTCTCTGGCTGCTGACCCACTTCGGAGCTTCCCTTTTCCCAGTGAGACTTCTTGGTGCAGCCTGTGCCAGCTCCTTCCCTGCCCCTCTCACTGCCGGTCCCAGCCCCACGTCCCCAGAGGAGCTGCTCTTATCCCCTATCCCCACGGGACCACAGTGCCTTCCCCTCCCCGGCCCGCTCCCCCATGTGCCTCCTGTGGACCAGCCGCTGTCCCCTCCTCTCTCTTCCTCTGCCTCCCTTCCTTCCCTCTAAGCTGGCTTCCAGGCCCAGCTGGGGGCCTCATCTCTCCCATCTCCAACCCTGGCTTCTCTCCAGAGCCATTCAAATGTTCACCTGCTTTCTTGGCTGTTGGGACTTCTGGTGACATAGGAGTTTTTGGGGGGCACTGTAACAAATGACTACAAACTAGGTGACTTAAAATAACAGCAATTTATCCCCTTTCGGTCCTAGAGGCCAGACGTCAAAATCAACATATTGGCAGGGCCATGCCCCTTGCAAGGCTCTGGGGGAAGGGAGAGACTCTGTCCTTGCTTCTTCCAGCTTTGGATGACCCCAGGCATCACTAGGCTTGTGGACACAACCCTCCCATGTCTGTCTCCGTCCTTGCATGGCCTGCTTGCCTCTGTCTCTTTTATAAGGTCACTCATCACAAGGCCCATGCAGTTAATCCACAATGATCTCATCTCAAGGTCCATCACTTAAGTACAACTGCAAAGACCCATTAGTAAGGGTCACATGGGTGCTAGGAGTTATGACTCTTGGAGGTGGGCAACGTCAATAGAAGCCCAGTATTTTTCCTACCAGAGTTCTGAGCCACTAAAGAAAATAGATCAGTAAGCTAGTAGGCAAAGACTAAAATATCACCTTTATTAGAATTAGCGAAGGCTGATTTCAGACCATTTAACTCATATACATGAGGAAAGGTGGCTTTCTTCTTTTTTTTTTTTTTGAGACAGAGTCTCACTCTGTTGCCCCAGGCTACAGTACCATGGTGTCATAGCTCACAGCAACCTCAAACTCCTGGACTCAAGTGATCCTCTTGCCTCAGCCTCCCGAGTAGCTGGAACTACAGGCGCCTGCTACAACAACTGGCTAGTTTTTCCATTTTCAGTAGAGACAGAGTCTTGCTCTTGCTCAGGCAGGTCTCAACTCCTGAGCTCAGGCAATCCACCGGCCTTGGCCTCCTAGAGTACTGGGATTACAGGCTTGAGCCACCATGCCAGGCCGCAAAGTCGCTTCTCAACAACAAAGCCCAGATTTGAGCAGGCCTGCCTACCCACTTATCCACAGTCATGCTGGAGGACCAACCCCTGTCCCCAGGGGTGAGCCCTGTCCAACAGGTGGCAGAGAACCGAGTAGAAGGCAGTTCTGAGGAGCAGGTCCCAGAGAGGGTGCTGGGTGGTGGGGCTGGTCTGGATCCCCTAACGCTCCATCAGTTATATCCACCCTCCTGCCCTGGGGAGAATGGGGCAGGGCCCAAGAGCACCCAGGTACACGAGGCTCGCAGTGTCCCGGCATCCAGGATTCAAAGCCAAGGATAAGAAGGGCACCCCCAGACCCAACATTTCCTCTTGGTTGTTAATTCTCATGTGTGTGGTTATTCTGTTTGAATAGCACCCTGCCCCAGAACAAGCACCTCAAAACAATGATCATCATTCAACATCGCTCATGGTCTGTGGGTCAGGGATTCAGCCAGGCATAGTGGGCATGGCTTGCTCTGCTCTATAATGTCTGGGGCCTCAGCTGGGGTGGATAGGAGGCTGGGGGCAGAGCCACCTAGGGCTTATTCGCTCACATGTCTGCCAGCTGAGGCTGGTGTCAAATGGGGACCTTCCTGGGGCTATTGGCCAAAACGGCATATGGTGGCCTCTCCATGTGACTTGGGCTTCCTCACAACATGGAGATGAGTTCCAAGAACAAAAGAGCCAAAGGGAAGCCATGCGGCCTTTCTTGACCTTGACTCAGGAGCTACATGGTATCACTCCTACCACATAGTCTATTGGAGTTCAGGGGAAGGGCACACAGGTCTGCCCAGGGACAGGGGCAGGGCACACAGGCCCCTCCTTCAAAGGGCTACGGTGTAGACCTCATGTTGTAAGAAGATCAGGGGGTCAGGAAATACACAGGAGCCACCATCTTTGGGAACTACCATTGTCTATTTCATCTCAGACTGAGCCTAGCCCAGGGAGAACCCCTGAACTTCTCCCCAAACCCTGTCTTCCCCTTCTCAGGTAAAAGCATCCCACCTCATCATTATTTTAGGGCAAAAGCCCTGGGATCCTGGGCAGCGTTTTTTCCTGGGGCAGTTGGTAGGAAGCAGCCGCCTCTGCAGACTCAGAGACGGAGGGACCATGATGCTTCTCTGCCCAATTGCTTCATCCCCCAAAGGGCTTTGATAAATGGAGAGATAGGGCTGCTAATGCACAGATGCTGCAGGGAAGGGTGCCCTGTCACTGCTGACATGGGCCCGAGTCCTTATCCAACTGTCACTCCGCAAATCACCAAAGACAGGCTGACGTCACCCGCTCCGAGGAGGATCCCGGGGGGCCTCTAATCCTGATGGATTTGCCCAAGTGGAGATAAAGAACTTCCCATTCCTCCCATAATGCAGTAATTCATTTTACAGATAGACTCAAGGAAAGTGGCTGGGGGTTGGGGGTGGTCAGTCACTCAAGCGCTAGTTTTCCCAAGAGACAGAATTCTGGAATATTCTTCACAGGAAGGCTGACAGCACCATCCCAGCAGGGATGGCTGCCCTGGAGATGATAGGGTTACTAGAACAGGACCCGTAGGTCTGAGCTCAGAACCCGACCCTCACTGTCTAGGAGCTGTGCTGCCTTACATGTACTGCTAGACCTCTCTGAGCCTCAATTAGCTTGTCTGTAAAATGGGTGACCGTTGTAACCCATTGTAACGGGTGATCATCTTCCAACACTGCTGTGAGACTGAAATGCAGCCCAGTACGAGGCTGACTATTCCCCCTGACAAGGTTGCTATTATCCCTGGTGACCGACTGCAGAGGACACAGTAGCACTGGGCTGTCCATGAGGGCTCCAGAGCCAGAGCCCTGGGTTCAAACCCCAGCTCGACCATTTGCTAGCTGGGATGCTAAGGCAAGCTTCCTCACTGTTCTGGTCTTAAATCCCTCACTTGCAACCTGGGGGGTGGTCGTTCCACACTGAAAGTGATATGGGTATTGCAGAAGGGAGGCATGTGAAAAGCGGGTGCAGGTATTTGAAAGATGAAGAAACCTGTTTTGGGTGACCACAGAGGTTAGAAGGAGGACAGGGCCTAACCCCGTCCCCCAAGGAAGAAGTCAGAGCATCTGAGCCCACTGACCCCTGCTCCCTTGGGCAGGGGGTTGCTGAGAGGATGGGTGTAGCCTGGTGCCAAGGAGCCTGGAGTGTAAACGACTGAACAGGGCTCTTTAAGAAAAATAAGACGGGGGCGGCGCCTGTGGCTCAGTGGGTAGGGCGCCGGCCCCATATACTGAGGGTGGCAGGTTCAAACCCAGCCCCAGCCAAACTGCAACAAAAAATAGCCAGGCATTGCGGCAGGCTATGGGTCCCAGCTACTTGAGAGGCTGAGGCAAGAGAATCGACTAAGCCCAGGAGTTGGAGATTGCTGTGAGCTGTACGGCACTCTACCTAAGGCAATAAAGTGAGACTCTGTCTCTACAAAAAAAAAAAAAAAAGAAAGAAAGAAAGAAAAATAAGACACACCTATAATCCCAGCCAGGGGAGGATTCTGGGAGGCCAAGGCGGGAGGATCACTTGAGTTCAGGAGTTCAAGAGCAAGACCCCATCTCTAGTAAAAAAAGAAAAAACAGAAAGACTAGCTGGGCAATGTGACAGGCCCCTGTAGTCCCAGCTACTCAGGAGGCTGAGGCAAGAGGATCACTTGAGCCCAAGAGTCTGAGGTTGCTGTGAGCTGTGACACCACAGCACTCTACCCAGGGTGACAGAGGGGGACTCTGTCTCAAAAAAAGAAAAAGAAAACAAAATTACAACTATAAAACAAGACACTAGTGGGACTGTTTATTAGGATGTGGGGATCACAATTCAAATGTAACAGCTCGCAAATATTACAAACACCCCAAAACAGAGGGAGGCTTTGATCCTTGTATTTCATAACCACCTGGCCCGTTCCTATCACCACTTTTCACTGTTTGAGGCAGCAACACCTAACGTGACGATACTTTCATAATAATTTTTTTCCTGTACAGATAATCAAGAGATAATTCAATTTTGATTCAGCATGGGTAACTGGAATTCATCATTACTGATGAGTTTATAGAGTGCCTTTCGTGATTTGGACTGTCAGCATTTTAGTTACTATCGTGAAAGGGAATGTTGATATTTTGGCTTTTACAAGGGTACACCTTCCCATCACATTTAATTTTGGAATAATCATTAACTCTGAAAAACTTATATAGGGAAGTCATGCAAAATTATGGCATATGCAAAAGCAATCTAAATACATCTTTTCACTTGTTGCTATCTTGTATTGAGATACATAATTGCAGAATCTTCTATATAAAATTAAATTATCAATGGATATATTCTAGATGTCTTTAAGCCATTTTGCTGTATTGGGGCAATTCTGAGTTCCTCGTGTGACACTCACTCTAAGAAGCGGTATGGTCCCGTGAGACATGTAGCCTTGTTTTTATTAATTTGGGCAGGAAGTGTTTGTATGACTGCGCTCTGCAAACCCAGGAATTCTGCTAAGTTTTATTTTGCCATAATTCCCATCAAAAAGTGGGGGCTGCACCAATGGTAGTGTGATATAATCATATTCCTGCATTATTGAGCACACTTCTGAAAAGAAAGCCCTTTTATTCTGACCGGACTTCCACAAGGATTGCATTGCCCACTCACAACGTCACACGTCTGGCGATGGCACAAACCTTCCACAATCCGACTTCTGGCTCCCTGTCTTTCAGACGCCACTTTCCCTGCCACACCCACCCGCCTCGTGCCAGGAGCCACAGCGACCACACCAGGTTCCAGGGGGTGCCAGTGTATCGCTCGCTGCCAACCTGCATAGGGGGCCAATGGCAGCTTGACTCTGCGGAAGTGACCAGAACCCCACAAACACATCCCCCAAATTCATTTCCTTTACCTGAACCCCATCAAGCCAGAATCCTCCAGCTCCTCCCCATCACCCAACCAAGGGAAAACCAGAGGAGGAAGAGACAGCAGCTTGCTACTGCCATTAAAATATCTCACTTTGACAAATACAAAGAAATGTGCAAGCCGTGTGGCAGTAATGCAGGGTCGCTCTCAGCAGGGGACCATGAAGCTTCAGCTTCGTGCTAAGCACCCCTGTGAGAAGGATTCCCGTGGCCAGCTCAGAGCAGCTCTTGTTACCCGGCCACTACCGCTTCCCAGAGGAAACCCCTTCTCCACCCTCAGCAATTTGTTGGGCACAGAATAAAACCATCAAAAGCACTTCACATCAGCTCTATAAATTATAAAACTCTGGTCAATATCCTTCCTGTTCTGCAATGGCATAAAAATCACAAATCCCCCCTTGAGTGAGAAATTGAAACAGCTATGACACTGGGTGACACTGAAGCAGCAATGGCCCCCCGAGAGCCAGGCCCCGCCGTCCAGGGGTCCCCTTTCCCCTTGTGCTGCAGGTGCTGCCCTGGCCTCTGTCCCTTCGCCCATGCTGTTCTTGGTGACAATAATATTTCAAAAAAAAAAAAAAAACAAGGCAAAATAAAAGTCTGTATAACTCAGCCCTCTCCCCTCAAAATGCTACAAGTTCACCTGGAGCACCCAGTGTCACCGCCCTGGTGCACTTTGCAGGCTGGCCAAGCATGTCTTCGTCATCAATAATTAATCTGTGTACAGCTGGGGTCAGCACAGACTCAGAGTATGATACTGTTTTCAGTTAGAATCCAGCACGTGGATGGGGAAATTTGAGAAAATAAGTGGTGGACAATGACCACCAATGTGCCCTCTCAGAGGGCGGAAGATCCAGGCCAGATTGCAGCATCGCAAAGACTTTCCCTCTCCAGTCTCTGGTGGAGGGAATAAAACTTTCTAAAGAAAGGGCAGAGTGGTCTGTCAATGCCACTTACCATCCTGGGGACAAGAATACAGTTACCGAGCAGAGTCCCCTGTAATCCACGAGGCTCTTCACAACCAAAGAAGCTCTGGAAATGATCAGAAAACATTAAAGGAGCAAAACGCATTTGGCATCACTGCAACTTTGGCCTGAGCGTCCATTTTGTCGGGAGCTACGGCAGATAAAGCATCTGCTCATTCAATTAGCTTGAGTAAAATTGAAAATAGCTGAAATGTATAGTTGAAAATATTTCATTTCTTAGCAAACACTGTTTACTGTTAAAAGGGGGAAATGGTCTGTTTTCTCCATGAATAAAGGCAATTTGGGGAGCTCCTGGATATCGAAGTGAAAGATAAAAGGAAAGACGCACTTAGACATATGAGTTTACCAGTTGATTCCTGCAAAAATGCCAACATTTGAGATGAAATCATTGAACTACCAAAGATTGAAATGTTGCAGGGCATCGTGAATGACTTAATGCATCCCCGGCTCGGCCGGTAATGTGCGATGAGCCCGCTGATAGCACAGTGCCGGCCAGCCGCCGGTCTGTGTGCCGAGACAGTCTGGGAAGATGTCTGCCCGGGCAAACCCAAGCTGCTCTCGGCCTGTCCCCTCCAGGCTGCACATGGAACAGGGGCTGACACGTTAAGGGCTTGAAAAGACTTTACCTGGAGCCGATTAGGAAGCCAGCACGTGCTGTGTAATTTGAGATCTTGGTTGAGTAAAGAGAACTGGCCCACTTGTGCCCATGTAGCAAGGCAGACAGCAGAGTCAGGCGACATCTTGATAGTTTAAGAAGAACAAGTTGACAGCTTCGGGTGCCCCCAGTTGGCACCTATGTCTTTTGGGTGAGTCTGTGAGGGGGGAACATGAAGGCAGGGGAAGGACCCCAAAAAGTTTGCAGTCTTGTTGGTTCTTTGTGTAAGGACTCTGCACAGGGGGGTGACCCTCTCACACCAGTGCACACTGACCGTGCCGCAGCTATGGCAGGTGTCAGGGAACACTTTGGACCACACATCATGAAGCCAAGGTCCCCAGTGACTGGCCAGGAAGGGCCATCCGTGGGACCTGGCACAGGTATCTAAAGGAGAGGAGAAAGGTCTAGAGGCTAAGCACAGTGACAAAAAGGTCCCTGTGTATTTGGGGACAGCCGTGAGGCCTCAGGCTCAGTGGATAAGGAACATAATTCCATTAACTCCCAAATCTCCCAGAGCCTGTCCTGCTGGCAGGGTGGCTACTGAGAGGTCAAAGGCAAAGCGAAGGACCCAAATTCCTATGTAGCCATCAGGTCACCCGGGTCACGCTCGGCAAGCATGCCTGGTGTTCCCCATGTCTTGCCAGCATCCCACATCACCTCCTTGACATCGTATAAGTCAGGACTATTATTTTCTTATGCCTGCCTCCCTTTCGGATAGGTCCTGAGAACTTGTGCTGTGGCTAGCAGAGCCCTCTGCCCCCCTGGCTCTGCAAACAGAGGTAGGCATGGCCCCCAGGAAGCCATCACCTCTGACCCATTACATTTCTCTCAAGGAATTCTCAAGGGTTTCTGGTAAATACAATTCTCACTTCACTGATTAATACAATTCTCACCCAATCAAATAGACAGGAGCAAGAAATCAATTCGGATTGTCGCATGCCTCTGAGTTTGAGAATGGTTTGTTACATAGCATTATTGTGGAATAGCTGACTGATACAGAGATGGTACTGGTGGGGACAAGCCTTTTCATTTTACCCTCATTTTCTAAAATCATTCAATGATGACACTGAAAATATAGCTTCCCCTTTCACGGCAACCCCACTTGTGCTGCTGACCATGAAACTAAGTAGTCTTCCATGTGGGGTGGGGGTGGGGAGTTTGGGGAAAGGGACTTAGAGAACGTCACAGCAGGAGACAGGACATGTGTCCCTCCTGAGCCCCGGGGATGGGCCTTCACACCTGCTGGGAGAGGAAGAGGAAGGGAGGGGAGCATGGCCAGGGAAGGTGCAAGAGGCCACAGGACCGTGTCCCCTGGGAAAAGCAGCCCTGAGTAGAGACTGAGAGTTACGGCCCGTGAACGGCGGCAGCCGTGGGAGCTCGCTGGAGCTGGGTGGCCCTTGTTAGTGGTCTGAATCTCTGACCCAAGGCCCGTCAGGGATAGTGCAGACCAGTTACAGGGGCATTGAGAAGAGGGCAGGACAGAAGGCCCTGGAATCTTTCTGCCTCTCCTGCTTCCCACGGAAGACACATTTCCCACAGGTCTGGACATGGAGGAGAGGACGCCCGGACTGCGGTGCCACAGACCCAGCTCCACACACCCTGCTGCGGCTCCTGCTGCTCCGGCGCTGCACTGGGGTGATGGGCAACTCCCCATCATCCCCACCCTGAGAATTAGACAAGTCAGTCCGTGGAACACCATAGCTCAGCCTCCTGGAGGGAGGGTGGGCCTCAGGGAATCTGTCCAATGGCACGCTGTGCAAGTGGGGGACAGGCGTGGGCTCTCCTTGGGGTGCAGTGTGCTCTGCCCTCTGCGCAGCCTGAGGACAGGAGTCACGCCTGGTCCCAGCTAGGGGCGGAGCCCATGCCTGTGACTTCCTTGGCATCAATGAGGGGCCATGTGAGGAAACCACACTCACAGTCCTGAGGATGATGGTGAAGGGACCACACCATCCAGCTCCTAGCCCTATGCCGGGCCCAGGGAGAGCTCAGCAAAGGAGGTCGTAACCCACCAGCAACGGGTTCAGATAAGAGGGGAGCTGCTGCCCAGGGCACCTCAGGTAGGGAGAAGGTGGCAGTGAGAGGTGCCCAGGCCCACAGGGACCAATCCGAGAGGCAGGGGCTCTGGCCTGGGTCTGTCGGAGCCTCCAGCCCGGTGGGAATCCCCGGCCAAGGCTGTCCCATTGTCTGAGAATTCTTATCGGCAAAGGCAGACGGCCCTTTTCACAGACATCTGCCAATCCTGCCCCAGTCTGGATCTTGGGTTTCCACAGGGAGGCGAAGGCCAGTGTCGGAAAGAAGGGGCACACCGGCGGGGGCAGGCTCTGTTTACACACAGCAGTGCGGCGCCAGCTCCCACGGGCTCGTGTGTCTGTGTGCACAGGTGGTGGGAGGGCTGCGCCTGAGCTCCCCGGGCGGCTCCTCCTCCCCGTCCTCCCTCCCTCCCCTCCTTCCTTCCTTCCTCCCTTCTTCTCTCAGCTCCTTTTTCCTCCTTCCTTCCCCTTTCCCTTTTCCCTCACTCCTCTTCATTCTTTCTTTTCTCCCAACAGAGAGCTGCTTGGGTGCCTTTTCTGCTCCAGACTTGTTCTTTACTATTGGATTTTAAAAGTTTATAAGAATTGGTGGCGCCCGTGGCTCAATGGGTGGGGCGCCGGCCCCATATACCAAGGGTGGCAGGTTCGAACCCGGCCCTGGCTGACCTGCAACAAAAAAAAATAGCCAGGCGTTCTGGTGGGCACCTGTAGTCCCAGCTGCTCGGAGGCTGAGGCAAGAGAATCGCCTAAGCCCAGGAGTTGGAGGGGCTATGAGCTGTGTGAGGCCACGGCACTCTACCGAGGGCGATAAAGTGAGACTCTGTCTCTACAAAAAAAAAAAAAAAAGGTCATGAGAATCATTTCATTCCACAGGTAGCTCACACACCAGAGGAAAGCTCCAGCGGCTACAGAGCCCAGAGGGGTCACCTAACCCTTCTGAGGCCAGGAAGGCTTCCTGGAGGAAGCCGCATGTTCCTGACACCTGGCAGGAGGATGCTGTCAGTGGGATTGGTGTTCAAGAGACATTTTGTGACTGATTTAAACACATCCTAACCACACTGAATGCCGGGTCACCATCACCACAAGGGCGAGAACTGAGCAGCTCTGGAGCTGCCAGGGCTCGCACACTGCCCGTGGGTGCACATGGGCTCGGCTGCTTTGGAACGCCGTGAAGCAGCTTCTGAGAGAGATAAACAGGAGACTGCCCAGGCCCCCAGCCGCTCTGCTCTGAGCGTGTGTCTCCAAAAACCAAAGACTTGTACACAAATGTTCATAGCAGCCTCATTCAAAATAATCAAGACCTGAAAACAGCCAAGGTGTCTGTCAACAGCAGGATGACACGCCACTGGCATGCCCCCCGGGGAGCACTGCTTGGCTGTCAGAGGAATGAGCCACAGACACACCCAGAACACGCCTGAATCCGCTGGGCACCAAGCAAAGAGGAAACGCCAGACACACAAAAAGTACCTGCTGGACGCTTCTCTGATATGAATTTCAGGCCAATCCCACCCCTGGGGACAGAGATCAGGATGGTGGTGTTCTGAGGGGGGGCAGTTGGGGACAACCTCCTGAGGGTATGCTAAAACATTCTGACTTGAAAAAAAATTTTTTTTAATTCTGACTTGGTCTCTGACTTGAAGATGACATGCTCGTGTACACTGAGGGACACACTTTAAAATCCGTGTCTTCACTCTGTGTAAATTACACTTCCATTTTAAACACATATTAAGTTAAAAAAAAAAAAGTTTCCACTGCAATGGGGAGAGCTCTGGACCTGACGGTAACAGACATGGGACATTGGGAGGGTTTGGGCCAGGATCACAGGGCGAGCACAGGCAAATGGACTGCAGAGAGCCCCCAGGGAGGGCAGCAAGCAAGCCCAGATGAGGGCGCAGTGCTGTCAGAAGTCGCACCTGTGGGGTCCAAGTGGGGGCCTCATTACTGCTCTTTAAGAGGAAAAGGTACCACCTAGCACCGGCTCTAAGCACCAGGGCCTGGTGGGCCCCGTGCCTCTGAACGCACCCAGAGTTCAGGATTCTTAGTCTTGGACCTGGTACAGTAATAGTTGGAATTCCAGACCTGGGAATAGATTGCAGTTGCCCTTGTAAATCTCACAACATCCCAAACTTATTTGACGCCAGAACCCTTTTCCCCCCACCTTGGCACACCTGCCAACATCTCAGAAAGGGCTCCTTTATTGGGTAGCTATTAAAATCATTGCCACGAAGCCTAGGTAACAACACAGGAAGGTGACGGAAAGTGGGGGAGCAAGCCGGGCTCCTGGTGTTGACTCACCGTTGCTAATTACTGATGCTTTTTCCTGGGACCCAAATCAAAGCCACAGCAATGGGATTTTATAAACACAAACCACCAAGTTGTGAGAATGGAAAAAGCAACAACCAAGGACCAGCATATGGGCAGAAGGCAAATGGGTTCAAACACAGCATGACTTGAGAAGCCACTGCTGGGGGCAGCTGGGAAGGGCGGGCTGGGTGGGGCAGAGCTTATCTATACCACAGTATCCTCTGAAAACCTGCTAGGGAACTGAGGGGATGCAGCTGCCCCAACACAGGCCAGGAGAAAGTTTGCGAGGTTCAGCCAGGTCCCAGCTCTGCTCCCCAACAGCCACTGCTGTGGGGCCTGTCCTCCCTCTTTGGAAGAAGAGCAGACATTTTTTTTCTGGTCTGGGCACGGTCTTGGGCACCAGCTACACCATTATCACTGTGGCCTGTACCAAGCTGCTGACTCAAAGCGTGAGCAGTTCTGGGGGCACCTGGAGACATTAGGGGTGCTGTCCACAGTGGCCACGCTGTGAAGACCCAGAGAAACCTAACAATGCTTTGGATTTTTTTAAAGCATCACTTAGTTGCTGCTACTCCAGACCACTCAGAAATAGAGCTGCTTTGCCTGGAATTGGCAGGAATGAGCAAGAAAGATGCTATTGCAGAAGAAAATAAAAAACTGAAAACAATTTTTTTCAGGCCAAGGGGAGACCCTCCTCTGAGACCCAAAAAAAAAGATCTCAGAGTGTTGACATCAGGGGATCACTAAAAAAATCTCAGATCATCCTATGGTAAAGGGTGTAGCCATGAGGCTCCACTCTTGGACTTCCAGTGAGCTTTTTGATCCCCTACTCTGTTGTAGTTGACAGCTGAGGGTTGCCACACATCTGCAAACAGCGTCAATGTAAGAGGTAGAGGCCAAAACAACACATACCAACATATAACTAGGGGAAAGCAGACTTTTCAGGCAAAAGAAAAGCTTTAATGACTACAGTAACAACAAGAAGCTATCATCAATATCCTCAGTAAGATACAACAATGCATCCAAAAACAAGAACAGGGTACTGTCAAAAAGGAACATTCAGAGGATTTATACTTTTTTTTAATGTTCTCAAATTTAAAAATAAGAATCATCATTTTAAAAACCCAACACTGGGGCGGCACCTGTGGCTCAGTCGGTAAGGCGCCGGCCCCATATACCGAGGGTGGCGGGTTCAAACCCGGCCCTGGCCAAACTGCAACAAAAAATAGTCGGGCGTTGTGGCGGGCGCCAGCTACTCGGGAGGCTGAGGCAAGAGAATCACTTAAGCCCAGGAGTTGGAGGTTGCTGTGAGCTGTGTGATGCCACAGCACTCTACCAAGGGCCATAAAGTGAGACTCTGTCCCCACAAAAAAAAAAAAAAAAAAAAAACCCAACACTGAAAAACTCAATAGAAGAGTTATAAAAGAAAGTAGAGAAAGTATTCCAGAAAGTAAAAGAAAGGGAGAGAGGATGAGAAAAAAATAGAAGGGAAGAGGGAGAGAGAGAAGAAGAAAGGAGAAAGAGGAGGGAAAGGATGACGGGATCGAGGGGGAAAAATAGGAAAACCAACAGCAAATCTGGAAAATCCACGTGGAAGATCCCACATCCACATCACAGGAGCTATAGCACATAGAGAGACAACAGGGAAGAGTAGGAGTCACGGATGGAATGATCCATAGGAATTCCCCAGCACCGAAAGGCAAGGGCTTCAGATTGAAAAGGCCCACAAAAGACCCAACGTAGTAGGTAAATATAGACCTATCTCCTGAGTAGAGTCAGAGCCTCACTCTGCCCCCCTGGGTAGAGTGCTGTGGTAAACTCCTGTGCTCAAGCAATCCTCCTGCCTCAGCCTCCCAAGTAGCTGGAACTACAGGCGCCCACCACAATGCCCAGCTAACTTTTCTATTTTTAGTAGAGACAGGTCTCCTGCCTTGGCCTCCCAGAGTGCTGGGATTACAGGTGTGAGCCAATGCACCTGGCCAGGAAATTTTTTTTTTTTTTTAAGACAGAGTCTCACTATATTGCCCTCAGTAGAGTGCTGTAGCATCAGAGCTCACAGCAACCTCAAACTCTTGGGCTTAAGCAATTCTCTTGCCTCAGCCTCCCAAGTAGCTGAGACTACAGGCACCCACCAAAATGCCCAGCTATTTTGTTGTTGTAGTTGTCGTTGTTGTTTAGCAGGCCTGGGCCCAGTTCAAATGCGCCAGCCCCAGTGTATGTGGCTGGCACCCTAACCACTGAGCTACAGGCACCGAGCCCCAGACAGGAAATTTTAATACACCTGGGATAAAAAGAAGATTCTACAAGCTTCCAGAGAGAAAAATCAGATTATGTACAAAGGGCCAGTCATAAGAATAGCTTCAGAATTCTCAACAGCAACATTGGAGGCAAAAAAACAACGGAGCAAGGCCTTCAAACTTTTAAGGGAAATTATGTTCTAACCTGAAATCCTATGGTGGGACACATTATCAGACAAGCACAGGGTGGGATAAGGATCTCTTCAGACACACAAGGTCTCAGAAATGTTTGCCTACCTGCCACAGGAAGCTGGTGAGGTCTGCGCTTTACCCAAGAAAATAAAATAAACCAGAAAGGGAAGACTTTGACACGGTAGCTCACCCAACATAGGTGGTAGCTCACCCAACATAGGTGACGGGGGAAGGATGTCCCCAGAAAGACCCCAGGAAGACAGGACTGAAATGCTGCCACCGTACCCCCTTTCATCTGAGGACAGAGTGTGGGGTGCGGTCTTATCTTTGTTTGGCTTGTGTTGCCCAGATGCTGAGAAAGCCCTTCCTCCAGCTTGGCCGCACCCACCCACCGAGGTCGCTCATGTCGTCCCCCAGAAGCGTTCGACTTTGACCTCTTCCTGACCTCCTGACCGTCTTGCCCTCTCTTGCCATTCTTCTGCCATATCCCTAGGTCAGCCCCAGCAGTCACGAGACCTCGATTACTCCGGGCTCACTGGTGTCATTGCCCACCAGCAGGGTTCCGATCTTAGATACTGGAGGACTCAGGGCAGACAGCGAGGCTCTGAGTCAGAGATTCTCTTCCACTTACCTTCATACTTGATATTTTCCTAGGAGCCTGCAAATATTGGTGACAATGTGGTCTTTTCCTTCCCTCAATGTCAGCCAAAGGGCCAAGAAGTGATTACACTGCATTTTCCTTGGCAATTTGGTTTGTGAGTCTACTTCATTTCTCAGAAGGGAACAACACGTTGTTTGAGGACCGTAGTATGCACTGGCCAGATGGTCACCACGCCTGCTGCGCCCTCCTCTGGGGCACCCAACTAAACTGCATTTCCCAACCTTCCTGGCAGGGGTACAGGTGTGTGACTGAGTTTTTAGGAGCACATGTCCGAGTACAGAGTAGTTGGGTACTTAGTAATCATCTTTGCTGCTGAACAAATGAATCAACAGAGTGAGTGTTCTCGCGGCTTCAAAGTCTGGTCTGAACAGTCATGTGGTCCAGATGGGAACATGAAAATCAGAGGCAGTTGATTTATCAGGGGAGTGGGAATGTGGGTGAAATACTTCCTGTTACTCTCAGGATAAGGTTATGTTGCAATAAATACATAGGGTGTACGGAGTCGGCCTCTCCTGTGTTATACACAACATTCGTAAAAGCATTCACACGCAAGGCCCTCCAGACAGATGTTTCTTTGCAAGCAAGACCTCATTTCTCCTCCAAGAAGGCAGGATCCGGAAGTGGAGTGTCCTAGCTTCCGGCAGCCCAGTCCAAGCCCACCCTCCCCTCCCCCACTCCACATGTGACACTCAGCCCTGTGCCCCCACTCAACACGCTCTGTAGCCTCAAGGCTGAGTTCAGTGTCCCTGTAAGTCTTGGACCCTCGGCAGTGGGTATTTTGCCTGACGGTGAAGGGAAGAGGACCCTCCATCACCAGCCCTCTCATGCTCCCTGCTTCCCAGCATCCTCCTCTCGTGATCTGATTTTGTTTTCTGCTGAATGGCTTGTACTTCCAGGTTCTGGTGACACCTCCTCCTCCCTTCCCTCCAGCCGCAGGGGGCTTGGCTGCTCTCTGTTCAGGGCGATGGTGGGACTCTCTCCAGCCAAGGTGCAGCTGCTCTGGAAACTGGGCACAATGCTGCTCCATGAGGACGACCTTATCTGTTTGGAACACCTGTTCCCTCCTACTCAGCCTCATTCTCCTGTGTGCCCTCTGCCGTGTCCCAAGCCAGAAGCAGTCCACTGGCTGATCTCAGAGACAGCGTTTCCCTACTCATGTTTGCCTAAAGCCAGTCCCTTAAAATCACTCAAGCTTCTGACATCTTCATTTTCTTCTTTTCCAAACCTGACAAGCTTGTAAAAACAAAAAATAGGAGATGAGGAAGAAAGAAAGGAAAGGAAGGAGGGAGGGACAGAGGAAGGGAAAAAGAGAAAAAGGAAAAGAAAGAAAAAGAAAAGAAATGATACCATCTGTGACTGCGGCAGTCTGGAAGGAGCATCTCAGGCCCCCTGAGAAGGGCGATGGCAAAGAGGGGCAGCAGGCTTGTCTCTCCTCCATCAGAACCTCGGTGCAACCCCACAGGTGGGTTTGGGGGACCTGCCCCATCAGTCAGAGACAGGCACTTCCCATCACAGTGCTGTTTCATTTAACATGTCAGCCTGAATGGGCCATGGGGGGCCCAGATATTTGGTCAAACATGCTTCTGGGTGATGCTGTGAGTGGAGAGCATCCTCCCTGGGTGGGGGGAGGGCTCACCCAACCCACTGCCCAGCTGAACAGAACCCGAAGAGCAGGCGTGAATACCGCAGCAGACAGCCCTCAGAATGGGACGTGGAACTCAGCTCTCCCTGCTTCCCAGACTACCAGCTCACCCTGCAGATTTGGAATTTGCAGGCTCCATGATGGTTCCAGCCAATTCCTTCTATGAAATTAAAAAAAGGGGGAGGTAGAGCAAGATGGTGGCTGAATAACAGCTTCCCTGCAACTGGGCACAGTGAGTCTGGGGAGATAATACTCCAGGCATCTCTGGCTGGTGGGATCTACCTATAATCATCCCTTTGAAGATACATGGAGTCAGCAAGGGACTTCTGGACCCCAAGAGGAGAACAAAAACAGTGGAAAACTGGCAAGTGGTTGCATGTGTTCAATCCACCTAATCCCGCCGGCAATGAGACTGCAAACCAGAAAGGTCTTACCTGTGAACTGTTTCGGTGTCTTTCGACTTGGCACTCAGTTGAACTGCCTTGGGGAGAGCTTGAGCAGGAATGCAGAGAACTTTGGGCATTGTCTAGGGCCCCAGACTGAGCCGCTGAGCCGGACGGAGCTAATAGTGTTTGGCTGTGGGCTGCCGGGAGACATTGTGAGAGAACTGCCCCGGCAAGCTCCACCCTCAGGGTCGCAGAGCAAGGATCAGGTGGGAGCTAGTAACCTAGTGACTGAGCAACCTAAAGGCGGGGACTGAGCTGCCTTACAGCCTTAACCCTCAGGGGCAGAGTGAGACCGGTTTCGGCACACTGGAGCCTTGGGCTGTTGCTCTGGCATCACAGCTCATAGCAACCTCAAACTCTCGGGCTTAGTGCCGCCCGGACCTCCATAAAAGCTGCAACCCAACCCCCAACTCACAACCTGCACCCGCCGGGCCTCTGCATGCCCTGACCAGGAACTGCAGGAGCCGTGCAAACCTGCATCCTCCCTCCTGGACCCTCCCTGCCTCCATACTGGCCCGCTCATCTGGCCAGGGACTCTGGTAGCCGTGTGCCCTCCAGAGCCCTCCCTGCCTCTGCGCAGAGCCCTTCTCCTGGCCAGAGACTGCTGGAGCCCTGGGCTCTCTGTGCCAAAGCCACTGGGTGCCAGGCATTCCCAGAACCATGCGCACCTCCCGCCCTGTTGCTGGATCCAGGTGTGTCACACGCTGGAGCTGCTTCCACAACCAGAACTCCCTGGCTGGGGCAGCCCCAGAGGAACTACACAGGGCCACTCCCTACAAAGATACAGCAATAATAGAGTGATCCCGCTGGGGTCTAATCTTGGAGAGACACCTCCCCAATTCTGAGGATGGCCAGAAGCAACGGTGCAAAACAATCATGAGGCGAAACCAACAGAAAAACTCTGGCAATATGAATAATCAGAGTAGATCAACTCCCTCAAGGACCAATGGGGCAGACACAGCACAAGATCCCATGCACAAACAAATAGCTGAGATGTCAGAAATTGAATTCAGAATCTGGATAGCAAATAAGATCGAATTAGAATTCCAAGCAGTAACCCAAAAGATATCTCAAGAATTCAACAAATTCAAAGACCAAATGACCCAAAGATTTTGACACAATGAGACGACAAGTTGCAGCCCTCAAAGATCTGAGAAACACAGTAGAATCCCTCAGTAACAGAATGGAGCAAGCAGAAGAAAGGATTTCTGAAGACAAAGCTTTCGAACATTCCCAAACTCTCAAAGAGGAAGAGAAATGGAGGGCAAAAACAGATCACTCTCTCAGAGAGCTCTGGAATAATTTGAAGAAAACCAATATTCATCTTATAGGGATCCCCGAAAGCGACGAAGTGGCTTCACAAGGCACAGAGTCTGTTCTCCATGAGATTATGAAGGAGAACTTTCCAGACATGCCAAGAGATTCTGAAATTCAGATAGCAGACAGTTTCAGAACTCCAGCATGACTCAACCCAAATAAGACATCCCCCAGACGCATCATAATCAATTTCACTAAAGTTTTAATATGAAGAAGAAAATTCTGAAAGCAGCCAGATGAAAGAAAACCATCACCTACAAGGGCAAGAATATTAGAATAACTGCAGATCTCTCTGCTGAAACCTTTCAAGCTAGAAGAGGATGGTCATCAACTTTTAATCTCCTAAAACAAAATAACTTTCAACCCAGGATCCTGTACCCAGCTAAACTGAGTTTCATTTATGACAGAGAAATTAAATACTTCAATGACATTCACATGTTGAAGAAATTTGCCACAACTAAACCAGCTCTCCAGGATATTCTCATACCTATCCTCCATAAAGACCAGCATAATCCTCCACCACAAAAGTAAACCCACCCAGAAAATTTTGATCAAATTCCAAATTCCACAGTCACAAAAGGATTAAAAATGTCCACCAGACTCTCGAAAGGCTTATCAATATTCTCAATTAATGTGAATGGTTTAAATTGTCCTCTAAAGAGGCACAGGTTGGCTGACTGGATACAAAAACTCAAGCCAGATATCTACTGCCTACAAGAATTGCATCTTACATTAAAAGACAAATATAGACTCAAGGTGAAGGGATGGTCATCTACACTTCAGGCAAATGGAAAGCAGAAAAAAGCAGGCATTGCAATCCTATTCGCAGATGCAATAGGCTTTAAACCAACCCAAATAAGGAAGGATAAGGATGGACACTTCATATTTGTTAAAGGTAATACTCAATATGATGAGATTTCAATTATTAATGTTTATGCACCCAACCAGAACGCACCTCAATTTATAAGAGAAACTCTAACAGACATGAGCAACTTGATTTCCTCCACTTCCATAGTAGTTGGAGATTTTAACACCCCTTTAGCAGTGCTGGATAGATCCTCCAAAAAGAAGCTAAGCAAAGAAATTTTAGATTTAAACTTAACCATTCAACATCTGGACTTAAGAGACATCTACAGAACATTTCATCCCAACAAAACTAAATACACATTCTTCTCATCAGCCCACAGAACATGCTCCAAAATTGACCAAATCCTAGGCCACAAATTTAACGTCAGCAAATTTTAAAAAATAGAAATTATTTCTTGCATCTTCTCAGACCATCATGGAATAAAAGTTGAACTCAATAACAACAAGAACCTGCATACCCATACAAAAACATGGAAGCTAAACAACCTTATGCTGAAGGATAGATGGTTATAGACGAGATTAAGAAGGATTTTTGGAACAAAACAACAATCAAGACACGAATTACCAGAACCTCTGGGATACTGCAAAGGCAGTCCTAAGAGGGAAATTTATAGCACCGCAAGCCTTCCTCAAGAAAACGGAAAGAGAGGAGGTTAATAACTTAATGGGACATCTCAAGCAACTGGAGAAGGAAGAACACTCCAACCCCAAACCCAGCAGAAGAAAAGAAATAACCAAAATCAGAGCAGAATTAAATGAAATTGAAAACAAAAGACATGTACAACAGATCAATAAATCCAAAAGTTGGTTTTTTGAAAAGATCAATAAAATAGATAAACCTTTGGCCAACCTAACCAGGAAAAAAAGAGTAAAATCTCTAATTTCATCAATCAGAAATGGTAACGATGAAATAACAACAGACCCCTCAGAAATTCAAAAAATCCTTAACGAATACTATAAGAAACTCTACTCTCAGAAATATGAAAATCTGAAAGAAATTGACCAATACCTGGAAGTACGCCACCTACCAAGACTTAGCCAGAATGAAGTGGAAATGTTGAACAGGCCTATATCAAGTTCTGAAATAGCATCAACTATACAAAATCTTCCTAAAAAGAAAAGCCCAGAACCAGACGGCTTTACATCAGAATTCTACCAAACTTTAAAGAAGAACTAATATCTATATTACTAAACCTCTTCCAAAATATAGAAAAAGAAGGAATATTACCCAACACATTCTATGAAGCAAACATCACCTTGATCACAAAACCAGGGAAAGACCCAACAAGAAAAGAAAATTATAGACCAATATCACTAATGAATATTGATGCTAAAATACTCAATAAGATCCTAACAAACAGAATCCAACAACACGTCAAAAAACTTATACACCACAACCAAGTGGGATTTATCCCAGGGTCTCAAGGCTGGTTCAATATACATAAATCTATAAATGTAATTCAGCACATAAACAAACTAAAAAATAAGGACCATATGATTCTTTCAATTGATGCAGAAAAAGCTTTTGATAATATCCAGCATCCCTTCATGATCAGAACACTTAAGAAAATTGGTATAGAAGGGACATTTCTTAAACTAATAGAGGCCATCTACAGCAAACCCACAGCCAATATCGTATTGAACGGAGTTAAATTGAAATCATTTCCACTTAGATCAGGAACCAGGCAAGGTTGCCCATTGTCTCCATTGCTCTTTAACATTGTAATGGAAGTTTTAGCCATTGCAATTAGGGAAGAAAAGGCGATCAAGGGTATCCACATAGGGTCAGAAGAGATCAAACTTTCACTCTTCACAGATGACATGATTGTATATCTGGAAAACACTAGGGATTCTACTACAAAACTTTTAGAAGTGATCAAGGAATACAGTAATGTCTCAGGCTACAAAATCAACACCCATAAATCTGTAGCCTTTATATATACCAACAATAACCAAGCCGAACAAACAGTCAAGGACTCTATTCCTTTCACAGTAGTGCCAAAGAAGATGAAATATTTGGGAGTATACCTAACAAAGGACGAGAAAGATCTCTACAAAGAGAACTATGAAACTTTAAGAAACAAAATAGCTGAAGATGTTAACAAATGGAAAAACATACCATGCTCACGGCTGGGAAGAATCAACATTGTTAAAATGTCTATACTACCCAAAGCAATATATAATTTTAATGCAATTCCTATTAAAGCTCCATTGTCATATTTTAAAGATCTTGAAAAAATAATACTTTGTTTTATATGAAATCAGAAAAAACCTCGAATAGCCAAAACATTACTTAGCAATAAAATCACAGCAGGAGGAATCACGCTACCAGACCTGAGACTATACTATAAATCAATAGTGATCAAAACAGCATGGTATTGGCACAAAAACAGAGAAGTAGATGTCTGGAACAGAATAGAGAACCAAGAGATGAATCCAGCTACTTACCGTTATTTGATCTTTGACAAGCCAATTAAAAACATTCAGTGGGGAAAAGATTCCCTATTTAGCAAATGGTACTGGGTTAACTGGTTGGCGATCTGTACAAGACTGAAACTGGACCCACACCTTTCACCATTAACTAAGATAGACTCTCATTGGATAAAAGATTTAAACTTAAGACATGAAACTATAAAAATACTTGAAGAAAGTACAGGAAAAACTCTTGAAGGAATTGGCCTGGGTGAATATTTTATGAGGAGGACTCCCCAGGCAATTGAAGCAGTATCAAAAATACATTACTGGGACCTGATCAAACTAAAAAGTTTCTGCACAGCCAAGAACATAGTAAGTAAAGCAAGCAGATAGCCCTCAGAATGGGAGAAAATATTTGCAGGTTATATCTCCAATAAAGGTCTAATAACCAGAATCCACAGAGAACTCAAACACGTGATCCCATCTCAGGGTGGGCAAGGGACTTGAAGAGAAACTTCTTTAAAGAAGACAGACGCACGATCTACAAACACATGAAAAAAAGCTCATCATCCTTAATCATCAGAGAAATGCAAATCAAAACTACTTTGAGATAGCACCTAACCCCAGTAAGAGTAGCCCACATAACAAAATCCCAAAGCCAGAGATGTTGGCGTGGATGTGGAGAAAAGGGCACACTTCTACACTGCTGGTGGGAATGCACACTAATACTTTCCTTCTGGAAGGATGTTTGGAGAATACTTAGAGACCTAAAAATAGACCTGCCATTCGATCCTATAATTCCTTTACTAGGTTTATACCCAGAAGACCAAAAATCACAATATAACAAAGACATCTGTACCAGAATGTTTATTGCAGCCCAATTCATAATTGCTAAGTCATGGAAGAAGCCCAAGTGCCCATGGACCCACGAATGGACTAGCAAATTGTGGTACATGTATACCATGGAATATTATGCAGTCTTAAAGAAAGATGGAGACTTTACCTCTTTCATGTCTACATGGATGGAGCTGGAACATATTCTTCTTAGCAAAGTATCTCAGGAATGGAAGAAAAAGTATCCAATGTACTCAGCCCTATTATGAAGCTAATTTATAGCTTTCACATGAAGGCTATAGCCCAACTATAGCACAAGACTATGGGGAAAGGGCCAAGGAAGGGGAAGGGAGGGGGGAGGTTAGGGTGGAGGGAGAGTAATGGGTGGGGCCACACCTACGGTGCATCTTAGAATGGGTACAGGCGAAACTTACTAAATGCAGAATACAAATGTCTACATACAATAACCAAGAAAATGCCATGAAGGCTACGTTGAACAGTTTGAAGAGAATATTTCAGATTGTATATGAAACCAGCACATTGTACCCCTTGATTGCACTAATGTACACAGCTATGATTTGACAATTAAAAAAAAAGAAAAAGAAAGAAAAGAAAAGAAATCTCTTTCTCTATGTGTGTGTATCTTATTGGCTCTGCTCACTCGCTGAAGAACCCTAATCCAGTCACAGTAACTCCCAGTGACTTCTAGGTGAAGCCCCTAGTGGCAAGTTTGACAGTGATGGCTGGGGAAACCGTTACTCTCTGAACCTTTCCTTCTCTCACTGCTCCTGTTGGCTCCCAGGAATTTGCAGCTCGGCCACAGCCACCACAGAGGCTGTGGGAGCAGCATCTCTGTCCCCGGATTCAGCCTCTGCACTTAGCTACTTTTTCCCTCCATCCTGACTTCTCCCTTCCAGATGTGTCCTGCTCTGCTTGTCCACGTGCTGGGAGCTAAAAATGGACCCCTGGGCCAGGAGCCACCTGTCAGAAGGCTTCTCTCCTCTCCTGCTGGCCCCTGGCCAATTCCCTGGAAAGGAGCCGGCTGACAGGCACGTGCTCGGGCCCAGGGGTGGGACCACAAGCTGTCCACACCACCCTGGTAAACACTCACCAGATACCTTGGGGCAGGGTCTGGGGATGTGGGGGAGACAACAGGAAGGATATTTTCTGGGGACCTCTCGAGAAACCCGCTGTTGTCAATGTTCAGGTCATCACCAGGGTTGCTTAAGCAGCTGGAGGTGGCCCACTCCGGGCACCGGGGACATGTCATCAGCTTGTCCCCAGCCTACCCCAGCTTGCTTCAGACCCTCTGAGCAGAAGGCTTTACACAAGGTGGATTCTGAAACACTCCACCTCCACGAGGACACCCCAACTAGGCACCCAAGAGTATCCCCTCCCACATTTATTCCTGCCAAGCCCACCCCCACCCTGCTATTGAGGGCATCTGGAGGGGAGAGCAGCACCTTAGATGTCACAGAGGGTGCTCGCATGTCCTGGCACTTCCGGACTCTCTGGTCAGAGGCAGGGCAGAGTGAGGAGGTTGAATGCAGAGGTTTGCTGGAAGGGCATCCTGGTCAGGGGATGCCCTCCCAACAAAGATTCACGGACAGGCAAAGCCTTGGTCTGCTTCTGTCCTCTGCGTTCATCTCACTCTATTCAATCTCCCTTCTCCTCGGTGATGTTTGGGTACAAGCCCAGAGTGTCTCAGTCATTTTCATGCATGAGAACAGATTCATTTTGGTGATTAACACACATTTTAGGGATTGACGAGTCCAGTTGATTGAACACTTTCTCAGCATCTCACACTGTGGCCCAGGCTGACCCTCAAGACCAGTCTGTCCTCTCCTCCTCCCCCTCCCTCAGCTGCTATCAGATCTCCATGCTAGGATGCTGGGGCCTGGGGGAGGGTGGGGTCTGGGGGAGAGTCCCCTGGCCCTGGCTGGCATTGCTATAATGCAGCCCCTGGAGTGAGAGAAGATTCTGGCACTGTCTGGGCCACCTCTGTGGGGTCTTTAGGGGCCCACATGTACACAGTGTCCTTTCCCACTGGCCTCACATGGCCATTTCACCCCTAAATCTTCACCCTACAGATGCTAACCATGGGTGCTGGCCTTACCCTGGCAGGCTGCACGCTGAACTGACGTCCTCTTGAGATGTCCTCAGTTCCTTCCTCAGTTTCCCCTGGCCCCATAACAACCGCCCACCCCTGCTGGGTTAGTCAGGGTTGAGCAGCTGTAATAAAGAGCCCCAACATGGCACAAACAAGATAGAAGTTCATCTCTTTCCTCCGTGTTAGCCGAGCCCTGCCAAACCCTCTCCTACCACATCACGTCCTGAGCCCACACAGTCCTGGGCCACCACTCCACATCTCGGTCCCCATGAGTACACAGCCCCCTCATCTGAGAGGATACATTCTGGGACCCCCAGTGGATGTCTGGAACCCTGGATGGCACCAGAGCTTATGTATACTGTATTTTTTCCTACATATACATACCTATGATAGAGTTTAATGTATGAATTAGCCACAGGAAGAAATTAATAACAGTAACTGATAGTAAAATAGAACAATTATAACAGTACCCAGCATCACCACACTTGCACTTTGGGGCCTTATTAAATAAAACCAGGGTAACTTGAACACCACACTGCGTCTCATGACCGATCACCTGGACGGCTCTTCTCCTCTCCGGCAGCTACACTGACATCAGTGGGTGACAGACAAAAGGATGGTTCACACCCGGGGGTCGGAGCAGGAGGGCATGGGATTTCATCATGCTACCCAGAAGGGATTACAATTTAAATATTTCTGTAATTTTCCATTTAATATTTTCAGACCCAGGTTGACTTTAGGTAACTGAAAGTACAGAGCGTGAAGCTCTGGCTCAGGGGGGGCTGTGTTTCGTAGCTCCTCCCACCTGGGCGTGGCCTTCAGTGGTTCCCTCCCACCTGGGCGTGGCCTTCAGTGGTTCCCTCCCACCTGGGTGTGGCCTTCAGTGGTTCCCTCCCACCTGGGCGTGGCCCTCAGTGCTGCTCACTAATGAACGCCCCACCCCCACCCCCCAGAGCCCCACCATTTTCTGGTCTCTTCCAGCTGGAGAGTAGACCCTACCTGCAGTCTCAGGAAGACAGGTGCGGGGATGTGTGTGCGTCTCAAGAACAGGGGGACTCTTATTGGTTATTGGTCTCAGCTTTATGGCTTCAGCCAGATTCTTGAGACAGAGAAGTTCCAGCTGACACAGAGGAGCACACAGCCCAGGGAAGATCTGGGACTTCATTAAAAAGCCTTAATGCCACCTGCCACAGCTCTTGGTGCACAGCCTATGTTCTAAGGGCTTTGGGAACAAAGTTGTCCTGTCCCCTTCTTATAAACAGGACCTGGGACCCATGAGGTTGAAACACGTGTCCATAACACAAGGGTACCCAGAGCAACTCCTCCCCCCCGGGCAAACCTGCACAGGATCCCCTCCCCCCAGCACCACACCTGAGGTCCCTGGGCAGCCTGAAGGCCACCCTTTGCTGCGCTTTCTCCAAGGACTTCCCCAAACACCCCTCAGTCCTCTGGGCCCCAGACCCCAGAAACCCTCTGCCCTGACACTGTGGCCCAAAACATCCCCCTCCTCCCACTCCTCCTTTCCCTCTTCCCTGTCCCTCCTCCCTCCTCCTGTGCTCCTGATAACAAGCATGTCATTCCTGCTAGCAGCCCTGGTGACTGTGGCAGGGCTCGCCCCTAAACCAGGGGTAGAGACCAAATCCTGTCCCTGCAGCCCTCTCAAACCCCAGACCCTTCCTGGCACATCGCTGTCATGGCCTGGCCCCTCCACCTCCACCCAGGCTTCTACCAGCCCTCTGACCCCGAGAACCCGCCACCAACCAAGCACCTTCATTGTTCCAGGGACCATTCTCCGCACACAGTCAGGAGCATCCGTGCTTCACTTAAAAGCCCAAGGGCTCCCCTCTGTCTGTGCACCAAAGTCCAAACTCCCAGGCAAGCTTCCAAGCCCTAACAATTTGGACCCAGCCTGCCTTTTGGTGGTACACCCTCACCCCGTCTATGCACTCGGCATCCAGCCAGAGGGTCTCAAGCTTTGGCAAGAATAAGAATCACTGAGGGTCTTGTTAGTCACGTTCCTGCACTCCGGACTTGGAGACGCGAATCTGGCTGCTCTGGGAGCCTAGGAACCTGCATGTGCCACCAGCTCCCCAGATGACCTGAGAAGCCTGGTGAGGATCCTGTCCTGACCTTGCTGTGTGCTCTCCAGCATCCAGGCCCCACTCACACTGTTCCTTGTGCCTAGAACACTATTCCTTCCCTACCTACCTGTCCCCAAGTCCTACCTCTAAGGACACCTCCCCAGAAAGCCATCTGCAGACCCTGAGAGAGACCACCGGCCCCGCACTGTGTGTGTTCCCATAGCACTTTGCTCTCTCCTGTAGCTTTAGGACTGCCCCCCAATGTGGGTATTAATTATGTGTCACCCATTTATCCCACTCTGCCAGCAAGCAGCCCGCAATAAGCCTGGAGCCTGCAGGGCACTAATCCCAGCAGACCAGACAAGCAAAGGGATGAGTCCAGCAGCCCCACAGCCCCAGCCTCCAGGCCCCAGGGATAGTTCCCACCCACTCGCCTACCCGGGCTGCTGGGGTTCCCTGAGCAGCACATCTGGCTTAAAAAGGAAATACACTATTTCATGACTTAACTCATTCTATTTTTAGAACCAGTGACTCATCTCCACCATGGGGGCTCTGTGGCTGCTCCTGGGCTGGCGCATGAGGCCCTGCAGGGAGGGGCAGGTGCACAGGGGGCCCACACGGGGCTGAGAGGGCAGCAGTCGCTCCATGCCCGCTGCCTCGCCAAAATAACTGTCTCCATAGGCCAGGACACACCCTCAGAGGAGATGGCCATGGCAGAAGATGGTATGTGTTGTGTCCCGTGCAGGGGAGGAGGCACAGACAAGACCACCACCTTGCTGTCCTCCCCCTGTGCAGGCTGGCCACAGCCACAGGCCACCTGCCCACTGTTGTGTCTGCCTAGCTGTGTCCTTCCTCGCTCATCCTCTCCAGAGGAGAAGAGCCCAGGAAAGCTGAGGGCCCAGAAGGACCAACACTCTCCCAGGATGTGTGACTGTTTCTGGGGGAACGAGTATGAGGAATTCCTAGTGATGACAAGGGTGCCTAGGACTGGGGGGGTCCCAGCTGTGTCCCGGTTCCCTGCTGGCTCAGACCCTTTGCCCCTTAAAAACAGAAGGAAAGGGCCACCCTGAGCCCCCACCAGAGGCACGCGGGTCCCTGAGCCCAGCTCACTGCGCTTCTGTGATGTGTGTCTCCCACTGTGTCTTCTTCTAAAAAATACATGCTCACTATACAAAACCAAGAAAACCCACAACAAATAACATGGGGCAATAAGAAAAGGACATATAACATGCTCCCAAATGTGTGGGAGAGAGGTCAGTGGGGGAGACACTTGTGTTTGCTCAGAAGCACTTGGAGCAGCTCTGGGCCAGACAAGAAATGCGGGTGCCATGAGCATCACTGAGGAAGAAGAGTAGACAGTCGCAGGCTGGAGGACGGACTCACTGTGGACGGCATGGACAGCTGTGGGCTGGAGGACGGACTCACTGTGCACAGCGTGGACGGCCACAGGCTGGAACACGGACTCACTGTTGACGGCGTGGACGGCCACGGGCTGAAGGACAGACTCACTGTGGACGGCATGGACGGCTGCAGGCTGGAGGACGGATTCAGTCTTTTTTTTTTTTTTTTTTTTTGTGGTTTTTTAGGCAGGGGCTGGGTTTGAACCCGCCACCTCCGGCATATGGGACCGGCACCCTACTCACTGAGCCACAGGCGCCGCCCCGGACTCAGTCTTGATGGCGTGGACAGCCACAGGCTGGAGGACGGACTCACTGTGGACGGTGTGGACAGCTGCGGCTGGAGGACGGACTCACTGTGCACAGCGTGGACGGCCGCAGGCTGGAACACGGACTCACTGTTGACGGCGTGGACGGCCGCGGGCTGAAGGACAGACTCACTGTGGACGACGTGGATGGCTGCGGGCTGGAGGACAGACTCAGTCTTGATGGCGTGGACAGCCACAGGCTGGAGGACGGACTCACTGTGGATGGCATGGACGGCCACAGGCTGGAGGACAGACTCACTGTGGACAGCGTGGACGGCCACAGGCTGGAGGACGGACTCACTATGGATGGTGTAGATGGCCGTGGGCTGGAGGACGAACTCAGTCTTGATGGCGTGGACGGCCACAGGCTGGAGGACGGACTCACTATGGATGGTGTAGATGGCCGTGGGCTGGAGGACGGACTCAGTCTTGATGGCGTGGACAGCCACAGGCTGGAGGACGGACTCACTGTGGACGGCATGGACGGCCACAGGCTGGAGGACAGACTCACTGTGGATGGTGTAGATGGCCGTGGGCTGGAGGACGGACTCACTGTGGACAGCATGGACGGCCACAGGCTGGAGGACAGACTCACTGTGGACAGTGTGGACGGCCACAGGCTGGAGGACAGACTCACTGTGGATGGTGTAGATGGCCGTGGGCTGGAGGACAGACTCACTCTTGATGGCATGGACGGCCACAGGCTGGAGGACGGACTCACTGTGGACGGCGTGGACGGCCACAGGCTGGAGGACAGACTCACTATGGATGGTGTAGATGGCCGTGGGCTGGAGGACGGACTCACTCTTGATGGTGTGGACAGCCACAGGCTGGAGGACGGACTCACTATGGATGGTGTAGATGGCCGTGGGCTCGAGGACAGACTCACTCTTGATGGCGTGGACAGCCACAGGCTGGAGGACAGACTCACTGTGGATGGTGTAGATGGCCGTGGGCTCGAGGACGGACTCACTCTTGATGGCGTGGACGGCCACAGGCTGGAGGACGGACTCACTGTGGACAGCATGGACGGCCACAGGCTGGAGGACGGACTCACTCTGGATGGTGTAGATGGCCGTGGGCTGGAGGACGGACTCACTCTGGATGGCGTGCCCTCTGCAGTTTGCAGGGAAATGGGGAGGAGGAGCAGGGAAGGGAGACCCAGAATTTGAGAACTAGTTCTCAAGACCACCCTCACTTGTGATGTCTCCAAGTTCATTCTTGGTTTCAACAACTGTTAAAAGGAAGCAGAATTCACTGAACACTGTTATAGTCTCAGTAATAGTTTATCATACAGATTAAAATCAGCCAAGGGGCTGAGACGAGAGGCTCCCTTGAGACCAGAAGTTTGAAACCAGCCTAAGCAAGACCCTGTCTCTACTAAAAACAGAAAAATTAGCCAGGAGTTATGAGGGCCCCTGTAGTCCCAGCTACTCAGGGGGCTGAGTCAAAACAGTTGCTTGAACCCAGGTGTTTGAGGTTGCTGTGAGCTATGATGACACCACGGCACTCTAGCCCAGGTGACAGAGGAAGACTGTCTCAAAAAATGAAATGAAATGAATATAATATAATAATTAACCAAGAGAAGAGATGCCTGGGCAGAGTCCCAGGAAGTTCCATGCATAGTGAGGCCGATTTCCATGTCCCAATGGAGGTGTGGCCACGTGAACTGCCCACAGCAGTGGTACTTGACAACATGCCAAGTATTGCCAACCAGGGACGTCCCCTGAGCATTGGTGTCCAGAGTTCTTACTGGAGTTCACTCACCCAGACATAGCAGACTGCCCCTGTTGCTAACCTTTAATCTCCAGCCCTGCAGAGGTCAATAGGATACCAAGCCCCCTTATAACAGTAAACGAGGACACTCTCCCCAAGCAGGGCATCCCAGGAGCCAAGGGCAAAGCCCAGACCTCTGCTTGGGTGGAGTGAAACCTTTACTACACAGAAGGCCAAGTCTTCAGTAACGTTTGCAGCTCAAACTCACAGCCTACGTCAATTTGCTGTGGCCACATTTTCAGTGCCCAGGAGCCACATGCACCTAGTGCAGGTCTAACATCTGTGTCTGGGTCATTCTGCCCACCACCCTTATCCCACAGAGGACAAGCTGCCAAGGGCTGGGGCTTCGTCTCCTCTGACACCGTGGCCCTCATGCCTCGCACATTGGAAGCACTCATGGGTGCTTGCTGGGTTGTGACCACATCAGTCCACCTGTTCCAGTCAGCTCAGGCTGCCATAACACAGGACCACAGACGGGGTGGCTTCAACAGCACATATTTATTTATTGCAGTGCTGGAGGCTCGAAGTCTGACCTCGAGGTGTTGGCAGGGCTGGCTCATCCAGAGGACCCTTCCTTTAGCTCAAAGGGGTTAATGGCTTCTTTGAAGTTCCTGTCTCCACAAAGTCACATTCTGAAGTGTTGTGGAGTTAGGGTTTCACATAAGAATCTGAGGGGACACAGCCCAGGCTTAACATTATCCATTCATGTGCCTACTGCCCACCATGGTCATGCATTGATCAGTCACCTGCTCGCCGTCCACCTTCCCTGAGCCACAACATGCATCTGTCTCTGCAGCGTATGCAGAAAGCACGCCAGGTGTCTCTAAGGAGCATGACTGTCTCCCCCTTAGACTTTCTAATTGGAAGATTCTCTTAGGAGCCCCAGGTGGACATGGGGAGCCACGGAAAACTTCAACTCTGACTCCAGGTTGAACTGGTCAAAGGTAGCTTGGCACAGCTGCTATTCCTGAAGGACGTGAGAGGTGCCACAGAAGACACTCAAATACCCAAAATAGGGTCCAGGATAAAGACCACAAGCACAAGGAACAGCCAAGCAGCCAATGGCAGAGACCACCAGTCACTTACTCCATCGCCAGTTTTCCTTCATTGCTTTATGTTATTCAGGATGGCAATGAGCCCAGCCAACAAATGCCATTTTGCAGCCTTGTGTACATCTAGGGACACCATGTGACATCATTCTGGCTTATGAGACAGAAAACTAAGGGTTTCTAAGAGCATTTCCTTCTGTCTATATCACCCTTTCCTTTCTCTTCCTGCCTGGAACTCATGTGAGATGGCTAGAGTCACAGCAGCCTTCTTGTAGCCATGAAGATCCAAGTTCACAAAGGTCTGAGACCTTGATAACATCATGAAGCTGTCACACAGCAGCCTGGAAATGCCAAAAGCCATACATCTCACTGCATGAAAAAAATAAAAATGAAAGGCAAGAGAGGAAAAGCTTCTCTTCTTTAAGTCTCTGTCTACTTATTTGTTGTTTGCAGCCAAATGCCGTGACCGCCAGACATGAGACCAGGGCGCATTCTCTGGTCCATTAAGCAGTGTGGCCTGGGTGCCTGCTCTGAGTCAGGCTGTGATGCTGACACTTGGATGCCACTTAAAGAAATTATTGACCAATTGAACTGAAAATGGAAGTCAAATAAGGTTGGCAGAATCCTATCTTCTGCATCTTTCTAGTTGCTGTGCTTTCATGGGGTAGCCTCAGGGTTCTATTCTCCCACTGGGTGACCCCAATAGAAGAATATCTCCTCCACCAGCTCAGTATCCTGGCTCACTGGGCCGAGAGATGAACTTCAAGGTGTGTGTGGAGGTGCCCATGAGGACACCCAGGTTATGTGCCCCTCCACAAATGGCAAAACTTCAGCACATCATAACTTCCTCCCATCTGGGTGACCTGGTCTGCCCAGGATTGGGGGTTTCTCAGGACATGGGACTTCTAGTTTTAAAACCAGGACAGGACAGGCAAACAGGGGCAGACGGCCACCCTAGCTCCATCAAAATATGCTATGACAACAAATGTGGGTTTTCTTCCTTACAGAGATTAACAAAATCATGCACAGTAACTTTTTAAGTGGACAATATTTTTCTCAGAGATCAATGAGAACATCCCTCCAGCTCCCACCCCTGTGAGCAGGTGGTACCCTCAGGCAGGGCCCTAGGCTACCCCAGGCCACTTGTCCTTGACCCAGGGATATGAATGGAGCTCTGCTCAGCCTCTGGCTTATGCAGTCACCAGAGGACAACCTGTGCTGACTCTACAGAGAAAGGACCTTCAGCTGGGTCATCGTCCCCTGGGCACCATCCCACACTATCAAGATTCTCTTGGTCGCTGGCTCCACCCCTAGAAGGTCACTGCCCCACTGACCAGCTCCCCGGCCTTTGTATTAGTTTTCTTGAACTGAAGACCTGAGCACAGCAGGTCCCACAGCAACAAGAAAAGATCTTCTCAGCATAGGTGAGTTCATCAGGTGCCACAGGAACGGTGATAACTATCCATGGCTCTCACCTGCCTGTGGTCCGTTCAGCCAGGATGCTGCAAGGTGGAGGCTCCATACCCACCCCCGCGTGTCTATTTGTCCTTGTCAGCAGCTTCAGTCCCTGAACTGCCATCTAAGACCCTGCTCTTAACCGACATTCCCAGGTCCTCTGGGGGTGCACAGGAATCACCTGCTCCAAAAGCTTTGTGTCCAAAGGACTCAGATGACGCTAAGTGAGTGTCCCTAGTACCGCCATAGTCTCCCAGAAAGCAAGATGCTGCTGCGCCCCCAGGCCCAGCCCCAGGAACAACGTCTAGGCTGACACTTCTCCTCAGGCTGTTGCAAGTTGATCCTTTCATCCCACGATTCCACATGAGCTTGTTGACCCTCACTGTGATCTAGAATGTGCTAGAAGGATCCCAGGAGATACAGGGCGGAGGGTGGATGTCAGCATTTGTTGAATCTCCCTGGGGGATTTGAATCTGCCATGAGCAGAGCCGAGCCGCTGAGTTTCCATGCTGCTTGGTAGGGTGGAGTGACAGGTGGCCGGAGCAGCAGGGGCACCCATGGCTTCCCCACTAAACTCTGTCCTCCACCTTCCTGGCTGTTTGCAGGAGGCAGGGGTCTTTCCCACGACTCCCTTGTCTGCCCCTCAGGATAACCTGTTGGGCGACAGAGGTAGGGATTATTGTGCCCATTTTTGAGATGGGGAAACAGAGGTTCAAGCAAGTGGAGATTTGGCAGAGGGTCAACCAGAGCCGAACTTGAACTCAGGTCTCACAAGTCTGTTTTGAGAGAACCTCCCAGGGGCCTGCTCTGGGAAAACCAAGACAGCTACCTGCATTTATCCGTCCCTTGGGAGGTAGGAGGAGGCAGGCACTGACAGAAGTGAGCAGAGACAGGGTATGGCCTGGGGTGGCAGGGCCAGCTTGTGACATGGTCACATCTGTCCTCCTGGCCTTTCTTGACCCCTCTGGCTCACCCAGCCTCTTCCTGCAAACAAATTTATAAAGTCAAAGGCAGAGAAAGACTTAAAGCAAGACCCACCCTCTGGGAGATTCTATAACCTGTTGATGGACAAGCAGTGGTGGCCCCTCCAATCTCCCATGTGGCCAGCCCTCTCACAGGAAAGTCTGGGTCAGTCTGGGTGGGCACCGTCCATCTTGGGCCCCTCCGATCTCCTGTCTCTTCTGCCCCAAGGGTGGGATGCAGGGATCAGGAGCCTGCCCTGCTCCCCAACACCTCCATTCCCAGGGCCAGCTCAGCCTTGGGCCAGCACAGTGGAGACAGCTTCTTGCCGAGGCCTAGTCCTCTTTGAGTTTTCGGGGTTGCTGCCGTCGGGCCAGTCGGTGATCAATGTAAGTCCCCAGGCAGGACCACAGGAGGAAACGCACCAGCAGAATGACAACCAGCAAGACTGTGAGTGGGTCAGGCCCTGTGCTGCCACCCAGCCAGGAGGCCATGACCTCAGCGCTGACCACACAGGGCAGCTCCAGGTGCAGTCAAGCCCTGTAGTCCAGGCCTGGCACTGCCAAGGGGCTGCCGTGTGGGAAGCTCAGTCCAGCCTGTGGCCTAAGGGACAGTCCCTATTCCCTCCACAGCCACTGCACAGTCAGCCCTGCCCGCCGCACTGCAGCGGGGCCTCCCTGGCATGTGAGAGGACAGATCGGGGACAGCTAGCGGCCTCCTTGGTCAAGAGGCCCGTGCACCATTCATCCAGAATTAACCACTCTCTGTGCCGACAATGACAGCATTGTCCAGAGGCCTAGGGGGTGGGAGGCCGCCGGAGTCCGCCCCCCGAGCTGTCCCCTCGGCCCCTGCTCGCCAGCGCTGACGTAATCTGCAAACATCCCCAGCGGCAGCTGCTGGGCGCAGTGGCCACCTCCTCCTCAGGCTTTCAGCGGCCCATGCGGCTCTTCCGGCCCTGCCAGACAATCGGGCCCTTTCTCTCCCCAATTAGCTATCACTTCTGGAGGCTTTGCAGCGGCAGCAGGCCCCACAGGGCGGGGGAGGCGAGGCGGCTGTGCAGATGAAAAGGAAGGAGAGGGGGAAAACAAGAACAGTCAGCCCGGAGCCCACAGGCGACCCCAAACATGGCTCAGTGAGCACCCGGGCCGCACACCGCCCAAAGGCCCACTCCGGGACAGTGACAGCCGTGCAGGACAGCCTGGAGAGGACTTGGGCCCCGGGGAAACCGGTTGACCCCCAGGGGTTGGGTGGCCCCAGCACCTCCTCCCACTCACTCACCCCCATGGGCCCTGACCAGGAGGCTGTAGGGACCCAACGCCTGAAGCTGGACAGGACACCCAGCAGGGTCCCCTCACATCCTTGCACTTGCTGAGTGAACTCACACAAGTCTCACAACCTCTTGGGGCCTCAGATTCCTCAGTGGAAAGTGAGGCAAATATTACCTGCTTTGAAGGACTGAGGGAGGCCTGAGCACAGCTCCTGGACACAAGAAATGCCCCCACACACCCACAGCCTTCTCTGCCTGCATGTGCACACACGAACACACATACACACATGCGCGTGTACACATACACGTGTACACACCCCCAGACCCTGTCCCCTACTCCAGCTCTTGCAGCTGAGTTTTCCACAGGTGAAGAGACACACAGCCTGCACCCCCCAACTCCAATCCTGCATCCCATAAAGCAAAGGGGCCCAACAGGGCCTTCAGGGGGCCTAGCAGAAGGACAGCGGTCTCCAGCCACTGGGTCCTGGGAGTCCAACCACATTATCACCAGAAAATAGTCCAACCAGAGCTATAGACAAAAGCAATGGGGACTTCAGGCCTCCAGGGCCAGTCACAGGACACGGGAAGCCGGTTTCTGAACTTCTTCCTCACCTGCAAAACCAGCGTCCTCCTGCAGAGCCTTTCTGGAAGAATCAAAGTAAGGAACAGATGCAAGGGCTTTGACAGGGAGGTTTCACAGCAATGACGCACCTGTGCCAGGCACAGCCTTCCCTCTCTACCCCTAAACTCGTGCCTCGCCTGGGCTGACAAAGAACGTCTTGGGAACGTGTCTTGCCCTGCCGTGCTCTGTGGTGTGTCTCTGTCCAGCAGACCACCCAGTGCTTCAGCTGAAGGCCACTCTCATAGGGATCCTGTCGCCCTGGGCTTACTCGCCACCCACCAAGGTTTGAAGATCACTTCAAACATACATGAGAATTTAGTTATCAGAAGCCTGACATGGAGTCAGTCATCAGAGCGTTTTCCTTGATGAGGGCTAACAGAATGTAGAGGAAAGTCCCACCGAATTCCTGGACAAACCCATCTGCATCTGGGGCGAGGGGGCAGCCACACACCCTGGGACAAAGGAGAGGCCGATGGCTCAGCAGGCATCTCACTCACCTGAAGGTCCACATCCCCAAACATGGCATCCTGGAGGTGCTGGAGTGGCCTGCTCAGCCAGGGACACCCGCTGCTGCCCTGGGCCCCACTGCCAGCTCTGGCCACACCAGGCAGGGTCCCTCCCAACATGGGCAGGTGGGGACGAGGTGCCCTTGGACAAAACTCTCCGTGTTTGCCGAGCACACAATCAAACATGCAAAGTCAACCACATTCCCAGTCATGTGGCATCCACACAAACTGATTCTCCAGGGTCAAGGAGGCCTGGCCCCTTCCCACACAGACGTCCCTGGGCCCCTGGGGGTTGGCAAGGACATGGTCGGCACACACTTCCAGAAGGAGGGAGAGGCCTGCTGCCTGGGCAGTGCCAAGGCTCTTCCCCAGGCCAGCTGCTCCTGAGAAAGGGCTGTTGATGCAGGTACAAGAGACCCAGAATGGATAAGGTGGGACTTATTGGATTCACTGCCCTGCTGGCCCAGGCCAACAAGGACAAAGTGACAGACCTGCACGCTGACTTGTGTCACTTATTCAGCACCCACTGCCGCTCCATAGAGGGGCACCACGATGTTCCCATTCTCAGGGAGGAAACTCCCCAAGGCACCCCATGGTTAGCAGCCATGTGGGCTGGGGTCATTCCTTGGCCTCTCTGGCCGGCTCCTGTGCCCTCCAGTGCTGAACACGTTCCCTTTGACTCCTCTCCGGAGATGTCGTGGGCTTTGGGAGCCACCCCAGCGCTCAGATAGCTGAAGCATGGGGAGTCTTCCTCCTCCACAGGCCCGAAGACCGGCCGGTAGGGGAGTGAGACAGGGACAAACTGGAAGACCACACAGGCCCCAGGGCACGTGGGGCTGTGCCTGATGTCACCCGCTTCCCAGCTTGTTCTCACTTGTCCTGTCTTCTTCCCTCCTGTGTCCCCCAGGGACACTCCCTCCCAAATCACCCCCCTGTGAATATGACCCAGCATTGAGGGTGACAAGCTCCGGCCTTAGCACAAACTCAAACACGGTGAATTGGGGGTTGCCACACAGCTAAAGCAGTGTGGGATGGACTTGGGGGACACAAATCACTCTCAGGATCTCGGACAGCTGAGGAGACTTCCTACTCCCAAACCTCCAAGTATGGAAGCAGTTACTGGTGACATGGCCTCATTCACTGTCCGCTAGGGAAATGTCTGATTGATGAGATCTCTCCACAGCTGAGGTCCAGGGGGGAAGGCCTGGGGATGGGTGACAGCAGCATAAGCTCTCACCACCAGGGCCCAGTCCCCCCTTGGGTGACGGCACTGGGAGGGGGCCCCAAGGAGCTCATGCCACAAGCTGGTCTCCATCAAGGTGTCATTGATGTGCTCTGGGCTCTCCGGCTCCCACAACAAGGCAGGACCCTGTGGGCAAAGTCGAGACCCTCACCCAGGGGCTCCCCGAGTCCCCCAGGACTTAACAGGCTCTGGGCACCTGGATGGCACTGGGAAGAACACACTGCCTGCGCCGGGGTCAGGAGGCCAAATTAAAGGGAGCTCTTGTTTTCATGAGACCAGATTCTGCCAAAATTGTAAAGCCACTGGCTGCCACCGTGCTACAGCAAGAGATTCTCAGAAATATCAAGGTCTTGTTGAAAATCCTTAGTTTTTATATTATTTTTTTCCTTTTTGCAAAAACAAGACGTGCTTGCTATCCCCCAAAAATAAAAATAAAAAAAAAAAAGGAAAACATCATGGAAAAAGTGAGTTATGAGACAGCAAATCTCAGCTCCTGCTTCTGCCAAGATGGAGCGCAAGATGCCGGGAGGACCGTGGGACAACCATGCGCCCTACGGAGGGTCATGGCCCAGCTCCTTCCCCCAAGAACATGGCTTCACTGCCTTGCCAGCCCAGGCTCGGGCATGGACAGAGCGTGCTTTTCCAACTGTGTTTCCACTGAAATGCTCCCTCCTCAAAGACGGGTGAAAATTAATTTTCTTTCTTCCCGCGCCACAAAAGCAGATTAAAATCGCAAACAGTGGGACGAGTAGGCGGGAGTGGAGGGCTTCCTCATTGAGGGAGACCCCTGCAAGGCGGTTTCTCTCCCTAACAAGGGACAGCCCGGCTACGGGGAGCCCCTGCTGCAGGCATAAAGCCCGGCCCCAGAACGCACTTGAGAAAAATGAGGCCGCTGCCCTCCCAACGGCTGAAAGCTGGTATGTAACTTTGCTCGGGGTGATCAAACAGCTAGTCAAGGGCGCTGTCAGGAGCAGAATGAAATTCCAAATAAATTAGCCATGTCCAAGAAGCCAATACAACACCGGATTAAGGCTCACAAAGAAAGCACAATTTATTCAGCCTACCTTGTCAGAATTCTTAATAACCTCCTCCGTTTTTCTCACCTCGGGCTGGGAGTCCCTGAATGCAAAGAGACAAAGTGAGCCCCACTCGGGACGCCGGGCTACAAATACCAAGATGTGCAGAATACGCTCATGGTCTAGTTGAGCACAGACGTTTACAGAATTGTGTTTTTAGGGACGTTTTAGCAGACACTGTACATAATCGTGGGGGTAGGCGCCATCCCTGAGGCATATGTGCTGGCTGTCCTCTGAATTAGAATACGGGAGGGGGCAAGAGAGGGGTACAATCCCTTCTGCTTAACTCTTTGGGGTTTTAGGAAGCGCCTGGTCCTTAAATAAAGAGTTCTGTCCAGGGTGCCTGAAAGCTCTGTCTCCAACTGAACATCATTTTATCTTTTAAGGCCGCAAGTAGGGGAAAGGTAGCCGTGTCCTCTGTTACAACTCATTAATATATGCAACAGCCCTAAAGACAATACCTTTTTTTTATCAATGAATCCAGACGGCTTTCACACGCCAACAAATGCTCTTTGAAAGAGTTAATAGGCAGAGGTTTGTGCCGGCTGGAAGCAGGCATCTTTGATGGGTCCCGTCTTAGGCTCTGATGATGTCTCTGGCTTTCCCCAAGGCCTCACTGAGAGGATGGGGCCCTTTCTTTGTCCCCGGGGGGGGGGCATGGAGGGCCAGGGGAAGGGGGCATTTGCTTTGCAGCACTGAGGCATTTGCAATAGAAATTCTGAGAGGAGCTAGAAGGATTGGACCGTCTGTTACTGAGACAGAATGTCAGGATGCTTAAAAAATAACAAAATAAAGATTTTCCAAGAAATATTTTCAAAAGGAAATAACCTAATGGTACTAAATTAAAAAAAAAAAAAGATGAAAGAAATACACCAGTGTGGGACTACAGGGAGACCACCATGGTTTCCCAGGCTGGATTCTCTCTCTTCGTTTCTAAATAAAGCAAGAGGGCAAGCAGTTGTCACCAAATGTGTGCCACGAGAATCCCCCATCACCTCCAAAACTCCAGCTTCACAGCCATCCCAAGGGACATGTTCAGACGCCTCCTGGAGTCTCCACTGTCAGTGGGTGACAGCGCACACTTACCAGGGACAAGAGGCATGTCCTCTGGAGAGGGGCTAACTCAGACACGTTCGCTAACTAGGGGCTAGCTCAGGCACATCCCCTAATTAGGGGCTAGATCAGGCACAATCCCCAACTAGAGGCTAGCTCAGGCCCATCCCCTAACTAGGGGCTAGCTCAGACATAGCCCCTGAGGAGGGAATAGCTCTAGCATGGCCCCTGGGGAGGGGCTAGCTGGTGGAAGAGGAGCTGAACTCCAGCAGGAAGCACAGTGGCCCCCTCCCCCTCTGAGGCCACACACCTCCCAGGCGCTGGGTCTCAGCCTGACTCCTTCCACCTTTTCTCTCTCTGCTGGTTCACTTCCTCCACTCCGCCTGGGCCTGCCCTGCACTGCCCCCGAAAGGCACCCTCTGCCTCCAAGTCAGTCCCATCCAGAAATAAGTCCACAGTCCCAGGCCCCAGCCTCCCTGCCCTAGACCCCCAAGAGAGGAATCTAAAGGGCTTGGCTCCCTGAGCAGTTGTCCAAACCAAGCATGGCTGCAGGGCCCCAAGACGGTGCAGGAGAGCTGGACACGCTCAGCCCATCCCCACCTCTAGCCCTCATACTGTCACATGTTCGCTGGGCCCGGGTGGCAGCCAAGGTGATTGGAATCCCCTCTGAGACACAGCACATGTACAATCATAAGTCCTTAGTTCTAAGGCATGTATTTTTTATATTTTGATAATTCTGCAACCAGGTTATAGCTCCTAGTAGATATGAAAGTTAATTGCCAGATTCTGGGGAAAAGAGGAGACAGAAATAAAGTTGTCATACCTGCTTTTGTATGAATTCCTAGTAGATATTAAAGTTAATTGCCAGATTCTAGGGAAAAGAGGAGACAGAAATAAAGTTGTCACTACCTGCTTTTGTATGAATTCAGCTAAGCATAGAGCATAATCTAATCACCGCCACTGAGCTTTTACTTTATTTGCCCACACCCAGTCAGCTTGTAACCCAAATTTGGATTCCCTAATTGTCACTTTAAATAACTTTAAAAATATTGCATGCAATGCAGCATTGAAACAAGAGGTTGTGTGCATGTGATATCCTGCCCCACACCAGGGAATGCAGTTGGAGATGGTAGAACTCAGCACCCTGTCAGGATCCGCGGTAAGCCTCACTGCTCTGCTGGCGTGAGCAACCTCTAGATGAACATTCGTCTATCCAAAGGCTCTGGCTGTCAGCAGAAACAACGAAAAGCAGAACCAGACCCAAAAGGACCCACCAAAATTATCAGAAAATGACATAAAGTAAGAATGATTAAAGGATTAAAAGAAAATATTTAAACTATAAATAAAGAGCAAAAGATCAGCAAGTGACCAAGCAGATTTGAAAAGAGCCATATAACCTTCAGAAATAAAAAATATATTGATTAACATTCACAGAAGATCAGACATGCTGAAAAGAGCCTTGGTGAACAGAAAGACAAAACTGGCTTCATCCAGAAAATAGCACAGAGAGACAGTGCAACCTAAGGGACAGAGAGAAAGGTATAACGTAGGGTCACAGGAGCTCCAGAAGGAGAGGACAGAATAGCACAAAGGTTATATCTGAAAGGAAAATGGCTGAGGATTTTTCAGAACTGATGGAAGATATTGATCCTTCGATTCAGACATTCCAAAAAATTCAACATAGGATGAATGACATGCAATTCCTACCTGGGGACCCCATACTGAAAAGACACAATTCCCCCCCAAATGTATTTTTAAATGCACCTGGGATTTTATTTTAATCGTGTATGTTAAGATGATAGGCATGGAGACAACTGCCTTGAAAGAAGTTTATTACTACAGTTCCCGAGAGGAAGAGGCATGCAGTACCAGGCAGTGCCATGTGGGGGAGCAGCAGGGTGAGGCACGGGGCAGAGGGAGCGAGGGGAAAGCCTTTATTTCTATAATGGCAGTAAATTATTACGTGGGGGTGCCCCTATAGGGCAGGAAGGGAAACAGAGAGGTTGGGCGTTGTGGCCGGAGGGTTTGTACCCCTAAAAACACAAGGATGGTATGGATACAAAAAATTTTGGCGGCTAACTTGGCCCATGATTTCAAGATGCTGAATTACAGAACATCAAGAATGGTTATTATCAAAGAGACTATCTTACAAGTTGCCTGAGTGGCAAAGTAGACCTTCGGCAGAGTCCTCAACGGTGGGGATGCAGAATACAGTGGAATCACACCTTGAAGGTGCTGAAGTAAATGACTGCCTGGAATCATATACTCAATCAAAACCATTTAAATAAAGGGAGGTGCTGACGTTTTATTTTGGGAACATACCTGTGAATGTATGTGCTTGGTTGAAGGGAATGAACATTTTCAGCTTCATGAAAAAATGCTCACTTGTTTTCCAAATTGATGGCATCAAGTTACACTTCCAAGAATAGTTTAGGGGTGTTCACTCCAGTTGCTTCTGGAAAATAAAAATTCAAACTCAAAGCTGTGGGAACTGGCTGGTTGCCCATAGCTCAGTTAGGGCGCCGGCCACATACACCAGGACTGGTAGGTTCGAACCCGGCCTGGGCCTGCTAAGCAACAATGACAACTACCACAGAAAAGAAAATAGCCGGGTGCTGTGGTGGGTGTCTGTGGTCCCAGCTACTTGGGAGGCTGAGGCAAGAGAATTGCTTAAGCCCAAGAGTTGGAGGTTGCTGTGAGCTGTGACGTCACAGCACTCTACCAAGGGCGACATAATGAGACTCTGTCTCAAAAAAAAAGCTGTTGGGATTTTGATTATTCTGAGCCTTGAGAAGAATATGGCTATGCAGCATGAGTCATGTCAAATGCAGATGTAACTTCTGTCCCTTCTCCTGTAAATAATTAGGAAGACCAAACAGTGCTGGAGATAAGACCCCCTCAGACCACTACCCTTCCTCAAGGATTAATGAAGTCACGTCACGTTCCTGGGAGTGTGGCGATCTGTAACCGATTGAATCTCTGTAATACAGACAGTGTAATTATAATCCCGCTAAAATGTCTCTGTTTCTGCCAATATAAATGAAACCTGAATTTCTCCACTTTGGAACAGTGACCCCATTCATTTGGAGTTGGTGGTTCAGGGTGATCATCCTCAAGCTTCACACTCAAATAAACTCTATATTTAGGGTGGCGCCGGTGGCTCAGTGAGTAGGGCGCTGGCCCCATATACGGAGGGTGGCGGGTTCAAACCCAGCCCTGGACAAACTGCAACAAAAAAAATAGCCAGGCATTGCAGTGGACACCTGTAGTCCCAGCTGTTTGGGAGGCTGAGGCAGGAGAATCACCTAAGCCCAGGAGTTGGAGGTTGCTGTGAGCTGTGACACCACAGCACTCTACCAAGGGCGATAAAGTGAGACCCTGTCTCTACAAAAAAAAACAAAACTGTATTTAATCTTATTTTCTGAATCTCATCCTTTAAGATTGACGCATCTCATCCTCACTGGCTTTTCAACGGTTGGCAATCTGGTGGGCGGAAGACACGCCTCATCTCACCTCACATTCATGTTCACTTTCCACGTACTTAAGGGCCCGTGGGTCTCCTCTTCTGCAAAGTGCCACTTGAGGCTTTTGCCTCCTGAGTTGTTTTTCTTTTTTATTAATTTGTAGGCATTCTTCTTTATATCAATCACGACTTTTTCTCCCTGTATTCTGAGGCTTTGACATCTGGGGATTTTCTGACCCTGGAGGGACAGCCCCTAGAGATAGGCTCACCTGTCAGTGTACCTTTCAAAGCAACCCCCAAATACAGGCTTTCGGCATCATAGATATTGCCCATCAAGATACGCTGGGCTCATATTTGGTCAAAGGTGTGTGGGGCAACTGATGGTACGTCAAAGCAACACGGTGCATCCGCCGTCGTGCGCAGTTGCATGCAGCGGGGCGGAGCGCTCACGCTGCAGACGCCGACCTTCCCAGCTGAGGTGGAGCGAGGCAATACCAGCCTCCTTGTTTCAGCTCTCATCCTGTCCTGCTAAAACAAGTGTCCCATCTGCAGTCCAGTGAGTGCCACGTTTTCATGTGATTTTGCTTTTTCTTCATGATTTTACTGATTAAAATGGCCCCAGGCATAGTGCTGAAGTGATAGCTGATGTTTCTAAACTGGAGAGGCTGTGCTGTGCCTTATGGGGAAAATGCTGGTGTCTCATGAGCTTCTTCCAGCATAAGGTGGGTCACTGTTGGCCGTGAGTTCAGTCCGAACCAGACATGATTAATAAGTTGCCTTTAAATAGGAACATGCACAAAACAAAGTTATGTATTGATCAGTTGACAAAAATGTTGTAACCAAAGGCTCACAGGAACCTAACCCTGTATTACTCCCTGGGGCCACAGGACAGTAATTCCTAACACAGGGTCTGCAGTGGCTTCACAGAGTACATCCACCATAAGCAAAATCGGCTGCACTTTCTTTGTATTTAACTTATCAACATCTCCCACAATAGACTGTAGGTTCCCTGAAGGGCAGGAAAAGCCTCCCCTTTTCCTAAGCCTCAGAACCCCACATGGAACCACATTTATACCCCCCCGGTCCCCGAACTCTGGACTATGGAACCCATGTCCTGTCTCAGGCAGGGGATATTGGAAAGTAGACTGGCCTAAGCACCCAGGGTGCTGGGTTTGAGAAGCAGTGGCCCCCTTACTAGACATGTTATTGCAAGTGACTTTTGCCTCTGGGCCTCAGATGCAAAAAGGAAAGAGTGTTTTTGATTTTATTGAGCATCTACTGTGTGCCAAATAGTGTATGCATCAGCTAAGAGGCTTCTGAAACCCCCTACGGAGACTAACCCACAGGGTTGAACTTTCTCTGATATTAAGGACTGGGCAGCACCTTCCTGACGCCTTCATTGTGTAAGCACCTCTGACCCCAGAATCCTGAGCTTGTATTAACAGTTTCATCCTCATGGCCCAGATGGCTGCTGCAGCTCCAGTCCTTAACCTAGGCTCCAAGGTAAAGAAAAGAGCCCAGGAAGAGGCAGCAATGCTCATGTCAGGGAAGCAGAATCTCACTGGGCAATCCTCAGCAGATTTCCACCTACATCCCTCCTGTCAGTCAGAACAGTGTCATGTAGGCCTAGATTCCAAGGCAGCTAGAAGGTCAGGAATTGTTCTTGGACACATTTCTAACACATCTGCTTCCAGGGTTCTCTTAGGAAGGAAGCGGGGAGACCAGATAGTGGGCCAGCAGCTGGCACCATGGTCTCGCCATGCTCGAGAATGTAAGATGCATTCTTACAAGGCAAGTATTTTCTTTGTCACCAGGAAGTTAAGGAACTTGAGTCAAGTCTCCCAGAGCTAGGACCTGAATCCCCATGAGGGGTGTCCAAGCTCTTTCTCGGAAACACTGGCTCCTGCCATTTTTGTTTAGAAATCCGACACTGCCCGTGTGGACAGCTGCCAAGCGGGATTTCTGCTGTCCCTCATCCCACCCCACGCCTGCCCACCCAAGCCCACACCTCGTTTCCGACACTCTCACCCAGGTAATCTGAAGTTACACGATGCTGAAGCTAAGCCTGGATGATGTGTCTAATGTTTCCGAGTAAATCAGGGCAATAATGCCCTTTCCTGTGGCTGGGAGCCAAGGACAATGGGGGCTCCTCAGCCAAGCACGTTGCATAAGGCCACGGAGAAGCTTCTCAGTCCATCAGGAAACCAGCCCCTTTGGTCACAATGGGCAGTCTATGAGGCCTGGAGCACATCCAACTCCCCAGACCTCGCTGGTATTTTGGGAACACTGGGGTTGTTTCAGGAGCAGGAGGGGAGCTGGAGGGTGAGACAAGGAAGCCGGGGATTAGGATGACTCTCAGGGGGGTGGCCCACCACACTGATGACGTTTCCTGCTGAGCAAACGTCTGGGCTCTGCCACAGCCATGGACAGCTCCTCCTGCCACTGCGCCAGCCCCAAACCCACAGAAACTTCTGGTGCACCTAGGAAGTTGGATCAGGGAGGAGGGTCTGGGGGGTCCCCAGCCTATGAGAATCTGGGGGCTGCCATACCCCCTAAACCAGCTAAAGGTGTCCACAGCAAATGGGGAGTAGGCAGGGGGGGTCCACAGCTGCCCACCACCTTTCGGAGACTGTGCTGGATGAGAGCAGACAAAGGCTTAGAGTCAGGGTCCCAGCAGAGGGACTGGGGGCACCAGGGGGCACTTCCCCTTGGTTTGGGCACCCCGCTACCCCATGAGACCCTGTGTATCACAACACCTCCCACACCAGGCTGTCTGGGGAAGGCAATCACAGAAGATGCCCTGTGAGGGTTGGGAACTGCTGCAGCATGAAGCCAGCTCAGGGCAAAGAGCCGCAGTTACTTCGGCACACCCAGCTCTCCTTTCTTTATACATCCCCTGCAGCCCAGGCTCCTGGTGGGTGGATCTTCCCTCCTCCCATCCTCTTTTCATTCCCCTGCCATGTTAATCTTCCCAAAACACCATGCACACGAGCCACCACCATTCAACTGCCTCCACGCCATCCCCCACACAGTCAGACCCACAAGACTGGCCCTGAGCAGGGCCCATTCATTAGGCCTGTGCAAAGCGCCTTACTCACATCACCACATCGTGTCTTCCCAGCAGCCTCGCTCGGCATTGCTCTCCTCCCTGTTTTGCAGATGAGAAAACTGAGGCTCAGAGAGGTTATGTAACGCCCCAAAGGCTCCACAAGGGTCAGTGGCTCCACTTGCAGTGAAACAGAAGTCTGTGTGACCTCTGTCTCAGCCCAAACCAACTCGCCTGGCTGTCTAAGTCCCCCCCACCACGCTGCTCGCTCCTTCTGCCCTCACCCTTTCTACTCGTTGGATCTACACACAAGCATCTCACCCAAGCCCAGCTGCTCTCCCTGCTCCCACACAGGGCCCCTCCCTGGAATGCCTCTGCCCCCGGCGTGGGACGTGGAGGACGGCCTTCCCTGTCTCTCGCCTGCTGGTGCTCAGATGACATAAGACTGACCTCTGCAGCCAGCAGAATATCGCAGAAATAATTGTGTGTGATTTCCAAGACTTAGTCACAAGAGATATGGCTTCTTTTTGGATCACATGATTTGGGGAAAACCAACCTCCATGTTTTAAGGACAGAGGCCCATGGAGAGGTCCCATTGCCAGGGACTGAGGCTTCCCACCAGCCACCAGCCACCAGCCCCAAATTGCTGACACATGAGGACCTTCATTTAGAAGCAGATCTTCAGCCCTGATCAAGCTGCGGCCCGGCCAACACTTTGACCACAACCCCTGAGAGACCCTCACCCAGGACCACACAGCTAAGCCACGTCCTAAATTTCTGACCCACAGAAACCACATAATAAATTTTCTGATTTTATTAAGCCTTGAAATGCTGGGGAAATCTGTAGTGCAGAGATAGATACTGAAACCCTCTCCCTCGGGTTTTCTGAGTCCTCCCCATCCTCAGAAGCCAGGGTTAAGCTCACCTCCATTCCCACTCCAGGAAAGGCTGCCCTAAGGGTCTGCCATGGATTTTACCCTCCGCTTGGCCCCGCCCACTGACTTTCAGTGTGGTATCCATTCCTATGACCTTACAGGACCTCCATAGCCAGGTGGGCACTCCCTGAGGACAGGACCCTGCAAGCACCTTCATGCACCCGTGCCTGGTACAGGTGCAAGGATGATGCAAATGACAAGTGACTTCAGCCACCAAAAGGCATTCCAGAGAGCAGAGCGGAGCCGTGGTTCCTCAGCAGGAGAGTGACTCTTTGGAGCAACCTCTCTGACCTGAAAAGGAAGAAGATTCACTTTCATCAGGCCCTTGCTAGGTAGAGGCAGGGCCAGGATAAGCATGTGACAGGAATCGTCCCACCACCTCCTACAGCAGGAAGGCACCATTATCACCCCCATCAGACAGAGGACAGCAGCTCCAGCTCATGTTGGACTTTAGATCACCCTGGGACAACTCCATCAGGAGCAGAGGGCTTGGCCATCTCAACTTGGGTTCCATGGTATTTTGTTTCAGGAGGACCCCAAGTCCCCAAGCCCAGCACAGCTGCTTCTCCTATCTGTCCTGATCCTGACCCAAAAGGCCGAGTGGCCCAGAGAACATGGAACATCCAAGATCGAGCAGTCCTAGGCATTCAACCTTGACCCTGACCTTCATGGTCCATTGGGTTTTGTTATGATTTGTGATGTCCACTAGTTGAATGACTCCAAGTTCACGCATTCATGCCACAAACATTTATTGAACACCTCCTGTGTTCCATGCCCCACGCAAATCCATCAGGGGAGTGGAGAGCCTGCCCGTCACCCTACAGAGCACTGTGAGGAGCTGTCACTGTCCCGGGGGTTACAGTCTTCCCATGCTCGCGAGCACTTGCAGGTGTCTCCTGCAACCCTCCTGGGTCCACAGGGAGGAGACACAAAACCTGAGACACTTGACTGGAAGTGACTATTGCCCAGGAGGGGTGGGATGGGCAGCACCTGGCCCCGAAATAACCTCCTGCCAATAACCCCTGGAGACGTCACCGCCAGGTCCACCAGGCTGCAGCCCAAGGTGGCAAGAACTGACCTGGGAAAACCAAATGGTATTGAGGGATCTGTTTCCAGCTCATTAGCTGTCAGCCTTAGACAAATAACTCAATCCTTTGTAGGCTCAGTTTCTCCACCTGAGAAATGGAACCAGTGACCAGGGAGGGGCAGGTGAGGAGAGTGGATAGAGGCTGGAGTCTTAGCCCACAGCACCAGTGGGAAAGGGGACCCCAGTTGGACACAGAGGAGGCTGGAGAATCTGGGGCCCTTGCAGGCAGCAGCCGCCCAGAGCTGGGAAGGAAACAGAGGCGCCTCATCTTGCAGTGGGCAGAATCCAGCCTTGGGACCCCCGGACAAGGTCGCTATTAATAAAATAAGACTAGAAGAAAATATTTCCCAAATACATATATTATCAATATCTTACATCCAGAATATAGAAAGAACTCTCAGAACTCAATAATAAGACAAACGACCCAACTTTTTAAAGGAGCAAAATTTGAACAGACACTTCACCAAAGAAAACTGGTGGCAAAGAAGTAACTGGAAAAATGCTCAGCATCCTTAGTAGAAAATGCAAATTAAAACCACTATCTATTAAAGTGGCCAAAATGTTAAAAACTGACCATACTAAGTGTGGGCAAAGATGTGGAGCAACTGGAACTCTCATACATTGCTGTTCAGAATGCAAGACGGTGCAGCCATGTTGGAAAAGAGTTTGATAGTTTCTTATAAATTTAAATATACATGTAACATACAATCCAGTGATAATCCCACCTTTAGTATGTACCCAAGAGAAACGAAACACACACATTCACAGAGACCAGGCTACAAATGTTCTGAGCAGTTTTATTCGTAGTAGGCAAAACGGGATGCAACTCAGATGTCCATTACTGGTGGATGGAAAGGCAAGTTGTGGTATATGCACGCTACACACCACTCAGCATCACGTAACACACTGTAGTCTGCAGTAAAAAGGAACTAACGACAGGGGCCCACAGCAGCACAATGACCCTCGGTGCCGTACACTAAGTGGTGGGGGCCAGACGTAGAGAGACACACACACCCCGCCTGACTCCATTAATGCAACATTCTGGAAAATGGAAAGCCGGAGGAATGGAAACCAGATATTTGTTGTCAGGGGAGGGAGGTGCTGACAGCAAAAGGGGCAGCATCAGGAGGTATCTGCATCATAGAACCGGTCTACACCTTGATTACAGTGGTTAGTTGCACAACTGCGTACCTTTGTCAAAAGGCATCACGCTATAAAAAGGGCCACTTGTCCCGTGTGATAGTTAGCTCACTGACACCTGCTCCCCCAAATCACTGTCCTCATCACAGACAATAATGAAGCTAGAGGAAGCGGAAGAGCACATGCCATGCACCGACACGGTGCTGAATGAGGTCAGGTGTCCAGCTGGCCCTGCGTTCTCTCCATTCTACAGATGAGCCAGCTGAGGCCTGGAGGAGCCAGGTCACCCAGCGTCACCCAGCAAGGTTGTGATGGAGTCAAGACTTCTACCTCAGCCTGACTCCTGCGTCCATACCCCAGGCCACTGAGATGTGCTGAGGAGGATTTGGGGATCACCAAGCCAGTGACTCCTCCCCCACCTCCGTGTTCCAGAGGGAGGGACCAGGCCTCAGGGACAATGACCTACCCAAGATCACAAGGAGAGGAACAGAATCCAGAAGAAGCCAGTCTCACTTGTCAACAAACACCACTTGCTTTCCTACAACTATCTCAGAACAAAAAAGGCCCAAGTTCACCTGGACGACCACGGGCATGTGGCTACCTGATATACCCACAACCACCTCTCCATGGTTCCCTCTTGAGGGCCACCCATGGGCCCAGCAGTGATGGAGACATTCCCCCAGGGGTTTGGGGGCAGAGGAGGGGCAAGGGGACTCTGACTCCATCACAGGCCTGTCCCAGAGGGATTCCAGCGCAGGGAAAAGTGGGGTGGGGAGAGGACTGCCTCCAGAGGCCTCCTTGCTTTCCAAGTGGCAGAGAGATCTGTGAAAAGGGACACACGTTGGAGGGTGGGGGTCTCGTGCCAGTGTCTCTAGCCTGGCTGAAGGGCCCTTGTGCCCCTCCTTGTTTCCAACCAACTATTCTGGGAGTCAGCAAACTCCAGAGCTCAACACTGTAGCCCAGGAATGCCCAGCTGGTGCACAGAGCCCTCAGGAACACATGTGCCCCACCTAGAGGCAGAAATGCACCGAAGCATTTGCACCTGCCCATCGGGTCTGACTACCTGACTACCTGGGAGGAAGCAGCACCCTCCCGGGGTCTCTCCGAGCCCCACCACCACCACCACCACCACTCTCCCCTGGACTTCCTGTCTTGGCTGTGGCCCCTACCAGCAAGACTCCCAACCTCTCCGAGCCTTGGTTTCCTGGTGTGGATTACAGTCCTAACCATGCCCCAGCCTCTCCAAGCAGCCCAGTGGACATGGGGTATGAGTAGGCCTGGCCAGCAGCCACTGTGCCATGGGGCAGCCAGCCCAGGGCTGCTCTTGAAAACATGTGACAGCCCACCGCCTGGATATTTGGTGGCCCTGAGATTGGCCAGACATCTTCTGTGAAAAGCCAGGCATCCCATGCTGAAATTCGGTGGTCCATCGAGATATCCCAGTCTAGGAACCTTTCTGGGCCACCCCTGGGCAGGATGGACATTGCCAGGGGCCTTGTCCAGCTCACGCCAGGGGCTTGCCTGCCGGGAAAGTCCTTTGCTCTGCTGCCTCCCACCGTCCTCCCTGCTGCAGGCCAGGGGCCTTGGTGTACACACGCCCCAAGGGAAGACACTTTAGGGTGGCAGAGGTGGGTGCCCTCCTGGGACTGTTTAGGGCAAGCACAATGTGGAGCTGCGCACGACGACAAGAACTGACAGGGACCCTGAGTTCAACACAATGCTGGGTGGGATGTCCATTCAGACCCACACTGACACAGGGAGGGTTCAGCTCTTTGAAATATGGGTGGGAAATTCCAGAAGACAGGAAGGTTCTATTCGTGATGTCCCTGGCCACAGCTCCCGCTGCACATAGTGGGACCAGACAGCACTTCCTCGCTGACTTCCCAGGGTATCCCCTGGCCTAGGAGCCCTGAGTTAGCAGGCGATGCAGCTGAGGCTCACAGAGGTCATGTCCCCGCTCAAGGTGACACGGCCAGGAAATGACAGAACCAGCACTGGGCTATAAGACTCTCACCCCAGGCTGTCTGCTGCCAACCTCTGTCCTGCACAGCCTAGAACTCCCTGTGCTCATATATTGCATTCCTTCCCCAGGCTGCTATAGCTACTTGCCACGTGTGGCTTAGAACAATAGAAATGTATTCTCTCACAGTTCTGCAGGCCGAAAGTCCAAAATCAGGGTGCCAGCCAGGCTGGCATTCTCTGAAGGCTCTGAGAGAATCCAGCCTGCCCTTTCCTGCTCTGAAGGCCATCAGAACCCCCTCCGTGGCCACATGGCCTTCTCCCCCAGTGTCTCTGTCTCTCCCTCTCCTTGCAGAGACATGTGGGCAGATCAGGGCCCACCTTCCTCCAGTAGGACCTTGTCGTCACCTGATTACATCTGCAAAGACCTGATTTCCAAGGCCAGGTGCAGTGGCTCATGCCTGTAATCCTAGCCCTCTGGGAGGCTGAGGAGTGTGGGTTGTCTGAGCACACGGATTCGAGACCAGCCTGAGCAAGAGTGAGACCCCCGCCTCTAAAAATAGCCGGACGTTGTGGTGAGTGCCTGTAATCCCAGCTACTCCAGAGGCTGAGGCAAGAGAATCGCTGAGCCCAGGAGTTTGGTGCTGTGAGCTATGATGCCACAGCACTCAACCAAGGGAGACAAAGTGAGACTCTGTCTCAAAAAAAAAAAAAGACCCTTTTTCCAAATAAATCCAGATGCACATGGATTTTGTGGGGATACTGTTTTAAATTTGTAATTAGCACATAATAAATGCACATGTCTATGGCACATGTGATATTTTAATACACATGATGATTTTAATGATGTGAAATCATTAAATTAGGGTAACTGGAACCTCAAACATTTATCTTTTCTTCATGTTGGGAACGTTCCAGTTCCTCTCCTCCTGGTATCTTGGAAGACATGACCCATCACTGTTCAGACTGCTGAGCTGCATGCACTAGAGCCTCCTCGCTGACCACAGATTCCCACCTGCTAACCCACCTCTAACCCACCCTGCTTCTCTCCCCAGCCCCTGGTAACCGCCATTCAACTCTTGGCTTCCACAGATCAACCTCCTTCAACTCCCGCTTAGAAGTGAGAACATCTGTTCTTGTCGCTCTGTCCCTGGCCTATTTCCCTTAACATAATGTCCATCTGTGTGGCTGCAAATGACAGGGTTGCATTTCTTTTAATGTCCGAATGGTATCCTATCACACACGTGCACCACATTTCTTTATCCACTCCTCTGCTGATGGACACTCAGGCTGATTCCGAGTCTATTGTGAATAGTGCTGCCATAAACACACGACCACAGATCTCTTCCACACACTGATTTCTTTCCCTTTGGACAAATACCCAGCAATGGGCGGGCTGGCTTATAGCATCGCTCTATTTTTAATTCTTTGAGGAAACCCCATGCTGTTTTCTGTAAATGGCTTTATAAATTTACATTCCCACCAACAGCATACAGCTTCACCTTTCTCCGTATCTTCACCAGTATTTGCTGTTTTTTTGTCTTTTCAACAATAGCCATGTTACCAGGGTGAGATAAATCTCATCGTGGTTTTGATTTGAATTTCCCTGTGATTAGTGATGCTGAGCATTTTTTCATATACCCATTGGCTATTTCGATGTCTTCTTTTGAGAAATGTGTATTCAGAACCTTTGCCTGTTTTTAACTTTTCAGTGCTTTTTGGCTGTTGAGCTCCTTGTCTGTTCTGGACATTAATCCTTGTCAGATGTGCAGCATACAGTTATTTTCTCACATTCTGTAGGCTGTTTCTTCACTCTTCACTCTCGGCTGTGCAGAAATTTCTTTTAGTTTTATACATGTATAGTTTCATTTATCTCTTTCGGGTTTTGTTGCCTGTATTTTTGAAGTCTTCTCCATAACATCTTTGCCCAAACCAATGTTCTAAAGTGTGCCCTCTATGTTTTCTTCTAGTAATTTCATAGTTTTAGGTTTCACATTCCATTTTGAGTTAATATTTGTACATGATGAGAGACAGGGGTCTGGTTTCATTATCTCCATGTGGCTATTCAATTTTCCCAGCACTATCTATTAAAGAGATTGCACATTTTGGGGCCTTTGTAGACAATCAACTAGCTTTAAATATGTGGATTTATTTCTGAGTTCTCTATTCTGTTCCACTGACCTATGTGTCTGTTTTTCATGCCAGTACCATACTGTTTTGGTTACTATAGTTTTATAATATATTTTGTAAGCAGCTTTGTTCTTTTTGCTCTGGATTGCTTTGTCTATTCGTGGTCTTTTGTGACGCCATGTGAATTTCAGGATTTTTTTTCTATTTCCATGAAAAACATCATCAGTATGTTGAGATGGATTGCACTTATAAATCTCTTTGGGCAACCTCGGGAACATCATTTAAGAATTATTTCTTCATTTGGAATTGAATAGAAAACCAGGAAATGAAACTAACGTCTTACAGCCACCTAATCTTCAATAAACCAAACAAGAACATACCTTGGGGGAAAGACTCCCTAGTCAATAAATGGTGCTGGGAGAACTGGATATCCACATGTAAAAGACTGAAACTGGACCTACACCTTTCTCCACTCAAAAGAATAGATTCAAGATGGATAAAAGACTTAAATTTAAGGCCTGACACAATAAAAATCCTCATGGAAAGCATAGGAAAAACACTTGATGATATCAGCCTGGGGAAAGACTTCATGAAGAAGACTGCCATGGCAATTGCAACAACAACAAAAATAAATGGGACTTAAACTGAAAAGCTTCTGTACAGCTAAGGAGACAACAACCAAAGCAAATAGACAACCTACACAATGGGAAAGGATATTTGCATATTTTAAATCAGACAAAAGCTTAATAACTAGGATCAATAGATAAATTAATCCACATGAAAAAAAGCCAACAATCCCATATATCAATGGGCAAGAGAGATGAATAGAACCTTCTCTAAAGACAGATGAATGGCTAACAAACATATGAAAAAATGCTCACCATCCCTAATTATTAGAGAAATGCAAATCAAAACCACCCTGAGATACCATCTAACCCCAGCAAGAATGGCCCACATCACAAAATCTCAAAACTGCAGATGCTGGTGTGGATGTGGAGAGAAGGGAACACTTTTACACTGCTGGTAGGACTGCAAACTAGTACAACCTTTTTGGAAGGAAGTATGGAGAAACCTCAAAGCACTCAGGCTAGACCTCCCATTTGATCCTACAATTGGGCATCTACCCAGAAGGGAAAAATATCCTTTTATCATAAGGACACTTGTACTAGACGGTTTATCGCAGCTCAATTTACAATCTCCAAAATGTGGAAACAGCCTAAATGCCCCCCAACCCAGGAATGGATTAACAAGCTGTGGTATATGTACACCATGGAATACTATTCAGCCATTAAAAAGATGGAGACTTTATACCTTTTGTATTAATCTGGATGGAAGTGGAACACAGTATTCTTAGTAAAGCATCACAAGAATGGAGAAGCATGAATCCTATGTACTCGATTCTCATATGAGGACAATTAAGGACAATTCAGGTCATGGTGGGGGAAGGGGAGAGCAGAGAGAGAGAGAGAAGGAGGCGGGGGGTGAGGGAAGGGGAGAGCAGAGAGAGGGAAGCAGGGAGGGGGCAGGGTCTCGGTGTGTGACACACCTCTTGGGGTGGGGCAAGGCACAATTGCAAGAGGGACTTTACCTAACAGATGCAATCAGTGTAACCTGGTTTCTTGTACCCTCAATGAATCCCCAACAATTAAAAAAAAAAAAAATTTCTACAACCTAAAAGTTCATTTCTTTCTTCTGATTTTAAAAGAAATTAAAACATCATTGTGGATCCCTAAAAGTGTCATTGGCCCAGGTACTGCACGTCCTGGAGGTGCCACCCCAGTATCTGCCTGCCCTAGCACCTGGCACGGACATTTTCCTGGCACGGACGGGTACTAGATACACCCTCCTGCACCGCCACCCTCCTGCACGGCTCCCAGCAGCTGGCGAGGGGTCAGGCCCAGCCCGTGCACTCTGGTTATTTGCCTCCCCTCTTCTTGGGCTCAGGGCAGATAATATTCTTAGCTGTAATCTGTCTTGTCCCGGAACGCCTTCCCACCGGCCACCCTGCACAAACAGCCCTGTTCTAGCTGGCTCCAGACTCCTGATATGAATGTGGAGGTTAGATTTTCTTAACACCACTTTAATTTTTCAAATAGCAATCTAGTTACGAAGCACACTGGCACCGGGGCCCAGTTCCACCACAGCTTGGCAGGGCCCGCGTGAGCTGCTGGTAGTGATGGATGCACACCCCCGCCACCTGGGCCGCTGGGCCACCTCCACGCCAGCCCAAGGACCACATGCGGCCAGCCCCTGGCAGCTGTGAGTCCCAAGTGCCAAGACACAGAGCGGGTTTTTCCCAGCCTAGGGACCCAGTTGGGCAGACCTCCTGGCCCAGCCTCGGGAAGCGTGAGCGAGGGACTAGGCTGCTGGGAAGGAGGTCTGATGTGGCTTCTCCACCCACCTGGCCTCACCCACCATCAGCCTTGTTGCCAAAACAAAGTCACCTAGAAGATAAAAAGTAGGTGTTGCAGAGACTCTCAGAGCTGGAAGGAACTTGTCCATCAGAAGGTCCCATTCTCTCATGGTACGGTTGGAGAAACTGAGTCTGGAACCAGGAGGCCGAAGAGCCAAGGCTACAGCTGGGCTTGACGCTGCTCATTAATTCTCAGAAGGGCGAGGGCCTGCCCAGCTGAGGCCCCATCCTCGCTCTGCCACTCGGTAACTCTGCGACTCTAGGCGAGTCACATCATCTCTCTGCACTTCCGTCTTCTCGTCCACAAAGTGAGGACCATGCAACAGGTGCTCCTCAGGCCGTCAGGACAGTGGAAGTTCATCAGTGTGCAGGGAGAAGCAAAACCCAGGGGCTGCTCGGGGACAGAACCCCAGAATGGCAGTCTGAGGAAGGTCACAGTCAGACCCCTATGACAGGGAAAAAGGAAAGCCACCTTCATGCACCAAGCCCCCATGAAGTACGTCTGCCCGCCGGGCATGCCTAGTGCTGCCGAGTCTCAGGAGGGTCATCAGCCCTGCTTTGTCATCACCATGATGGCTCTAGGTAGAGAGGCTGGCACTTGACGGGCATCAGCACTGCCGGGCACTGTGGCGGGCACCTGTAGTCACAAAGAGGACATGTGTGTGGCCCCAGGCCCCAGACCCCAAACACATGTGTGCCCTTTCCACACATCGCAGTGGCTCATTTGAGCTCCAAAGGACCAAATTCTCTCCCTGGCTGCCTCCCAAAAGCCTGAAGCTCCATCCAAGCACCTCTGAGATGTCCCCTAAACTCCGCTAAACAAGAGGCGAGTTCACCCCTAACAGACAAGTATATGTGAGCATCTCAGGTGAGCCAGGACCCGGGACAGGTGTGGTTCAAGGAGGGGAAGAGGACGCAGGGGTTGTCTGGCCCAGCACTGCCCAACATGGCAGCCCAGGCCACACGCAGCCACAGACCATCTGGTGTGTGGCCGGGGAGACCTTATTTTTAATGAATTTAATTTTAATTCATTTAAATTTAAAACGGAAGCTATGTGAAATGCTTTCTGTTCAACACAACTTTATCCTTCTGGCAGGACATTTAACACTCAGTGTCTGAAAAAAGAGTTTCTCAAAGTGCAAAATGACACCCCCAACTTTGAAGAATCAGGACATACAAAAGAAGGCAAGGTATCTTTTTGAGACTTTTGATATTGATAACACACTAAATCAAAATCTGGGATAGGTCGGCTTAAACGAAATGTTATTAAAATTCATTTCACTTGTTTGTTTTCACCTTTTAAATGTGGCTACTTGAAAATGCAAATGCTGCTCAACTTTTGATGGGGTCAGCATCCCAATAAACCACCGTAAGTTGAAAATATTATAAGTCAAAATACGTTTAATACATACTAAACCACTAAACCTTGTCCCTTAGCTAGCCCACCTCAAATGTGCTCAGAACACTGAACGTTAGCATACAAGTGGACAAGATCACCTAACACAAGGCCTATTTTATAATAAAATGCTCAATATCTCAGGAAATTTAGTGATTTTTTTACTTAACGTGTATCACTTTCTTTTCTGGGTTTTTTTTGTTTTGGGGTTTTTTTGTTTGTTTGTTTTTGAGACAGAGTCTCACTCTGACACCCTGGTAAAGTGCCATGGCATCATAGCTCACAACAACCTCAAACTCTTGGGCTCAAGGGATTCTCTTGCCTCAGTCTCCCAAGTAGCTGGGACTACAGGCGCCCACCACGAAGCCTGGCTAATTTTTCTATTTTTTTTTTTTATTGTTGGGGATTCATTGAGGGTGTTTCTTTTTTTCTTTTAAGGCTTTTTTTGTTTATTAATTTATTTTGAGACAGAGTCTCACTCTGTCACCCTCAGTAGAGTGCTGTAGCGTCATAGCTCACAGCAACTTCAAACTCTTGGGCCCAAGTGATTCTTTTGCCTCAGCCTCGCAAGTAGCTGGGACTACAGGTGCCCACCACAGTGCCCCGCAATTTTTTGGCTATAGTTGTCATTGTTGTTGTGCAGGTGCAGGCTGGGTTTGAACCCGCCAGCTCCAGTGTATGTGGCCAGTGCCCTAGCTATTGAACTACAACAGGCACTGAGCCTAATTTTTCTATTTTTAGTAGAGATGGGGTCTTACTCCTCCAGAGGCTGTTCTCCAACTCCTGAGCTTAGGCAACCCTCCCGCCTCGGCCTCCAGAGTGCTAGGATTACCCACCCTGATGGTCAAGTGGAATGCTTGCAGGTTGTGGGGCCACCAAAGGCTGGGTTCAAACCCTGACTGAGCCTGCTGCCTGACCCTGGGCTACAGTGGGATGCCAAAGGTTGACGTGGTTATGACCTCCAAGACTGCAGGGAAGTCTGGGCTTCTGCACCACCCCACCACCACTCCCCGGCTGGATTCCAAGACCCCAGCAGGTTGGGGGCAGCTCTGCCCGGCACCCCAGCCCACCCCAAGCATCCCCCCTTGGCTCTGTATCAGGGCTGCCCACACGATTTCACCGACTCTGCAGCTGACTTTTCTGCAAACCACACTGGTGCCATCCACCCATCCCTTGCAGGCAGCTGACTCAATGTGCCCACGATCCAGGGGTGGCAGGAAAAGATCAGGGACCAGATCCAGGTGCTCTGACCCCCTCACCCCTCCCGCCGTGGGTCTGGATAAAATTGAAGAACAACTTTCCTGGGAAGGCCATAGAGACACGCCCAGCAGCGCTTCTGAGATCACAGGCCACAAGGCCCAGGGACAGAGTGGCACATGCTCCTTTGGGGCCCTTATGCCTCCTACTCTGGGTATACAGGACTGCCCTGCTATTCACCAATGCAGAGCGCCCTGCCGCAGGGTGAGGGCTCCGGAATATTTGCAGGACACATAGCAGAGCTGTGTGAGTCAGCTGAGGCAGAGCGGAGGCCGCACAGCAGGGCGGCCAGCATGAGATCAAACCCTCCATGCAGAACCAGGGTAAACAGCAGCCTGGGACCAGTCCTCAGGCAGTGCTCTCCCCCACCCAGCCTGGGTAAGGTCTGAACCATTCCCAGATAAGGAAGCAGAGGAGAGGAGGCACTCGCCCTAGGTCACCCGGGGACTCCGAGCCAAGACGCTAGACTCCCCGCACAGTACCCTCTCAGCCAAGCACCTCCTGGGCACAGCTGTCTCTGGATGTGAACTGAACTTAGAGATTTAAACAGTATTTTAACTGCCTGGGACAACTGTCTGTAGCAGCGCTGTCTTAGGATGGAATGATGCACGCCAAGCCACTTGTGTGTCTGAGCCTCCGTTTCCCATCTAGAAAAAGGGACAATAATTCCCACCACCCCTGCACATGTACAGATCCAAAGAAGTAAGACTAAAAGCACCCATTGTGTGCCAGGCACTGAATAGGGGCTTTGCATACAGTATGTGCTTTAAGAGATAGCTACCCCCACCCTCTGTGTGACACAGAGCCAGCACCACCTGCCCTCAGCCATGCCCTGTGTGGTGGCACAGCCAGGACCTTCAGGTTCAAACCCTCCCAAGTCCAATGTGACCCCACCAGTGCCAGCCAGCAGACTGCAGAAGGGCATAGGGACCCACAGACCCGACGCCACCTGTGAACCCCTCAGGCCCCAGGACGATGTGTGAGAGCCAATCTGCAGGGAGGGGTGGGTCCGATCCGAGGGCTCCGTGGGGTGGGGGAAGATGACTGAAGCTGAACCTGCTTTCCAAATGGGACACTGGGGTCAAGGTGGACACCTACAGGTCCTGGAGTCACCAAGGCTGAAATTCCAACCCCACTGGGCCCTTGCGTCACTTCCCGTCACCTCTCCAGGCCTCGGTTTTCTTGTTGGTAAAGTGGGGTGCTGACCATATTGGGGTGTGCTGAGGCTTCAGGAGGAGAGCTACTCCGCCAGGCACCACCTAGGCGCCCAAGCAACCGCTGTTATAATCAGAGCAGCAGTGTGACACGCTCCAGCTGTTACAACGTAAGGGGCTTTCTCGTGAGACACACGCACTTGTCCACATGAGCCCTACATGGCCCACCTGTGCAAACTCCCACACAGACACACAGACTCTGCAAACCGGCACACACACGCACGGGGCAGGGGGTGTGTGTGTGACACTCAAGCATGCACACACACCCCTGTGTGCCTTTGGTCTATATCTTGAGTCTTACTTTTCAAAAGTGACCAACATGGGATCATCTATATGTTCTGGCAGCCACAAAAGGAGGCTGAGGGCACCCAGAGAGATAGGTAAGTGGAAGACGCCAAAATCCACACAAGACGAGGTGCATGGACATGACTCCAGGAGCACAAAAGGCCGTCCTCCTCCCCTTACCTGCCAGTGGGATGACGGGCTCGAAAGTGCTTTGGTCTTCTCCAGGTATAGAGAAGAAAGGCTATACAGATGGGGAGGGATGGAGCTCTGGCAAGGGCCTGCTGGGTTCTGGAAGGGAAGGCAGGTGGCCAGCACACAACCACGCCCAGGATCACTCCTCCACCTGCTCCCTTGGTCAAGAGACCCACCTCAAGTCTCCCCAGTGAACTCCTGCTTACTCTTCAAGGCCTCAAAGCTGCCTCCTCCAGGGGGCCTTCCTTGGTCTCCCACCCCCACCCCAATAAGCCTGGCAGAATCAGGGGCCGCATGCTTCTGGGCCCTGGGCATGTTGCTCTTCCCTTCAAGTCCTCCTGCCCTTGGGGGTCACACTCTATCCTTTACCTCGCTGAGCAACGGTTCCCTCTGCCCTCTGAGGGACCTCAGAGTCCCAGAGCCTCAGGATCCGACTAAAATGGGTCCCCCTCCGCACTGCCCTGCACCAGCTGGCCCAGCTCCCACACGCCACCCCTTCTCTCAGACCCTCCATGGCCCTCACGGGGCACCCAGGGTCATGGTGGGGCAGACATCCCCAAAGGCCTGGGCTTAGGTGACTTGAACTGAACAGCAATCCCCACTATTCACAGCCCCCCTTCCCTCCAGCTCCCCTGTCCACCCCCAGGGCCCTCACCAGGACCATATTCTCACCCCAGCCTGCCCCCCATTGCCCAAAACTCCCAGTGAGGGGCTCAGCTAGGCTTGGGACAGTCACTGCCCTGGGAAAGCCGCATTCGGTGGGGCCCCCCAACCCCTATCCCGAGGGGTCAAGGTGTTCTGGTTGACGGCAGATCACACCCCTTCCCCAGAGCTCAGTGCTTCATGGGGATGAGAAAATCTCTTTGCAGAAGACACTCCTCCAGGGCTCCAGCGGGCTCAGAGGCATCAGAGGGATGTGCCAGCCACTGTCATTTTCCCTGGGGGCTGGCAGGCACCAGTGGGCCTCTGCAGCTGGGCCCTTCTGCCCTGCCAGCTGACAGGGAGTGACGAGAGAGACACAGGATAAGCTGGTGGTGGACTCAGAAGCCACACGCTGCCCAAAGAGAGCAGGAGGCTAAGAAGGGGCCGAGGCCTGGCTGGTGGGGGCAAGACCCTGAAAGGGCAGGGCAGAGGGCAGATATCCCCGGAGCCAGGAGCTAAGGATTCTGGAGCCACTATGGGGTAGGGGATAGCTGGGAAGAACAGAGCACCCGGGGGGTCTTGAGATGCAGATGTTCCAGAACGTTCTGAGAGAGGATGGAGATGCAATTGTGTGGTCGGTGGGCCAGGGGAGATTGCTGGAGCCAGATACAAGTCACCACCACTTTAGAATCAGTGAGGGCAGCTGGTGGTGGGGGGTGGGGGCTGGGGGGACCTACTGGTGGGAAGCAGGCAGAGGGCTGCCTGGGACAGGAACACACGGGGGCCCTGAGAAGGCAGCCTCGTCCCTGGAACAACCACACCACTCACTTAAGGCCCTTTGCTGGTTTTGTCCACACTGGCATGAATAAGAAGACAGGGTGCTTGGCCTCAGGAAAGATGCCGCCCAGGGCAGAAGCCACGTCGCAGGGCACAGGTTGGGCCCAAATGCACAAGACAAGGGAAGAGGTGAGAGCTGCCCGTCCACCCAGAGCAGCCGCCGTGCAGCTGACCTACCAGAGGAACACTGCCCCCTGGCCACACCTGTCCCGGCCTCAGTCTCCTCACCAACTGAACAGGGACAACAGGGCCTCCCGCATACCAGGGTGACAAACATCAAACGCCACTGAGGCAGGAAACCCCACAGTGCACGGGGTCTCTGACGTCCACTTCTCTTGGGCCGCCAGCTCCCCAGGGCAGGCCATGATCTAAGGTTCTTACATCATCATGTCCTGAGCCCTGTGAGGCTCCTCTGGGGCTCTCGTCTGGCAGATGAGGAAACTGAGGCAAAGGGAGGTCGGCATGTGGATGTGCACTCAGAGCCAGCAAGGGCGGGTGGGACCAGGGCCGGCACGCTGGGCTCCAGAGGGCCGTGCAGTCACTGCACGCCGTTCCTGTGACTTCCGCCGGGCCTGTGGGGCGTCTGGACGACTGACATAAGCAGGGCCGAGGAGTGTCTAGGGATGAGGGGAATGAGCCCACACAGCCTGAGGAGTCCCGTCCATCAGCTTCAGTCCCAGAAGGGGCTCAGCGTGGTGCTGGCTTGCCCGGAGCAGGCCAGCAGGGTAGCGGGGTCCTGCAGACACCTGAGAGTGCGTCCCCCTCTCTGCAGCAGACCACTCCCGTAAACATTCCCGTGTGGAAGCCTTAACCCTCCTGCAACTGGGCCTGAGACAGGGTCTTTCTCGAGGTGATCCAGTGACCGTGCCATCCTCTGGACAGGCCCTGGTCCCATCCTGCTGTGCCCTGTTTCCTTCTAAGAGGAGATTGGAACGCAGACCTGCACAGGACGGCCACATGAGGACACGGAGAAGATGCTGCCTGCAGGCCAGGGAGAAGCCCCGGGACAGAACCAGCAGCCCTGCCGGCACCCTGCCCTTGGACTCACAGCCCCCAGAACCGTGAGAGCATAAATGTCTAGTCGTCTGACCCCATCTGTGTGCTGTGTGTCAGCAGCCCGAGAAGGCTCCTACTGGGGAATGAATCCAACACCACCGGCGGTACTGACCCACAGGAAGGAGACTCTGGCCGCCATCCCTCCGAGAAACAGCCTCTGTGCCCGCCAGCCCCACGCCCGCCCAGGCCACAGCCCCCAGCTCAGAGGCCACTGGGGCTCTTCAAGGGCTCCTCCCCAGCCTCCCACCCACCCTCAGCATGCCGGGGACCTAGTGGACAGGAGCAAGGGCCACCTGACCCAGGCCTCTGCAGCCGGGCTGGAGCACACCCCTGGACTCTGAGCCTCATCTGTGGCCAGACTCCCAGATGACCTGTGTGTGACTCAGCACCCAGGCCTCTCTCCCCCTGCCAGCAGCAGGCATTAGCAGGACCATGGGAAACCCCCAGGGGAAGTGGCCAGGGCTACTTCCTCCATCTCCTGGTCCATCCTCAGGGGAAAGCCAGGTGAAGGACTGATAGAAGCACGCGTACCCACAGAGAAGCAGCCCCCAAAACAGGGCACCCGCTCCTCACCAGATTGTGAGCAGCAGGTCAGTGTCCCCATCCTACAGGTGCAGAAACAGGCCTGGACTGCTGGGGATTCTGCTTCACGTCACACGGCTAACACATGACACTTAGGATGTCAAGCCGGCCCTCGGCTCCCGTCCTGGACACATGCCCCCGAGGAGACCCTCAGCCCTTCCCAGCCCTGCTTCTGCACATCCCCAAGGCCTGAGCCCTCTTGTGAGAGTTTCCCCTGCTCCCACGATGATGTATGCCAACCACAAGGATAGAACTTGGCCTCTTCCGTTCACAGCTGTGCCCCCAGAACCACCAGCAGAGGTTGGGATGTGGGGGTGGGGGTCAGAGAGCACTGAATGAATGGGTGAGTGTAGGGTGAATGGCAGGGTTGGCTCAGTTCCCGACCTGCAGGTCTTGGGGGCACCCAGGGCTCTGAGGTCTTGCTCTGGGGGTGTGAATCTTGGGTCACAGGACCTTATACAAGTCACCCAACTTCGCAGCTTCTGCACCCATAAAACAACAAATGAGCTACTGAAGAGGGCCGTGCTGGGCACAGCAGTGCTGGCTGCCACCCTCCCCACTTCTGGGTCTCAAGCTGGTCTTCCTAAAGTTTGCCTGGGATGCTCAGAAGTGTCTCCAGACCATCTGTCCTCAGGAGCACAGAGGACAGGCCCCTTAGAAGCATCTGAACTGCTCTGTTCATTTGCTTTAAGTCCATCCCTGCACCACCCCGGGTCACTGAGAGGCCATCCAAGGCCTTACATTCTAGGAAACAGGACCTTTGTCAGATGTATCTGTTAGGATGAGATTTGAACACATGTAACTTTCCTATCAAGTTAAAGAAATGCCAGGGTAGGCAGTCCAAGGTCCCAAGAAGTCAGCAAGATCCAAGCTTCCCTCCAGCTTACTGATTTGCCACCTTCAAATGCTCCCTTCTTCATAGTTTAAGATGCATGGCCCCCTCCTCATAGTTTAACATGGCTGCAAGAGCTCCAGCTGTCACAGTTATTGTCTAAGCAATAGGATGGAGGAAGGGAGGGAGGCAGTGTGCCTGTTCCTTTTAAGGAGATTTTCTAGAAGGCCCACTCTACTGAGTCTGACTGACCAGAGCTGAGTCACGCCCTCAATGGTAGACCATGACGGTAATGACTCCTAGTTGTCCATGCTTCCCTATACACATGACCATTTAATTCTCTTGCCAGCAGAATCTAAACTTGGCCCTGTAACTTGCTTTCTCCAGAGGAACAGGAGCAAACAAGATGCAAGTAGAAGCTAGAAATGCTTTCTATGCATTTGGGCTGCTATCTGGGTGTTAGGACCTTCTGCCAGCACGTGAGCCAGCCCGGACTCATCTCCTGGAGATAGCATCCGCTATCCCAGCTGAGGCCCAACATGGGAGAAGGCCATCCGCGACCATCCAGTCTCTGCCAGATCAGAAGGGCCATTCAGCCAACCTACAGAACCAGGAGAAATAATAAATCCTTGCTGTTTTAAGTTACGAAGTTTTGAGGTGGTTTGTTACACAGCAAAACTTGGCTGACACACTTCTATAGCTATAAGAGGGAGTGGGCAATGTAATCTACTGAACAGGCCTCACAGCCACACACTGGATTTTTGTTCTAAAAGGAAGGAAAACATGAATTTGAGGACCTGCACCCAGCAGCCTCTACCACACCCAGAAGGCCAGGTCCTCCACTAGCCCCGCCCTCCAGGGTACAGGACAGAGGCACACAGTCCTGCCCTGCCTTACTATGAGGTTTCATTCTGGTGCCACCTGAGGAAGGGGGCTCTGAGCAGCCATCTGCAGGGGTGCCCTGTGGCCTCTCCACCACGCACCCTCCATCCTGGGCTCAGTGCCTATCCCAGCTCCTGTGCTCAGGTGTCCCCAACAGCCTGAGGGTGGTACCCTCAGTCCCAGCCACCTATGCCATTCACGGACCAGGCCCTGGTGTCATGTAATGCCACAGAGGGCCAGAGGCAAAGTCCTTGCCCTTTCCCCCGCCCCAGTGCCCAGCACAGGGTCCAGCACGTGACAGGTACACCAAAAATAGGAAAACTCAATGGAATGAGTTCTTGAAGCTTCTAAGGATGCTTCCTATACAACTCGGGGGGTAAAGGTTGTACTGTTACTGTACGGCTTCCTCTAGCAACAGCTTCCTCCTGTAGACACCACTCTGCAGGTTACAAAATGCTTTTACATTCTCTCACTTGACCCTCCAGGCTAGTTAGGAACACTGTGGGCAAGAACCTCCCAGCTTTGCAAGAAAAAACACCAAGGGCCACAATATGTGGTAAGTGCTGCTTGTGCTAAGAGATGTGGACACTTATTTGATCAGTCTGAGTCATCAAGGGCCTGGCGTCTGCTGCCCTTGGGCACAGAACACACCCGGGGAGCCCCTAGGTGACTCCCATGTGATAACAGAGGCCTGCCGAAGCCTCCTAAGCGATGCCAGCTTCTCCCTGGCAGCCACTCACCCAAAGCCACCTGTTTGCCTGCCTGTGGCATGGGCTGGTTAGACCAGATCACATCAGGGTCCCAGGCAGGGTCAGGGCAGGGGCGCTGTGACAATCTGGTGGGTTCCTTCCCTATCTAAAGGACACACGCTTCTGCTATTCAGCTGCTTCTGGTCAGTGCTAGAGGAACACGGACAGAGGTGCTACGTCCTCTGATTCTTCAAGAGAAAACAGCAATCAAAAACTAATTCACGAAATTCCCTGTGGGTTGTAGGGTCGCCTCCAAAATATATGCCCAAGTCCTAGCCAAGTATAATGAGTGTGGCCTTATTCAGAAATAGGGTCATTGCAGCTGTGATCAAGGATCTTGAGATAAGATCATCCCAGAGGACCCTACATCCAATGACAAGTGTCCTTATAAGGAACCAGAGAAGAGGTCATATGAGGATGATTGGAACGCCTATAGTCACCAGAAGCTAGAAGAGGCAGGAAGGACTCTCCCATAAAGCCTTCAGATGGAGCGTGGCTCTGCTAACACCTCAATCTTGAACTTGGAGCCTCCAGCACTATGAAAGAAACATCTGGTCTTTTAAGCCACCAGGTTTGTGACCATTTGTTACAGCATCCATAGGAAACTAATACATCTCCCAACTTCCATGCACAGGCTCGTTTCTTTTATTATTGCTAAAGGAACCACAACACACACAGTGGAAGCCACCCTCACCCGGACAACCCCAGTCAGCAAGGTCTGGACTCCAGAGCACAGCCCCCTGTGACGCTGGAGGAGCACCTTCAATGGCTGGCTGTGAGGACAATGGATGTGACGAGGCTTCAGACACTGTAAAGTTCCTTTCCAGCTTAAATAGTGGGAGTTCTGCATGTGGAAAGGCATTGAATTGCTGTCTCAGAGATCCTGAGCCATGCCCTCTCCCCAGGAATAGGGGGCGTGGGACACAGAGGCCAGGGCAGGGGCCTCGGGCAGCACCTGCCTGCCCCAGAGGAGCAGACCAGCCCTTCCCCCATGAGGCGGCCGTCACATGGCAGAGGTGCCAAGCTGGTGAAAGGCCACCCTCCTCCTCCTGGCACTGCCACCCACTATGAATGCCCAGCTGGAGTTGGTGCCAGCAGCTTTCGGGGGCTGTCACGTGCCTGGGCTGCAGGCAGCCGCCGGTCAAGGGGCCCTGCCCGCCCTCTCTGCAGACACACCTTTGATTCGGAGGAATGTGCGTGTGCTTTTTATTCCTTGAAGGGGAAAAAGCTCTCTCTCGGCAGAATTCTTCCCGGGACCCCGGCTGCTGGCCACTAGCAAAGGTGCTGGCAAGGTCAGGCCTCCACGGAGACTCCAGCTCTGCCTTCCCATGGCCCTCCTGAATCGATGAGTGCCCTCTGAGGTTTGGGAAGGATTCTAGGGCTGCGGCTTTGAGCCCAAACTCTGAGATTTTACATTCTGGCAGTCAACCCTGCCTCCACGCTGGTGACCTTGGGCGCATCCCTCTACCTCCTTAAGCCTCAGTTTGCTCATCCATGAAATGGGGGTACTCCACAGGGCTCCTCAGAGGATGAAACACAGGACTATGGTTTTACTCTTCAAGGTGGTTATTAATGATGCTGCCAAGACGACAGGCACTGACCAGGACTTTGGGGGTAGACTGGGAGGTTTGCAGGCTCTGATAATGAGATAAGGTACGCTAATGAGACAGTGCACTTGGCTCGGGTCTCCGTGTGAATGCTTGATAAACGTTCAGGACAGGCACTCCTGTTTTTATCCGGCTGGGGCTATGTCCTGTCACCAGCTGCTCCCAACTTCAGGCTCCACAGCCTGGGCCAGCAAAGGGCGGTTACATTCATTCACCATAAATCAACCTATCTCAGGGCTGCAGGTAGGACAAGCCTTTCCATTTCTAGAGCCTCTCTCCTAACCAAAGTCTGGTGCAGACAAAAGAAAACGGGCCTCAAATCCATCCTCTCGGCATCAGGAATTCTTGGAAGAGACCATGTTTCCAGGTAGAGAGGCTTCCGTAAGAGGGACTGTAGATTCCCAAGGAGCTAAAGGTTATGAGCCCAACACACAGATTTCTCTGGGGTCACGAAGTGGTGAGGAGCAGCGGCCCTGGGAGGCCCTGCTGTAAGAGACTTTGCACCCCCAAGGGCAGCTCCTAAGAGATCTCCAAGAGCATGAGGGCAGCCCCTCATGTGAAAACGCCTGGCCCAGGTCCCCTAGCAAGAGGATGGTGGAGCTGGACTTGAACCTGGGTGTCCTCCATGTCCTATGTAAGGATTAAGATCTCTGTCAAAAGGCCGGAGCACAAAAAACATCTCCCATAACAGCCCCTGCCCCTCACCCCTGCCAGGACATCCTCAAGCTAGACAGTCAAGAACAATGTCCCCACTCCAGCCTCCCAATATTCAAAACCCATTTCCTGAGCACCTAGACAGCGCAGGCCAGGCCAGAAGCTCCACATCCCTCAAAAGTGCTATTGTAGGCTCGGCGCCCATAGCACAGTGGTTACAGTGCCAGCCACATACACCAAGGCTGGTTGGTTTGAACCCAGCCCAGGCCAGCTAAACAACAATGGCAACTACAACAAACAACAACAAAAAAAATATAGCCAGGCGTTGTGGCAGGCACCTGAAGTCCCAGCTACTTGGGAGGCTGAGGCAATAGAATTGCTTAAGCCCAAGAGTTTGAGGTTGCTGTGAGCTGTGAAGCCATGGCACTCTACCCAGCATGACATAGTGAGACTCTGTCTCAAAAAAAAAAAAAAAAGAGTGCTATTATAGTACCCCTTTCCTCAGGCAAAAAAGCTGGGCTCAGAGAGGTTAGGTAACTTATTTAAGGCCACACAGCTGCCAGAGTTGGGCTCCCTCACCCTGGCTCTGGGCTGAGCTGTAAGGCTGGGGACTAGCCGCTACATGCACCACTTGTCCACACACGCCCATCCATTTGTCCATTAGCAGCCTCTGGCCCCAAAATGCACACAAGTGTAAGGAGACATGGAATCTCCCACAGGACACACAGAAAGGGAATCAAGCCTGATGGACATACAGCTAGAGCCTGGGGCCAAGGACTAAGGCTGGGGTCTTCCCAGAGAAGGCAGCTGGGCTTTTCAGCTCAACCAGGTGGGGAGAAGGGGACGGTAGATGGATAGCACATGCACAGAAGGGGCTGGCAATGCCACGTCCAGGGAGCAGCAGGATGTTCTCAGAGCCGCCTTGGGCACAGGCCTGGTTGTGCAGGGCCTTGGAGACCAAACCAGGAGTTGGGACTTTTGTCTTAGACTTTATCCTGAAGAACCACAGAAAGTTCTAAGCCCAGGGGCGAGTGATGGAATTTGCCTTTTGGAAGTGTCGGCGGAAGGCCGCACACCCAGAAGAAAAGGAGGCAGCCAGATGGGGGAGGCAGAGCTGGGAGGGTCTGGGTGTCTATGACAGGACGGGGTGGCAAAGTGAAGGAGCCGGTGCCCGGGGCGCCCAAACCCTGTAGACACGTTTGTTTTTAAGGCCTCACATTTGCCTTTTGATTCTGCAAGACAGGCCATTTCTGGAAACTTGACAGAGTGAGAATCCTCTGACCAGTGCACCTGCTCCCTGAAGCCTACCCCACTGACCCACCGTGCTCTGGTGTTCCAGAAGCCAATTCAGAAAACTCCTAGCACTGCCGGAAGCAGCACTTGATTGGGAATCTTTTGTAGACGGAGAACACGGAGATGCTGGTCTGACCACAAAGACAGAACACTGCCCCAGCCAGGTCTGCAGGCTGAGCAGTGAGAGATGGGGACACCCAGACCCCAAGGCGGCCTTTCTCATTGTTTGCAGAAACGGTTGGCAAGGACTAAGTGGCCTGTGCCTTCTCGGGATGGATGCCCATGGCCCTGGGAAGACGCTGGGGCAGAGGGTTCATGGAGTAATTAAGCATTCATGGCAGAGCCCGAGGGAGCCAGGGAGGGCCACCCCGGGCCGAGCCCTGGCATCAGGGGAATGTGCCCCGCCCACCGCAGGAGGCAGGCCCTCTGGCCACGGCCCGACAGCCAGGCGGAATCAGCACGCGGGCTGAGCTCTCTCGGCCAGGGTTTGGAATGCCACACGTAGCAAACAGTTAATGATCAACTGGTCACCCCTATCCCAAAGACCTAGAACTAATAGGGCTATAAAATGTGTAAAATATCTGCCTCCGACCAGACCAGACATGACAACTAGGGTGGTGAACATTTCTCGGCTTCCCTTCCCCATAACCTTGTGCCGAAAGGCCTGCCCTGTGGGAAAACGTCCCCTCAGCCCCACTCAACTGGAAAAATTTCCCGTGCACCCAGCAGCCCTCCCTGGCCAAGCCCATTTCCCCTGTGGCCAGGGACACATCTTCTTTCTCAAGATGTATATTTTGGGAAAAAGCCTGGAGTACCTTAAACAGAGCGTGTCTTTGCCCCTTGAAGGGGAACTGGGCCACCCATCCATCCTCACGAGCCTTTGCCTCCCTACCCTGACATGGGGAAAGGAATTTTCTGCAAGAGCTGCTGACTTCTGCCAATTTATATGCTAATTCCAGAAATGATTCTTCCTACATTAAATAAAAGCTGAGGAATGTTCCAAAGGTCCGAACAGATTGTACCATTAACAGACAGGGAAGGCCGAGCGATCTGATCGCAGGAGTCTCAAGCGTGTGAACCTGCTCTCAGCTCACACTCTTGCCTAATTTTAGGCCCACGTGCTCCTTCAGCTGACTTGCCAAAATAAAACTGCTTTGGCATCCAAAGCCTCCAAGTGCCCATCTTGACCTTGAGGTCTCCTTTCAGAGTAACCTTTTTAAAAAAAGCAAAGATTGTAAAACAGAATGGAGGGGGTCTGCACTGAACCCCTGACCTGGAGTTATCAACTGACCCGCAGTCTGTCAACATCACAATATCACACTACCCCCACTCCAGTGCCTGGATTCTGGGCCTCCCCAGCCTCATGTCCCCCAACCTATCCCCCACAGACACCAGTTTTCTTTCCGCTCTTCCCACCTCACCAAGACCTTCCTTCTTCAGAGGCTTTGTACCTTCTGTTCCTCCCGCTGGGATCACACTTATCTACTCTCTTGACCACATCCCTGACCTCTGCTTCATCTCAGCTCACAGAGAAGCCCACCTTGACCACCGGACAAGGAGGGCCCTAGTTGTGTCCTCTCCGAGTGTCTTCCTCACAATTCCCAGAGAATTACTGTTTGTGTAGTGATCTGTTCCTTGTCTGCCACTCCCATTCAATGGTGGTGGTAGAAACTTCCAGCTTATCAGCTTCCTGAGAGCAGTAACAAGGGTCTATCCTTGGTCCCCAGTGCCTAGAAGAATGCTTCTCAGGACTTCAAGGAGTTTGGATGGATGTTTACAAAGAGATGGATGGACCAATGAATGGATGTATGGGTGGGTTAGGGCTTGGGGTTGGGGGATAGATGGATGGATGGATGGTGTTTATACACCCTAACCCTAGGGTTAGAGCTTGGGGTTGGGGGATGGATGGATGGATGGATGGATGGATGGATGGATGGATGGATGGGTGTTTATACACCCTAACCCTAGGGTTAGGGCTTGGGGTTGGGGGATGGATGGATGGATGGGTGGGTGGATGGATGGGTGTTTATACACCCTAACCCTAGAGTTAGAGCTTGGGGTTGGGGGATGGATGGATGGATGGATGGTGTTTATACACCCTAACCCTAGGGTTAGAGCTTGGGGTTGGGGGATGGATGGATGGATGGATGGATTGGTGTTTATACACCCTAACCCTAGGGTTAGGGCTTGGGGTTGGGGGATGGATGGATGGATGGGTGTTTATACACCCTAACCCTAGGGTTAGAGCTTGGGGTTGGGGGATGGATGGATGGATGGGTGAGTGGGTGTTTATATACCCTAACCCTATGGTTAGGGCTTGGGGTTGGGGGATGGATGAATGGATGGGTGGGTGGGTGTTTATACACCCTAACCCTAGGGTTAGGGCTTCGGGTTGGGGGATGAATGGATGGATGGATGGATGGATGGCTGGATGGGTGTTTATACATCCTAACCTTAGGTTTAGGGTTAGGGTTTGGGATTGGAGTTGGGATTAGGTTTAGGATGGATGGATAAAGAGATGTATGTATGTATGTTAGGATGGATGGATGGAGGGAGGGAGGGAGGGAGAGATAGGATGGAGGGATGGATGAAGAGATGGATGGATGGATGGTTTGGATGGATGAAGAGATAGATGGATGGATGGTTTGAATGGATGGATGGATGGTTAGGATGGATGGATGGATGGATGGATGGATAGATGGATGGATGGAGGGATGGGATGGAGGGATGGATGGACGGTCTGGATGGATGAAGAGATGGATGGATGGATGGATGGACGGATGGTTTGGGTGGATGGATGGATGGATGGATGGATAGATGAAGAATATTTTCTATCCCCCCAAAACACAACTGTCTTGGTAGCCTAATTTGCATTTCCTGCTTTTTTCCCATGGAGCTAAGCAGGGATCATGGTCAGGGGACCCCTCGTAGCCATGCCCCCTAACACTAGCCTTGGAGACAGGTGGTCCTACCAGTCCAACCTCCTGCCTTACGTTTCCATCTCTCACACAGCTCCCTCCTGGAGCACATGCGCCTCCACTTCCCACGCTGAATTCTACCTCCAGCTCCAAGCCCTGTGGCCCGGCGCCCTGACCTCTTCCCCCTCAGAGCACTGCACTGGCCATTCTCTCTTCCACGCACAGACTATAAGGGACATGTACACAGAGACACTGTCCTCAGAGGCCTGGGCTCCAGCAGGGACTTTCTTCTCTGAGCCTTGGTTCCCTCACCTGTCAAAAGGTTGTCCCCTGAGGACGAAGAAAGGGTCCTGGGCAGCACCCGCCACATAGGGGAGGTGCCCAGCAAGTCGTAGTACTCAGATTTGAAACTCCAAAGGGAGCCAGAGTCACCTTTCAGCACAACCCTGCAAACAGTACAGCCTGCCCTGGCCCTCATCATCACGTCCCAGCTGTCTCCTGCTTAGAAGAAAATAAGTGGCCACTCCTCCCCAGGCATGGTTTAAAGAGCTTGTCTTCCTAGTTAGAGTGATCCCTGGTATTGCCAGCAATCTGTGCAGACTCAGAATCATTCCAAGCCACCCTGTGGGACCTCACTTCCAAACTCTCCAGCTCAAAGACCAAAGACATCCCAGCCACCCCTGCAAACCTTCCAAGCGGGCATCAGATCTCATTCCTGCTCCACTGAAACCACCCAGGGCTCCTCATCTCACAGGGCACAATTACACACTTTGTCTCCCACCCCGAACTCCTCTCCCCACCTCACGGCCCTTTCAGCAAACTTGATCAAGCCAAACATACCCCCCTCCCAGGGGCCTCTGCACACGTTGATCTGTCTCAAGGTCTCTGATGGTCTTCCTTCCTCCCTGCTCTCAAGTCCGTGCGGAAATGTCCTTTATCAGCCAGGCTTCCCTGGCCCAGCCTAAATCCCCACCGGAGGCCAGCCCCACCTGGCGCAGCAGACCCTGTATCTGGTTCCTCAGCCTCTTCCCCAAGAACAGCCCACAGAGAAAGGCGCCTTGGTCTGCCTTGTTCAGCCATGCCCCAGCCCCGGCACCCAGTGGGCACTCAGTAATAAACAGTGACTAAGTGAGTGGGCAAAATAGCAGAAACCTGTCCCATTCATTTATTTAATGTGACTACTAGTAATAATAAACCGTAACAGGCAGCACCCGTGGCTCAAAGGGGTAGGGTGCCAGCTCCATATGCCGGAGGTGGCGGGTTCAAACCCAGCCCTGGTCAAAAAGAAAAAAAAAACCATAACAATAGCAGGAGCCCAAGAGCAGTCAGCCAAGCATCAGGGTCTGCATCAGACGCTGGGATTTAAAGATAACCAAGGCCGGCTCGGTGGATCCCTCCTGTAATCCCAGTACTCTGGGAGGCCAAGGCATGTAGATCCCCTGAGCTCAGGAGTTCAGGACCAGCCTGAGCAAAAGTGAGACTCCATCTGTACTAAAAGAGTAAAACCAGCCTGGCGTTGTGGTGAGTGCCTGTAGTCCCAGCTACTCGGGAGACTGAGGCTGGAGGATGACTTGAGTCCAGGAGTTTGAGGTTGTAGGGAGCTGTGATGATGCCGTGGCACTCTACTCAGTGACAGGGTGAGACTCTGCCACAAAAAAAAAAATAAAGATGAATGAGATGCAGTCCCTGTTCTCAATAATTAATCCATAAATGTGTAGTCGGCCAATAAATAAGTTAATAACAGATCAATATGTGATTGCATATGGATCAGCAAGTGACAATAAGTGCATGGATGGTGGATGAGAATGGGGCTCCTCTAGGGGCAAGAGCAGGCATTGGGTTGGGTTGGCCCCGGGGAGTACCTACCCTGGGGAACGGGTCTGAGCTGAGGCCTGAAACGTGGCCATGAGTCTCCCACAGGTGCTGTAACAAAGGGATCGTAAACTGGGTGGCTCAGAACAACAGAAATGCCTTCTCTCACAGTCTGGAAGACAGAAGTCCAAGATGAAGGTGTCAGCAGGGCCACACTCTCTCCGAAAGCTCTAGGGAGGGGTCCTTCTGGCCGCCTCCAGCTTTTGGGCATCCTGGTATTCCCAGGCTCATGGCTCAGGCCTCTGCCTCCATCTTCACGCAGTCCTTTCCCCTCTCTGTGCCTTCTGTTCTTCTGTCTCAGGAGGGGTCTGGCACTGGACTCCAAGCCTAGGCAGATAGTCCAGAGTGATCTCATCTTCAGAATTCTTACCCTAATCAGACCTGCAAAGACCCTTTTATCCAAATAAGGTCACACTCCCAGGATCCAGAAGTTAGGATTTGGACATTTTTTTGGAGACCTCCATTCAGCCTGGTCCAAACACCCAGGCCAAGGCCCTCAGCCAGGAGATGTGGTGCTGGGCAGTGACATGGCAGGCCCAAAGGAACCTAGACAGCAGACAGGGTCTTGTGCAGGTGGGGCCCCGGGGGCCAGACTTGCAGGCAGCAGATACCAGAGCTGAGCTTCACACAGTGGGGTATGATCTGACAGATGCTGCGGGAGAGGAGACTCAGGCTGGCAGGGCTGCCATGGCCCTGGTGGCATGTTAGGCCGGGGGTACAGGCAAGTGAGGTGGAAGGAAGAGGGTTAATCCAAAAATTCTTGGAGGTTTAACTGGATCTTGGCGAATGATCGCAGCAAGGGAGGGAGGCTCCATGTTGAGCTTGGGGCACAGGTACTGCAAGGGGAGCAGTAGCAGAGAGGGCCTTCTCCCCAGAGAGACCAGGCAGGTAGGACCAGGTGTGATCCTCCCAACACCCTGAGGAGTGGTCCCAAGGCAGCCCCAGCTCACAGGCACAGAGCTGAGAGAGGCCAGGACATCTGAAGCAGCATTCGGGGGGTTGGGCCTGCATTTACTCAGGTGTTCCAGGCCAGCAGGACCTTCCCTGGTGCTCCTGGGACAAACACTGTACTCAGGGCCTGGGGTTCACATCAGGAGGAACCCAAAGATCTATCCCAGGTGAACGTTCAGCATGGCAGCTCTCCCAGAAGCATGACTTGGACACAGGGGTCTGACACCACAGCTTCCACAGGCCCTTCCTGCTTCAAAAGTCTCCAGCTCCCCAAAACTCAGAGACATTACTACTTAGAAAACATACGCCCTCCCCCCTGCGCCTGCCCCGTGGCCTTTCCTGTGTAGCCATCCGCCCATGAGGCAGGTACTCCCGGGCTGGCCACCCCCCCACGGCATCAGCCCCCACCTCTCAGACACTGAACAGGCAGTGCTGGCTATCTCCTTACTCCCCCTCCCTCCCAATCCATCTGACCCTGTTTCTCCCACCCCAGCACCCACCACCTCCCCTCTGCAACAGCTCCCATTCGGGGAGCTTCCTTCTCCTACTCAGAGGCCATGGGCCCTGAACACCCTACACCCTTTGCTGTCCTGCCCGCCTTTCTGGGGCCAGGCCCCCACGCAGCCACATACTGTTGACATGCCCTGCCCTGACCATTTGGCAGGCCAGGGCTGAGCCCTGGGAGCTCGTGGCCTCCACAGTCTTTGAGCAGGAAGATGCAAGAGGGAGGCCCGTCCCTACTGGGGGCAGACCCCCGGAAACAGGAGGCTTGGACGGGCTTCCCCACACCCACCCAGGGCCCAAAGAATCACCCAGAGGCACCTTCTCACAGAGGCCTCCCCGGGTAGCTGGGCCTGGCAGGCAGGGCAGCAGCCTTCAGGGGACACGGACAGTTTGGTTTTGCTTCGTGGATCCGGACAAACTGGAAACGTAAAGGGCTGCGCTGGGCGTGCTGAGCTAGGCAGGCTGGACGTGCTTCAAAGGACTGGGAACAGGGCTGGGCAGCCAGTTCACATGGCCACAGCCAAGCTCAGCCCAGCACTCAGGCCACCTGCCCGAGGGCCATGCACCACCTCGCCACCGCCAGCACCTTCCCTGAGACCCTATGTGCAGAGCCCCTCGGCAGCAGGTCATGGGGGCTGGAAGCACAGGCCTCATCCTCCAGGGATATTAATCAAATGCCTCCTGATAGCGATCAATGCAGGGCACTTGGCAGCACCGCCTGGCCAGCCTCCAGGCTCACCGTCCAGCGGCAGGAACACCGAGGATGGCAAATGTGATCTTTGGCAAGGGACAGCACATTGTCTCACCACTGTGGGAAAAATGCTCTATGCACAAACATTTCCTTAAAACGAGCTTACAAGGAAACATTCTCCATGGCCATATTAAAGATAATCAGCCTAACTGAACGAGACAAAAATAAACTAAGTCCCTGTCCGAACTCTGACAGCAGAAGTGGCCTAGCAGAACATCACTGAGCCCAAAAGGGCAGTGGTGGGGAAGACTCCACAGCTTTGCTTCTGGGTTTCGCCACTTGCAGAAGCTTCTAAGTTGGCTGGGTACAGAAAAGCCCAGCCCCTCACCCAAGCCCAAGTGCAGAGAGAGCCCCTGAAGACACTGGGTTGGCAGAGCCACAAGTGAGCTCAGGCCTCAGGGCCTCCAGGGCTGCCACACAGGAATGCAAGGCCTGGCTTACTTTCTAAACCTGCCATATGGCCCTGCGTCCTGGGACCCAGGCTGGTGGCCAAGGAGGAGTCCTGGGCTGGTCCACAGCCCTCCAGGCCAGCTGCATAAAGCCATTTTTCAAAGGTGTTTCCCAACAGCCTCCCTCGAAGGAACTGCCCTTTAGAGAAGCTGGTTTGGGATTAAGCCAGTCAGAGATGTCTAGGGGCTCTTGGCAAAAGCACCAGCCATCCTAAGATCAAAAGTCCTTTTCTTGGTCCCTCAACACCTCTCTGTGCCAGGTGAATGAGCTGGGGGCACACGGGGGGTTCGGCAGGGCTGGAGTTGTCTTACCCAGACAACAAGGTGGGTGGGGGCTGACCACAGATGTGCCCTGCTGATCCCTGGAAACCCCAGCCCACAGGCGGTGGCTCGCGATCCATGGCAGGGCCCCTCCAGGCAGGAGCTCCCCGAGGACACTGTGCTGTTTGTTCAGGCATCATTAACTATTTGACAGAGAGGCCCAGACAGAGCAAGTGTGAAGCCAGAGGGCTCGCAGGCCCCGTCAACTGACATGGCATCAGCCTGGACAGAGAGACGGTCAGTCAGGACACACAGGAGTCCCGTGAGACCAACAGAACCTCCATTCACCCAGTATGGGGCCTCCTTTCTGGACAGGGGAGGGAAGTGTTTGCAACACTTTGGTGGACATAGATGACCTTGCTGTCCCACACGCCTGCAGCTATTGTCTCATTGCAGACAAACTGGTGGCAACTTCCTGGATGTGGACGCCACATGCCCAGCGTCTGGTCGGCCAGCATCTGAGGGAAAGAGGTCGCTAATGCAGGAAGTCCTGAATGTATCGCTCTGAGCTAAAGCTCTGCCCAGATGTGGTGGGTAACTCTTACAGGCACCAGGTTCATCTTCCTGGCTCTCACGGCTGATAATGCCCACAAGACCCAAGTTGGAACCAAAGTCTCTAGGGAAAGGAACAAGAATAGCAAAAGCCTCCCTGACCACCTCGCTACGCCCGCGGCCAGAGCAACTCTCACAGAAGCTGATACGCAGAGATAGCTGGCCCCGCAGCCAGGCACCCAGAGGACTTCCTCTCCCACCTGCCCTCCCGCCAAGCCCACCAAATAGGGACAGTCGTTATTCCCATCCTACAGATAAGGCCTCCAAGGCACAGGGAATCTGTGCAGCCAGTGGACAGCAGGCATACCTGGCACTGACCCTCGGCCATGTCTAGAAACACCATTCCTGGTCCTGCATAAACCACCTCTCCTCTACATTTGCTTTTAGAGAATAAGCAACTGATGTCAGTGTAGCAGAGAGAAATAATAGGCCCATTTCACAGATGTGGAGACTGAAGTTCAAGTGTGTTAGTAACATTCCCAAGGCCCTGGCACTGTCTCAATTCCTGCACCCTTCTCTGGTCCTCCACCTTCCTAACACCTGGTATGCAGCCCTTCAAAGTGACACTGGCTCCAGGCCCTTGCTGTCAGAGAGAGAACACCTCAGCTGGACGGAAACAGGTACCCCCCCAGTATTCACATCTACCTGGAACCTCAGAATGTGACCCTCTTTGGAAATAGGGTGCTTTGCAGATGACATTAAGATGAAGTCATAGTAGAACAGGGCAGGCCCTAAGCCAACAACCAGTGTCCTTACAAGAAGAGAGAAATCTGGACAGGGAGACGCACAGGGCAGGATCCGGACAGGAAGACGCACAGGGCAGGATCCGGACAGGGAGACAGACGCACAGGGCAGAAGGCACATGCAGCTGGAGGCAGAGCCTGGGGCGATGTAGCCACAGCCAAGGAGCACCAAGGACTCCAAGGCCACCAGAGCAGGAAGGACAGAGGCCGATCCTCCCCCCAGCACCTACAGATGGGGCCCAGGCCTGCCCACACCTTGGTCCTAGACATCTGGCCTCCAGCACTGACAGAAAATCTATTTCTCAGGTTTAAAGCCACCTGGTCTGGGTACTTTGTCACAGAAGCCCCAGGGGATCAACCTGACCCAGCAGCCTGTGTTTAGAGAAAGGCCAGGGAGGCAGCATTACCCATCCCTCTGCCCTGACAAGTACGCTCCCTGCTATTGGTCACCTGATGATGGGGGTGAGTTTTGTTCTGGAGAAGAAGAAAGCAAATGCCAGAACTCTCACCACAGTGCAGGGCCCAGAGCCCCGAGGGTGGCCGCTGAGAGCCATTCCAGCCGGCCAGTGCCTCCATAACCTCTGCCAGGTTCACTCATCCCTGTTTCTCCCATCCAGCCTGGAGCTCACACTGCCCCCGCCGGCCACTGGCCACCACAGGCAGGCCAGAGCAGAGACCGCGGTCCTGCACACCCCGCAGTCACACAGAGTCACTGCCTTCCAGTTATGCGGCAAAGTGATTTGCCGGGTGGAAAGTGAGACCATCCGGCCCCCAAACACATTCTTGCATCTCAAAAAAATGCCAAAGGCATCTGATCAAGTAAGATTGTTTCCCAGAGGAAAGCTGCAGCCAGGCCTGTGAGCCCCTTGTCAAGCCTCAAGCAGCCAATGACCTTCCGATGAGGGACCTGGATCCTTGGTCCCTTCCGCCTGTGCCGGTCCTATGTCTGTGCTCTCAAGCCCAGTCCCATCATGTACATGTCACAGCTGCCTACCTGCCACCCACTCCTGGGAGCTGAGACACTCACCATCCTATCCCGCCCGCCCCACCTCCCAATAACTTCCCAGTGTGGCCGAGAGGCCTCCTTGTCTCCCTCCTGGCCTGAGTGTGTGCTGTGCACAGCCTATCCCCACAGCCCGGATGGCACTGCCACCTTTGGACACCCAGGCCCTGACAATATCCCCCTTGTCCTCCTGTCCTCCCTGGGGTGATTCCAAACTGTGGACAGACCCCGAAAAAAGTGCAATCTCTTTTGTCCATTAGAGTGGGCAGCACAACTTTGGTTTCTGGAGGAAGCCAGTTCAGGTATGCTGGGAGGAGGGTCTGATCCAGAATGTTCTGAGCCTCAGTCCCCTAGTCTGTAAGCCAGGGGAGGTCTAAATTGGCCTCTGACCCTCCAGATCTCCCCTCCTGAGACTTTGGCCCTGTCTGCAAAGTGGGACACTCCTCACATGCCTGGCCAGCAGCCTGCTGCATCCCAAGGAACAGAGCTTCCTTTCTCTGCTCAGACAAATCCTGAGCACATACCCAACGTTGGCAAAGGGTAGTCAAGGCCCAGATGTCTAGGGAAATAAGGTTGAATGAATCAAACATCCACAGAAACACAGGGTCCTCCGAGCCGCAACAGACCCCAGGGGCAGATAGGAGCTGCTCCTGCCCAGCATCTAGATCCCCACTGCAGGTGTCAGATGCGGGCACCTAACTTGCCCCATCCGGCCAGGGTGTCCGTGCCCCTCTTCATGGCTGGCAGGGGGGGCAAGTGCAAACACCCAGAGGGTTTCCTGCAGCCAGAGAAGCCCTTCAGTGCCCTGCGCTCCCAGGAGGTCAGCTGGGGCAGTGATGGGTGTCCAAGCGCACCCACCCCCTGCCCCTGCAGCCCTCTTCCTCCGCACCTGCATCCCTTAGCAAAGGCTGTGACAGCCCAGATGACATTTCTAGGCCTGGAGTGAAGGAAGGCTGGCCAGGAGGAGGTGATGCCTTAGTGGAGATGGGAGAGGAAAAAGTTCCAGTCTAGGGTGACTGCCCCTGTCCTCCCAGGGCCTGGGGCTGTGGGAGGGGCCAGGCCCACTGGGGTCACCCACCACCGGAGCTCTGCTGCCCTCCACTGGCCTGCCCAGGTAGGGCGCGTGCCTGGGGCAGAGTCTCCCAGGTGTGCTGTCCTACCTGGCCCTCTACCGGGTCCTTTTGGGTCTGGACATGCAGGGCTCTGCTGCAGGACCTCACCTGAGTGCAAATCACCTCTGGGCCCCCCTACCCACTGCTAGAAGGGACAACACGAAGAGTGAGCCTTTCTTGTCACCAAAGCCAGCTTTGCAGGTGTCTTATGGGTTAAGAAGGTGCCATTCACCAGCCGGGCCCCAGCCCCACCAGGACAGCCTGGTGTCAGCACCTGCACTCAGCCACAGAGTTGCAGGGCAGGTGCTTATTCCCTGGCATACACTTCCTGGGGGGGACTGCTCGGCACTGTTTAGGGACTCCCTCAAAAGGTACTGGCTTCACCCCTGAGAAAAGGACCCGGCACCTGTGTGCAGACCCAGAGGAAGGTAGGCTTTCATCCCATCTTACATGCCAGGACCCTGAGGACAGTGCAGAGAAGGGGCCCGGCACAGGACCACACCTGCAGAGCAGATGTCAAGCCAAGCCTGTGTCACCTCCACGCCTGGCTCACAGCCCATTTCTGCTGGTGAATGACAAGCCCCTCTGAGGTCCCCAGGCCACTGCATTCCCAGGGCCATACCCAAAGTGGCAGATTGCCCCACAGCACCAGCATCCACCAGCACATGCCAGCCTTGTGGACCCTGCCTTGGGGCCAGGGCAGGGGGTTCCCCCAGTGTCTATGGTCCCAGGAGGAGTGACTGTAGAGCACCCCTGTGCCCAGCTGGGTCCCCGCCAGGCTCAGCCTTCAAGGCCACTGCTGCCAAACAAGACAAAGGGAAAGGCATTCCCTCTGGACAGCCCCTAAGCTGCAAACCCTCAGGAAACTCCCTGGACCCAGGCTACATTCCAGAAGTTTTCTTGGGTCATGGCACGGAGAAAAAGCAGGAAATAGAAGCATCAAATAGCTTTTGACTTGACCATATTCTTTAAGCACTAGCCACATGTGAAAGGTCTTAACTGGCTCAAGTTGCAGAAAGGACAGCTCACTAATCAGCACTGTCCCAGCGGCCATCCTGGCCTAGGTCAGCCATAAGAGACCACCAAGAATGGGGGGCTCAGAACCAGAGAGTTCTCTCTTACACCCTGGAGACCAGAAGTCCTAAATCAAGGTGCCAGCAGGGCCACGCTCCCTCGAGAGGCTCTGGGAGGCGGCGGCACTGTGTCTTCAGCTTTTGGTGGCCGCATCACTCTAACCTTTGCTTCTTCTTTACATCTTTACCATCCCAAACACAGAGATTGAAGCAGGTATGAGCTCCTGGGGGGGGGCACCATCACCATCTCGCCCACAGCCACAGAACAGTGTGTGCTGGGGGGTGGGGGAGGACCCGGGTTCTGTCCTGTCTGGGCCATACAGCAGCAGCAGGCCTTTCCTCTCTCGCCTCAGTTTCCCTATCTGTAAAACAAGGGGGGGTGGCCTTGGTGGTGTCCAGGTGCCTCCAGATCTACAATTCCAGTCTCCAGCATTTCACTGCCCTCTGAGGAACCCCTGACCCAGAACTGCCTTCTCCATAGGCGTCACAGCCCTCCCCGTGACCCATCGTGTCCAGCACTGGGCCCAGCCCACCCCATGAGACGGGACCTGGCCTTCCTAAGTCAGGAGGAACTCAGGAAAGGCCGTGGGCAAAACAGGTCAGACAGTGAACCCCACACAGGGGGAGCCCACCAGCCTGGGCTCCCCCAAATGCTTGGCCGACAGGGGCAGGTGGGCCCCCAACAATGCTCTCCGGCTTCCAGGTACAGGAGATCAGCCAGGTATCACCAGTGCCCAGTGCTGCGGAAAGGTGTGGGGGAGAGACCCCAAGAGAAGATACAGCCATTTGGGAGCCAGCACACCCAGGACTCCGCCTCCTCAGCCACTGGGGGCACACTGGGAGGCCTGCTTGACAGTCAAGAACAGCACAGCTGAACCAACAACTGGAGACCCAAGAGTCACCACATGAGAAGCATCACAGTGGGCTGAGGGGACCTGGGCCTTGATGACAGCCCTGGACTCATGTCCACCTTGACACCCGTTAGCGTAGGTCCCTGAACCTCCTTGTGCCTCAGTTTCCTCACCTGCAAGAGGACAATGGCCCCACATACAAGAGCTGTGAAGACTAGACTGGTGTGGAGAGCACACGCACCACACAGGGCGACTCCCCCACTTCCCATCGTCATTCTCCCAACCCCTCACACCCTTTTCCAAAAGAGGCAGCAGATACTGGAAAAGCCAGCTGCAAGTCCAGACCACGGCAGGTAGAAGGCGAGGCCCAGACCCAGGCCTCAGGCTCCAGGCCAGGCGCCCTGAGCTAAGATGGGAGAACATCCCAGGGAGACGGGCCAGCCCCCACGGCATGCCTTGTCAAGTATGTCACCTGCCACCTTCTGCAGTGACACATGCAGGCCGCTGGGACTGCAGCCAGCCTCCAGTGGTGGGGAGAGCCGACCTCTAAGTGGCTATAGTGTTCACTCTATTAAGGCTTAGCAGGAGCCACTAGGGGCCAGGCCCGGGAGCTAACGTTCTCACACGGACACCCAGTGAAGAATGGCGCAGGCTAGGCTGAGAGGCAGAGGGGTGCCACACCATCCACTAGCCAGCAACCTTGACAAGTTACCCACTTCTCTGAGCCTCAGTTTGTCCACTCATCAGTAGTGACACAACCAGTGCCTTCTGTATGATTCAACAAGTGCATCCGCTTGTTTCAAGGGGGCTCAGAAAAGCCCCTGGCACAAAGTAAGCATTCAGTAACATGACTTTACTGTCACTGATTACCACTGACTATTATTTTCTTGAGAATCTCTCCAAGGGAAATGAAGCACCAACAATCTGTATGTGTTCTCTGCTTACAGACCAGGTGTTCCCACACCCTCCGCCTCATGGGCCTCCCAGGATGAGCCTCTGAACATGCAGATGAAAGCATGGAGGCTTCTGTGGACCCCGCTCACTTCCCAGAGACATTTCCCAACATGGGGCTGGGATCAACTAACACTGCGCTGCACGCAGCCTCTCACTGGAGCTCCTTTGCAAGCATGTCTCCACCAAGAAGCCACGGTGGGGCTCACCAACAAGGAGATCTGGATTTCCTTGGGCAGAAACTTTTTCCCTTTTCCCAGACACTGCAGGAAGCTCCAAGCTGGCCTAAAGGAATAGGGGGTCTTCAGGCTGCACATCCAGCCTCTTCCTCCTCCTGGCCCCAGCCTTTTCTCTGTTGTCACCACAGTGGTCCTTCAGTGTGAGAATGTGAGCTCCCCAAGCCTGACTTAAAGTAGCACCAGATGCTGCTGCAGAAGTTAGAGGCCCCCCACTCTTCCAGGAGTCAACAGCACGAGTGTCTACACTGTCACTGCGCACTGCCTGGGAGCACAGGATGGAATGGGACACTGCCCTGTCACGAAGGGCAAGTGGAGAGGACAGAGCACAGAGGGACCCACCAGACCCCACCTCAGTCCTGTTCATGCCCAAGGGCTCATGCTGGGCACAACAGGGTCTAGTCGGGCTCCCCCTGTCATCGTGTGGTTTGCACACCTGAGCCAAGCCCACTGTGCCGGTCAAGCCACTTGCCACCAGCACCTGTCCCTGATTCCTCTGCCCAGAGATGACCTTTTGGGCAATTCTGATCACCCACAAAGGGGGTCTTTCTGCAACTGCCCCTCCCAAAATGTTCACCAATAGCTGCCATGGCGCTCATTACACATCTGTTGAAAGAACACAGGAAGGAGAGGTGAGGCAGGAGGCGGGGCCTCCCTGCCAGGGCAGCAGCAGCTGGGATTCACAACAAATGTGGGTGCTCAGGCCTCACTCTGGCCATCAGAGTCTAAGACTTCAGGTGGAGCCCAGGAATCTGTTTTCAAGTTGCCCTCCAGGGAATCCTGACACACGGTCTTGCCTGAGGCCCACAGAGCCTCTTGCCCCCACACCTCTCAGGTGCCAGGCCTGGCCACAGAACGTCTGCTGAGGACCTGGGTTACCAGGCTCCCATCTACCACACAAGCCAAGGTCCCCGTTAGCTATTGTCAAAAAGTAAAGGCCACGGGCCAGGCCTGATGGCTCATGCCTGTAATCCTAACACTCTGGGAGGCTGAAGTGGGTGGACTGCCTGAGCTCATGAGTTCAAGATCAGCCTGAACAAAAGTGACACCCCATATCTAAAAAAAACAGCCAGACATTGTGGCGGGTGCCTGTAGTCCCAGCTACTCAGAAGGCTTAAGCAAGAGAATCACGTGAGCCTAAGAGTTAGAGGTTGCTGTGAGCTATGATGCCAGAGCACTCCACCAAGGGTGACAAAGTAAGACTCTGTCTCAAAAAGAAAAAAAAAGTAAAGACCTCGACCCGCAGAGCCCAGGAGGCAGGTAGGCAGGCCTGGCTCACCTGGCAACAGGTGTTGCAGGGGCCCAGGCCAAGGCATGGATTAGCCAACTGCTGTCTGAACCAGGGAGGCAGCTAGGCCCGCCGCCGAGTACCCACAGGTGTGGGCCCCACTGCCCTGCGAGGCTCCGATTGAATTACCCAGAATAATAGCTCACCCTTCCCCCCAAAATGAGACTGAGAGCTGAGGCCGCCTGCTGGCCACTTTGATGTGAAAGGTGTTGTCTGAGCCCACACCTCCTCCTTTGATTTTCAAGAGCAGTGCGGTGTGCCTGCACTCCCACTTGGGTTTGTTGTTTTGTTTTGTTTCTTTAAGTAGGGGATTGTTCTAAACTTTTCCTAAGAACATCAATTACCTCAGAGGCAGGAAACTCAATCCAGATTGCTCTGGTGAAAGAGAAGGTCCCTGCTGTGCCCAGTGGCAGAGACCACATGAAAGGCCCCAGGCCCGCATGCTAAGACCCTACTCCCAGGTCCCAGCGACAGATTGGGTACAGCTCCTGGACCCCATCCAGCCGCCTGCACCAAGGAACAGCATGTGGGAGGCAGCCCAGGTGAGGACCCCGATGGCCACTGTCCTCTCCCCCTGACAACACAAGGCCTGTGGGGCCAGCAGAACCCCCTGCCCTGGCCAACCCTGAGCGTGAGCCCTGGGCACAGAGGGCCTCCCAGCCCACCCAACCCCTGCCCCTGCTGCTGCCCGACACTGCACCTGCCACAGCCAGGCAACACACTGGTCCCCGTGTGCCGATGACTCATCTTCCTGCTCCTACCCTAACAGCCTGCTCACTGCCTCACTCCACCCTGGGTCTTCCCTCCAATCCCCAGGATTTCCTCCCATGTGAAAAACCACCACCAAGTTCTCTTAACCCCATGTCCTCCACAACATTCGCAACACAGCTCCAGGGGCCCTGTGCACACTCGCTGCCTGCAGCCCCTCTCCTCTTGCTCTTTTCCTTGATCATGTTTCCATGTTTGGTACATGTGTGTATGTTACGAAGTCTAATGACATAATCACGTCAAGCCCCGCCCAGCCACATGTGCTAGCATGTTCCTTCCCACCCCGTCCCATCTATGCTCCCAAGAGGTGCCCACTCCCTTGGACCACGGGCTCTTGTTCTCCTGCATTTTATTTTGAAGTAATCACCGCCACCACATCCGTGCCTGTACGGTATGTCTTTTGACTTTAGCTTTGAACTTGACATGAATATTGTGCTGTGTGACTTCCGGAACGCATTCACTCGGGCTCTCTTCTCTGAGAGCTGAGAGTACCACCTCACCGACACCCCAGTGCGCGTGACACGCTGTGGAGGACACACAGGCTGCGTCCAGCTTATTGCTGGTACCAACGCCTCTCTGGTATCCCGCAGGAGCGTGTCCAACAACACTGCTAGTAAGATGCGCCACACTCGGCCACAATAATGCTAAAAACTAGGTGGTTTTGATTAAATCTTCTCCCAAAATACATACAGGTCCCAACAATTCAGATCGCCCAACTCCTTGGATTTTGACCGACGAGTGAGTGAACACGCCGCGTTTCAGTTCTACTTTGCATGCTCCTAATTACTCCGAGACGAGACGGGGCAGCGTTTCGCGGAACCGGGATACTTGCGGGTTGGCTTGTCAGTGAACCCCACTTTCCCACCAGGTGGCTTTTTCTTACTAATTTGTGGGAGCTCTTCATGTGGTCTAGACAGATGGAAGTCCTTAGTCATTATCACTGCTACAGATACTTTCTCCAGCTTGCCTATTTACGACATCTGTCAAAGAAAGTTCTTGATGATGCAGACGTACTGAGTTCATCAACACCTTCTTTACGAACTGTCTTCTAAATGTTCTAAAGTCTGCTTTTCACCCTACGCTCTTAAGCTAGCTGGTGTGCACTTTTGTTAGGTGTGAAATAGGAACCTGATTGCACTGTCTTCCAGCGGAGGCTGGAATTCCCAGCACCATTCACCGGCTGGCCCTGCCTTCCCCGTCCATTCTCTGGCACATGTCACAGTTCTGTGTCACACAGAGCTGTGTGTGGGCTCTCGCCCTCAGCCCATTTGTCCCTGCACCAGTATCACAGCAATGCACCGTCACAAGAGGTTAAGGAGGATGGCAGGCAGAGCAATTCCCTCAACTTTATTCCTCGACAGAAAGGACTTAGCTATTCTTGCTTTTGTTTTCTCATGTACATTTTTCAAGCTGCTTATGAAATTTCATGAGAAAAAAATGGCACTGCCTCTAGCATTATAATGACTGTATGGATTCAACTGTGGAGACCAACACTTCTACTGTCCTGACTCTGTCTGCCCACGCAGACAGGACCTCCGTCGTGGGCAGAGCTCCCGGATGCCACAGTAGCCCTCACCTTCATAATCTCCGCCCCTCGGATGTGGGTGGAGACCATTGAGTATGGCGCTACTAGCAACGAAAATAATTTTATGGTTAGGGGTCACCACAAAATGAGGAACTGTATTAAAGGGTCGTGGCATGAGGAAGGTTGAGAACCACTGTACTAGGCCATGCCTGGACCTCTGGCCTGCAGCTGTGAAGGCGTGAACAGGGCTGTGGTGACTGTCAGGGGACAAGGTGACTTGTCCACAGAAGACTCGTATAGTCTCCACTTACTCGACTTCACAGTAGTGGATTAAAATGAAATTTTATAGTTTTCTGTATATAGTCCTTGAATATTTTTCATTCCATTTATTTTTAGAAACCTTAAGGGTTTTTACTGTTATTTAAACAATATCTTTAATATACAATTTACAAGTCTGTTGGTAGTACTAAGAAAAGCAATCGATCCTTTGGCATACTCGTCCTGAGACTTTCTTAAGAATTCTCACTCTCGGGGCAGCGCCTGTGGCTCAAAGGGTTAGGGTGCTGGCCCCATATGCCAGAGGTGGCGGGTTCAAACCCAGCCCCAGCCAAAAACTGCAAAAAAAAAAAAAAAAAAGAATTCTCACTCTCAGTTTGGAGTTTTCCATACAGGTAATTATGATTTTGGTGAATAAAGTGTTATATTTCTTCCAATGCTGTTAACTTACTTATTGAGTCTTAATGAGCAGATGAGGATCTGTAGTAGAAAGCAGGTTTTTCTGCTGTTAAGGCCCTGACAGCAGCATCTCCCCACTGGGTGGCTATTTCCTGGAGGCTTGTTGGAGGCACCCACACAAACACGTCTCAGTGCAGGGGGACAGACCCCAGTGGGGAGACAAGGACATCTAGGGGAAGGGGCTTTTTTAGGGACAGGATACTGATTGTCTACAGAGGGACTGTTCAAATAATAGATTAAAGAGAATGAGAACCATTCAGAGAAAGGGCCTTACTATAGAAAGAAAGCTGGAATATTACCCAGCAGTGCTGGATCAAAGCTGGGAGTTATGGCATCACCTCCTAGTAGTCAACACACCAGGGGCAGGGGCAGGAGAGATAATGCATGTAATCATCCCCCTGTCCAGGACAGTGCCAGAACACAGCAACGTCCAACAGCCACAGCCACGTCTTGGTCCCCAGACACCATGTAGCACTTACAGAAGAGCCAGGGCTCCAGGAGAGTGGCTCATTCTAGGGAATGAAGGGAATGAGGCAGAGAAGAATAACATGAGCCTTGAACATCATTTTGTGCCGAAAGTAAAGAGATATGGAAAGAATGATAGCCACATAGCAGAGGGACACAAAACTGCATGAGGGGCTCCCATCAACCCAGTGAGGACAGCTGACCACCACAGCACACACAGGGACAGTCTATACCCGCTGGGCCAGTGAGGACAGCTGACCACCAGAGCACATGCAGGGACAGTCTATACTCACTGGACCAATGAGGATAGCTGACCACCAAAGCACACGCAAGGACAGTCTATACCCATTGGGCCAGTGAGGACAGCTGACCACCAGAGCACACACAAGGACAGTCTATACCCGTTGGGCCAGTGAGGACAGCTGACCACCAGAGCATATGCAGGGACAGTCTATACTCACTGGACCAATGAGGATAGCTGACCACCAAAGCACACGCAAGGACAGTCTATACCCGTTGGGCCAGTGAGGACAGCTGACCACCAGAGCACACGCAGGACGGTCTATACCCGTTGGGCCAGTGAGGACAGCTGACCACCAGAGCACACGCCGGGACGGTCTATACTCACTGGACCAGTGAGGACAGCTGACCACCACAGCACACGCAGGGATGGTCTATACTCACTGGACCAGTGAGGACAGCTGACCACCACAGCACACGCAGGGACAGTCTATACCCGCTGGGCCAGTGAGGGCAGCTGACCACCACAGCACACGCAAGGATGGTCTATACCCGCTGGGCCAGTGAGGGCAGCTGACCACCAGAGCACACGCAGGGACAGTCTATACCCGCTGGGCCAGTGAGGACAGCGACCACCACAGCACACGCAGGGATGGTCTATACTCACTGGACCAGTGAGGACAGCTGACCACCAGAGCACACGCAGGGACAGTCTATACCCGCTGGGCCAGTGAGGGCAGCTGACCACCAGAGCACACGCAGGGACAGTCTATACCCGCTGGGCCAGTGAGGACAGCTGACCACCACAGCACACGCAGGGATGGTCTATACTCCCTGGACCAGTGAGGACAGCTGACCACCACAGCACACTCAGGGACAGTCTATACCCGCTGGGCCAGTGAGGGCAGCTGACCACCACAGCACACTCAGGGACAGTCTATACCCGCTGGGCCAGTGAGGGCAGCTGACCACCAGAGCACATGCAGGGATGGTCTATACCCGCTGGGCCAGTGAGGCCAGCTGACCAGCACTGCAAACACGTCCAAAGCACTGAGGGTTGGGCATCAGAACTGCAGCTCACCCACAAGTTGTACCTGTAACTATTCTGTACATCATTATTGTTACTATCATTATTAAAGATAAGCAAAAACAAATTCATGACCTTCACTTTGGACTTGCTTCTCTCCCCGGTCTCAGTCACAGCAACTTTGTCACTGGGCTCCCCTTGCCCCACTGCAAGTGCCAAGAGGTGGGACACAGCCCCTAGCTAGAGAAGGAGACAATAGCACTTCTGCCTCACGGGCCGCCCATGGAAGCAACCCTGTGTATTCCCAGCCCGCCTGGCCACGCTGGTGACAACAGGCACAGACAGGGCACCAGCCCCAGGGTGGGGGGAGCTCACGAGGAGCAAACCCAGTCTCTGTGAGCCATGTCTGGGTGTCATGGGGCCAAATGCACCCCATTCCACCACTAGGTGGCACCCAACCGCCAGCAGAAAGGAGGCCGCCGCAGCACAGCCAGCTGTGGTTAGTAAGAGGACACTAACCCTGCCCGAGAGAGCAGTCTGCAGAGGCCACCTGGGTGTGGCCGCCCCACCCAGTGCTCTCGAGGTGCTCCCAGGATAGACCCTCAGAGGCGGGCAGGTCTGCAGTGTCCTGGCACAGGAACCCCACACAGGCAAATGCCCAGGGTTCCAGACAAGCCTCAGGATTGGTCAGAGGGAATGACGCACAGAGGCAGAAGGCGCACAGACTTACAGCACCCCGCGCCCTGGGCTTCCTGGCATCTTAGAAGTTGGTTTCTTTAGTTAAACTTTCTTCAAATACCTTTTCCAAGTCAAGCTGGGAAGACAGGAAACCACCTCCTACAGGTCAGCACCCAGCCCTCACTTTCCCCAGTGTCCCTACAGGTCAGCACCCGGCCCTCACTTTCCCCAGTGCCTACAGGTCAGCACCCAGCCCTCACTTTCCCCACTGCCCCCAGGTCAGCACCCAGCCCTCACTTTCCCCAGTGCCCCTACAGGTCAGCACCCAGCCCTCACTTTCCCCAGTGTCCCTATAGGTCAGCACCCGGCCCTCACTTTCCCCAGTGCCCGTACAGGTCAGCACCCGGCCCTCACTTTCCCCAGTGCCTACAGGTCAGCACCCAGCCCTCACTTTCCCCAGTGGTCAGCAAACGCCACTCACCACCCTCATCCCTCTCCCTGAAGATCCACAGACTATAACGCCCATCACTTGAGTCAGCACTTACAGGGAGGAAACCACTCACCAATCACTGTCTAATATGAACTGAGTGACAACCTGGCTTTCCACTCTACTCACTTTCCCCACCTCTCTGCCCTAGTCCCCCTCTGCCCCACACCAAGGACACACAAAGTAGACGGCCACCATGAGAAAACAGCCCTTACTTCAGGTGCCGCATGCCAGGATGCACCCCACAGGCAGGTGCCTTTGTGTAGTACCCAACCTAAACAACCTTACTGACAACCCTGGTCCAGAGAAATAGGACCAGTCATGTTGAAGTAAGAATGACAATCCCATCTTTGTACAAGTTGTTGAGGAAAATTATTGGCATTTCTGATTCCCAAAGAAACATACCCAACCACACTCATACAACCCACAAAATAGTAAGACATAGTCAACATTCTCTTCATGTAAAACCCTCAGCACCCAGATCGTAATGTCCTAGAAATCTGCTGGTTAACCTGTGCAGGCCCTGGACGGGCCTTTGGTCCCTGAAGGCCACCAACAGCAAAGGCACCATGGAAGCCACAGGGCATGAGAAAGCCACTGCTTCTTGCTTTTCAGACTGCCTTAAAGGCCCCTGTGGAGTCACCCTCTTAGCTTAATTGAAAAAGTCTCATTGAAGCAGCTTATAACAGAAAGTGGCATAGCGCGACTCGTCCCTGAGGCATTAGCAGCTATTCTGTAGATAGTTCCACTGGGCAGCATCCGAAGGACCTGGTTCCTGTCTCCAGGCTCCACCTGTCGCCAGCTAAGTGGTCTGTCAAAGCAAAGTCTCTTCCTGCTTGGCCACAGCCCACCTGCCTCTTCCATGACCAACACCTGCCGCAGGCCAGCGTCTCTATCCTGCCACCCCCGCTGGGAGGGGAACCTCATGTCACCTGCACAGGTGCAGGTGCAGGTGACGTCTCAGCTTCTCTGTCAGCTCCTCCTCCTTCGGCTCCTCCAGGATGTCCCTGTGGAATCAGGGAGAAGGTGCTTCGCAGAGGTCTCCAATAAAAGACCCTGGGCACGTTGGGAAGGACAAGTGAGCAGATTTATCAAAAAGCCTCCTACGTGGCCCCCCCAGAGGAAACCATCAGAGACATGTGCAAACATGAGTGTGACAACGACGTGGGGACAAAGGGGCTGAGATCCAGCTTCAGGAGGGACGCAACCATTATAAATGTTCACATGGCGTCCCCAAATACCCAGAAGGGGCTGCTCCTGGATGGCTGACAGACAGCAAACCTTCATACAGGGGACGGAACCCAGAGCTCTATAGCCACAAAAAGGTGGCCACCGTTCTGCACTAGCAGAGGAACAATCTCAAAGTCGCCAGGAAAGGAGTGCAGCTTCCTCAAGCCACCTGTTTACATCCAACAGCATGACCTGGAAGAAGCTTCCTTAATACGTTCTGTCAGAGAGCAGGGAAGTCAACAACCCCAGCAGCTGGAGCAGAGGCCACACCTTGACCCTGACCCTGACTTCACTCTGAGCTGCTCTCACTTGTTCACCTGTAGCACAGGAGGGAAACCAGGTGACCAGGTGGACGAGGAGGACAGCTGTCAGAGGACCTCCTTGCCACTTCCTGCCTGCCTCGGGGAGCTACACAGAAGCACCTTCCCCACCCACACACCTGAACGGGAGCTCCTCGGTCATCTGGTAGGTGGCCTCCTCGGTCCCATCAAGGGGCTGTAGGTCACTTTGGTTATCCCACTTATGAAGGAAATTCTGACAAGCAGGAGGGGGTAGACCGTGAGTGTGGGCGCTAAGTGAAACCAGCCTCACCCCTCCCTGACCACCTGCAGGATGGGCCTGGCACCCACTGAGGGAACTGAGATGCCCAGCCTGGAAATCAGAACCCTGATTCCCCCCTCAGCTTCAACCCTGGGGACCCAAGAGTCCCCCCAGGTCAATGTCAGGAGCATCCTATGGAGTCCCAGTGCCAACCCCACCACAAGGACTCAACCCAAACTCAGGGCAGCCCTGGCCCAGCAGGGACTCCCATCCAAGCTGCACGTGCATCCCAGTGGCAAGTACAGCCCAGGCAGGGATTCTGGTACCTCCAGAATCAGGGCCAGAAGCAGGTTGATCCAGATGACAGATGACAACAGCCACCATGACACGAAGTAGATCTTGGACCACCTGTGGAGGACAAAGAGGCCACCCGGGGGCCCCCCATGAGCAGATTGAGGTCGCTCAAATATAAACAATGAGTCCTGTCCAGGACACCTCTCACTGGGACTTGCCAGAGATTCCATGGCATAGAGTATGTGACAATTTCCACTTCAGATATGATCCAACCACAGCTCAGAAACATCAAACAAGTCACCCAGGTAGCTCAGCCAGCAGGAGGTAGGGCTGACCTTGGCTCCCTGAGGGTCCCCCACCCTTATCAAAGGGACAAGGCCAGCAGGGTGCTACTCTGGCACGCTTTCCTGGCCCAGGGCCCACTCCCTGCACAAGCCACCCTCTGAGTGTCTGGTGCACAACAGGAGAGGGGGAGCCCCTAAGTCTGCGCCCAGACTCTGTCTCGGAAGGACTCACTGGCCCGAGTAGCGCTGATAGGCATCCAGGATCACCTGCCAGTTGTTCACCATCATCACGTTCCACAGCGTGACCAGGGCGGCCTGTGGGGGCACAGACCAAGGTCCAGGAGGGTCCAAAGGGTGCAGGAGAGGGAGGGGGAGTAAAGGCCCCGATCAGGGCGCAGGACTCACGGCAAAGTCATCGAAGTTGTTGGCCCAGTACTCCAGCTGCTCGAAGCTCCCACAGGGCGCTGAGCCATTGGCAGGAGCCAGGCTGGGAGTGGACAGGGCACACCAGGGTCAGGGTGGGGGCAGAGACTTGCACACCCCACAGGGATAGGGGCCACTTTGGGGTTCTGGGTCTACAGCCCGACACTTCACACCGCCCCCTCTGCCAGAATGCCTGGCCTGGTCTGAAGGTCCAAATTGGGGTCCAGGGGTGGAGGTGCTGCTCTGAGCAGGCGTGGGAAGTGTGTCCCATACACACTCGAGGAGGGGTCCAAAGAGAGGAGGAAAAGGGGCAATGAGGAACCAGGAGAGTGTCCCATTCCTTCTTAAAAGTTGAGGGAACCCCCACCTCACCTGCTGTTTCCAGAAGGAGCCACAATGACACCACGAAACAAGCTGATCCCAATGATGGCAAACACATAGTAGACCACCTAGGGAGGCAGGGGCCTAAGGCTGGTCAGCCCCACCCACGCACACCCGCCCCACCATCCTCAGTTAGAACCACAAAGCCACGCCTGTGAAGCCAGCTCCTCTCCCAGCCTAGCTGCTGCTGCCAACCATTGACACTGTCACCTCAAAATACACAGTGGGTCACCCAGGCTGGGTGCTCCTGAGGCAGGGTGTTTGCAACACTACCCAGGGAACCCACAGACCCTGCTCCCAGGTACCCTGGTGGCCACAGGGTAAGAAGGTAAGGCTGCCTGCTTGCCCCCAGACCTGTCCTAATGTGTCCCAGCAGGCAGCAGGAAGTGGAGAGGCACATGCCCTGGGCTACTCTGGGCCTCTCTCTGGGCCTCAGAGAGAGGCCATCATCACGTTCCACAGCGAGGGGTCTGCCAGACAGCGCCTGACACAAGTGTCCATTTGCAGCAGTGTGACCCACACACGCAGAGCCAGGCCCAGAGCACATGTGGCTCCCAGGTATGTCCTTCCCCCCCAGGTGGGGCCACACCCCACGGCAGTCAGAGTGACAGGACAACAGCTCCATGCAGCAAGGCTTCTTGCAGCAGGACGTCCTGTCACTGTGGCATAGATCAGCTCTGGGGCCCTGCTTGGTCATGGCTGCCCCGCCTGCCCAAGCTCAGCCATAGGGCAAAGACCACCAGCTCCCTGGCAGAAGGCTGGCCCCTGACAGGGGGATGCCCAGATAGACCATGGGTTTTAGTTTGGCAAACACTGCCATGAGTCCCTGAATTCCTTTACGAAAGAACTGTGGCCCCAAACCTTGGCCAGGGTTTATGTGGGCTTTGAGAGTCCCAGAGAGACAAACTCTTTTATCTTTTAAATTGTTATCCATTTCTCAGTGTGCCTCATGATCCAGAAAACATGAAGGATTCAAGGGCAGCCTGAGTCCCGTGCCAGAAGCCTCTCTGACAAGGGAGAAAGCTGGCTGACCGAGGCTGACGTCTGTGCCCTAGAACCAAAGACAGTGACTCCAGCTTCCTGCCCCGACCTGGACTTCCCTGGCCTCCATCACCTGCTGCTGCCTGGGCAGCAGCCAGCCCAGTACTGCCCCCCACCAGCCTCTCGGGAGCACTGGCTCCCTGAGCCCACCGCCACCCACTCTAGTGCCCTCCCCTGGCACCAGCACAACCTGAGGACTCACCACTATGATCCCGCCAAATGCCCGCATGTTCTGTATCAGGCCCAAGGCGGTACCAGCCACCATAGCCACCGGCTAAGGACATAAAGAAAATACAGCCCTGACTCCTCCTGGCCCCACTCAGGGGCCACCATCCCTGTCCAGCCCCCACCCTGACTAGAAAGGCACAAAACAGGACAGGTAAATTACCACCAACCCACACCTGGACATGTAGCCACCCATGCACAGCTGTACACACCACCTGTTCACATCCCAAACACCCACCTCTGCCCACACATGCTTACACATTCACAAACCTCTACCCAGTCCACCCTGTGTGGGTCCTGGGTCCTGAGACCCTCCAGTGAAGCTCTCCAAGCCTGTGACCTGAGGACAGGTAAGCTACTCTGTGGCCTGGAGGGGGCACTGACTCTGAGAAGAGAGGCTCAGAGAGCCAGCCAGAGAAGCCAGCCTCAAAGGGTCACTCCATCCACACACAACCTAACCCACAGAAGGGCTTCAAATTAGCCCAATCTATCCACCAGACGTGCATCTTCCTATTGAAATACCACTGGGCTAAAGGTAACCGCGCAGGTGGGGCAGTACACGGCTCAGAGGATGAGTATGGACAGAGGGAGGACCTGCACTCTGAAAAGAGGGTCTGATGTCCTCAGGTATCTGTTCCCCTGACAAGTTTGTAGGAAAAGAGAGACAAGAGTCGGGCGCTGGGCCTGAACACCTGATCACCGCTGCCTTTAAAGGACGCTAAGAGAATCCAAGGCTCCGAAGGTGTCATGAGATACCCCGTCCTTTCGTACCTTTGCCCCTCATTGCTAGCACCTAGAAGCCTGTGACAAAGGCATTTCAGGAAGCCTCAGGTGACCTGGGGAACATCTGTTTAATAGGTGCCAGGGTCCTGGGAGCAGCATACAGCAACTCCCACCACGCCCCCAGCCCAGCTTCCCTAGCCACACAGGGCTGGGCCTTCGTCCTTCTCATCACCCCACCCAGCCCTGCAGGGTGAGGCAGGGCTGAGGCGCCCCAGAGTGCCCAGGGTGATGGGGTCTCTCGCCACCCTGGGCCCACCCACCTTGGAGCAGCACAATAGTTTGAAGCTGACAGCAGGGGCCAAGCAAGGCTGGGCAGGGCCGCACACGCGCTTACCTTCACATTGGGGATGATGCGCAGGAACCGGCACACGATGAGCATGTTCAGCATACGGGCCATGTCCCACAGTGACAGCAGGCCCTGCATCTGTGGCCACCTGGAGAGACACATGGAGATGGGTTGGGAAAGGCCCAGGAGGCCCACAGAGAAGAGCAGAGCATCGCAAGGTCCCCAAGACAGAGGTGCAAGAGGGTGACAGAGCATGACTGAGGCACACCTGTAGTCCACATTGAACAAAAAAGCCCAGACACAGAAAAAGGGCAGAGCTGCCACCCAGGGTAGCCCTGGTCAGGCAACACCTTCTAGCCCAGCCTCACAGCAGCATGTGGCAGCCAGTCCCCATTTACACAGAAAAATGCTGAGGCTCCAGGGGCTGGGCCTTGCCAGGTCCCAGAACTGAGCAAGACCATGACCCTTGACCTCATCTCCCATCTCCTGAGCTATGACCATAACCTCTGACCTCATCCCCTATCCTGTGACCCTAACCCCAACCTCATTCTCTGACTTATCCCCTGTTCCTAGACCTTGGCTCCTGTCCCATGACCCTGTCCTCTGACCCTGTTCCTGCCCCATACCCTTTTGGCACCCCTCATGGCCTTTCTGTTTTTTCATGTCTATTTAAACTTAAGCCCATTCTCACCCAGAACGTCACCCCACAGTTCCCAAGGTGACAACGCAGACAAAAGTACAACAGGGCACTCGTGGCACATGAGAGGCAAGACCATGAGATACTGTTTTCCAGAGATAAGTCCTGGCAGGCTTCCAGGAGAGGTGGCTGCACAAGCGAAGGTCCTATGACCCTGCTCCCCCTCTCCAGAGATCCCCAGCTGCTCACTGGACGGTGGCATAGACAAGCCAACAGCAGCTCTCACAGAGATATCAAAGAGCTGGGCCTCGGCCCTGCGGGGCCACACCCACCCTCTTCCTCACAACGCCCACCCGATGGCTGTCACACTCAGGGGCAGAGGAGCCTCACTGACTGGTCCTGGCAGCAGGCCGGCACCCTGCCATGCTGCGAGGCTCCCTAGACTCCCTGCCCAGCTGGGACCAGAGTCATGACAGTTTATCAAAACTGATGCACAAGCTCACATTACTGGCCGGAGCTTACACGGGGGCCTGAGCAGAGGAGCCCAGCTCAATCCCAGTGACCACAGATCCCCTAAACCTAAGCCTCGGATGTCTCTGCATCCAGACCCCCCACACATCTGGGGCTACATGTCCTATCATGGTGCTAGGATGGCCAGCCCACTGCTGCTCTAGAGGGTGCCCTGGGGGACACAACCATTCCCCAATACAGCCTCAGGGATGCTAACGCCCTGAAGAGAGGGCCCAAGGGTGGCAAGCAAGGCTCAGCACCCACAGTCCTCAGCTGGGCAGCACCAGCCCAGCAGTTCGCCCTAGAACCAGAGCAGCCAGCAGGCAGGCCCAGGGGCTGGGCAGGGGCGGTTTGCTGTAGCGTTAGCGTCCCTCGGTTCTCCTCAGCCACATACCAGCCTGGGTGTGGGAATCGGTACACAGCCAGAGTTGAGATCTCCAAAACCTTTAATTACAAAAGAAAAGAAGGCATCGGTACAGCAAGGCTAATCTGGGTGGGTCTTAAATGTATTATAAAGCTCACATCTAACTTGTTCTCCTCAAAGAGGGGTTTTGGGGAGAAATCAGAGCTTGGTCCTTCTTCCCGTGGGTTGGCTCCAGATGTCAGGGCCTGCCTTCAACTGGGAGGTGGGGGGTGGGGAAGCTACTTAGTCAAGGATGGACTGAAAGGCCCTTCTCAAATCGTCTGCACTCATTTTCTGAGAGGCCTACTGGCTCTAGTCAGTCAAATACGAATACATGTCACTCTGATATTGCTACTGTGACATACACCCTTGTTCCCAGTGTCTGGGGAAAAGGAGGTGCAACTTTCCCAAGGTGTCCTGGGTGCCTCTGGCTGCCCCCCAGCCCCTCACTCCGCCCACACCGAGGTGGCACAGTCCATCAGTGACATCAGAGGCTGTGCTGGGGAATGGGTTCTCTGGTAAGGGCCGAGGGTCCTTCCTGGCGTGCCTTAGAGACCAGGGGTGTCACCCTGCCCCCATGACCCTCATAGGCAACAAGAATCCAGGCTCCTACAGCCGCCACCGGCCGTCTACCAGGCAGCTGGGCCAGGAGAAGCCTGGCACCTTGTCACTTGAGACAGGAGGCCCTCTGGTCCTCCAGGGGCTGAGATGGGACACAGCACAAAGCCACAGAAGGGCTCACACCACCCCCCCGGGAGAGGCGGGGCCTCAGCCCCCAACTTTACCAGCAGCACTATGGTGAGGAACCCGTCAAACACGTTGCTGGGGTAGGACAGGTAGCCCCGCAGGCCCAGAGCAAAGACCTTGAGCAGCATCTCCAACAGGTAGTACAGGATGAAGACAAAGTCCAGACTCTGAAAGGGGCAAAGAGGCGCCGGCGGTGGGTCCCAGTGCTGCCAGCCGCGCCCAGCCTCAGCCCTGGTGACAGGCCAGGCAGCCATCCCACCACGCCATCATTTGCCTTCCTGCCACTCAGCTCGGACTATGGGGGACTGGCATCCCCTGCCCCCCGCCACATCACTGCCTCCACCCACCTCTCTGTCCCCCTCCCAGGCCCCGTCTCTCACACGCAGGGCACCCCCGCACCCGACTTCTGGCCCTACACTCTCTCTCTTCTGTGACCCGTGTATGAGGGGACGCTTCACTGACCACCACACATCTGCACCCCCGCCCAGACTACCCCTCGCTGTGTCCCCTTCCTGACAGAAGCTCTCGGCTCACAGATGTATCTTCCCAAACCCTGGGCATAACTTCATGGGAATCCTCATTGAAGATGGTCTCAGATTATGTCACTGTCTTTTCTGAAGCCAGTAAACAAAATATCGAGGAGCTCTTCCCTTAATGGGGGGGTCACATGGGATCCTACCTGTGTGTGCACAGACCTCAGGGGGCTGGCAAGGGTGCCCATTCCCTCAACTGAGTCCTACAGGCCTCCACAGGTGTCCACCTTAAATTTTACTTGTTCTTACCAACCTAGCTCAACCTCTCCCACTTGAAATGGCTATAAGGTAAGGAGGATGGAGAGTCACAGAGGGACAGAGAGGGAGGAATCCCACATAGGTCTCAGACGGGGTTTGGGAGGCCCCTACGAGCCATTCCTCTAACCAACTGTCTCTCACAACCAATCAAGCTGACTCTAGTGCTTACAAAACTATCATTAAGGCTCGGCACCTGTAGCTCAGGAGCTAGGGCACCAGCCACATGTACCGGAGCTAGCAGGTTCAAATCCAGCCTGGGCCTGCCAAACAACAATGACAACTACAACCAAAAAATAGCTGGGCATTGTGGCAGGCACCTGTAGTCCCAGCTACTTGGGAGGCTGAAGCAAGAGAATTGCTTAAGCCCAAGAGTTGGGGGTTGCTGTGAGACACTCTATGGAGGGCAACATAGTGAGACTCTATCTCAAAAAAAAAACAACTATCACTAAAAAGATAAAACATAAGCCAATTATCTAACTTGACATTCACCAAGAATAAAAACCAGCCACCTCTGCAACATGTTATTCCCAGGGAAAAGCCTGAACCCTCCCACTCTCACCCAGGGAAAAACAAAAACAATTTAAAAATCAAAACTTTATTTCAGTATAAAATAGAAAATCTTCAAACATCAGTGCAGGAAAGCCATTTTCCCACTTTCAATTTGATAAATGTCATTCTACATTTAACATACACGATATTATGTGTCCTTTTTTAAATTTGAGAAATCAAGTTTTTCTGACATAATTAGGGGAAATTTCATGGCTTCCATCAACTTCTTAGCATCCATAATATATTCCGTTACACACAATAGCACCTTTTGTAAAAGTATTAATACAAAATCACACAGAGGTGGTACTGCTGCTTTGCTTAAAATCCAAACTGGAAAAGCTTTTTAAATTCCTGTGAATTTGATTACACCTTTCAATATTAGGAAAGGAGTTCACAATTCACAAGAAAAGGCTGGGGAAATACCCAAGAAGAAAAAGCTCAAACCCCAGAGCCAGCCAGGCAGGAACACACCTGTGGTCTCAGCAGCTGCCCCCTTGGGTCTCCTTCCTCTACATGACACTTTGCCATCCACCTGCTGAGCCCACTGCACCAAGCTGACTCACCCTGGCTTGTTGCCTCTGCCTACACTAGCCTCACCCACCCACCATAGGGCCTGGCACTCCCTCCTCTGACACACCCCCTCCCACCCTCTGTACCTGTACCCCACATGACAGAACTTCACTCCTGCACTAGGCAGCCCTGCGTCCAGCTAGACCCAGGGCCCAGGCAGGGAGGCCACACTCTCCAGCTGCTGTGACTCCCTCACGCCCTGGCAGGGCTGACAGTCTGGCCAGACAGTGACCTCAGAGCTTACCCCCAGGATGAAGTGACTCCCACGGTCACCAGGCAGCCCGTCCGCATCCAGCACCAAAAACACCTGCAAAGCCAATGTGAGGGTAAGGCTCACCAAGCGGGCCCAGAACAGCACAGGGACGAGGGAAGAAGGGCAGGTGTGTCAGCAAGAGGACTAGGACATAGGGGCCTCCCACATTAACAAAGGCAAGCCTGAACTCACGCAAATAGACACGAGGTTTCCCAGGGCGACAAGGTTCCCCAGGTAGTCGAAGTAGTGGTGGCCAAAGAAGAACTGGGCGTTCTGCAGAAACGGAGACTGGTACTGGGGCCTCGGCGGGTGCTGGGTGGGGACACACATGCTCAGAAACACATCCTACCCACAAATGCCTGCGTCTTCTCCCACTGGGGCTACCTTATCTCCTACCCTAGCCTGTCCCAAACACAGGAATAGTTTATACACAAAGCCGCTTGTGACACTGGCCTGTACAGCACCAAAAGATGGGGAGAAGTAACCTGAATGTGCTCTGAGCATGTAAGTAAAACCTGTAGTGTCATGCAGTCATCTTAAATGTGTGCCCAGCGTCCCCACAACATGGAAGATGCCATGTGAAAAAGTACACATAAATGGTGTGCTGTAGCCCTGAAACTCAGCGCGGACAGGGTCATACACAGTGAACAGGCAGAGCAGGGGAGCAGCAGTGGGCAAGCCGCAATAACCACCGTCGTTAGGATGCACTCAGACCCAGCACTTTCTGAGCTCAGCACCTTCCTTCAAGACCTTCTGCTGGGTGTGCATGAGGACAGTCATAGCATGGTGACTACAGCAGACAATGGAAATATCCCAAATATCCCTCAGGGAGTGTACCGGGACACAGCAGGAGGAGCATGAGACGGCTGCACCTGCTGTCCCACACAGGAGCCACGGACCACATGTGGCTATTTATTGTAAATTTCAACCCAGTAACATGCAACAATTGCCGCATTTTCAGTGACAGACAACAACTGTGACAAGTGGCATCAGGCAGGCAAAGAGAATAGTGCATCGCCACAAAAAGTTCCACGTGAAAATGGCAAGATCTGTAAGACACTGCTGAGTGAAAAAGAGTGAGCTGCAGAACGAAAATTAGGACACTTAATTTATTTTTTATTTATTTATTTTTTTTTTTTTTTTTTTTGAGACAGAGTCTCACTATGTCGCCCTCGGTAGAGTGCTGTGGTGTCACAGCTCACAGCAACCTCAAACTCTTAGGCTTAAGCGATTCTCTTGCCTCAGCCTCCCAAGTAGTTGGGACTACAGGCGCCCACCACAACGCCCAGCTGTTTTTCTTTTTTTTTTGGTTGCAGTTGTCACTGTTTGGCAGGCCCAGGCTGGGCTCGAATCCACCACCTTTGATGTTTGTGGCTGGCGCCCTACACACTGCACTACCGGTGCCAAGCCAGGACACTTAATTTACATATTAAAGAAAAACAGAACAATGATTCTTCTGGTACACATATGTATCTGTAATTGCATGGGGATAAGTCTAGAAAGAAACACCTACATGTCAAATCCAGGGGAGTGGCTATTTTGGGGGCTGCACCCAAACTAGCTGTGCCAGTTATCAATTTACTGCCTCTCAATGCCCAGCTCACCCTTCACTATCTGCCCACCACAATGGGTAGGGTCCCTTTCAGAATCTCTCCTCTGCAATGAGCACGAGGTGAAGTTTTCTCAGTAGAGGGCACTGGTAGGACGTGGCAGGAGGGCAAGGCTCTCCTGCAGTTTCCGGACACTATGTGGTGGGATAGCTGCTGACACTCTGTCCCACCCACACACCCAGACACACAGTCCCCTGCACTCTGACCTGCTAAGAGCCTGACCTCCCAACCTCCACAGTCCTCAACTGAAAACCAGGGCACAAAGGCCACCTGCCCACACCAATGCCTTTTGTCAGCCTGTGCCTCTGCCTGCTGCTGGCCTGAGCCCTGCTACACCCAGGAGAGTTGCTTCCTGCTTCCAAGGACCAGCTCCATCCCAGCAGAGCAGCCAAGTGATACACTTATGCTGGGTCTCACAAGTGTATCTTAATGTCTGTACTAATTGCTGGGTTGCCCACCAGTGCCTTCCTGCCCCACTGTTCTCTGTGCATGAGCTCGTCTGCTCTGTGCTGAATTTCAGGGCTGCTAGCACACCATTTATAAGCACTTTCTCACATAGCATTTTTCATATTGTGGTGAACACTTTGCATACATTTAAGGTGACTGCCTGTTACATCTAAACATCTCTGTCACCCTGTGGACTGAATGAATCACACCTTCTCTGAAAAGGTCTGACTCCTGGCCAAGCACAGTGGCTCATGTCTCTAATCCTAGCACTGTGGGAGGCTGAGGCAGGCAGATCAACTGAGCTAACAAGTTGAAGACCAGCCTGAGCCACAGTGAGACATCTCTAAAAATAGCCGGATGCTGTGGTGAGCACCTGTGGTCCCAGCTACTTGAGAAGCTGAGGCAAGAGAATTGCTTAAGCCCAAAGGTTGGAGGTTGCTGTGAGCTGTGACATCACATCACTCTACTGAGGGTGACAAAATGAAATTCTGTCTCAAAAAAAAAAGGGGGGGGTGTCTAAATCCTGGCCTTGGAGAGGGTCCCTTCCAAGGCCCTCCCCTTGGCCCTTAGGTATCAAAGAGCTTTCTTCTACCTCACAGCTACTCTTTATCATCATTGCTATTTCCTTATATTACACTTTCTCCATTTAATCCACTGGATTGCTTCTGTCCTCTGGGTGGACCCAGAATGATGCCTTGGCCAACAGAGATTTCGGCATTATTCATTATGTTAAATTTTCACAAGAAGAATATAGTCACGTGTCACCTGTGTAATTCAGAAGTGACCTTGATATGCTTGTAGTGGTTGTCTTGGGGAAGAGGCACAGTATGGTGGTTTTTATCCATTTTGCTCTGTTATCTCTAATGTGTAACTACACTTTTAACCCAAAAAGCTTCTCATAAAAATAAAAGACCTTTCAGCAGTTGGCAAAGGCATGACCTCTGCAGCTGACAGCACACACTGGCAGCCTCCCGACAACACAAGAGGGCTCCCTAGACTGGGAGAAGCAAGATGGCGGCCAAGTAACAGCTTCCTTGCCAACTGGGCACCGTGAGACTAGGGAGAGAAGACTTCAGGCATCTCTGCCTGGTGGGATCTGCCCAGAAACATTCCTTTGGGGACAGAGGGAGTCAGCAAGAGACTTCTGGATCCCACGAGGAGGACAAAAGCAGTGGAGAACTGGACTCATCGAAACCCTAGTCCAGAGACACGATAACTTAAAGAATAAGAGGAAGAAAAAGGGAAATTAGGACAAGGAAACAGATAAAAGAAAACACTCATGAGAAACAATCAGCACAAAAATCCTGGCAACATAAAAAACCAGTCAAATGCAACCCCCACCCAAGGGACCATGAGGTAGCTGCTGCAGAGGATTCCACCTATAAAGAAATGTTAAAAATGACAGAAAGAGGCAGCACCTGTGGCTCAGTGGGTAGGGTGCTGGCCCCATATACCGAGGGTGGCAGGATCAAACCCGGCCCAGTCCAAACTACAATAAAAAATCAGCCAGGCGTTGTGGCGGACACCTGTAGTCCCAGCTACTCAGAGGCTGAGGCAAGAGAATCACCTAAGCCCAAGAGCTGGAGGTTGCTGTGAGCTGTGTGATGCCATGGCACTCTACCAAGGGCGACAAAGTAAGACTCCGTCTCTTTAAAAAAAAAAAAAAGAAAGAAAGAAATTACAGAAAGGGAATTTAGAATACAGATGATGAAAACAATGAAAGAAATCATGGAAACAATGAAAAAAACTGCTGATAAAGTGGAAAATAACCAAAAGGAAATCCAAAAACAGAATCAAATAAGAGATGAACAATATGAAGAATATAGAAAGGATATAGCAGAGCTGGAGGAATTGAAGCAGTCAATTAGGGAACTTAAAGATGCAATAGAAAGTATCAACAACAGATTAGACAATGCAGAATAAAGAATCTCAGAGGTAGAGGACAAAGCTCTTGAGATAACTCAGATAGTTAAAGAGGCAGAAAAAAAGAGAGAGAAAGCAGAACATTCACTGATAGAATTGTGGGACTTTATGAAGCATTCAAACATATGAGTTATAGGCATCCCAGAAAGGGAAGAACAATGCCCCAGGGGAATGGAAGCCATACCAGAGAATATTATAAATTAAAATTGCCCAAATATCACCAAAGATTCTGACACACTCCTTTCAGAGGGATATTGGATCCCAGGTTACCTCAACTCTAACAGAGCTTCTCCAAGACACATTGTGATGAACCTGTCCAAAGTCAAGACAAAAGAAAAGATTCTTCAAGCTGCCAGGAGTAAATGCCAGTTGATCTACAGGGGCAAATCCATCAGGACTTCTCTAAGGAAACTTTTGAAGCAAGAAGATAATGGTCATCTACCTTAATCTACTTAAACTCAACAATTTCCAGCCCAGAATTCTATATCCTGCTAAACAGGATTAAAATTAAAATTGACAGGGTGGCGCCTGTGGCTCAGTGGGTAGAGCAATGGCCCCATATACCGAGGGTGGCAGGTTCGAACCCAGCCCCAGCCAAACTGCTAAAAAATTAAAATTGATAGAGAAATCAAATCATTTACAGATATGGAAACACTGAGGAAATTGGCCTCAATAAGACCAGCTCTACAGTAAATACTTCAACCTGTTCTACACAATGACCATCACAATGGATCAAAATAAGAACAGAAGTTGAAGGACAGGACCTAACTTCCACAATGATGCAAAAAATAAAACTAAGCAATGGACTCTCACAAAATAAGATGAATAGAACACTACCACACTTATCAATTATCTCAATAAATATTAACAGCTTAAATTCCCTACTGAAGAGGCACAGACTGGCTGACTGGATTAAAAAACACAAACCATCCATTTGCTGACTGCAGAAAACATACCTAGCTTCAAAAGACAAATTAAAACTCTGAGTTAAGGGTTGGAAGACAATTTTTCAGGCAAATGGAATTCAGAAGAAAAGAGGGGTTGCAATCTTATTTTCAGATACATGTGGATTTAGAGCAACTTTAGTCAAAAAAGACAAAGATGGTCACTTTATATAGGTGAAGGGAAAAATACAACAAGATGTTTCAATTCCAAATATTTATGCACCCAACTTAAATGCTCCCAGATTCTTGAAACAGACCTTACTCAGTCTGAGCAATAAGATATCCTATAATACCATAATAACAGGGGACTTCAACACTCCTCTTACAGAGCTGGACAGATCCTCTAAACAGAAATTAAACAAAGATATAAGGGACTTAAATGAGACCCTAGAAAAACTGTGCTTGATAGACGCATATAGAACACTCCATCCCAAAGATAAAGAATATACATTCTTCTCATTACCCCATGGAACATTCTCCAAAATTGATCATATCCTAGGACACAAAACAAACCTCAACAAAATCAAAAGAATTGAAATTTTACCTTGTGTCTTCTCAGACCACAAGGCACTAAAGGTAGAACTCAACTACAACAAAAACGTTCAACCCCACACAAAGGCATGGAAATTAAACAACCTTCTGTTGAATGACAATTGGGTGCAGGAAGAAATAAAACAGGAAATCATTAACTTCCTTGAGTATAACAACAACGAAGACACAAGCTACCAAAACCTGTGGGATACACCAAAAGCAGTTCTGAGAGGAAAATTTATTGCTTTAGATGTCATCAATAAACTCACATGCCATCTTATGAAATTGGAAAAAGAAGAACAATCTAAGCCTAAACCCAGCACAAGAAAAAAAATATCCAAAATTAAATCAGAGATCAATGAAATTGAAAAGAAAAGAATCATTCAGAAAATTAATGAAACAAGGAGTTGGTTTTTTGAAAAAAATAAATAAAATAGATAAACCTTTGGCCAGACTAACTAGAAACAGAAAGTAAAATCTCTAGTAACCTCAATCAGAAATGATAAAGGGGAAATAACAACTGATGCTACAGAGATACAAGAGATCATCTCTGAATATTACCAGAAACTCTATGCCCAGAAATTTGACAATGTGAAGGAAATGGATCAATATTTGGAATCACATTTCTCCCTAGACTCAGCCAGGAAGAAACAGAGCTCCTGAACAGACCAATTTCAAACACTGAGATCAAAGAAACAATAAAACATCTTCTAACAAAAAAATGCCCTGGTACAGATGGCTTCACACCAGAATTCTAGCAAACCTTCAAAGAAGAGCTTATTCCTGTACTGCAGAAATTATTCTAAAAAATTGAGGAGGAGGGAATCTTCCCCCAACATGTTCTATGAAGCAAATATCACCCTGATACCAAAACCAAGAAAAGACCCAACTAAAAAGGAGAATTTCAGACCAATTTCACTAATGAATATAGATGCAAAAATTCTCAACGAAATCCTAGCCAACAGATTACAGCTTATCATCAAAATAGTCATACATCATGATCAAGTAGGTTTCATCTCAGAGATGTAACGCTGGTTTAACATACGCAAGTCCATAAACGTTATTCACCATATCAATAGAAGCAAAAACAAAGACCATATGATCCTCTCAATAGATGCAGAAAAGGCATTCGATAAAATCCAGCATCTTTTCTAATTAGAACACTGAAGAGTATAGGCATAGGTGGCACATTTCTTAAACTGATCAAAGCTATCTATGACAAACCCACAGCTAATATTTTACTGAATGGAGTAAAACTGAAAGCTTTTCTTCTTAGAACTGGAACCAGACAAGGTTGTCCTCGGTCACCATTACTATTCAACATAGTGCTGGAAGTTCTAGCCAATAAAATTAGGCAAGACAGGGAAATAAAGGGCATCCAAATGGGAGCAGAGGAGGTCAAACTCTCCCTCTTTGCTGACGATATGATCTTATACTTAGAGAACCCCAAAGCCTCAACCACAAGACTCCATGAAGTCATCAAAAAATACACTAATGTCTCAGGATATAAAATCAATATCCACAAGTCAGTAACCTTTGTATACACCAATAACAGCCAAGATGAGAGGCTAATTAAGGACACAACCCACTTTACCACAGCTTCAAAGAAAATGAAATACCTAGAAATATACCTAACAAAAGAGGTTAAGGACCTCTATAAAGAAAGTTATGAAACTCTAAGAAAGGAAATAGCAGAGGATATTAACAAATGGAAGAACATACCATGCTCATGGCTGGGAAGAATCAACATTGTTAAAATGTCTATACTTCCCAAAGCAATCTACCAATTCAATGCCATCCCTATTAAAATACCAACATTGTACTTTCAAGACTTGGTAAAAATGATTCTGCATTTTGTATGGAACTAGAAAAAATCCCGTATAGCTAAGGCAGTTCTTAGTAATAAAAACAAAGCCGGGGCATCAGCATACCAGATTTTCGGCTGTATCACAAAGCCATAGTGATCAAGACAAATGGTACTGGCACAAAAATAGAGACATAGACATGTGGAATCAAACAGAAAACCAGGAAATGAAACTAACATCTTACAACTACCTAATCTTCCATAAACCAAACAAAAACATATACTGGAGGAAAGACTTCCTATTCAATGAATGGTGCTGGGAAAACTGGATATCCACATGTACAAGACTGAAACTGGACCCACACCTTTCTCCACTCACAAAAATTGATTCAAGATGGATAAAAGACCTAAATTTGAGGCATGAAACAATAAAAATCCTCAAAGAAAGCACAGGAAAAACACTGGAAGATATAGGCCTGGGGAAAGACTTCATGAAGAAGACTTCCGTGGCAATTACAACAACAAAAATAAACAAACAGGACTTAATTAAACTGAAAATCTTCTATACAGCTAAGGAGACAACAACCAAAGCAAACAGACAACCTATACAATGGGAAAGGATATTTGCATATTTTGAATCAGACAAAACCTTAATAACTAGGATCGATAGAGAACTTAAATTAATCCACATGAAAAAAGTCAACAATCCCATATATCAATGAGCAAGAGACATGAATAGACCTTCTCTAAAGACAGACGAATGGCTAACAAACATATGAAAAAATGCTCATCATCCCTAATTATTAGAGAAATGCAAATCAAAACCACCCTCAGATACCATCTAACCCCAGTGAGAATGACCCACATCACAAAATCTCAAAACTGCAGATGCTGGCGTGGATATGGAGAGAAGGGAACACTTTAACACTACTGGTGGGACTGCAAACTAGTACAACCTTTCTGGAAGGAAGTATGGAGAAACCTCAAAGCACTCAAGCTAGACCTCCCATTTGATCCTACAATCCAATCCCATTACTGGGCATCTACCCAGAAGGAAAAAAATCCTTTTATCATAAAGACACTTGCACTAGACTGTTTATCGCAGCTCAATTTACAATCACCAAAATGTGGAAACAGCCTAAATGCCCCCCAACCCAGGAATGGATTAACAAGCTGTGGTATATGTACATTGTGGAATACTATTCAGCCATTAAAAAAAAATGGAGACGGGCGGCGCCTGTGGCTCAGTGAGTAGGGCGCCGGCCCCATATGCCGAGGGTGGCGGGTTCAAACCCAGCCCCGGCCAAACCGCAACAAAAAAATAGCCGGGCGTTGTGGCGGGCACCTGTAGTCCCAGCTACTCAGGAGGCTGAGGCAAGAGAATCGCGTAAGCCCAAGAGTTAGAGGTTGCTGTGAGCCGTGTGACGCCACAGCGCTCTACCTGAGGGCGGGACAGTGAGACTCTGTCTCTACAAAAAAAAAAAAAAAATGGAGACTTTACATCCTTCGTATTAACCTAGATGGAAGTAGAACACATTACTCTTAGTAAAGCATCACAAGAATGGAGAAGCATGAATCCTATGTACTCAATTTTGATATGAGGACAATTAATGACAATTAAGTTTATGATGGGGGTCCTTAGAGAAAGAAGGAGGGTGGGTGGGGAAAGGAAGGGCAAGGAGAGGGAAGGAGGGAGGGCTGGGGTCTTGATGTGTGACCTTTTGGGGGCAAGACACGATTGTAAGAGGCACTTTACCTAACAAATGCAATCAGTGTAACCTGGTTTCTTATACCATCAATGAATCCCCAACAATACATTTAAAAAAAAAAAAGAGGGCTCCCTAAAAGGCTCAAGTTCCCATGACATCAGCCTGCCCAGAGAGCACCTCTCTGGAGAAGTGATTCCTGACCCAAATAGTAGCAATGCTAGAAGCATCTGCCTTTCAAAAATGAAATACAGTCAGCCCTTTGTATCCATAGGTTCCAAATCCATGAACTCCACCAACTGCAGATGGAATATGTTCAGGAGAAAAAATGTCTACTGAACATGTGCAGACCTTTATACCCTGTCACCATTCCCTGAACAATACAGCATAGTAACTATTTACACAGCATTCACATTGTGTTGGGTTTTTTAAGTAATATAAACGGCTTTAAATTACACAGCAGGATGTGTAGGTTATCTGCAAATATGACACCATTTTATATAAGGAACTTGAGCATACGAGGATTTGGGGTATCTGTGGGGAGTCCTGAAGCCAGTCCCCAACATACTGCCTCCCTATTCCCCACAATCAGCATTTTGGGTCAAAAGAGAGCAAAAGACAAGGCAAGGACATGACAGCACCCAAAACCTTTGTAACCCAAGCTCCCAGTTCAACCTTAGCTCTGACTTTAGGCCTCAGGGCACCGTAGGAAGGGATGGCATCCCACGGGCCTCAGAGGAGACGGCCAGACAAGGAACGGAATGACCACTGCAGGGGCTTCTCCCTGCCCAAGTCTATCATGGCATCACAGCAAACCTAGCCTGTGACAGCTGCTAAGAGCTGCCTCCTGGGCCCAGCAAACCTGTGACCCCAGGACAAGAGCCATTATTTAGCATGTTGCTTCCTAACGTTCTGTCACATGAGGACCACTCCCAAAGTTCCCCCATGAACCTGACAGCATGCTCTTAGGGTTTCCTTCCAGTCAACGTTAACTTGGCACCCCACTGGCCAAGCAGAAATCTGATGAATACACAGTGTCACCTGCTGATGTGGCTCCTAGGCCCCCAGTGGTATGTGGGGTGCCACACTCTGAGGAACAATGTTCTAGAAGGGATGCCCCAAATAACAATAAGACAGCATGTGGTACCCATGGCATGGGCTGAAGCAGGACTTGGCTCCAAACGGTCTGAAAAGACCTGGAGATAACATATTTATAAGGAAGCCGACTTTGACAGGGGCCTGCGGCCCAAGAGGCTAACAGCAATCCCACAGCAGTTGGCAGTTACGGGCTAAATCTCATCTCCCCCAAAATTCTTATGTTGAAGCCCTAAGCCCCATACCTCCACATTTAGAGAAGACCTTTTAAGAGGTAATTAGGTTAAAATAGAGTCACTGAAGTGGGCTCTGGTCCAGTCCAAACAGTGCCCTAATAAAAACAGGAGGTTATGCCTCGGCACCCATAGCTCAGTGGTTACAGCGCCAGCCACATGCACCCAACTGGCGGGTTCAAACCCAGCTCGGGCCAACTAAACAACAATGACAACTGCAACAAAAAAATAGCCAGGCTTTGTGGTGGGCACCCATAGTCCCAGCTACTTGGGAGGCTGAGGCAAGAGAATCACCTAAGCCCAATAGTTAGAGGTTGCTGTGAGCTGTGACGCCACAGCACTCTACCAGAGCAACAGTGAGACTCTGTCTCAAAAAAAAAAAAACCAGGAGATTAGGACACACATGCACGCAGAGGCACCTTAGCATCAGGCTTGGCTCAGGCCTGCCCCAGGGGCCCCATGAATTTCATCAGGTCCATAAAATCTCCCCAGTTTCCAGGAACCAAATGCATCCCCTTTCCCACCTGCCATCCTAGAAGCCAGGATCACAGTGGGTAAGTCCTGGTAGTGGTCATTAAGAGCTAGCTCTCTGGGCAGTCAACGGCAACAGAAACTGGAAAGCCCTCCCCAACCTCGTGTGGCCCCACTCTGGACCAGCCCCAGTGGCCCCCCACTTACCTCTTTAACCACACTTTTATCAAGCTCGTTGAAGAGTCTCTGAAACTCGTTGGCTGACAGGGGGATGTCCCCAAAGGATCTCACCTTCTGCAGAGGTGGGAAGTGCGGTCAGCCTGGGCCAACGGGAACAATGGCCAGGAGCAGGTAAGCCACCCAGCATGATGGGCTGATGAGAACCCCCATCCCCAGTCCTGAAAAGGGGCTGCTGGCCCACGTGACCTCCAGGGAGGGGCCCAGAGGGGCAGGCGCGAGGGAAGCCACTACCTCCATGAGGGCCTGCTTGTGGGAGCTGTCCACCTGGACTTTCTGAAGTACCAGCAGTAAGTGCTGTGGCTTCACCCCAATTCTGTGGAGAGAAAATAAAAACACCCCCAACTTGGGCCCCCTCAGAACCTAGGCCCTGGAGTCTGGCCTGAGCTTCACCACGAATCCAATCAGCAGCCACAGGCCACAACATGAGCCTCTGCTATGGAGTGTCTGCTACAGGCCTGCAAGGGAGACACTGCTGTCCCCCATGAGGAAGGCAAACAGACACTCCACCACCACAAGCAACCAGGATCGGAACCTTCCACAGTGACATTCTCAAACTCTCTGCCCTCTTTTCCAAACAGGATGGCAGAGCAGACAACTGATCCAAGCACCTCTGGTTCTGATACCCAAGTAACAGCTCGGCGGGAAGTGCACAGAGTCAGCAAGGACAGGAGGCCAGAGACACTCGCCCTGCAGCAGCCCAGAGTCTCCAAGGGAATCCCAAGGACAAACACATCAGCTCAGGGCAAGAACTCTAGGAACCACAGAGCATTGGGACATGTGGCTGCTGTGACTCTAAACAGAGGACTGACTCGCATGCTGGCCAGCAGGGAGCAAGGCGCAGTGACCAAGAAGTCCCTGAGAACACCCCATTCCCTCTCCCAAAGCAGCAACAGCACCCACCCCCCAGGGAGGAGAGGGCCCATGCCCTGGCACTCACTCCTGAGGGGAGGCTCCTGCCACCCTAGACAAGGAGGAAAGGACTTCAAAGGCAGCCCGGGTCCCCAACCGCCTCCGCAGCAGCGAGGTCTGGAGAGATTTCTGCAAGGAGAGCAGAGCTGAGGGCATGGCCTGGCCCTCTCCTGGCCCCACGCCCTCCCCTGGCAGGTAGACAGAGGGGGAGCCTGGACAGCCTACAAGGACACGCAGCCCTTCAGGCATCAGGAAGGGTCACAGAAACTCAAGGGACAGTCCAGGCAGGAAGGCAGGGACCGAAGCCCAGTGGGGTAGGCCACAGTGTGATCCACCAAGGTCTGTGCAGCTGCTCTGCGTACCTGGGGACCTGGCCCCAGAAAGGTTTGGAGCCAGCAGCACAGGAAGCTACGATGTAACAGCTTCCTGCCACAGGGGAAAGGGCACAGGGCAGGGGCACAGGATAGGACCCCTGGGGGCTATGACAATGACATGCCTGTATCTGTAGTTCCTCCATGAGAGGGAGTGGCCCTGTCTGCCCTCCCCCAACAGGGACCTGGCCAGCGAAGCTGAGAATCAGCCTCTGCTCGGCTCAAGTGTCACCCAGCTGGGCCCCAGGGACAGCCGCTCACCATCAGGTATCCCCGGAACTTGCTGTAGATGATGGCCGTCAGCAGGTTCATCAAAAACAAGCTTCCTTCCAGAGGAAAAAGTCCCGGTCAAAGAAGACCATCACCCCTACAGGTGGGGGACACTGAGGTAAAACTATGGGGTGGGGGACACTGAGGTGAAACTAAGGGGTGGGGGACCCTGAGGTGAAACTCAGGGGTGGGGGACGCTGAGGAGAAACTCAGGGCTGGGGGCCCCTGAGGTAAGGCTATGGGGAGATACTGAGGTGAAGCTGTAGGGTCAAGGGGCACACACAGGATGCCCCGAGTTGACCCACACAGATCTGCCCACACTCACCTATTATGCTGAAGACTATGAAGAAGATAGCGTAGGCGCGATTCTTAGAATATGCAGGAATCATCACTGAGAGAAAGAAGACACCAAGAAGCTAAAAGTCCACTGACAGCCTGGGCACATCCTGACCCCACACCATCTGCCATCTCAACAGAACGGAGGCTCTGCCCTGGAGAGCTGAGGCCTCTCGTCCAAATGCCTACCCTCATGCCTCCATTTGCACACCCTTGGGACCAAGGAATTCCCAGCAAGGAGGATCATCCTTATGCAGAAGTGAAGGCAGCCTCCCTGTCACACTCCCCACAGGCAGTTCAGCTCTGCCTGTGGTGACTTGCCAGGACTTACAGGACGCATGGGACAGCACCCAGGGCCTGGCAGTACAGCACTCCCTGGGTGTGGAAGCTCCCTGGCTGCCCTCCGGGGAGGGTCTCTATGGCTGGTGACCATGCCTGAGCCTAGTATGAAAGGCCCAGCCAGGGTGGCCAGGCCCCACCCAGCCCAGGAGGACCACAGCCCACCTGTACAGCTGGCCAATGTATCAGCACCCCAACCCGGCAAGCACCAGTCAGCCCAGACCCCAGGGCCTCTCATGCTCAGTGCGGCCAAGTGGCACCCTAACAGCGGGGCCCGGGAGGCCACCAGAGGAACCCCACTGAGCACTGCCATCTGACACACAGAAAGGATGCCTGTCACTTGTAGCTTCTCAGAATGAGGAGACGAAGGGAAGGAGGAAGCGAAGAGAAGGCAAACGGAGCCTGCAAAAGTACAGATGGAAAGAGAAAAGCAAAAAATGGGAAAGAGGAGAGGAGAGAAGAAAGGGGACATTGAACAAGAAGAAAGTGGAGAAGACAAAGGAGCACAGGGAGCTCTGTGGCAACCAAGGCCGGCAGGAGCCCACTTGCCAAGACAAAGGCGGTGAGCGCCGTGGGAGCTCTGTGGCTCGGCACCCTCACCAACCCGGGCTCCCGCCCTCGTCCCGAACACACCATCGGGGTTGTTGGCGGTGGTCAGCAGCACCAGGAGCGAAGTCAGAGCATCTGGCAGGTTCCGGAAGTAGGTCAGCTTCTCCCTTCTCTGCCAATCATCCTGCTGAGAGTGGAAGTAGCAGCTCCAGCAGCCACTAGGCCCCTGCCCCATGGGCTGTGGGGGCGGCCAGCAAAGCTCCATGACCCTGGGCCCAACAACCTAGAACCATCCACCCAGCTGCCTGGCACCTGCCTCCTCCCATCGTTTCTCAGAGACTCTGATTTCATGGCCAGACAGGACCAAACTCAGAGTCCCTGGGCAGAGAGCAGGTGTCCAGTGAGGCCACACACCCACACGGATCCTGGCCACTGAAGCAGGTCTGCTCAGAACCACAGTGAAAAGCCCTCGCCAATTAAGCTAAGAGCATCACAGCCTGCCACACAGGGAGGGAAGAGCCAGAATCTGGGTCATGACACCCCCCACCCCCCCAACAGGAGAGCCCTCACCTGCTCTACAGGCTGCGCATCAGGGGCTCACAAGTACTCACTCAAGAAGGCCTGGTCTTATGGTTTACCAGCAAGGGACATCTGTGCCTACTCCCCACCCTGCCTTCCTCCTAGGAGGGCTCCCAGCCTCAAAACACAGCAAGTATGTGGTGACTCTACTCAGGACTCCAAGCCCAGGGTTCTCCCAAGGGCCTGGGGACACAGGCAACTATGCCTGCCAAGCCTCCCAGCCAGAAGATGGGTGGCCCCTGTAAACCAGACTGGCAGTACAAACAAAACTATCTCATCTTGAGAAGGACCAACTCTGTGAGCAGGCCCTTGCCAGGGGCCACCCATAATGATTACTCTTTCCTGCATGGAATGCCCTTCCTGCCTCAGGGCCCAGGGACACAATGCAAACCCCAGGGCCTCCAAGTCCTCATACATAAAATGGCACTGCCCCTAGTCTGCCCAGTCAGGGGCCCTGAGGACAGGTGAGCCAACTACTACAGAGGTAGGGAGTGATAAGGTCGAGCCAACTAGTTATAGACACAGGAGTTATAAGGTCGAGTGCTGCCACACACAGAGCCCCAGGCAGGTGCAGGATGCTGCTGGGGGAGAGGGAGGAGGAGGCAGCCCCACCTGGGTATCACCTTCAGAGGCCTGGAGGACAGGCCACGCCCACCCTAGACCCCAGGAAAGGCAGGATCAGAGAGCTGAGGTCAGCACTCCCGGGCCTGCCCCCACCCACCTTGACCTGCCTCATTCCTAAATGTAAAACAACCCCCCAATACTGAGCACCCACTGCGGGAACCACCTGTCCTGACTAGTTAAGCCCCTTGCGCAGGGAAAACAAGAAAACAAGAAAAGGTAGGAATGCATTCCAGAGAAGACCAGGACAAAAAAAAAAAACACCAGCTTGGTGACATGCTTTAGCCACTACAGTGAGGCAGTTTAGGCTCACATCAACTGAGGAATGTTCCTGCACCTATGCTGTTTTACAGATAAGGACGCCGGAGGCCCAGGGAGAAGACAGAACTCCCCAAGGCAGGCGGGATCTCCCGAGCCACACTAGGTGCCTCCTGGCAAGTCTCCTGCTCCTCCCCTACAAATCCATGCCCCCAGGAGCAGCCCCTAAGCATGACCTCCCTACCCTGGAGCCCCCAGCTTGAGCCACAGCTCTGCAGGGGAGCAGAAGGAGCCTGGTTTCTCGCCCAGCTACTGCCAACCAGCAGTGATGGACCTGTGCCAGGCTGTGGCCCAAACCTGGAAAATCATCTGTCAAGCGGAATGAGGCCGCTGCTGCTCCTGGGGGACCACAAACCCCCAACACCAAGTCCATTTCTTAAAAATAATTCCAAGTCAGAACTTCATGGTGACCAAGGCCAGCAGGTAACACATATGCTGGTGTTGTACATTGTTCACAAAGGTGTAAAAACAAGGCCAGGCCCTCATTCTCAGCTGGCAGGGGCTAGGGGTTGCTGACCAAGGCCACCTGGGAGTGAGGCCCAGCTCCCCACATAGGCCAGGTTGGCAAGGGAGCACAATGGCCATGGTCAAGGAACCCGGGACAGGTCGGCCACCACCACATGCTCATCTGAACTGCAACCTTGGGCAACCTGGACTCTTGCCCAGACCACAATGAACAACCATCTTTCCCCACAATTAAACAATACCGCCCTGCTCAGCCCAGTTCCCCTTCATGGGCAGAAACCCACGCCTGGAGAATTCAACCCTACCAGGCACCTCGGGACACTCAGCATTTTTGAGGCAGAGGCCACAGCCCCAGACTTGAGGCCAAGCCTGTTACTACCTGCAGCCCCCACCCCCCACCCCCATCAACTCTGCCTACTCAGCCTGGGCTCTAGGAAACAGCAATGACTATAGCCATCACTGAGATTCCATCAACTGTCCCATTGCAGTGACCCAGCTGCCCCTGCCTTCCACAAACACATACACAGACACACAGACCCCTGCAGACACAGATACAGATGTGCACGTATGCACACGTGGACACACAAACACAGATGCACACGCACATGCAAACACACAGGGGTGGGGGGCACTCAGGCCCTTGGGGCTGACTCCTTCTACCTAGGGTTAGAAGGCAGAGCCCTCTGCCCTTCCCGGACAGCACAGGCGCAGCTCAAAGGTCACCGCAAACTCACAAAGACCAGCCTTGCCTGAGCACTGCCCACACTCCCAGGACAAAGCAAGAGAGAAGCAGCCTGCCCCAGCTCTGAGGACAGTTACCCTGGCCTGGACAAACAGATGACATGGCAGGTAGGTGGCAACAAGGCAGGCACCAACAAGGCCAGAGAAGAGGATATGGAGACAGAGCTGGGAGAGGCTGTGAGAAGTGGGGCCACGCCAGGAAGCTGGCGCAGCCTGGGAGGCTGCAGGGAACACCGGGTGTCAGCAGATACGAAAGGTATGACGGGCACCGGAGAAAGAACCAGCACAATCACCCAGGTGAGCTGCCTGGCAGGCAGGGACAAGGAAGGACACAGGGAGGGGCTAGAAAGGGGACAGGAGATTGAGGGGGTATGTCGGACAGGTGGCATAACCTGGTCCTCCATCTCTGCCAAACTAGCCCAAGAACTAGCATACAGTTGCACTGGATTAAGCACACGCAGAGACGCCAGCCCGGCCTATGTATCTGTCCTGGCTCAGGGCAGCCCCGTCATGGCCCAGTCCACCAGGTCCTCACCTTCTCGCCAGTAAACAGCAGCATCCCGAACGTGGTGAAGAGACACAGGTGCAGCGCCAGCAGCAGCCCAACACTGGGGAGCACACGGCACTCAGCAGCAGGCAAAGTGTAGCCCAAAGGCCGTGTGGGACGGGTAGGGCCTGGGGGTAGTGACCTGCCCACTAGGCTCAGTTAAGGGGGTACCCCAGGAGCTAGGGCAGAGCTAGGCAGCATCTCTGTCCCTCCCCCTCCTCCAAGCACCTGCCTTGTGCTCAGCCTTGGAGTCCAGAGCATGTCCAGTGCTGCCCAGCAGAGCCCCCTTTCTTTGTCAGGGACAAACACAACCCCAGGGGCCCAGGAGAAGCAGTGTGAAGGACCAGGGACCCTCAGACCAGAAAGGCCACTTCCATCCATCTGGTCTGGCAGTGAGGAGGCCAGGCATGGGAGCCACTGGGGACTCAGCAGCACTATCACTGACAAGAACAGATGGACTGGGGTCCAGGAAGGCAAGGCAGAGTGGAGGCTGGACTTGGAACGCAGGTGGTGACAGAACCACATCAGGAGCAACCCGGCCTTACAAAGCCTATACGGAGAGCACGCCAGTCCCAAGGGTACACCAACACCAAGTTGCGTAGAAGACAGCAGAGGGGAGGGGCGGTCATAGAGGGATGGGAGGAGACAGTAATGGCCAAGCAGATCCATTGGGAAAAGTATTCACAGGACTCCCAATCTTCAAACTAGAACCAGAGGACCCAGGACACCCACAACCAGCCTCCCCGCCAGCCTGGGAGGGAGGGAGCCAGCTGCAAGAAGCCCCACACAGCATGGCCCACCCGCCAGCCCCGAGAGCCCACCTGGCCATCTGCGGCAGTGACCACCTGATGCACTTCAAGGTCTTCTTCATCATGGAGGAGTTCTGCAGCAGGAAGAAGGGCCGGAGGACCCGGCGCACACGGAAGAGCTGCAAGAGACCCGGGCAACTGAGAACCCCCATGTCCTAAGTCCTACCACAAGGGCCAAACAGACCAGAGACCCCAGTGTCCTCCGGCCACACTATAAGCCCTGGGCTTGTAACTGGGGGCCTGGGTCCCAGAGTTGGTTTTAAGGCCCTCCTCAAGCCACACGCCTCCACTCTCCTTCCTCAGCTTGGGTCTCTGTGTCTCTTGACTCCGGGGCTCCCCCACCACAGACTCTCTGTCCCCATCCATGTCAGAGGCTGTTCCCACTGCCCACCGAGGGCACAGTTGAAAAGCATGGTGGCTGGCGTGCCACCTTCCGCCTCTGCCTCCTGCTCTGAAAGCACCTGGCCGCCCCCATGCCCCTCACCTGGTCTCAGAGGACCATCCCTGCCTCCTCCCTCCTCAACCCCATCCTCCTTCCCTCTACTCTGCCTCCTCCCAGAGACACCCAGGAGCTCTCCACTCCCACACACACTCACACACACACACTCACACTCACCCACTGCACTGCCCACACTAACACACACTCACATGTACTCACACTCACATACCCTGCTTCCCACTTCCTGTGATGGGCCCAGCCCACTCAAGGGTTGGCCCTGTCACCTTCCCCCCAACACTACCACACCCTCCACTCACAACAAAACCCCCCTCGCTCTACACTTCCCTGCTCCTGTCCCCTCAACCTGCTCCTGTCCCCAGGCATGGGGCCCACTCCCAAGTTGTTAAAGCCACAAACGCCCCCGACCCTACCTCACGCTCTCAGCTACTGCTAGGTTCCCTGAGCCTCCAGCGGCCTCTCTGCCTGGCCCTGCATCTTCTCCCTCTGGCCTTATGCCCTGATCCAAAATCATCCATCCTGTGACTTTAAGAATCACATTTATCCTTTGGATTCTTCCCACAGTAGATCTCAAATCCAAGCCCTCAGGTCCAGCCTCACAACCTACTCAACATCTAGTCTTGGAAACACAGAGTAGTCAGCTCCCTATGCAAAACCAAAATCCCTCAATGGCTGGTCAGCTCCCTATGCAAAACCAAAATCCCTCGATGGCTGGTACTGCTCTGACCGAGGCCTGCAGGGCCCCGGAGGGCAGGCCCTCCCAGGTGCTCCAGCCCACCCTGCTGGTCTCTGCTCAGCTGGCTGGCTGTCCCCTGCTGTCGCAGCACAGTGCAGCAGCCCTGCCTCCTCTAGCGGTGCTCTGGGCCCCTTTCTATCACCACACCCACCACACTTTGGGATGAGCCTGGTGGGGAATTAGCCATCACCTCACAGCCTTACAAATGCGCTTTGGGTCACAGAAGGCATCTTACAGGGACCCAGCACTCACCAGCAGCAGCTGGCTTGCAGGAAGGGCGCAAGAGACTCAGGGATGCCCAGTGCTGCTGCCCCGGTGGCAGAGAGGGCACAGCATGGGCTCTGAACTGGCCACTCGGCAGGGCTACTCCCTAGCCAGGGCAAGGAAATGGGACTGGCAGCATTTCTACTTCCCACTCTGCCAATCTGGGCTCCCCTGGTCTGGAAGCCTCTGTGCCCAAGAGAGAGATGCTTCCAGCAGGGACAGTCACTGAACCCACTGAGTTGGACAGTAACTTGTTCATGGAGAGGGGGCTGATGTGCTGAGGGGGTAAAGGACTCCAATTCCAATGGACATTTGGACTGAGTCAGGTGTCTTCTGGGGCACCTCTGAGTACAACCATGTACAACAGGAAAAATTACCAGAGAACTTCAGCCATCAGAAAAAAGCAGGACAAGCCAGGCACTGAGACAGGGGGTCTCCTGAGCTCAGGAGTTGGACACCAACCTAAGCAAGAACAAGATACCATCTCTACTAAAAAGAGATAAACTAGCCAGGTGTTGTAGCAGGTGCCTATAGCCCTGGAAGCTAAGGCAGGAGGATCACTTGACCCAAGAGTTTGAGGCTGCTGTGAGCTAGGTTGATGCCACAGCACTCTAGCTTTTTGGGACTCTGAAACCAATGTCACTGAGCTTCTAGAAGGCACCAAGTGCCAGTGGAGCAGCATCACTCCCAGAGGGCAGGTCTCAGCTCTATGGGCCCCAGTCCTAAGCTTCCCAATGCTAATAACCCAGCCTCCTTCCTGTATGCTCCCACCCTGCCACCCAGGTGTGCTACTGCTTCCTGCTGTTCTGCCTGCCACTAGCTTCCCAATTCACTTTTTTGGTTACTTAACATCTCTATAAGACCCTAAACTCAATTCTCTCTACTAAAGTACTTGACAGACTCTGGCAGATACAGCTGACTCCAAACCAACCTTTCCTAGCTCTGTGCTACCAAACCATGGGCAGGTGCTTCTGGGTGCTCAGATACAAAGATTATGCAGTGAAGAGGTTTACAGGAGGCCGGGGACATGGATTTTCTTACTGCTGGGCCTCACAGAGCTTAGGCAGGTAACTCTTGGGCTAGGGTGGTGCTTTCATGGGGGAATTAGCAAGTTGAGGAATTAGGCCAAAATGTGTACAGCTAAGAATTAGGGATTCTGAAACTTGCTCCCAGTATCCTCCCCTCACCAAAAGGACAACCCAAGGGAAACTTCATGGCTTCTCCAGGCTTCAGTGCCTTCATATGCAAGGTGGGAAGGAGGCACCCTGGCCAAAGGTAACTAAAGTGCTACAGAGAGTAGGCAGTACCAGGTAGCTGTGTGGGACAGTCGCAGACCTCAGACCCTGTCCCAGCACTCACCTGGGCCACAGTACCTCGCACCTACAGCCTTGCAGGGCCCCCTGCCTCACCACTTACCTCCTGACAAAGAAGACTCACAGACACAGTCCAGTCCACCAGCGACACGACCAGGACCACAAGGTAGCCCAGCAGCCAGAGGTTCTTCTTGAAATGGGCCCACCCAAACAGGTAGCTCTGCAAGAGAGACAGTGGCCAGCCAGTGAGCAGCCACAGAAGTCAGCCTGCAGCCAGTCGGAGGGTCCCAATACGAGCCCTCTGGGCTGTCCTCAGGGCTGGGGCTGGCTCACGAGCGGAAATGCGGCAACCAGAGCACACAAGAGCCCCACTCTGTCCGTGGCAGGCTGCAGTCTGGGTCACGACCTAATGCCATGGGTGTACATGTGGCTGTGGTGGGTCTGGGACTACGGTGCTAGGATCACGACAACAGCAATCAAATGCATGGCCTACAAGAGACCCAGCTACCCTGTGCCCCATGAAAAATCACTAAGACCCTGACAAAGCTCAGGAGCTTATGAGCATGACAGGACCCATCTTCATCTTCTAGAAGGATTTGGGTCACAGACAGAATCCAGTCAGACACACAGAAGCTACTATGTGAGCAAGAGACCCTTTTCCGTCCACATCCAGTTCCTCCCCGCCTCCCTTGGGGGTAGCAGGGTGAGCTGTGGAGAGACCACCTGACCCTCACTTGTTCACAGTGGCACTGCCAGACCCCTGACCGTTCCCAGAGGCCCTGCTTGGCTGCACACCCCTCCCCCCAGCACAGCTTGGACTTCTGGGGAGGGAGAAGAGTTGATGCGGCCTCTGCTCCACAGCCCAGACTTGCCCAAGAAACCAGGGTCAAAGTATAAAGTCAGGAAAGGAAGCAGCTGGCCCCAGCAGTGTTAGAAATAAATTAAGAAAAAAAGTCAGAGGCCAGGATGGCCAGGCTACTGCGGTGAGTGCAGAGGGCCGTGGCACCTGGACTGCTGTCCACCTCACCTTCACAGAGAGGTCAGCTGTGAAGACCAGCAGGCAGAGCACCTCCAAGCTCTCCGTCAGGCCACAGGGCGGCTCCCAGGGCGGGGAGCGGTAGCGCACATCTGCCGTTTTACTGAGTGAAGAGGGGATCTCAATAAAAGCCAAAACCAGGATCAGAAAAATGGTGAAGTTCAAAGTCCTAGAAAGAGGACAAAAACTAGTTAAAATGCAAGAACCACAGCCCTCCATGACCAAAAGGCTGACCAGCAGGGCAGACTCCACTGGTCCAAAGGCGGGAGCTGGCACCTCTTGGGTTGTGGACACTCCTTACTACAAATACCAGTAATCTGGTCAAGACTTGATTGCCTTTGGCTAATCTAAGTGTTCTAGAAGGAACCCCTCGTCACCAAAGAAGACCTTCCATTTAAAAACTGGACTCTGCTCTGGGAGAAAGGAGGCTACTAGCCTCCTGGCACTCATGGGGAGGAAACCTGCCTAGATCCCAAGGCCAGGTGAAGCCATCCTCCCTCTCCCCAAGCAAGCCTGGGAGTATTCTCACCGCTGGCATATGTCCGAGTAATACCATCGGTAAAGCCACACCGAGCGGGCGTCCATGCGGTGATTGATAGAGCGGTACTAGAAGGCAAAGGTCACAGAGAGGTACATCAGCAGGTGTCCCTCTGACCATGCCCCTCACCACGCATAGCTACAGGCAGTGCCCCCTCTCACCCGAGACATGCCCGAGTCAGTGGATGGGCTACGTGGGCAAGGCCTGCCCTGACCCCACGGGCTCAGACCACAGAAACTGCTTGGGACCCAGCAACCGAGCACTCCTTGAGGCCAGACAGCTGGGACAGGTAGGTGCCTGAGCAAACACGCAGGGAGCATCTGCTGAAGGAACAGCCGCATCCTTGGCCTGCCTAGAGGGCTGTGTTCCCTGGGTAAGGGCGACCGTCCCACCCCCAGGGCAACCGTTACATCCTCCAGGATGGCCTCCCCCCCCACCTAGGACCTAGAAGAGGTGGTCAATGACAGCCTCAGAAGATGTCCCTCAGGGGACTAAGGAGAGCTGCGCCCAGAGGCCCAGCCACCACTGTTATCCTAACCAGCAATTGAAGCCTGGGCCCAGGACAACACAGAAGGGCAGGGCCAGGAGGCTCTTGGCCAACAGGCAGCCATCACCTAGATCCAGCCACAGGGTGCAGGTGTCACCCACCTGGATCGCATCTTCGATGAAGACCACAGCCTGGTCAATGCAGATGCCCTGCTTGGCTGCGGCATCTGTAAGCCAAGAGAACACATTGGGCGACTGAGTGGGATCATGTGGCCTCCCCCTTATGGGAAGATCATGATCAAGGAGAAACGCTGGTTGCGGCTCTTTCCAAGGTTCAGTTTGTAAGGAGATGCCTTGCATCTTGCAGTGTATCCGGGAGACAGAACTCCCCCACTTGGCAGCGTCCAGACCAGGGAAAGAGCCACTGCATCCCGTGCAAAGGAGCTAGACCTGGAGAGACACTGCTCTGCAAAGACAGACGGGCACCAGGGGTCTGACACAGACTCTGGCTTCAGGCATGGAGACGATGGGTGTCTCCTCCTCTGTCAAATAGGCGTGTGATGGCTGCCCTGCTCAGCTCCCCAGAGGGAGCTATGAGGTGCAAGGTAGGTTTGCAGGAGGGGCCTGGCTTATGGAACACACTCAAAAACGATGGGCTGCCATCGCTGCTCTTCCACCTGGTCCTACCCAGCCTGCTGCATGGCCTCTGCCAGGACACTCCCCCCAGTATCCTACCCACCCTCTATCAAAGGAGACCAAGGATTTGACACTGACGCGTAAAGCTAAACCGGAAGGTACCACTGTGACTTTTCACCTGACACTGAGACTTCCAGGGTCGCAGCCCTGACCATCACAGCCCACAGGATCAGATGGCCACACCCAAATCACCCCCAGGTTCAGAGCACAGGATGTTCCTGAGTCTCTTATTGGCTAAAGGTGGCCACCCACCTTCAAAACCAAAGATTTGAGTTGTCATGACACAACCTCTCCTGGTGGGCCTGGGCGAGGGTAGGGGCTGGCTCCGGACTAGGAGGAGCCTTCCAAAAAACTCAAGCAGCACTAAAGCCAGGTCCTGGCACCCCAGCCCACTCAAGCCCCTCACCCACCCAGAAGATGCAAGCTGGCATACCCGGTCACTGTGGGTGGGCCTGGGTTGCCAGCCATGCCGTAGGCCCATATGCCCCATAGGAAGCTGCCATGCAACAGACAAAGGGCGAGGGAAAACTTGGGGAGCTGAAGCCTGCAGCAGCAGGGTAGCTGGGAGGCTGACATCCTACTTCCCATGGCTCAGGCAGCTCACTGCAAGTGAGGGCCTGAAAGTGAGGTGCCAGCCCACACTGCCTGCCGTCCCTGGGTCTCATACTTGGGGATATGAGGTAGAGGCAGCCGGACCCAAGGACTGATCAGATATATGGATAACCTTGGAGAGAGAGGCAGGAGGCTGGACCCTGTCCTGGCTCTGTGACAGCCTTGCTATGTCACCTAGAGCAAGCACCTTCCCCCTGTCTGGGCCTCAGTTTCCCCATGTGTACAACCAAGAGGCTCACCCGGAGGACTCCTAAACATTTTCCCAGGGAAGCTCTGAAGGTGGTGACTGCTGGGATGCCCTGAACATGTCCTGGGAAAGCTGTGAACAGAAGACACACTGTTTGCTCCCTACCATACCGCCAGGACAGTGCAGGGCCCAGACACACAGTGGTACTAATTTATCCAATAAGTGAATGAACAGTCCTGGGGGGCAGGTGGTCTGACAGCCCCCAAATTACCAAATTCCTTAGGGAGAGACAGAATCTCAAACAAGAAGAGTGAGGCTACTAAGGGCCCAGGCCTCACTCTAGCCCCAGGCTGTGGAAGGGGACAACACCAGGCAGGCCATGAGGGGACATTTTCAGGGGTGCCCGCCACCTGAAAATGTCCAGCACACATGGTTCCCTTCCACTTGGCTTTTTGGTTGCTGCTTTGTAAAATTCTATATCTGGCTACCCAATCTCAACTAGCCTCCCACCCTGCAGCAGCCTGAAGACCTGGTCACAAACGGGAGCACATCATAGCTTTCCACTGGTACCACGATGCAGGCCCACACTCCACAGCCCCAGATCCGCCTACCCACCTCCTCTCTTGCCGCCTCCCTCACCTCACACCCTCCATGACATTCACTCAAAGTTGGCTCTGCCAAGGCCATGCTCTCCAAAGCCCCTAAGTCCCTCCCAAGGCTGTTGCCTTTTCCAGGAGCATCACCCTCAAACTCCCCTGGGGCAGTTCGCCCTCCCCTGAGCACATCACTCTGGGTGGCAATCACCTGTCCACACCCCATTACTCCAGGTAGGCTTGGGGTACTGCCGAGCACAGCAGGTCAGAATGTCACCACAGAGCAGAGGACAACAGGAGCTCAAAGGCTATGTCCCACACACCAGCCCCAGACCGGACTCCCTGCCCCAAGCCGCTGCTCCCCAACATCTAGGTCTAAACTCCCGCTCTCCTCTTGCTCCAGGCTCCACCTGCACGATGTGCGTAGGGCCCTGGCCAGCATCCCCCGTGATCCTGGGCAAGTCCTTTAACCTCTCTGTGCCCTGGTTGGTTCCTCACAGACCCTACCCAGTAGGAGCTACGTACAGACTGAATGGGCTACTGAAGCACAGTAAGCTCATCATAAACTTTCACTATTATTCTAGCAATCCCTTGTCCTCATAACCAGTAAAGGGGGGATTTTCTCACCCAGGAACAGATAAAGAAAATGCCCTCGGGTATCACCTGCTGCTCAGTGAGAAGCCACATATACGGAGGGTGGCGGGTTCAAAACCAGCCCCAGCCAAACTGCAACAAAAAATTGCCAGGTGTTGTGGCAGGCGCCTGTAGTCCCAGCCACTCGGGAGAACCAAGATTCTCTCTGAGGCAAGAGAATCGCCTAAGCCCAAGAGCTGGAGGTTGCTGTGAGCTGTGATGCCACAGCACTCTACTGAGGGTAAAAAAGTAAGACTCTGTCTCTAAAAAAAAAAAAAAATGCCCTCAAGGACCCTACTGCAAGGTTCACTGGGGTCCTCAGAGTGTCCTGAAGCAGGAGCTCCCCCCACTGATGGCAGGAGTCCCACTGCAGGACTTGGGAACCCAGAGCATAGGGTCCCCCATCTCAGAGCCCCACACAGGTGCTGGTGCAGGAACTGAATGAGCCTTTTTCAGTCTCCACTGCCCCCACGGTCTGCAGGCCTCACAGACAGCCCAGCCAAGAAGATTCAGAACACAGAGTGTCCTGTCCACATTCTCAGAAGCCCTGACTGAGACCACCAGGGGACAAAGAGCCCTGCCCAAGAGCCCCCTCTTGCCAGCCACACTGCCCAGCCCTCAGTCCTATCTCCACAGAGTAGGTCTCATCTGCCAGATGTCCTCTCTGCCTCAGAACCTGAAATAACTGGTACTACTCCTCTGTAGGACAGCCATCAGAGCCGCACACTGGCCCTCCTCTACAGGACAGTCGTCAGAGCCCCGCACTGGCCCTCCTCTACAGGACAGCCATCAGAGCCGCACACTGGCCCTCCTCTAGAGGACAGCTGTCAGAGCCCTGCACTGGCCCTCCTCTACAGGACAGCCATCAGAGCCGCACACTGGCCCTTCTCTACAGGACAGCCGTCAGAGCCCCGCACTGGCCCTCCTCTACAGGACAGCCATCAGAGCCGCACACTGGCCCTCCTCTGCAGGACAGCCGTCAGAGCCGCACACTGGCCCTCCTCTACAGGACAGCCATCAGAGCCCCGCACTGGCCCTCCTCTACAGGACAGCCATCAGAGCCCCGCACTGGCCCTCCTCTACAGGACAGCCATCAGAGTCGCACACTGGCCCTCCTCTACAGGACAGCCATCAGAGCCGCACACTGGCCCTCCTCTACAGGACAGCCATCAGAGGAGCCCCGCACTGGCCCTTCTCTACAGGACAGCCATCAGAGCCCTGCACTGGCCCTTCTCTACAGGACAGCCATCAGAGCCCTGCACTGGCCCTTCTCTACAGGACAGCCATTAGAGCCACACACTGGCCCTTCTCTACAGGAAAGCCATCAGAGCCCCGCACTGGCCCCTCTCTACAGGACAGCCATCAGAGCTCCGCACTGGCCCCTCTCTACAGGACAGCCATCAGAGCCCCACACTGGCCCTCCTCTATAGGACAGCCGTCAGAGCCCCACAGTGGCCCTCCTCTACAAGACAGCCATCAGAGCCCCACACTGGCCCTCCTCTACAGGACAGCCATCAGAGCCCTGCACTGGCCTGCTGGGCTCTGTGCTAAGGGCAACTTCTAATTCTCTCCAAGTCCTCACGATGTCTCTGTGGGCAGCCCCTATTACTACCCCCTTTTATGGAGACTCAGAAAGGTTATGCAAACTGCCAAGATCACACAGCCAGGAAGGGGCTGCCCCAGAAAGGCACCCAGACCTCCAGACACAAAGCTTGTGGCCCCTGAACACCACCATATCCTATGTGTCTTGTTAAGGAACCTGCAAGACCTGGTTCCTGCAGACCCCATTCCTGAGTGGTCCCCACGAGACAACTGCAGAACTTCCTGGGGGCAGCCTCTAAATTTTCTCACCCTGTCAGGGATCTCCCAAAGGCCCCCCATTATTCCACGGATGGGCACATGATACAGACCAGGGGTTGGGGACCATGATTCCAACCCAGTGCCCTTCCTGACTGCAGCAGGAAAGAGAAGTCCAGAGAGGGAAGTGGCCCAGGCAGCAGCGCCCAGAGTGGTACTAGCAAGCAACTGCACCAGAACAGAGTGCTGGGACCTGCGGCAGATCTCAGAACCTCTCTGGGCCTCAGTTTCCTCATCTGTAAAATGCAAATGAGCCTCTTCTGCCTCTAACCCAGCACCTAATCTCCCAGGTATCAGTGAGGGATGGATGGACCGCACCCTTCCCGGGATTCAGCAATCTTCAGACAGGAGGTAAACAGGAAGGGCAGGAGGGAGGTGGGGAGAGGACGCTGGGGCCATCGCAAGACAAACCGAGGAAGCCGTCTTGGGCCAAGGAGGCCGGCCCCAGCCGCACGGGAAGAAGGACCAGGAATGGCACTGCAGAAAGGGCTGGCAAGTCCCTGCCAGGTGCGCTGAACCCCACCTCGGCCACTGGCTGTGTGACCTTGGCTGGAGTAACCCTCCTTCTGAGCCCCACAAGAAACTCCGCAAAAAACGAGAAAAACCAAAGTACTGCCTCTGAGGGTCTGGGCGCGCCCCGGCACACGGAAGGAGCCGGAAGGGACTGCAGGGTCCTGCTTCCCCTCGGGCTGCCTCAACTCTGCCTGAGGGCTGGGCGAGGCCCTCTCCGCCTGGCTCGTCAGGCTGGACGTGATCCGGCTGGGACCCCAACTCTGCACCCACGCCGGGCCGGGGTCCGCAGGACGCAGCCCATCGCCCTTTGAAAGCGGCTCCCCTGGCGCCCGCATGGCCCGGGCCCCCCTCGGACTCGGCGCGGTGTGGGTGCGGCCGGCGGCGCCGAGGAGTGCGGGGAGTGTGGCCGCAAGACGGCCAGGCGCGAGCCCGGCCCCCAGGATGCTCCGAATCGCTGACTTCCCCGCCTCACCAGGGCTGACTTGGACGCTGCGACAAGGGGTCTGCCCCTCCGGACAGTCGCCGCCGCCGCCGCCGCTCCCGCTCGCGCCGCCCCGGGCCTGGCCCAAGAGGGGCTCCGACTCCGTCAGGGGCTTCTCCATCCGGCAGCCGGAGCCTGGGACCCCACCTCTCAGCAGCCCAAGTCCCGCGAGCGCCCAACTCCACTACGCAGGCGTAGAGACCGGCCCCCGGCGTTCAAAGGAGGAGTCGACAGCACTGTGACGCAAGGGAGGCTCTTTATTACCTCCCAATGGGAACGGAGGCTTAGGGGCGGGGCTTAATGAGTCCCGCCCCTGGGGGTGGGGCTCAGCCTCCTTGTGGTTTACGGCCTCTGGCCGCCGGGCAGTAGCGCGTTCAAGTCTCTCCAAACGTGCTTTCTCGGGCCGATGCAGTCCAGAGGCTTGGGCCCAGCAATCTGTGTCTCAAACAAGCATTCAGAATGATTCTGATGCATGTGAGTATTGGGTACGTGGGGGTGACTGCAAAGGACATCCCCGAAATAGAACTTGAGTTTACCCTGATAATGAAACAAGGAAAATTCAATGGGATTAAGGGCAAAGTTTAAAAACACAAATGACACACTTGAAAAGATATTTACAACATATATAAAACCAGTATATAAACAGTTTGTATTTGTTTTCTATTGCTGCAGTGATGAATTGTCACAAACTTAGCCTAAACCAACTCCTGTTGATCATCTCAGCCCTAGAGGCCAGAAGACCAGCCGCTGGACTAGTTCTTGTCACAGGACCTTACAAGGCCAAAGTTACAGTGTCTCTGAGCTCTTATCTGTAGACACTGGGGAAAATCCACTTCCAGGCTCAGCCACGATGTTGGCAGAATTTGTTCCCATGAGTCTAGGACTGAGGTCTGTGTTCTTGCCAGATGTGGGCTGCAAGATGGAGTCTGAGAAGCTAAGCTGAAGCAGTACAGCTGAGCTAGTTTTCTTAGCTCACATTCTTTCCCTCCTCCAACACTGCACCCCCACCCTCTTATCCAGTTACAGTTTCACTCTGATTATGAGGATGTTTATCTCAGGAGACTCCATGGACATAGACAACCGGTGTTGCAATATTGGTAGAGTAAAGGTTTCTTTGATCATATGATGTTTTCTCTGATGATTCCCTTAGATGTTTTGTTAAAATGAAAATCACCTTCCGTTGTTCAACCATTTTTCATTGTTAGCATGGAGACTACTTTGATGTTACTTCCTATCAGATAAAGTTAAAATTTCTAGGTTGGTTTCCTTGTATTTCATCATAAAGGCTATTAGAATTGTAACTGAGGTAGAATGGAATTGAGAGGCTGCTCTCCCAGCCTCAGGCACCTGTGAAGAGCTGGTACCACAGATCATTCATTCAGTAATTTTTTGTTCACCTCCAATAAGCAAGATTTTGTGTGTGTGTGCAGTTTTGGCCGGGACTGGGTTTGAACCCGCCACCTCCGGTATATGGGGCCAGCACCCTACTCCTTTGAGCCACAGGCACTGCCCAGCAAGATTCTCTTATTAATCTGCCTTAATTGTTAATTCATCTTTCAGTGAACTTTCAGAGGAAAGGGCACGTTTCCCTCACCTCCACATGATTTGTACCTGTGTTTAGCACCTAACACTAATACCCATCCAATTCCACGTTAGTAATGACAGAACAGGAGACAAGACAGAATTAGATATTCTTCCACCTACCTGGGGACATCTACATCATTGATGCCTCCTTCTTGCCCGTATTTTATGTAAAATGTGGATTTCTTGGGCCTCACAAGAATGTAGCCACATTCACAAGGTTGTGCCCTTTTTGTCCCCTTTAAATTCTGCTAACCACTTGACCTCAACAGACTGCATTCTTTTTTTCTTTGGGATGCCCAGCCATCTCCTTGCTCTTTTTCTCTCTTTCCCCACTCCCTTCCCCTCTCTCACTCCCTCTCTCCTTCTAAAAGATAAGATAAAGTCCATATTTCCATACCTAATCTTAGTCTAGAGAAATTCTTCTCTTGTCCTATGCTCAGCACCTAGTGAACTTTCTACCCTATCATCTGGTGCAGCTGGAATGTCCCTGGGGTGCAGACAGATGGCATCTGGGCTGTGTCCATAACCAGCAGTCAGTAAAATCCATCATCAAGTTCTTATGAGTGTGGGTAGGGAGAGAAAGGGTTGGGGAGCTCTTCTGGGTAGCCTCATCCTCCCTGTTTGTGGATGTCCTGGGCCTGGGCTTAGGGATACAGTGCCAAGGGCTGGCCTAGGAGTATGTCAACAGGAAAGAATCCAAACTCTGTAAAATAATTTAAGTCTGAGCCAAGTATGTGTAACCATACCCCAAAGCCTCACCCAAGAATCTTCAAGCAAGTGGTCTCACCCTTTGATCTGTAATTAGTTACAGAAATGAAGCTTTGTCTAAAGCAATGATTTTCAACCAGTGTGCTGTGAGTGGACCTTAGGTGTGCTGTGAAAATTTTTAAAGGTCATTAATTAAATTATTTTTGTAAGACCTTCAAAGCACAGTAAGTATATTCTTTTGTTACTCCTTTCTTTTGATCAATACAATTTAAGTATGTCACAGAAGATTAACTATAGGTTCAAGTGTGCCCTGAGATAAGAAAGGTTGAAAAACACTGGTCTAAAGGCTTGAAATGTTTTAAGAGAAAAGAAGTATGTTGATCAGAGACAAGCTACAGGATAGATATTGGACTCAAGTCACCTGTTAAGTAAATCAACGACCCACTGGGAGGGGTTTAAGCTTTGCCTTGCATAGCCTTGAGGAAGGCAAGTCTGACCTCTGTTCTCAGGGCCAGAAACTTCAGCTTTAGGGTATTTTGGGAGTCCCCGTGGCCAAAAACAGGTCCATTCAGTCAGATGGAAGGGTTTAAGATTTCATTTCAGTTAAGGAGCTGTTATCTTTTAGTTGCCATAGCGAGCCAAACACCTTGTGACTTGTACTTGCTTGGGAGACTGTTGTTTATACATTATTACCACCTCCATGCTTATCCATTGCCCATTTCTCAAAACTATCTAGGAACCTGGAACTTCCCTTGGAGAGACTCAAGATTTGTCCTTTATTTCTGTGCTGGAGGGGCGCGGCTTCGTCTCAGAGTCATCTTAGAAGATTGCCTTCCACAATATGAATGTCAGAAATGTCCACAGGCTTCCCTCAAACTCAGCAACCTCAAATTCTCAGGCTCAAGACTATGTGACTTTGGGCAAAGTGCCCACCACTTCCTCGTCTTGGCTCTCTCGTTATTTTCTAGCACATCTGTGAGATCAGAGGAGAACACCAGCACTATACCTCCATTAGTGTCACCCGAGATGGAGAAAGTCCAGGTGAGGCAGGGAAGGCCCTCTTCCCGGCAGGAACCTCCCAAAAGGGACCCAACCAACCTTGCAGCCTAGAGTCACTGGCGATCTGAAGTTGGCCCCCTCAGCCTGTTCTAGATGCTTCCCAGCCACATTTATTTCCTCCGTGGGTGCATTAGATCAGCTGCCAACTGGGAAGCCACATGGGCAGAGAGTGTGCACGTAGGTAGGACTTTCTACAGGTAGGTTTATGGGTTGTTTGTTTCTGTTTTATTATTCCGGGGGGGTTTCGAGTCAGACTCTCACTATGTCACTCTGGGTAGAGTGCTGTGTCGTCACAGCTCACAGCAACCTCCAACTCTTGGGCTTAAGCGATTCTCTTGCCTCAGCCTCCGGAGTAGCTGAGACTACAGGCGCCCACCTCAATGCCCAGCTACTTTTTGTTGCAGTTGTCATTGTTGTTTAGCAGGCCGAGGCCAGGCTTGAACCTACCAGCTTCAGTGTATGTGGCCAGCGCCCTACTCACTGAGCCACGGGTACCGATCCTCCAGTGATTTTTTTTTTTTTTTTTGAGACAGATTCTCACTCTGTTAGTCAGGAACACCAGTGCTGTGGCGTCATAGCTCACAGCAACCTCAAACTCTCAGCCTCAAGAGCTCTTCCTGTCTCACCCTCCCACGTAGCTGAGACTACAGGTGCCCACCACCAATGCCCAGCTAGTTTTTCTATTTTTAGTAGAGACAAGGTCTTGATCATGCTCAGGCTGGTCTCAAACTCCTAAGCAAAAGCGATCCTCCTGCTTTAGCACCCCAGAGTGCTGGGATTACAGGTAGGAGCCACCATACCCAGCTGCGAGTTTCCAGTGATTTCTAAAGTCACATGGAAAGAAGGAAAACTGGGTCTCCGTGTCACATGGGTAGAGCCACATCCTGCCCTCAGCGGGCCCTGTGAGCTTGGGCAGCCCTGACCCGTCACTGAGCCTCAGTTTCTACATCTGCAGAATGGACCATGCTGTTGGCCCCAGCGTTTGTAGACAGGAGAGACACACAGAAGGGTCTCAGTCCAGTTCCTTCTATCCAACCCCCCTTCCCATCACACCCATCTCTGGGAGGAAAATGAACAGTATTTTCTTCTTTTTTCTTTTTTTGAAACAGAGTTTTACTATGTCGCCCTCAATAGAGTGCTGTGGCGTTACAGCTCACAGCAACCTCAAAGTCTTGGGCTTAAGCAATTCTGTAGCCTCAGCCTCCCAAGTAGCTGGGACTACAGGTACCCGCCACAATGGCTGACTATTTTGTTGTTGTTGTTGCAGTTGTCATTGTTGTTTAGCAGGCCCAGGCCAGGTTCAAACCCACCAGCCTGGGTATATGTGGCCGGTGCCCTACCCACTGAGCTACGGGCACCGAGCCTAAACAATGTTTTGAGATCACAAGGTATTCTCTGATCTCTTGTCACATCTCAGCCCTGAAACTGCTGCCAAGAGCAGCCCAGTGACCCTCCCTCTGTTGCACTTGGGGAAACTGGGCTCAGGGTGGCCTCGTGCTTTGTTCACAGTCACACAGCAAGCAAGGGGTCCACAACAGGAAGGAGAGAGCATGAGCTGGGCAGAGAGCCAAATGCAGGGGTGTGGGTGGGCAAACCTCCTCATCCCTGCCCTGGGGACTAGCCCCTGGGAAAACCAGATACTTCCCAGGCCAGGCACAGGCAGCACACACTATTTTGAGTCCTCTTACACATGACACATGCAACAAGAATCTGGGGAGACCCAGAGCGTTTGTTGTATTGGAAAATGAGCTGCTGTGATGGCTCAAGGGAGGGGCTGTGGGGGACAAGAGTCCCCAATGTAGGGGTGGGAGAGCCGGAGCCCAGAGGCCCACAGGGCTGGGGTGCAGCTGGGAGATGCTGATGCTGAGGCAGGAACTTGAGCACAAGTGCTTTGTTTTGGTACAGTGAGGATGGAGGGGCCAAAGGAGGTGGGTTTCAGCCAGTGGCTACTGGGGTCAGTCATGGCGGGGACCTCTGGGAAACAGAAAAAGCCTCAAAGGTACCCTACCCAGGGGCAAGGAAGCTAGGATGTGCTCCCAACTCCTAGCCAACACTGGCCATGGGGAGGGACTGGGATGGATCCTAGGGCACAAATCTGCTTCCATGTTGAAGCCCAGGGGCTGTCAGGGGCCATCACCAGCCTTTCCCAGATCAGGGAACACTGACATGCTATAGACAGGAGCCAACTGCAATGAGACAGTGCCCAGCTCAGGCCTGTCCACATGCCCCTATTCATAGAGCACGCCATGTGCCTGGGGGAGGGGAAGGGGTCTGCAGCAAACAGGCAGGTGGGAGGAGTCACTGGCAGCTTGGAGACCCGTGTGGTATCAGCAACTGCAAGAGAGGACAAAGAGAGAAGTGGACGTTGGAGTGGGCCCTGATGGTCCTGAGAACTGAGGGGAGCCCCCGCCAGAGTCGCCAGCAGCTACCCCCTGGGAAGCATGGTGGTCCAGGCCGCCAACAGGAGGCAGAACCCAGAGGCTCCCAGGCGCAGGTGAGTCAGGAAGACCTGGGCAAGGCACACGGTGCTGGAGCAGGCTGGGCTATGAGCTGTCAAAACTGACAAGATGGAACTCCCTTCCGAGACAAGGCCCAGCCAAGAGGAAATTGCTCGGAGTAGACTCTAAACCAGGGGTCCTCAAACTGCGGCCCACGGGCCACATGAGGCGGTGTGATTGTGTTTATTCCTGTTTTGTTTTTTTACTTCAAAATAAGATATGTGCAGTGTGCATAGGAAATGTGTTCACAGTTTTTTCTTTTTAAACTATAGTCCAGCCCTCCAACGGTCTGAGGGACAGTGAATTAGCCCCCTGTTTAAAAAGTTTGAGGACGAGGGCGGCGCCTGTGGCTCAAGGAGTAGGGCGCCGGTCCCATACGCTGGAGGTGGCGGGTTCAAACCCAGCCCCGGCCAAAAACCACAAAAAAAAAAAAAAAAAAAAGTTTGAGGACGCCTGCAACTGACCAGGGCAGGAGCAGAAAGGAAAACAAGTCCAGATAAAAGACAGAAGGGCACACAGAGGGGTAGCAGAAAGCAGGGGCCATAATCATTACCTCTTTTCAAAACTAATAACAGAGGGAGGCTCTCTGTCCACCTTCTGAAATATTCAGAAAGATGCTTCTCATAGGGAAGAGAGCAAGAGAAAAGATTTGTTATCAAAACCCTTACAGGCTGAGCACGGTGGCTCCTGTCTGTAATCCCAGCATTCTGGGAGGCCAAGGCAGGTGGATCCCTTGAATTTAGGAGTTTGAGAGCAGCCTGAGCAAGAGCAAGAACCTGTCTCTACTAAAAATAGAAAAATTAGCTGGGCATTTTAGCAGGCACCTGTAGTCCCAGCTATTCAGGAAGCTGAGTCAGGAGGATGGCTTGACCCAAGAGTCTGTCTAGTCTGGGCAACATGAGAGAGACTCTGTCTCCAAAAAACAAAGTCAACTAGCCTAAAAAAATAATTTTTTTAGAATTTTTTTTAGGCTTGGTGCTTGTGGCTCAGCACTTAGGACGCCAGCCACATACACCAGGGCTGGCAGGTTTGAAACCAGCCTGGGCCTGCCAAACAACAATGACAACTACAACCAAAAAATAGCTGGGCATTGTGGCAGGTGCCTGTAGTCCCAGCTACTTGGGAGGCCGAGGCCTCAAAAGCCAAGAGTTTGAGGTTGCTGTGAGCTTTGATGACATGGCACTCTACCAAGGGCAACATAATAAGACTCTGTCTCCAAAAAAAAAAAAAAAAATTTTTTTTTAAACTTTAAAAAGTAGTTGGTACCTGTGGCTCAGTGGTTAGGGCGCTGGCCCCTCATACCGAGGGTGGCGGGTTCAAACCCAGCCCCAGCCAAACTGCAACAAAAAATAGCCGGGCATTGTGGCGGGCGCCTGTAGTCCCAGCTGCTCAGGAGGCTGATGTAAGAGGATCGCCTAGGAGTTAGAAGTTGCTGTGAGCTGTGATGCCACGGCATTCTACTGAGGGCAACAAAGTGAAACTCTGTCTTTAAAAGATAAAAAGAGGGGCAGCGCCTGTGGCTCAATGGAGTAGGGCGCCAGCCCCATATGCCGGAGGTGGCGGGTTCAAACCCAGCCCCAGCCAAAAACTGCAAAAAAAAATAAAAATAAAAATAAATAAAAAATAAAAAGAAAGATGCTCGGCACCTGTGGCTCAAGTGGCTAAGGCACCAGCCACATACACCAGAGCTGGCGAGTTCGAATCCAACCCGGGCCCACCAAACAACAATGAAGGCTGCAACCAAGAAATAGCCAGGCATTGTTGTGGGCGCCTGTAGTCCCAGCTACTTGGGAGGTGGAGGCAAGAGAATTGCTTGAGACCAGGAGCTGGAAGTTGCTGTGAGCTGTGATGCCACTGCATTCTACCCAGGGCGACAGCTTGAGGCTCTGTCTCAAAAAAAAAATAAATAAATAAAATTATTTATTTATTTTTTTTTTTTTTTGTAGAGACAGAGTCTCACTTTTTATGGCCCTTGGTAGAGTGCCGTGGCGTCACACGGCTCACAGCAACCTCCAACTCCTGGGCTTAAGCGATTCTCTTGCCTCAGCCTCCCGAGTAGCTGGGACTACAGGCGCCCACCACAACGCCCGGCTATTTTTTTTTGGTTGCAGTTTGGCCGGGGCCGGGTTTGAACCCGCCACCCTCGGTATATGGGGCCGGTGCCTTACCGACTGAGCCACAGGCGCCGACCAATAAATAAAATTATTTTTAAAAATAATAAAAAAAAAGACCATGACAACCCTACACAACCAGTGATGACACGAAAAAGGGCAAGCCCTCTAATCTGTCATGGGAGTTTTTAAGAATAAGTTAATTTTTAAAAGGATCTTCTCTCAAAACAGACAAAAGCGTCACTTGAACATTTAGATATTATTTGGATATTAAGAAATAATAGAAGTTATGGAAAATAGTATAAATTGGAATTAGAAAAACTCAAAACAATGCACCTGGAAAAAAGGAAAACTTGAAAAGAGGTGACAAGTCAGAAAGGAATTAAATAAAGAGAAAACTAAAGAAATGAAGACTAAAACTGGAAGGAACATAAGAGCAAATAAATTTCACAAATAATGCCTTAAGAGAAACAGACTAAGGGAAACAGGAAAATGTTTTAAATCAAAAAGAAATGTTAAGACCAAAAAAACAAAAATGCTGAGGAAAAATTATAGATATGGAAAATAGGCAAAGTCCAAGATCCATATAATAGAAATCTCAGGAGAAAATCAAAGCAAAGGAGCAAAATAAGAAGAAGATACTTCAAGAAAATTCTCAGGCCAGGTGGCTCACCCCTGCAATTCTAGGATTCCAGGAGGCTAGAGCAGGTGGATCGCCTGAGCTCAGGAGTGCGAGGCCAGCCTGAGCAAGAGTGAGACCCTGTCTGTAAAAAAAATAGCCAAGTGTTGTGGTGGGCACCTGTCGTCCCAGCTACTCAGGAGGCTGAGGCGAGGGGATCACTTGAACCCAAGAGTTTGAGGTTGCTGTGAACTATGACACCGTGGCACTCTACCAAGGGTGACAAAGTGAGACTCAAAAAAAAAAAAGAAAGAAAATTCTCCTGAAATTAAAATGTCTTAAAACAACATAATAAGTGAGCACCACTGCTCACTGCCCCCCATCCTTCTAAGACTACGAGTTCCCAAATCCCCTTCTCCGTACAGTTTGGTTCCTGGTAAGCGTAACCGTGAAGGGGATTTTCAAAAGATTTGTGGTGTGTAAATGAGGCAGAAACCATTCTTCCCTAGAGATCAACACAGCCGATGCAACAGCTTCTGCCCCGCCTGGGGACAACCCTAGGCTCTGCCCTCGACCCACGACCGCCAACTTCATGGTGGCCAAAAGTGGTGCCTTCTGGACCTCTTAGTGAGTCCTGGCTTTCCTGAGGCTCCAGGGCTTCAGGTCAACGTAGGCATGACTAGTCCTGGATCTTCTGGCTGCAGCTTCCCACACATCCCCAGCCCCCACCCTCAGGTCCTCCTACACCCATGGAGCCCCTGATCTCTACAGTAAGCCCCTATTTCTAGAACACATGTAGTGGCTCCATCTTCCCATGCAGACTCAGATGGATAGTCCTTTTTGGTTTTTTTTTTTTTTTTTGGAGACAGTCTCTGTCACAGCTCACAGCAACCTCAGACTCTTAAGCTCAAGTGATCTCTTGTCTCAGCCTCCCGAGTAACAGGGACTACCCACCACAATGCCCAGCTAACTTTTCTATTTTTAGGGCAGCGCCTGTGGCTCAAAGGAGTAGGGCACCAGCCCCATATGCCGGAGGTGGCGGGTTCAAACCCAGCCCCGGCCAAAAACTGCAAAAAAAAAAACTTTTCTATTTTTAGTAGGGACAGGGTCTCCCTCTTGCTCAGACTGGTCTTGAACTCCGGAGCTCAGGAGATCCACCCACCTCAGCCTCCCAGAGTGCTGGGATTACAGGCGCACTGAGCTGGCCTGGATAGTCTTTTTAAATAACAGAAGTGGGATCTGGGAGAAGAAAACGGAGGAGTGAACCCTAATTATGAAACCTCCCTTTACAAATCAGTAAAGGAATATGAGGTGAAAACTGGGCTAAGAGCTAAAAAGGCACAGGCCTGGTAAAAAATAATGCTAATGACCAGCTACTGTCTCCTGGTTTGCTAGATAATTGGTCACTCACCCCTATTGGCTTCTTTGTAATTAGTGCCCTGAGGCCACATAGCTGGTGGTCATAAGGACCCTTCCCTTTCTCTGTAGATAACATCACCTTTTCAAAACCTAAAGGTAGTTTCTGAGATATCTTTCAGGCCCCAATTCAAATTCCACTGGGGCCCCACAGTCAGCATAGCAGCTTATGAAGTCAAGCAAATAACAGGGTTTGGTTCTGATCCATCTCACAGGAGGCTTAGCAGGTCTCCATCCACTGTGGTTATTTCCCTGGTTTTGGAAAGCAGAGTGGAACACACACTCTCTGCAACTGGCTGGATCGGCAGAGCGGCTCCCACCCTGCCCAGTAACACAAGAGCTGCTGTGGTAGAAATGGTCTGGTAGACACCACCTGAACTGCCACTCTCCTAAAAGAGAAAACCGAGTCATATTGCAAACTTCATCAGGTAGTGACACCAATTTTATATGTTCTTCGGATGTATCTTTACTGAGCAACTCAAGACAACTCCCAATACCTAGCAAATTAGTTTTTCTCTGTAACCATTATTTAAAAACAAAAGGCCAAGCACGGTGTATCATGCCTATAATCCTAGTACTTTGGGAGGCCAAGGCAGGTGGATCACTTGAGCCCAGGAGTTCAAGACCAGCCTGAGCAAGAGTGAGACCCCATCTCTGGAACTAGCTGAGCGTTGTGGCAGGCACCTGTAATCCCAGCTACTCAGGAGGCAAGAGGATCTCTTAAGTCCAAGAGTTTGAGGTTGCTGTGACCTATGATGCCACATACTGATGGCAACAGACTGAGACTCTGTCTCTAATAAATAAATAAATAAAAATGAGATGTTGGCTCCACCTAGCAGTGACAGCAGCACACCTTTGCCATCTTACCAGAGGCCTATCCACTCTCCAGCCCTCTATCATAGCTAGATCTGGGGACCGTGATTACCTCACCATCCCACAAGGTAACACACCGCACCACCAGGCAACTTGGACGCGACGAACAAGAAGTAATAAATGTGCCAGAAATCTTGGTAAGGCTCATGCATGTAGGTGCGTGGGAGGTGAACCCAACAAAATGCCTAAGATCTCGGCAATATTCCCAGGGGTACAATGGTCTGGGACATGTCGAGATGTCCCCTCGAAGAGGAAGACCAGTTGCTGCACCAGGCATCTCCTGTGACTAAGAAAGCAGCAGGACATTTAGTGGGGCTCTTCAGATTTTGGATGCCACATAAGGTCACAACCTTGAAGTACTCTCCTTGGCCATCTGGTGACCGTAGTGATCCTCCGTGATGAGTTATGGAACACTTTTTCTAGGGTGAGTTCTCGGACTTGTCTGACCTTGTACACCTCATCTAGGTGTATGTACTGGGAGCCTGCAAAGCTGCCGGTGTGAGCAGGGCCAGGGACAAGAGAAGGCTCTGCCCTGCGCTCAGGCTGGTCTGCCAGCTGCTGTACCACTTGGCCCAGTCAACCCAGCAGATCCAGTGGCCCAGTGAGGTGTCTGGGGCAAGCAAGGATTCCCAATGAAGCCTTTGGCAGGTGGGTCACAGAAAAGACTATGAGAATTCTGGAGCAAAGTCATATTCTCTTCTGACGATAACTGTTCCCGTTTTGAAGAACAGCTTCTGGCTCGCCCTTAAGCCCCAGTAGAGACTAAAAATGTGACCCTGGTCACAAAGTTACCGTGTGATCTGAGTTGCCCATCTTTAACTAGATGCTAACTAATCCAACAAGTTATAGGTGTAGGTGTGTGTTATGAGCACCGTTTTCAAGTGGGACATACGAGCTCAGACCTGAGTGGATCCTGAAGGCACAAGTCATCGCACAAGCAAACAGGTCAGATGGCCATGCACCTGTGGTGCTGCGTCACCTCCTCCCCCTCAGTCTGCAAGTGAGCTCATGGCAGGCAGGAAGTGTCCCTAAGGATCAGCTGACTGTGGCTCTGCTGGCACCATCTCAGAGTGGACATCTGTAGCTCTCCAGTCCCAGGAAGGGGTGACCCTGAAGTGTCTGGGGACAGAATTCCAAACAGTGCACTCGGTGTTCATTTTGCACAGGAGAGAGGATCAGAGCTATGGATGAACATGGACTCATTGGCAGGGATTTGGAAGGAACAATATTGGATGATTGGGTCCAAGGTCTGGGGAAGAGGCACAAGGATGAATCTCCTTCAGTGGGCACAAGTGGACAAATCCACAGTTGTACCTCATGTAAATACTCACATGTGGACCTGATGACTTGTTCCGAGGATCAGCCAATTTCTCTAGCTGCCCTGTTTTGCATGGTCTCAGCCGCGTGAGCTCCCCCTCACCAAGGAAGACAGGTCTGCAGCCACTGCTGAGATGCTGAGAGCCTACATACTCTTTCCCCAGGACCAGCCAGCCACTTCAGGGCAGGTTGGTTCCATTGGACGACTCCCACCGTAACAGAGCAGAAGCTGGATTTTCCTGGAGTTGTCAGTGGCTCTGAATATGGATTTGTCTTCCCTGTCTACAATGCTTCTGCCAGAACTGCTATCTATGGGCTTACATTTTTTTATTTTTTGACACAGAGTCTCACTCTGTCACCCTGGGTAGAGTGCCATGGCATCAGCCTAGCTCACAGCAACCTCAAACTCCTGGGCTCAAGGGATCCTCCTGCCTCAGCCTCCAGAGGAGCTGGGATTATAGGCATCAGCCACAATGCCCAGCTAGCTTTTCTATTTTTATAGAGACGGGATCTCGCTTTTGTTCAGGCTGCTCTCGAACAAAAGGGAGCAGCCTGAGCTCAAGCAATCCACTTGCCTCGGCCTCCCAGAGTGCTTGGGATTAGAGGCGTGAGCCACCGCACATGACCAACAGATGATTATTGTATTGAAAATAACATTGCTTCTGGTCAAGAGCTCAGTTTTTTACAAATGAAGCATACCAGCAGATTTATGCCCACTTGGCAAGTTCCTTGTCACCCTAAGCAGAGCACGTTTGAATGGAAGGATGCCCTTTCCTTGGCTGGGTAATGATGGGCTGTGGGACTGCAGGATGCAGTAGAGACTCTGAACCAGCCACCACTGAGCCAGCGGGCACGGGAGGAGGCAGGGTACTGGGACAAGTGGGTCTAACTCCACAGGAACCGGGTCACTATGGGGAGGCCTATGCCTGGAAGCCAGGAGACTATCTGAGGCACCCTTAATACTCCCTTGTCCTATGGTGAAAATTTATGGGAAGCCAGGCACAGTGGCTCCCGACTATAATCCTAGCACTCTGGGAGGCTGAGGCAGATGAATCACCTAAGCTCAGGAGTTTAAAACCAGCCTGAGCAAGAGTGAGACCCTATCTCTACTAAAAATAGAAAAAAACTAGCTGGACATCGTAGCAGCCTTGGGAGGCTGAGGTAAGCACAAGAGTTTGACGTTGCTGTGAGCTATGATGACGCCACGGCACTCTACCCAGGGCAACAGAGTAAGACTGTCTCAAAAAAAAAAAAAATTGTGGGAAACTACAGGAACCCCAAAAGAGGAAGTGCCCCTGATGGCATAGACCTTTCAGAAATGAAGGTTTGTTTCACAAAGAGGGAGCAAATTCTCATAATTCTTTCCTTCCCTGTCTCACATCCCCAGTTACCTGTAGTGCTTCTTGGGGGTCATCGCTCAAATAAATTCCTGTATTTCCCACACACACCCCCAAAAAAACTTAAGTCTAGTTGAAGGAACATAATCACACCAAATTACAAAGGGGCAGGCTGTGTTGGCCAGCTGTTGGCCCCATGACATCCTCCTGCTGCTGGAACGGGTGCTCCCCGGCTCCCTCCTGTGAATTACTGGGTTACAGCACAACATGGAGAACTTGCAGTGAGGTTTGCAAGGTGAGTAAGATGGGGCTCTTATTCCCAGGAGGCAGGCCTCCCCACATGACCCCTCCCAGGCCTCTGCAGGCCTCTGCAGCTTCTGTGCCCACGTGGGTGCTGGCCAGGCACAGTAACCATTCCTCTGCCCCACCCACACTCCTATTGACCACTATTTCCCTAATAGTGTGATGTGTCTGTTTCCTGGGGTGGGGGTGAAGGAGGAGGGAGGAAGAAGAGTGAGGCAGAGAGATGGAGACACTCGAGGCACCAGTCATTGAAAGGAGCATGTCAACCAGTGGGGGTGGGCCTTGTGGGGCTCCTGAGTCATACACGCAGAGTATAAAAAGAAGGAAAGAAGATTTGAACACCAACTGGATATTTAATGACTATCATTCACTATTTTTAGGCATGAAAAAGGCGACTGTGAACTTGTTAAAGGCTGCTCATTGTTCAGTCTCCTGCTGAGATGATCCAAGGACATGCCGTCTTGGGTTTACTTCAGGCAGCAACAGGGGCAGGGAGCATGGACCAAGCCTGGCCTCAAGGCTGACCCTGGGGCTGGAGGTGGGCAGGCTGGGGGTGCACCAATACAGGGTGGGGGGGTGCACACGGTGGACGCCCACACTAAGGAAGGAGCTGCAGTGGAGCTCAGGCTCCAGCAGGGGTCTTGGTGGGAGTGCCAGAGGCCTGCACAGGGCAGAGGCCAGGGGAAGGGGGAGAAGTGGGCACTATTGAGTAATATCCGGGCATCAGGGAGGTGGGGCATTGTCCAGTGGGCAGAGAGCCGCAAACTAGAGAGGAGGGACACAGGAGCACTCTGACCTCAGGCTTTGGAGAGGCAGCTCTGCACCTGGCATTTGTCCTCCTCTCCTGCTCTTTAGCCATGCCTTTCTCACCTCAGGGACTTTGCACATGCTGTTCTGGATCCTGGAGTGCTTCCCTGAGGACTCAGTGGACAGCTGCCTTCTCATTCTCCATCTTCAGCTCTCAGTTCAAGCACTGTCTCTGTGGAAAGAGCTTCTCACCCACCCTTGCTAAACTGGCCTGGTACCCATCCCTCCACCCCTCATACATCAGTTTCCTTTTGCTGCGATAACAAACCACCACCAACTTAGTGGCTCAGAACAATACAAATATATTCACTTACCAGTTCTACAGATCAGAAGCTAAAATCAAGATGTCAGCAGGGCTGGCTCCTTCTGGAGACTCTAAGGGACTATCCATTTCCTTGTCTTTTCCAGTTTCTAGAAGCTGCCTGCATTCCTTGGCTTGGGGCCCCTTCCTCACATCACTCTCCGACTGCTCACTCTGATATTCTCTGTAGTATAAGGACCTTGTGATTACATGGGGCCCACCTGGACATTCTAGGACAATGTCTTCAGCTCAAGATCCTTCATCTAATCTGCAGAGTCCCTTTGGCCACAGACAGTCACAAAATCTCAGGATCTGGGGATCAGGTCACCTCTTGTCCCTCCCCTTCCCACAACATAAGTTTCTGTCACTCCACCTGTTTGGCACCCTCACTGCACTGACTTTAGGCTGGAATTCTTGTGTTCATGTGTTTCCATTTATCACCTGCTCCACCTACTCCATGTCTGGTTCCTCCATAGTTCTTTTCCTGGCATTAACATGTTGGTTAATGTGTTCAATGAAGATAAAGATGAACAGATGGGTGAATGGCCGAATGGTTTTGTAGATGGTTGAGTGGAAGGATGGATAGATGGGTGGATGAGTGGATAGGTGGATGGGTGGATGGATGAGTGGATGGATGGGTAGATGGATGGATAGGTAGATGGATGAGTGGATGGGTAGGTGGATGGATGGGTGGATGGATGGATGGATGGATGGATGGATGGATGAGTGGATGGGTGGATGGATGAGTGGATGGATGGGTAGGTGGATGGGTAGGTGGATGGAAGGATGGGTGAGTGTGCCAGTGGGTAGATGAATGGATAGACAGGTGGACAAATGAATGAATGAATAGCCTCCCACATGCAGGACAGAGGAAAACGTAGACTTCTGCTCAGATTCCCAAGATGCACCTTCTATCACAGAAGGGCCCAGCCTAGCTGGAGAGAGGAACAGAAAGGGCAAGAGAGGTCCCACTCATCCTTCGCTATCAGGAAAGCCAGCTAGCTAGACCTTGGAGAGATCACTTATCTCAGAGTTGAGACAAGAGGGCCTCAGAGGTTCCTGGAGAATCTTACCTCTGTAAGAGTTGAGTCAAACAGAAGGGAGAGGGGACTGGCATGCTCCCCAGCAGAGCCAAGCACCATAGAAAGGAATGAAGCACTCACGTATGCCCACCTTCCCCATCACTACACTGTCACCTCCTCAGGGAGGCGGTCCAGATCTCTGTGCCCCCTGTGTGCCTTCTTAGTTGCAGGTGCAGTTTTACAGGTGTTTCGTTTGATTCTGGTCTCCCTCCCAGCTTGACATCAGCTCTGAAGGCAAGGACCTTACCTGTCCTGTTCATCAGCATGGAGCACAGTGCCTGGCACCCAGCAGGTGCTCAGTAAATACTTGTAGTGTGCAAGGATGGTGTCAGAGGGCCCTGCTGCCTTGCTGGCTGCAGAAGAGTCCCGGAGGTCTGGTCCACAATGGTCCCATCATCAAGGGAGCAGTAATGCACGTACGGCCCACAGGCAGACCTGGCGGAGAGAGATCTCTGCCCAGAACTGGTCTCTTCCTCTCAGGCCTCCCAGCAGAGGAAGGTCCGGACCCGGACCCTTAGGAGAGGACCTAGGGAGGAGTATAGGACCACTGAGTCTGTTTGTGAGGCTCCTGGCGGGGACAACTAAAAACAAAGTTCCTTTCTACTAGGAGGGGCAGGGAGGACACCTGATGGCAGTAGTGGCTGTCCAGGGTGTGAAGACAGAAAGTGAAGACCAGAAGAGCAAGGACTATGCCTCCTTCATCTCCAGGTCACCAGAGCCCTGAGCCTGGTTGGAGGGAGGAAGGAGTGAAGAGAGAAGGGAGGGAGAGAGTGACTCCATGAAGCCACTGAGCCACTGAGCCACCAAGCCAGGGCACAGTGTTTCTAAGATTTGAGAAGAATTTTCCCACCCAGGATCTGATCTTTCCCTTATTGTGAGTCTGTGAATCATTATTATTATTATTATTTTTTTTTTTTTTGTCCCAGGCTAATGTGCAGTGGCAGCACAGCTCACTGCAACCTCAAATTCCTGGGCTCAAATCATCCTCCTGCTTCAGCCTCCCAAGTAGCTGGGACTACCAGGTACATGCCATCATGCCTAGCTAATTTTTCAATTTTTTGTAGAGATGGTCTCATTACATTGTTCAGGCTGGTTTCAAACTCCTGGCCTCAAGCAATCCTCCCATCTTGGCCTCAGAAAGTGCTGGGATTATACTCAGGAGGCTGAGGCAGGAGGATCACGTGAGCCCAGGAGTTTGAGGTTGCTGTGAGCTATGACGAATGGCACTCTACCAGAGTGACAGAGTGAGATTCTGTCTCAAAAAAAAGGGCTTGGCACCTATGCTCAATGGTTAGAGCTCAGGCCCCGTGCATCAGGAGTGGCAGGTTTGAATCTGGTCAGAGTCTGCTAAACAAAACAAAACCCAAAAAAGTGCTGATATTACAGGCATGAGCCACCATGCCCGACATGAGTCATTATTTTTTCAAACTTGACAGGTGAGAAAATCAAGGCTGAAGGTGGGCAACTAAATTACCCGAATTTCACCCAAGACTGGAGGTAGCCACTGGAGCTCTTTCCAACCGTGTCTTTGGGAGCTCAGCCTCTGGCCCATCCCCCAGCCCAGCCCACCCCTCTGTGAGGACCAGGGTGGCTGCTGCGGACTGAATATTTGTGCACTGACCTGGGAATTCCAACTTGCAAACCTAATCCCTGGTATGAGAGAGCTGGGTCCTTTGAGAGGTGATCAGGTCATGAGGGTGGTGTTCTCCTGAATGGGATTAGTGTCCTTTATATAAGAGCCCCAGCCAGCTCCCTGCCCCTTCTGAGAACACAGCAAGAAGTTAGCTGTCTCTGAACCAAGAATCAGGTCCTCACCAGACACTAGATCTGTCCGTGCCTTGATCCTGGACTTCCAGCCTCCAGGACAGTGAGAATGTTGTTTAGAGGCCCCCAATCTGTGCTGTTGTGTTACAGCAGCCCCAACAGACCAAGACATCAGCAGTGGGACTCCTCAAACTCAGGCAGAGAGCGAGCTTCCCATACCAAGCACCTCTCACTTACTTTGAGAGAAACAAATTTCCATACCAAATAAGGCGGTGGACCTCAGAGCCTCTGCCCACTTCACACAATTCCTTTTAAGTGTCCAAACGCAATTACACTTGGAACTTGTCTGCATTCGGCCTCCCCCGGCCTCCCATGTAAACAAGCGGCCCAGCTGGGCCCCAGCTGGCTGTCCTGGGAAAGGAGGGAACGGGTCATCACCCTGCCTGCTGCCTGCCAGCCTCTCTCTCAGCCTCGGGTGTGGCCCATGAGCCTCCAGCATCTCAGAACCCTCTGACCTCCCCCCAAAAAAGACCCCAGGAGGCAGCTGGGCTGGGTTGTACAGGGAATGATCTGAGAAACTCCCTCCTGCCAAGGTTTACACTTGGGCTGGACAAGGAAGAGGCGTAGAGTTTCCAGGGGAGTGGCAGGGGGTCTCTTCAAGGTGCCCATGGAGGCACACCTCCCCCAGTCTGGGTACCATTTGTTCCTGCAGGGAAAGCTCAGGATTCCATTGGGCTCCCTGGACCGTGAGAAAGTTGGCCCAGGGCAGGAGAGGGCCACCCCACACTGTCCTCACAGCCACCCCATTGGGTCCAACCCTCACAGCCTTGGGCCGGGTGCCCTGGGCACTAACCCGTTCCAGGACTCCTAGGGGCTCGAGGTGGGGTGGGGGGGCTGACTCATCTTCCCACTGAGCAGCACTCACACCAGCACCATAGCTGCCAATTTCTTTGCGCACTGAGCGTTGTGATTTTCCACTTGCACCATCTGATTACTATTAGAGTTGGGGAAAGGGGAATTCCTGGCTCCAAAAGCCCTTAGGGGGCCCTCGACAGATTCCAGGTGGGAGGGAGAGTGGGGTGCCTCCTGGGTGGTGTCGCCTGCCTCTCAGCCAATTCTGCACCACCCCTGCATGGATCCCTCACCCCACTGCCGCTGCCCCGACTTCCCTGCATCAGCCCCTCAGTCATTGAAACAATGGGGTGGGGACCAGCCAGCCTGCCAGCAAATGCACACTGGGAACAAGACAAAAGTGCCAGGCAAGTGCACAGCCCAGTGCTCCCTCTTCTGGGCAGCCTGGCCTAGCAGCAGAATTCAGGAGAGATTAACAGCTGGACTCGGGCTGCAGTGCTCGGGCCAGCCTGACGTCACCAGGCAGAGAGATGAGTTCCCAGTGGGGCTCTGGGGGGGCTCCAGCGGAGCGGGGCATTCCTTCCCGAAGCCTCATCCCTGCTCAGCGCCTCCTCCTCCTCTCCCCACCCCCTCCTGCCGGGCCTGGAACTGGGTTTGGGGTGGATTCTGCTTCCAAAGCCATCTCCTCCAGCAGGCGAGGGCTCGTCCTCCACTCTGAGCTCGCATTTTCCAAGGCTTCGGGCAGTGCTCAACGCTGGCTTGCTGCCCTGGTGGGTTGGCTGAAGGCAGGAGCTACTGGAGGAGCCCTCCACAGAGGGGAGGCTCGGTGGATCAGGACAGCAGCAGGTAGCTCCGAGGGGCCCAGGGGCCTGGGGTGGGTGTTCCGGGAAGCGAGGCTGCAGGATGAGGGCCAGGAAGGAAAGGAAAATGAAGGGGGCACCACCAGGGCTGGCAGCTCCCAGAAATTCCCAGGTTCCAGGAAGGAGCCCTGAGACCCCGGAGCTGCTGTCACCCAGAGAAGGACTTCCTCCTCCACTCCGGAGGCTCCAGGGCTCCCAGGGACACGAGGGAACTTGGAGAGCCCCCTTCCTGTGGCAGGTCCTGACACCCAACTGGCCTCAACCCTGGCCCAAGCCATTCTCCAGTTCCAGCCTCTACTCTTTCTTCCTGGGGGTGGGGGCTCCCCCTTCACCCTTCCCCCAGCCTGGCTGGCTGTCCAAGCATGCTTTGTGGAAGGCCCCAAGGGGAACACCCAGCGGGCAGTGTCCCAAGCACAGGGACAAGCACACACAGACTTCCCTGAGTGCAGAGCCCCACTGGGGTGGAGGGGGAGGGCATTGAAGGGTCAGTCACAAAAGGGTGGGCAGCTGCAGTCTTACCTTCTCCCAGGCCTCACTTCCCCCAGGGCCGGAGTGAGGAAACACAGGCTCTATTAGGCTCTGCAGCAGGGAGGTGACAGACAGACCCCTCTGATGGCCAGTGCCTGCAGGCCCAGCCCAGGCAGTGGCCAGGGGAGAGAAGAGGGACCGAGTCATGGGGTGGGGTGAAAGAGGAGGGGCTTTAGGAGGGCAGGCTGGGAGACAGACAGGTGGCCTGGCCACCCAAGGGTGCTTGTGTGGGGCATCAGGCATGAGCTAAGCTGGGGTCAGCTTTAGTGGCAACTAGTTCTGTCCCAGACCAGCTCCCACCCAGAAGAACACAGGCACTCATACATCCCACACACATGTTGCACACATGTTCTTTAATATGGCTCATCTGGGGTCCACTTGGCTTCTAGACACTACAGGCAGGGACACCCCAGAGGATCAAGTGAGAATAGTGAGCTGGGAGCACCTCCCCTATGCCCACCTGCAGCCAGAGACCCCTCCACAGCTTTGGGGCATCAGTTGGCCAGCTGTGGTTAAGCCTGGCCAGCCGGGGTGAGAGGGTAAGGTTCTCCTGAGTCAGGACATCCTGGAGGCCACCCAGACCTAGGGGGTGGTGGGTGTCTGGAGGGGCCGCCAATAGTGGGTGCCCATGGCCAGGAAGGATGAGGGTAGGCCGGTAGGTCTGGGGTTGCAAGTACAGGACAGCCGGACGGCACGGGCAAGCCCCTGACAGTAGGATCGTGGCCCAACTAGAGGCAGCTGCGCAGGCCCCAAGGGCCCAAGGAAGCAAGGTGGCCACATGGGCGAAAGTCTGGGAGCGTCCCCTCAAAGATGCCCTGTCGCCGCTAGCTCTGGGAGGGAAGGGTTAAAGAGGGGGCGGGACACCTGAGCGGACAGGCACCTTTTTCAGCCAATGGCGAGTGCGGCGGCCCGACCGCGGACCGCCCCTGAGGGGAGGAGGAGGTGGCGGGTGGGTGTGCAAGTCGTGGCGGGGCGGACCCGCCCGGCGTTGGCGCCGAGGAAAGAATTTCTGGGGAGTTGAGCTGAGCAGGCTGCCCAGCGCTCCCTCCAGAGAAGAGAGAGGGGCCAGGAGCCTGCGGCAAGGCCCTCTCCACTCACAGCCTCAATTTCCCCGCCTGCACTGCAGGGAGGAATAAGTGCTTGCCTGTCGGGGCAGAGCTCAGGTTGGGGGACAGGGATCAGTTCCAGGCGGGTGGACCAGTCTCTGGCTGGGTCGCCCCCTCCTCACGTTCCCTTTCCCCACCTGGGAGCCAGGCAGTGCGGGGGTGGGGGGTGGGGGAGGCTTCCCGGAAGGCCCCTCCTGGACAGCCCCCTCAGACGTTCCTCTTGTTTCTCTCTGCAGCTGTTCTGGTCTTGACAACACACAAGCCTGCAAAGCTGTAGCCTGTGCACAGGTATGGGTGTGCCCGTGGACAGGGGATCTCGCACTCCAAGCCAAATCGCACCCCTTTCCGAAGGGGGTAGTGGGAATGCCTGCTTCATATTGGTGTGACGAGGACCACACCAATGATGGTGTAGCCTGGCACAGAGCCCAGCTGACATTTGTTGACCCTAGGGTTAGCGGTGGTGACAGTGGGTGATAGTGATGCTGCTGACCACACTATCCTGCCTCCCAGGCACATGTAGGGGAGAGGCACAAACCTTACCCCATGATAAACACAGGCCCAGCCAGAGGCCTCCTCCTCCGGGAAGTGGTCCCTGACAAGATGGCTGCTGCCCTGCTCCCCTGCTGGGACTGATTGCTGTCCCACACCAGCTGGGCGCAAAGGGGTGCCCGGGAAATGTGCGTAGGTAAATTTGTATCTCCAGAAGCAGTCTGGCGCCAGAAGTCGTGCAGACTAAGCAAGAATGGGGAAGGAGAGGACTTCTTTTCCAGTGAGGGGCAGTAGGGCTCCACAGAGTTAATATGGATCCAAATGAGGGGACCACAGGCAGGAGGGGACTGTGCCCGAAGGGTGACCTGCTCCTGAGTCTCAACTTAACAGTCCCACAAAGCCCCTGGCCCCGAGGACCTCCAAGGCGAGCTCCAGGCCTGGGAAGCCCTGGGGGACAGGGCTCTGGGAGATGGAGGGCTGGAGAGCAGCTGTCGGTGGGACCCTGCTGCCCTCTTCTCTCTCTCTCTGGGCTTTTGCCAGGTGGGTGTGCCGGCTGGTGAGCTGTCAGCAGGAGTCCACACTGGCCAGGCCTGGAGATGGCGGGAAACTGCTCCTTGGAGGCCCATCCCACTAACAGGAACAAGGCAAGTGCCACTAGGTAGCGGGGACCCAACCTGCCCTTGAGGGACGTGGGTGGGAGGGGCAGGCCCAGCCCAGCATTTCCTATCCCCACCCTGCCCAGGCCCCACCCTCTAGCTCTGGACTTATGGTGGGCAGTGGGCTGCTCTGGGCTACGTGGCCTGGCATTGGTTATCTGGGCTCTTAGATACCTTGAAGTCCTTTGCCATGCTGACCCTGGGGTTATCTTTTATTATTTATTTATTTATTTATTTATTTTGAGACAGAGTCTCACTTTGTCACCCTCAGCAGGGTGCTCTGGTGTCATAGCTCACAGCAACCTCAAACTCAAGTGATTCTCCTCCTCAGCCTCCCAAGTAGCTGGGATTACAATGATGCCCACCACAATGCCCAGATATTTTTAGAGACGAGGTCTTGCTCTTGGTCAAGCTGATCTCGAACCCGTGAGCTCAGGCGATCCACCTGCCTCAGTCTCCTAGAGTGCTAGGATTACGGGCTTGAGCCACTGCACCCAGCTTTGGGGTCATCTCTACCAGCCTTGCAAGTTCTCATTTCTTCCCTGTAGAAGAGGGTTAGTCAGCTGTTCACTGTGGCCAGGCCCTGCCAGGAAGCCCCAGGATGCCCAGGTGGCCCAGACGCTGTGAGCTCCTTGGAGCCTGGCTGCTCTGGGCCACCTGCCGGCGTTGGTTGCCCTGCCCGGGACCCATCAGTCATGGATTTACTTCCCATCTCCAGGCTCCAGCCCTGAGACTCTGGCAACCCCTCTAGCTGGGCCACCTCCTTCCATCCTCCCTCTATGAGTCCCCTACTTCTCTGAGCCCCTGGAAAAGTGGCAAAGTCTGGAATTCCCTTCTGAATCCTGGACAGAGCCCTCTCAAGTTGGAAGACTCACTTAAATTTCCAAGTCCAACTTCTTCTATGTTTGAGGAGACTGAGGCTTACACCACAGTAGTAACTTGCCATGCCCTTGGGCACTCACCTCCTCCTCACACTGACTGCTGTGGAATGGCTGCTTCAGAAGGCAGAGATCAGACTGGCCGTGGGGAGGCTCCAGAAATCCCAGAGCAAAGGCAGAGCTCAGGGAGGGGCCGGGCTCCAGAGCAGGCATTTTACAAGGGAGTATGGATGTGGCTGGTAATGGCAGCTGCATGCCCCGTGACTCACCCAGCCTCCCCCTCTGACTCCAAGGGGGGGATTGCAGACTTTTTCCAGCATGCAAGAGTCACTGAGTGATCTGACCCTACTCTGTCCAGCCCCTGAGGCCCAGTTCCATCCCAGCGTCCGAGCTGATCCTTCTTGGGCCTGTTTGGGCACTGAGTCTTACAAATTCCTAGGTCTGGTTCCCCAGCCGAGAGGAGCACCCAAGACCTGGAGTAACCAAGTCACCCACAGGGAAGGAAAGCATAAACCAAGTGGGCAGGTGGGGCAGGTGGAGAGAGGCAGACAGATGCTCGGCTGCTAAGGTTACCTAGAGGGTTGCAGGCAGTGCCTTAGTGCTTGCCCTGGCCTCAGCGATTGGCCCAAAGCTTTGCCAACACCTCCAGTCCTTCTTTGCAGCATGCCCTTGACCTGAGCCAGGCCAGAAGGTCCCTCCCTTTGTGATGCAGTGTCAAGCACAGAGAGCAACCTCAGGACCCAGCTTTCAGCCAGAGCTGGGGGTCTTCTGGAGGGTGGCAGAGCAGATCCTGTCTTGAGAACCTTCTCGTTTGTTTTGTTGTAGAGCCAGAGCAATCGAACACCAGCCTTAGGGGAGAGTACTGGGTGGACCAGCATGTCTGCCAGGGTTCAGGGAAGGTAGGGGGAGACCCTGGGCAGGCAACCTTTGCTTCTGGGAAGGAGAGGCCAAAAGCGGCTGCCTGAGAACTGAATCCGGCTTGTGGATGGGTTGTGCTGGGCCTGCACACTGGTTTTTAAATGTTAACATTTAAAGATCGAGATATTTCACATTGCAATCTAGAGTTCTGGCTTCTCCAGGGAGAAAGAGTAAGAAGTTCAGCCACTCAAGCCCGGCAGCTGGAGCAGAGCAGGCTGCCCATTTTGCCACCTCACCGGGTCTCACCAGTCTCTTGCACCTGGCCCTCCTCCGTGCATTTCCATGCCAGCCTAGACCCTGGGGGCAGGACTGATATTCAGACCAATCGTGAAAACATGTAACACTTCCCTACAGTTTGTTAAATAGCTATTGCCTCTCCCCCTCCCTGGGGACCCCCTGAACTGTACCACAATCCAGAAGCCCAAAGGGTGATGCTGGCTTAGCAAGGAGCTGCCTCTGAGCCCATGATGGGACAGGGTCCTGCTCAAGCTATGGTCAGCGTTCCCCCATCCCCACCCCCCGCCACCTTTTTTTTAAACTTACAAATGATTATTTACTCACTTATTTGAGGCAGTGTCTCCCTCTGTCGCCCAGGCTAGAGTGCAGTGGCATCATCATAGTTCATTGCAGCCTCAAACCCCTGGGCCGAGATGATCTCCCTGCCTCAGTCTCCCCAGTAGCTGAACTACGGGCTCATACCACCATACACCATACCCAGCCATTTTTAAACTTTTTTTTTGCAGAGACAGTGTCTGGCTATATGTTCCCCAGGCTGGTCTCTAACTCCTGGGCTCAGGTGATCCTCCCATCTCAGCCTCCCAAAGTGATAGGATTTCAGGCATGAGCCACCATGCCAGGCCAATTTTACTTCCTTAAATAAATATTTTCATATTTTGCTTTGAAACATTCCAAGTATACAAGCACGTGCAGGAACAGTGCAATGCACACCTGAGCATGCACAGTCCTGATCCGTTCGTCTTTAACCCTTCATCGCCTGTGCACCACTTGATAAGTAGACTTTTTCCCCAGAACTATTTGAAAGTGAATTACAGACACCATGCCCTTTCACCCCCAAATAGCCTACATCTTCTAAGAACACAGGCACTTTGTAGAGAGCCACACACATTTTCTTTTTTTTTTTTTTTTTTTTTATTTTTGGCCGGGGCTGGGCTTGAACCTGCCACCTCCGGCATATGGGACCGGCGCCCTACCCGTTGAGCCACAGGCGCCGCCCACACACATTTTCATATTCAGTAAATGTAACCATGATAGGATGCCTGTATCTACCTACACATGGTCCATGTACACGTTTTGCCAGTTGTCCCAGTCACAACCATTTAGATTCAGTATACATATGTAAACTCTAGGATCACACTAACACTGCGTTTGTTAGTGATGTCACTCAATCTGGAAAAGCCCCTCAGGTGTTTTTGCCTTTCGTGACATGGACATTTTGGGACAGAGTCTGCTGTCATTTCCCTTGCTTGAAGAGCTGCTGTCCGTGCTGCCAGCTGTAGGCTCTGGGGCACAGAGAGGTAGCCTTTTGTGGGGTCAGGGGTGTTTTCTGTTTGGGTCACAGCCAGTTAGTTGTTCCACAATCAGTGACACTACAGACACCCCCTAAGTCTCCAATCAGGACCCCCATGCCAGACCCCAGATGCAGGTCTGCAGCGGGGCTGGTGGCATCACCAGCTCTCTCCCCTCTGCACCTGCACAGATGTGTCCCAGCGTGAGCGAGGCCCCGGAGCTCTACAGCCGAGGCTTCCTGACCATTGAGCAGATCACGATGCTGCCGCCGCCAGCCGTCATGAACTACATCTTCCTGCTCCTCTGCCTGTGTGGGCTGGTGGGCAACGGGCTGGTCCTCTGGTTTTTCGGCTTCTCCATCAAGAGGAACCCCTTCTCCATCTATTTCCTGCACTTGGCCAGTGCCGATGTCGGCTACCTCTTCAGCAAGGCCGTGTTCTCCATCCTGAACACGGGGGGCTTCCTGGGCACGTTTGCCGACTACATCCGCAGCGTGGCCCGGATCCTGGGACTCTGCATGTTTGTCACCAGCGTGAGCCTGCTGCCAGCCATCAGCACGGAGCGCTGCATGTCCGTCATCTTTGCAGCCTGGTACTGGCGCCGGCGGCCCAAGCGCCTGTCGGCTGTGGTGTGCGCCCTGCTCTGGGTCCTGTCTCTCCTGGTCACCAGCATCCACAACTACTTCTGTGTGTTCCTTGGCCGAGAGGCCTCCCGACCGGCCTGCAGGCACATGGACATCTTCCTGGGCATCCTCCTCTTCCTCATCTTCTGCCCGCTCATGGTGCTGCCCTGCCTGGCCCTCATCGTGCATGTGGAGTGCCGGGCCCAGAGGCGCCAGCGGTCCGCCAAGCTCAACCACGTCATCCTAGCCATGGTCTCCGTGTTCCTTGTGTCCTCCATATACCTAGGGATCGACTGGTTCCTCTTCTGGGTCTTCCAGATCCCTGCCCCCTTCCCAGAGTATGTCACCGACCTGTGCATCTGCATCAACAGCAGCGCCAAGCCCGTCCTTTACTTCCTGGCCGGGAGGGACAAGTCCCAGCGGCTGTGGGAGCCACTCAGGGTGGTCTTCCAACGGGCCCTGCGGGACGGCGCAGAGCTGGGAGAGGCTGGGGGCGGCACGCCCAACACGGTCACCATGGAGATGCAGTGCCCCCCTGGGAACGCCTCCTGAAAGGCCAGCGCCTGGGCAGGGAGCAGCTGGTGGCCTCCAGAGACCTTTGCCGCCTCAGGTGGGGACAGGAATGAGCAGCTGCCTCACTGCCCACACCGGAGGAGAAAGGTCTGTTTCTAGTCCCTCGTACCTCCTTCTCTCGGGGCTGGAGGGCTCTGGAGTGGCTGAGGGACTGAGCAGACCCCTTCAAACAGACCCTGTGGTCCCCACCCGGCTCCCACAACCATTCTGCTCCTAAATGACCCAACTTCCTTGGGAGGAAATTGCCTCCAAGTGGTGGTCAGGAAGAGAGAAGAGGAGGTCACCCAGCCCAGTCCACCTTTGCCCCTTTGGTCACAACCTTGAACGTGTCCCAGCCAGCACCACCCCCACCAGGCCAGCAGCGTCATCCCGCCTTCAGGGGCCATTCTCCCGATTCTGTCCTCTGGAGGCAGCATCAGTGGAAGTGGACTTGGTAGCCACGTCTTCCTGCAAGCAGCATCCTTGCCCCTTTGACAAATCATTTGGTGACTTTAATGGGGGGATTTCTGGTCCTTGCAAGCCTCTGGAGACAGAAAGGACTTTCAGCCACCTTGAGCAAGTGCCTGCCTTTTCTGACCCCTGCCGGGTGAGTCCTGGGCAGCCCCTGGACAGTCTGTTGGCTCCAGCCCCCACCTGAAAGTGGACTCTGGCCACCCAGAGACAGGCGCCGTGATACCCACCCACAAGCACAGTGGTCGCATATAGCCAAAGGAAGTTTTATAAAAGACAATGAAATGTATACCAATAAACATTTTATAACTTGCAGTGAGGAAGGCTCAGTGCTGCCATCCCACCCGGGGTCTCAGATTCCCACTGTGAGAGGGCCCCAGGACAGCAGCCCTGTACACCAGTCCCCAGGCACTCTGCTCCTCCCCTCCAGCACTCCGGCTGCCTCCTCCGGCTGGGTCTGTCCCCCTCTCCTGGTGGCCCGTCTACTTCTTAGCCAGAGCAAGCCCTGGTCATCTAGGCTGTCCTCTGCCAGCTTCTGCCAATGCCCTTTCCTACATGCCCAGCTGTCCCTGGGACCCAGCTCTCACCTGCTCCCTGCCAGCTGCTACCCACAGGCATCTAGCTTGCTTGGCCTTACTCAGGTGGGCCGGTCTGCCAATCTATGTCCCTGACAGCCCTCTGCTCAGCCAACCTGACTTGCCCTCCTGTCCACTCCAGACCACTGCCCCTCTGAGTTCCCTTTTCTGACAGTCCCAGGTGGTCCTCCCAGTGAGGCCACTGTCCTACAGAAGGCGGAGACCTCGTGTGGTCTGCAGACGATGGTTCTAGGACCTCCAGGTGACAAAGGTCAAGTGTGGCCACTGACCCCTCCCAGTGCCTGGCCTGCCCCAGCGATGGTCTGAGAATTCCAGAAGGGCAGAGTGAAAACCACTACACCTGACGGCTCATTCCTGGGGACTCAAGAGAGACCAGGGGGGGCTCTGAGGGCAGATGTGAGGGGCAGGACCGCGACCACATCCAAGGGTGACAGCTTCCACCAGCACCAACTGCTGAGGCTCAGCCTCCACATGGGTGGAAGGTTGAGGGGACTGGGGGTCCGAGGGGCCATCCTGGATCCTGGCTCTCTAGGAGACCCTGCCCCGGACCTCCAGGCCTGAACACACTCTGGGGAGCTACCCCTACCAGAAGGAAGCGGCCTTTCTGCCTATGTCCAGCTACCGTGGCTCAGAGCCTGAGTCCTGGAGGGCAGAAACAGCTGGGTCTGGGTCCAACTCTAGGAAGAGGCACCTGCCTTTAGGGACACTGAGACCGGAGGGGCAGAAGGAGCCCCAGTGACAGGGCCTCTCCCAGCCTCTGGACCCTTGTCAAGCACAGATAACTACAATCGTGCTGGGAGCAAGCCTTCTTCTGCTCTGTGCCCCCTCCAGCCCCCAGGAAGACCCTGCGCTGCCCTAGGACCCCTCCCTGTCTGTGCTCACAGAGGACTAAATGAGCAGGAGCCACAGGCCCCACTGTTCCTCCCTCTCCCCTGGTATTTCATTATTAAGGTAGGCGGGGGCAGGGGCGGGGGGGGCGTGGTGACTTGCTCCTGTAACCCTAGCACTCTGCAAGGCCAAGGCGGGTGGACTGCCTGAACTAACAGGCTCGAGACCAGCCTGAGCTAGAGCAAGATCTTGTCTCTAAAAAAAAAATAGCTGGGAGTTGTGGTGGGTGCCTGAAGTCCTGGCTACTCCAGAGACTGAGGCATGAGAATCGCCTGAGCCCAAGAGCTTGAGGTTACTGTGAGCTATGATGCCACGGCAGTCTACCCAGAGTGACCAGGTGAGACTCTGTCTCAATAAATAAATAAATAAATAAATAAATAAATAAATAAAGTGGGCTGGGGGGGCCCAGGAGCTCAAGGGGCAGGCACCCACACCCATGGCCGCACGGCTGGGTCCTGCAGTGATACCCCATGCTGCCTTTTTTCTGGTGTTTGGTGTAGGTGGGAAGCTGAGGGCCCCTAGCACCTCAGATTTCCATCTTGCAGCTCGGGCCAGAGGCATGTGGCAGGCGCAGAACAGAAAGTGGAGTGGGGATCATCGTGCCTATTAAGGAGTTTCCAGACTGCTCTGGGCACTGCTGAGCCAACTTTCCACCGCCACATGGCATGCAGGAGGGTTGGGGTGAAGGGCCGAGGGCCCCCCGGGGCAGGTGGCCACGGGCGAGGCAGAAATCTACTCATTTTCATACTTCCTGCCACTCACTACCTCTACAAAAATAAGCAAGTAGAGATATGCGCTCTTTTAGATTATACAAGGGATAAACAAGGCCAAATTTGGAAAGTCAAAAGCGAGCCTGGGAAGGCAGAGGGGCTGCCCCTTAAGTCATGGGGCCTCAGCTGTGCCTCAGTTTCCTCAGCTGTTACAGCACAGATCTCATGGATTTGGTGTAAACACCCAGGGCAGTGGCCAGAACCCTTGAATGCCCTGCTCAGGTGTCCAGGGCAGGCAGCACGGTGACCACTAGTGGAGGGACATGTGCATGGATGACCAGAACCAAGCACTGATGACCAATGTGGAGACTGCTGTGTGCTGAGTACCTGCTCCTGCAGTGGGCTCCAGGCCAGAAACCCCCTGTGCATGCCCTGTTCACTCTCGGGGCACTCATTGTCAGCACCAGGTGTGGAAGAAGGGGCTCACAAATGGTGATTCTCTTCTAAGCTCAGTCGCATTGAGTGGACAGCCCTGGTGGGAGTCCATATCCCCACCCAAAGGCTCCCCACAGAGGCCCAGGGAGGTCAGGCCTTTGACCTTTGCATCCCTCCATCAGCAGAGAGTTGGGATTCTGGGGAAGTTCATCATGTGCACAGGACATGTCCGTCAGAGCCCTAAGACAACCCAGACAGGCCTAGTTGGTTCCACAGTGTAGCGAGACCAGAAGAGGAAATGGCGGGTCTTAGGCTGCTAGCGTCTGATACAGAGTGAGATGGGAACGGGGCACACCAAACAGCCTGAACGCCGCCAATGCCTCTGCTGGCTCCATCTTCCATCTTCGCAAAAGGAAATGGAATGCTTCTCTGGCAGCTGCCCAGTTCTTGGATCCCTGCCAACAGCGGTTTTCAGATAAATTGGGTTTTGTATTTTATGCCAGCACTTTTAAGCCCAAGAGCTGTTCATATCTGCACAACTGGTTGCAGAGTCCTCAGCCATGATGATTCCTCTGTCCTAAAGCCCTGGGCTCCTTTAGAAGGTGGCACACAGATGTGTGAACCCTCACGGTCCAACGTCTCACCATACCGGGAGAAAGCCAGGCCCAGGGACATGTGCCTTCGGAAGGTAGGCAAACGTCCTGCAGAGATCTTCCCAAATCAAAACCACTGAGCACAAGTGCAAAAATATATTTTAAGCCAGGATGAACTTGAGAGTTGGAGAACTAGAAAACAACAGGGCACACTTCGCAAAAGCAAAACTCATGGAAAACTCACTTCTGTGAGTCAGAGCACCAGCACCAAATTTCCTGGCAATTCAAGAGAAGGCTCACCTACTCGGGCAGATTAAAAAAAAAAGTCTTGTAAATAATTTAATTGAGATGTAATTTAAATATAATAAAATGCACCTATTGAACATACAGTTCAATGGTCTCTGACAAGTGTGTCCATGTCATTGCCACATTGATATACAGAATTTTTCTATCCCCTCGAAAAGAACATTTTCATCACTCCCAAAAAAGATTGCCTAGCACCACTGGGCACTGACTGCTCATCTCTGCTTTATGGCACTACAAATCAGTGTGCTGGGACGATGGTAAGCAAGACTCTTGGTACCTAGCTTGAGGGGTGGCAGAGGGCATGTGTGTGCTCAAGGGAATTTTCTGACTCACTTGGAAAGTTCCAGAAATGACTCTGGCTTCAGATGCAACTGGATGTGGGGCCTTGAACCGCGTTCTCTGGGCTACCTCCCTTTTCCTGTTTTCGTCTCTGCCTTGGTCTGTGTTCCATGGACTCCCAGTGAATAAACTGCAGTCAGGCAACCAGCAATTCCCAGCTTATTCTACAAATTCAACAATTCCAGAAGAAAGAGAACATCCCTCTCCTGGTAATTCCAGACGAAGTCCTGCCACCATGCTCTCTGGCCAGACCCGGGTCACATACCCTCCCCTGGACACCGGGCCTCAGGAGACAGGCGGCAGCAATCCCACCTGAGCCCAGGGGTCTGGAGCCAGCAAGAGGGAGCTCGAGGTATAGGCAGGTGTGCTGACCAGCGGGCAGGCGGCGGGAGCTGACCACAGTCATGGCCCCAGACCCACCTCTTTCCTGCATAAGATTTTTAAATGCTCCCAACCAAATCCGCAGCTGTGTTACTCACACAGGAAACAAACCCCCTTCACCTAGAAGAGCCAATCAGATGGAGGGCAGGAGCGGCCTCCCAGCCAGGCAAGGGCGCCTCCACTGCTCCTTGTTTTCCCTCCACACGGCTGCTGCGGGAACAAGCACACAGGCCCAGTGGCTTGAGCAACAGAGATTTAGTTCCTCACAGTTCTGGAGTTAAGAAGTCCAAAATTGGGGGTGGCGCCTGTGGCTCAACAGAGTAGGGCACCAGCCCCATATGCTGGAGGTGGCGGGTTCAAACCCATCCCCGGCCAAAAACTGCAAAAAAAAAAAAAATCTTTTAACCAGTGTAAAAAGAAAAAAAAAAAAAAAAAGAAGTCCAAAATCACAGTGCGGACAGAATTAGGCCCCTGTCCTCAGCTTGCAGAGGGCTGTCCTCTTCTGCATCCTCACGTGGCTGTCTCTCTGTGTATGCACCTGTCCACACCCGTCTGCATCCAAATTCTCTCTTCTTAGAAGGACACCAGCCATGTTGGATGACAGCCCATCCTAATGACCTGGCTTTGACTTATTGAACTATTTTTTTTTTTAAGACAGAGTCTCACTTTGTCACCCTCCATCGAGTACTGTGGCGTTGTAGCTCACAACAACCTCAAACTCTTGGGCTCAAGCAATTCTCTTGCCTCAGCCTCCCAAGTAGCTGAGACAACACGTACCTGCCACAACATCCGGCTATTTGTAGAGACAGGGTCTTGTTTTTCCTCAGGCTGGTCTTGAACTCCTGAGCTCAGGCAATCCACCCATCTCAACCTCCCAGAGTGCTGGGATTATAGGCGTGAGCCACTGGGCCTGGCCAGGAATTGTGTTTAATTGTGTTTCCTCCCCTGAACTATGAGCTCGTTAAGAACTCGTGATCATTATGGTGATCATTGTGTATGTGATTCGGTGCACACAGACATACAGGTGTGGACGCACTGTGTATATCTATAGGTATGTGTATGTCCTGTGTGGGTTGTACGTATGTGTGTGCCATAATGTACATCTATGTGTCTATATATACATACACATGTGTATCCCACGCATGGTATGAGTTTGATAAATGCTGTTTAAATCAGTTTTGAGCCTAAAGGAGAAATTTCCAATTATAGCAACAGGGCAGCGGTAGAGGTTGGTAACTGTGGGAGGTGGCACTTTACTCCTGCCATGGATTCGGAGAAATGACAGACAGACCATAACCCCCCTCCTACCCCACCCAGGTAAAATAAACAGGAAGGGAAATCTCCAGGTATCACGGTTGACTTTGCGACTAGAGCTAACACCTGATGGCCAAGGCTACATCAGATAGGGTAGGATCCAGGGGCTAGGGGTGAAGGCATTAGCAGGTAGCAGGGGGTCTTGGAGTGACCTCAGGTGGGGGAGCTAGAACAGAGGAACCTGGGTGAGCCCAGGAGCTGGACAGGGACACAGTGTTCAGTGCAGGACGCTCTTATTGGCAGCTTTTCCCTGCTCAAAATCACGCGTGTGGGCACCAATCTGACTCCAAAGCCCTTCATTCACACCATTCAGAGGTGTAGAATCTGAATTTACAACTACTTGCATGATGCCAAACCTCCAAGCCAAGAAATCCATCAAAAACCTGGTCCTAGGCTTAGCGGCTAGGGTGTCAGCCATATACACCAGAGCTGGCAGATTCGAACCCAACCCGGGCCTGCCAAACAACGACAAACAAAAACTTACTGGGCATTGTGGTAGGCGCATGTAGTCACAGTCACAGTTATGTGGGAGGCTGAGGCAAGAGAATCTCTTAAGCCCAAGAGTTTGAGGTTGCTGTGAGCTGTCACACCATGACACTCTACTAAGGGTGACCAAGTGAGACTCTGTCTAAAAAAAAAAAAACCTGGCTCTAGACCAGTGAAATCCTTTGGATATTCAAGAAAAGCCAGTGACAAATGCCTTTCATGATCATGCAGAGCTCGTACAAGAAAAATGTAATGTTATCCCCATGGAAGATAATTAGTGATTACAAAGCACTTGGGGAAATGTTAATAAAAGAATTGATATTAGATCAAATTGATTTTATGGCTTAAAAAGTATTTAGGATGATGAGGACCACTGTGTAAAAGGCACGATTCATGGCTAGGCACCCGTAACTCAGCGAGTAGGGCAGTGGCCACATACACCTAGGCTGGCGGGTTCGAGCCTGGCCCAGCCTGCTAAACAACAATGACAACTGCAACAAAAAAAACAGCCAGGCATTGTGGTGGGCACCTATAGTCACAGGTACTTGGGAGGCTGAGGCAAGAGAATCACTTAAGCCCAAGAGTTGGAGGTTGCTGTGAGCTGTGATGCCATAGCACTCTACCAAGGGTGACATAGTGAGACTTTGTCTCATAAAAAAAAGGCACAATTTACCAGTATTGTATAATAATCTTGGATTTGTATACACTTTAAAAAGTTTCAAAATAGATAGAAGAAAAAATGATGAGACTACAATCATTAAGGGTTAATATTTATAACAGACAAAAAATTAATAAGGATACATGGCTTGGCACCCGTAGCTCAGTGGTTAGGGCACCCAACACATACACCAGGGCTCGTGGGTTCAAACCTGGCCCAACCTGCTAAACAACAATGACAACTACAACAAAATAGCCAGGCATTGTGGCAGGCACCTGTAGTCTCAGGTACTTGGGAGGCTGAGGCAAGAGAATCCTTTAAGCCCAGGAGTTTGAGGTTGCTGTGAGCTATGACACCAGGCACTCTACCAAGGGTGACATAGTGAGACTCTGTCTCAAAAACAAATAAATAAATAAAGATACACACACTGGCTCGGCGCCTGTAGCTCATCAGCTAGGGCTCCAGGCATATACACCAGAGTTGGCAGGTTCAAATCCAGCCCCGGTTTGCCAAACAACAATGACAACTACAACCAAAAAATATCCGAGCGTTGTAGCAGGCGCCTATAGTCTCAGCCTGAGGCAAGAGAAACGCTTAAGCCCAAGAGTTTGAGATTGCTGTGACATGACACCATGGCAATCTACCCAGGGCAACAGCTTGAGACTGCATCTCAAAAAAAAAAAAAAAAAAAAAGAATAAAAAAAGGATACACACAATTTAAGCAACACAGCTTTAAAAAGAAAACAGAAATTGATCATCAGTTAGACTACAAAGTAAATCTCAATAAAATATCAAAAAATTGACCATATTATCTCACTTTCATTCAATATAGACATCAACAAAAAGAAAGCTAAAGTCATGCTTTATAAAATATATTTCTACATAATTTACAAAAATTTAATTTAATAAATAGTTTAAGATTGTAAAACATCTAAACATGAACAACAAAAACACTACATCTCCAAGCTCATGAAACAGCTAAAGAAATGTATAGTGGTATATGTATAGCCCAAAATGCCCATCAGCAAAAGAAGGTTTGAAAATTAATTACCTCGGCTCAGCACCTGTGGCTCAAGCGATTAAGGCACCAGCCACATACACCTGAGATGGCGGGTTCAAATCCAGCCCGGGCCCGCCAAACAACAATGACGGCTGCAACCAAAAAATAGCCAGGCGTTGTGGTGGGCACCTGTAGTCCCAGCTATGTGGAAGGCGAAGGCAAGAGAATTGCTTGAGCCCAGGAGTTAGTTAGAGGTTTCTGTGAGCTGTGATGCCACAGCACTCCACCCAGGGTGACAGCTTGAGGCTCTGTCTCAAAGAAAAAAAAAACAAGAAAATTAATTACCTCAGCTTTCAACAAAAGAAGACAACAAAAAAGAATCACAAGATAAATTCAAAGAAAATGAAAGAAATATAAGCATAAATTAGGGAAATGGGAAGCAAAGAACTGAATAGATGATTCCTCTTTTAAAATTTTTTCTGTTTAATTTTTAATTAAATCTAAAGCTCTGGCAAACTGATCAAATGGGGGGGGAAGGAGCAAAGTCACACATAAAGAATGGTAGATAAAATTAAGCTTTTAAAACTAAGAGAATTTAAGGAAATATAAAAGAAACAAAATAGGCTCGGCGCCTGTAGCTCAGCGGTTAGGGCGCCAGCCACATACACGGGGGCTGGCGGGTTCAAACCCAGCCCAGCCTGCTAAAAACAATGACGACAACAACAACAACAAAAACAGCTGGGCATTGTGTTGGGCGCCTGTAGTCCCAGCTACTTGGGAGGCTGAGGCAAGAGAATCGCTTGAGCCCAAGAGTTTGAGGTTGCTGTGAGCTGTGACACCACAGCACTCTACCCAGGGTGACATAGTGAGACTCTGTCTCAAAAATAAATAAATAAATAAGAAACAAAATAAAAATTAGAAGAGAATATTTTATTACACCGTATAGTGAGTATTATAAATGTGGAACCAGAAAGCAAGAACAATTTTCTAGAAAAATAATATCTACTTTTGCTCAAGAAGAGATTAAATGCCTGAGTAGATCTAAAACAGTAAATAAATTGGATTTGTAGTTCTTTTTAAAGCCATGCACTCACATACTCACACTCACATAAAAAATTACCAGACCAGATGGTTTCACCTTCTGCCAAACCTTCAAAGAAAGATAATCCTTACATGATACAAATTGTTCTAGAAGGTAGAGAAAAAAGGTAATCTCTCCAGCTCATTTTATGAAGTCTTATAGCTTTGAAATAAAAACCCATGCAAAGATGATATCAGAAGGGAAAAATTATGGGCCAATTTCACTTGCAAACATGGATAAAAATATTCTAAATAAAATCAAAGTAAACCAAAAAGAGCTAATTAAATCATTTATCCTGTAAATATAAGGTTGAATAAATGTTAGGAAATCCATCAATATATAACATAAATAGACTAGGGGAGAAAAAAAGGAAATGATTATCTCACTAGATTCAGAAAAAGTTTGTTTTTTTGTTCTGGGTGTTTTTTTTTTTTTTTTTTAGAGATAGAGTCTCACTTTATCGCCCTCGGTAGGGTGCCATGGCATCACACAGCTCCCAGCAACCTCTAGCTCTTGGGCTTAGGCAATTCTCTTGCTTCAGCCTCCAGAGTAGCTGGGACTACAGGCACCTGCCACAACGCCTGGCTATTTTTGTTGCAGTTTGGCCAGGGCCGGGTTCGATCCCCCACCCTCAGTATATGCGGCCAGCCCCCTACTCACTGAGCCACAGGCACTGCCCACGAAAAGGTTTTTGATACATTTTATCATGCATTTATGACAAAAACTCTCAGAAAACTAGGAAGGAAACATTACCACCTTAATAAAAGATTATACCAAAACCGGAGAGTAGGCCAGGTGCGATGGCTCACACCTATAATCCCAGAACTTTGGAGACTAACGTGGGAGGATCACTTGAGCTCGGGAGTTTGAGATCAGCCTGAGCAATATAGCAAGACACTATCTCTATAAAAACATTTTTTAAAAACTAGCTGGGTAAAGTGGCGCACATATGCAGTCTGAGCTGCTCAGGAGGCTGAGGCAGGAGGATTGCTTGAACCCAGGAGTTCCAGGCTCCAGTGAACTATGATCATGCCACTGCCTTCCATTCTAACCTGGACAACAGAGAGAGATCTTGTCTCCCCGAAAAATAAAGATAAACATCATATCTACTGGAGAAAATTCAGATGCATTCTCTTTAAGAAGGAGAAGTTAGGGCGGCACCTGTGGCTCTAAGGAGTAGGGCGTCAGCCCCATATACCGGAGGTGGTGGGTTCAAACCCAGCCTCAGTCAAAAACTGCAAAAAAGGGCGGCGCCTGTGGCTCAGTCGGTAAGGCGCCGGCCCCATATACCAAGGGTGGCGGGTTCAAACCCAGCCCCGGCCAAACTGCAACAAAAAAATAGCCGGGCGTTGTGGCAGGCGCCTGTAGTCCCAGCTGCTCGGGAGGCTGAGGCAAGAGAATCGCCTAAACCCAGGAGTTGGAGGTTGTTGTGAGCTGTGACGCCACGGCACTCTACCGAGGGTGACAAAGTGAAACTTTGTCTCTATAAAAAACAACAACAACAACTCTTTACAGATATTGGACAAGAAACAGCCCAGGCCCATGACCACAGGGGGAGGGAAGCATGAGATGATGAACCTGCCTAGAGATACTTGTGGGACAGTGGCACGGGCAGGGGAAGAAGCAAAGCAGAACAGGGTGCTGTGTCTGAGTCAGACGTCAGCGAGAGTCGAGTGGCTGGGCTTTACGAGCTGGAGTACCAGAGAGAAGGGAGTGAGCTACTCAGAGAAAGAACTCCAACATTCTGCACAGGGGCTCGCCCCTGGAGTCTTTGGCTGAAAACTAAGCTGTGCCCAAGATGAAACTGGGGGGAAAAAACAACCCGATTGGGCGGCGCCTGTGGCTCAGTGAGTAGGGCGCCGGCCCCATATACCGAGGGTGGCGGGTTCAAACCCGGCCCCCGGCCAAACTGCAACCAAAAAAAAAAAAAAAAAACAAAACCCTGGGATTATAGGTGTGAGGCTCCGAGCCTCATATCTACATTTTTTAAACCAATGATTATCTGTCAGCTGAATAGATTCCAGAGTTCACACAGGGATGGAAAAGGTTCAGATTCTGATAAGCCAAAGTGGAGAACATCAGACACCTGAGGCATTTAGTAAAAAGCCCCCAAAAGGTCACTCTGACCTTTTACAGCTACTCTAGAGCAGCCCTAACAATGTTCAGAAGGAGTCTTGAGAGGACTGAGTTTATCTACAAATGGATTAAATGTCTGCGGGAAGAAAGACCACCACTATTCACAAGGATATTGAAATATCCAGACTTGTAACAATGTAAAACTGACGATGTCCAGCATCTAATCAAGTATTACTAGACGTGTGAAGAAGCAGGAAAACGGGACACATAACCAGGAGTGAAATTAGTAAATTGATAGAGACTAAGACAGGAGAAATGATTAAGTTAGCAGGCAAGGAATTTTAAATAGCTATTATAAAACTGCTCAAAGGTTTAAAAGAAAATATGGGGCTGGGCGCGGTGGCATACCTGTAATCCTAGCACTCTGGGAGGCTAAGGCAGGTGGATTGCTGAGCTCACAGGTTTGAGACCAGCCTGAGCAAGAGCAAGACCTCGTCTCTACAAACAGCTGGGCGTTGTGGCAGGCACCTCCCAGCTACTTGGGACGCTAATGCAAAAGAATCATTTAAACCCAAGAGTTTGAGGTTGCTATGAGCTGTGACGCCATGGATTTCTACAGAGGGTGACAAGGTGAGACTCTGTCTCAAAACAAAAAGGAAAAGAAAATATGAACATAATGGAGTCAAATGAAAGATGCAGATAAAAACCAAATGCAAGTTCTAGAGCTGGACATATAGTATACAGAACAAGACTTTTGCAGCATAAGATTAACAGCAAATTACACATTGCAAGAAAAGATCAGAGAACTTGAAGACAAGGCACTAGAATGAAGCACAGAGAAAAACAAGACTGAATAAAATAAGCAGAGCTTTGGAGATCTATGGAAGAATATCGAGCAATCTAACATATGTGCAATTCCAATTCTAAGAAAGTGGGAAAGAAAAATGGCCAAAATGTTCCAAACTCAATAAAAATTATAAACTCTCAGATTCAAAAACCTCAGTGAATGTGATGAACACACACAAAAAACAAAACTACACTAAGGAATATCATATCTCCTTCTTGGGGGGTTGGGGGACAGAGTCTCACTATGTCACCCTTGGTAGAGTGCCGTGGCATCACAGCTCACAGCGACCTCTAATTCTTAGGCTTAAGCGATTCTCTTGCCTCAGCCTCCCAAGTAGCTGGGACTACAGGTGCCCTCCACAATGCCCGGCTATTTTTTGTTACAGTTGTCATTGTTCTTTAACAGGCCCAGGCTGGGTTTGAACCCACCAGCCTCGGTGCATGTGGCTGGTGCCCTAACCAGTGTGCTACAGGCTCCGAGCCTCATATCTACATTTTTTAAACCAATGATAAAGACATTAAAATCAGCCAGAGAAAAGAAGACAAAGGATGAGAATTATTGTAGACTTCTTTACAGAAATTACACAAAAGACCACAGAATAATATCTTTAAAGGTTTTTTTGTTGTTTATTTGTTTGTTTGTTTTGAGACAGAGTCTCACTCTGTGGCCAAGGCTAGAGTGCAATGTCATCATAGCTCAATACAGCCTCCAATTCCTGGGCTCAAGCAATCCTCCTGTCTCAGCCTCCTGAATAGCTGGTATGCAACTAAAGGTATGCAACACTCCAGGCTATTTTTTTTTTTTTTTTGCAGGAGTTTTCACTATCTATTTTCCAGGCTGGTCTTGAATTTCTGGACTCAAGTAATCCTCCTGTCTCAGCCTCCAAAAGTGCTAGGAATACAGATGTGAGCCTCTGTGCCTGTCCTAAAGTTTTTATTTATTTATTTATTTATTTATTGGTCTACAGTTTTAAAAGAGAAAAAAAAAACTATCAACCTAGAATTCTTTATCCAGAGAAAATCTCTTTCAAAAATGAAGATGACCAGCTGTATATAAAAATTAATACAAAATGAATCAATGTCTTAAATATAAGAGCTAAAACCATGCAATTCTTAGAAGAAAACACAGAGGTAAATCTTTATGACTTTAGATTTGGCAATGGATTCTTAAATATGACACCAAAGGCATAAGTGATATAAGAAAAACTTGATAAATTGGACTTCATCGAAGGTAAAAACTTTTGTGCCTCAAAAAAGACCATCAAGAGAGTGAAAAGGTGGGGCAGCGCCTGTGGCTCAGTGAGTAGGGTGCCAGCTCCATATACTGAGGGTGGCGAGTTCAAACCCGGCCCCGGCCAAACTGCAACAAAAAAATAGCCAGGTTTTGTGGTGGGCACCTGTAGTCCCAGCTACTCGGGAGGCTGAGGCAAGAGAATCGTCTAAGCCCAGGAACTGAAGGTTACTGTGAGCTGTGATGCCAAGGTACTCTACCAAGGGCGATAAAGTGAGACTCTGTCTCTACAAAAAAAAAAAAAAAGAGAGAGAGAGAGAGAGTGAAAAGGCAACCTATGGAATGGGAGGAAATATTTAGAAATTATACCTTGTAAGGGTCTACTATACAAAATTTACAAAGAACTCTAATAATTAAATACTAACAAGACAACCCAATTTTTAAAAATTGAAAAAAAAGGGCAAGACGAGGCAGCTCACACCTATAATTGTAGCCCTCTGGGAGGCTGAAGTGGGACAATTGCTTGAGCTAAGGAGTTTAAGACCAGCATGAATAAGAGTGAAACCTCTGTCTCTACTAAAACTAGAAAAATTAGCCAGGCATTGTAGGTAGTGCCTGTATCCCCAACTACTCAGGAGGCTGAGGCAGGAGGATTGATTGAACCCAGGAGTTTGAGGTTGTAGTGAGGTAGGCTGAGGCCACGGCACTCTAGCCTGGGGCAACTTACAATAATCTGTAAGTTATTGGACTTCTACTGAAAATTCAGGGTTTTCTTTTTGGAAGTATTTCAAAAATTCACTCTAAAATTTATAAGAAAGAGAAATATTCTCAAATGGCTAATTCGGTTTTGATGAAGAAGTGTAAAGAGGGAGATTCATGGTGCACGTGGTTATGTGCACCGTAGTTGCAGCTACTCAGGAGGCTGAGGCAGGAAGATGGCTCGAGCCCAGGAGTTTAACGCTGCAGTGAGCTATGATTGTGCCACTGCACTCCAGCCTGGATGACAAAGTGAGACCCTGTCTGTACCAAAAATGATGAAATGAAACAAAATGGCACAAAGCCATATGAAAAAATAAGTAACATAGAACAGAGAGTTCAAAAACTCCCACATGTAAACAGGAACTTCATAACTCAATAAGGGAAGGTTACTCAGCTTAGGAGATGATGGTGTTAGGAAAACTGATCTATAATAGGGGAGAGGAATCAAGCTGTGTTCTTACTTTACCTCTCATAAAAAAAAAAAAATAGGTGCTATTTGGATCCAAGAACCAAAATCTGAAAGGGAAAAGCTGTAAAATCAATAGAGGGAAATATAATGGAATATCTTTTTCACCCAGGGTTACAAAATCATTTATGATCTAAAAAACACATTTTGCCATGAAAAATTGATAGGAGTTGGCTAACCCAAAATTGAGGACGTCTGCCAACACAGATGCCCTTTATCATCTTAGGAAGTTGATGAAACCCAAGCCAACCAAAGTTCATAATAGTTAAAGTTGCCACATTAAAGAAAATTCTCAGAGAAAAATATCTAAAGCCAGCAAGAGATTAATACCTAGAAATACAAACAACTTCTGCAAATCTGGAAGGAAAGAGAAAAGCTGGGAAAAGGACAATAGCTATAAATTAGCAGTCAAAGAAAAGGACCTGTACATGGCTGGCAAATGACAAGAATTGGTGCTCAGACTCACTCTCATCAGAGAAATAATGCAAGTTAGAACATCGAGACAGCACTTCACAGCCATCAGCTTGGCAACACCAGGGGTTGGCGAGGGACTGGGGAGACGGTATCTTCCTATTCCGCCGGTGGAAGTGAAACCTGAAATAGCCATTCAGAAAAGAGTCCAGGCAATGGTAGTGAAATTAAACGTGGGTATCTTCTACCAATTCTGCTCCCAGAAAATATTCCCCCAAATCCCTGAGTCAAGTCCCAGGGTCTGTGCATGAGGACGTTCAACACACAGTGTGTGTGCGTATCATAATGGGAATTCTGAAGCAGGCTGAGGATCCACAGTGAAGGAACAGACAAGAAAATGGGCTCAGGTACCTTATGAAATTTTAAGCCCCAACAAACTGCTTTTCCATGCAGCCTCCTGGATATAGCCTACAATTCTACCAACTGCTCAGTGAAAAGAAAAAACAGCATAAATTCTAAATCACAACAATGTTTATATAAATGTAAAACACCACAGGCAATTTTGAAAGCTATTTAGATGTACCAGAGCCTACATTAAACAGATCAGAACAGATACCAGCAGAGGGGGAGAAAAGGCGGCCAGGACAGATGGAGAGGGAAACTTAAAACTGGACGATTTGGCATGAGCTGGCCGTCAGGGTGTGTCTTAAATTGAGGGATGTAATTCATTCTATTCTTCGCCTTGGAGGTCTAAAAATAATTAGATCATAGGATTTGAAGATTATAGGAGAAAAAAATTATAATATCTACAAATGTAGAAAAGAAATTTGATAAAAGCCAATGCCTGTTCATGATTTAAAACATAGAGTCAAAAATAGAAGAGCACACGCCTGTACTCCCAGCACTCTGGGAGGCTGAGGTGGGTGGACTGCCTGAGTTTACGGGTTCAAGATCAGCCTGAGCAAGAATGAGACCCCATCTCTACTACAAATAGAAAAACTGAGGTAAGAGGATCGCTTGAACCCAAGAGTTGGAGGTCGCTGTGAGCTATGATGCCACAGAGTGACAGCTTGAGACAGCTCTGTCTCAAAAAAAAAAAAAAAGCAAGAGAACTTCCTAAGATGATAAAGGGTACCTGTGACAACTTCATCCATAACGGTGGCTTGGTGGCAGATTTGGGCCCAGTGTGAGCCTTGGGGAGTGCAGAAAGGTTATGCCACCTGGTCATGCCGTGTTTCAAATGGGACTAGAGTGAGAGCCCCGAAGCAGGAAATCGGGGGGCTCCATAAGTCCCCGGCAGTCCAAGCAACACAGACTTCACATCGATTCAACCTCTTTCCCAGCAGCAAGATACAGAGTTGACTGTAAGCAGTTCCAGGAGAACACGCTGGACACTGCCCCATGGTCCAAGTTCACCTGTGTACATAGGACATGAGGTGACAGCACCGGGGCCTGGCTGCGAGCCTCCCTGTGCACAGGACCCTGCTGCTCCTGTGTCTTCAGCCTGGCGATGGCTGGCCTCCTCCGCGTGGCCTCCGTGCTAAGTGTAGACACCCAGCCCTCATCGCCAAGGACGACAGGGAGCAGAAAAGAGTGATGTTCTTTGTCTACACCGCGTGTCTGGGCCTGCTCATGGCCCTCAGCACCCAGGGCTGTGTCTTGGTCCTCTTTATCTTCTGGAATATCTGGTAAAAGTGTCACCATCCCTTGGCACCTGTTGGTTGTGCACCCTGCTCTGCGCAGTGACGAGAGGCAGGCCTGGAGCAGGCGGTTGGTGACAAGGATAATCTCCTTTCTTGGTGCTAAGTGGCCACTCAGGGCCCCTTGTTTACATTGGAAGGGGAGGAATCCTAGAAAATGATCACACGATTATGTTATGTTTTGATAAAATTTACTACAGGACACACCAGTGCAGACCTATTTCTTTTTTTTTTTTTTTTTTTGGAGACAGTCTCACTTTATCCCCCTCGGTAGAGTGCCGTGATGTCACAGCTCACAGCAACCTCCAATTCCTGAGCTTAGGTGATTCTCTGGCCTCAGCCTCCCAGTAGCTAGGACTACAGGCTCCTGCCACAATGCCTGGCTATTTTTTGTTGTAGTTATCATTGTTGTTCAGCTGGCCCGGGCTGGGTTTGAACCCGCCAGCCTTGGTACGTGTGGCTGGCTCTGTAACCACTGTACTATGGTGGTGAGCCAGTGTCTGTTTCTTCAAGCAGTCCCTGCTCCTCCTCAGACTGGGCACTGAGGTTCCATCTACTTTCACACACTTGGTCTAGCTGAGCATGCTCAGGTCATGTGACCTTCAAGGGGTTGGGGGGAGTTCCATGGCAACTCATAAATTTGTTACATAAAGTTGACCCAGATTTGTCTGAGGGGCTTATAAGTGTGCATCAGAGGAGGCAGTAAAACACAGCCATCCAGCAGAGAGTTCAACACGTCACTGATTATTTAAGATGCACTGTGTTTGCAGCAAAAGTCAGAAAGAAAAACATAAAACCTGGTTCTCATTGTCAAAGAGCTTGCTGACTAACCGGGTAGCCAAACCAGCCCACTTAAGAAGACAGAACAGGAAGGGCTGTGGATGTGATAATGGAACTAGAGAGTCCAAGGAAGAAGGATGTGAGGGCTTGAAAGTCTGGGGGCCTTCCTGGAAGAGGCAGGCACTGCCCAGGCCTTGACGAATAAGAACAATGTGTTAGAGAGGAGGGTGAGGGCATCCAGACCAGTGAATCATATGTACCCCACATGCCCCTTCTCTCGAAAGTGGTCTGAGTGCCACCCTTCCCCCAACACGGTGGGGAACCTCGGCCCCATGCCAGCCTGACCACACTGTGGCTCCCTCTCTGGCCGGCATCAAAGACTTCTTTGATCTACCTGCCAGACTGAGTGCCAGGGCAGGCCTGACAGTGGAGCTTGCAGATGGAATCAGGGAACCCGGGGCCAGGTCTGCCACTGGGTCTCCCTCTGGAAGGCACCAGAACCTTCCAGAAATGGCAGAGGCACAGGAACCCAGGACGGGCCCTCTCCCCTGCTCTCCAGCTGCCTCTCTGCACAGCTGCTTCTCCTTGTATCGTGCACAACGGCCACTCTGCTCCTGCGGCCTGGTGGGAGAACAGGTTCCAAAGCCCCAAGTTCTCCAGCCTCAGTTCCAGCTCCATGGCAGCTGTGCTCACCCCTCAGGTCCAGTTCTGGATTTCAAGGAGAATTAGACTGACAAGTTTGGAAATGAAGAGGAGCTTCTTTCATTGTCTTTAAATAAAAGTGCAGTTTTGTTTGGGGGGTTTTCTTTTGTCTTGAGAGGTCTTCTCAAGTTAGATAACAATCCTAAAAATGCATAGGGCATTACCAACAATGAGTTGTAACGTTAAGAAATATATTTACTTAAAAATACAGGACAAATTTTGATCCACCATGCTTAAAACAGATTGAATTATCTTTTAATTCTTTGTATGGAAAATAGTCAAAATTGTTGACATATGAAGAGGCTATCAAAGAGCATGCAGCCAAAAATGTTAAAAACAAAATCACAGTTTTGCTGTATTGTGTATTATTTGTGGTATCTATCAGCTCTTAAAAATCTGTAATTTGTCATGTTTTTTTTATTCTAAATAAACATTCACTGTTGTATTTGTTTTTTGTATTCTTTCCTTTCTTTTTTTTTTTTGTAGAGACAGAGTCTCACTTTATTGCCCTCGGTAGAGTGCCATGGCCTCACACAGCTCACAGCAACCTCCAACTCCTGGGCTTAGGCGATTCTCCTGCCTCAGCCTCCCGAGTAGCAGGGACTACAGGCGCCCACCATAACGCCCAGCTATTTTCTGTTGCAGTTTGGCCAGGGCTGGGTTCGAACCCGCTACCCTCTGTATAGAGGGCCGGCACTCTACCCACTGAGCCACAGGTGCCGCCCCTTGTATTCTTTTTGTATTTTTGTATTTTTAATTTTGTATTCTTTTTCTTAATAGCACCCCACTGTTATTGGATAAGCTTTGGCTCCACAAAGTCTGTCCCTAATGGAAGGCAGAGGAGCTCCATTCAAATACCAGACAGAGTCCACTGAGGACAGCTTGATGGGGTGACACTGGCCATGGAGCTGTTGCCCTCAGGGTACATAAGAGCAGGAACCCAGGGCCACAGGCCAGAGTGGCTGCCCCTGACAGGACTGGATACCCGAAGTCAACAGAATGACAATTCAATTTCTAATTTCTTGTTTGGAGATCTGGACTGAAACTCGGGGACTTTCTATGCCAGCATTGAAAGAACCACACACCCCTTTTTTGTGGCTTGGAGGCTCATTGATTTGGGGAAAAACCAGCCTTCACCGTATGCTTCTATACTTTGCTGAATTAGAACACCTGTTGAGGCTCGGTGGCTCAAAGCGGCTGTGGCTCAAGCGGCTAAGGCACCAGCCACATACACCTGAGCTGGAGGGTTCGAATCCAGCCCAGGCCCGCCAAACAATGACGGCAGCAACCAAAAAATAGCCGGGCATTGTGGCGGGCGCCTGTAGTTCCAGCTACTTGGGAGGCAGAGACAGGAGACTCGCTTGAGCCCAGGAGTTGAGGTTGCTGTGAGCTATGATGCTATAGCACTCTAACCAGGGCGATGGCTTGAGGCTCTGTCTCAAAAAAAAAAAAAAAGAACACCTGTTGAATTCACAACTTGATGGATCTTTTGTTCATTCAACAAACATTTCTGAGCACTTACTGTCAGCAAAACACTCCTCATGAGAGGCTGCACATCTGTCCATGGAAAATAAGATATCAGGAAAGTTCCAGAAGACACAGGACAGATCCTGAGCCCAAACAGCCAAACATTGTGGAACCACCCCCTAGGACAGCAGTTCTCAACCCCCCACAGGATCCGTATTAAAAGGCCGAGGCATTAGGAAGGTTGGGAACCACTACCCTAGGGCTTCTCTTGCCTGAAGGCGGTCTCCCTCCTCCCTTCCAAGACTGTCCGAGCCTTCTTTGAAGAGCTGCTGCCCTCTCCAGGGTGCTTAGTTACAGGAAATGAATTTACAATCCCCCCTTACACCTCCCTCATGGTCATCCTTACCTTAGATCCCATCCCTGCCTAACCCAGGGTGGGCGGGGAGGACAGCGGGAATTCCATACTCTGTATTGTCCAACATCTGGGCCGTAAAGTTATTTAAGAGTAAGTGGACACAAAAACAGAGAAGTAGATGTCTGGAACAGAATAGAGAACCAAGAGATGAACCCAGCTACTTACCATTATTTGATACTTGACAAGCCAATTAAAAACATCCAGTGGGGAAAAGATTCCCTATTTAACAAATGGTGCTGGGTGAACTGGCTGGCAACCTGTAGAAGATTGAAACTGGACCCACACCTTTCACTATTAACTAAGATAGACTCTCACTGGATTAAAGATTTAAACTTAAGACATGAAACTATAAAAATACTAGAAGAGAGTGCAGGAAAAACCCTTGAAGAAATCGGTCTGGGCGAGTATTTTATGAGGAGGACCCCCCGGGCAATTGAAGCAGCTTCAAAAATACACTACTGGGACCTGATCAAACTAAAAAGCCAAGAACACAGTAAGTAAAGCAAGCAAACAGCCCTCAGAATGGGAGAAGATATTTGCAGGTTATGTCTCCGACAAAGCTTTAATAACCAGAATCCATAAAGAACTCAAACGTATAAGCAAGAAAAGAACAAGTGATCCCATCGCAGGCTGGGCAAGGGAATTGAAGAGAAACTTCTCTGAAGAAGACAGGCGCATGGCCTACAGACATATGAAAAAATGCTCATCATCTTTAATCATCAGAGAAATGCAAATCAAAACTACCTTGAGATACCATCTAACTCCAGTAAGATTAGCCCATATCACAAAATCCCAAAGAGATGTTGGCGTGGATGTGGAGAAAAGGGAACACTTCTACACTGCTTGTGGGAATGCAAATTAATACATTCCTTTTGGAAAGATGTTTGGAGAACTCTTAGAGATCTAAAAATAGATCTGCCATTCAATCCTATAATTCCTCTACTAGGTATATACCCAGAAGACCAAAAATCACATTATAACAAACATATTTGCACCAGAATGTTTATTGCAGCCCAATTCACAATTGCTAAGTCATGGAAAAAGCCCAAGTGCCCATCGATCCACGAATGGATTAATAAATTGTGGCATATGTACACCATGGAATATTATGGAGCCTTAAAGAAAGATGGAGACTTTACCTCTTTCATGTTTACATGGATGGAGCTGGAACATATTCTTCTTAGTAAAGTATCTCAAGAATGGAAGAAAAAGTGTCCAATGTACTCAGCCCTACTATGAAACTAATTTATGGCTTTCATATGAAAGCTATAACCCAGTTACAACCTAAGAATAGGGGGAAGGGAGAAAGGGAGGGGGAAGGATGGGTAGAGGGAGGGTGATTGGTGGGATTACACCTGCGGTGCATCTTATAAGGGTACATGTGAAACTTAGTAAACGTAGAATATAATTGTCTTAATACAATAACTAAGAAAATGCCAGGACGGCAATGTTAACCAGTGTGATGAAAATGTGTCAAACTGTTTATAAAACCAGTGTATGGTGCCCCATGATCGCATTAATGTACACAGCTATGATTTAATATTAATAAAAAAAAAGAGTAAGTGGAATGGGGCGGTGCCTGTGGCGCAGTGGGTAGGGCGCCAGCCCCATATACCGAGGGTGGCGGGTTCAAACCTGGCCCAGGCCAAACTGCAACAAAAAAATAGCTGGGCATTGTGGCGGGCTTCCGTAGTCCCAGCTACTTGGGAGGATGAGGCAAGAGAATCGCCTAAGCTCAGAAATTGAAGGTTGCTGTGAGCTGTGTGACGCCACGGCACCCCACAGAAGGCGATAAAGTGAGACTCTGTCTTTACAAAAAAAAAACGATTAAGTGGAATGTACCGATGTGTGTGTACTTAGAGACTATGCACCCTCTGGCCAAGCCCATGTGGTTGGATGTGGCCTAAGAATCCACAGGGCTGGTTAGCACAAATCTGAACCCCCTAGCCAGGGAGCTTGGCTGCCAGATAGCCCGTGGCCTAAGATAGATGTAAAGACTCAAAGACGTGGGGCGGGGGGGGGGGGGGGAAGGAGTGAAACTAGCCCAGGAGCCACTCTCTCACTCACGGAGGAGTCTGTCCCCCAGAAACTGGGGACGTGCACAGCAAAAGAAGTACCAGGACATTCTCAGCTGCTCTGGCCGGGAAGGAAGGGGTATTCTGGAAATGCGTGTAACAGAGAAAGGATGCGTGCAGATGGGCATGTTGTCTGCAGTGGGTCCAACATCCGATCCCCTTTCTCAAAGAACCAGAACATCCTTGGGAGGAAGGGTCTCCCATCTCCATGAGAGGGTAAGCCCAGCGCCTTCAGCTATAGAACCTAAGGAACCTCTTCCCGAAAACCCTTCTTATCACCCCCCACACAATTGAGCGGTGTGTACGTGGCCTGTACTGGGTAAAGAAGTGTCTCCCCCAAATCCATGTTCTCCCAGAACCTCAAAATGTGACCTTATTTGGAAATAAGGTCTCCGCAGATGTAATTAGTTAATTAGGGGGCATACTGAATAGAACGGGCCCCTCATCCCAAAGGCCATACTTCTGGCCTCCAGAACTCTGAAAGAATGAGGTCCCATTGTTTCAAACCACCATTCAAGGGGTGATTTTTATTTATTTTATTTTTTTAGGGACAGAGTCTCACTTTGTCACCCCAGGTAGAATGGCGTGGCGTCACAGCTCACAGCAACCTCCAGCTCTTGGGCTTAGGCGATTTCTCTTGCCTCAGCCTCCCAAGTAGCTGGGACTACAGGCACCCACTACAATGCCTGGCTATTTTTTGTTGCAATTTGGCCAGGGCCGGGTTTGAACCCACCACCTTCGATATATGGGGCCCGCGCCCTACTCACTGAGTCACAGACACGCCCCAAGGGGTGATTTGTTACAGCAGCTGCAGAAGACTAACACATGGCCGGGGGCTTCCCACTTACACCCTCATTCCCAGAGAGCTGAATTTTGACCCAACAACCCAAGGAGAGTAGGTGTCCCGGTCACCTGTGACCCTTGAGTAGCTCAGGTACTTGTCCAGCCCATTCTCTGGGCACCAATTGAGAGAGGACACCTGAGCAGGGCGAGGTCCAGGAGAACAGGGCTTCTCAAGGAGACCACAAGGATACACCTGCAGGGTCCTATCCATGGTGACTCAGCTCTTGGGAATTTGTAAACTTAACTTCCTGGAACTTGGAAATTTCCACTTCTATGAAATCCTGTAGTTCTGTGGGGGCTGGAATAACACCTTCTGCTTGATTCAAACTGGCCAATGAGAAGGGTAGCTGTGGGGTGGAGTTTTTTGATTGTCAATAAAAAGGGAAAGATTAAGCCAGTCGGGGAGTGTGGGCATTTGGAATTCTTCTAGAGAATAAAGCCCTTCCCCTTATAAACATGGCGTGCTCCTTCCCCCTGTTGGGCCTCGTCTTCCTGCAACACACTCAACTCAGCAGCTCCCTCGCACGCCCCTAGTACGTGCCTTTTTTCCTTTTATCTTTTTTCCTGAGGTCAGGCAGGGTTGATTATGGCCCTCTCAACAAAGGCAGCGAAACAAACCCAAGTTACCATCGATCTGGGTAACCCCACAGAGGAGACGATCTGGGCAGCAAGAGAATGAAACTGAAGTCCATCTGGGTCAAAGGGGACAGGAATTTATTGGCTGTAATAACTAAGAACTCCAAAAATCTCATGGCTCCCCTCCTCGGTGGTGCAGGTGGTCAAACAGTGGCCTCAGAAGCCTCCTTCTTTCTCCCCATCAGTTCTGGTGTCCACTGTGGCCGTCCACTCTGCTGGCATAATGAGTCCCCACGTCTCAGACTTCCGTTCCGTCTGCTCACTGACCCCAAAGGGGGTGCTCCTCTCCTCAGCTTTTCCCCTGGAACCCTCGGGACTGACTCTTATTGGATAAAGGAATCGAGTCTTTTTGGATTAGATTCAGTACCTTGCCCCACATTAATCACAGGGCTGAGGGGCGGGACCTGGGTGACCGTCCAGAATGGAGCGTGTGAAGCCCAGCATGAGGTCAGAGTCCCCCCACCAAGGACCCCCAGGGGCTTGTCTTAGAAAGTGAGAGGTAGGTGGGCGGCACCTGTGGCTCAGTGAGTAGGGTGCCGGTCCCATATGCCGGAGGTGGCGGGTTCAAACCCAGCCCCGGCCAAAAAAAAAAAAAAAGAAAGTGAGAGGTAGGGGCGGCGCCAGTGGCTCAGTGGGCAGGGCACCGGCCCCATATACTGAGGGTGGCGGGTTCAAACCCAGCCCCGGCCAAACTGCAACAAAAAAAATAGCCGGGCACTGTGGCAGGTGCCTGTAGTCACAGCTACTCAGGAGGCTGAGGCAAGAGAATTGCCTGAGGCCAGAAGTTGAAGATTGCTGCAAGCTGTGACGCCACCTCACGGAGGGCGACAAAGTGAGACTCTGTCGCTAAAAAAAAAAAAAAAAAAGAGTGACTTGGGCTTGGCACTTGTAGCTCAAGTGGCTAGGGCACCAGCCACATACACCGGAGCTAGTGGGTTCAAATCCAGCCTGGGCCTGCCAAACAACAATGACAACTACAACCCCCCCAAAAACCCAAAATAGTCGGGTGTTGTAGTGGGCATCTGTAGTCCCAGCTACTCGGGAGGCTGAGGCAAAGAGCTGGAGGTTGCTATGAGCTGTGATGCCACAGCACTCCATCAAGGGTGACAGCTTGAGACTCTGTCTCTAAAAAAGAGAAAAAAGAAAAAAAGTGAGAGGTGGTGGACCTGGGCTGCCCTGGCCGCCACCTCTTTGAAAACACGGTTGCCTTGTGGAATGTGTGTGTCCCATCAATTCCTGTAACCAAACACAAGGGCTTGCAAAGTCGCAGTCCTTAAACTGGCACCAGGGCCGTGCTGTTCCTCTTATCCTCCCTGATAGTCCCTGTCTGTGACCTGGCTCTGCTGACCACACAGTGTTCTGGGGAGGGCACTGTGGAAAACCTAGCTGAGCCCTCCTGAAGAATGCCAGGGAGTGTGACTGACGGTAGTGTCAACAGAGGCACTGACGGGAGCAACCACAGCAGGGACCGGACAAGGCCCTAGGAAGATCAGCACGTCCGGCTGACTGCGGCAGCTTCATGGCCGTGGGGCCACCTCCCTGCGTGCGGGTGTGCTGTCATCGTCTGCGGCTGCTGCTCCGTGACATCTACTGGTATCCACTGTATTGATGCATCAGTGTGTTCCTGTAGGTATTCATTTCTAGTCCCCAGCAGGGTACCTTTTCTCTGCCCTGTCCCCAGGCCACAGCTGACAGAGCAGATGGCCATCCCAGTTGGGAAGATGTCCGCCTTCCCAGGTGGGGGCTGAGAGCTGGAGGGCTGCTCCATTGGCTGGCAAGACCCCTGCCTTTGCTGGGCCTATAGTCAGAAGCAGGGGATCCATTGCAGCCTGTGGGGCTCAGGTCACTTGACTCTTGCTGTGGTTTGAATGTAGCTGCCCCTTCAAACTTCATGTATTGAAACTTAATCACCACTGTGATTGTCTTAAGAGGAAAGGCCTTCAGGAGGTGACAAATGTCCTTATAAAAGGGCTCCAGGGAACCAGCCAGCCCCTTTGTGCCCTCTGACGCAGCAAGAGGTGGTATCTACAAAGCAGAGGCTGTCACCAGACTTCACATCTGCCAGCACCTTGATCTGGGACTCCTTGTCCCCAGAGCTGTGAGAAACAAATTGCTATTATTCACCAGTTATCCAGTTTAAATCTGTGGCTCAGTCGGTAAGGCGCCGGCCCCATATACCGAGGGTGGCGGGTTCAAACCTGGCCCCGGCCAAACTGCAACCAAAAAATAGCCGGGCGTTGTGGCGGGCGCCTGTAGTCCCAGCTACTCGGGAGGCTGAGGCAAGAGAATCGCTTAAGCCCAGGAGTTGGAGGTTGCTGTGAGCTGTGTGAGGCTACGGCACTCTACTGAGGGCCGTAAAGTGAGACTCTGTCTCTACAAAAAAAAAAAAAGTGTTTTGTTATATATTATGTAGCCTTAAAGAAAGATGGAGACTTTATCTCTTTCATGTTTACACAGATAGGGCTGGAACATACTCTTCTTAGTAAAGTATCTCAAGAATGGAAGAAAAAGTATCCAATGTATTCAGCCCTACTATGAAACTAATTTATAGCTTTCATATGAAAGCTATAACCTAAGAATATGGGGAAAGGGGAGAGGGAGGGGAGGGGAGGGAGGAGAATGGGCAGAGGGAGGGTAATTTGCGGGACCACACCTGCAGTGCATCTTACAAGGGTACATGTGAAACTTACTAAATGTAGAGTATAAATGTCTTAACACAATAACTAAGAAAATCCCAGGAAGGCTATGGTAACCAGTGTGATGAAAATATGTCAAATGGGCTCGGTGCCTGTGGCTCAAGCGGCTAAGGCGCCAGCCACATACACCTGAGCTGGCGGGTTCAAATCCAGCCAGGGCCCGCCAAACAACAATGAAGGCTGCAACCAAAAAATAGCCAGGCATTGTGGCGGGCGCCTGTAGTCCCACCTACTTGGGAAGCAGAGGCAGGAGAATCTCTTGAGCCCAGGAGTTGGAGGCTCCTGTGAGCTGTAAAGCCACAGCACTCTACCCAGGGTGACAGCTTGAGGTTCTGTCTCCAAAAAAAAAAAAAAAGAGAAAAGAAAAGAAGTCAAATGGTATATAAAACCAGTGTATGGTGCCCCGTGATTACATTAATGTACACAGCTATGATTTAATAATAAATAAATTTTTAAAAAATTTTGTTATAGCAGCAGGAAGGGGCTGAGATGCCTCTCAACCCCTTTGAATCCCTGACCCCCTTACAGAAAGGACACCTCTGCACAGCCCCATCCTTCCTCCCTGGCAGAAAGGACCTCTCTGCACAGCTCCACCCTTCCTGCTTCAGGTAGTTCAGCTCCCAGGATGCCATCTTTGTTCTTGTGGGACCTTGGTGAAGACCCCAGAAGCCTCTGGAATCCTCCCCATTCTTCTAAGACTCTATTATGGGTTAAATTGTGTCCCACAAAATGCATATGTTCAAGTCCTAACCCCCAGCACGTCAGAATGTGATCTTATTTGGCACAGAGGTTGTTTGTTTGTTTGTTTGTCTGTTTGTTTTGAGACAGAGTCTCACTTTGTTGCCCTTGGTAGAGTGCCATGGCATTACAGCTCACAGCAACCTCAAACTCTTGGGCTCAAGTGATACTCTTCCCTCAGCCTCCAGAGTAGTTGGGACTACAGGTGCCCACCATAACACCCAGCTATTTTTAGAGATGGGGTCTCGGGCGGTGCCTGTGGCTCAAGGAGTAGGGTGCCAATCCCATATGCCAGAGGTGGCGGGTTCAAACCCAGCCCCGGCCAAAAAAAAAAAAAGAGATGGGGTCTCACTCTTGCTCAGGCTGGTCTCAAACTCCTGAGCTCAGGCAATCTATACTCCTCAGCCTCCCAGAGTGTTAGGTGTGAGGCATTGCACCCAGCTCAGGACAGAGTCTATTTATTTATTTATTTATTTTATTTATTTATTTTTTTTGGTTTTTGGCCGGGGCTGGGTTTGAACCCGCCACCTCTGGCATATGGGACCGGCGCCCTACTCCTTGAGCCACAGGCGCCGCCCGAGTCTATTTATTTTAGACAGTCTCAAGCTGTCACCCTGGGTAGAGGGCCATGACGTCATAACTCACAGAAACCTCCAACTCTTGGGCTCTTGGGCTCCAGTGATCCTCTTGCCTCAGGGTTTCTATTTTAGTAGAGACAGGGTCTCACTCTTGCTCAGGTTGGTCTTGAACCTGTGAGCTCAAGCAATCCACCCGCTCAGTCTCCCAGAGTGCTAGAATTTCGGGCATGAGCTACCTGGCCTGGACAGAGTCTTTTAAAAGTGATTAAGTTAGAATGAAATTGTTAGAGCAGACCCCCATCGTACACAGCCAGTGTCTTTGTAAGAAGAGATTTAGGACACAGACAGGGACAGATAGAGGGCCATGAGAGGACACAGGGGAAAGGTGGCCATCTACAAGCCAGGAGAGAGGCCTCAGGAGGAACCTGACCTGCAGCCCCCTGACCTCAGACTTTAGCCCCCAGAATGTGTGACAATGAATGTCTGTCTGAGTTTAAACTACCTAGTCTGCGGTCTTCATCACGGCAACCCTAGTGAATGAGTACCAGGGCTGTCCTCACAGATGCACGGTGTGAGCGAAGCACTTAAAAGCTTGCACATCAGGGGCACCCGTGGCTCAGTGGGTAGGGCGCCGCCACCCATGTACACTGAGGGTAGCAGGTTTGAACCCGGCCCAGGCCTGCTAAACAACAATGACAACTGCAACCAAAAAAAAAAACAATTAGCTGGGCGTTGTAGCCGGCACATGTAGTCCCAGCTACTTCGGAGGCTGAAGCAAGAGAATTGCTTAAGCCTAAGAGTTGGAGGTTGCTGTGAGCTGTGATGCCACAGCACTCTACCAAGGCGACATAGTGAGACTATCTCAAAAAAAAAAAAAAAAAAAAGAGCTCGAACAAAGTCAGATTTGCACAATGACTGGCCACCTTGCACCAAGGACCGCTAATGGCCCAGCTGGACATCATGAAGAAGCTCACTGCCCATATGGCGAACCCCAGTACCCCCTGGACCCCACAGATCCTCCACATCAGGTGTGGCATAGGCAGTGTCCCCCTCCCCAGTAGCAGTTTCCCCATCAGCTAGGAATCATACAGCTTCGTGTGTAAGCTCCGCTAGCCAGTTCCTCCTCGGAGGCCGTGGACCTGCTGTTAGAGGGCTCGCTGCAGGCGAGGCGGGGCTCATGTCACGGAGAGCAGTCTGCCTCTCCGCTTTGACTTCCTTTGCTAACTCCTAGTCAGGCAGACTGCAGGCCTGTGCAGGCAAGTGTGCTGCTATCACCTCTGGTCCTCTGTTCTCCCCAACACCCCAGAAATATGGAGGCCGGGATTATAACAACTAGCCTAGCTGAAGCCACACGTCCACTCCTGAGACAGTGGCTTTGGAAAGGAGGTGGAATACACTGTGGATGGCTGGGGCTAAATGTCACCCTGTGGAACCCTGCCTGAAAGCCAGCACTAAGGAGAAACCCAGGTGGTCTTCTCAGAGGAAGAGGGAATTCATGCTGGGTGGGAAAAATAACCAGATTTCCCTGCTGAGGTTGACTGAAGGACCAAGGACCTGTCTCATCAGCGTCTCAGTATCTTCTCAGCTCTTCTGTTACCACCACCTGGTGTCAGTGTGCCTCCCGCTCTCCCACGCCTGCTCCTTCTCCAGCTGTGGGCCAAGACCGTGGGAGCTCGTACCCACAGCCCTCAAGATCCCCGGTCACCGGCCAGCTCCGGGCATCAGGATGCCGAGCCCTATGGTATAATAGTTTCCTCTGGTTGCTTTAACACATGACCTCAAAGTCAGTGGCTCAGGCTCGGCGCCTGTGGCTCAAGTGGCTAAGGTGCCAGCCACATACACCTGAGCTGGCGGGTTCGAATCTAGCCCAGGCCTGCCAAACAACAATGACGGCTGCAACCACAGAATAGCAGGGCATTGTGGCAGGCACCTGTAATCCCAGCTACTTGGGAGGCAGACGCAGGAGAATCGCTTGAGCCCAGGAGTTGGAGGTGGCTGTGAGCTGTGATGCTATGGCACTCTACTCAGGGTGACAGCTTGAGGCTCTGTCTCCAAAAAAAAAAAAAAAAGTCAGTGGCTCAGAACTACACAATTTATTATCTTACAGTCCTGGTGGTTAGAAGTCTAAAGTGGGTCTTTAGGGCTAAAATTAGAGGCTCTGGGGGAGCATCCATCCATTTTTGGGCACCTATAGTCCCCGCTACTCAGGAGGCTGAGGCAAGAGGATCACTTGAACCCAAGAGTTGGAGGTTGCTGTGAGCTATGATGCCATGGCACTGTACCCATAGTGACAAAGTGAGACTCTGTCTCAAAATATATATATATATACACACACACACATATGTACACACAGACACGTGTGTGCACATTTTCCCCACCCTACAAGTGTAGACAGCTATCAGAGAAATCCCCCCTCATTGTCCACACTGCTCATCTACTTCTCGTGGGCAGTCAGGGAGGCAGAGGCTGCAGGAACCTGGGGCTGTGCTCTGCCCGGCACTGGGGGAGGAGCCCAGGCTGCAGGGAAGGGAGACTCCCCCAACAAACAGGCACCACTGAGGCAGGACGTGTGGGCAGCACCCCTGACACCGTGGCCCTCAGCCGCCCACCTTTGCCCTCTGCCCAGACCTGAGCCTGACGCTGGCCGTGCACAGCCCTGCCCCTGGGCTCCCTGCCCTCTCCTGATGCCAGTGTCCAGAGTCACTGACCTGGCAAGCAGCCAGTGCAGGCCTGGCACAGAGAAGACCCAGCAAGGAGAAGAACAAGCCACTCGGGAGACACTCATGGCCTCAACAGGCATCAGGCCCCACTATCAGTGAGACAGAAGTCTCAGGGGGCACCCAGGGGAGAGGCTGGGGACTCAGAGCAGATGCTCCGAGCTCAGGTAAGGACAGGTTATCAACCAGTACAGAGAGTCACTATCTCAGTGGTCTTCGGGACCCTCCTGGATATGTGGCAGCTGAATGCCAGCGTGGGTGATGGGTCGAGAGCTGGCAGCCTGTGCTGTGCCATCTGAGCAGCACAGATGGCCCTGCACAGGGAAGTGCGGAGGGGCCTGTGGGAGAGTGCAGGCAGGGCAAGGCCGTCCCAGCCACTTCTCCCACCCTTGGCAGAAGTGGGGGGCAGGATGAGATCTGGAGGGCTGGCCAGGGTGCAGAACAGGTTAGGGAGGCAGAGGGGGCCATTTGATCCATTAGGGGCTGGGGAGTTTGAGGGGCTATGTGATCCATTAGGGACACAGGTCTCTGTCCCAGCCCTGTTCACCAAGGACAGGGTAGACCAGGATAGGGCAATTAGGGCACATCCCCCCAAGTGATTGCCACCCTCCCAAGTGCCCCGCAGGAGATACACCCTCACGCCAATGGGCACCCAGCACCCTGCACAGACCACGCATACAGCAGCCATCTACCACAGGCTTGATCAAGTACAAACAGCATTCCCTGGTGTTCGGCCTCACAGCTCACAGCCCTCTTGTATTTGCAGCTCTTTCTGCCTCCTGACAGGACTCCCAGACAGTAGTGATGGTGCCCATAGCCTGCCCCCTCTCCCCCGTCTCCTAAATGCTCCTGCACACCCACTCTAGTCTGCCTGCCCCAGGACCTTTGCACGTGTCAACCCTCTGCCAGGTGCTTCTCCCCCAGTAGTATGCAGAGCTCTGACCCTGTCTGTCTGCAGGCCACTGCCCAAATGTCACCACTGTTTGGAGAGGGCTTTCCTGACCATCTTTTATGGACTAATGTAACACACACACACCCCTGGTTTCACATACCTTGCGTCTTTCCCCCAGTGCACTGCCACTGTCTGATACGCCACACGTCCACCAGGAGGGAAGGGACGTGTCTGTTTTGGTCACTGCTGTACCCCAGACCGAGGACAAGGCCCAGCACAGAGAGGTGCTCAGGACATCTTTGTCCCACCTGCCAAGCTGTCCTTGTGGGTCCAGGTGAGGAAGGGGACAGCAGTCACAGGGTGAGGTTGGTAGTAACCCGAGTGGTTCAGGTCCACACTTGTCTCCAGGAAGGCGCCCCTTGAACACCACCAGCCCAGAATTCCTCCCCACACCTGGGCAGGAACACCAGTGTTCGTGGTGTGACTGTGAATGCAGGTGGGTGATAGCTGTCTGCTGTGGCTGAGACCCTCCTCAGCTGGCACTGGCCGAGGTCTGCAGCTGCTCACGCAGCCATGGTTTTCCCTCCCCGCTGGAGAGAAAACTCCTGAGAGGAGGGCCTGGCTCTGACTTTGCCCAAGTCTGATGGCAGAGACTACAGTCCATCCACCAAATCCGACTTCCAGAATAAGAAAGCAAGCTTGTGCGTAAGTTCCGTTTTGTTTTATTTATTTTGAGGCTATGTTACTAGGAGCATACAAATATATTATAGAATTGTGGCCGGGGGCAGTGGCTCCTGCCTGTAATCCCAGCTCTCTAGGAGGACAAGGCGGGAAGATCGCTTGAGCTCAGGAGTTCAAGATCAGCCTAAGGAAGAGCAAGACTCCATCGCTACTAAAAAAAAAAAATAATAGAAAAATTAGCAGGGCAACATGGGTATTTGTGTCACTGGCATATGTCACAAAACATTATTCTTCTTTCAGCTGTGCATGGTGGCTCATGCCTGTAATCCTAGCACTCTGGGAGGCCAAGCCGTGTGGATTGCCTGAGCTTAGGAGTTTGAGACCAGCCTTAAAAAAAAAAAAAAAAAATAGCTGAGGTTGTGGTGGGCACCTGTAGTCCCAGTTATCAGGGAGGCTTAGGCAAGAGGATCACTTTGAGCCCAAGAGTTTGAGGTTGCTGTGAGCTATGATATCACAGCACTCTACCCAGGGCAACAGAGTGGGACTCTGTCTCCAAAAAAAATAAAAATATTATTCTTCTGGGCGGCACCTGTGGCTCAGTGAGTAGGGCGCCGGCCCCATATGCCGAGGGTGGCAGGTTCAAACCCAGCCCCGGCCAAACTGCAACAAAAAAATAGCCGGGTGCTGTGGCGGGCACCTGTAGTCCCAGCTACTCGGGAGGCTGAGGCAAGAGAATCGCTTAAGCCCAGGAGCTGGAGGTTGCTGTGAGCTGTGTGATGCCACGGCACTCTACCAAGGGCCATAAAGTGAGACTCTGTCTCTACAAAAAAAAAAATATTATTCTTCTTTCGATTTTTTCCCACCCCTTTGAGGATATAATGCTCATTCTTAGCTTGTCGACCAGCCTGGGCCTGGACAGCACCATCTGCCACGCCCCAATCGAAGTGACAAACATTTGGAAAACTGTTTGCTAAGTACGGGGTCCCGGTAATGCACTGAGAATGGGCGAGGACACCGAGGATGACAGCTGTGACAAACAGGAAAAAGCACATGGGAACACTTACGATACCTTCAGTGAAAAACAGCGGAATACACAGGGTATGAGCCATGTGATAGCTGCTCTGACTTTGCGTATTATGAGTGGTTTTTCTCATTATTTCTTCAAGCTTTTCTTCATGAAGGATCCATATCATTCTTGGCTCCTGTTGTAAAGTGAAACTCCAGAGGCTGAGGAAGCAGCATGGCCAGTGGTTAAAATCATAACTTTCGGCCTTAAACTGGGACGTGACCCCAGCTGTGGTCCTTACCCTGGCCATTGACCTGGCTAAGCATCAGCAGAGGAAGCTGAATGACACCAGCTCCCTCCCTGGGCACACGCATGTGGTCAGCAAGTGTGGCAAAGCCCCCAGGTGGGCGCTGTGGGAACTCTTGGTGCCCTTTGGTAGAGCAGAGACTGAGGAGCCTCTCCCACACCGTGCCCCCTGTGGTGCCACCCAGGGTCTCTCCAGGACACTATGTTCTGTGTCTTGGCAGCCAGTGAGTTCTCCGCAGGTGCCTCCTCGACCTGCCAGGAAACTCCTGCAGGACCAGGCCCAGCCCTGTCAGCTCCTCTAGCCAGAGAGGCGGTGACAGACGGTGGTCCAGCGATTGCTGGCAAGTCACCTCTGTTTTCTCACCTGAAAAATGGAGATAGCGACCTCAGAGGGGAGAGCAAGGGACAAAGGAGACGAGAGTCACCAAGAGCCTGGTGCAGAGGGCAGAGGCTGGAACGGTGTGCACAGAGCACGCAGCGAGTCGCTGCATGACTCAGCAATTCCACTGCTGGGTGAACAACTGGCCACGTAAGAGGACGGCCACGTAAAAGCTGCACACAGAGGCTCACGGCAGCATCCTCGTGACAGCCAAGAAGCAGAAAGATCTGAATGCCCATCCACTCCTGTGCGGCTGGACAAAGTGCGGCCTGCTCACACAAGGCAAGTTATTCTGCCATAAAAGGAATGGTGGGCACACTGGCGCAGGCTACAGCAGGATGACTTGGACTGCTCCGTGAAAGATGCAGTCACAAAAGGTCATGTGTGTGATCCCATTTACAGCAGCACCTCAGTAAGTTGCCCCTCAAAGGACTGTAACAAACTGGTCAACACATGGAGGTGGTCACCATAAGGAGTTAGGCCTGCTGTACTGATATGTACGTGTGGTGCATGTCCAGTCTGTGAGAATTAGGTCAACTGAAGGAGGTGGTCAGTGTAGGGAGGTGGTCAGCTACGATGGTGCTACTGTATATGAAATATGCAGAACAGGTGAATTTCCTGAGCAAGTAAACTAGCAGCTGCGAGGGGCTAGACAAATAAGGAATGGGGGGTGGCTGACTGTCAATGGGTGTAAGGTTTCCTTCCGGGGGGTTGAAAATGTTTTTGAATTATTTATAGATATGATGGTTGCACAATATTGTGAATGTACCAAGTGCCACTAAGTCGTTCACTTTTATAGGGTTAATTTACATTATGTGAATTTTATCAACACCAATAATGAAAAAAAAATGTCCAAAGGAGGGGGCTGGCCTGGGGTTGGGTCCGGCAGCTGCAGGGTGCCATCAAGAACTGGTCCCTTCTATGCTGTTTTGTCCTCAGGGGGCTGGCTTTTGTCCATAGGTGTATTCATAGTCACAAAGCGGCCGCATGGGTCTAGACATCATGTCTCTACACACATGCACTCAAAGGCTGGAAGCATCTGGAAGGCTAGGGTAACAAGAGCACCCCTCAAATGACTCTCCCTTTAGGAGGAAGGAATATTTTTTTCCCGAGGCCCCAAGCTGACCTTCTCTCCTAGTTCACTGCACAGAACCAGGTTTTGAGCCCCCTCATTCTCACCCCTAGAGCAAGCATGGGTCATGACTAGCTTAAACTACTGAAAACCCAGCCCCTAAAGCCACACGTCACGCACCACAGCCAGGTTCTCCTGGCTGGGCTGATGTTGTCAGGTATGTCTCCCAGCAGCCAAGGCACAGAATGTACTGAATACCGTAACCAGTACCACTTCCCCAACAGATAAACACATCCTGCTACCTGCCACCAGACAGACCTGGGCCTGGGAAAGGAAGAGCTTGGGCCTGTCCAGCCAACTTGAGAAGGGCCAGGCCCAGGGCAGCTCCCACCACTGCTGTAAGGAGGTAAAGGAGTGGGGTGGGGGTGGGGGTCCCCAGGGAGTCAACAGAACACATTGCTGCAGATGCCAATCAGCCTAACATCACTAGAAAAGCCAAACTTCTCCATACACACGTATTTCTAGTCTGGGCCACATATGTGCCTTTTACAAGAAAGAAATACAATTATTATAATTAAGAATGTTCGGGCAGCTGCCTGAGCCATTAAGTCACCCGGCTCCCAAGCCAGAAGCATGGTGATGGGCCCAGCCTCTCACCTTGTAGGGGGTCAGGCAGTACTTTCTGACGAATTTGCTCAGTGACATTCAGCAGACGTGCCCCCTGCACCTCCACGGGCCCCGCCACCTCCTTTCTAGGCTCTTGTGATGGCTCCTGGAGGGTTTCCCTCGGTGACAATTATCCACTTCAGACACAGGGATTTTTTTGTTTTTTCTTTTGGCCGGGACGTGGCCTGGAGCAGGAAGGGCGTGAGTGGCCACTGTCCACAGTGAAGGTGGGTCTAGTGAGAGGGGACAGTGCCGGCTCCAGGCAGGGGCTAGGGTCTGCAGCAGGGCAGGAGCTGAGGTGAAGGGACACCGGCAGGTGCCCAGCATGTTTTGAAGGCAGAAGGGGTGCAGGTAAAAGAAAGAGGGGTGCACAGGTCGGCACCGGGAACCCGAGGAAGCACAGCCTGGAGGACGGGCTGCAGACTTGGAGGGTGCGTCCCAAACATGGTGCCTCAAAACAGCAGGAACTTTCTCTCGACGTGAAGGCTCTGAAGGAGAATCTTCTCTTGCCTCTTCCAACTTCTGGGCTCCACAGTCCCAGCCCAGTACCGGGGGGATCCCCTGAGGTATCAGGTGGTGGTGGCCTTGTCACCCGAGTCCTTCCTCTATCTCCACACGGCTTCCCCTCTCCTCAGGCGTCTCCCCTCTGTGTGTCTCATGAGGACGCTTGTCATTAGATTTAGGGCCCACGCAGGTAATCCAGGATGAGCTCATCTGCAGAATCATTACTTAACTAAATCTTCAAAGACCCCTGTCCCAAATGGAGTCACATGCATGGGTTCTGGGGTTACAATGGGGACAAATCTTTTGGAAGGGGCATCACTCAGTCCAGTACCGGGGGGAAGACCAGGTGCTCAGCTTTGGGTGTACGTGACACACCCCAGTAGAAACCAGAGTGGGTTTGTGGGGTGAGAAGTCAGGGCTGAGGATGGCTGCTGGCAAGTGGTCAGCACAGGATGGGCACCTGAAGCCAGGAGGCCGGGTGAAGCCCAGGCCCAGTGTCCAGGACTCAGGCACCTGAAGCCAGGAGGCCGGGTGAAGCCTAGGCCCAGTGTCCAGGACTCGAGCACCTGAAGCCAGGAGGCCAGGTGAGGCCCAGGCCCAGTGTCCAGGACTCGAGCACCCGAAGCCAGGAGGCCAGGTGAGGCCCAGGCCATGTCCAAGACTCGGGTGCGAGTCCCAGGGTGGGCACCCAGGAAGGCCAAGCACAAACCTGGTCTTGGCAAGAGGCCTGAGTCAGCCTGAGCCCCTGGGTCGGTCCCACCTTGAGGCAAGTGGTGGCCTCTGAAATCTCCCACCCAATGTGCTCTGCCCAAATTCCTGAGCTGAAGAAGCTACCAGCTTACTGTATAGCTACTCTGCCCTGTGGAGTTTGGGTGTGTTATGCTGCTATAATAACTGAGACAGTTTTTTTACTCATCTGATGAGTCAGAAAACCCTGCCCAGCATCTAGTTACAGAGTATGAGCCTGGTTCGGTCCCCACCCCAGAATCGGCCCTCTGAGTCCCTGTTACCCACAGGAAAAAGGCCCCAGGCCGTGCTTGCCCCTGACCAGACCTGGGGCCTGGCAAATCTGCCAGCCCCTGCCCTGCTTGGGCTGCCCTGTTTCTGTCTGTGTCTTAGAATTCAGGGTGTTTTATCTTTTCTTGAGCACGGCTTTATGTTTTCAAAACCCCTTTTCGGCTTGGTGCCTGTAGCACAATGGTTACAGCGCCAGCCACATACACCAAAGGTGGCGGGTTTGAGCCCGGACTAGGCCAACTAAGTAACAATTACGACTGCAACAAAAAATAGCCGGGTATTGTGTTGGGCGCCTGTAGTCCCAGCTACTTGGGGGGCTGAGGCAAAAGAATCATTTAAGCCCAAGAGTTTGAGGTTGCTGTGAGCTGTGACGCCACAGCACTCTGCCAAGGGCAACATCGTAAGACTTTGTCTCAAAAAAAAAACCCTCTTTTTCCACTTTTTTTTTTTAAGACAGAGCCTCAAGCTGTTGCCCTGGGTAGAGTGCTATGGTGTCGCAGCTCACAGCAACCTTCAACTCCTGAGCTTACACGATTCTTTTGCCTCAGCCTCCCAAGTAGCTGGGACTACAGGCGCCCACCACAACGCCTGGCTATTTTTTGGTTGTACTTGTCATTGTTGTTTGGCAGGCCCAGGTTGGATTTGAACCTGCCAGCTCTGGTGTGTGTGGCTGGCGCCTCAGCCGCTTGAGCTACAGGCACCGAGCCTCCTTTTCCACTTTTTACACAACTGCTGAGAGATGGATCAGAGACGGGTGGGGGCCTAAGCCTCTGACCATGAACTTGCAACATCATCCTGACCAGAAGTCTCATTTCTCTGCCTCCTGCAGAAGGGGCCACCTCCATGATGGGGGTGGGGGCTACCCAGGGGTCCCCTGTAGTATTGACATAGGATAGACATACAGATCAATGGCACAGAATTGGGAGTCCAGAAGTAAGCCCCCACATTTACACTCAAGTCATATTTAACAAGATGCCAAGACAATTCAATGAGGAAAGGATAGTCTTTTCAACTATCCTTGAAAACCAGACATCTACATGCAAATTAAAAACAAAAAAAGAGTAAGGCGCCGGCCCCATATACCGAGGGTAGCGGGTTCAAACCCGGCCTGCAACCAAAAAATAGCCGGGCGTTGTGGCAGGCGCCTGTAGTCCCAGCTACTCAGGAGGCTGAGGCAAGAGAATTGCTTAAGCCCAGGAGTTGGAGGTTGCTGTGAGCTGTGTGATGCCACGGCACTCTACCGAGGGCCATAAAGTGAGACTCTGTCTCTACAAAAAAAAAAAAAAATCCTTGTCAGTATAGATGTGAGTTAAAGAAAAGAAAAACAAAACTACTTAGACCCTTACCTTACACCATATATAAGTGAACTCAAAATGGACTGCAGACTTGAATATAAGAGCTAAACCTATAAAATACATAAAAGAAAACATAGGAAAAAGACCTCTGTGATCTTAAGTTAGGTAAAGAGATCTTAGACACAACCCCAAAGCCATGAAAAAAAAAGTTAAATGTCCCAGTGCAGTGGCTCACACCTGTAATCCCAGCACTCTAGGAAGCTGAGGTGGGAGAATCCTTGAGCTCAGGAGTTTAAGCCTGAGCAAGAGTGAGACCCTGTCTCTACTGAAAAGAGATTTAAAAGAATCAGCCAGACACTGTGGTGGGCACCTATAGTGCCAGATACCCAGGAGGCTGAGGCAGGAGGATGGCTTGAGCACAAGAGTTTGAGGTTATCATGAGCTAGGCTGAGACTACAGTACTCTACCCAGGGCGATAGAGTGAGACCCTGTCCCAAAAAGTAAAAAAAAAAAAAAAAGAAAGAAAACATAAGCCAAAGACTAAGAGATGATATTTGTATATAATTACATCTGATAAAAGTTTGCTACCCAGAGCGTGGCGCCTGTGGCTCAGTGAGTAGGGCGCCGGCCCCATATGCCGAAGATGGAGGGTTCAAACCCAGCCCCGGCCAAACTGCAACAAAAAAATAGCCGGGCGTTGTGGAGGGCGCCTGTAGTCCCAGCTGCTTGGGAGGCTGAGGCAAGAGAATCGCGTTAAGCCCAAGAGTTAGAGGTTGCTGTGAGCCGTGTGAGCCACGGCACTCTACCAGAGGGCGGTACAGTGAGACTCTGTCTCTACAAAAAAAAAAAAGTTTGCTACCTAGAATGCATAAAAATATCTATCTCAATTAATAAAACACTTAAACTCACTTTAAAAATGAGCACAAGATTTGAATAGAAATTTCACTAAAGGAGATATCCAAATGTCTCATAAAGTACATGAAAGGGAGGTCAACATCGTTAGTCTTGAGTGGGATATAAACTAAAACTACAATGAGATCCCATGATATACCCTCTAGAATAGGTATGATGATAATTAGACAATACCAAATGTCATCAAGAACACAGAGAAACTGGAACCCTCGTACACAGCATGTGAAATGGTACAACCACTCTGGAAAAGTTTGGTAGTTTTTAAAAAAATAAACACTAACTTCCGATATGACCCAACAATTCCATCTAAGACTCTACCCAAGAAAAATGAAAGTCATGTTCACATGAAGACTGGAGAGTGAATATTCGCAGCAGCCCTGCAGTTCACAAGAGCCGAAATGTGGAAGAAAATGGAATGTCCACCAACGAGGCGTGTAAAAGCAAAATGTGGGATAGCCATACAGTAGGACGTTACCTGAAAATAAAAAGGAATGGGACTCTGACACAGGCCACCACTTGGGCAAACCTCAAAAACGTGAAAAGTATTGACGAAAGAACCTGATACACAAGTCTATAGGCGGACGCCCTCGACTCACAGCGGGCGGCTCCTGACAGACCCAGCCTAAGAGGATCCTATGGTAAGCTGCAAGTACATTTAACATAACTGACCTGCCAAAAGCATAGCTTAGCCTAGCCTAACATGCACGTGCTCAGAACAAGTACGGAGCAAAATCATCTAACAGAGAGTCTATGCTATAAGTAAGTGTTGAGTGTTGGCTTGGCGCCTGTAGCTCAAACAGCTAAGGCTCAAGCAGCTAAGGCGCCAGCCACATACACCTGAGCTGGCAGGTTCAAATCCAGCCAGGGCCACCAAACAACAAAGAGGGCTGCAACCAAAAAATAGCAGGGCGTTGTGGCAGGCGCCTGTAGTCCCAGCTACGTGGGAGGCAGAGGCAGGAGAATTGCTTGAGCCCAGGAGTTGGAGGTTGCTATGAGCTATGATGCTACGGCACTCTACCCAGGGCAACAGCTTGAGGCTCTGTCTCAAAAAAAAAGTGTTGAGTGTCTTGTAATTTATTGAATACTGCACTGGGGAAAAACCGTGGTTGTTTGGCTACTTAAACTGAAGGCACATCATTTTTTGGACCATCAAAGTCAAAAACTACTAAGTCCAACCAGCATTAAGTTGGGGACAGTCTGTATTGATATGAAGTTTCCAGGAAAGGCAATTAATAGGGACAGGAAGCTGATTGGCCACTGCCTGGGGCTGAGGGTGGGAGCAGAGATTAACTTCAGGCCCATGTCAGCCCTCACGCTCATACTTCCCACGTGAATTTTACTGTATGATAATTACATCTCAAGACAGGTGCACTTAGAACTGCCTTTAGATTATTAAAAAAATAAAAAGGCAGCTGGGTGCAGTGGCTCACACCTGTAATCCCAGAACTCTGGGAGGCCAAGATAGGCAGATTGCTTGAGCTCAGGAGTTTGAGACCAGCCTAAGCAAGAGTGAGACCCCATCTCTACTAAAAATAGAAGAATTAGCCGGGTGCTGTGGCAGGTGCCAGTATTCCCAGCTACTTGGGAGGCTAAGGCAGGAAGATTGCTCAAACCCAGGAGTCTGAGGTTGCTAAGAGCTATGATGATGCCACTGCACTCTAACTTGGGCAACAGAGTGAGACAAGAAGAAAGGACAGAAGGAAAGAGAGAAAGAAAAAAAAGGAAAAGAAAAGACCATTGGCAGTCAGGGCAGGGGAGACAGGGGTCAGCTGTGGCTCTGTGCAGAAGGGAAGCTTCGCTGTCGGAAAAGGTGAACAGCCCAAAACGGAGAAGTGAGAGGTCAAAACAATTCACAAACTGGACAGTACGTCCTGGGATAGTTCAGACCCAGCCACATATCTGCCCACTTCACTTTTTCCTGCACGCAAGTTAAGTTTCCAGACCAAATAAGGCCGCAGCTTTTGCCATGCTCCTGGCAAAGAACCCAATTCCTTTTGAAGTGCCAAGGTTGTAACGTAAGCCTAAAACCACCCACAGCAGCGTGTGCCCACCCTGGTGATCCCCAGGGCCCTGCTCCAGGGTAGCGCTCTGTCCAAAGCGGCTGAAGTAAATATGCAGCAGTCGCTGTCCTGGGTGCATCCGGCAGGGGGCAGGGGCGAGCTTGTGAGGAGTTGAGCTCACCCACGCTGGGGAGCACCAACGTCCCGGCAGGTGACTGGCTCAGGGTCCCAAGGCCCTGGGCACTCTCACCCCTGTCTAGAGCAAGAAGGGCCTCCACTGCAGGCTATGCTTGCCCTTCACAGAAGCTTTGCAAGATGATGATGATGATGACAGCAGTGAGGTGGCAGGCACTGTTCCCACGGCCTCTTCACACGACCCTGTGAGAGAGGGGCCTGTCAGTTCCCCATTTTACAGAGGAGAAAACTGAGGCACAAAGCCAACAGCACATCAGCAGTAAGCCCAGGAACAAACGCCAGGGCTGACGGGGCTTCGGCTGCACTGTGCTGCCACTGCCGCCCACCACGGAAAGGTACCTCGAGCAGGGCTTCCCCCATGGCACCTCCAGAGTCCAGCAAGCAGTTCCCCCTGAAAGGGAATACTCACCTTCTGGCTATTCCAGCTTCTGGAAGGGCCACGGACCGCAGCCACCCCAGTAAGACTGTCCTTACTTGCTGGCAAGGGAAACACTGGCTTGGGATATGTTTTTCCTTTTTTGGAACTATGCTTCCTGGGTAACAGAAGGACATTTTTCAAGCAACCAGCTACAAACATTTTCCTAACAAGGCCTCCCTGGGAGGAGAAATGAAAACTTATGTTGCAAACTTCCACTCTGACATTTTAATGAGGCTTTGAGCAAAGCTTGAGCAAGATCATCAGTGAAAGGGAGAATGCTCCATGAGGGGCCGGGGCCAGGGGTGGCAGCCCGAGACAGACGCTGCCAGGCACGGCTGTGGAGACCTCTAACCCAGACCCAGGCCTTGCGAGGGCATGATGCTCACACTATCCCTTTCCACAGCGTCTCAGCACAGCTGGCATGGTGGTGACTGTCCACATCCTGCTTTACAGATGAGCACACAGGCTCAGAGGCGTGTGGCTTCTACACATGGTGCTGGCATTGAGATGCAGGTTCCTCTGATCCTGGAGGCTTCCCACCATTCCTGCCACTTCCAGCTCTTCCTGGTGGGATGGCCCACAGGAGCTGCACCTGGGTGAAGATACAGGGCTTGGATTCCAGCCCTGCTCTTCTCCTCTAATGGGGGGAGGACACTGATTCCGCACCGCCCCTGCTGGGAGTGGGTACACCCCGTATGGTAGGCAGACGTAGGCAAGACTGATCAGCAAGGATCCTTTGGCAGCAAGTGGCTAAAATCTGAGCAGTCTTTCTTCAGCTAAAGAAGGGGGCTTACTACTTCAAGATGGTGGGAAGAGTGGGGTGGGGTCAGATGTGGCTAGATCCAGGTGCTCAGACAATGTCATCAGGCCAGTCCCCCACCACCTGATTGGACATTTCTTTTTAGCACACTCTTCTGCAGACAGGCTTCCCCTAGGAGCCAGAAAAGTGACTGCAGGCCCCCCCCAGTGGAAGAGCCAAATTCTTTCTTTCAGCGTTTGTGTCAACTCCAGGACAGAACTCCGAACCTGCTTGGATTCTGCTCCCTCCCTGAACCTGGCTTGCTGTGGCCAGAAGGGTGAAATCCTCTGACCCAGTGGAGGGCACAGCTCCCACATGGCCAGGGGACTGAAGCTTATAATTGAGTGGTCAGGGAGATGAAGCCCAGGTGCTTGGCCGACAACACTCTTCCCACCGCACCATGTTGCCTGCAGAACAGCCATTCTGCTTCTCTCTAGCCACAAGGTCCCAAAGGGCATGAAACTGCAGCCGCCCATCAGCGTGACGCTCAGTGCCACTCTGCATGGCAGCACTGTCTGTGCTCACAGAAGTAACTGGATGAACTCTGTGTAGCACTTAACTATGAACTGCAGCGTCAGACCTGCCCCTGCCCCAACACTGTCCCAAAGCCACTTGATGGGAGAGAGAGGGAAAGGGGGGGCCTGGTGGCCCAGCGTGGGGTGTCAGACCAGGCAGGGAGGGGGCGAGGGTGGCCCAGCACTGGGAAGGGCAGAGTGGACAAGGCGTGTGGGCCTAGCATTTTGTGCAGGTGTGTCCTGCAGGACCCTCTCAATACAGATGTGATAAATGGCATCAGGGGACAGCCCCCTGGGTGCAGGTCAGGGAGGCTGCTTGCACTCTGAAGGCCGCCACGTCCATAACATCCATAAATGTCAATAAATGGGGCATAAGTGGGATTTAGGGAGAGTGGGCAACAGTCTGTGCCAGGAATGTCTGCCATGGGGAGGGGCGGGACACTCTGGAATGTTCACTTGAAACACACAGCAAACATACTGTGGACAGTGTGCATACATTTTTATTTAATTTTTATTTTTTTATTTCTTTTTTTGAGACAGAGCCTTAAGCTGTCGCCCCTGGGTAGAGTGCTGTAGCATCACAGCTCACAGCAACCTCCAATTCCTGGGCTTAAGCGATTCTCTTGCCTCAGCTTCCCAAGTAACTGGGACTACAGGCGCCCGCCACAACGCCCGGCTATTTTTTGGTTGTAGTTGTCCTTGTTGTTTGGCAGGCCTGGGCTGGATTTGAACCTGCCAGCTCTGGTGTATGTGGCTGGCACCTTTTAGCCACTTGAGCTACAGGCGCCAAGCCTTTATTTAATTTTTAAATAATTTATATCCCTTTGGCAGAAAACAAAAACCTGGGGCAAAAATATATCCATCTGAAGTTCTCTTAAACAGAACGGCTGGCAGAGAGCCCTAGACAAGTTTCGAGGGCTGTGGGGCAGCTCTTTCCCAGGACGGTCACTTGGTCCCCAAACTGAGCACGGAGGAAGAGCTAGCAGAGGGCAGGGGCCCCTAGACTCAGGAGAAGCAGAACAATGAGAGCTGCACGTGCCACCCTGGCCAGGGTGGGTGTCACTGCAGGCACCTGGGAACAGAAGGAAAAGGGCCTCGGGCAGCTGGAGACACTCACTTCTCACGGCTCGGGACCCATCTCCGAGCCCACGTTACCAGGGCCTGAGTTCCCTGGTTTGTATGGCACCCTTGTCGTAAGGGGCTGAAAGCTGGCCAGCACGTGTCCAAGGAAGCAGAACCTTCGCCAGGGCCCAGAAGCTGGCGGTGAAGGGAGGGGCTGGGAAGCAGAGCCTGGTGGGAGTGGGAGGACTGTCTCCTGCACGCACCCACCCACAAAGCGGGACAGCCACTGGGCAGTGCACCACTGCCCCAGGGCCTCTCTACCCGCTGTGGGCCTCCGGAGGCAGAGTGTGGGCTTGGTGCAGCCCGGCCTCTCCCCAAGCTATGCTCACTCTAGGGTCCTGTGCGAGGACAAGAACAGGCGCTCAGGTTCCCTTCTCCTTCCTCTTGCTCGCCCTCTGGCTGCTGAGATCACCCAGCTTCTTATCCAGTCTTCTCTGGAGCTGGGCCCTCTTGGCTGGGTCCAGGGACCTGTCCTTGGTCCCACTGCCAGCGTGGAGGACCCCTTCCCGGCTGATTCTCTGTCGGGCATGGATGTGAGCCCTCTCACCACAGCCGTGGATCTGGGGAGGACACATGAGTCAGTGCTGGGCTGCACAGGGCAGGGAGAGACCCTGCAGTTCTGCCCATCAGAGAGCTAGAGAGCTCAGCAACCCAGCGTGAGACCATGGAGAGGACCCCACCGTGCTCCTTCCCCCTGCAGGCTGCTGGGTGGGTGTGGGACTCTGTTCCCTGGCAGGGCTGGTGGCTGGGGCACCCAGAGCGTGTACACAGGAAATGGCACCACCCTGACTAACCACACAGTCCCTGGGCCACTATGCACTGCCTCCTGGCCTCCACCTCCTCCATGCTGCAGCTACGTTGGGAGACATCACAGCCCTTCTGACCCCAGGGCCCCTGCCCCCTCCAGGTCAGGTCTGACTCTTCTGGGCAGCTCCCAGGGCCCAGCTTTGACTCTCCCATCCTTTGCACACCCTCCCTTTGTGGGCCTGTGGTCACGTCCACCCCCTGCTTAGATCCCCCCCTCCATCCAGCCCCAGTGTTTCTTCCTCCAGGAAGCCCACTCTGACTGCTACATCTGGTGGGTGCCCCAGAGGCCACCTTGGCCCCTGAGTTTCTTTCCTGGGAGCACTGTGAGCTGGTTCCCTACCCAGGCCCAGCAGGGCAGAGACAAGGCCTGCTGCAGCCCCAGCACCACACAGATACCCACGCTTAGCCTAGAGGACTGTCATCCCCACGTGCTGTAGGAAGGGACAACAAAACAGCCCCAGTCTGAACAGACCCAGTGAGCCCAAGGACACGGCAGAATCCCACCAACATGGCGTAATTCAGCAGATATGACATTTTACTTACTCTTGCTCAGCAAATCACAAGTTATTGTCTATCTGTTTTTTTTTTTTATGGAACCACCCTCAAAACATTCAGAGGTGTCTAGAGCAAGTCTGCCCAGGACCCACCCCTGGAGACAAAGCTCCTGCCACCCTTCCCTATTGTCCGATCCCCAGGAGAGAAGCAGTTGTACCTCGGGCAGGTGGTGGCTGAAGCAGTAGCGGCGACCACAGAGCTGGCAGAACTGGCCGAGGGTCGCAACACTGGCTGTGCACTTCGCAAAGCCACAGGTGTTATCAGCCTTCATGGCAGCAGAAATCAGGGCATCAAAGTCCTCTGTGGGCAGATCTGTGGCTGTGTGTCCTAAGAGAAGAGCAGTGTCACTCAAGCACATACAAAAAGCACAGTGACTAGGAGCTGGGCACCCCTACAGGGTGCGGGGGACACAGCGGCAGCAGCCCCCTTTCACCCACCACCTCCTGTGTCCTCTCAGTTAGATTTGGTGTCCGTCCAGGCTGTGAGAGGTCCCCTTGGGCTTCCCCTTGTTTTTCACTGAGCTAGTAACCTGAAAACATCTCCCTAAAGACAACCCTATGGTCACTGGTGGGAGGTGTGGGAACAAAAACTCCACAGAGAGGCTAACAGTGTACACAGAATGTCTGAAAAGTTCACCCTCTGTAATCTACAAAAACAGTCAAGTACGAGGTGTTCCTTATGACGTCAACTATAAAAACAAAACCCCAAACAAAATAAAAGTCCAACACCAGAGAAACAGTCTACACATTGGGAGACCCTTAGCATTTTTAATCAGATGCACGAAATACTTTTTAGTTAGAAGAAAATGCTCATAGGTGGAACAGAGACAAAGTTATACATGGTGGTAATTATGTAAAATACACGTGATAGAAACATGCAAATATTACTTGGGAGGCTGAGGCAAGAGAATCGCCTATGCTCAAGAGCTGGAGGTTGCTGTGAGCTGTGACACTACAGCACTCTACTGAGGGCAACAAAGTGAGACTCTATCTCTAAAAAAATAATAATAAAAGAAAATAAAAGAAATGAAACATGCAAATACAAACATAAAATTGCACAGAAAGCAAAGGGAAGGAACGTGGGCAGCTGGTGTCAGGGTACTCTGGGGTATGGGGCGCAGGGAACCTGCTTCTGTCCCAGTTTCCCTGTGTGGCTCTTTGCACTGGACATGCCACAGAAGCCAGATGCTCTGTGGTCAGAGTGGTCAGCCTCAGAGGTGGGGAGCAAGGAGAAGGCCACAGTGCCAGCCTAGTGTCTGCCAGGAGCCCTGCCTCATAGGTAGGCGCTGTGGCTATCATAGCTCTGCAAACATGGGGTGCACCCTCTGCCCACGTCCCCTCAGGCAGGGCTGCCTGCAGGGTCAGCTCCACATAAGACCCAGAGGCCACTGGGGTCAGGCAGGGAGAAAGGCACTGGGGCTACACAGCCAGAAGCACCACCAAGAACCCTGAAGAAGGCCAAGCCGACCATGGCACCCCGCACTCTCAGCCTCCTCCATGGAACAAGAGTCCTTAGAAAATGGACGAGACCTGGAGATCAGGCAGAGCGTGTGCAAACTCCAGTGGGGAGCAAGGAGAAGACGTCGAAAACACAAGGGCAGCCTGTCCCCATCACTATACCCAACACCTCGGCCTCCAGCAAGAGGCTCACCTGACCCTGCCACGCTACTGCTGTGTCTACAGGCAGCCACACCACCCAGAGCAGGCCCTGTGCACATGCCCACCCCACTGTTGGTCCCTGCTTCTCAGCTGCCAACTAGGACACTGGCACAGAGGTTGTAACCAGCAAGACAGATCACATTCAGAGCTGGAATGGCAAACAGACTCTGAAGGCGGCTGCCTAAAAGAGCACTTCAAATGTGGTGCCAGGATCCTGGGACTGGGTGAGACTGTCCCAGGACACTCAGTTCTAAAGTGACCACAAGGCACAGCCAGCACACACTGCTCCTTCCAGGGGAGGCCAGGCCCCGCAGTCACACAGGTGACCCTCCCCTTCAGTGCATCATTATATTCTCAAAAGCAGATGTGTCTCCCTCTGCCTCGCTGTCCAGGCCGGGGGGAGAGTTGGTAGCAGACCTGTTCTCCCGCCCAAGCCTGGCACACAGCAGCTTCTCGGTTAATATCTGAGCGATGTCTGTACCAGGGGCCTCAGGTACTGAAGGCTAGTTTCAAAAACCTCAAATTAAGCTCGTGCAGCTCTGCCTGCAGTAATTAAATGGATAAACAGAGTGACCACTCCTCTGTGCTCTTACGAAGAGGGAAACGGCCATCGTGGAACTCACAGCCCATCTGCAAGAGTGGCTTTGCACTCGGGGTGCCCCCGCTCAGAGCACTCCATCCTAGGCAGCTTCCTATCAGAGCCCTATTGCTGCACAAGAGCATGGCCCTCCAGAGCCGCCTGCAGCGCAGGAGCCCGTGATCACACTCATCCACAGATGCGCTCCAGCAAGCCACCCACACCTGCTCTTCTAGGCCCTTCTACCCAGTAAGCATACTTTGAGCGCCTCCTTTGTGCCAGCCCTGCACACGGCTCAGGGACAAGGTGACCATAACCCAATCACTGCCCTAGAACAAGCCAGGAGACACAAGTCACAAGACAAAAAGTAAAGTGCAAAATGACACAGGCAGAGGAAGTCCTCGATTATTTTCCAGGGTGGTAGGTGGGTTTCAAGTGGGGCCGAGGCAGTGAGAGACCACCACACCTATGCTCTCACATGATTTACCTTTTACTTCTCTTTTCTTTTTCTTTTCTGGAAGCTTCTGTGGCCCCGAGCTTGTGGCCTGCTGTCCCTTCCTGGCTGGCTGTCCCTGACCAGCCTGCTCCCTCTGCAGCCTTTCCAGGTGTAGCGCCTTCAGGTCTAGCTGGCCCTGGCCCTGCTGCCCCCTGGGGGGGCTCTGTGTCTGCACAGGGCTGGAGGGCACTGGCTGGAGAGGAGCTTGGCCACTGGCCCCTGCAGCGGGTGGTGAGGGAACTGTGGAAGCCGGGAGAGCTGAGGGAGCTGCGGAAGCCGAGAGAGCCAGAGGAGCTGTGGAAGCTGTGGGAGCCGGGGAAGCCAGGGGAGCCAGGGGAGCAGGGGGAGCTGGGGCCCTCTTGCTCACGGTGATGAATCTCTGTTTCCCTTCTCCGGCACTGTCATGCTTCAGCCCGTACTCCTCAGCTATCTGGTGGACCCGGAGCCTGTCATGGGAATTCAGGGAAGCAGGAAACTCCAATTGCATCTTCTCACTGGCCAGGAACTCCACTATCATGGCCCTGAAGTGGTCCACACTGCCCCTGTTCTCTGCTCTCTCTAAGCTGCCCTTGTTGAGGCTGGGTTGCGAATGGGCTTCTGAGCCTGAAGGCTTCCCACATGGCTTCTTCCGGTCATGCCGAGCAGCTTCTCTGGCCTCCCAGGCTCCCTCCTGTCGCTGGCTTCCAGGAGGGCTCTTCGCAGATGCAGCAGGAAGCTGGGACCTCATAGCAGCCTGGCTGTGGCCCTGGGAACGCTTGTGGGAGTAGTTTTCAGGGACGATGTCATCAAGATACTCAAAGGCTGTGCGCACTTCCCCATGCTGTGAGAAATACTCCACTAGTGTCTTCAAAAACGTGTGGTTGCTGACGGTGTGGGAATCGCAGATGACTGCCACGTGGCGCCGGGCACGGGTAACAGCCACGTTGATCCTCCGGTCCTCAGCAAGAAAACCAACTTCACCTAAAAAAGGGCCAGAGGGAAGGAAGGACCCAACCTAAGAGTAAGAAACAGAAGCCATCCCACTGCACCACAACTGGCCCTGTGCATGGCCGGCTGGACGCCACACCTGCCCCAGCTCCTGGTTTACCTCGCTGGCCACATGGTGCTTGGTTTGGGTTTCGACGGCTCGCAGACTCTTGTTCATCTCCAAGTCAGAACCAACTCCCCACTAAGCCCAGGCCAAGAGGGCTGCCTGGGGACGTGGCTACGGCTGACGCTCCAGGGAAACCAGAAGGGACCTCCCAGTGCCTGACTTTCTTTTTCCAACCACAGCCCGTCCCACTTCCTTATCTGCTGTCACCCTCCCCCTGAAACAATGCACAAAACCCGTTAACTGCACTGCATGTCTGGGCACCAATTTCTTACTGGACAGGGTACCCAGAAAACAGAAAAACCACACACTGAGGCCCAGGACACAGAGGCTGAAAGACACACTCTGCGCTGGAAGGGGTCCACCTCCTCGGAGTCCAGGCCATTTCTGCTCCTGCCCACCAATTGCCTGCCCCTCGCTGTGCCTCAGCCTGTCAGCCTCCGTGACCCGCTCCCTCTAAAACCCTCCCACACTTGCCAAGCTCCCTCATGTATCACCTCCCAGGACCACCTGCTGCCCCCAGCCCCCAACCCCGGCTGGGCTGGACTCCTGTCCTACTAAAACCCTCATTGCACCATAGCCAATGGTCTCTCTGCTGGGCAGTGATGTGCGCCATGGCCCCATGGCCAGCCACCAGCTTGGCACCTAGCAGACATGCGGTGTGACCTCAGAATCAACACGCACACCCTGTGCTGTCCCCAGGGGCTCAGACGAGGACTGTGTACCTTTCCTGTTGGACCTGACGAAGGACAGTATCACTGCCTCCTTCTCTCGACCTTGGAAGCCATCAACAGACTTAATTTCCAGCTGGGGGTGCCGACACGCAAGGCTCTGCCTGAGCAGGTCCACCTAAAACATGCAAAGAGAGCTGTGGCCTCAGCCACCGCCAAGCCAGGGCGGCTCTGAGACCCCATGCTTCTCACAGGCACGCAAATGAACAGCTGGACAGCACATCAAAGAGGACACGTCCATCACTGGCATTCTGTCATTTCCTTCAGCTTATGTGTCTCAGACAGCCCTGTGATGATGCCTGTGCCCCAGGAAAGACAACCACCTCCACGGACCCACAAAACCCAGGCAGGTATGTTCTGCTATACAAGACAGGCTTGAGGACATGACCTGAGCCAGACCAGTAAGACTAAAGGCTGAGACTCTTCTGGGAAATACCATTAGAAGACAGGCGGTTCCACAGGGCTTCCAAGAGGGGACAGTGTCAGCCTGAGGTTGTCGGAGCCACCAGGGAAAGCTGGCCTGAACACCAGGCCAACACTGGAGGAGCAGGCTGAGAGACAAGGATAGGGCAGGGGCGTGGCAGGTAAGATTGGGGGGACAGACAGAGGAGCTCTTGCCCTTATCATTTGGGCCATGGATCCAGTTATGATGAGGTCAACCTACCCTTTGACTTATGGGTCACATGGCTAATACATTATCCTTTCTCTTTGGGCCTCTAGGTAGGTTGAGTCCCAACTGATGTGTAGAGAGACAAAATAGAGGTCCCTCCACACCTGAAGGTTGTACGGCGTGATGACAGCGATGTCACTTGCTTGGACACCAGCATCCACCAGAGCCCGGACGTGCAAAGTAACGAGACGGACTTCACCTGGAGAGGAATTAAGATGGGTTTTCAGTGCCAGGGGCACACTGAGCTGACACCCACATTTGTACTCTTTTCTGTCAGTGGTGGCTAATCCTGCACGTGCCTGTGGAGGTAGCATGGAGGCAGCCAGGGCCGGCAGCGCCCGGCTAACTGGGCCTGCACACAGTGGGTACCTTCTCAGTGTCTGCGGCACGGAGGTAGCCAGGGCCACAGTGCCCGGCTAACTGGGCCTGCACACAGTGGGCACCTTCTCGGTGTCTGCGGCACGGAGGCAGCCAGGGCCGGCAGCGCCCGGCTAACTGGGCCTGCACACAGTGGGCACCTTCTCAATGTCTGCGGCACAGGAGGCAGCCAGGGCCGGCAGCGCCCGGCTAATTGGGCCTGCACACAGTGGGCACCTTCTCAGTGTCTGCGGCACGGAGGCAGCCAGGGCCCACAGTGGGCACCTTCTCGGTGTCTGCGGCACGGAGGCAGCCAGGGCCGGCAGCGCCCAGCCAACTGGGCCTGCACACAGTGGGCACCTTCTCGGTGTCTGCAGCACGGGAGGCAGCCAGGGCTGGCAGCGCCCGGCTAACTGGGCCTGCACACAGTGGGCACCTTCTCAGTGTCTGCGGCACGGGAGGCAGCCAGGGCCGGCAGCGCCCGGCTAACTGAGCTTGCACACAGTGGGCACCTTCTCAATGTCTGCAGCACGGGACACAGCCAGGGCCAGCAGCACCCGGCTAACTGGGCCTGCACACAGTGGGCACCGTCTCGGTGTCTGTGGCATGGAGGCAGCCAGGGCCAGCAGCGCCCGGCTAACTGAGCCTGCACATGGTGGGCACCTTCTCAATGTCTGCAGCACGGAAGGCAGCCAGGGCCAGCAGCGCCCAGCTAACTGAGCCTGCACACAGTGGGCACCTTCTCGGTGTCTGCGGCATGGAGGCAGCCAGGGCCGGCAGTGCCTAGCTAACTGAGCCTGCAGACACAGTGGGCATCTTCTTGGTGTCTGCATGGCCTGCAGCCTGTGCAACTGGGGACCAGGGAGGCAGAGGTGTGGCTGAGCATGGATTCTCTCGGCAAGACCAAGCAGGCCACGCTAGGCCGCCATGTTTCAATAAAGACCATGGTGCTGCCTGGCCGTCACATCCTGAAGGTCAATGTTGCCTAACTTTTGGAGGGTCTAGCTTCAGACCTTTTATACCTCATCAATAACTTGCTTTTACCTGTAAATCAGCCCCTGCCTAAATTAGGCAATTTAAAGTAACTTTTGTTTTGGGCGGCGCCTGTGGCTCAAAGGGGTAGGACGCTGGTCCCATATGCTGGAGGTGGCGGGTTCAATCCCAGCCCTGGCCATAAAAAAAAAAAAAAAAAAAGTAACTTTTGTTTTTAAAAAGTGGACCCATCCCCAGCAGGCTCACCAGGGTTGCCCCTCGACTGGTCGTCCTCCTCTTCCAGCTCGAACAGCCCGCAGCCAGCAGTGTCCACCAGGAGCAGAGGCATGCTTGTCTCCTCTGTGGCTGCCACGCCTGGGAGGTCCCTGGCACACAGGCAGAGAGGGAGCACATTAAGGCCTGGCCAGACATTAACCCTGAAACCTCTACCATAGAACTGGCCCTTCCCTTCCAGGGGGACTGTCCCAGGGAGCAGGACAGGCTCAGACAACACAGACTGGAACAACCAGGCCCAGCTCCCCAGGGCAAGACCATGCTGCCTTCCAGAATCAGTCTCGGGGTTGACTTCTTAACAGAACATGCCAGGCAAGGTGGCTCAACCTGTAATCCTAGCACTCTGGGACGCTGAGGCAGGTAGATTGCTTGAGCTCTCAAGTTTGAGACCCAGCCTGAGCCAGAGCAAGACCCTGTCTCTACTAAAAATACAAAAAACTGAGGCAACAGGATTGTTTGAGCCCAGGAGTTGGAGGTTGCTGTGAGTTATGATTTCACTATGGCATTCTACCCAGGGCAACAGCTTGGGACTCTGTCTCAAAAAAATAAAGAAAAAAAAATTTAACAGAACACACCTTAACACGCCTCACTTGAGCTTGCTTAGAAATAGATGACACTGGACTCGGTGCCCATAGCTCCGTGGGTAGGGCGCTGGTCACATACACCAAGGCTAGCAGGTTTGAACCTGGCCTGGGCCTCCTAAACAACAATGACAACTACAACAAAAAAAATAGCCGGGCGTTGTGGCAGGTGCCTGTAGTCCCAGCTACTTGGGAGGCTGAGGTAAGAAAATCGCTTAAGCCCAAGAGTTTGAGATTGCTGTGAGCTGTGATGCCACAGCACTCTACCGAGGGTGACATAGTAAAACTCTGTCTCAAAAAAAAAAAAAAAAGAAAAGAAATAGGTGAGAAGCAGAAGGATAAGGGGCAAGTGGGGCAGGTCCAGGCCACTCACCTCAGGAGGTGCTCTGCCACAGAGGGGTGGGCCATGAGCTGCCCGTGGTACATGGCCTCAGAGGCCCAGCGCATGATGGCCTGGTGCATGCGGTACTGCACGGTTAGCATCCGCACCACACTTGCGCCATGCTCCTCAGCCAGGCGCTCCATGAGGCTGCGGGACAGCCCTGCCAGCGCAGCCCTGGAAGGAGAGGGAGGACAGCGCAGATGGGTCTGAGTCCCATGTGAGCCCACAGGGAGCCAGGAAAGCAGTCCTCAAACTTCAAGACACAACTTGCCCAACCTACAAGTAACCGCAGGGATGGAGTTGGCTGCAGTGCAGCCCCAAAGACACCCACAGCCTAGTCACCAGGAGTATGTCCTTCCATGACAGCAAGGACTTTGCAGATGGGATGTGGAGCAGGCCCTGGATGTCCAGATGACGACAAGGGCCTTACAAGAGGCAGGCGGAGGGTCAACGTGAGAGCAGCCATGCGGCCAAAGGTGTGATGATGCCGCACTGCTGGCTTCAAAGACAGAAGAAAAGGCCAGTCAAGTTTAGCTGGCCTCGAGAGGCTGGGAAAAGCACAGAAACTGGTTCTCCCTGGAGTCCCTGGGAGAACCGACCCCACTGATACCTGGACTATCAGCCTGACCAAAATCACTGAGACCAACTCTGGACACCTCAAGTCCAGAACTACAAGATCTGAAATCTGTATTGTTTTAAGCCACTAGGACTGTGGCAATTTGTTATAGCAATAATAGGAAACTAACACATATAAGTGTTAAAAAGAATTATCTCATGCTGTAGCCACCAGCAGTTTACCACTACTAGTAAAAGGTCATATTTGCTGAGCACTTCCAGGTGCCAGGCACTGTGTGTAACATACAATAATGAGTTAACTCCCTTACGAGGCAGTCACTGTTACGATTCCCACCTTACCTATAAGGACAGTGAGACAAGGAGAGGTCAAGTTACCAGCCCGGGCCCCCCCGGTCAGCCTGGCCCCAGAGCCACCCTGGGTAGCAGAATGGTACTGTGTCCCTCTCCAAGTTGACAGCCACCAAAACTATAGGAAAAGTACCCAATTCCACTTCAGAGATCCTTCCTCAGGAGTGTACAAGACCCCTGCAATTAACCTATTTTCACCAACAATCTCTACGAAAAAGAACCAACACCAAAACAGCGAGGGTGTGAGTGACTCTCAGTGCCAAGTGCAGACCCACACACATGCCATGCGGTCCACCCCGTGTCCCCAAACTGCTCTGCTTTGTCCAAGGGCACGGCGGGATCCCCACAGAGGCTTTCTGGAGGATACGGCCCTCTTTTAAGGACACCTTCAGAACCTCTCCCTAGGAGCCAGACGGAAGTACACCCTACTGACACTCTCCTTCCCTGGGGAGTTTCTAGTCCAGATCCTGCACTTCTTCTACTAGGACTCCCTTTCAAAATGCATTTTCCCCAGCACCCCCATTCATGCTACCCCTAACATCTTCCCCGCACATCCTCACTCTGAAGTGCCCTTTGTGACGCCCCCCTCCCCAAGCTGAACAGCACTGGTGTCCTGGGCCATCCACGCCCCTCCCTGATGCTCAGAAAACAAAAGGAGCTCCAAGTTCAGTGGTGACCTGTCCAGACCTGTGGGGAGGCAGAGCACTGTCCAACAGCAAGAGAACTCGGAAGGGAAGTGACAGGGGCCACGTGGCAGGTGTCCTGCAACCTCACTCCCCATGGACTTGGTCAGAGACATGCTAAGTGATGGGCACTGTTCACAGGCCTCTGTAACCCACATGCTGGTGGGAAGAGCAGCAAATGAACGGAGGCAATATGAGCAAAGAACAACAGAGGGAGCCACAGTAAGGGCTCGAGGTGACGGGGACCCTGTCCAGACAAGGCACCCACAAGAGGATCCATCTGAAGGGAGGTGTGACTACCCAGCATCCAGGAAGTACTAGTCAGGCAGAGGGACGTGAGGCCCTTGAGGCCAGAGCAGTGAGGGAGGGGCCATGTGTGGAAGAGGCGAGGCAGGGACTGGGAGGCCGACTTCTTCCCGCCAAGACGGTCTGTGCTAGGCCCTGGTGCTAGGAAACACCACATCTCTGTCCAGTGTGCTCCACCTGGGGACAGGCCTGCAGATTGAGGACTAAAGGGTCCACATCGGGCTGGGAGCTAATCCACCAGAGGCTGTCAGCCCAGCCCATGGAGCCCCTCTCACCAACAACAGCACCACCAAACGGCTTGACTCAATGGAGTTATTCAACTTGACAGACACTGACTGGGTGCTGGAAAATGCCAGGTCCTGCACCTGGTTCTAGGGCTACCAGGTTCTGGATACAAGCCGGCCCTGAAGAAGCGTGTGGCCAGATGGCCAGATGTCTGGGCAAGTAGGTACCATAAGCTGGGCACTGTAGCTGGGACACACACCAGGGAGCAGGACTTCTGCCTGCATCAGGAAGGACAGCATAAAGGGGTGCGGGCGAGCAGCAGGGAAGGCGCCTCCGGAAGGACAGCATAAAGGGGTGCCGGGCGAGCAGCAGGGAAGGCGCCTCGGGAAGGACAGCATAAAGGGGTGCCGGGCGAGCAGCAGGGAAGGCGCCTCCGGAAGGACAGCATAAAGGGGTGCCGGGCGAGCAGCAGGGAAGGCGCCTCCGGAAGGACAGCATAAAGGGGTGCGGGCGAGCAGCAGGGAAGGCGCCTCCGGAAGGACAGCATAAAGGGGTGCGGGCGAGCAGCAGGGAAGGCGCCTCCGGAAGGACAGCATAAAGGGGTGCGGGCGAGCAGCAGGGAAGGCGCCTCCGGAAGGACAGCATAAAGGGGTGCGGGCGAGCAGCAGGGAAGGCGCCTCCAGAAGGACAGCATAAAGGGGTGCGGGCGAGCAGCAGGGAAGGCGCCTCCGGAAGGACAGCATAAAGGGGTGCGGGCGAGCAGAAGGGAAGGCGCCTCCGGAAGGACAGCATAAAGGGGTGCGGGCGAGCAGAAGGGAAGGCGCCTCCGGAAGGACAGCATAAAGGGGTGCGGGCGAGCAGAAGGGAAGGCGCCTCCGGAAGGACAGCATAAAGGGGTGCGGGCGAGCAGCAGGGAAGGCGCCTCGGGAAGGACAGCATAAAGGGGTGCGGGCGAGCAGCAGGGAAGGCGCCTCCGGAAGGACAGCATAAAGGGGTGTGGGCGAGCAGAAGGGAAGGCGCCTCCGGAAGGACAGCATAAAGGGGTGCGGGCGAGCAGCAGGGAAGGCGCCTCCGGAAGGACAGCATAAAGGGGTGCGGGCGAGCAGCAGGGAAGGCGCCTCCGGAAGGACAGCATAAAGGGGTGCGGGTGAGCAGCAGGGAAGGCGCCTCCGGAAGGACAGCATAAAGGGGTGCGGGCGAGCAGCAGGGAAGGCACCTTGGCAAAGGGGTCTTACTTGTGCGAGATGGTGGTGGGGGGCAGCTGCTGGTGGTCTCCAGCCAGGATGCACTTTCTGGCCTTCAGCAGAGGGATCCAGCAGCTCGCCTCAAGGGCCTGGGCACACTCGTCGATAACCACCACATCGAAGTAGCTCTCAGGCAGCAGCTTCAGAGGGCCGTCGGAAGATGCACCTGATCAAACAGGGAGCTGTGAGTCTCTACGGGCATCTGCTGCCTCTTAGCAACTGCAGTCACATCAGAAGAGACACAACGGGCTTGGGTCTGTATTTCCATAATCAAGTCTTGTGTTAAAACTGTATAGGGTAAATCAGCTCTTAGAATAAAAGCTTGGGAAAAACGTTAGAAAACTCATGGGTCCAACTCACCCACATTAAAGTACAAGGCAAAGCAAAGTAAAGGTGGCTTCTGGCCCCACCTCTAATCACCAAAATTAATCATGGGGCTGCGACCACAAGCCCACAGAATGTTGCCTTACTTCTAAAGATTATATCTCTACTGTTTGCTTTTCTTTTCTTTCTTTTTTTTTTTTTTTCCTGAAACAGAGCCTCACCCTGTTGCCCCAGGCTAGAATACATTGATGTCACAGCTCACAGCAACCTGGGACCCTGGGCTCAAGTGATTCTCTTGCTTCAGCCTCCGGAGTAACTGGAAGTACAGGTGCCCACCACAATGCCCAGCTATTTTTTCTATCTTTAGTAGAGATGGGATCTCATTTTGTCCTGAGCTCAAACAATCCACCTGCCTCCCAGAGGGCTGGAATTATAACCTTGAGCCACAGTGCCTGGCCACATCTCTATCATTTTCTGAATTTAGAATTTAATTAACTCTCCTCCAAGGTTTTTTTTCTTGGACATACAGAATTATTAATTGCTGAGGATTCATCCAGGAAAAAACTTCCATGTATTTGACAGCACCGAACCATACACCCATTTCTCCTGCCTGGAATTCAGAGCAGCACAGAAGAAAGAGTTCAGCTGTGAGCAAGACCTGGGGCCCCACACTGACTCCAGCAAACAGCTGGGGCCTCGAGCAAACCTCCTTCCCCCAAGTCTGTTTCCTCAACTACAAACCCAACCAACACCCGCATCTCATGCAACTGTCTGGAGGACACCTCAGCAATCGCATATGTAAAGTGCCTGGCCCAAGAAGGTAGATTCTAATTAAGTGCTATAAACATCAGTTCTACCATTTTGGCCTCACCTGAGTGATCTATGCTAAAAGTATACACATACATTATGTTCTGATGAAGCTATATACCTTAAGAAATTCCAGACATGCCTGGGGACATACCCAAGGAGACAGAACTTGGACTGGGCTTTGGATAATTAAAAGACACATTTAGGGGTGGCGCCTGTGGCTCAGTTGGTGGGGCGCCGGCCCCATATACGGAGGGTGGCGGGTTCAAACCCGGCCCTGGCTGAACTGCAACCAAAAAATAGCTGGGTGTTGTGGCGGGCACCTGTAGTCCCAGCTACTTGGGAGGCTGAGGCAAGAGAATTGCTTAAGCCCAGGAGTTGGAAGTTGCTGTGAGCTGTGTGATGCCACAGCACTCTACCGAGGGCCATAAAGTGAGACTCTGTCTCTACAAAAAAAAAAAAAAAGACGCATTTAGATCATGGATGTGACTTCATGTGACTGCACAGAGCAGAAAGAAAGCAGACTTCATAACAGGGCAGCACTCCCAGGAGCTTATTCTCACTTTCAACCAACCAGGAGGGACCAAAAAGCCCACAAGCTGACCTTGTGAAGGGTCTTTCGATTTGCAGTGAGTGGGACATTTAAAGTCAGAGAAGATGTCACAAAGACAGCAGTGTGGTGACCTTTGAAAATTCTCTCCTCCACGGAATCAAGCACACTGGCTACATGGGCAGAATAGTCAGAATCAACTTTCCAGAACTCTAGAACACCCAGGCTTTCAGCAACCCAGGCAGTTTGTATTCAAGAAAAACAGCTCCATCTCTGTATCACCGTGAGCTCTGATAACCCACCTCTTCTCAGTCCTCCCTCTCCCATTCTAGGGTAGCCATGAAGCCAGTGAAAACCAGCGGCCAGCAGTGCCTGAACAGAATGTGCTTGGTGCTCCTACGAAGCCTATTCCCAGAGACCATGAGGATCTACTCTGGCCAGTAGCTCTCCAAAGGACCTCACTCCAAGTCTGTCTGTACTTGACCTGACACAGAGCAAATGGCCTTCTCCCTGGTGGTGTTTGTCGAAGACAATCGCAGGCCACCGTGGAACATCACAACTCTCTGAGGCAGAGGTGAACACTGGAGCAAGCGACAGGATAACCACAGAGCTAAAAAGAAAAGCTCGGGAATGAGATGTCCACGGGGCTCTGAGACACTCTGCCATATCCCTGGAAGTGCAGACCGCTGCCACGTGCACAGGGCTGTGCACTTCCCCGGGGGCCCTAAGCTCTCGCCTCTGGCTCACTGTGAGATGCTGCACTGATGGAAAGTGAAGGGCCAGCCTGGTGAACAGCCCAGAGGGGCACTCACTGGCCCCAGGAGTCCAAAGGAAAAAGTCCAATCAGTAGCTGGCTGCTAAGTTGTACTAGAGACTTCAGTGGCCACAGAAGACAAAAAAATACAGACTTTATAGACTTAGTCTGAAAAGTCACAAGACTAACAAGTCACAGCAGCAACACACTCTGGGGAGGGAAGAGAATCTGATTTCCAGGGTTGCCACATTACATTATTTAAATGTTCTGTTTTTTTTTGGCTCGGCGCCCGTAGCAGAGTGATTACAGCGCCAGCCGCATACACTGAGGCTGATAGGTTCGATCCCAGCCTGGACCAGCTAAACAACGACGACAACTACAACAAAAAAATACCTGGGTGCTGCTGGTGAGCACCTGTAGTCTCAGCTACTTGGGAGGCTGAGGCAAGAGGATAGCTTGAGCCCAAGAGTTTGAGGTTTCTGTGCGCCGTGATCCCACAACACTCTAGCCTGGGGCCACAGAGTGAGATTCTATCTCAAAAAAAAGACAAGAAGTATCTTGACAAGGTTAGCAAAACTGAGCTATATTCAAAATACTTGAATTGAACAAACCAATATTTTTAACACATGTGCAGAAGTCCCATTCAAGATAATTTTGCTCAGGCAGTGCCTGTGGTTCGGTGAATAGGGCACCGGCCCCATATACCGAGGGTGGAGGGTTCAAACCTGGCCCCGGCCAAACTGCAATAAAAAAATAGTCAAGAGTTGTGGTGGGCACCTGTAGTCCCAGCTACTTGGGAGGCTGAGGCAAGAGAGGGCAACAAAGTGACACTGTCTCTTTAAAAAAAAAAAGAAAGAAAAATAATTTTGCTCTTCTCAAGCTAATAGAGGAATTAATTAAAAACAAATAAAGGGCTCGGGGCCCATAGCTCAGCAGTTAGGGCGCTGGCCATATACACCAAGGCTGGCACGTTCAAACCCAGCTCGGGCCTGCTAAATAATAATAACAACTAAAAAAAAAACCAGCAGCAGGCGTTGTGGCAGGCACCTGTAGTCCCAGCTACTTGGGAGGCTGAGGCAAGAGAATTGCTTGAGCCCAAGAATTTGAGGTTGCTGTGAGCTGTGATGCCCAAGGGTGACAAAGTAAGACTCTGTCTCAAATAAGTAAATGAATAAATAAATAGATAAGTAAATAAATAAATATAAAAAAATTCACCTGGCATGGTGGCGTACACCTATAGTCTCAGCTACTCAGGAGCCAACACAGGAGGATCAGTTGAGCCCAAGAGTTCAAAGTTACAGTGAGATAGGATTACACCACTGTACTTCAGCTTGGGGGACAGAGTAAGACTCTTGTCTCTATATTTTATTTATTTATGTTTTGTTTTGTTTTTGAGACACAGTCTCACTTTGCTATACTTAGTAGAATGCCATGGCATCATAGTTCACAGCAACCTCAAACTCCTGGGCTTAAGCAATTCTCTACAGTAGCTGGGACTACAGGTGACCGCCACAACACCCAGCTATTTTTAGAGACAAGGTCTCGCTCTGGCTCAGGCTGGTCTTGAACCTGTGAGCTCAAATAATCCACCCGCCTCGGCCTCCCAAGCCCTGGGATTATAGGCATGAGCCACCTCCCACAGTGACTCTTGTCTCTTAGAAAAAAAATAAAAAAGACAAGACAACCTGCACAGCCCTGTATCTATTACAAAAATTGAATCTTCAATTAAAGAAACTGAATTTCTGGGGCAGCACCTGTGGCTCAGTGGGTAGGGCGCCAGCCCCATGTACCGAGGTTGGCGGGTTCCAAGCCAGCACTGACCACACTGCAACAAAAAATAGCCAGGCCTGGGTGGCGCCTGTGGCTCAGTGAGCAGGGCGCCGGCCCCATATGCTGAAGGAGGTGGGTTCAAACCCAGCCCCAGCCAAACTGCAACAAAAAAATAGCCGGGCGTTGTGGTGGGCACCTGTAGTCCCAGCTGCTCGGGAGGCTGAGGCAAGAGAATCGCGTAAGCCCAAGAGTTAGAGGGTGCTGTGAGCTGTGTGACGCCACGGCACTCTACTGAGGGCGGTACAGTGAGACTCTGTCTCTACAACAACAACAACAACAAAAAAAAATAGCCAGGCCTATGGTTCCAGCTACTCAGGAGGCTGAAGCAAGAGAATTGCCTAAGCTCAGGAGTTGGAGGTCGCCATGGCACTCTACCGAGGGCGACTTACTCAAGCAGCTATGCTCAAGCGGCTAAGGTATGCTGAGCTGGCGGGTTTGAATCCAGCCCAGGCCCGCCAAACCACAATGACGGCTGCAACCAAAAAATAGCCTGGCATTGTGGCAGGCACCTATAATCCCAGCTACTTGGGAGGTGGAGGCAGGAGAATCGCTTGAGCCCAGGAGTTGGAGGCTGCTGTGAGCTGTGATGCTATGGCACTCTACCCAGGGTGACAGCTTGAGGCTCTGTCTCAAAAATAAAAAAATAAAAAAACTTAATTTGCTTAAAAATCTAAAGAAGAAAACATCCAAGTCCAGAAGGCTTCACTGGTAAACTCTACCCAACATTTAAGGGGGAAATAGTATCAATCCTATATCAAGTCTTCCAGAAATCTGAAGCAGGAATAACCCCCACTCCCTCCAGGCCACCCAGCAGGAAGGAGACGCCATGCTCACCGGTGTTTGTCGCAAGGACCACCTTTGCTGACACGAGGCTTTCCAGCATTGCTGCTTCTTCCCTCTCCTTCAGTTCTTTTCTTAATAGCTTAATTTCATCTCGAAAATTACCTTTTTCTCTCTTATCCTGGGTCTTTTTGTTTTTCACCTACAAAGAAAAGTAAAAAATATATAATTATTCTGACGTGACTTTGCACATCTTTAACTTTATAAAGTGCTTTCCTTTACAACCAGTTGGTCCAGTTCAAAAGCTCCTTAAAAATTACTCAAAAGCCGGGGCGGCGCCTGTGGCTCAAGGAGTAGGGCGCTGGTCCCATATGCCGGAGGTGGCAGGTTCAAACCCAGCCCCGGCCAAAAACCACACAAAAAAAAAATTACTCAAAAGCCAAAAATCTGTCCTGAAGGAGTCACAGGTATACATAGTGACTAAGCACCTTATAACACCTTCCAGCATCTGGGCAGGGAGAGCTAGAAAGGAAACATTTTAAGTCTTGGAAGAGGACGGTGTTAGCTGCAAATTCAGATGAGGCCACAGAGTGGACCAGCCCTGCCCTGCACAGAGTCATCCGGCATGTTCTAGGAAAGAAAAAGCTCCTGCTTGTCTCAGGTTTGGGCTATAGGTACTGAAAACGGAAAGGCTGAGCTTCATAACTATTGCTCATTTTTCAAGAGATTAAAAAATGTGTTTCAAGCCATAAAATGCTACTGACACCCCAATTTACTTTAATACCTCCAAGAGATAAAGCACCTTCCTCATTTGTGATTTCCGCTTTGAAGGATGGAGTTTTGACAGGGATAATAAGGGTGTTTATTGTGCAGAGAAAGAAAATCCCAAGAAGCACAGATTTAACCAGAAATAAGAAAATGATGGGCGGCGCCTGTGGCTCAGTGAGTAGGGCGCCCATATGCCGAGGGTGGCGGGTTCAAACCCAGCCCCGGCCAAACTGCAACCAAAAAATAGTCGGGCGTTGTGGCGGGCGCCTGTAGTCCCAGCTGCTTGGGAGGCTGAGGCAAGAGAATCGCGTTAGCCCAAGAGTTAGAGGTTGCTGTGAGCCGTGTGACACCATGGCACTCTACCCGAGGGCGGTACAGTGAGACTCTGTCTCTACAAAAAAAAAAGAAAGAAAATGAAATCATCCACCTCTATACATCCTTCGGCCGCCATTAACCAGTGTCTACCCTTGTTCCACCTCCCGAGCAGGCTGCACACCTCTGTGCCAGAAGCAACAGACCCCACACTCACGACACTCCCTGCATGCTGCCATCAGCCTTCAGAAGCCAGGACACCAAGGAGTACAAATGCTGCAAGTGAGGCAATGCAGGATGGGGCGCGTGAGTCAGGACGTCAGAGGAGACACACATACTGGAGAGGCAAAGGGCTCAAAAGGGTGGGCTGAGAGAAGAATGGCATCTCAGACTGGACCTGCACCTGCCTAGTTCCCCAGGTGACTGTGTCCTCCATCACGGGGTAAAATGGACAGGAAGGGTTTGGGAGGATGCCTAATTTTTGAATTTTTATTTTCAGACTGCTTTTTTCTTTCCCTGGCCACTCTTAGCTAGACAACATGACCAAATGTAG